>NC_072793.1:78344699-79594699 GCF_028583425.1 Eublepharis macularius
CCATCCCGGCACTCCTAAAGTAACAAAGAAAAACTCATCCTACCCCAATCTCAGGACCAGAGAGGCATTCAGCCCCCCACCTCGTCACAGCACTAGTATGCAAGACCTCACCCAAAGACACTCTGGCACAATGCTGGATTCATTTCACCCGGGTCAGTCACATGAAAGCATATATTCAAATTCCACCAGAAGCGTCCCTTAAGCTGGCTGATGTATACTGTCTCATCCACCCCCATCATCACAAATACACCACTCCCACTGTCTAGATCAGAGGAGAGCAAACTTCATATTTTTGGGAGTCACTTAATGTTTTTCAAAAGGTGCCAGTCACAAAATGATGGCTCAGTGCACAGAGTCAGAAACAAAATGTACAAATACTGGTACAAAAAATTACATTTTAGAGCACGTTTGCAGTACTCAGGTGAGAGGACACCTTTCTTCTGCTGATTTGCCAAAACAAATTACTACCACCCTAAATCGTCACTTGCCTTGCAGGGGCAAAACATACAGTTACCTATGTTTTCCCTGAAAGAAGCATATAGTTGGTACAGGGGAAGAGAGTCAATAACTCACTCCTTTCCCATCCACATTAATGGTGCGTATGTGTGCATTAATGTGTGTACATGTGAAGGAAGAGGAGCCGTGGATGGGAAAGGATGCTGTGCTGCCATTTTCCTATCCCAGACAGGAACGAGAGAGTCATGGTAAGTCACACAAAAAGAGGAACAAAGCAAGAGCGCTAACTAAGAGAAAAACTACAAAAACAATACACTATGAATGAAAATGAATGTTTATAGAGTACTCTTTGAAAATAATTCACAAATCTATAATTACGTAATAATGCCACAGAGGCAGTCACCAACAGAGTCAAACCTTATAGAACAGCCAAAAGTAGGTCACAAATTGAACAAGATACTCAAGGTGATCCACATGAATCCAATAAAGTGCTAAGAGCCAAATTACAGAATCAACGTTATATCCATATTCAACAACATTAGAACGATGAAAGTGGCCAGTGCTTGTTCATTAAAGTGATGGTGCCTCATCAAGAATGTAAATTTATAAATATATTCAGAATAAATATGGAGTTTGAACCTCTCACTGAATGGCACACTACGTTCAAGAAATATGCAACAGTAATCCTCTATGAATACTCTTTCCAGACCCTTAATAAATAAATCAAATAAATATAAGATAAGAATCTCCAGAATCTCATTAAATGCAATATAAAACTTTCAAGTAGAATGGGTGTGAAGATATAAGTCCATAGATCAAATTGTGCTTGATGTTTTATACTCACTAGCCCGATGGTAAATCTTGCCATGGACAGCTGTAGTAGTGTTCCTAAGGTGTGTAAATCTAGCTTCTCACATACACACTGGGATGGCCATGCAATGGGGTCACGTGTGCTATCCTCATACATGCATACAGGTAAGTAAAGGGATAGTAAGTACTACTGACTATATGAGATATGCTCTATATTGACTTCTTTTTTGTCCTGGTTTTATAGATGCACCATTGCGCTGAAGATCCACATCACTGGTCTTTGGTTTAGACTTAAACCGGTCTGCTTTCACATTGTTTGAGGTCCAAAGAAGAGTGGAGGTGGCAGCTTCTTCTCCTATTTCGGAACATCAACATGTCATTCTTTGATCATCCACTTTCTACTTTTTCACTCTTTACTGCCATGTCTATCTAGCCTGGGTTGGTATGATCTTTTCTGGAAAGACTGCAGTCAAAGTGTGCTTGTATGCTGTGTATTTGAGAAGATGCATATTTTTGCAGGTCCCATTCACACTGGTACCATTTTCCTTGCCTCAGCTCATCTATGGGTGCCATTTTCTCCTACCACTGGAAGAGGATTTTTTTTTAATTGGCAATTGACATATTGCTATAATAATAATAACATCCGATTTATATACCACCCTTCAGAATGACTTAACACCCACTCAGAGCAGTTTACAAAATATGTTATCATCCCTACCACAACAGTCACGTTGTGAGGTGGGTGGGGATGAGAGAGCTCCTAGAAGCTGTGACTGACCCAAGGTCACCCAGCTGGCTTCAAGTGGAGGAGTGGGGAATCAAACCTGGTTCTCCAGATTAGAGTCCCGTGCTCTTAATTACTACACCAAACTACACCAAATCTATCTACCAGCGCCTTTGAATTCCCAGTGTTCATTATAAGAAGTAAATTTCTAGCCCTTCTCATTGCAGAGAGATGCCTTTTCCTTTATATCTTGGCAATGAAAGGGGATAGAGATGTAATTTTTTTCTGAATGTAAGAAGGGAATTCAGCAGAGCTAGCAGATAAGTCATTATAACATTATAACGTTTAAAAAATCCTGCAAAATATTCTAGCGGCATGGGATGATGGTGGTGGTGGAAGTAGCAGCCATGAGGCAAAGAAAATGTGGGGAGAAATGCCATATGGCCCTAGGTTCTCTCCTGCTGACTTCCTGAGACTTCTGGCTCAAGAGTAAAAGAATTAAAAGCCTCCATAAGGCAGAGAGAAGTCAAGCAGCTTCTTATCCCTGTGGTAGATAAACTGCAAGCTCTGCTGAAAGAGCCCATAACTCTGAAATAGGGCAGTTTCAGTCAAATACAAATTGCTGGAAAGTAAGGAGGTATGTTAACTCAGTGGGGCCCCTATGACAACTTATGCTCTAGAATTCTGTAACCTCAGTCCTCGCCTCCACAGCAAACCTGATTGCCATGGCACAATAGTGATTAAGAGCATGGCGGGGAGGCTTGAAGTGGATGGGACAGGAAGTGATGGGGTAGAGATATGTGCAAGGAGTACTAGACAGACTAGGTCCTGGGTGCAAGGCTCTCTCCTGGGAGTCTTTTAGCTTATCCTGATACTCCATGCACACATTATTTATGTTCCAGAAGCATCTGCAATTCAGGGGAGTGGCATATTACTATTGGACTGTAACTATTTATTTCTGTTTTATGGATGGGCAACCAAGTCACACAGTGAAGCAAAGCAGAGGTTGAACTCAAGTTTCAGGTTCAGATCAAAGTCAGAATTCTCTACTCAAACAGTCTTTGTAAGAGGGCTCATAATTGCTTTCAGCCTTGCTGATTCAGCTTCTCTGAATTTTGATCAAAGTTTTACAAGTAAAACATAGCGAACTGCCAGAGAGGATAAGGCTGCAAAAGGGATCATATCCATATTTCCAAACAGCGTAAACTACTGCTCTTTCGTACTGTTTGCATATTGCTGCTTTGAAGGGGGTTCCCACTTTGCTTGATCCAATGCTCTAGAAAGCATTGTGCACAACAGCAGGGAGGATTTCACTTTGAAAAGGTCACTTTTCCCAGTGGTTTCTGATCATAAGAACAGCACAATAAATATTAAAGTGCTGCTGATAAACATGAAAACATGGTTGTACTTAACCTGTGACTGGTGTTCAAGACCTGTGCATACACAGGCCAGCCACAGAATGCTTTGGAGCTCACTCAAGCATGAAGCACTCCTCTTCTTTAAATGGCTCTTCCCGCCATCATGCTATGTGAGAGGCAGGGATGATGTTGTGTCTCAGTTCCTCTAAATCACTTTTGGATCCCATACTTTAGGTACAGATTGAGCCCCTTGCAGGGCTGGAGGAAGCAAGGTGACCACATAGCAAACCACCCGATGAACATCTACTGCAAGTAAGAGCAACCATGTTTCCATCATCACAATCTCTGAAAGACTAGTAAGATGAAGACTAGCATCAGATCGTATGGTGGGTGGGAACAGCTGTATAGGCAATAAAGCACAGCTTTTTCAGCTTCCGGAAGTTGACATCAATGGAATCATTTTTAGTAAGTGAGATGAAGGAAGGGGAATCATAAAAACATAATTCTTACCTAATAAATCTGAAAGCAACCCCAACAGAAATGAGGTATCTGATTTTTTCTAGGGAAAAATGCTGCGGTTGCTGGACCTGGTCCCACTGCTGGATAAGCTGGTGGCCAGGAGTGCCTTTTAACAACTTTGGCTGGTTAGCCAGCTGCAGCCTTTCCTGGGCAGAAAAGATCTGGCTATTGTGGTACATGTCCTGGTTACATCTAAATTAGATTACTGCAATGCTCTGTACATGGGGCTGCCCTTGAAAAGCAGTCAGAAACCTCAATAGATACAGAATACTGCAGTCAGATTATTGAGGACAGATTATTGTAGGGACAGTCTTGTTCTATCTTCTCTGGGTTCTAGTTTGTTTCCAGGCCCAATCAAAGTGCTGGTGTTGAGCTGGAAAGCTCTATACAGGCTGGGACCAGCATACCTTAAGGACCACTGAAGGTTGGGGGTTTAAATGCTGTTTAAACAGAGATAGTGTACTGTGCAGTTTGACCAGGGTGATCTCTACCTCAACTTTGTACTGACAGGCTGAAACCATGAGTCCTAAAAATAATCATTTCATAAGAAACAGTAGTCATCCAGTCTCACTCTCTGAAGGCTCAAAACTTGTTCCCAAACATTTACTGTTTTAGCCTGCTTACATTCAAGGCATGCTCTGAGACATCCCCAAGTCTCATAAGAAAGGATTTTCAGTCTACCTGAATCCTATCTGATCTAAGCTTACAGTGCAACAGCTTTTTCCCTTTCACTTCCCCCTCCCATCTGACTTCTTTGTCATCCATGGGCCCTGACTGGCTGTTAGCTTCAAACAAAGCAAGCGTATAGGGGATTAGTGATTGACAGAAAGGGGCAGGACATCTTCCCATTGATTATAACTGCCTACTCCCATATGAACCTACCTGACCGCTATAGTCATCTTCTGAGGTCCTGCTTCGAGTGCCCCCACCTTCTGAGTTTACACAGGTGGCAACCCAAGAGTCAGCTTTCTTGGCTGTGTCACCAAGACTACTGAATTCCATCCCCAGGGATGTGTCACTCTATTTCAATTGGTGTCGTCTGACAGCAGATGACTTGTTTGTTTCATCTAGTGTTCCCTCAATAATCCTTCCTTTTGGCCCTGTATTTTTAATTGATATTGCTGTATGTGTGTGCATTTGTGTATGTATATGTATGTGTGCATGTATACATAAACACACTGCAGTGGCCTTGATTGGGCCAAAAGATGGGATATAAATGTATATGAGTAAGCAAGCAAGCAAGCAAATGTTATAAGGGATCTGCTATTTTTACAGCCTGTATACAAACCTGCTGTGAACTACTGTGTACCCACAGGCAAACATCTTTCATGGTTTGCCCGCCCCCTTTGATTTAGAGATGCTTGCTTAGAAAAGGGATAAAGGTAGTTACTAGGCCTCTCGCCATTGGGATGAAGAGATACTGTATTACGGTGGTTCGAGTCCTATCTGGGTGATCACTCTAGAAGGTGGTACTGGGGGGATTCCTGCTCTGCCCTTTTGCCACTGGCCTATAGGGTTCCATAAAGTTCAATCTTATCCCCTAATAACTATATGAAGCCACCGAGAGAGCTCATGAGGAGGTATGGGCTACGACGTCACCATTATGCAGATGATACCCAGTCCAATCTAGTTTTGCACCTAATTCCAAAGACGCTGTTGATGTTTTGAGCCGGTGTGTGACGGAATTTGATTTAAAAGGAAAGTTTACCTAATTGCAGCACTCAGAAAGTGGAAGGGAAGGGGTTGTTAACTGCCTGGAAGGAGAGATTGATTGATAGGCTGCTCCCCTTTAGAGTTGGAGGTTAGAGTTCAGTTTGGAGTTGGAGTTGAGAGTGTGGAGTCTGACAAGGAGGGTTAGACTGGCACCATTCTGAAGTGAGGAAAAAGAGAACGGTTGCCCTAACAGTTACAACATTGTCTTAAGGAGGACTTTCCATTGATAAGTTCAAGTATAAAAGCCAGCAAAAACTGAAACCTATTTATACATCCAAGATAGAACTGGGGAGGGGGGGATGTTTTTGGCAGAGTGAGTGGGTAGTAACTTGGAGATTCCCATTCAGCCAAGTGAACAGGGTTATGTCTTTTGAAGAAGAATAATTCCTGCCCAATGTCTAGAAAGAGGGTTTTGGATCTAAGGAGGACCCTAGATCTGATGTAAAGTGGAAAGCAGTATTGAATTAACATCAGAACACCTAAGTTGTAAAAGGTAATCTGTGGAGAAACACTGTTGCTTTAACCAAAGTATGAAACTACAAACATCTCACTCTTAAGGACTGTAAACACTAAAACTAAGCTGCAAGCAGGGCTCATTTCGAGGAGGAACACACCAGAACGCGGTTCCGGTAGTTCCCCCAAGTCAGGTGGCCCTGCCCACCTGACTTTCAAACATTTTGGGCAGTTTAGGCCTCGACTGGGGCCAAAATGGCCACAATCGTGGCCAAAACAGCCCAGATCGGGATGGTGCCGGGTGGGGAAAGCATCCCCCACCTGGCACTGACCCAATCCCAGCCGTTTCGGCCCCTATCCAGGCCAAAATGGGTAAAAATGGCCATTTTCAGCCATTTTGGGCCCGTTTCAGGGCCAAAATGGCACCAACCTGGTCCCGGCCGTTTTGGCTCTGACCCTGGCTGAAACGAGTAAAAAATGGCTATTTTGGGCCATTTTGGGCCCGTTTTGGCCCGGATCTGGGCCAAAATAGCCTTGACTGGGTCAGTCTTGGGCAGAGAAGGGTTCACCCTCTCAGCTCTGATCAGATTTGGTCCTTTTTGGCCCCAATCCTGGCCCAAAAGGCCCCAAATGGCCATTTGGGCCATTTTCTGCCAGGATTGGGGCCAGAACTGCTGGGATCTGGTCAGTGCCAGGTGGGGGAACCCTCCCCTGCCCAGCACAGATCTGCTCCAGGTTGTTTTGGCCATGATCCGAGCCCAAACTGGGCTCAAATGGCCATTTTTGGCCGTTTAGGGCCATTTTTGGCCGGGATCAGGACCCAAACCGCCAGGATTGGGTCGGTCCCTGGTGGGGGACCCCTGCCCTGTCCGGCACCAACCCAATCTGGGCCATTTGGGGCCTGATCCAGGCCAAAACATGCCCCAAATGGCCATTTTGAGCCATTTGGGGCTTTTTGGCCTGGATTGATGGCAAAACAGCCCTGATCAGGCTACTGCCAGGTGGGGGAACACTCCCCCGTCTGGCAGCAGCTGAATCCTGGCCATTTTGGCCCGATCCAGGGGTGTGGCATATGTTAATGAGTTATGCTAATGAGTTCCTACAGTTCTTTCTCTATAAAATGTCCCCTGGCTGCAAGCAAAGTATTGTGCTGTTCAATAAAGCTGCTGTTTCTTTTGTGAGTTACTCAGCCTCCAGTGCCATTTCATATTAAGAAGAAGACTGCTGCTTCTTCCATATCAAGTTTCTGGGATGGGCTAAAAAGCCAAAAATATAACCACTTCTCAGGGTGGGACAAAAAGAACTTAAACTATAAACAGAGACACACTACTTGAGGCTGCTCAGCCACAGCAAGCCAATGTTGATTTTGGTGGGAAAATCTGCCAAAGAGTAGGGAGTGAAGGGGGAGGGGTCTGTCATATGGTGCTTCAAGTCAGTAATAGGCTGGATGACACTGAACAAGCTGAAATAGAATCCTGACAACACAGAGATTCTCTGGGTTAGTAGAAAGGCAGATCAGGAACCTGAGATCTCTCCTGTCTTGAATGGGGTTATACTTCCTTTGAAAAGCCTGACTCACTGCTTGACACAGCACTCACCTTAAAAAAACAGGTGGCTGCTGTGGTTTGGACTGTTTTTGCCCAGCTTCAGCTACTGTATTAGCTGTTGCCATTTCTTGTTCAGTCAGATCTAGCCAGAATGACCCATGCCTTAGTTACACCTAGATTGGACTTCTGCAATTCATTCTACTTGGGGCTACCCTTGAAGAACATTCAAAAGCTGCAGCTACTACAGAAAGTCGCAGCTAGACTGCTAGTTGGGGCCAACTGGAGCACGTAACCCCAGTATTAGAGAAATGACACTGGCTACCAATCAGCTCCTGAGTACAATTCAAGGTGTTGATTTTGGCCTTTAAAACCCTACATAGCTTGGGACTGGAGTATCTGGTTCTTGGTTCTTGCTCAGGAATAAAGATTACAGGAATTAAGATCACAGGGAGAGGCCATCCTGACTGTCTCATCAGCTGAAGAAGCTCACCTGGTGGGTACTCAAGGAGGCCTTTTCAGTGGTAGTCCCATGATTATGGAGAGTATTCCCAGGGAGGTACATCTGGCCCTGTCACTGCTGATCTTCAGAAGGTAGCTGATGACGTTTTTATTTAGGACTGCTTTTAAAAATGTTTTAAAAATGTTTTAAAAAACCTTTAAAAATGTTTATTGGCAGTCCTAAGCTGTTTTTTTAAACTTTGTTTTATTCACTTTACAATTATTATTTTATTTATATTGTAAGTAGCCCTGAGTTCCTGCAAGGTAGAAATGTGGCTAATAAATGTTTTAAATAAATAAATAAATATGCCCAATGCACCATGCCCTGATCTCTGCAACCCCACTGTGAACCACCCCATATTTTGTACACCCAGGCCTCTTCTTGATATCTCTGGCCCTAGAGACGCCTTGAATAAGGTTCCTTTGTCCTGCCATAAAAACAAGCAACAGAGAATTTCATTTCATGATATATACCCTTATTATCAGCAAATCGTATGAACTGGCTTTTAATTTTTTGAAAGCATGTGCGTATACACATGCTCACATGTACTGTTCTATAAGAGAATGCTTATTTTTGGATGTGGTTTATGCTCCCATATGCATAAAGGAGGGGGAAAATGCTTCTAGGCCAGATTTCTATTTCCAACATATGCTTTTGGATAGTTGCATTAGTAAAACTTTAAAAAGAGGACCAGAAAGTTTCTTTCAAATGTAAAACATATGTATATGTTCTTATACTTTTTCATGCTTTATAACGTTGGTCATGGCAGGTATCTTACCCATAAGACACGCACACGGTATAGTCAAGTTACTTGCATGTCAACATTCTGTTTTGTTAGTGTTTCATATAAATGTACATATCATTAAAATTATCCATAAAAATAAGTGCTACACTACTTGAAGAACAATCCCATGATTGCTCCAACCCAATGTGAAATCATTAAACAAAAAATGAATCTGTGACAAGCACAGAATGAAATACTCTTAAGCCCGGGAAGTGTTACATTGGAGCCAGTTGCCGTTTTTTAGCCTAATCTGCATCAACAGAGTTTGTTGTGAAAAGAAAATGGAAGAGTTCTATTTATGTCTTCTCCTCCCCCATTCTTGAGCTCCCTGGGAGAAGGGAAGAATTAACATGAAATAAAAGTCAATAAAACAGATTTTTGGAAAATATTATTCCAAATGCTCTCAAAGTTAATCACAGAAGTAAGTCTAAAAGTCACTATCAAGGATGGAAGTTGAGTATCTCATTTTAATCCTGTTCTTCTTCCATGGTGTTTGAAATAGAATATAGTTTTCTATTTTATTGTCACAACAACCTAATAAACTAAGGTTCAGCTTTACCAAGTAAAATCTGTGGTTCAGCAGGAATCTGTACCCCGCCCCCCCATCATAGTCCAACTCTTTAGCCACTGCACCACACTTACTCCCCAGTTAGGAAGACAAAGGATGCACTTTCAGATGCCTGAAATATACTGCAGTGGTGAAACTAGCAGTTGTTTTGATGCAGTGATTAAACTTATGCCAGCAGTACCATGTTTATACTACAAATATAAAACACACTTCCAGAACATTCCAAAAGCGAATGAAAGTAGCTAGTATTTGACGAGAATAATCATCTCTCCTATTCCCCACAAGCAATTCCTGGAATAGCAATGCACTTCAGCCACATTAATAAGAAGCCAAAATTTCTAGAATTAATTGTTCTTTAGTGTAAATAAGGTATTATCCTGGCAAAGTGGTTATAGACCAACAGAGTTAAAATAAAAGTAAGGGCTGAAGCAAATGAAATGTTTTAGGCATTATTACTGGCTCAACCTCACAAACACAATGATTGCATAAAACCACATACTCTATCCAAAAAATCCAGCATAGGGAAGTTATTACATTCTAACATGTAAGTAGACTAGATTAGATTTATTATCTATTACATTATTCATTGGCTACAACAAGTACAACATATTTAACATACACTTGCAATCTAACACATGTGTAAATAGCTCACAAGAAAAAGAAGTAAAGTTCATCACAAGGAAATGAGAGCTTCAGCAAAATAGATCTATCAAGCTGTCAGACTGCTTATGTTTATAATTATCCGATAATCAAAGGGTCAAATTCCTTTACTGATTCTACTTCAAGCAACAAAAGTTAAGTGATGGTGCTATCTTTTCCAATTTTAAAAATTAAAAGACACAGAATGTAGTGGGCTTTCTTTAGTAGCAAATTCAAGATCATGCTGCACATTTAAGCACCTTTACTCAGGAGTCAGACTCATTGAACTCAGTGAGATACTTCTGACTGCATACAATCAAGATTGTGCTGGGAGGGGATTAATGCTTTATTATATCCATATATGAGACACAATGAAAAGACAGCATTTTTGGCTCAATGCAACATATCTGGAACAAACCCTGCTCTGACTGCAAAAGTTGATATGCTCCATGGAAAGTATGAAACTTTTACTGAGTATGTCAATAGTACAGCTTTCAAAGTTGATGGCTGGTGATTGCTTCATGGTGCTGGCAAGGGTACAAAGCTTTCTTCAATATTTAACCAGTCTTTAAAGTAATGCACAATGTTATCCTAAGAACACTTTCCTGAGAATAAGCTCTTTTGAATATTAGAAGCATTGTACCATTATACCAAAAGAGTGACAATTACCAGAAAACAACAGAGCAACCGTCTGCTTAACAAAGCCACCAAGACTAATTTTACTTACCTACTGCCTGAACTTGAAGTGAGGAAAGAAGTTAATAACATTGTCATCAAACACTGAAATGTCAGATAATATGCTTGGTGGAAAGTTCAGGACTGCCCTAAAGAACTTTTCTATAAAATATCTAGGCCATACGTAGATAAATTCACCGGCACCATGCAAAACTGAAGTCACAGGGAAGCCATTGAAATTCACAAGCATAAGCAAAACTTCAACAGGAAAGAAGAAACCTTAAGAATGAACAGAGCATGGTTTCCAGTTCTGAAAAACACCAGGCTAACAAAACATTCTATCCCCGACAATAGCCCTGCAGAGAAGATTAGCACATCAAGTACCAATCCATATGCAAAAGAACCTCCTCAGGATACAGTGAAGCCTCCCGCCATTAGCATTCCACACCCTGGGAAACTCTTACAGGATGACTCAGCTCAACCCCACCCCTCCTGAGTAGATACAAATGACCTACATCTTTTCCACACTGTGACACTGAGAGATCTCTGTCTTTTGGTGCTACACCTCTGAAGATGCCAGCCACAGCTGCTGGCGAAACGTCAGGAACTACAATGCCAAGACCACGGCAATACAGCCCGGAAAACCCACAACAGCCATCGTTCTCCGGCCGTGAAAGCCTTCGACAATACATAAAACTGAAGTCTGTTCCTTGGTCTTAAAAATATAAATGTCCAGAATAATCAGACTGCTCCCATTCTTTCTTGGGAATTATTTATGCACTCTGCTTTCACTTTTGAAACATGATATTTGTTCCAATTCTTGTGAAATAAAAACAGAAATCCCAGATCCTTGAATTCTTTCCTTTTTTTCAATTTTGTTGCCCACAAATGACCAGCTGGGGAAGAAAAAACAACTTGACAAAACAGGGCTTGGGGAAAAAAAATTCAGCTGGAAGGTGTTAGTATCCGTGGCCTCATCTTTCATGCAGACTGGTTCAAGCCATAGACATGTGTAAATCCTTGCACCAGTCTGCATGACAGATATGGAATATGGAAGCAGTAAAGCAGATTTCTGAGTCAAGTCAAAGAACACCAAAGGAAGCAGTGTGTGACCTGTTTTGATGGTGGAGAGAGCCGTTAACTCATAGCTGACTTATGGCAACCCCTGGTGGAGTTTTCATGGCAAGAGACTAACAGAGCTGCCATTTGCCTGCCTCTGCAACCCTGGTCTTTGTTGGAGGTCTCCCATCCAATCACTAAGCAAGGCCAACCCTGCTTAACTTCTGAGATTTGACAAGATTGGGATTGCCTGGGCTTTCCAGATCATAGAGAGCATGCTTTATGAAGATGTGTATGACGTGAAAATTAAATAAACTCAACAAACAAGAAAAATATATAAAAATGCAACATTATACTTGATGTTCACCGTCACAATTATATGTTGTGGAGCCAATAAGGGTTTTTTTGGTGATATTTTTACAACGGTTGCAGCAGAAGTTCTTTAACTGCCACAGAAGAATAAGCAGTAATCAAACTATACTGGGCTCAGCTCTACTGGCTGGGCATTTACAACATTCTATAAGAGCAGGTGATTTTGCCCAGCTGTGAGATTTCATTCAAACTGTAATGAATGTCAAGATTAGTTGCCAAAATGAACCAATTTCTTGCAGATGATACTATTCCTCCTTCCATAGAACAGTATGGTAACAATATGTGTATCACAATCTGAGCAGGCAAGAGAAATATTTTGTGATAGAAAAAGCAAAGTCTACTACAGGGCATGATATAACATTAACAACATTCAGGTGTGACATTCAAGACCGTGCATAAAAACTCACAGCTGTAAGATAGATGTGCTATTCAGTGATATACAAGGCAAAGAAGATGCCACAGTAGTTGCACAGGAGTCATTATGCTTTCTATGTATGGTGCAGAGGTGAGACTTCGAATGAAGCTACATACTATGCCTATCAGAAGGAAATTGTTCAACTTGTAACAGCAGCGTGACATCTAGATTCCTACCACTTAGAATTTCTGCAACCAGACATAACTTCATGTATGTACAATATAATAGATACCACAACTAGCTTTGATCTTAATATATCAAACAATGGCAGTCTATATATGCAAGAACCAAAAGTTGTGATTTGCTGGTTATTTAACATGATTTATTTTGATTTTTCTTGTATTTGAAGGTAGCTTGCTTTACTTGAATATGAAATTTTGGAATAGAAATATATTCACTTGTATTCTAATTCCTGTAAAAGGAAAGAATATGTGGAAGAGGATTTTCTATGACTTCCTCTTCTCCTGGCAACCCCCTTACTCCTGAAAATAATCTGCAGAGGTGTTTGGGGACTGTACTGAACCATATGCTGTACAGCACAGGTTAAGGGGCTGCAGTAAGGGAAACAGGACAAAATCACCTTTCCTTGCTCCAAGGCACAGCTCCAAGGCACAAGAACAAGTAAAAACAATTCTGCCTGATACCATCCTCCCTTCTGCAGCCCCCCATGCTGCAACATTCCTGGCATCTCAGCAGAAGCTTTGTTTGGGCACAAGAAGCTGCTGGGATAAAGGAGAAGGTGGAAAATACAGATCTCCTTGAATCCTGTCTGTATGCAGGAATTAGGATCCACTCCATGGTAATACCATGTAGATACATCACGAAAACATATATAATAAGTACATGCTACCAGTTCAAAGTGGCAGCTACATTGATGAAAGCATCACAGAGATTTTTATGAAGACGAGGGCATTTTATCCAACATGTGCAAACTCCAGATTTGTAAAAACACACACTTGTGCCTTCTGCCAAAAATTTTATGATTCCATAAACTTCTTATTTGCACAAGAAGCACTCAGCAAAAGCTAGGAAACAGCACTGGGCTTGGGGACAGTCAAGCTGGATCTGAAATGTTCTACTCTGCAATATAGTTGTTCATATATTTCAATGGTTTTAATATCTTGTTATTGTTTTGCTTTAATGGCTTTGTTATAGATTGTTGTAGAATACCTCAAGCAGTGGAGAGGTGGCACATACATTCTACAAACAAGCAAGCAAGCAAGCAAGCAAGCAAGCAAGCAAGCAAACAAATGGACAGACAGACAGACAGACAGACATGACAGTTTTATTGTATACAATGTGAATTACCATCAAAACAAAACCACGCTATGTATAAATATGTTTGTCAATAATGTTAATGTAGAATGTTGATTTCCTGCAGGACTTTTTGAATAATTACCAGTTCAGTTCATCATGTGCTAACTGACAAAACAACAACATGAAATCTTCAAGTGAAAGATGGAACAGTCGCCAAGTTCTTCCTGACAATGAGCCTCAGATGGCAACACAGCTGACGTTAACAGCTAGCGTTCACGTTATAAAGGGTACAAATTACAGCTTTCCTGTTTCACAATTCAAACTCATGTTATTTCAATGTCATCATTCCAACATCTTTCAAAAACCTGTTAAAAACTCTTCATTGTCAATTTTTAAAAAAACCTATGTTAAGTTCCATGTTAACTATTTTTTAGCATCCTTTGAACTCCAGAGATTAATTTGCATTTGTAAAGAAATGTCCTTATTTACACCCTATTAGCTCCAATTTACTGTCAAGATTTGTGGCCAAGTTAAGAACTGTTTCTTAAACCACACTGCAAAAAAAAAGGTGGGGGGAGGAATGGGAAAAGGGAATTGATTCTAATTTGATACTCTATGAGACAACATACCATATGCTAAAAGGACTTTTTTTACCTGTATGATCAACCCCACAAGTATTAGGTATATCTTCTTTGGCAAGCTATTAATAAAACATATACATTATGATATTATAGAAAACTGATTGATGAACACTTGGACTATGACAACCATTCATGAAGTCCAGTGCCCACCGTATGTTCTGTGAATGGAACTCTGCTCACAGTTCCCCATGCCCAAATGGCTAAGAATAAACCAGTGTGGAAGAGACTGGTACATCTTCTGATGCAAAGTTTCTGACTGAAGGCTATTGAAACATTTTTAGCAGATCTTTGTAAGTAAAATATTAATTCATGAGACATTTCTGAACAAAGAACATATTCCTTCTATTAAGAATAATAGTTATGAACAATAACTTAATAACATGCAGACTGACCACAACAGAAATCCTTTTTTCCCCTTTCAGAACTGCAGTTGCAGTAAATCTTACAATACAACAAAGTCCTGAAACTTTTTCAACAATTCTGCCAGTACTCAATATGTACGCAATAATCTTAAAAAAAAAATTTTTTTTAGGTTATTTGAAAACTGGTTTGGGGTTTTTGTGTGTGTAAGGCACGTACAAAAGATTACACTATAGAGATAATATACGTGATTGAGTGAGAATGCAGAATCACTGCCAATTCTTTATCCAAGGTAGCATATCGGACTGCTCTAGTCTAAAATAAGTTATCAAAGAACTAAGATAGTTTTCTAATAAAAATGTCTGGGAAATAACTCTCAAAATATTGAACAAATTTCCCTAGCCCCATTTTGCTGATCAATTAAACCACACTCTATGGACCGGTTTGGAAACACACACTACTGTGAGATGCTATTGCGCTCCAAACAAATCACATTATTACCCAATTTCTTGAATGCATCTTGGTGTCTATGAGTTGGATCCAAAGGTGGCCTTGTGTAAGAGGAAGTTACTTTCACTTAGGTGAATGGAGGTTATGTTTTCTGCAGATTTTCCAGTCTAGCTGGAGCTACCTGCACTGTATCTCACGCTCTGAGATACAACAGTTTTGGGGGTTGCACGATAAAAGGAGGAAGGCAGGAAATATATGTTCTGTGAATGGAACTCTGCTCACAGTTCTTTATTTTATTTATTTATTTATTTATTTACTTATTTCAGATTTGTATTCTGCCCTCCCCGCAAGCGGGCTCAGATAAAGTATGATATCAACACATTTTGAGTTAGTTCCCTACAACGTATGCGTTGGTCCTCAGACTTACCTGGGTGGCCGGTTTGCTGTCCGCGGGGCGGCCGGAGGGGTCAGGAAGCATGGCAGCCGCCATGCTTTCATCTCCCAGGCTCCTCCGGGGCCTGCGCCCAATGGGATTCAAATCCCATGGCCAGCCAATCAGTGGCAGCCACGTGGTGGTTGGGCACAGGGGGGCGGTGCCTGCTCAACCTGGGGAGCCTGAGCTTCTCTCTGGTCCAGCGGGTGGCTATTTAAACCCGCGGCCCTGCTTCCTTGCCTCATTGCGTTCCGGCAGGCAAAGTTGGAGGTTGCTCGGGCGGTGCTGCTGCAAGAGCTGAAATCACATGAAATCACGAAGCAGCAGCACTCGGCATGGGCACAAGCCGGGACTTTGCCTGCAGAGCACAGCAGTCACTGGCTCCAGGGACCAGCAGCACAAGGAGAAGCAGTGGCTGGCAGCAAGGAGTGAAGGAGGCAAAAGCGGTGGCAGTGGCCATTTTGGGCTCGAGCAGGCTTCACGCATGGCTCCAGCAGCAGGTGGCAAGAGGGTGGCGTCCAGGCCTTCACCCAAGCCCTGGCAGGCTAGCAAGCTGGGTCAGGCTGGGGGAAGGTCCAAGCCAGCCGGGGTTGCCTCGTGCCCCCTGCGGGCTCAGATGATGGCAGTTCTGGCCCTGGGGGGGGGAGAAAAAGGGGGCAGGAGCCCAGCAGCCCGGTCACAGCCTGCTCCAGCCTTGGCGGGATGGCCCAGTGGTGCGAGGCCACAGTCACAGTAGGGCTTCCAGGGGCCAACCGGGAGCTGGGAGGCAGTAAGCACTGGCTGGCTCAACCAAGAGAACCAGCGCAGGCTCCAGTAAGGATGAGCAGAAGACTCTGCAAGGCATCAGCAAGGCACTGGGGCTCACTTCTAAAGTTGAGCAGTTGGGGAACTCCGGGCCCGGGGTGGCCCAAGCTGCCCAGGAGCCTGGGGAGGGCTCCAGGGCAGGGAGAGCACCCACAGCCAAGTGCAGCAGAGTGACCAAGGGCCGAGCAGAAGAGGCTCAAGCAAGATCAAGCGACGAGACATCCACCAGCCCTGAGCAGCAACAGCGAGCAAAGAGAAAGAGGAAAACACACAAGAAATCATGGCAGACACACCAGCGCAGGGCTGATTCAGACAGCGAGCGATCCTCAGGTATGTCCTCTTTGGAGGAGGAGGAAGCCCCGGGGGATGAGTACTGCGGGGTGGCCGTCCGGGTGCCAGGTCTCCCTTCATGGGCTCTAAGGCGTAGGAAAGGGCAAGCTGTAGGAGAAGGGGGTCCTCGTGAGGTTTGGTCTGCTGGGCAGGCTTCTGAGCTCCCTCCCACCATTTCATCCTTCATGGATGAGGACCCCCCCCCCCCCGAGTATTCACCTATCACACAAGGTTAGGGAGAGGATTCTAGACGGCTACTATATAGATGTCTTTGCCCTCATAAGGCTGGAGGCAGAGGATGGCCGCAGAGCTACCTTCTCAAAGCAGGATAGAAAGGGGGTCAAGGGAGAGTCGGTCAAGCGCTCGTTCAGTAACTGGTTGGAAGGATACACAGTCTATATGGGGGTGGTGCAGGTGGCCTATCCTGACCGGGGCTGGCACCTGACTAATCATCAGGGAAATGTCCTTAGGGCTAGGGCCCTGGCTGGCGAGGCAGCTGCCATAGAATACGATGAGGCCTTCCGGAAGAGGACTTCACATAACTCAAGGGCCAGGTGGGACCTTATCAGCCAGAAGCTATGGCTGTGGCTGGTGGGACCCCACATTAAGGGCAGAACCAATGGGTCTCGTGGAGGGCGAGGGTCCAGCCACAGGGACAGGGGCAGGGGCCTCTGTTGGGAATACAATCAGTAACCAAAACAAAAATCGTAACCAACTAACTAATATGCCAGTAAAGAATATTCAAACCATCCAATTGTTACAATATTTTCACATACATTTTATGAATGATATTCAGTGTAACCAGTTAAGCACACACACACGACAATCTTGCCATGGCTGCTGCAAAACGCACTACAGTCAATTGAATTCAAACGGGGTATCTCACATAAAGCGCATAGTGCCAATATTACCATTTATACAATCCATCATACTGGTAAAGTGCAAATGCTACAGTATATACAGTTCATAAAGCACAATGTGTCACCCCACTATCATAAAATTACATAAAGAATCTGCAAAGCAAGCAGTTCGTGGATGTCAGCGAGGGGAAAGCGATCCAATCAAGGATGTGCCATCTGATGGTTGGACCGGTTCCTGGACAGAAGACCGTTTCGGATCTTTTTCAAAGACGGCAAGATTTAGTGTAAACAAACGCTGACGTGAACATTACTTCATTCCTATAAAATTAGAAGAGGCAACAACAATCCAGTAATAAGCCCACTACTATCTTTCATTCTCTATTATAAGCTAGGAGCCCATACTTACATAATAAGATGACAATTTTTCATTCATTTCAGCACAACACCCTCAACAAGAAATTCATAATAAAATGCATGTGCAAAACAACCATCACAAGGCTTTTTATACAAACGCCGAAAGATCCTTAATAAGATTCTCTTAAAGGAACATACCGATGGCCGGCCCTCCACTATAGGTAACAAGAGAAGTCATTACTGATATTAAGTCCTGTTGGAACTAGTCTTGCCATCTTTGAAAAAGGTCTGAAATGGTCTTCTGTCCAGGAACTGGTCCAACCGTCAGATGGCACATCCTTGATTGGGCAGGCGAATGGTGCGGGCAGCCTCTCAGCCACCCACGCTGCCTTTCGCCTGCCCCACAGGACAGGGGATGCGTGGCAAGCATGCCCCCTGTCCTGCTGCCCGCGCATTCCCGGGGCTGGCAGCTGTGCCCAGTGGTGGCGCCAGGGGAAGACTACCCCCCCTGCCCCCCCGTCGATCCAGCCCTGCAAGCTATCATCCCTATCAGTGAATCATTCTTAAGTGAATCATGAAAAAGATAGTATGTTGTTTTTTAAAAACTGAGATGAGATGGGGACAAAGAAAGCAATGACATCTCAACTGATTTTCCTACACATTGTTATAAAGATGCACAGAAAGAAAGGGAGTGCAAAATGTCTTTGGTCCTAATGCTGAGCCTTATGTTGCATTGAAATAAAAGAAAAACATTAATCCTTTGACCCACTGTAATAATGTCCCAATGTGCTTTGTTCTCACAAATTGAGACCAAGTAAGCTGGCACACCAGCTTTGGCACAGCAGTAATTCATCTCAAACTGGAGATCAGGGCAATTGCATTAGATTGCTTAGTCAAAGCTTAGCTGCAAGCAGCTGTTTGGCTTTCATTTCACATAAGAGCTTATACTGTAAAAGGAATTCTGGCCCAAACTCAAAAGTTGCATTTGTGCCTAAGTGGCATGCTCATTTAATTCTTAATAATGGAACAAAATCCAGGATGAAACATTCTGAGCAACATATACACACAGGAAAACTCCATCACAGACTTGCCTTTAAGCTTTCACTTGTGATGTTCAAACTCCAGTTCTTCAATTTTCATTGGATTTAACAACTTTTAGACTGATGACAAACATTAATTGAAAAGCTGCATTACTTTAAACAAGTTGTATTCCATTTTTAGGCAGTTCAATTGACTACAGATCTTAGATGATTCTAATGAAGAAGTAAATGAACATAGAAAAGAACTAGCATGAAATGTATATTACTATTGTAACTTTTACAACGACTTCTGTAAGGTTGTTTTATTGTTTGCATTCAGCAAATGGGCAGCATTTGAGCCTGAGAGTAGCTTGATTAAGACTACCTATTGAGTTAGTGGGAGATGGTTTTGCAAGGGAATTCTGGCATAGCTCACACTGTCAGTCACTTAACGATACCAGATTCAAGCATCTCAGTTATTAGGGCCTTTGCTTTAAACCAGTGGTTCTGAAACTGAAGAAGAATCCACTTCTGAGCTTACTGTACTGTTCAGAACCCACTTCTAAATGTGCTCAACTTTACAGGTCGCACTTTGCAAAGAAATTCCCTGCTGATTTCCCATTTTCTGCTCTGTCAACATAAAAGTGCAACAATCTCACCTCAATCAACACTGAGCAGATTTCTATTCTATTTTTTCATGTTTAGTACTTATAAATAGACATGGGCACGAACAGAAAAAAACCCACAAACACCCTGTTCGATTTTTGGTGCCATCCACGAACAATGAACAACGAACATGAACGAACATGAACTGTTCCCAGACATGTTCATTGTTCATTGTTTGTGGGGGCCAGAACCCCCCCAACCCCAACCCCCCCCTTAGCCCCCTCCCCTCAAACCCACTTACCTGGCCCTTTAAAGATCCCTTTAAACTATCAGCTGGCAGGCGGCAGGGGGGCATTCCCCCCTGCCGCCTGCCAGCTGATAGTTTAAAGGGCCATGTGCAAGGAGCAGGGCCCTTTAAATGTCCCACAAACTGACCTTCCCAATGTCCAATACTTACCAAATTTACAGGGGACATAGTCCTCACTGTCCTCTGAAGACCTTCCAAGTTTCAGAGAGATTGCACCCCAGGAAAGGCATGATCATGTGTTCCCCCCCCCCTTTGCTTGTCATTTTCTGTTCATAGTGGCAAAAATGGAACTGCCTGTTGGAAGGCAGCTACTTTGAGGGGTTACAAATTGACCTTCCCAATGTCCAATACCCACCAAATTTGCAGGGGACCTAGTCCTCACTGTCCTCCAAAGAACCCCCAAGAGAGATTGCACCCCGGGAAAGGCATGATCCATGGATCCTTCTCTTTGTTGTCATTTTCTGTTCACAGTGGCAAAAATGGGACTCTCTGGTGGAAGCTACTTTGAGGGGTTACAAACTGACCTTCCCAATGTACAATACCCACCAAATTTGCAGGGGACATAGTCCTCATTGTCCTCCAAAGACCCCCCCAAGTTTCAGAGAGATTGCACCTCGGGAAAGGCATGATGCATGGGTCTCCCCCTTTGTTGTCATTTTCTCTGCACAGTGGCAAAAACGGGACTCTCTGCTGGAAGTACTTTGAAGGGTTAAAGCCAGAAGGAAAGCCAGAAGGAGTTCAGACAGAGTTCAGTCCCTCCCTCCGATTGCCAAGGGGATTGATTGCAGCAGGCGCCAGACTGTCTGGCTTGCTGAATGGCTGCCGAAGGCAACAAACAAGGCTTTTAACGACCACCTGTTTGTTTAGGATGGGGCCTCACGACAGCTTGCTCGCGAACAGCAGATTAGGCTGTTTGTGGGTTTTTTCCTGTTCGTAATGCTGTTTGTGCCCATGTCTACTTATAAAAATATATCATCACTGAGCAACAGGCTATATTCATGGCCATCTCCCAGAGGCCAGTTCAGATTTGCCATCTGAATTCCCTAACCCTCCTGTCCAGTTTTCTCTCCAACAGCAGCTCTGCTGCTTTTCAATCCAACAGCAGCAGAGCTGCAACCTACTTTTCAGTCACCTCACCACTCACAGTTTTAGAACCAATGGCTTAAAACAGTAAAATAAAATTGACCTGACTATACATTTTTGTTCCAAATTTCTAGCTCTCTTCAGAAGATGGATCCTATACAACTTCCTTCATTAACACCATTTTTGGTATATATACACGATTACAAATCCACTGCTTGCATCTTTTTAAAGACTGTGCAGTCCATGCGAGATGACTCTCTGACAGAGAATTTGTTACACAGATAGGGCTGCTATCATGATTGCTGCAAAAATGCTGACATGTATCTGTCAGCACATTCAGCTTGGAGGGTATAATGAGGAAGAAGGGCTGATAGAATGTTTATGACTATTGCTGTCATGTTACAGGAAACTGGAAGGGTATCTAGCTCCTTTATAACATGGCAGCAATTATCATAAGCATTCTATGAGCCCTTCTTCCTCATTGTACCCTCCAAGATGAATGTGCTGACAGATGCACAACAGCTTGGTCAGACATTTATGACAATGTGAAGCCTTTCTGTGCCTCATTTATAGATATCTAATGACCAGCTTCTCTACAGATTTGTAACATAACAAAGCTTGGGTACACCTAGCATGTAATGGACCATCCCTTAAATTTAATACAATAATTTTGTAAAACAGTGTATGTTTCAACCGTAAGTTGTGGTCAGCTGCCATTCTGAGAGGTGAACTGACTGAATGGCTGACCTGGATAATTTGCTAATGATAACTGAACTTGCCACAAGAGACAAATGAAAGTCACAATTGCAGCAAAATATAGCTACCACACCAGCCAATTATTTGGAGTCCCACAAATCAGGGCAACAGCTGGAGACTTCATACTTTACTGATGTGAAGCTTGTCTGCATGCATTTCTTAATTTTAAATAAAATAAAAGTTTTGCAACACAACAATATGAATTCTGTTTTTAGTTAAATCCTAAATACATCTTTGTGAGAGTCACAAAGACTTTCAAGACTTTGTTTTCAGCAACATGCAGCAAATATCAAAGGGACAAAATGGAAGAATTACAACATATTATCAAACTAACATGTAGTGGTGTCTAGACATTACCTCAGATTGGATTGTCAAACTCCTGTACTGACAAACACTCTGTAATAAAAAGAGCATTTTGAAGACCTGAATAGCAAGTAAAATGAAGTTCATTTAAAAAAAGTTTTTCTGAATCTGCATACATAAATTATTCACATGAATTAGTGGCCAAGGGATCTGATTTGCTGACACACTCAAATGCTACAAATTATGAATGAAATCATATTAGAGACTTTTATGATCAAATATGCCACTCGCCCACTCCTCAAAACTGCGCATGCGATCAAAATCCAATCTATGTAATTTCCAGTGAGCAATCTGACCAGATTCACAGAGCATTCCTGGGAGGGAGCATGTCCAGGTGTTTACTCAGGTTCCCTGTTGTCTGTGAGATGTGGGCACCTGAGATTTTTTTAGGCCTCTGGAAGCATTTTTCCTGTGATTCAGGAGTCATCAGAAAACCCTTTTTGGGTTTTCATTTCACATCAGAGAGAGACCCCTATTGGTTTTCTAAGGTGACATATTCAATTTTATAAGAGATTCATGTGAATCTCTTATATGGTATTAAAATGATGAGAGATCTTTAACTAAGATGTAGGTGCACTTTTTTTGCGACTGTGCAAATTTTCTTAAATCATGGAAATGGACACCCAAGGAGCCTACATTTTTTTCCTTCTGGTGTCTGTACTTAGTGGACAACATGGAACCTTTCCAAATAACTATTCTGGAAATAAATTGCACAACTGTGAGACTTGGATTGGAAGGGAAGGAAGCAAGAACCTGGAAAACATGTAGCTAGTTTGGCTCTCAGTTACGGAGCTTTAGTCTTCTCCAAAGGAGGATATAACATTTTATTATTTAAATTAACACTTCATTCAGTGAGCATAAGGTATCTAATGTGAATACTCCATTTGGAATGCATGCACTGAATTAATAAATAAAATCTGAAAGTATCCTATGGCAAGTTTAGGACATTTAAGATGAAACCCAATCATTTGTATCTGATACAGGCTGTGTGCTCTTTATAGATTCATTATTTTGTGGTGACAGGAAGAAACGGTTCCTATTGTTATACATACATGGAAAAATCTTTTTTTCAAATATGTAACATATTTTAAAAATAGCAGTAGGTATAGAACCACTGTGTAAATGTAACAGTTCTGTGGCAAGTGGACTCTAGTTACTAGCAATACTTAAAAAAAAATCACAAAATGCAGCTGAAATATTTGTATCCTGGTTATCAGTATTGAACAAATTAGAATACAATTCCACTAAGAGTTTTCTGTCAAGAATGACTTCATTTAATAATACAGACTGAAGTTATTTGCAAGTCTATAACAGCTGCTTTTCCAGTCAAGCAGTTGCCATCAAAGCAACACAGCTGATTTTTACTTGAATTTCTGACAACTGCTTCCATTTCTGATGCAATTTAAAACAGCTCCATAATTTATAGCAGTTATCTTTATGGCCCATTCTTTATCTGATTACATTCAAAACTAAAATAATCTGATATGGACTAATCTGATTTAGAGAAGACTGGGAGCAACTTTTCAGAGGGTGCAGTGGGCTACAGTATAAAAGGAGAGGCAGCAAACTGAAATCTACACATGGTTCTTTGGATCAAATACTCTGATTATATCAAAATTCTGCAGAATTTTCCAACTACTTCATTAGACAATGCAACACATAACTACTTCTTAGCAAAATGGAACTGTGAACTTCAGTTTGTGCCTACTATTTTCAACTACCACCATCATTTTGTACTACTTAAAAACGATACAGCTGGCCTCCAGTCAGAAAGATTATTCCATGCCACCTTTGTCACCAAAGATGTCACCTGGGTTTCATTAGATTCATTATGAAAAGTAGAGATGAAAAGATAGTAAATGATAATTATAAACCTAGGAGAATTTGGCAGGAATCACTTTATCATCATTGTATTGTTGTTTCCTTGGAATCTGCTTTTGACCACTAGATATGTCACAAGTGTATGCATGGAGGGGAGTTGATCATAGGTCTAAAATTTGATATATTTTACCAAATAACTAAATGAACAAAATAAAGGAACTCCCATATTTCTATAGCTAAGGTAGGACTGACATTCTGAACACTGTCCAAGAACAGATTTCCTCATCTTTAAGAACTACCCATAAAATTTAGGGAAAGGATTTTAGAGAAAAATAGTGTTTTTCACTCATGATGACTACATGAATAACCAGCCTTTAATTTATGCTGAAGAATGAGAAAGTGTATTGGGTAAAAATGTCAGCACTATGTGATGGACATCAGTGACTATTTCAATTGTCCCAGGACAGTTATACTTTTGCCAATTATCAGTAACCCTTTTGTTCTGCTCTAAGTATATGCATGTGAAATAATTTCTTATGATGAAAAATGAATTCCGTAAGTAGTGAATATGCAGCAAATTTAATTATTAAAATGAAGAATATTTCTCTCAAGCAACTATTCACAAAATTTCTTTGTTATTATAGTAACTAATCAGGAGTATCACAAATGTATCTTTCAGTTTTTCAAAAATACATGGTGTTCCATCTCAGTCATTTTACATTAATACTTCATGTCACTTTTTAAAACTCATTGTGAATTTTCCTCCTTTAGGTACATGGGTATGCAGACTCACTAGGCTTCTATAATAATCCTTTATATATGATTACATCTACCTCTGCCTTTACCAATTAGCCTAACTTCAGCCTAGAAAGCAGCTAGATTTAATCCTCTTCCTGAAACTTTTCCAATAGATCCTTTTTTCCTGCCAAGAGAAAGAGTCTGCATTCCTTTGTTTCTAACACTCTCTGCCATATAGCTTGCCAGCTTCCATTATCCCAGTTGTAAATATAACTGTTTTAGAAATATAACCTCTGGAGAAAAGTTGGCATTGTTTTACATAACAAACCAAATGACCACAAAACCTGTATCTGCATAACTTAAGCACTAAGACGTATTATTGCTATGAATCCATGATTCTTGTTTTATAAGGGCAGGGTAATATTCCTTAGTTGTATTCACTGGGAATTAATTTCATCTCAATATCAAGAGAAATCAACATTATGCTAAGAGGTTTTTAAAAAAGGAAACCCATTTTACTAACTGTTATACCTCTTCTAAGTCCATTGACTTCAGCGAATTTGGAAAGGCAGAACTCTGCTTAGGATTGTACTGTAAAACCTTCTTGGCACTTTGAAGAAGCATGGACAAAGGGGTGGTCATTGATCCTTCCTCCAGAATGGCTCTATGCTCACTCAAAGTTGCTTGCTATCATAATACATTGCATAAAAGCAAAAATCAAGCATTTTAGCTAATATGGATTTCAATGGAGCTTTTAAATGGCATGCCAAAGATCAATTTCCTTTATGGAGCACCCAGGCAACTGAAAAATAAATTAACAGAGCAATCCTAAGGAGGGACAGGGTCTGAAAGTGCTAAGGGAGTTGACTAGCATTTAAGTTGATGTAAGCCTGAGTTATGCTGTCACTGCTCTCCAGCAGCACCCATCTAGGCTGGAGCATCAGCAGTGGCCTGCCATGGCCAGCCACTGGCAGGCCCTGGACATAAATCCCTGGTCTGGCATGGGAGTGGGTGGACCAGGGTGTGTGCTCAGAATTAGTCAGCTTCCTAAGCCATTCCAGGCTAGGTAATGCTACCAAAGAGTAGCAGATAGTTACATCACCAAAAATGTCAGTATACCCCAGAAGTGCCCATGCATAGGGAAAAGTCAACCCCCCCTCCCATGCATGGCCTGGAGAAGCACAGTATGCCAACTATAGCTACCCAATCTTCTCACACTCTGTTGGCAGCCCAACCCCCTCCCCAGCACCTAATCATGGTCCTATATAAACCCAGGTTAGGATATCCATGAATTCAGTAAGTAGGGCATACGGCAGAGCTTCCTGCTGTGCAGAGAGTGTGAGGCACCATGGTGGTGGGAAGAGCACAGAGGGGCACTTTGCAAAACTGAGCAAGCACTTAGTACTTACACCAATGTGGAAGAGCAAATACATGTTTGATCCATTTCTCTCATTGCAGACTCCTAACACGTACCTGTGTCCATAAGGTTGGCAAGAAGGGGTGAGGACTAGAGATAGGCACGAACAGAAATAAATCTGAACATGATGTTCATTGTTCATTGCCATCCATAAACAGGGACTCCCGAACAACCATGAGCATGGCCCTGTTCACGAACATATTCGTAGTTGGCTGTTCGTGGGGGCCAGCAGACTCTCCTCCAGCCATCATCCAAGTCAAGATCCCTACTGCACCACTCCCAGAAACCTGATCTGAGCAGGCACCAGGAAAGGTACCAATAATAAATAATAGCTTGGCCCCAGAGCCTGGCAGAAGCCCTGGAACTTGAAGGGGTAGATCCCTACTGCACCACTCCCAGAAACCTTACTTGAGCAGGCAGCAGGAAAGGTACTAATAATAAATAATAGCTTGGCCCAAAGCCTGGCAGAAGCCCTGGAAATTGAAGGGGTAGATCCCTATCCCACCACACACAAAGAAAATTCAAGCTCCAATGCACTCTATAAAAATGCCAACAGCAACTCTCTCCCTCTCCACTGTCTGCAAACTAAGCCAGAGCTGTGAGCCCCCCTCCCCCCTGGTCTTTGCTCCCTTGTAACAAATTTGGAGCTCCACACTTGGAAGGAAGACCTGCCTATCAAGCTATATTGGTCTTAGATTGGGATTTCCAGGGCAACAGCAGGAGTTCAGACAGAGTTCAGACAATCCCTGACTAAGTTTCCAAGGGAATTGATTGCAGGTGCCAGACTGTCTGGCTTAACAAACAGCAACGAACGAGGCTTGCAACGACCACCTGTTCATTTAGAATGGGGCCTCACGAACAGCTTGTTTGCGAACACCAGATTGGGCTGTTCGTGGCTTTTTTTTTGTTCATATTGCTGTTCGTGCCCATCTCTAGTGAGGACACAATATAAGAAAATTGCTAACCTGAGACTAGATCTTTGGAAGAAAATGGCTGAGCTTAGGTTCAGAATTGTAAGTACTGTCAGGTTGTGGCCTAGCTGATATGTGGTTACAGAGCTGATTAGAAACACCTGTGGAGCAGTCCTTGAGTTCCCCAGAGATTGGACCTTGGAGAGACTGTTCTCAAAGAGCTCTGTGTTAACTCTCTAGTTTGTCACACAGCTGAAATAATAATTAACACCTTTGCCCTGATTGGTTCTTGTGTTTCCAGGTGATTCACTCAGTCCTGAAAAGATGGTTTCTCAGCTCACTCAGTCCTCAAGTTAGCTTTCCTTCATCAAGCTTTCACCATGATGTAAATACACCAGAGAGAAGCTGAAAGTTGCATGCTATTCATCACTTCAGCATGTCCTTATGCCCAACCAACTAGGCATGGGAGAAGGCTTGCATTCTAAAGGAGGGGTGAGATATGCAAGAATGGATGCTATACAGAGATGCTTAGGTAGCTATCTCTCAACTTTTAAATAGACAGTTTTATTATCAGTTTTATTATCTAGTAACAGTAAGGTTTTTTTAATGCTTGTTGCCTGTGTAAAAGTGCTTCCTGAAAACAATCCTAACTAATAAACTTATCGATGGTTGTTGTGAGTTTTCCGGGCTGTATTGCCGTGGTCTTGGCATTGTAGTTCCTGACGTTTCGCCAGCAGCTGTGGCTGGCATCTTCAGAGGTGTAGCACCAAAAGACAGAGATCTGAGAGATCTCTGTCTTTTGGTGCTACACCTCTGAAGATGCCAGCCACAGCTGCTGGTGAAACGTCAGGAACTACAATGCCAAGACCACGGCAATACAGCCCGGAAAACTCACAACAACCATCGTTCTCCGGCCGTGAAAGCCTTCGACAATACATCAATAAACTTATCTTTTATTTAAGCTGAGTCTGGAATTCATGACTTGGGTGTAAGTACACCCCAGAAATGAATCCTGAGACTGGAAAGCCTGGCTTCAAAAAACAAAGTGGAACAAAACGGAACAAAAGGGAACATGTTCCACCTGCCTAATTACTGGAGTGGCTGTAATCAGCGCCCTGACTGGAGAAGAGAGGTGCCAAGTCCTGTATACATCGTGACAGGTAAAAAGAAACTGGGGAGGCAGTTATCCCAGCTTGCTCACTGACATCTGCCTCCCTCCTGCACAAGGCTGCCCCCCCCCAAAAGCTGAGGTCAATGACATGTTGAAGTGACATGTTGGAGCCCGGCCCTTTAGGCACCATGGCCCATGTCTGACAAAGGGGGAGGCTCCCAGGGAAGAGCACTCAACAGAGCTGCCTCAGATGGAAGGGGAGCAGATGATGCTTGCAGCCCATAACAGGGCTGGGCACATACTCCGTCAACTGGACTCCCCTCCCCCCCACACACTTCTGAGTAGAGGATAGGGTACAACTATGGCTTGGGATGTCTGGGAAGTGGCTCACTGTACTCCCCCATTAAGGTGGCCAAGCAACCCCTGGACTCATTCCCTCACAGGATCAGAACTCCATGCAGCAGAGGTTTCAGCAACAGAAGCAAATAAATCTGATGCAATAGCAGAGCCCTTTGTTGCTGGATGAGTAAGTCTCATTTGGATACCAGTAGTATCTGCCTCAGTGGGATATCCTGCCCCACTATGGGGCCATGAACCCTCCTAAGGCGCAGTTGACTTGGCTGTGGCTTGTCCAAGACTGAGCCCCTTGCCATTGCAACACCTCTCTCTGTTTTCCTTCATGCAAGTGGTGATCCAACAGGGAGACTAGGGAGCATGGCTGTCACAGTCCCCGGCAATCCTCTCAGACTGCATTTCCAGCCTGGCTCTGCCTCCAGTGTTAGCAGTCCGACCCTTCTAGACCCTGAGAGGGCAGTTTATGGAGGAAATATCATAAACCCCTTTCCCATATGTGCAAGTCTAAGCCACTGCCTGGTCCAGAGAGGATGCCAGCTGGGCAAGGGGACTGGAAAGTTATCAGAATGTGAGTCAGAGGTGGATGTCTGACTGACTATCCCTCCATGTCTCGGAGAGAAGCAGAGATAACGAGACTTCCTGGGAAAACTCCCTGCAGAATCACGTAAATGCTCTCCTCTACCTCTCCTTATCTGCTTACCCTAATCAAAGCTATTTGGCAAGCCCAATAACCCTCCCGTCTGGTACTTACCAGATCATCAAGCAATATTTTCACCTATAGAACATATCAGATAGTCATATCAAATCTTTTCCAGGACAAATTATTAAGTTATTGTTTTGGGGAGCAAGACATGAGCATTGCCCCAGAGAACATCTTGCCCTATAATTGGGCTTCCCGACCATGTGCTCTGTGCGTGTGTGTCTTTGGATCTGAACACTTGCCCCCAAACTTGTTTGGGCCTCTCCTCTTCCATGAAACACTGGTTGTTTTGTTGCTCCTCCGTGGACCTCCTTCTCTTTGAGACTGGTAATTATTGTCTGTCCCCCGAAACTGCTTTCTCATTTCCTCACTGTTTTCTTGGTTAGCCCTGTGTGTATGCTGTGTATGGTTCTCTGTATGCTTGCCTTTTATCCCTTTGTTAATAAAGAAACATTTTGATTGAACATCTGCCTGTTTATTTGAGAGTTCCCAGAGGAATAATCCCTGTTAACACAGGTGGAGAATCCCAGTTATCCCCTCTCGCTGCCTTCTTAATGTTAATTACCCCATCTAATTAAAGAGATGTCCTATTTGGGTAACATCAGGAGTGTTCTCCCTCAGGCAGTTGGTCAACCTGCAAGTCTCCTTCACTCATGACCAAGCAGCACAAGGGATGGCTCAACTTGCCTGTGAAAGGCCCCTGGGAACAGCATGCACAGACACAGTTGCTATGCCAGACAAAGAGAGATGGTGATCTGTGTACAGACATCCCCTTCATGTTTGGCAGTTCAATAAAGTCTGCGTTGTTCCACAACTCTCTCCCTGTCTGCTTGCTTGTGTTCAGATAACACTAGATCCACAACCCTCCCGGCCCCAGCACCTGTCACTTCCCCATAGGGCTGCCCTTTTACACTTTGAGAGAGTGGACTCTGGCTCAGTTTAGCAGTGGTGACCTGTAAGTTTTCTATGTGTCACTGGATCTCTGCTTTGTTCTGCTGCACAACAAAGCAGTGGTCCAGCAGTACTTAGGTCTGCAACACCTCCCCTTCTGCCCAACTGGATTTTGAACCAGGATCCCCAATCATGCTATCCCACTGCTTTTCCACTGAGCCATGCTCATCTGTGTGATATTCTCTGGCCTCCTCCATGTGGCAGGTGGTGACATCAGAGCTGCAGCAGGGTATTTAATCCCTGCTGACATGTCTTTTGGGAACCTCCTAGCCCTGGGATTAGGGTCCTGAGTGTCAGAAGCTTTGGGTTCAAGCCTAGTCTAGGTCTCTTTGGTCCCTTTGCCTTTCTGTTTTTACTTTTTTGGGTGTGTGTGGCTCAAAGCTGTGGTATTTGTGAGTGGGTGATGCTTTTGGTGCCAGTCTAGCCCACTTGGTAGCAGTGGGGTGGGAGCCCTGTCTGTCACTTGGGTGTGTGTTTCCTCTGGGCTGGGGAGGGGCTTCTTGAGCCAGGAGCCTCTGTTGGAGTGCTACAGTCACAGGGTCTTTCCCACCATAGTGCCTCCTTGGATTGCACTGTAAATTAAGCTGCCAACTCTAATTCCTTTTTGTAAAATTCTGTGCTCCCAATTAATAAAAACTTACTTTATTGTTTTGTGAAGTATTAGCAAGACAGTGAGATAACACTGGCAGATCCTCAAACACACTAACTTCTATGCTGTACTACAATCATTATTTAAAGACTGCTAGAAACAATTTAACTTAATTTGAACTAGCTCACTCAAAAATCTAAAATGAGATGTGCCATCAATCTGGTCGCCAGCCATTCAGAAACCTTTGGGCCAGACATTTTCAATTTCACCTCTCTTGTTCTGTGTTTATGTGACTTTTTAATGAAGAAAATATTTGGAGTTACACTTGTCTTCTGAATTCTACTCTCAGACAGTAATCATGAAACAGTATTTTAAAAGATTTAACATTATCAATTTACTTTTTCTATGAATGTTAATGAATATAATTTTGCTGTAATAAAGAGTGATAAATGATCCACAAGATTTTAAAGAAGGGCTTAAATCTAGTTTTGCGTAATACCAAATATTGTATCCACTGTGAATATGACTACAATGCAGGCAAAAAATTCAAAGCATTAGTATTTTTAACACAGTATATAAAGTACAAAACCTCAAATCTCCCAGTCAAGGTTCAATGCTTTGATCCTTTACTTCTGAATTTTAAAAAAACTCTCTGCTTTCAATGTGATTATAACAACAGACTAAGATCCAGACATAGGTTCTTTGCTAACTCTTGTCTATTTAATTATCGGTTAAAGATGATCAGAGAACAAGTGAATAATGTAACTCATTTTATATTGCTGAGTTGATTCAGTGGGTATATTCAGAAGCCAAGAGTGTTACAGTATATCTGTGCTGTCACAAGTCACTCATGGATCTAAAACTAACAGGTAATGTATCTTAATATGCATAACCATCTCAGAGAAGGAGAATGTTACACTAAGAATCCAAGACCAACTTGGACATATTTGAGTAGTTCTTGAAAACACAAAGGTCGAATCCACATTACTCATTCTAAGTCGCATGTTCCCCACATTCCCCACGCAATCCCGAGTGCTGGTCACATTACCTCATTAAACAGATGCATTTCATTCGCATTTCTCCCGAATATGTGGTCACAGGTTTTCAACGGGAGTTTCACGGTGGCCATGAACGGGCCAATGCGCAATTTATGTGGTTTTTTTAAAAACCATCCCCCTTCCTGTCTCTCCGGCCGTTCCGAGAGTTCCTATTGGCTGATTCAACTTGCAAGTGCTCCGTAGTCTGCAAAAGACTGTTTTTGACTTCATAGCATTGGATTTATTGATTATGCTGTTTCTGAATCAAATCTGGTAGTTTGAAAAATCATTTTGGGGTGAATCCATCCTCAGAATGGACTCGCGAAACTTCCTTTTTAACTGTTTTTTATTTTTTTTATATTACTGTAATATTGAAATTATGAAATATCGAAATAATGACACTCCAAGGAAGTGAAACGTCAGTAAAATTCAGGCACTGAACTGTCCTGCATAGGAAATGCCCACGAAAGCTTCCCACATGCTTCCAAATTTCCAAAAAACAAATGGGAGAGAGCCATCAGTGCTGTCAGTGGGGGAAAGAGAGGCATCATTATCTTCAATGATGTTTCTTTATAAGGCAAGATCGAAATAACAGAAAAGTGTGCTCAAAAAAATTTTAAAAAATGGGTGGGAAAAAAGGTCCGGCCCAAAAAAGCGGTTTTCGAGCGGCCATGTGACCGGAGGGACGCACGAGAAAGAAGGATTGGAAGCAGGAATGTGAACGAAGAGGAAAAAATCGCGGATTGGAGGCAAACGGAAGATATCCGATAAACATGCAGGTAATGGGTGAATGTGGATTCAACCAAATGCTGATCAAAGGTTTGCTAGATTTAACAGAGATCAGTGTTCCTTTAATTTTGTACAGAATAGTGGTATGTATTCTGTGCAGCTTCTCCTACAAGCCAATACTACCCAAGAATACTCCACCTTCTTATCATCTCCTCCTTAAACAAGCTATTAAGAGCCCTGTCCTCTAGATCCTCCTTTTCAGGTGTGTAGCCCTAATATAAAGAGTGCTCTGGAAAAAGAAAGTAAATTGACAAAGCAGAAGTTATTCAAGAAATCTGCCACAAAAAGAAAAGGGATTTAAAATGCAGTAACTTTAAAGGAAAACCTGAAAGAACTGGACAGAGGGATGATCCAGTGCTGAGCTCTTATGGCCCCTGCTTTTGTGCTCAGGGTGATGCCCACCACCACTTTGGGGTCAGGAAGGAAGTTTCCTCCTGGCCAGGGATCCTTGAGGTTTATTGCCTTCCTCTGGGGGAGTGGGTGGGTGGGGGTAGCTGTGAATTCCCTGCATTATGCTGAGCTCTGGATTTCCAACCTCCAGGTGGGGCCTGGAGATCTTTGGACAAAGAATTCCTATCGACCGTTAAGATGTTACTCTGAGCTCCTTGAAGGAAAGGTGTAGCAGTTTTGTTCCATCTATACTGGCTCCCAATTTGCTTCCAGGTCCAATTCAAGCTGCTGGTATTGACCTTTAAAGCCCTCTATAGCTTGGGACCACCATACATGAAGGACTAGTCTCTCCCCTGTGAACCTTCCTGTCCACTTCAGTCATTGTTGGAGGACCTGCTTCAGATGCCCCCACCATGTGAGGTCAGATGACTGGCAGCCCAAGGAAGGACATTCTTGGTTGTTGTGCCAAAACTTTGGAACCCCTTACCAAGGGAGATTAGTTGTTTCTCTCTATGATTGTTTTCCACCAGCATGTGAAGACCTTTTTGTTTTGTTTTGTGTAGCCCCAATAACAGTTATAAGCCCTTCCTGCAATTGTGTTGTTATGGCTGTTGGTTTGTTTAGATTTTTTTTTGAATTGTTCAAAAAAATTGTTCATTTTATACTTTAAATCAGGGGTGGGGAATGTCTGGCCCGTGGGACAGATATGGTTCGTAAAATCATTTGGTCTGGCCCACAGGGCCGGAGCGTACATTGAGGCAAAGCCAGCAGCTGCCTTGGGCGCAGCTCTCTGAAGGAGGCGTGGTGGCCCATGCCAGCCCCCGACGACCCCCTGGCACTAGTGCTGCGGGCTGTGCAGCACAGAAGCAACCAGGCTGTGCTTGTTGCTTTGTGCACTTGCGCCCCCGGCCCGACCCGGCAGCAGCACTGCAGGACGTGAGGCGCAGAAGCAATCAGGCTGTTGCTTCGTGTGCTTGTGCCCCCAGCCTAACCCGGTGGTAGCACCAAGGGAGGCGTGGCGCAGAAGCAATCAGGCTGTGCCTATTACTTCGTGCACCTGGAAAGTCAATCAGGCTGTGCCTATTACTTCGTGTGCTTGGTGGGTCAGGCAGGCTGTGCCTATTGCTTCGTGCGCTTGGTGGGTATTGGACATTGGGGAGGTCAGTTTGTAGCGCCTCAAAGTAGCTTCCAGCAGACACTCCAGTTTTTGCCACTGTCCCTGCCAATTAGAGAGCGGCTATTCTGGCCCATCCAGCCAGGAAAAGGGCCAGTCCCTCAAAGTAGTTGCCAGCAGACACTCCCGTTTTTGCCACTTTGAAGAGAAAATGACAGGAAAGCTTGGATCATGCCCATGGACCCATGGATCATGCCTTTCCTGGGGTTCAATCTCTCTGAAACTTTGGGGGTTTTTAGAGGACTATGTCCCCTGCAAATTTGGTGGGTATTGGACTTTGGGAAAGTCAGTTTGTAGCCCCTCAAAGTAGCTTCCAGCAGACACTCCAGTTTTTGCCACTGTGAATAGAAATGAAATGGGGGGGACCCATGGACCATGCCTTTTCCGGGGTTCAATGTAGCAGGCTAATTTTTAAGTTGATAATTTCGTATGGCCCGTGAATGATGTTATAAATATCCCAATTGGCCCTTGGCAGAAGGTTCCCCACCCCTGCTTTAAATGGTGCTTTAATGTCTCAAATGTTTTAATGTTAAAATGTTTTAATATACTGATGTTTGCCACCTTGGGGACCCTGTTTGAGTGGAAAGGTGGCACAGAGATGACTTAAATACATAAATAAAAATGTGATGACAAACAGCCAGCCAGATCTATTCCACATTTGGTTATGAGGCAGGAACAAGAACTTCCATGAAATGACTCCATAATCTGCTAATCTACCTTCTGGATTTTGCTTTGATTTGAGGTGTTTTTTTTTTAAGCAAGATAAAATAAGTGATTATTAAAAGATATCAGCAACATACTATGTGTTGCTGATATCTTTTAATAGTGATTCCACGGAAGAGGACTAAGCCACAGTCCCCCCACTGCTATGAACTGCTCATGGCAAAATCAGGTTTTCACACTTATTTGAGGGATGTAACCAAATAAATTAATTTGCATATTCGTGCTACCTGATTTTGTTGCCTTTGAAAGGTAGCATTGGAAATCTGACCTTCAATTCTGTGGTGTTAAGAATTTAAAGATATTCTTCATGACTTGCTTCTTTTTAAGGGAAGAGCTATTAGACAGAGCTTTTCTGCATAGAGACTTTAACAAAACTATTGCTATCAGCACTTAATTCATCATACACAGAAATGACAGAGCTATGTTAATAAAAATTATGGCAAATTATGTTCATACAAAGAAATGAAAACTGCGGCAGTGAGGCAACCTATACTGGCATCTCATAACCTGTTTGCTTCAATCATCATCATCAACTTCCCTGTTTCACAATGACTTTGCATTTATTATTATGCTATAGTCTGCACTGCAAACATTTACAAAGTAAATTACACTTCATAGGTTAAAATTACTTGCACACAGAATATCTTGTGCTCTGCTGGGTTTCTTGCGATCATTCACAACACCACTGAAAAAAGCAGCATTCAAAGAAAATAAGAAGAAGCCCTCCACATCAAACACATCCACCATCTTATATTTCTATTTGGACAATAAATTATTTAAATAAAAATCAGAGACAAATAATTAATGACCAATATAAAAAGGTTTTAATAGGCATATTGAACTGCTGTCAGAAGCGAAGGCCTCAAGCTGTTTTTCAAAACAATGAGTCTCCACATCTTTGTCCACAGTAAGTAAGACGGACAATGACAAACAGCCACTTTAATTTAAAGACACGTCTCTGGAGTTAATCAGTTCTCGTAGTCAGGCCACTGCAGAATGACACAGTGATTGCTTGCTGCAAACATTTTCCTTTTACCTTGGTTAACTAGCATTCTTTTCCCTTTTAAGTACAAATGTTGGGCTACAGGCATCTCCCTACCCAGCCAATTATTTGTTGCTTTTAACTTCTACCAGCTTCTGTTTCTACTCAAGCACAAGAAATTACTGTATGTTACCATGCATCTAAGTCCCTTTTTCATATACAATAAAAGAGTCATGCACTTCCTCTTTATATTGCTCAATGTCTTGAGTAAAATCAGTTTGCATTTAACTTGATCATAGTTCCTGGTCCATCAAGCTACTTTCCTCACAACCATGGGAACTACCAAGTGTGTTTAGTACATAGGCAAAATATGGTTTGCCTAAGAGTAAGAGAGCTACTTCTGAATTTGTGCATCATGACAATTGCCCTGTAAATGCAAGAGTCTAATCATCACATGATCCATCCACACATATACTGTATAGGTAGTGACTTAGGTTCTTTGTAAAGGTGCCATCTCCCCAGTGGAGGATCCCCTGCCTCCACCCCTGCCCCTTGCCTCTGCTCACCTGCCAGTGGTGAGGGGGGAGCCATTTGTGTGCACACACACAACAGAGAAGCTACTGGTTGCACTACTGGTTGCACCCCATGTACCTCTGCATGAAACCATAGCTTCCCTGTTGCAACAGAGAGTGTGGAGTGTAGGCACTCTACTGCCACCCCCCATTGCTGCCGGTGGGGCCCTTGGGGACCGGGTAAGCCGAGATTTCTTGAAAAAACTGAGACCATTTTCAATGCACTAAATAGAAATGTGATCTGATTTAGCATGCTGACTTATATTTAGCAAAAGAAGAAGAAAAATAATTCAAAAACATGCTAATTTTAGGCCCCCCCAAACAACAAATATTTGCACTGAAATATTTCAAGTAGGCAAAAAATCATGTGTTGTTTAAATGTTATATACAAAGATATGCAATACTTTATGTGGAAGTTATTTTTATTAGAACATTATGTTAAAAATCGAAGAAAACACAGCATATCCTTCCCATACTTTAAATTTAAGAATAAAAGAAGGCACTGAAAATTGTTGATCTAGTCAATTTCATTGCCTACCACACAGATACCATTCATCATTGAGATCTAGAATATAGCCCATATCTAATTCTGGATTGATACATTTAAGGGGGGCTCTGCAATTGCAATGAAGCTCAGTAGGATACTTCTGTTTGCAGGGCCTTACAATGTGGATCCAAAGCTTTGCAAGAGATAAAGTTGTGGGAGGGGAGGGTTAACAATTCAGTCAGCAGTTACTTTTACATGAAATTAAAGATGTTAAGAGATCTCAGAATTACAATACTCACTAATTTCCTAGACAGAGAGAGATCAAGGGAGATAGATACATTCTTACTGTAAATCTCTACAGTCTACTTCTTGTGGTTGTTGCCTTGCCTAACTTCAGGGAGAAGGATAATTTGCTTCTACTCTCCTATCTTGCTCCCTCTGCTCCTGTTGCCCTGCCTCACATAGCTATGAAAAACAGGCAGCAAGGCACCATAATAATAAAAATCTCCAGAAAACACAAGCTATTCTAATTTCTAAAAATCCAATGTGGAATGTTAAATATATTGCAAAAACATGGGATTAGGTTTGGATTTTCATTATTTAATATGTATTTAGGTGCACATGCCTATCCGGTTGTGCAGTTACAAAGATGTTTGTAAGAATAAATGATTAATGCCTTTTCTCAGTGCTTTTCCCCACGCAATGGTAGGAATAAATCTTCACATTTGGAAAGTGGACATTATTTTTCTGTACAATAAAGAACAATTTATTAAGTACATTGTCAATTGAAAAGTTTTTAAAAAATGACTGTGGTGTTTTACTGCCTTTACGATACCTGTATTATGCTGCCTTCCTGACTTTCTTAGAGTTACCTTAGATTTTCACTGCCACCAAAGGCTCTTGCCTTATTTCTCTCAATTTAACCCTCAAAATAGGGTTAGTTATATTTGGTACAATGATAGAATGGTCAGCGTGTGGGGGTGGCTGTGAGGTAAAAAGGGATCCTTTATTCTAGATAAAACGGATGTTTTACTTAGAAATAGAATTCGTTTAGAAGAATATGCGCATAATGGTATCAGGGTAGCTCCAAAAGTGTGATATTTCATTAAAATGACTAGCTTCCTAATTACAAGATAGATCCAGGGTTTTTTTGTATTTTCTAAACAGATCTAAGTGGCCCTCAGGTGCTACTTATAGCATCCACAAGAAGGAACACAAGGACTCAGTTTCCAGCACCTCACTTTTCCTTTCTCTCTCTCTCTCTCTGAACAACACTCTCTCAGAACCACTCTCTAAAACTGCAGTTCATTTCGCCCCCTAGGATATATATGCCATTCAATAATGACACACTTTCCTCACATATCCAACCCCTTATTTCTTCTTGTAGAAGCCTGCATTTTAAACCTTAGCAAACATAAATTCAAAACAACATATTAATTAGCAGAAATACAAAACACAAAAATATTTACAAGGCAAAATGTTACAATGACCTCCTAAGAATAAGATGAAATGCCACTCTAGCAATTTGACCTGGCAAGATAGGATTTAGATTATGGTCCCCTGCATATGACTGGTATGTCACGTAGGTCTCAAAGAGCCCTTTCTGTGGGTTGTCTCCCACAATTTATGAGTGGAGGGTGCTGACAATTACTAGGCTTCCTTGCTTTCCCCTCCTTCCAGCAGTCTTTTCTGACTCCGGGAAAGTTTATTCCTATGGCCACAGGACAAGCATGGAGTAATAGCTACATCATGGATTAGGAGGCTACAATTAGGAAGGGGGAGGATAAAATTGTTCCCTTCCTCCTCTTCCATCAGCAAAGTTCGATTCACATTGCATATCCTCCAGGAATACAGTGGGATTTTCTACTTCAGAGACCATACTTTCCAATGGTAATTCTGCCAGACACCTCTTTCCTGGTATAGTATCAGCAATTTTAACCCCACTAGGTTGTTGTTTTAGGGAGAACAGAAAAGTCCTCTTCCTCCACAACCACCGTATCTTCCACCAGCTAAACTATGGGAATAAGTTCTGCAACCAATTTACCTGAAAAATTACAAAATGCAATTCAGCACCTTAAAGACTAACAACTTTTTTGTCACAGAAGTTTTTGTGAACTACAGCTACTTTTTCAAATGCATGAAGTGTTATTTTCAGTTAATGGAGATAGGAATATCCATTGCTACAAATAGCAAAAGGAGACAATAGTGGGAGTTATTACAAAGAGAGGCCAAAAAGTCATTTGTGGCCTATTTGCCACTGTTTAGTTCTAAGAGATTAGCGGAGGATTATTCTTGTGCAAAGTGGCACACTCTTCCATGAGTTGCATATGCTTCATCAGATGCTAAGTAGAATTTTTCAAGGTTTCTTCAGTGGCAGCTGGTTTATTCTTGCCCATTTGGCATTGCAATTAGAAGTTCTAGCTTTTCCTTTCGCTAAAACTATCCTATATACTCAGATAACTAATATTCAGTGGGATAAGCTCTCTGAGACTGACGATCATGTTGGACTCTTTCCATGTCCATGGGCACCAGCAGTCTAGACTCTGAACTTTTGCCTCTGTCATATTTGAAATGTTGTCTGAGCACCTGCATCATTCCTAATCCTATGTTCTAATCTCCTGTCTGAAGCCTGACAGCTCAGCATACCTCTCTTGAATGGGTGCTGCTTTCTCGCAATGTGTGATTGAAATAATATAGCATTTCACAGCTGTACAATGGGAGTCTTACCAGCACATGCTGAGCAGAGCACACTGTCAGTAGATGGTTTACAATTTGATTTGTTTTCTCTCTTAAAGGCAAACATTCCCCCCCCCCATACACGCCAATCCTCAGTAAACAAATACCAAACAGCAATATCGAACAATCTCAGTGATGTACAGGATAAATATACCTAATATACAGTATCAATCCAGGCTAGCCCTATCTCATCAGATCTTGGAAGTTAAGCAGGGTCAGCCCTGGTCAGTACTTAGATGGGAGACCAAGGAAGACTAGGTTTGCTGTGCAGATGCAGGCAATTGCAAACCACCTCTGTTTGTCTCTTGCCTTGAAAACCCTATGGGGTCACCACAATTCAGCTGTGAACTGATGTCATAGATATATATATAGACATAAACTTATCAATGCATGAGTCTCCATACTTAGTATTCTTAATGACTTAGCACATATAAAAGACAACCACCCATCTAAGCATCTGTTTGAAGTGAAGAATAAATGGAAAGCAAGACTGATGAAGTTGTAGTACACCAAATGCCTCCGGAAACGGTTTAAGGAAGCAAACCATATCACATTATTTCGAGTGAAATGTAAAGCATGGAAAATCTACCTATCAATTCCTTTTCCAGTTCCCATTCAATTGCCTTCATCCGGTTATACTCACATTTCATTTCTTGGAGGAAAGCATACTTTACAGTTGAAGAGTATGATTAATACTTATTATTATTTTAAAGAAGTGGAAGATTTCCCCAATCAAGGGGAATAGAAAGGAGCAAAACAAATGTAAGTTAACAATAAGGTGAGCAAAAAGAGAATTTGAGAAGCAGGTAGCCAAAAACATTGAAACAAACAATAGGCATTTCTTCAAATATATCAGGAGCCGGAAACAGGCGAGGGAGGCAGCTGAGCCTTTGGATGACAAACATATTAAAAGACTGCTTAAGGAAGGAAGGGGAAATGGCAGAGAAACTGAATTATTTGCATCTCTTTTTACTGTGGAATAAGTGGGTCACATACCCACTCTGGAGGTTCTGTTCTTGAGAAGGGTGGCTGAATCCATAATGATGTGGACAGGGATGCTCTGATAAACATAATATACTTGGTTTTTAAAAGGTTTTTTTATAGATACATCACCAAAGACTTCTGAGTAAGCTTCACAAACATGGGATAAGATGATGGGCCCTCTTATGGAATATATATTGATTAAATGGCAGGAAGCAGAAAGTAGGAAAAAATGGAAAGCTCTTGCAATGGAGGCAAGTGAGAAGTGGGGTCACACAAGGATTGGTACTGGGATCAGTGGTAGTTAAATTATTTGGAATTATCATAAATTATTTGGAATTGGGGTGAGCAATGTTTGCAGATGATACCAAATTATTCAAAATAATGAAAACAGGCAGATTGTGAAGATCTCTATAAACTGGGTGAGTGGACAACAACTGGGCAAAGGAAGTTCAATGAGGGTAAGTGTAAAAAAAATCTTACTTTTAAATAAATCCTGATGGGATCAGTACTTGCTGAGACAGACTGAAAGAGATCTTGGGACGGCAGTGGAAAGCTCAATGAAAATGCTGACCCAGTGTGCGGCAAAGGTGAAAAAGGCAAACTCCATGCTAGGAATTATTCAGAAAGAAATTGAATAAAAATAGCCAATATTGTAATGCCTCTGTATAGAGCTATGATGCAGTCTCACTGGGAATACTGTGTGTAGTTCTGGACACCACATCTCAACAAGAATATGGCAGAGCTAAAAAAAATGTACAAAACAGGGCAACCAAGAGAGTTAAAGGATTAGACAACCTTTCCTATTTTAAAAAAAGACCGGAGAGTCTTTGACTTTTCCATATACAAAAAAGATGGCTAAGGGGAGAGATGACCCAAGGTTACAAAATTGCATGTGGCTGATAAAGTGGATACAGAACTCCCCCCCCCCCCCAGCTCACATAATACTACAACTAAGTGAAATCCAATTACTTCATTGAGAAACAGGTTCAGTAAGGAAATACTTATTTACCAAATGAGAATTAAACTGTGGAATTCACTTCCAGTGGATATAGTGATAACCATGAGTGTGCTGAGGAAAGTTTGTCTGTCTGTCTGGTGTACCGACCGCCCAGCGCATTCGCAGACACCCTGTCGCACCTGTTGGAGGTGGTGGCGGGATGGGCCTTGGAGTTCCCCAGACTGATAGTACTGGGGGACTTCAACGTTCCCGCTGATGACACCACCTCTGCACAGGCTGCGGACCTGGTGTCGGCCATGGCAACACTAGGACTTTCTCAGTTTGTATCAGCCCCCACACATAAAGCAGGCCACACACTAGATTTGATCTTCAGGCTGGGGCTGGATGTAGTTGTGGATAGAATAGAGTCAGTGCCATGGTCAGACCACACGGTTCTGGAGGCTCAGTTGGGTATGCCACTCCCCCTCTGCAAGGGCAGCAAACAAATTTATGCTCGCCCATGGAGACTTATGGATCCAATTAGTTTGGATCCATACTGTGGGAACCAATGCCCCATGGTGGCTCATTGGATGAGCTGGTGGAGGACTGGCAGGTCCAGCTCTCCAAGGCCAGTGATGAAGTCGCTCCCCATCATCCTCTTCATTCCCGAAATTGCCAGGCCCCCTGGTACACAGAGGAGCTATGGCAACAGAAATGGGAACTAAGACGACTTGAGCGCATGTGGCGGCGATCTCGCAACAAGGAAGCAAGAACATCTTACAGGCTGTTTATGAAGTCCTATCAGATGGCAGTGAAAGCTGTGAAGAAGGAATTTTACGCAGCTTACATTGCATTAGCTAGCTCACGCCTGGCTAAATTGTTTAATGTGGTCTGTTCATTGGTCTCCCTTTCAGGTGAAGACCGCCAAAATCTGAATTCAACTATAAGCTGTGGGGCTTTTGCGAGCTTTTTTGCTGATAAAGTTTTGTCTCTCCACCACAATTTACCAGCCACAGTTGATATAGTATGTGAACTAGAGGTCCCTTGGCCGTCTTCAGGGTGGATATTTGATCATTTCAGCCCTCTTTCTGGGGAAGAGGTGGACAGGATTCTGCAGGTTGTGAGGCCCACCACATGCCCCCTGAACCCATGTCCGTCATGGCTGGTGAAAGCCAGTGTCGACGGATTACGGACTCTTTGGAGGCTATTGTTAACTTGTCACTGGGCTCTGGGGGTTTTCCCAGGGCACTGAAGGCGGCTGTGGTGAGGCCCCTTCTAAAGAAACCATCACTGGATCCTGCTGACCCACTCAGTTACCCATTTCTGGGTAAGGTGATTGAGTGGGTGGCAGAGAAACAACTGCAGAGCTTCCTGAAGGAGACCTTGACTCTAGATCCTTTCCAGTCAGGTTTTCGCCTGGGGCATGGGGTGGAGGTATTGTTGGTCGCCCTCTTTGCAGGCATCTGGACCGGGGAGGATCAGCGCTGCTGACATTATTAGATCTTCCAGCAGCGTTTGATACGGTCGATTATGATCTTTTGACCCACCGCCTTGCCAACGTGGGAATTCAAGGGATGGCACTACAGTGGCTAGTCTCCTTTCTTCATGGTTGGGGACAGAGAGTGGCGCTGGGGGAGAAGTTATCATCCCGTAGGCCACTAATATGTGGTGTGCCACAAGGGGCAATACTCTCCCTATTATTGTTCAACATCTATATGCGCCCCCTCGCCCAGTTGGTGCGAAGTTTTGGGCTTGGGTGTTACCAATATGTGGATGGCACCCAGCTATATCTGTTGATGGACGGCCAGCCTGGATTGGCCCTGGATGTCCTCGAGTGTGCTTTTGAAGCTGTGGCTGAATGGTTGAGGCAAAGTTGGCTGAAATTAAACCCTGTGAAGATGGAGATCCTGTACTTGAGTTGCGGAAACATGGATTCAGGACCTCAGCTTCCTATACTCGATGGGGCAGTGCTTACACTTGCCCCGAGAGTTATGAGCCTGGGGGGTGATCCTAGATGCCTCCCTGACCATGGAGGCCCAGGTCACTGCAGTTGCCAGGTCTTTTTTCTACCTTTGACAGACCAGACAACTTGCCCCACGACTTTACAGTGGTCCAGGCAATGGTCACCTCTAGGTTACACTGTAACATGCTCTATGCTGGGCTTCCCTTGAACCTGATCTGGCAATTACAGCTGGTGAAGAATGCAGTGGCGTGGGTCATCACTGGAATGCCAAGGTGTGTGCACATAACGCCGGTATTGCGCCAGCTGCACTGGTTACCAGTGGAGTACCAAGTCAGGTTCAAGGTTTTGGTATTAACCTATAAAGCCCTATGCGAACTGGGACTGCATATTTATTTATTTATTTTTATTCCACCCTCTCCACATTTCCAGCAGGCTCAGAATACTTCCTAATGCTCTGGTGCTGACTAAAGGGTTGTGCCCTGTGCCTACGTGTAATGCATTTTACTGGGCCTGCTGTGTATATGTATATGTATTTTAATCTTTGGATGTTTTTAATTTATGGTCTTAAATGGTATGAACTATTTGATGTAATTTTAACTTTGTGCATGAATTGTGAGCCGCCCTGAGCCTGCTGTTGTGGGGAGGGCAGAATACAAAACTGATAAATTAAATTAAATTAAATTAAATTACGTGGCTTTAAGAGGGGAGCAGACAGATCCATGGAGTAGAGGTCAATCACTGGCTACTAATCAGGGTGATTAAACAGAACATCCACATACAGAGGCAGCAAACCTGTGAATAACAGTGCAAGGAAACAGCACCAGGAGAATGCCTCAGCCTCTATGCCCTGTTTATTAAGTCCTCCAGGGGAACCGGTTGGCCACTGCATGAAATAGTATGTTGGACTAGAAGGACCACAAATCTGATCTAGCAGACTCATTTTATGCTCTTATGTACTTTTTGCCTGTAGAGAATCAAACTTCAAAGAGATTTCTATGGGGAGTGCTCATATTACAGGGCAGAAGGATACTTACCATGGCATTAATTTATGTAAACAGTACATCAACAATAAATTAATGTTAAGTTAAGCATGTTTCTGACTAATAATTAGCACACAATCATATGGGCACTCAGCACAGAAGTGCCATGTGAAGAGATCTGGCAGCAAACTTCTCTACAGGCCTCAAAAAAAAGAGTAGAATTACTAAAAAAAAAAAGTAGAATCACACACAAATAAAAGTAGAATCACTGGGAGTCGGGCACCACAGTTGGCCCACACCAATAAATATGCCAGTGTCTCAGCATTTATTTAGAAGTTGCAAAATATTTTTCATTGTGATGCATTACTTGTATTTGAAGGACAGACTGAATTTTACAGGGACCTTGGCAGGAAGGAGAGCATGAAGGCTGGTATCTGCAGAGATCAGAATGTCAGACTAAGAGCTGGGAGACCTGGGTTCAAATCCCACACTGTCACAATGCTTTCTGAGTGATCTTATTCATACTCTCTTAAACTAACCTGTCACCAAAAGGGTTTTGACGATAAAATGGAAAGGGGAGAACCATGCACACTGAGCACCTTAAAGGAAGAATATAATAAAAGTATACTATAGAGGTAAGGCAGAAGGCATCTCTATATGCTCTGTTCTAATAGAGATACACTACATGACCTTATGAGTCTATTTGGCAGAAGTTGGGCATTTCACTGTCAGAGATCAGGCTTTACTCCTAACTAGACATGGGCACGATCGGAATCACGATGTGAAAAAAACGCCGATAATGGCGTTTGCGCCATCGTGACTCAGCTAATCGGTTCCGTCCACAGTGACCGATCCAGCGTTCGGGGGGGGGGTGTTGATCGGGGGGGCCATCATGATATAATCGGAGAGCCAGACACTCAGGCGCCAATAATCTATTCCCCTAGCAATGGAGCCAGGGGAATGCCTGAGCTGTGTTTGCCCTCCTTCTGTCACCCTAGAAAACCGAATGGAAGCCCAGCTTTCCTTGATTAGCAGGCTTCCTTCCAACCACGGAGCAGCAACCCAGGGGAGGGAGGGGGAAGGGGGTGTTCTGAAGCCATGGGCATAAAGATAAACGGGGCTTTGTAGGAGGAATGGGTGTTTTTCTGTCTGTCACTCTATGTTTTTAACCTGCTTTTAAAACACTGTATTTTGTGGGAAAACCTCATTCACAGTTCTGTGTGTGTGTTTAAAATATGCTTTTTGAAGACTAGCTGCTTGCTTTTAAAAAGGGGTGGGGAGGAATGGAGGATTCTGTCCCTGTTCTTTTTTAAAAGCTGGCTGAAACATGTTGACGGGGTGTCTCTCTCTATTTGGAGAGGCAGGGATAGATTCCCCCCCTCTGCTCTAAGTGTGTGTGTGTGTGTGTGTGTGAATCAGGGCCGGATTGACGGGGGGGGGCAGGGGGGTAGTCTGCCCCCAGTGCCGCCGAAGAGGGGGCGCCGGGCGCAGTTGCCAGCCCCAGGAGCACACCTGGGGAAAGCTGAATGGCGCGGGCAGCCTCCCAGCCACCCGCGCTGCCTTTTGCCTTTCCCGTAGGAAAAGGGGTGGCCAGCTTGCGGGAAAAGCAAAAGGCAGCACAGGTGGCTGGGAGGCCGCCTGCACCGTTCGTCTTTCCCCAGGACAAGGGGCATGCGGGCAAGCCAGCCACCCCTCTTCCTTTAAGTCAACTGCTCACAAAATATAGTATTTTTATTTTTATTTTTATTATTATATTAGATTTTTAGTCTTCCCTTCCCACCGAGCGGGAGTAAAGGTGTAGTATGCTCAGTTCTGTGCATGCAGCATTACTCAGGGCAACCATGTTATTTGCTTGTGTGGCTAAAAAAAAGTGTAAAGTCATAACAGAACAATGTCCACTGATGCAAGTTAACTGCTTAAGCAACAGTAGGGGAAACAGCCCCCTAAATCTTGTCTCCTGGCTCCTTCTCCGATTCAGTTTTTTGTTTTTAATTTGACATGAGCTTTTACTCATCACTCCTTCCCTTGGGGATGAGACAGGCACTCTAGTTTGTTGTGTTTGAATATTAATGAAAGAAATTATGAAAGCACCAATCAGACTTGGTATCCTGACTAGAGATGGGCATGAACAGCAATACGAACAAAAAAAAGCCACAAACAGCCCAATCTGCTGTTCGCAAACAAGCTGTTCATGAGGCCCCATTCTAAACAAACTGGTTGTCATTGCAAGCCTTGTTTGTTGCTGTTCATCAAGCTGGAGAGTCTGGCACCTGCAATCAATTCCCTTGGCAACGTAGGCAGGGATTGTCTGATCTCTGTCTGAACTCCTGCTGTTGCCCTAGAAACCCCAATCTAAGCCTAATTTATCTTAATAGGCAGGTCTTCCTTTCAAGTGTGGAGCTCCAAATTTGTTACAAGGGAGCAAAGAGCAGGGGGGAGGGGGGCTCCCAGCTCTGGTTTTGCAGGCAGTGAGGCAGAGACAGTTGCTGTTGGCATTTTGAGAGAGAGACAGGGAGAGTGCATTGGAGCTTGAATTTTCTTTGTGTGTGGTGAGATATGGATCTACCCCTTCAGGTTCCAGGGCTGCTGCCAGACTCTGGGGCCAAGCTATTATTTACTATTGGTACCTTTCCTGCTGCCTGCTCAGGTAGGGTTTCTGGGAGTGGTGCAGTAGGGATCTACCCCTTCAAGTTCCAGGGCTGCTGCCAAGCTCTGGGGCCAAGCTATTATTTATTATTGGTACCTTTCCTGGTGCCTGCTCAGGTCAGATTTCTTGAAGTGGTGCAGTAGGGATCTTGACCAAACTTGGATGATGGCTGGAGGAGAGCCTGCTGGCCCCTATGAACAGCCAACCACGAACATGTTCATGAACAGGATCATGTTCGTGGTTGTTTGTGAGTCCCTGTTCGTGGATGGCTATGAACAACGAACATCATGTTTGGTTTTTGCCCTGTTTGTGCCCATCTCTAATCCTGACCCACCAAATGGTGCCGTTGTTTGTCTGGCTGAGACAGGAAGCAAGTTTCTAGCTTGGTTTGTCACTGACCAATTCAGAATGAGAGTTTCAGGTGGATAGCCATGTTGTTCTGTAGTAGAAGAGCAAGATTTTGGTCCAGTAGCACCTTAAAAACCAACCAGATTTCCAGGGGATGAGCTTTAGAGAGTCAGAGCTTCGTAATGAAGGGAGGTTTGACTCTTGAAAAGCTCATACCTTAAAAATCTAATTGGTCTTTAAAGTGCCACTGGACCAAAATCTTGCCCTTCAGAATGAGAGTTAGTGTGAATCAATGAGTATCATCTATCAGAAGTTGCATACCCTCCTATACTCAGGCACTCACAGCAACAAAGTATTCAGGGTGCGCTCTGACCCACAGCTCGCTCTGTCTCTCAGTTGTCACAATTAGACCATTAGAGTAGCACTGGAAAACTCATCTTCAAACATTCATCAGTGCATAATAAATTCCAAGTTGTTTTCAACATACTGCTTTTAATATATCATTTTCAATTTGAGAAAATCATCAAACTATTTAAAATATAAAACTAAAAAGAAGCTATTTCTTAAAAATATTTCTGAAACCACTTTAAGAAACATGTGAACTAGTTTGTAATCTTGGGTTTTCTGTAGCCTGGTACTGTCAATGAAAGTAAACTGGCCTGAAAGACTATTGCTTGGAGCAATAGAGCTCAGGAGGCAACGTGTGGACCCTCCTTTAACATAAACATTAGACCCACCACTACCACTACTCCATTTTAGATGTGAACTGGGCAAATATATTAACAAACATAGCTACCCCACCATGTCAAGCTTGTCCTGAGCAAATTTCTAGTAAAATTAAATTTGTATGCTTTTGACTATGGCAAGATATGAAATATTTATTAATTTACTTCATTTATACCCCACCTTTTTTCCAATGGGGACTTAAAGCAGTTTAGATCATTCTCCTCTCCCCCATTTTATCCTCACAACAACCCTATGAAGTGGGTGAGGTTGAGACTGGCACAAGGCCACCCATCAAGCTTCCCTGGCAGAGTAAGGATTCAAACTGGGGTCTCCCAGATCCTAGTTCAATACTCTAATCACTACACCATGTTGGATCTCAAATATGAGCTGAGATTAGAACTGGATTTAAGGCTTTGTAGACCACCCCTCCCTCTCTGGCCAACTGAAGTAGATGACACGGGAGCTCTCGTATCCTTATGCACTGGAAACACGTGCATAAATTTGCTCTTTACCAACAAACTGTACATTCAGTTCTCTGTGTCCTGCAGTGCCTCAGTATAATTGCTAAACACAAATGTCTCAATATTTTTCAAAATCAACCAGAAGCCATTCTATCTGCAGACAACAGGCATGCTTCCTGATATCCACCTTTTGTATCCATTAGCCACATATTGCAATGGGATTGCCCTTACCCACCAGCAGGAGTGGGGACCTGGCACTTACTAGTGGCAATCATCTCACATGCGTACTTTGGGCCTCTGTGAAGCACCAGAGCATGCCCACCACCAGACACAATGATGTCACTTGACTTCAGTAAACCTCATTGATTCTTACACATATTTCATCCCGAAAGGTGCATGGAAATATTTTATAGACATGGACCACAATTTTGGTGCTATAATAATAATTATTATTAAAAACTCTGTACAAAATGTCAAAATAATGATATTTGTGAGTGGTACTAGAAATTTAAGTGTTTTTCTGCACATTCATTTAGATAAGGTTTTTAGACAGTGGGTGCCTTATTCAGCTAAAGTTATTTATTTCTACTTCATGACATCAAAATGTTTTTTAAAAACAATTTTTTTTGGCCTAAATACCATCTTTGGGGAATATAAGAAACAGGGCCAAAAAATACACATTTAACACAGCATCTGGAGAATAGTGTTTTGGGCAACATCAATGCATTTTACTTTCAAGACTCACTTTATTGTATTTTTGATTAGACTTTTGAGGCACTATGACTGCCAAGTAATAAACTAACCCAGACTGAAAGCTATGAAATGTCTTTGCACTTGACTTTACTCCTTTTATATCATTACAGTCATTACAGGTTAGACTGTTGGTGATTATTTTACTGGCTATGAAAGCACAAAAAATGACAACAGAAACAAAATTGAGTCCTAGCTAAGCTGTGATAACCAGCAATTTCAATCATGTCTCTGCAAAGCCATCTCTTGGGAATCATAGAGTTTCTTATCAGAAAGCGAACAACATGTACTAGCATGCTACCTAATCTAGCCCATTCATTTTCTCCTGAATACACTGAGTGATGTTCTCTGGAATTCACCACTATTTTTGGAACACGCACCCCCCCAATCACTTGACTATAACTTTCCAAGTGACCATTCTGGTCTTCCTTAGGCTTCTTGTTTGCTTATTTTTAAGACCTTTCAGAAATGTTTTTGTTCTTACGATTCACGCTTTTTCTATTTCTGCTATTTCTCTCATGTTTTGGGTTTTGACCAGCTTTACACTATATAATTCATACACACACATTGTTCACAATTCAAGCAATTAGCACCATTTCACTTCCACTCAAAAAGGCGTACTGAAAATTAACAAAAAATTAACTATAACTGAAGAGCTCCTCTGCTCTTGAAGAGATGCATAACCTTACCCAGTCAGCAGTACGTTAAGCAGATTCCATTCTATTTGCCATTCTCTCTCCTAAGACCTCAAGAAAATAAAAAGTATACAGAACAACAAACGCATTTCTGAACAATAATAGCATCCATACCAATTTAAAGGCTTCAGTAAAAGTTCTGACATAGACATGTAACAAAACAAACAAAACACTGTGAAAACAGGCTTTTGAAAATCAATGCATAAACAAAAATGCTTTATATAGAATCCTTTATGAAAACTACAATATGGTTTAATTTTATTTACAAAACATCTACAATTAAATCTACAGAACTCCTACAGTCAATCTTACAACAGCCAAACACAATGAAGAGTAAAGTCCACAATATTGTAAATAACAACTGGCCTTTAGAATGCAAATTCCAACTTCAATAGAGTGTGCCCTTCATTTTGAACTTCAGCTGACAGGTAGCTAGAGTTGCCAGCCTCCAGGTGTTAACTGGAGATCTCCCGGAATTACAACTGATCGCCAGGCAACAGAGACCAATTCCCCTGGAGAAAATGGCTGCTCTGAAGGGTGAACTCTATACCCCACTGAGGCCCCTCCCCTCCCCAAACTGCACCCTTTCTAGGCTCCACCCCCCAAATCTCCAGGAATTTCCCAATCTGGACCTCGCAACTCTACAGGTAGCCCAAGGTTGCTCCTTGTTTCATCTTAGCTTTTATCAAAACCGTCTCAGCTTAGCTTTTATCAAAACCACAGTTTCCTCATAATATAAGTAACGTATTCATAAGGCACAATAATACCAAATACAATACCAAATGCAACTTTTAAGACTAACCTGTTGGTTAGAATGAATGAGGTGGTTTTATTATTTGCTGATCAAAGTGACATTGGTGGATTTCGCACTAGGAGTATTCTGCGCCATTTATAAGCAGTTTTCGCAGTTGTGTCTGCTTCGAATTTGCACCAGCGAGTTTCACACCTAATCAGAAGCTCCGAATTTGCATTGTCCAGCCTGGATAGACACCTGCCTGGAAGCCTCTGTTCAGTTTCGGACTTTCAGGGCATTGCAGTGCACGTCAGCTTTTTTTTTTTTTAACTTTAAGCATGTGTGGTAACAACCCTGCGTTATATCTTCGGACAGACAAGTCTCCCCCCATGCCGCCCCTTCAACCACCCACCCCCACCTCACTCTTCCTGGGGTAAGGCAGGACTTGCCTCCCCAGGGGTTAGGCATGGTGGGGGGGGAGAGCAGACTCATACCCGCCTCTGGCTCTGCTCTGACACGCCGAGCCGGGGTTTGGTGTGCCTTCTGAGGGGCTGCGAAATGTGTGGGGATTGCACACGTGCACACTCCAGAGAGGAGAGGCTGCAGCAGCTCTTAAACCCGCCGGCACAATTTGGCTGAGCTTAGCACGCGGACTGCATGAAGTGGAGAGCCAGTTGAGAGCCTCTGTGTGTGTGTGTGTACACGCCTCTCTCTCTCCCCTTCTCCCTCCCAAGAGTAATGTAACTTTAACATCCCCGCCACTCACTCCTCCTCCCCCACCTCACACTCTTACTTGCTGGCTTGAAAGCGTGGAGGGGGGAGATGAAAGAGAAGCCCTGCCACTCTGACAGCGTTTTGAGAGATGCTCTTGAGAGAGGGAGAAAAAAGGAAATGGATCCACACTGAGGAGAAGGGGAGGGAAACAGCCCAACCCGGCTTAAAGAGTAAACAGGCAGTGCTCATATGAAACGTGCTGGGATGCAGGGATAGCACATAAAGCGGAGAAAAGGGAATGAAGTTAAAACAACCCCCCCTCCCTTTCAGGTCCCACCCAAAGGAAAAGTATATGTCAGAGTCATAAAGTAAGAGAGACTGTATGTGCAGCCAAAAAAATGGCGGAAAAGAGGAGTTCAGAGAGCTAAATTATGTGGGTGTGGTTAATTTCACTCAAACCAAACAGCAACCAGGGAAAAGAAGAGGGGGGGAGTGCTGCAAAATGTTCACATTGGCATTAATTGAGTCTGCCTTGACTGGGCAGCTGATTAAAAATTAACATCGGGGTATATCAGCAGGGAGAAAAATCAGGGTAATGGGGGGAAAGAGTGGCACCACGTCCAATGACTAGTTTGCAAATGTGAAACTCCTGCAAACATGGGATGTGGAACAGGTACAGACATGCTTTAAAACCCGAGTGCGAAAAGTACCATTGACTGGTAAACTCTGCCGCTATGCTTTGCACTGGAAGAACACTAACAATGCCATCATAATAAAAGGTTGCTGTTCCTTGAATGGTCACCTGAGCAGGTACACCGAAACATGCATCTATCAAACTGTAGAAACTTCTAGGGCTAAACTGTTGTAGCAAGGAATGAAACCATGGGCAGTTTTAATGTGGATGGAAAGGTCTCTCCAAGAAGCCTTCCAATCACACACACACACACACACTTCTTCCCTCCTGCCCCCTTGATCCCAAGAGTAGACAAGGGCTTTGGTTGGCTAACACCACTCTGGTTTCTCCTCCCTACTCCCTGGGTAGCTCCCTATTCAATAGGGGCATGCTAGGGCTGTCAGGTCAATCTCATCCCCACTCTGAGGTGACAGATCAGCTGCTTCCAATCACAGCTTCAATGCAGCCCAGGTTTGGAGAGTGAACATGATTCCTCCAGTGCATGTCTCTCAAGGCTCTCACTCCTCAACAGCAAAGAACACCAAGTACAGGTAAGCAGTATGCTTTTCTTTGTAGTCTCTGGATTACATTGATGGGACAAGATGAGCTTGCTTAATGAATTTCACATGATGAGGACATGAATCAGCCCAATGTTCTTCTACCAAGCAGAGTAGACACTAATTTTGACTATTCCGACTATTAATATCTGGCAACCTGCCCCACAGGAGACGCAGCACTTAAAGATAGCCTTCTGCACCATAATCAGGGATGCAAAGGGGCAGAAATAAAAGTAAGAGCAGCCCACTAGTCCCCAAGTCCTGAAGGGAATGACTTTGAATGGAAAGGGAGGAAAAGTCTGAAATCAGATTTTCTTCTCTATTTTTTGTAGGAAAAAAACTAGCCTAGTTAACAAGGTGTTGACAGAAAGAAGTTCCTAACAAAATTTCTGTCGTGAAAGCTGAAAAAGTACTAAACCGGAAGTGCTGCTTTGTCCTCTGTGAGCTTATGTGTTATTCCCCATTGTTTCTAGTGGATGGAGCCAGTTTAGCACTAGAAGTTTTTCCAATTCCATTCTGCACATTTGATTCCCAGCATTGTGATGCACATAAAGCATGAACAAGAAGCTGAGTTGCATCCTTTGAAGTCAATGGGCTGAGAAGGGTGTAACTCTGCGCAGGATTGCACTGCAAATCTTCCAATAAAACATGAGGCACAAAGGAAATAGTCTGAAATGAATGAGCAGATGCTCCCAAAAACTGAGAATTTTACCTTGCTCAGAACAAACAAAACTCAGCATAGTTTTTCTTGGCTTGATATAAATTTGTAAAGAACTTTCCTTCTGCTCTGAACTCATGCATATACTTTAGTTTTGAAATAACACAAAGAAATTGTATCATGGTAATGGCAGGCATTCAGCTCAGGCTGGCTTCCTGCATACCCAGATCCCCCCACATGGTATCTGTTTTCCTTCCATGCTTGGCTCCCGACAAAGCAAAGAAATCAGTCAGGAACATGCAGCAATATAGGACAAATGTACAGTATGAGTTTCTTCCCAATAGTCAAAATGAGTGAAGCAGAATTTCTCCCTCCCAAATTCTGCTGCAAAAGATAGCATGGGTATAATGCAGATGTTTAACTAGCAGTAACATTTAATAGGCTGTAACAAGCTTAACAAAGCAGAGGCATGGTGCAGGCATTTCTCCCTCATCACCCTAAAGTAACAGAATATTAAACAGTCCATGTAGAGACCGGTATACGCAACCATCTAATCCATGTGCTAATTTTCCCCCACCTCTATTTTTAAAGTGGGGGAATTGTACAATTCAAATAATTGCATGCACCTTTATGCAGACAAGAAGGGGTGGAAACAAGTACATATCAAAACATGCAGATCCAATATCATATTTAGTTTGGCTCTAGAAAGAAGCATGTAAGTAATATTCTGATAACTGAATGGACCTAGGGGCCATGATAGTTGAATTCTAATGTGAATATTTTATCCACTTCTAAAAATAGTCTTCCCATAGTTTCTACTGGATGGCACCGTTGCCCTTTGTTGTCACACCAAAGTAATATGTACTAGTGTCAACACCTGCTCCATTTGTTCATCTCCTCTCCCTGCCACTACATTTTAGTAGTGGGCGACTAATCTGAATATACGCAATTTGTAGAGTGCTTTAAGATGAAAGACACCATATAAATGCTATGTAGCTCTGGCATTTCCAAGCCCCTTTAGCTCCCACCAGCTGTTCTTGAACAATCATCACATAAAGCCCTGGCTCGGGTGAAATTTAAAGACAGGCACTTAAATCACCACTGAAGCAAATAACTTGCTAATGCAGTAGATTGTGAGCATCAAAATGGCATCTCCATTCCCCTCCTGAACTTTGTATTTGAAAGTGAAATAAAAATCCTTGGGAGCATTATTGCAGGTATCTTATAGTTTAAGCTTGTTACAAAATTCTTTTCATGCCACTTCTAAATCATAATAAGCCATAATATTAAAGACCAAATTATTAGGACTTACATGAGGCAGTCTAAAATAATGATTTAGCAAAGCTGTCTCTATGTTTTAAAAAGAAATTGTGTTTGCAGCAGGAATACTATAAAATGACTTGATTCAGATTGTTCTGCAATTTATTGGTGGTGGTGGTGGAAAGTGCCATTAAGTTGCAGGCAACTTATGACGACCCTGGAGGCAAGAGACATTCAGAGGTGGTTTGCCATTGTCTGTCTCTGCATAACGACCTCAGACTTTCTTGGTGGTCTCCCATTCAAGGACTAATCAGGGCTAACCCTGCCTAGCTTTCGAGATAGGCTAGCTTGGCCCATCCAGGTCAAGACCTGCAATTATAGGCAATTAACTATGGATAATAAATTCAGGAGAAATAAGTTTTTTAGTCCAGAAATACAAAGTATTACTTATTAAAAGACTGCTCAACTTGGTTTATTACTCTTACAACAAAGTATTTTCACTTTTTCTTGAGTGAATTCAGTTATTAAAGTTGTTCTTTATATACTGAATCTAAGGAAGTAACCCTTTCCTCCAACCTACTTACATCAAAATCATTCAACTGGGTTTTCATGGGCTAATTCAGTTATTGGGTTAGATTTCTATGTTTTTCTGCATTCTATGAGAGCTGAATATACACCAAAGCAAAAAATAGTTTATGCTGAAGTAAACACTGTATTCGCAAAATTAGAATGGATTTTAATGGGTTATTAAATGTATGAAACTCAATTTCCTTATGATTAATATATTATTGATTTATATGTTATTTATATATTTGAGATAGATGATAATAATGTGCCTACAAATGAGACTGTGCAGTATTATTGGCCTGCTAACACCTATATCTCTTAACTGGTATTTGTGTTTCATGTGAAAGGAAGCAGAACTGCCTGCCCCACAAATAAACAACCAGGCCTGATCCCAAACCCAGTGATTATTTTTTTTTCCATTTCATACTTCTCATTTACACTAAAACAGCTAAATTAATGTCTCTTTAATAAACTGTCGGAAAGGGTTCAGGTAAATAATGAACAAATATATGCAATATGATCACAGTGGAAGTAACAGGATGATACTGAGTTAATTCTGTAAGTATTAATCTGGACCAAGTTAAAATAACCACTATTTCCCCTCACTACAGTACCAGACTTCCTTGAGGTTACTTTGTATCCTACTTTTTGTATTCAAGTCCTACTTTTTGTATTCCTGGCATTAGTTCTGAAAACTTGTGCGCATTCAGATCACTACTTACTACGCAAAATACACAGAAGTGGTTATTTTAAAATGATCGGATCACTCTTTCCATGTATTTTGCTCAGGCAATTTAAATGTACACACAACATTCAGAACTGGCATATATATTTCATATTTGGCTACTTGAATCTGAGTACAGCAATTATTGCTTTTGGATACTCCATACTTATTGAAGACCGGCAATTATGCTTCATCTTCTTCAGCTCCTCTCTATAGGACCTTAATTGTAGTGTGTGGGGGAATGCACAGAGCTGGATATGGACCGCTGAGAATTTCATTTACTGTTGGGTCTTCATACAGATATGAGTGAGCAGACTACTTTCAAGGCCACTTCAAAATGTCACATACCAAGACACAGAGTTGCTGAAAATTACTTCTATGTAACTATATTCCATGTAGGGTATTATATTTAATAAAGCTCTCTATATACTAATAGCCAAATGGCCGTGATCTGAGGATACTTAAATTCAGAGACTGGAGCCATGAATGGACAAGACAGATATTCCCACACACAGTGGGTGCCCACTGTACTAAATGTGGCAATAACTTTAATGATACTACTCATTTGGCCAACAGGTGTTTAGTAATGCCATGCCAAATACAAAAACAAACAATTTTAAATGTCGAACAATTACTATACTTAAAATCCTTTAAATTTAATTATATAGGCAAAAATTTTGGCAACACCCTAAGTCCATGCCTTTCAAAAGTTTTTTAACCTTGTCTAATACTGACGACAACCCTTCATTATCGCAATAGGAATAATCCACTAAACCCAAATACTACAAAAATATTGCATTCCAGTAAACAATGCTCCAAAGATTCTATCTCTCCAGTATAACAGACACAAATTCTGAATATGGGATCCTTTGCATTTGACCTTGCATTACTTGGGAAAGAATAAAATGTACCTATAACTATGAATATGGCCATGAGCTTAAACTAGTTAAGTATATAATTTACTATTACATATGTAAAAGAAGATTAGAAAGCTATTATTAATATAGTTTTTTTAAGACAACTGTTTCATGGAGATCTGACTTTCAGACATATGGCTATGGTAGTGGTTTAACTTTTAAAAAGATGCACTCTCCATCTACTGGTTTCATAGAAATTTCCTTAATCTGTCTTTGTAAATCTATGTGCAGTTTCAGTGAACAATGAAGATTAGGGGTGTGTGCCAAGAAAAAAACTCTTTTGTATCTGTTTATGTTCATGTAGGACATTTCTGGTTCAGGATTCAAATCAGTGTGGCTTTTCCGGTGCTGGAGCTTCAGAACCATTATTTTCAACAGGGAATCTATTGGAGGATCTGGGACAGCTGTTTATAAAAACAATTGCACCAAATTTGCACAAGAGACAGTCCTCCCTCTACTCTAAAGGCCACCCACTAGGGATGTGCGCTTCAGGATTCCGATTTGGATTAAATGCCCGAATTGGGAAATACCGAAGCAGAGCAACCCAAAGCAATTAGGGTTGCTTCGGGTTGCTTCGGGTTTACTGGGAGCACTTTGCTGGCCTGTTTGCATTTGCAAACAGCCAGCAAAGCTCTGCAAAATGCAAGCTTCCTGCTCTTTCTTAGCAGAGGGGAGGGGGCAGAAGGAGTGAGTGACCCACTACAACCTCCTCCTTCCCCCTCCCATCTGGTAAAAAAAGGCAGGAAGCTTGAAAGCAGCACTTTCCTAGCTGTTTGCAAAGTTGCTTGCAAACAGCAAGAAAAGTGCTGCTGTAAGAGATTCCTGCCTTTTTTTCTGAATGGCAGGGTAGTTAAGGAGGGATAGTAGTACAAGGGGGAGGAGGGAAGGAGATCAGAGAAGGGAGGGTGGAGTTAGGAGTGTCCAGTCCTACTGTTGCATCCTTCTTCCAGCCAATGGATTCTCTGGAAGGAAATAACATGCTCCCCGCCCCAAAAAAGTCCAATCTCCCTGAAACTTGGGTGATTGTGAGAGCAGGGTTGGGAGAGGATCCCCTCCAAATTTGGTATTATTATTAGGGAAGAAAATGGCCCCTCCAAGCTTTTGGATAACCAGGAGCAGCATTTCCCATTGGAAACAATGGCTGAATCTTCCCTAATAATCCCTAATCAGTTTAAATACCCGAACCCGAAGCAGCTTCCTGCTTTGGGTTTACCCGAATTTTTTTTATTGCTCTGGGTAAAGCAGAAGCAGGAAACCCAAATCTTTTGGGGGTGGACACCACTACCGCTCACCCCCAGTTTTAAATGAATTGGATGAAGGGGTTCAGTTTTACAGATTCCCCAAAGTTAGATGCCTTTCAGCATCTCTCCACAGTTCCTGGGGGACATGGCACTGGCTGTCAGCATTTAAAAAAGAAAAAACCTTATCTGCATTCACTTAATTGTCCTACTTTTATAGTAACTAATTGAAAATAAAATTTTAAAAAACCTTTACCTTTCCGCTGAAAACTCTGTGTTTGCTAATTTTCCTCGTTGTGGTATGTTGTTTGTTTCACAAAGTGAAGAAGGAGGAATTATCTCTATGGGGTATGGGCAGCTGGAGCGGCTTATAATGACACCAAATTGCATCAGAGTTAGTGCCCTGTCCAGTAAAGAATCCCCACATTTGAAGAGAATTGGGTTCCTTCCAGTTCTATAGGCAACTGAACAAGGTACCTCCAGACACCATACCTGCAAAGATAAAAAAGGGTTCCACCCCCACAAAGGTAGGTGGGAAGAAGGAGCATACAAGAACTTCAGCACTGCAATTATTCCATATGGAAAAGTTGCAGGCAGGGGAGGTGGAGTGTTTGTTTTTTTACAAAATGACATCAAAATTGACAAGGAGCTTGTACTGCCTGTCTACTAAACAACCCCCAAGTTTCAAATGAATTGAACCAAGGGTTCTGATTCTATGAGCCACTGAACAAGGTGCCTCCAGACATTACTTGCAGAGGAAAAAAGGGCTCTGCTCCCACAAAATAGGGATCAAAGGAGAATGGCAGCTCTCTGCATCTTGTCTCTAAAGGTGATTAGCTGGCAAAGCTCTGTGCTCCTCCTTTGCAAGGATCTGATTGGAAGGAAGAAATGCCATTGCCTGGAAAATCAGAAGATATAAGAAAAACACAAACACAAACTGCAATGTTGATAAGCACCTGAATTAAAAAAAACAGTTTGAGGAAGGGGTGTGTGTTTTATAATTCCCATGAATCCTGATTTTGTATCCCATGTTCCAGGGGATCACTGATTTCCGTGTATATCTTTAATCGGGAATTTCATAATACACACCCGTAATAATGATGGCCTCAGCAATCCTCGTCATAATAATAAATGTACAGCTCCTGCTATTTGAAACAAAGTATCTAATTTGTGTAAGCAATCTAAAGTCATCCCTTTTCTGTTTTAAAAACTTTAGCTGTAAGTAGTCGGCCCTGGCCTTTGCCATATTTAATATACAGGCCTATGATATAAAATCATAGGGCCCCTGGATTAAATGCAGCTTGATCTGCAGCAGGGGGAATTCCAGCTGGCTGGGCAAGAGCATTGCTAAGACCCTCCCAGGAGACTAAGGCAAGAAAGGAGTGTTCATGCTAATGCAGTGACTGGTGGTGATTGAATTTACTGCCTTCCCAGCTATGGGTGTGAGATGTGATAAGACAGGGTCTCGTTGGGTCACCCCACTTAGCACATTCAAATACCCTCCTTCTGTGATGAAATCGCCACCCTAAGATCGAGGATCAATCATCCAGCACTGGTAAGTTTAATTTGGCTCTGGGAACATGCATCTTCATATCTAAATTCATCAACTCAGCTCCAGGGAGAATCATTAGCAAACTGCCCTTTTGTGAGGCAGCAGGAAAAACTTTCCATTTCTTTTCACACACCCCAGCAGCAAGTAATCAAAGTAATCAAACCTTTGTAATTCTCAGGAACTGACCTTTAGAATCTTTGTTCCAATGGCTGAGGAGGCTCTGCAGCCTCAGGACACATGTTGCCCTATAAGAACCAGGGCTCTTGCCCCATTCAAACTGTGAATGCCTTCTGGATCTAAGCGCTGCTCCCTTAGGGTCACTTCCCCTAAGTCACTCTCTCCTGGCCAAGAATGCGGGATGTTTGAAGCTACTCTCTTCCTATGTGGACTATTCTACTCTCCTGGATCAGTAAATATACATCCCCTCCCCTCACTATTCCAGTTTCTGCCTAGCTTCCTAGGACTCTGTGTATGTGTGTACCAACCATTTTTAATTGCCTCTTGTGTGTATGTTGGTTTTTCCTCTTTAAATAGAAATACTCTTTGACCTTAAAAGCACCAAGGCTCATCTGCAAGGATACTGGTGGAGATATCCCGTTGTTACCCCTCTTGCATAGCCTTCCCCCTTGGCGCTAATTCCCCCCACTTACTCACAAGGAGACCCATTCCCAGAAATATAGCTGGATTCCTCTAAACCTGAGGTTTTTTTAAAAGGCTAAATTGATTTCAGTTCTTCAGATGCACGCCAATGCCATTTATGCATAATATCAAACATGCATTCTGTATGAACTGCCAATGTTTGTCTTAGAAGGGGGGGGGAAGGGAGACATAGATTTTTACAAATTCCTGTACGACGTTTTATACATGCATAGGGACATTTGGTTTTATGTTATAAACTGTTTTCAGTCATAGTTTATCTTGACAACTTCCCCACATCTCTCGTATTGGCTTCAAACACTATCAGTAAATAAAATCGCTGAAGAATCTTTTTTAAAATTAAGAATACTGCACATGCAGAATTAAAAAAAAACACCTATGATAACAAATTTACATTCTACTAATTTAGTTATTTAAGTATTTAATGTTACATAAGTACTTAAAGCTAATAGTGTAACTAGGCTAATAGAACTTAATCTCCCTTTTTCTATATGAAAAAGACAAAAAGTTGTCAAAACTTTGAGAAGGGACACTTGCCCAAATTATAGTATGAATTGATGTATTGTCGAAGGCTTTCACGGCCGGAGAACGATGGTTGTTGTGGGTTTTCCGGGCTGTATTGCCGTGGTCTTGGCATTGTAGTTCCTGACGTTTCGCCAGCAGCTGTGGCTGGCATCTTCAGAGGTGTAGCACCAAAAGATAGAGATCTCTCAGTGTCACAGTGTGGAAAAGATGTGGCAGGTCATTTATATCTACTCAGGAGGGGTGGGACTGAGCTGAGTCATCCTGTAAGAGTTTCCCAGGGTGTGGAATGCTAATGGTGGGAGGCTTCACTGTATCCTGAGGAGGTTCTTTTGCATATGGATTGGTGCTTGATGTGCTAATCTTCTCTGCAGGGCTATTGTCGGGTGTGGAGTGTTTTGTTAGCCTGGTGTTTTTCAGAACTGGAAACCATGCTCTGTTCATTCTTAAGGTTTCTTCTTTCCTGTTGAAGTTTTCCTTATGCTTGTGAATTTCAATGGCTTCCCTGTGCAGTCTGACAAAGTAGTTGGAAGTGTTGTCCAGTATTTTGGTGTCCTGGAATAAGATACTGTGCCCTGTTTGAGTTAGGCTATGTTCAGCCACTGCTGATTTTTCCGGTTGTCCAAGTCTGCAGTGTCTTTCATGTTCTTTTATTCTTGTCTGGATGCTACGCTTTGTGGTCCCGATGTAAACTTGTCCACAGCTGCAGGGTATACGGTATACTCCTGCAGAGGTGAGGGGGTCTCTACTGTCTTTTGCTGATCGTAGCATCTGTTGTATTTTTCGGGTGGGTCTGAATACCGCTTGGAGGTTATGCTTTTTCATAAGCTTTCCCATCTGATCAGTAATTCCTTTGATATATGGCAAAAACACTTTTCCTGTAGGAGACTGTTTTTCCTTGGTTGTTTGATTCATCCTGGGTTTGATTGCTCTTCGGATTTCATTTCTGGAGTAGCCATTCGCCTGAAGTGCGTGGTTTAGATGATTAATTTCCTCATTGAGAAAGTGTGGCTCACATATCCGTCTTGCACGATCCACTAATGTTTTCATTATGCCTCTTTTCTGTCGGGGGTGGTGATTGGAGTTTTTGTGTAAGTACCGATCAGTGTGAGTTGGTTTCCTGTAGACCTTGTGACCTAACTGAAAGTTTGCTTTGCGGATGACCAAGGTATCCAGAAATGGGAGTTTTCCCTTGATTTTTTACAAAAAGAAAATAAAGGAACTACTGGACCCCTCCACCTACAAAAAACTAAAACGAGATCCCACCTGCAAAATCACCAGGCTAACAAACGCGCTGATCAAGAATTCCTCACTACATCCCGATACGCACAGAAAACTATGCAAGACAGAAGCACAGCCACCTAGACTATATGGACTCCCTAAAATACATAAGGATTCAGTCCCACTCCGACCCATCGTGAGTGCCATTGGTTCACCGACATACGAATTAGCTAGATATCTGGCCGATCTCCTGCAGGACCACATCGGGAAAACCTCGTCTTACATCAAAGATTCAGCAGATTTCATCAACAAAATCAGTTCTCTGAAACTCAATCCACAAGACATACTGGTCAGTTTTGATGTTGTATCCCTGTTTACCAAGGTTCCAGTAAAAGACACTATTGCACTTATTAATCAGATTTTCCCAGAGGATGTAACAGCCTTATTCCATCATTGTCTGACAACCAGTTACTTCCAATGGGATAACGAATTCTATGAACAGATAGATGGGGTGGCCATGGGGAGCCCTCTCAGCCCAGTTATAGCAAACTTCTACATGGAACATTTTGAAAAAACAGCTCTAGAATCAGCATCCCACAAACCTAGTGTATGGTTTCGGTTTGTGGATGATACATTTATCATTTGGAGCCATGGGGAGGAAAAATTGATGGGGTTTTTGAATCATCTCAACAACATCCACCTGAACATACAATTCACAATGGAGAAAGAAATCGAGGGAAAACTCCCATTTCTGGATACCTTGGTCATCCGCAAAGCAAACTTTCAGTTAGGTCACAAGGTCTACAGGAAACCAACTCACACTGATCGGTACTTACACAAAAACTCCAATCACCACCCCCGACAGAAAAGAGGCATAATGAAAACATTAGTGGATCGTGCAAGACGGATATGTGAGCCACACTTTCTCAATGAGGAAATTAATCATCTAAACCACGCACTTCAGGCGAATGGCTACTCCAGAAATGAAATCCGAAGAGCAATCAAACCCAGGATGAATCAAACAACCAAGGAAAAACAGTCTCCTACAGGAAAAGTGTTTTTGCTATATATCAAAGGAATTACTGATCAGATGGGAAAGCTTATGAAAAAGCATAACCTCCAAGCGGTATTCAGACCCACCCGAAAAATACAACAGATGCTACGATCAGCAAAAGACAGTAGAGACCCCCTCACCTCTGCAGGAGTATACCGTATACCCTGCAGCTGTGGACAAGTTTACATCGGGACCACAAAGCGTAGCATCCAGACAAGAATAAAAGAACATGAAAGACACTGCAGACTTGGACAACCGGAAAAATCAGCAGTGGCTGAACATAGCCTAACTCAAACAGGGCACAGTATCTTATTCCAGGACACCAAAATACTGGACAACACTTCCAACTACTTTGTCAGACTGCACAGGGAAGCCATTGAAATTCACAAGCATAAGGAAAACTTCAACAGGAAAGAAGAAACCTTAAGAATGAACAGAGCATGGTTTCCAGTTCTGAAAAACACCAGGCTAACAAAACACTCCACACCCGACAATAGCCCTGCAGAGAAGATTAGCACATCAAGCACCAATCCATATGCAAAAGAACCTCCTCAGGATACAGTGAAGCCTCCCACCATTAGCATTCCACACCCTGGGAAACTCTTACAGGATGACTCAGCTCAGTCCCACCCCTCCTGAGTAGATATAAATGACCTGCCACATCTTTTCCACACTGTGACACTGAGAGATCTCTATCTTTTGGTGCTACACCTCTGAAGATGCCAGCCACAGCTGCTGGCGAAACGTCAGGAACTACAATGCCAAGACCACGGCAATACAGCCCGGAAAACCCACAACAACTATAGTATGAATTCACTGTGCATCCCCCTTCTGGCAACCATTTCCAGTATTGGTAGGGAATCAGTGTTTGCTGGCTACTGCCAGGTATCCAGAACAATAATATAAGGACTCAGAGTTCATTCATAATACAACCTTCTCCAGTAATTAAGTCATGGGCTTGGGAGAGAAGAGGCCATCAAGCTACTGCTTAACCTTTGTAAAACAGATTCTAACCAGTATGCCTCTGAAGTAATTCACTCATCCCACCTAGATCATCCTGCTGTCCTCACTCCTCCCCTAGCATTACCATGTTTGGACTTCTTCCTGGACAAACATCATCCTGCTTCAACTGGGTACCTTTACAAAAATTCAAAAACCCTAGTAGGAAGCTAAACCTAACTTAGTCCAATGTCACCAAGGACCCTAGTTTGACACCACATTACGAAACTAGCAAGGCTCCCCCACTGGAGCCCATGTAAATCCAAGTACATAAAGAGCATCTTCATGGGTTCTGCTGCTAGCCATTCTTCCAGTGCTAAAATAATAGGATCTTCCCCCCTTCATAACATCTTCCAGTCCCCCAAATGTGAAAGCACCATATCCTTCTCTCCAGGACAGACAACGTATGATTTCATTTCCCCCAGCTTCTCCATTCTCATTTCCAGGCCACCCTGCCTTCTTTCCAGCTGGTCTTCTCTATAGTCACTTGCATTTGGGCACTACCTTTTAACAACACAACTGTTCTGACTCTGACAGCAAGGGCTTAAAGCAGACTCAGAAGCTGGATCCAGTCTCATGGGTACCATAGAAGCAAGCAAGCCATACAAAATGGTTGAACCAGCAAGGCTCTTTTCTTAACCCAGGGCTTAAATATCTTGGAGAGCAAGAGGCCCCCTGTTCCTGGGCTTCAACTGGCCAGGGCTTGATTGAGCCCCAATTCTGCAAAGCACTGTGTGCCTTTAGGCAGTGATCTGTGTCAGTAGCTGGAACACGGGCTGCCAGACTGGTGCTTCTTTGTCACTGAATTGCCTCCTCATGGGCCAGCTGTCTCTGTTTGGCCTGGTGGGAAGAGGGAGAATTTGGGAGACCAGTAGCCCAGGATTTGGCCCTACAAGGCAGGGCACTGGCTGCCCGGTCATCTGTCCTGTTGACAGCATTGCCTAGAGCTAAGTCTTCAGGAATATGTCCTTCAACTGAGGACTTGGGATCCAAGGGCTCTGGGTCTGGAAGAGGCTCTGGGTCTGGTTCAGGTTGACTGCGCTGGGTATTCTTGAGCCTCCTGGTCTTCCCCCAGAGTAGTCTCTGGCTCCTCCTGGTCATCTTTGGAGGAATCTGTTCCTGAATCCAGCATGGGGGGGGGAGTCATGAGAGCAACTAAGATTGTTCAGATATACATGGTTTTAATTGGTTTGTCATATACAAACTGATGTGGAATTTTTGCAACAGTACTTATACTCTTTTCCCAATTTTCCATATCTTGGACAGGGCAATAAAGGTACTTACTGGTTAAATGCTTGTCTTCCTGCCAATCTTTTATCCTAAAATGCTGTTATTGTATGAACCTGAATATGGTATGTCCTGCATATATTTCAGACTTAAAAGGTATATATGCCTTTTTGCCTCTGAACTTGTCATAGTTCTCCATGAGTAGAGCACTATGCACATGCCAGCCCTGACATAAGGACTGAACTGGGTAACAACAGAGTAAGTGGCTGTTTGTTTATGTGGCAAAGGAAGGAAGGAAGAAAGGAAGAAAGAGTGGAGAAGTTTAGAGACTTTGCTAACTCCTTTTCTCTCCCACCATTTTTTCCTTCTAAATAGCTTCTCCACTCACTCAACTGCTTTCCCCATCCTTGTACCATGAAATGTACTATAATTCAATTTCATCACCAATGGAGTTCCATTGATATGAGACTAGGGAACAGACAGGTGAATCTGACAAAATACAAGTATAAGATGCTAGAAGAAGAAAATCTTTGCCCCACTTGCTCTTCCCACAGCAGCTTCCAGAAAATGTGATGCTAGGAGTTAAGATTCTTGCTAAAAATGGCATAAGGCATAGGGGGTTGGGGAAATCGGGAAAAATCACTCTCACCTCCCTGTTCTACTGGCATAAGAGACGCAACAAAACATGCTTTCCATTCATACAAGATGGAAGAGGGATAATTTTGCCCAATTCTCCCCTTACTGCACTGCCCCCCCCCCCAGGTACCTCATGGAGTTTTACCTGTAAGGCTTCTCCAACCCCCAGCACCAGTGTATTGACTTAGGGGGATACTGGGAGTAATATATGCCTTTGCTACTGTCTTCTACTTTGTAGAATCCAGCCCAGAAATTTGCAATTTGATAATCTGCAACCTGCGATACATGGCAGGTATTTAGGAGATTATAGTGTTCGTGGAAACTCATAATGAGAAAGCAGCAGAAACACAGATAAGGCGTTAAGGCTGTCATGCCTTCAGTTTCCAAGATGATGCTCATCTGCCAAGAAATAGCACGCTCATAATGAGCTACAGCATCTTTCCTTGCTTACCCATCTTCCACTCTACATTCCTGCTCCTCTATTTCCAGATGGACCCACCTCTACTATAACAAATCTGGAAGAGATACTTCTGAAAGTGGTCAGTGTAGGATGTGACTAACAGCTATAGATGGCTGAAGACAGGAATATTAGAAGGCTAGGGAAACAGTTCCTGCCTTGCATGATAAAAATGAAGCACCATGCATGCTTTCTATTGTTCCCTGGAAAATATTAAAATTAGCAAAGAGGGACTGTGCAAAGTGGTAGGAGTTAAATTTCAGGGATGGACGGAAAAAGCATGTTGTCTCATACTCTTGCCCTTAGCCTGAGCCCCTGATATGCTCAGACATATTGTTGCAACTACTTTTTACTTAACATAATTACTACAAAAGCAAATGCTCTCTTTCTTTTAACTTTTTGATGTTAGCATATTTAGCTTCATGCCAATTATCACAGACCACACATCAGGCTCCTATCAGGTTAAATATAGCCAGTGTGTAATACATTAACATTGTAATAGTCCTTAGTATCAAACATCTGGGGAGCAGATAGACAGCTTTTCAGTTATTTGGGGAAAACCTTTGAAATTGGCAGTTAAGCAAGATGTTAATAATGCCCCTACTCAAACACTCTGCAGGCCTTGAGCTACGGAAAAGTATCATTGCTGGACTGAAAGGGGTTTCTTCAAATATATCTTTAGTATATCGTTTTCATGGCCCCCCTGCCCACCGAAGTAAGATGATTTAAATAATGAAATCATACTTCTCATGACATAATGGCAGCAGCACACATCATCATTACATTTTCAAATGCAAACTTGGCTGTAATGAGCAAATGAGGGTTTACACTCCTGTAAAGAGGATATTGTAAGGTGTTCTTTTTTCTGCTATACTGCAAATTTTCCTTCTGGACTTCACTTCTCTAACAGTACACATACATAACGTGAGAGTTGATTTTCTCATTATGTTTGTCCCTCACCACCTGCTTCAAGCAGCCTATCTCTCTCTCTCCCTACCTCGAAGAACCTCTAGTTCATCTGCTTAAAGCATTTGGTCCATGTCTTATTACCTTTTTCTTTTAAATAAATTTTCCTTTTCAAACATTAGTTGCTCTAGACAGTGAAAGTGGAATCATGTCACATGCCTCCAAAACAACACTATCCACAGGCTCAAAAGCTGAAGTTAGGAGAACCAATTTCTCTTGTGCTTGATGCTCCCTTGTCTGACCAAAATAGGGTATGTGGGACTCTTCAGCAGTTGTATTATTTTAATTGTGTCTCTCTGCAAACATACACCCTGACTTGTAAGTCAGTGTGCTTAAGGTCACTGTTTTACTTGGTATCTTTACATTCTGCATTGCATTTAGCTTGGGAAATGATGGACAAACAATCTACATCCAGAATAGTTTTTTTCCACTCCACTGAGTTATACAACTAGTCAGAAAAGATCATGTCAAGTCCCCTGTTAGTCCTAAAACATTTTATCCCTTGTCTTTCTAGCAAATGCTAACAGATGTTAGAAGAACACATTGAGGTAAGCATTATAAGCAGATGTTTAAAAATAAATAACACATTACTATTAACAGAATCCACAATTTTAAAACAGAACCAAACTTTTAGAAGAAAATACTTATTTCAACCATGTACTTTTCCAATCATGTACTTATTCAACCGTGTAAAGCTGAAGCAGCAAAATCACAATCCTATCTTATATACAAATTATCACTAATATGGGACTAACATGTCAATGAAGGATAAATATGATGGTTAGTTTACCATTTAAACCTTGTTGAAATGTTTATTGGAGCCACTATGAAAAATTCAAGTTAAAAGATTAAGAGAATTTAGCAGTGTTAATGTGTTTTCCTACTAAAATGTTGATGATAGATAATTTCTTACATCGACTATCAGCTTAGACATTGTGACAAGGACAGGAAAAAATCTGGATGAAGGACAAGCTATCTTGATTTGCTGAATTTTTTAAATCAAGAAGTGCAGTGTCAAACATTGTAAAACTAAAAACTAATCTAACTCCAAGCCTGCACCATGCTTAGGTGATTTTAAGAGCAATCCTAAGCAGGTCTACTCAGAATTAAGTCAAATTTATTTCAATGGGGCTTACTCTCAAGAAAGTGTGTTTAAGATTGCAGCCTTTATTGCATACAGGGAAAACAAGTTTTCCAATGTTTTCACCTTTTTCTCAAATTTACGTAAGAGCAACCATGCTCTATCTGACTTAGGGTTGCCATGTCCCCTCACCCTCCTGGCAGGAGGGGGAGGACCCAGCACTCACCTTTTTGTCACCCTTTCATTGCTTTTTGCATGCATGGAAAGCACGCGTGTGGTCCTGGGGCAGAGTGATGACATAACATCATCACTCTGCCTCAGGAGTAACATCATTGAGCTGCCCTAGGAGCATGCCCAGGAGGCGTTTCCCCACCCCGCTGGCCAGGTGAGTAGTGGCAGGGGGAGGGTGGGAACAGGGGATTCCTTGCCCCCACCAGGGGACCTGGGAACTCTATTGGCTCATCTAGTACAGCAACCTGTTTCACACAGTGGCCAACCAGAAACCACTGGAAAGTCTACATGCAGGGCCAAAACTCCCCATTTTGCTGCCCTGCCCTAAGTTTGGTATTCAGAGGGTTACTATTTCTGAAACACAGGAGATTCCATTTAGGCATGGTGACTAATAGCAATTGATGTTCCTCTATTGCCAGAGCTTCTTGTGCCAGAGGATAGCTCCACTATTACAAGAATAGATCCATGGGATCCAACCTAGTACAGTTCAGCAGATTATTTAAATGACTTATTAGCTGAAGGGAAAACAACCAAGGTTCAAAGAGAAAACCCAGTCCTAAAATTAACAGCCCTTTCATCTCTTGGAACCATATTTAATTTTCATGGGCAGTGATGGCAACAGTATGTATACAAACCATGCACAACTAAAAAAACTGAGTCCGCTTTTCAGGTATTGCCCAAAGAACATCAACCCTTTCCCCTCTGTGCCCCTTTCTACTTTATGACTTCTTGTTAAAGGAAGTTTTGCCCCACAATTTCCACAAACAAATTCAATACAGCAGTTTGGAAGTAAAACACCACTTTATTGCATTTGTTTTCTTAAACATGCCTAAAAAGCATGCAGTGTGCTTAATTAGCTGAGATGGGACTGTTTTTAGAAGCCAAATACAATATTGAGAACAGACAAACTCCTTAGGGCTAAAGTGACTATGTAAATCATCTCCAAATGACACTGTCATTCTCAAATCAGAATGTCTCTTGATTTGGAATGTGCCAAATATGGTTCTTTTAAAAAAACAAAACCCTGCCATGAGTGTCCACTGGGGAGTCATCATGCCTGCCCTGGACAAATAGACAACAGATGCTGAAACCTACATAAAAAGAGCAGAATTGCCATCATTGAGGTCAAAGGGAGACATAAACAAGCCTGTCTCTAACAGTGATACACACCAGGAAAAAGCATAAGGTAGATGACAAACAGGGCAATCCTAAACAGAGTTACTCAAGTCTAAGCCCATTGAAGTAAATGGGTTTAAACTGGAGTAACTCTTTTTAGGATTCCACTGCAAATGGCTAAAATAATAAGAATCCAGGAACCATTTTTACATATGCATAATCATAAAATTACACATTAGAGTGAATGAGCTCTGCGTTATTTTTCTAAGAATACAACAGTTTTCCTGTGTTACAATAATCTTTACCACCGTGTAAAAGTGCAGAGGACAGAACAGGTTGCAGGCAGCCTAGAGAATGTTAGGACCATCACAATGAACTTAACAAAAACACAGACAGGCCTATGGTACTTTTTCAGTGCCACCAAATTATATTTAAATTCAAATCAGGATATGAGGAATTCAGCAATAGTCTATCATCATAATGCAAAATGTCTCCGAATACTTGAAAAAACTAAGATGCTAACTATCACATGGCACAAAAATTCCTACATGGTAGCACAATGTGTACATTATATGAAACATAACAAATATGTATTTTGCTGTACATCCACATTATTTGCCATAGCTTCCCAGCATACACCCCCACAAAACCATGCAAATATATGTAGTATGTATGCTACTGCCTCCACGTAAGTGCTTTCTAAGTTGGAATTTTGCAACAAAGAGCTTCCTGAATAGACAGGCAAGATGAAACTGAGTCTTTAGTGGCAGTGGAAAGAGTAGCAGCAAGAGTGAAATATGCTTAAAATGGCTCAGAAATCTGTTGTAGGCATCCTAACTCCTCTTCTACTTGCACTAGTTGAATTACTGTTCATACAAGAGGAGGTATTTCTGCTATTTTCTCCTTCTGCTGCAGACCTCAATGCTGCACCCAAAAAGTCTACAAAGGCCAAGTGACCCCTGGGAACACCAACAAATGCACTCGGTGGGTCAGTGGGAAGATAGAAAGGTCTGGTGAAAAACAAAAAAACACTGTCATATCTAGCACAAGAAACCAAAGGTGGAACAATACATAATTTTGTACAGTAATGCTTGAATTCCTGATGGTTTCGTTCACAAGCTGTCTGCATGAACAAATGTTTGTCAAACTGTCCATTTGTACTTGACAGTCTGCATATTTTTGAGTGTATAAAAAAGTTAAATGAGCATGTATTCTCACACTGCTTCTGTGTGGTTCCTCCATCTTCTGCTACCATCTCTCCTCCTTGTCTTCTGTTTCCCACATAAGTACACAAACCATTTACTTTTCACAGTGAGTGAGGTACAGATGTAAGGGATCTTGCCCTGACATATCTTTGGCTGCCTTATCCATTGTTTGTCAATAGCCAAGGCAGGTGATTTAGCTGGACTGGGAATAACTTGAGCACACATTCTTGCAATGTTTTGCCACAGCTGTCTCCTCCTCAAAACCTCTACTCAAAAGGGGAGGGATCAACTTACAAAACAGGTGCTCTCTCCATTAGGGATGAGCCTTCACATCCAGGAGACTTCTCTTGGGAGGGTGTTTGTACGCGTCTATATTTCCAGAAGGGTATAGACTTCCATGGCCAAGAAAGCCTGACAGTCGAACCCCACAATACGAATTACACGAGACGGAGCAAGTGTCAGGAGTCCTGTCTCATCCCAAATGCCCTTGTCCAGCATTCTATCGATAAGCACGTGTCCTGGTCCAGGCACGCATTCAAAATTTTCTGCTCCAGTGTAGCCGCGATGGCATGTGCATGCGGTCACGATCAGTAAGTCAGCAATGCAGAGTGTCCTTATTTCCTATATCTTCCACTTCCTATCTGTGCAAAGTGGAGATGCATGATTGGATATCTTGGAGGTATGTGGAGAAAACCCGTGCCACTGAGAACACGGGTTTGATGGAGGTCCTGCAGTTCTGGCGCATGTAGTTGAAAACAATGTTGGAACACATGTAAGTAAGTTTTCATGTCATTCGCGTGTAATTCGTATCACGTGGTTTGGCTCTGAGTCAATTTCATTTTCAGTTCCTTGGCAAACGACTCCAGAGCTGCAGTCCTCCAGTCTAATACACTAAAAGAGCAATCCTAAGCAGGTCTACTCAGTATCCTTACTTGCAGGAAAGTATTCTTAGGATTGATTGCACTGTAACATTGCTGGCACAGGGAAATTAACCAAGGATTTAGTGGATAAGTAAATCTTGGTCAGCTTCATCTTCAACACATCAAGAAAGGACTTGTAGGTTGGGATTCTAAAGATACTTTCCTGACAATAAGTCCCATTGATTAATATTGGACTTACTTTTGCTTAAGATATTTTACCTCAGCATGTGTGGAGAAGGATAGCACTGAGCCTACAAACCTGAAATGAAATTGAGAAAACTTTGGTTTCTTAGCCAAGATGGTGTGCACCTTCAGGATATACCTGCCACTGTACAAAATGCTACCACTGTTATGTCACAAAACTGCCCACAATACTATGTGCATAGAAATATTCAAAGCAATCTAAAGAGAGGATTACATTGACAAAAGGGCATTTTGAACATGTTAAATGTGAATATTAATCATAATTTTTGTGAAGTTCCTACAATCCTGGCTGCTGTACAGCTTAACAGCCACAGGGAAATGAGGATGATATAATTAGAACAGATGTAAAAGGGAACAAAGGAAATTTGCCTACTTGACTTGGGATCTGACTAGAACATAAGGTTGAATTCTGATTAATAAAAATTAATATTTCAAACAAGAGGATTGTGGCAGGTTTGGGAGGCTCTAACCACAAAGGCGAAGTTACAGGGTGACAAGCACATACAAAATGGGTCACTCACAATTACATTTTCAGACACAAATTTCAAACACAGGTTCACTTTAGCCATGAGTATCTTTTTGGTTTAATTGTTCCTGAGTATAATATAGATGCTCGGGAACATTTTTCTCAGGGCAACGGAATCGAAATATAAGAATTAATCAACCAAATGCTAAATATGCTTTGATGAAGAGGAATGTGACAGGAAATGTATAAAACGAGGGTGGTTAACTTGCTTATAAAACTAAACAACTAAATGCAAATTGGTTTTATAGGCATATCTATGTTGCTCCACTTTTATGTTTCTCTTTAGACAAGTTAGCTCTGAATTCCCTAATGAATTTGGTCAATCACTGCATGGAACAATTTTTTGCCACAAAACAACTTTGTATGGGAAGCAACTATAAGTACAGTCATTAACTTAGCAAAATGTGAGTCATCAGAATGAACATCTGGCTTCTAATACTGTCACAGCCCAGCCACTGAAGCTTTCATAAACTGTCACTCTGAGAGCATGTAAAGCACAAATATTGAACTTGCCAGTATATGCAGTTCTTCCAGAATTACTGACCATAGCAAATGTGTGTTTCTTAGTGCTACTGTTAGTAAAATACTGACTTACTTTGATGCTTACTGACATGTGCCTTTTAATATTAGGGACTATTAGGCTCTCCCTCTCTTTCATACACACCCTACATTTCTGATCTAAATGTTTAAGAATCAAACATTTCAAAGATGTTTTAAGATATATAGAGATGTTACTGCAGTTTAATATGTATTTTTGCTTAATTACTCCTATAGCTTCTACTGACATTCAAATACCATCATGTACAATACTTCCAATATGTATGTAACACACAAGTGTTTCATGGAGACATGCTGCTGCCTACCAGGCAACTATGGTTTACCAGGAGCTAGCCTCCTGAATGAATATTCACTCTCCCTTGTCCTTGTTCTCTCTCCAGAATAATTTCCCTGCTCTCTACATTTCCTACCGCTAACACACTACCAAGTTAACTATGGTTATTACAAAATATTAAAGAGTCCAGTAGCACCTTTAAGATTAACCAACTTTACTGTAGAATAAGCTTTCGAGAACCACAGTTCTCTTCGTCAGATGCAACAGCTGATTGTTCTTAAAGGTGCTACTGGACTCTTTACTATTTTGCTACTACACACTAACATGGCTAACTCCTCTGGATCTATTACAAAATATGGTCTCCTTAGAAACCATGATTTGAAGAAGGTTTTCAAACCATGGTTATGATGAGAGATTCTGAATTGTATTATCCATTGTTTTCATGGAACACAGATATGCCTGACCCTGATTCAGTTAAGAGCCTAGGGGTTATACTGGATCCAATGCTACTGCTGGAGAAGCAAGTTAATGCAGCTGGAATAATAGCTTTCTTCCAACACAGCCAAGCCCAGTAGATGGCCCCTTACCTTCAGGTATATACTGTATCCTATATGTGGCTATAAGTACACGCCTACCAGATAATTTCTGCATCACTTAAAGTGTCATGTTTATATGCTTATGCTCTACTTCAGTATTGTTTCAGTTCTGTATCAGATTTCTACTTGCTTTCAAACTTCTGCAAACCAAACTTTATTGATTATTGGATGCCCCGCCATTGCTTGTATTGACTTACACTATGAATCCACTTTGAGTCTCAGTGAGAAAGGCAGACTATAATTAAGTAAATACATCAATAAAACACAATAGAATAAAAGATAGATGGCTGCATAAAAATACTTTAAAATATTTAATAGCGGCAGTGGTCAAAGCCACTACTGGAAACATGAACTACTGAGACTCATAAAATCAGAAAGATTTGAAACTGGGGAGTTTGGGGAACAGTCCTAGGCAGGTCATCTCACAAGTCCCAGGAATATGTTCATGGGATTGAAGCCTTGTAGTTCAATCCAATGGACACTTCCCGGAAGTAAGTTTCACTGAATAGACCTGAGTGGGATGAGTATACCTAATTTGGATGACACTGGATGACATAAATATGTCTACATCAGTTGGTAACAATATTCTGCTACTTCTGACCAGCTGGGACAGGAAGAAAAAGGTGAGATAACATGAGCCTGAAAGAAGCATTGGGGGCGGGGGCTAGGCATCCTCCTCTTTTTCTTTGCCTCTTTCCCTTACTCCATCCAATGTTCTAGATTTTCTTTTGACAAGGCCAACAAAGAATGATGGGATCTTTGCATCTGCAATCCATTCTGTGTGGGCCAGACTCAGCCGAGAAATGTCATTTTCCAACTCCTGCTATATACTGTACAATTTCTATCAATCCACAGCCTCTGTGGCTGGATGTATGACAGAAAAGTAAGACTACTAACAATAGAACAAAAACATCCCAAAATAGAGACATGTTAACTGACCTGCTGTAAGTTATTAAACTTCTTGTTTTGGTAGACAGAAAAACATGAGTAGTGCGCAGATTTCTTAAACTCATGTTTTCAATAGCTCTGACTCTATTTTGTTCTGGCAAGTATTTAGCATGGGCCAAACTTTCAATTTCCCCGCATTTATCATTATTTCTATTCCCTTCCCTTCCATAGCTCATGTGAAAATTTCTAAAGTTAACATTCATTTAGCTATATAAAGTATTGGATCCTATTACTGCAATATGCCTTGAAGTAAATGTAACTGGCAACTATCCTGCTCTGCAGCTGGAACAGCAAAGGAACACGTACATTTGTGCATTTTTTGGCGTGCAGATGAATCACAGTGTATTTAAAAGCTAGCTACCCAGAAAATGACTATGTAGGAGCATGGGGGAAAGGTTGTGTGTGCACTGGGACACAGAGAAGAAATCACCCCCAGATGCTTCAAAGATGGTGACACATAGACCAATCCACCTTCTATGAAAAAATGCAGCTGTCAATAAATGCTCCACATCATCAAAGGTGCATTCTTTGCCCCACAAACTATACAGTCAGGGGGAGATTTCCCACAGTGGAACTGGGTATCATTGAATGGCAGAGGAAGCATGATTTCCTGCCAAAAGTACAGGATAGTGTGGCCAGGATATGCAAGGCAGGTTCACATAGCTAGCATAACAATCACATGATTACTAAGAATAACCTTTAAGTTTAATGCCTTTTTTGGGTGCTTGAAACCAATCTATATTCAGCTATGAAATTACTGGCATTTTCAGAGCAATCCTAAACAGAGTTACTCCAATCTAAGTCCATTGGTTTCATTGGGCTTAGACTGGAGTAACTCTGTTTAGGATTGCACTGTTAATCACTTAACCAACAAAGTATTTCCATTCTGAAAGTCCCCAGACAAAAGAGAAAGTTCTTCTAGCTCAAGTTTCTAAAGGGCTTCTGTTAGACCATTCTTAACAGATGGCTTTTTATGCCTTGTAATGTCATTCCTAGCTTTCATTTTAGACGAAAAGTCTTCTAGCTTGTTCAGCTTGTGACTTTTAAGGTCCTTAGTGGCCAGGGACCGACATACCTATGAGATTGCCTCTTGCCCTATACTCCCTGGAGAATGAACAAAAGGGGGGAGGAGCACTGTGTAGTAAACATAGCTGTATGGTGCACTTTAAGATTGTTAGCTCTTTCAGACCTTACCGCTGTAGGTCTATACTCCCTGGTGGCTGCTTCAATCAGCAGACAAACAACTACTGGTCATCCCTGGCCCTAGGGAGGTTCGCCTTGCCTCAACCAGGGCCAGGGCTTTCTCGGTCCTGGCACCTATCAAGTGGAACTCTCTGCCTGAGGAGGCCAAGCTTCAACAAGATTTGCTATCATTTCACTGGGCCGGCAAGACGGAGATGTTCCACCAGGCTTATGGGGTTCAGGTGAACGAATTATCCAACCAGCCCCTCCCAGTAGTGGAGGGGGGATATGTGCCCGACACTACACTGGCTGAGTTTTAACCGCCCTGCCCTGTGGGCTCAAGGTGCTATGTAGGGTGCAAATACGAGCTGCCTTGTTTCTGTTTAAATACTGTATTTTCACGATTGCTACCAATGTTTTTAATTGTTTTAACTGTTTTTGTATCTATGTACTTCCGCTCTGAGCCTGCTCACAGGGAGAGTGGACTATAAATTAAATAAATAAATCTCAATTTGTGACTAATTTCAACTAATGTAAATTGATTCTAGAGTACCACATTGCTACAAGGCAGCATATCATGAACTTGCAGAGTTTTGAAAAGCCACAAGACGCTGATTGAAGTATCAGCTCTGATCAAAAATTCAAACTGGAGGCAGCTTAGATAATGTACTGAACCAATTACTGTTTAGGAGTGTAAAGGTAGATTGGCTGATGAGTGGGAAAGAAGGAAGGGAAAGAGAAGAGGGGGAAATTAGTGGAGAGGAAATGAGATGCCGCACAAGTCCTTGCAAATTATTTGCATTTATAATCCACCTATTATAATTTTGTTTGAAATCTCATCTTTTTTCAGATTTAAATATTTTAATCTTGTGATACATGATGTATAATCTGTAATAACCATCCATTGTTTGAAAATTATCTGCCATTTCAGCTGAAGTGCTGTGACAAATCGAAGTCAGTACCCCCCCCCCCCTTTAACGTTAGTATTGAAGAATGTTTTGTGGGTTTTTTCCATCTTATTAAGGTTGGTGCTTTAAATGTTAGCAGTGTGGTAAAAATTATTACCAGATTTTTGGCTAGTGGGTTTGGATGGGTAGCTCCATAAGATTTTGTTACTCCAATCATAGAAAATAAAAGATTTATGATCAAGGCACACTCATTTTTTTAATTGGTGTGAGTTGACTTGTTGGCTCTGTGTCTAGCTGAAGTGAAGATAACATTTAGGACTATCTCACTGCAGGTCACCTTGCTTTAAAAGCTGTTTTAAAAGATTTGGACACAGCTGGGTAGCTTGCTTGTCTACAACCTCATTATTAAAGCACAGAATTATGCTGAATAGTACGGGCTTTTCAAAATTATATATTCCACAGTATTCCCTCGATCTGAAGTAAAAAACCCCATGATAATGTTGGAGGGAATACATACTAGAGGAGAGACCAATGTGGTAATATAAAAAACAACCAGGAAAATGTAAAAAGAGAAACTTACAATTATATGCCCCTCCCCCATCTTCAGCTTTCTTTGCTCCCCCACCCGCCCTTGCAGCCTCTGCCTTGGAAAATTGAGTCCATAGACCCAGTTGTGTAGTGCAGGGCACTAGACCAGGACTAGTTTCACGTGAAGAACCTGGAAGAATTTGGCACACCTCTCTTTCTCCTGGATGCAGAGGAGTTAGCCTTGTTAGTCTGTAGTAGCAAAATCAAAAAGAGTCCAGTAGCACCTTTAAGACTAACCAACTTTATTGTAGCATAAGCTTTCGAGAATCACAGTTCTCTTTGTCAGATGCACGGAGGGCAAGAAGAAACTGGTCAGATATATAGGTGGAGAGGGGAGGGAGGAGTAGATGCAAACAGTAGCTTCTGATATGGAGATCAGTTTGCTTCTGTTAAGGAAGTCAGTTACTTCTGATAATGAGACAACCATTCATAGTCTCTATTCAATCCCAGCCCGAGTCAAATTTACATATGAATTCCAATTCAGCAGCTTCCCGTTGGATTTTGGTTTTGAAGGTTTCTGTTGAACTACAGTGACCTTTAAGTCCTTGATGGAATGTCCTGGTAGATTGAAGTGTTCTCCCACTGGTTTCTGGATGTTGCCATTTTTATTGTCAGATTTGTGTCCATTTATTCTTTTGCGCAGAGGAATCCATTTAAATAACCCTAAGAACTGTAGATCACCCCCAGCAAGCCCATCTGACCTGAGTTAAGAATTACTGTTCTAGATAGCATGCTACTATTTAAGCTTCATTTTTCTAAATGAAACTTGATTTTGTTATTAGTTCTTTATAGTGCCCTAGATGTTCAGAAGCTCATATATAAACTTCACAAATGCTTCTGCTAATTGGAAGTATATTACACTTCATACACAGGAGAGTTAACTATACTGCTAGAAAGTCACAAAAGAAAAGTAGTGCACAAACTACTAGTTTTGCTTCATGTTAGATCCTTGGAACATCCGGCTTAAACAAAGAACTAGGAGTAAACCTTTCCTAAATCTGGTACCAGCATGAAAACATGATTTATTTAATTTATTTAATCCAGACATATTAAAACTCACCTAGAGACATATGGTGAGAATGATCATATGGGTCACCAATGGAACCAGTACATGTGATTTCTAAATATGGAACAATAGAATCTCTGAGAAGATAGTGTGAGTATTACAGAACCAAGAAAGAACATATGCCATATGGCAGAAACATGTTTAAATATGATATTGAGGTCACTTGCACATTAGTTGTTCTGTCTGGAATTGACAATATTTATTCATGCATTTATTACACAGAGTTCAGATGACGTTGCTACAAAGTTGTCGCAATCCAGTGTGTTCTATGCCAGTGGGCTTGTGATATAGTTGAATATATCTTGCAATAAAGTTCTTACCCAATTTGGGACTTGAAAAAAAAGATCAGGAAATGTTCAAATAGCCAATTTAAGGGAGGGATGGGATGAAATATGAGTTCATAATGGAGGTGGGTTGCTTACAAGTGTGGAAATTAAAAATAACTTATTCTTATTTTGCCAGTGCACAACAATGAAATGGTGTGACTTACAAGATCAATTTAAAAAATAAAGAGCAAATGATGGTATTGCAGAGAGAACTGAGATCAAGAACATAAGAAGAACCTACTGGACAGTGGTCCATCTAGTTGAGTATCCTGCCTCACACGATAGCTAACCAGTTATTTTGAAAGGAAAATGACAGATTATACAGGCTGAGGCCTTCCCCTGATGTTGCCTCCTAGCAGTGGTTTACTTCCTCTGAATATGGAGGTTCCCTTTAATCAATATGGCAGTAGCCACTGATAGACTTATCCTCCATCAATTCCTTTTAAAGTTGTTTATGCCTGTGGCCATGGCTACATTTTCTGGCAGCAAATTCCATATTTTAATTACTCATTGAAAGAAGTATTTGTTTTTGTCTTGCCTATATCTACAGCCCATCTACTTAATTGAATGTCCCTGAGTTCTACTATTTTGAAAGGAGAAAAAAGTTCTTTCTGTCCATTCTCGGTATCCCATGCACAATTTTATAAATCTCTATGATGTCTTTGATACTTGCACTCTTAGGGGACTGTGAGTAAGGTCCTTGCTTGATAGGCCATCTTTCATCCTGGGACTTTGGGTCTTTGGCAAGAGGGAGGTCCGTATCCAACATTAGAAATTCTGTTATTGTTTACACAGAGCTGCCAGGTCCCTTTGCTCTCCCGCCGGGAGACTGGGACATTGGTTCCTACCTAGCTCTTCCATGGTGGTTCCTCCTTGCATGCGTGCTCCTGGCTGGCGTGATGATGTCACTTCTGGGAGTGATGTCATCATGTGGGTCAAAGGGTGGCCTGGGCGGCCTTTGACCTGTGCTGTAATCGCCCCAAGCAGCTGAATCACCCTGCCGCGGGGTATGATTCAGCCCAAAATAGGCCTGCTGCGGCCTGAAACAGGGGCGCACTGTGCTGCTGGGGGTGTGCCACACTGCCTGAGGGGGGCGCCCTGGGGAGCGCATCCCCCTGCTGGCCAGGCAAGCGGGAGGGGAGTGGGAAGGTGGAAGCAGGGGATCCCCTGCCCACGGCAGAGGAATGTCATTCCTATGTTTACAATAAATACAGTTTTGCTTATACCAAGGTGTGTGAGTAGAAAGTAGTATATTTGTGAACTTACCCTTGATTCTAACACCTGGGTTACATCTGCAATGTGCTTTTTGAGATATGGTAACCAGAATTGCATATAGCAATCCAAATGAGGCCATGCCATAGATCTATTCAGGGGCGTTATAATATTGGCTGTTTTATTTTCACTCTTTTTTCCTAATATTTCCCAGCATAGAGTCTGCCTTTTTCACTGCTGCAGCACACTGGGTTGATATTTTCGCTAGATTATCCACTATGACTCCAAAGTCTTTTTTTCTCTCAGTCTCAGCAAGTTCAGACTCCATTAACAGATATTTGCTTACTTGAGAGCTAATGTAGCACAGTGGTTAATTGGTTTGGCTGCAAATCAGCACTACCAGTTCAAATCCCACTACTGCCATGAACTCAGTAGGTGGCCTTGGGTAAGCCACTCTTCTCAGCCCCAGCTCCCCAGCTGCATTGTGAGGATGATAATAACACTATAAATTATTATTATTATTATTATTATTATTATTATTATTATTAAAGTTGGATTTTTTTTGTTTGAATTTGCATCACCTTATTACTTACTAACATTGAACTTCATTTGCCATACTGTTGTCCACTCATTGGATTTGTGGAGATCCTGCTGGAGCTCTTTACAATCAACCTTAGTTTTCACCATCAATCTGCAAACTTGACGACTACACTGCTTGGTCCCAATTCCTTGCCTTCCTTGACCCTTTTGTCTCCACACATGGCCCTCCTTTGCCATCCAATGCTTGCTCCCAAGTTCTATCATACTCCTGCCAATAATTCCCTGAGCTAATGTCCTTTTGGACTGAATTGGCTCAAACATTGCAGGCTCCCTGTCAGCTTTCCTCCAAGATTAGTTTAAAAGCCACTCTACGACCTTTTGGTATCAAGATCCAGCCAGGTAGGTGAATAGGTTTGGCTTGTCCCAGAAATTCCTTAGCGCCTAACAAATCTAAACCCTTCCTCCTACTTTCTCATGCACACTTTGATAGCCATAATCTGTGTCTGTCTAGCTGGCCCTGCATGTGGAAAAGATAGCAATTTTAAGAATTCTGTGCTATCTTTTAGTTCCTGTCCCTTTCTGCCTAGTAACCTAAATTCTTCCTCCGTGACTACATTTCCCATTGTCATTGGCGCCAACATGCACAACTGCTAACTCCTCCCCAACACTATCTACCAACTTCTCTAGAAATGTGTGCTCTCTACTACCTTCACACCAGGCAGTCAAGTCATTATGTGGTCACAACCTTTGTCACAGATCTCACTCTCTGTATTCCTAATAACTGAATCACCCACAGCCCCGGTGCCAGGGTTACTGGCGCCTGAGGCAATCCTCGCGCGCATGGGCCCCTGGGCTGCGCAATGACATCATCACATGCACCTCTACCCCCAGCACCCCCTCTGGCACCCCCTCTGGCCCCGCAGCGCCCGCGGCCCCCACCTCACGGCCTCAACGGTGGCACCGGCCCTGATCACCCACTACCAAAAGCCACCTCCCCCCAATCCCAGAGGAATACCTTAGTACTATTGGATATCGGCCTGCCATCCCCAGAAGAGATCCCATCTAACAGTGACAATGAGTTCAGTTTCACTGCACCAAATAAAATGCATTCCTAAATATTTAAGATCTCAGAGTGTGGGGAGAAGCATTATAGGAAATTAATGGGGTACATTAAGTGTGGAACCATAACTTTAATTCTGTTTCCAGCTGACTGTGAGAGAGCAATTCCTCAGTACACAGTGGAAGCAATCAAGAATCTTAGGGTACTTCACAAGGCTGAAGTTGGTCCCTAGTTCTCAGTCCCTTATTTTCAGTTCCTAGTTCCTTATTCGCAAATGCTAAAACTTGTGTTGCAATAACTGTGTTAGACTTTCAGATACCATAACAACCATTCTGTTGTTTTTAGTACAACAAACTAACACAATTATTTTTCTAGAATTTATCCCTATTAATGTTAAATAAATTACCTGATAAACAGGGGTGGGAGCAACAGCTGACTCTGATAAAAAGCAAGCTGCTACTCAATTTTTTTTTAAAGCTGGCAAACTAATGAGCTGTAAATAATTCATTCTATAAACAGCTTGATCTTTGAATAAATTATTTTTCTTAAGCAAGCAGTTATGTAACACAATAAATAATTGAGAAAGTTATTGATAGGATTAGTAAGTGCTTGTAAAAATAATTTATTTTTCTAATGAATATTTTAAAGAGAAGAATAACCCTATGTGATTATAATGCCTTGCATAGGTCTTTAATCTTCAGATAGTGAATTTCTCTGAACACTGTTCTGACAAACCTACAGGAAATGACCTGGTGGCCTGAACACCCCAGTTGTTTGTCTTTTGAAGTCTTAGAGACTTCTTAAAATGTCTGGACAACACCACTTCTAACATTTTTCCTCTGAATACCAGATTGTGACCTTTCATCCCTCATATGGGCCTCCTATTCTTGTCCAATCTTATAAGAGGAAACAGCATTCCTCATAAAAGCATTAGGTGGCCAGTGCAGCACTAATCAAGATTTTCGATAGCCTGATAGTGTTTTCTGATGACTTTCAAACTGATATCCCAGTAGTATCTAAACAGGAAAAAGATTAAGTAAGGTCAACTGCTGTGTTACCTAGAAATAATTTTCCACACAAACTTTCTGGTGTCACTTCTGAATACACCACACATCTCTTACACATAGACACTAATGCACACAAATGTGCAAATTAATAGTTATTTGCAAGATTTTCTAATAGGTAATAGCATATTGTTATGGCTGCATATACTCAAATGTATTTGGTATCTATTTGAACCAAATAAGAACTATTATGTTGTTGTGTGGTGGCAAATGTTTTGGGCAGTAACAAAAAAAAATAGTTTCTAATCACTTCCTGGGCTTCCATAGAGTATTCCTGGGACGGCAACTCTCTTTCAGCATAACCTACTTTATAGGGCTGTTAGCCATTCATGCATGGTTCTTTGAGCATAGTAGGAGTGTGAGACATGTTTTTCCAGTATGTGCCCATAAATATTTCACACATTTTCCTGCAGTATACTTTGCCCAACACCTAGTGCTATCTTTTTGACTAACTGGAAACCCTTTATTGACTTCCTGTGCGAAATGAGGAATAGTGACTTGATGATTTGTGGCTTTGATCATTAAGAAGAGAATGGGGGAATTTAAAATAAGTAGAAGGGAGGCAGTAGTGGAAATGAAAATTTTGGAGACCCTTGTGGCATTTTTAAATCATCCTTGTTAGGCTCTTAAATGTCTCCAGGTATGACCTGTGGATGCCATCACATACAGCTGTGCCCTTAGTTCTGTTGATCAGTTAGAAGTGTAGTCTGCATGAGCTCCTTTGTCCCGAAACTAATTGTTTCCATACATGTATCTTCTTGCTAATAAGTGTTGTTTTGAACAGACCAGTCTCCGTTGTGTGAAAAACTCTGAACAAGAATCTGAGTAAGTACCTTACTCCTAATCAACAAGAAAAAGGAAACATTCACAGTGATAGAACTCTAAGGGGGGCCTAGAATAAACCTACAGACTTTAGAATCATAGAGTTGGAAGGGGCCATACAGACCATCTAGTCCAACCCCCTGCCCAGTGCAGGATCAGACTAAAGCATCTCTGACAAATACTCATCCAGCCTCTTCTTGAAAACTGCCAGTGAGGGGGAGCTCACCACCTCCCTAGGCAGCTGATTCCACTTTTGAACTACTCTGACCGTGAAAAAGTTTTTCCTAATATCCAGCCGGTACCTTTGTGCATGTAATTTAAGCCCATTGCTTCGAGTCCTACCCTCTGCTGCCAACTGGAACAGCTCCTTGCCCTCCTCCAAATGACAGCCTTTCAAATATTTAGAGAGAGCAATCATGTCCCCCCTCAATCTCCTCTTCTCCAAATTAAACATTCCCAAGGCCCTCAGCCTTTCCTCGTAGGGCTCAGTCTCCAGACCCCGGATCATCCTCGTCGCTCTCCTCTGCACCCTCTCGATTTTGTCCACATCCTTTTTGGTGAGGTCTCCAGAACTGCACACAATACTCCAGGTGTGGCCTGACCAAGGCAGTACAGAGAGGGGCTATGACCTTCTGCAATTTTGACGCTATGGCCCCTTTGATACAACCCAAAATTGAATTAGTCTTTTTTGCCACCGCATCACACTGACTGCTCATATTTAGTTTACAGTCCACTGTTACCCCAAGATCCCTTTCACATATACTACTGCCCAGAAGTGTATCCCCCATCCAGTATTTGTGCTTCTCATGTTTGTAGCCCAGATGTAATACTGTGCACTTGTCTTTGTTGAATTGCATCCTATTCACAGCTGCCCACTTCTCCAGAGTATTCAGGTCTTGTTGAATTTTAATTCTGTCTTTTGGGTGTTTGCTACTCCTCCCAATTTGGTATCATCAGCAAATTTAATGAGCAGCCCTTCCACTCCATCCAGATCATTGATAAAAATATTGAAAAGTACTGGGCCCAAAACCGAGCCCTGTGGCACCCCACCGGACACCTCCCTCCAATCTGATGAAACACCGTTGAGCACCACTCTTTGGGTGCGGCCCTCGAACCAGTTCCCTATCCACAGAACTGTCCTATAGTCCAGTCCACAGTCTTCCAGTTTGCCCATCAGAATGTCATGGGGGACCTTATCAAAAGCCTTACTGAAATCCAGATAAATCATGTCAACAGAGTTCCCCCAATCCAGTAAGCTGGTCACTCGATCAAAGAAGGAAACCAGGTTGGTCTGGCAAAATCTGTTAGGGACAAAACCATGCTGACTTCCCCAGATCACTGAGCGGTCCTTCAGATGCTTACAGATTGATCCCTTTAAAATCTGCTCTAACCCAACAACAGATGTCAGACTGACTGGCCTATAGTTTCCCAGTTCATCCTTCTTCCCTTTCTTAAAGATTGGGATAACATTCGCTCTTCTCCAATCTTGTGGCACATCCCCAATCCTCCAGGAGGCCTTGAAGATGATGGACAGGGGTTCTGCAAGTTCTCTAGAAAGTTCTTTCAGCACTCTTGGGTGCACCCTATCCAGCCCAGGGGATTTTTATTCATCCAGTGCAGCCAGATGCCTCTCCACAACCTCTCTGTCAATTAGCCACTCAGGTGTCCTGCCACATTTTCTACTATCTCTAGATGTGCCTGAGTTCTTCAGGGAGAAAACAGAGGCAAAAAAGTCATTAAGCCTGTCTGCTTTTTCTCTGTCCTGCATCAGAGTTTTTCCATCTACTCCCAACAGTGGTCCAATTTCCTCTTTTACCTTGCATTTGCTTCTCACATATCTGTAGAAGTTTTTCTTATTGTAGTGAGCCCTCCTGGCCAGACCCAGCTCATACTGAGCTTTGGCCTCTCTGATGGCTGATCTGCAGTACCTAGTAACCCTCATATACTCCTCTTTAGAGGTCTGTCCTCTCCATTTCCTGAACATTTCCCTTTTCTCCCTTAGCTTATTCTGGAGCTCTCTGTACATCCACATTGGTTTCTTGGAGCCCTTACCATGTTTCCGTCTTGCTGGGATAGTGAGGGCTTGAGCTTGCAAAAGCTCGTGTTTGAGAAGGGCCCACCCTTCACTTGCTCCTTTCCCTTCCAGCACACTCCCCCATGGGATGACTCTCATCAAGCTTTAGATAGAAGTTCCTTTCATAGTAATAATAATGAAGCTGCAAGTGGATTCAGTAGCATGCTGATAACATATATGCAAGTCCCCAGAAGCAGAATTCCAACTTACAAGCACACATAATACATCTGTGCCTTTCTCAGCATTTTATGTAATATCACAAATCTGTGTGTACATATGTTGCTGATTTCCACAAATTTAAATAAGCATTTTTGCTGCAGAAACATTTGTCGAAAGAATCGTGATAATAGTCTAGTGTAGGAAGGAAGGTGGCATGGTATAACCAATTTTGTCAGATCTTGGAAACTAAGCAAGGTCAGTACTTGGATGGGAGACCACCAAGAAAGACTCTACAGAGGAAGGCAATGGCAAACCATATCTGCTTCTCCCTTGCCAGTTTGGCGTAGTGGTTAAGAGTAGCAGAACTCTAATCTGGTGAACGAGGTTTGATTCCTCACTCCTCTACTTGAAGCCAGTAGGGTGACCTTGGGTCAGTCACAGCTTCTCGGAGTTCTCTCAGCTTCAGCAACCTCACAGGGTGATTGTCGCGAGGATAATAATAATACATTTTGTAAATTGCTCTGTGTGTGGCATTAAGTTGTCCTGAAGAGTAGTATATAAATTGAATGTTGTTAATGATGATATTATTATTGCCTTGAAAGCCCTCCCCAAATACCTATCAAATCCTGTGTGGCTGAAGCTATGCCTAAAAATAAGATGTGTACAGTCAAAAAGTTAGCAGAGGTGCAAGCCTTATTGATATATCCTGCAAAATCACTCTTCCCAGAGATTCTGATTTCCTACTATTCACTGGCTCAACAAAGGCAGTTCCAAACATAGTAACATAATATTAAACAACCATTTTGGATTAAAATAATAGTTTTGTCTTCAAAAGCAGCTGTCTCAAGAGCATTGAAAACAATAACAATAACATACAAGCTTTAATTAATCTTTATATATATGATTAACAGTATTATATTTATTAAGGTAAGATCAGATTGAAAGACTATTTAGTCCAGCACTACGATGGATGCGTTTCCGCCCATTTTTCTGCTTCATTATGCTATTTGTTTCCATCACCATAATGAATAGGAACAATAATTAGTCTTATTGCTCAGATTTTCCACATAGGGTCTTTCTGTTGATTCTGGCCCCATAGTGTTTTGGTTTATCCCCTGATGTCCACAGACTTTTTTGTCTTTAGCTTTCACTTCAGTTTTTTTCCCATTTTTCCCTCCAGTTCTTTTGAGACCACTTTTACCCCAATCTTTTCTGGAAGGTGATTTTGAGAGCATAATGTTTCTTTTGGTTTGGTTTGTCCTGCCCACTCTCACCCACTTTTCAATTATTGGACCTTTGTCACCATCAAATTACTCTGCCCCTCTTCCTTCCCCTCTCCTCATTTTGTTTTTATCTTTTTATTGTCAATTTCATATCACTATATCAACCTGCCATTATATTCATAGGTTCATGAAGTTTTCTCAATTTCCAGCCTTTGGTTTTTTAAAAGTAAGTCTCTAGCCCCTTCCTTTGTGGATATACTCCTTCTAAAGACATGTGAGGAAGAAAATAAGGTGACTCCACAACAGGATTTTCAGAGTGTAAGCTTTTGAGAATCAAAGCTCTCTTCTTCAGATACCAGTATGACTCTCCAGTCAAGGTCTATTTTTCTTCATTTTCCTAAGACACTAATGAGCTTTCTCCCTGGGAAATAAATTGTACGTGAAGGGAATAGCTCTTATGCTTCTTGCATCCCCAGCATCTGGAGGTTCCATTTAGCTATCACGATCTCCATTAATCTGTCTAACCATGTAAGTCAGTGGCGAGGTGGCTTATTTGCAATGTTAAATTTGAGTTACCAGGTACAAAACACTGTCTTAGGTAGCTATACAGTTACAGGTTAAGCATAGGTTAATAACAGCTATTAGAGATCTGAAGGAATATTTTCAGAGGCACAACAGGAAAAAAAACTAGTAATTTTTATTTATTTCAAAAGTGAACTTTGCAGCTAATGACTTGCCCCAAACTCTGGTCATAAACAGATTCCACCTGGTAACAGATAAATGAAAGAATTTCTACTACTTTCTTTAATTCAAGGTAACCCAGATTTCGTATGCTGAAGGAGGGAGCACTATGTATATATAAACTTGACAGCTGAAGAAGACTCATCAATCACACCTCCAAAATATTAAATATAAATACTATTTTCAGGCTTAACAAGGTCCTGTGCCTTCCCATCTTACCTTAAAAATGTCATATTTTACATAATGAGCTTTTCTGTATTTCATGACTTTTATTTATACATCCAAACCCCGCAATATGATACTTGGGCCACATATTATAGAAGGTGGTAAGAATTATGTTCTGTATCAATACATAGGTCAAAAGCGACTTAATGGCACATAACACACACACAATCAATACTGAAAATAAAGGCATTTAGCAGGCTAGTGAAGAGACAGCAGTATGTGTGTGTGTGTGTGTGTGTGTGTGTGTACCACCATTTTTTCCTCTTTTTCATCAGTTTTTTAAATTTTAGATCATCTGTGGGTTTAACGTATATCTAGATTTCATCTACAATTAGGGGAAAGGTTACATTACATGTGAAGGGAGTGTGTGGGCGGGAGTTGTATTTGTATCTCATGCATCTGCAAAGGTTGCTCCTTTTACTGACCTTGCCATTAATAGCAAAACATCTATTCCCATTTAGTGCACAGTCAACACAGGATCTTCCAAGTGGTTATGGACACATAACACAGTGGAATGTACAAATATTTGAAATATGAGAGAGGATAAATGACTGTGAGCAAAACAGCCACCCCATGATCTCATAGGAAAAACCTAAAACATGGAATGTATTAACTTGTTTGCTTAAGGAATACAATACCACAGTGTCCTCTTCAAAGGAGATTGGTTTCATTATTTAAAAGAAACAGACATATTAGCAATGTAAAATACTTAAAACTGTGGCTCTGAATCCCCTTGATATTTTTTTTTCTGAGCCACACATTAGACATGCAGTGCTAGTATAAATCTGCCATTGACTTAGACAGTGGAGAAATTCTGCAATGAACGAACCAGAACCAAACAAATCTACTTCTTCAAATCCTAACAGTGGTCATGCTGTTAAGGCCACTTTTAGCATAAGTTGTCTAAATCAGCAGCAGACTTGGAATCTCTTGGAAGAACAAAAAAAAAACTTTACTAGAAGGAAATTTCCACACTTCCCTGTTTCTGTTAACAGAAAAGGCTATTTAAACTGACTGTCAAGCACTGGTACCAAAGCAAAGACAGCAGTGTGATAGCTAAGAGCCAAGCTACAAGTGACGCCTGACACAGGTTGGACACGTGTCAGCTTCCCTCAAGTTTTAATGGGAAATGTAGGCATCCTGGTCTTACAGCTTGGCTCTCCATTTAACTGAAGTTTATAGAAACCCACACACACACACCCAGCGGAGGGGAAGGGAGGTGCCCGGCGAGAGCCTGGCGCCTGCAATCCCCCCCCCCGACTGCATGTTCTCCCTCCCATAGACTGCCGCTCTGTAAACTTCAATTAAGTGGAGAGCCAAGCTGCAAGATAAGGATGCCTACATTTCCCATCAAAACTTGAGGGAAGCTGACACGTGTCCAACCTGTGTCAGGCGTCACTTGTAGCTTGGCTCTAATGGTATGTACAGACTCTGTACATAAATGTCCAGTTGTTTGTAGGGGAATGATGAATTGCAATGCATGAGAGTACTGAACATATTACTAGTCATTACGCTTGCTGATTTCCAGCTGGGGCTGGAGATCTGCTGGGATTACAACTGATCTCCAGACCCCAAAATCAGTTCTTTTGTATAACTTTGAGGTGAACTTTATGACATCACATCTCTGATGAGTTCCCTTCCTTTCCCAAACTCCATCCTCTCCAGGCTCTGCCCCCATATATCCAGCAATTTCCCAAGCTGGAGTTTGCAATTGCAACCCTACCGCCCATCATTCTAAGGAATACTCCCACCCGTTCATGGTACTGATGGCTCACAGTCAAGATGCACATGTTCTTATTTTGCTTGACAGTTTCTGCTAGTTATGGGAAGGGGCAGACGACTGCATGGCACTGGAGCCCTACCTCCTGACTATAGGAAATTTTCCTCACATGCCCCTCCCTCCATACTTCCACATTCCCACTGCAATCTTAAGGTTTACCAATGTACTTTTTAAAAGATTAAAGCCAATGTTCCTAGGAAGCTGAATTCTTCATTTAGGAAATATAGAATGTACAATGTGCAATGCAATTGCAGGATGCACACTGTCTTATGGTGTGTAAAAATGCAATATGAATGTATCTTGCATATATATTTTGAAAGAAGGACTGTTCAGGGTTGTGTGGCATTATATATCTGAACACAAGAGTGCGTGTATGTATGCATGATGGGATTTCATCAACTTCACTACATTAAAAATGCCTTGTCAGAACAAATATGGGTCAATCTAACAGCAGCCGACCAGATGCCCCTGGAAGCTCACAAGAAGGTCATGAAAACAATGGTCAAAGATCCAGAGGACTTAGCCGTGTTAGTCTGTAGCAGCAAAATCAAAAAGAGTCCAGTAGCACCTTTAAGACTAACCAATTTTATTGCAGCATAAGCTTTCGAGAATCAAGTTCTCTTCGTCAGATGCATGATACATCTGACGAAGAGAACTTGATTCTCGAAAGCTTATGCTGCAATAAAATTGGTTAGTCTTAAAGGTGCTACTGGACTCTTTTTGATGAAAACAATGGTAATCCTTTATTTGTTTCCAGCATCTGGGAAACAGAGGTACATTCTGAAGCCCATTTTGTGCCTAAAGAAGGGAACAAGAAAAGTAACAAAACTCTGATGTGTGAAAAATAAGCCACAATACCACTAAGCAACCCACCTCCAGCAGTTTGCCATTATAAGGACAAGACCTCCACTATTATACCATTGAGAATGAGCAGAACGAGTAGGCAAATGGTGCAGCATAATCCAGTACTTCCTGACTTCAGCAGTTCTTATTGGGGTGTGGCGGTTAATCCAAAAACCCGGTATGTACAAACCTACCTTTTCTGGTTAGATTCCACAGAACTTGTCAAGGGGTTCTGCTTCAGCAGACATTTGCCAGCTGATTTTTGACAGTTTTGGCCTCTGGGTTTTTTTCTTTGGCACTGCTGGTTTAATCTGCTGTGTATTTTGGTGCTGCAAAGTTGCACCACTTATGGAATGGGCTGAAGTTTTGTGAATAGCTCTTTTTGTTTAATATATTTAATTTTAGTTTTTTCATTGACTGTTGTAAGTATTATTATTTAATTAATTTATTTAAAATATTTATGAGCTGTCCTTGCACCAAAAAGGAGCTCAAAGCTGCTTACAATATAAAATAAAAACAAGCAAAATAACTGTTTTTACAATATAAAACAAATAACAATTAAAACTATAAACCACCAAGACAGTTAAAAACAGAGGTTAAAAAACACAGTTTAAAATACATGTGCTAAATAAAATATGCTAAATATGCTAAATAAAATAAAGGAGCAGCAAATATTTCTTAAATAAATAAAAAAGGATGGTTCAAGAAGCAACAATGAGGTGACATGCCCCACTACTGTGGTCCTTTCGCTACTCCTCAAGACCACTCTGCCACCAAACACAACAAGGCTCCCTCTTCAGGAAAGGGAGCTCAAAGCAAAATATTTTTAAGTATCTCCTGTGATACAGTTGGAAGTGAACCATTAATATAATTAATCTAGAAGTAGTATATTTTAAGTACAAAAAATCTTCCCAGAATATTTTGCTGAACTCCTTAACTGTCATCCTTAAAACTTTGACTGACGTAGTAGCTGTAAGATATTTGTAAGAGTGAAACAGAAATATAGGTCTCTAAGCACAAAAAACTGCCCAAGTCCTCAGGTAAACAGACTAACAGTGACATTTTGTAAACCTCTGAATTCCCATTAACACCACCATTACCTTTAAAGCGTTTATAAGAATGTCAATTTACAGGATCTAGCCCCCTCTCTCCCCAAGCAGAACAAAACCTTTGATATGCTATGGTTTTCTCATTGTAAATTCCAGACTGGCACTGAAAATCCCCAGTGATGTCAGGAGGTCATCCAGTGCTTACATGGAAGCACAAACCGAGGAGTGTCCCTCAGTGAAGCCTTGAAACAGAGCAAGGTTTATTTCCCAGGAACAGTTCCCGAGAATTGTTTATTGGTCCAGAAATATTCTTTCCCTTTAATTTAAAAAAGAATAAAAACCAAAGTCAGTACAATTCTGCTGAAAATAACTGAAGTTCGTACCACAGTGATTTGTAGCTACATTTAAAGATGATGTGGAAAAGCAAATGTAAATAAGCTAGAATGACTGTCATTCTGTGCTGGGTACAAGCAGAAAACAAGGTACAGGAATCTACAAAATAGCATGAGGCTATGAAAACAAATAAAATATTCTAGCAAACTTATTGGAAAGATCCAAAACAGAAAATAACATTCCCAAATGTACTGTTCCTATTTAGTGTGTACATTTATTTCATATTACTTGTAGAGATGCACATTATCCTGGACATCAATAAACAATTTCTGTTAAAATTAGTAAGCACAGTCTGAGACTTTTGTTCCTCTCCCAACAGTTCTGATGTTGTGTGTGTGCATGCAATAAGAACCAGACCCACCCTGGGTGGTGCTGAGACAGTATATGCTCATCACGTATCATATGAGACATTATTTATTTGATGCCAAAGAGGAAAGGGTTTGGGAGGTGCAGGGGGTGCTTTACATTCACTCCTTCCCTTTCCTTGCCTTTGCCTCTCAGCTATGATGCCATTGTTTTTTTGTTCTACCCATCATTCCAATGTGTTTCCTACCAAAGGGCGTATCCATGGTCCCTTGGACATATGTTCCATGCCTCCAGAAAAATGCTGCCAGATCCAATTTAAAACACAGGCAGCAATCTGTTTTCTTGTATGCCAGTTATGAACTGCATCAAATGGGTTAACCACGGTCATTATAGATCTTATGAAACAATCTCTTAGTACTTATAAAAAGAATACAATCTATGATGATAGCTAACCTACCTACAGAACTAGAAACAGAAAGGTACATTACTATCCAAGATCTAAAATTGTCCCAGTAAGCAAAAAAGAAAAGAAGAGAAAAAGAAAAGAAATTCTGAGGCAGAACTGGGGCATGGCAACAGAATACTTTTATTTCCTCATTGAGGTCTGGGACTTCATTTTTAATCAGCTATTTTCTCAGTTTCTTATTTTCTTTATTAATGCCAAATCAGGTTTTAGTAAAGATGATTTATCCATTTAAAAACAGAAGCAGAGTAGAATACTTCTAATGGCATACTCCAGCAAAATCACCAAGAAAGATTTAGTATCCTTATGAAAAAAAAATTGTACCACCGTGTGTTCAATGTTAGTTCATCAATCTTGTAAGGCTAAGGTATCCTTCCTCACATACTTCATCATTTTTTTAAATGGGAAGGAGAAAGCTAGGAAGTTAGGAACCTTTACTGATGGGAAAGTATGACATGGTAATAAGATGACTGCAATATGAGGGGAAATAATAACATAAAACAGTGTTACTGTTTATCCCTAAGCATTTCTAGGGATAGCATTTCTAGGTGGAAAATATGAGATTTCACAAAGAAGACAGGAACATTTTGAACTATATAGTCACTGCTGGCGCCAGGGTTTCTGGCGCCTGCGGCAACCCCCCTGCGCACGCATGCAACGCACGCGCACCACAGACTGCGCAATGATGTCATCGTGCAATGACGTCATCACGCAGAGCAAGCCGGGGGCATTCACTGGCGGATGGCTGGGGTGGCGGGCAGAGGCTGCTCCACACTCCGCACGCTGCCCTGGCAGCGGCTCGTGGCTGCTGCGCCCAGCTGGGTCGTGCGGCAGCGGCACGGGGCTGACTGGCTGCAGCAGCTGCGGGCCAACCATGCCAGCTCCATGGCACACGCCTCCACCCCCGACACCCCCTCTGGCGCCTCTCCAGTGCCCTCGCACCTGAGGCCACCGCCTATCTGGCTTCTATGGGCGCGCCGGCCCTGTATATAGTAGAAACGAAATGTTTTAATATATAAGAAGACTGATAAGCAAATAAGCACAAATGAAATGATGCAGCAGCAATGCCACATGACAAACTAATCAGCTGCTCACTTTGATCTGTAAAGCCCCAACTAGCTCATGCCCCTATAGCCCTTAGGGGCTCCTCGCTTCTGGTGCCCCAGCAGGGGTGGCCCACGCACTAGGCAAACCTATGCAATCACCCAGGGTGCCAAATTTAGGCCAAGAGGACCAGGCACCGACCTGACCATCCCTGCTTCATTTACCACACATCTTTTCTTTCTTCTAGCATGATTTCCCCATAGCTTGACAGAATTCTTCCATCCCAGCATGCCCTGTTGGCACTCTTGGAAAAGAAGCCACAAAGAGACTGGTGATTCTTCCAAGCCTGCACATAGAAGGGGTAGGAAGAAACTCTGAGGCTGGAGTATCAGCCAATGTAGCACTCACTGTAGTGGGTACACTGGCAGGTGCCAAGCCTTTCTATTGGCTTTAGAAGAGCATCACCCATAACTGGGAATGGATTTTTATAAAAGCTGCAGAACTTGGCCTTTTTTAAAAAAAGTCCCCCGGGACATTATCTAGTCGTTTTGATTTTTTTTTTAAAAGTATGAGTTTTGTTTGTTTGTTTGTTTCCATTTGAAAAGTGTGGGGCTAGGCAGTGGTTTTGAGATCTGGTCTATTCTAAGCAGGACTATGCAGAAGAAAGTGCCATTTTCAATGGAGCTTACTCCTAGGAAATGGTTCTCAGGATAGCAAGCAGCATCCTGAAGGGCAATTTTTTCCCCATTACAGAATTTAAAATGATTCCTTTATATGTAAATAACTGAAGCACACTGAAGGGAAGACACCAAGGCCTCGGACACCAAAAATCCTTGGGCCAGCTCTGTGCCTCAGCATAATCTCTGCATAGTAACTTCTTCAGAATTTTCTTCCATGTGTCAAATATTTATTTTTTATTTATCTTATTCACTTTAAAATATTTGTATGTCACCTTTCTATCCAAATAGGGTTCCTAGGGAAGCAAACATTAAAACATTAAAAATTTAAATCACGTTTAAAAGTATAAAAACAATTAAAACACACACACACACAAACACAAAATACAAAGAACAGGGAGAAGGGCCAGATATGAATAATATGGGTGCACAGAGCTGATGGCTCCCCCAACTCCAAGACTCTTTCCCCCCATCAAACACAAAAGTAACCAAAAGATGAAGGTACACTCATTTAATAGTTAATGTTACATTGTACTGAGAGTTGGCAAAAGCATACCCACTGCTTATCTATGATGAAATATTCTCTTGCCACACAACCTGTCTTTTTTAAACCAGAAAAAAATCTTAATTACAAACAAATGAAAAGCAAACTTTGATTCTGCAATGACTAATTTTGGCTCTAGTTTTATCCCATCCCTCCGCCCCTAACCCCAATTGAAAAAAATAATGCTGCTCTGTTTAATGAAAGCAGCATGTGAATTTAACGAGCTGACTGCAGAATGGCCTAAACATCCATGTTTGGCCAATCAGTGTTATGTAAAGGTTTGCTAACATTTACACTGTAGCTCTGCTATAGTTCTGGGGTGGAGACTGGAGAGCAGTGTAAGAAAAGCAACGCTGATTGAACTCAACCACAAACTAAGCTGAACATGCAAAGGAATTCAATTAGGCTGGACCAGCAGAATGCACATAACATTAAACTTTGCAAAAAAGCATACGCTTATGCTGTGCTTGTTAACATTCAATATTTTTAGAATTAGGGCACTGACATTTTCTCGGTTCTTGATTTCCCTCAATTGAGTAGCAGACTATTGAATTACCTCAGCTGGTGTTATTATAAGCTTGGTACTCCTTCAACACATCATAAACAGAGTACTCTGTGTAAGTACTCATACCATCTCAGAGGAACAGAGAGGCCAAAGCCACATCCAGCTTTTGAGAGGTCCAGAGAGGTCCCCAGCCATTACAAGAAAGGGTGAAGAGAGTGTGTCACAGTTTGGTCTGAGATGGATAAGAATGAAAAAAAAAAGTTGTAGAACTTAACATTTGCCAAATAATTAACTAGTATCTACATTTGAAGCCCTATTCAAGCTTGAGGCTGAGACCAAATGGCCCTCTTGTTCTCCCCTTTCCTCCGGCCTGACCCGGTAAATACTTGCTCTGGATGGAATCTGAAGTGTCTCTCTCCTCTTGAACTTTCATTTTATGTAGAGACCATGCATGTCAATGCCAGCCTCCTCCAGGAATATATACATGCCAGAAGAGTACTACTTGTGATGGCTGCCACAGCTTGGTATTCATGCAGAGGCCATTCCTAAGAGTTTTTGCATAATGCACCTATATATTTTAATTGAAACTATGAGACCAAATAGTAGTAATTGGTGGTTTTACTGATTTTAGTAATACATTAGTTCATTTAATGTACTGGAGTTTATTACTTAATATATTTTAACTATTGTTGGAATCCGCCTCAAGTACAGACTGGAAAGAGGCAGGGTATACATACTTCAAATAAACACACACAGCTGAATTCCTGGAAATTTGACCTTGATGACAAAAGGATTGGCACAGTGAAAAGAAACAACTGTAATTATTCAGCATTATTATGCTATATAGGAATTAAGATGAGCTCCTGTAGGGAATTTATTTGTCCACGATTAAGCAGCAATTTGGAAAAAGAAAACACAATTTCTGAATAAGTGTTTTAAAAGAACTGGCACTTTAACTTCTGAAATGGAGATGGATCTAAGGAGCAGAAAGGGATTAGCTTTCAAAAGCTTTAAAAAAGTATGTGTGTGCAAAACTACAATGGTGATTTATCTTAAAAGTTCCCCTAATTTTCCTATTCAAAATTCTCTACACCTAGCAAAATAATATTCTCCATCAACTCTACAAGATTTCGGATTCGGTTTCGTTTTCTCGGCCATGTCGGACGCTCCTCTCCGCAGGTCCGGGAGGAAGCGCCCGAGCACCCTGACCAGGCGGCTGATCTGTGAAGATTAGCCCCCAGGGCTCCCAGTGAGGGAGGCAGGGTCCGGGACGCTGCGGGAAGAGCCCCCCGAAAATCAATGCGGGGGGTAAATTGCCCGTTTGTCCCTATGGAGGCCGGCAGACGTGCGCGGCGCCTCGAGTGCTGCCGGGCCGTGGAAAACGGCAAAGAGCAGAACTAGGCGGAAGCCTGTAAGTAAGCGAATCCCTTCTGTTATTACAAGCGCACGTGAAGGAGCGGTGGGATCTGAAGCTAAGAAGGCTAGTTCTTCCCCCTCGCTGAGTTTCAGAATCCGGTTGGCGGTCCCCCCTCCCTAAAATGGCAGCGAAAAAACAGAGTCTCGCTGTGGGCAAGTCAATTTCGGCTGCCCTGCAGGGGAAAGGAGAGTCGCTCGAGGAATTGGTGCGGAGGGCGGTTATCGAAGCCATAAAACCCTTTGTTGACAAGCTGAACGAAACAGATCAAAGGGTGGGCTTAATTGAGAGCGAAGTGAAAAACCATTAAGGAAGCAGCGGGGGGGGGCAGAGAAGTCTGCTCGGGAAAGTGCGTCACTCGTGAAGGCTACGAATAAAGAGTTAAAGCTGGTGGAGAACCAGCTGATCGGGCTACAAGTGGAACAAACACAGACAGTTTTGCGCCTCCAGAACATGAAAGAGGAGGAAAATGAGGATTTATGGGGTCTGGTCTCGGAACTATTGGCGATTTTTCATCTAAAAGGATCCGAGACACTATCCTATACAACTCATATAACGCGGATCTGGACTTTTTGGGTAACAAAGTCAAGATACTGAAAGACGTCCCATTTTTAGTTTGGAAAAGACGATTTAAGTATAAAAAGCTTGCAGCTCTTCTGAGGGAACGTGGAATAAAGTACAAATGGCTATTCCCGGAAGGTATCTGGTTCAGTTACAAAGATCAAGCTTACAAGATATTATCAGAAGATCAACTAAGGGATTTTGAGGACAAAAATCCGGAATTTCAGCGAGACACCAAGCAAGAAGAAAAGGAGAAGTCTGGGGGGGGGGGGGAGGAAACGAGCACTGCGGCTGCAGTTGCTCAGAGAGAATTGCGTCCGGGACCCAGGAGGGGGAGGAAAACTTAATTTGAATTTGAATTGTAATTTGCATTTTGTAAGGTCAACCACTCCATCAATATTATACAAAGCTTTAATTTTTTAATAATGGTAGTATGAAGGGAAAGCATTCTGTGTAGTGTAGTTGTTATATGTTGTTGTTGGTTTTTTTTTCTTTCCTTCCCTTGTTCCCCTTCCTTTCCTTTGTATTGTTAGTTAATGTAGTTAATAAAAAAAAAAAACTCTACAAGATTTCAGGAAGTAATAAAGATCTTGTCAGGCCAGAGACTGATTACTTAGGGAAAGCGTAACACTTACTTCATCTAAGCAAAAGATAGTAGTATCCTTTTAGTGTTCGTTTGACACTACTACAGAGACACAGAATACAGCAACAGTTGCACCCTTCTAAAATCACTGACTTCAAAGGGCTTAGAACTGCACTGACAGTTTCTAGAACTATAAAGACAATAGTTTATGAGGCTGGGGCATTAACAGTGCAATCCTATGGAGAGTTACTCCAATCTAAGCCTATGACTTCAATGGTCTTAGACTGGAGTAATTCTCCATAGAATTGCATTGAAATCAATGGGTTTAGTTAGATTGGAGTAACTCTGCTTAGGATTTCACTGTAAGTCACTTTGGCATGAGAAAACACTCTGGAAGTGTAACTGGTTTGTTAAACAAAAGCAGACATGTCTGTTTCAGCAGCCTGCCTTGTCTTTAAGCCTCATGGAATCAATTTACAATGAGAAAGAAACAAACTCCTTGTTTTTTTCACTGAAGAAACCCATAACAGCATAAAAATCTGTGACACCTCAACAACTAAAAGGTGACTTAACATTCATCTTTTTATTTTTTTAAAAAACTATACTTCACCTTTTCCCATGGCTCAAGGCAGCCTGCAATACATTATTTAAAAACATCCAAACATCAGCAAACTCCAGTTCATCCCCATCTCAATAAAATGCCTGTGCCTACATGTCATTCAAAGTTGTAGCTATTCCAGCGACCAAGGTGAGGTTGCTGCTGATACCACACACCCTGACAACCCTGCTAGCATCACCAAATGGTCACGATGCCCCCATGACAAGCATGCGAGTAGCAAGCAAAGGCGCAGCCAATGCACAGGCTGGGATCCCTGCTGCCCATTGACACCTCCATTCCCCCTCCCCCACCAGAGAGCAGATAGCCAAGGAACCACATGCCACCGGAGTCACAGAACCCACAGTGGGGCGCCCAGTGTGGGGGGGGAGGCAGTGCCATAGGGGCAGCCCCCATGATTGATCATGGACCTGCAGCCCCCTGGCTCAGCTAGAGGTGCTTAGCCACCCCATGCAGCCCAGGTAGCTGGATCCTCACCACGGGGTGGTGGTGTCCCAGTGTCTGCAGCCTTCCGACACCCTCCTGTGCCGGCATCTTGCAGCCCACTGGCAGGGCTGGTCTCCCTCACCTGGCCATGCACACATGGGTACAAGGGGGTGGTCCACTCCCTGGCTCTGACCTCCCCCAGCTCCACAAGGGATCTCAATATGCAGATGAGGGGGCATCCTGGTGATAACTGCTCCTGATTGTGTGAGAGAGGTGCCCACTGGGATCCTGCTCCAGCAATTGCAGTAGGTACATGTTCTCCCACAGCCCCTGGCCAGTTTCCCCAGTGGGGTGAAAGCGTCATTTACTGTGTCTAAAAGGACCCTCTGGAGATGGTGGTTGGGGAGACACTGCCCCCCTGGAGGCTCAACCACAGAGGCCCGTATTTTGGAGGACCCAGATGAGGGGAGAGGGGAGGCCAGTGTGAACAAGTGAGCCGGGCAGCCGCCTCCCCAGTTCCTTCTTTTCTGTTGGTGAACCCTTGCCCCTCCCTGAGCCAGGATGCAAGAGATGGGTAACCTGCAAGGGAACTTGGGTGGTAGTTGTTAGTCAGATATTCTGGACATGGTTCTCCCCTGATATGTGAGTACAAGGCACACCCCGAATTTTGTAAAATTCCACCTGTGCATTCTTGCCCCACCAACAAGAACACCCTCTCCACCTTGCACTCTAAGTCCTCATGGCAGGGGGCTCTTGGGCAGCACCTCTGGCTACCTCCCTACTTACCTGGGTTCATGGGTGCCCTGGCCACACGTTATGTAAGGCCCCTGAGGGACTGATTGGGTACAGAGGAGGGGGCTCAGCTGTTGCTGGGGTGCAAACGGATTAGTCCCCATGGTAGTTGGCATCCTATGCTCCACCAGGTCACTTGGGCGGGGCTGCGCATGGGAGAACAACTTTTCTCATAAATGGGCGCCTATGGGCTACACTGTCATTTTTTGTGGTGTAACTTTCCATAGCTGCTGGAGGCATTCCCATGCCCAGAACGGCTTATGGAGCTGACTACTTTGTACCCCCCTGGCCCACTCCCCAGCACAGGGACTTATGCTTGCGCCCTGCTGCCGTGGCCAGGCGCTGGTAGAGAACCTGGGCAGAGCAGTGCCAGGCTGCTGCACTATCGTACAGAAGGCTGCACTGGTGTAAATCTGGGATACGCCAATGCAAGTCGACTTGGGATTGCGCTGCCTGTCTGATTTTAAGCTGGAAGCTATTTCCAAAATGAAATTATGTTAACAAACAGTAATTGGAAGATAGAAATTAATTCAGCAAACGTTATTTTAGTGATACTCTGACAAAATCAGTTAGTGAGCAAACACAGGTGGCAAAATCCAGCTTTCATCTGTATCCAGTTGAAGCAGAACAACGTGTGAATTATACCAAGGCTAAAATTTGCCATATTACTCTTGTTTACATCTATTATAGCTATAAAAACACATGCTATTTTGTATCGTTTAAAGAAACATCGTTGTCATTCTTTTTATTAACATGTCATTGAGAGATTTATTACCCAATTACAGTATTTGTTGTGAAGTACAGTGAAATCATCTGGGATGACCTCCTCATAAAATGATCTTTCAAATCACAATGGCATAACTACAAAATGCAATAGAAACATGTAGGAAACATTCCACAGATAATTTTTTCATTCACACCATAGAACCTCTCATTGTACAAATACAGCTACATTAGATGAAGCCATGAAAGATAATTCTCAGGAAAAAGGCTCTTGCCATGTGGAGCCCGAGAAGGTGTATGTGTGTGTGGGGCTGTCAGCAACCCAGCCACACAAATCAGCAGGTAGAATTCAGCTGTAGGCTGTCCCATGACAAACTATTGTACAAATAATTGAATTATTCAGTGTAAGCTTTGTTTCTTAAAACATTTCAATATTTATCTTGCTATAACAGATTGCCCAGTAAGGGATCAGTTTCAGTTGTTGGAACGTTCCTGGCTCTGAAGTCTTGGGGAGCTCTCATCTGCCTATGCTCTTTGCCTTTATTGTGAGTCCTAGGCTTTGCCTCTCCAGATGGAGTTTTCTAATCTTACAAAAGCTTCACTACCACAGTAATCAGGTCAGATCCCTTCTCCTTGCCTGCACAATGCACACTCCTCTCTGCCCTCTCAGGAAACTTGCAGTTGTGCATTTGTTGCCCATGTGAAATGCTGAAGACAGTGGTGATGAGGAGGAGTTGGTATTCTAGGTTGGCTTTGAGCAGCAGAAACAGCTAAGTCACAGCATGCCTGTATTGTACCTGTCACCAGAGGAGTATCAGCCAACTGGGCATTTGCAGTGGCAGAAACAGGACAGCAAGTTTAAGCCAACAGGAGTCAGGAATGAGCAACCTCAACTCCCAGCTAGTGGCAGTGAGTTTTTTCAAGTTCCCTCTCCTTTATGTTCATGCAGGGATTGCAGCCTTTTCTTTTCCATTGATTACTGGAATGATCATTCAAGATTACTTGAAAACAAAAGATGTCCATTGGCTTTAAGACTTATCTCTCAGCTCTAGTGTTTCCAGCTGTGAAAGGAGACCATCAGTGCCCTTTGTAGTACAACTGATTTCAAGAACATCAAGTTAATGCTGCCTCTCCCTTTTTTTACATCCCCAAGCCAAGCATTTACAGGAAGTCTTTCACATATACCCTTCGATTTCTTTCTCCATTGAAACTAAGTGCATGCAACCAGAATAAACTGGAATTCATCACTACCACCACCCTCCTTCCCTTCCTTTTTTTGTCTTAAACTCTGAGCTCCTCAGGACAGACTTGCATTCTGTATCCTGTAAAGCACCATGCATATGAATTGCACAATATCAATTATTATTAAAATATTGTGATTTCATAGCAGCCAGGGGTGAGCGCAGAGAAAAAACTCATTATAATTTCAGATCTAGGATTTCATATCTGGAATTAAGGGGTGGGATTTTCACTGACAGCTGATTTTCAGGTAGGACATTACCAATTTGGGATTCAAATCTGTGCAGGTTTATTTAGGTTTCAGAGTTTCGGGACCATAATTTTCATGTATTCAAGGGTCTGGTGCAACTGTTTATAAAGATAACGGCACCAAATCTGCACAGAACATAGTCCTCCCTCTAGTCTAAAGAACTCCTAAATTTCAAGCAGATTGAACAAATCTCTACAATGCTTTGTGAAACGTTTAGTCAAATAAGATATTGTCTCAACTACTGTTGACAGCCAGTTTGGTGTAGTGGTTAAGAGTGCAGGAGGACTGTAATATGGAGAACTGGGTTTGATGATTCGGTTTCGTTTTCTCGGCCATGTCAGACGCTCCTCTCCGCAGGTTCGGGAGGAAGCGCCTGAGCAGCCTGACCGGGCGGCTGATCTGCGAAGATTAGCCCCCAGGGCTCCCAGTGAGGGAGGCAGGGTCCGGGACGCGGCGGGAAGAGCCCCCCGAAAATCAATGCGGGGGGTAAATTGCCCGTTTGTCCCTATGGAGGCCGGCAGACGTGCGCGGCACCTTGAGTGCTGCCGGGCCATGGAAAACGGCAAAGAGCAGAACTAGGCGGAAGCCTGTAAGTAAGCAAATCCCTTCTGTTATTACAAGCGCACGCGAAGGAGTGGTGGGATCTGAAGCTAAGAAGGCTCGCTCTTCCCCCTCGCTGAGTTTCAGAATTTGGTTGGCGGTCCCCCCCCCTAAAATGGCAGCGAAAAAGCAGAGTCCCGCTTTGGGCAAGTCAATTTCGGCTGCCCTGCAGGCGAAAGGAGAGTCGCTCGAAGACTTGGTGAAAAGGTCGGTTATCGAAGCCATAAAGCCCTTTGCTGACAAGCTGAACGAAACAGATCAAAGGGTGGGCTTAACTGAGAGCGAAGTGAAAACCATCAAGGAAGCAGCGGGGGGGGGCAGAGAAGTCTGCCCGGGAAAATGCGTCACTCGTGAGGGCAACGAATAAAGAGTTAAAGCTGGTGCAGAACCAGCTCATCGGGCTACAAGTGGAACGAACACAGACAATTTTGCGCCTCCAGAACGTGAAAGAGGAGGAAAATGAGGATTTATGGGGTCTGGCCTCGGAACTATTGGCGACACCCGCGAGGGCAACTAAAGAAGAGGTAAAAAGCGCCATTTTGGAAGTCCGTTGGGCTTCTTCAAAATATGCAACGAAGCGTCAGCTGCCTCGCGAGATCATCATCGAGTTTTCATCTAAAAGGATCCGAGACACTATCCTATACAACTCATATAATGCGGATCTGGATTTTCTGCGTAATAAAGTCAAGATACTGAAGGACGTTCCATTTTTAGTTTGGAAAAGACGATTTAAGTATAAAAAGCTCGCAGCTCTTCTGAGGGAACGTGGAATAAAGTACAAATGGCTATTTCCGGAAGGTATTTGGTTCAGTTTCAAAGATCAAGCTTACAAGATAACATCAGAAGATCAATTAAGGGATTTTGAGGACAAAAATCAAGAATTTCAGCAAGACACGAAGCAAGAAGAAAAGGCGAAGTCTGAAGGGGGGGGAGGGAACGAGCACTGCGGCTGCAGTTGCTCAGAGAGAATTGCGTCCGAGGCCCAGGGGGGGGGGAAGACTTAATTTGAATTGTAATTTGTATTTTGCAAGGTCAGCCACTCCATCAATATTATACAAAGTTTTAATTTTTTAATAATGGCAGTATGAAGGGAAAGCATTATGTGTAGTGTAGTGTTGTTATATGTTGCTGTTTTTTTTCTTTCCTTCCCCTGCCCCCCTTCTCTCCCTTTGTATTGTTAGTCAATGTAGTTAATAAATATATATAAAAAAGAGAGAACTGGGTTTGATTTCCCACCCCTTCACTTGAAGCCAGCTCAGAGACCTTAGGTCAGTCACAGCCCTCCCAGAGCTCTCTCAGCCCTACCCACCTCACAGGGTGTTTGTTGTTGTGGGGATAATAATGGCATACTTTGTAAACCTCTCTGAGTGGGTGTTAATTCATCCTGAAGGGTGGTATATAAATTGAATATTATTATTATGCTATTAACTGTGAAGGGTGGATATTTATACTCTGGTTTCTCTTCGATCATATAAATCTTTCACCTAAATTAAATATTATTATTATTATTATAACTATCAAACAGTGTGGGCTTAAATCTCTTTTCCTCTCATGGAACTCTGGACACCTCTGAGCATCTTAATCTCTAAGAATTTAAGAAGAGCCCTGATGGATCATACTGTAATTAGAACAGCATCCTGTTTCACATAGCCACCCACAAGATGCCTCAGATAAAGTCACAAACAGTTAAGGCAGAACCCTCCCCTGTTGTTGGCACTTGTTCCTCACAACTGGTATTGAGATTAATATACAGTAATTGGCAGACATTTATTTATCCCTCTTTTAAGTTAGTTTAAACTAATGACCATCATTACATCTCGTGGCAATGAATTCGGTATATTAATTCTGTTTTCCATGAAAACACTTCAGGGGAGAGAGTGGCTCATGCCATCAAAATGATGAGGGTATTAGTAATATTAAACAAGATTTTATATAATTGCTGACAATTAAATGCATGTAAATATCTTTCAAAAATTTACACTTAATTTTGAATGAGAGTATTTCCTACTGAGTGAGGTAGATGGGCAGTAGACAGAAAGTTGGACATGCACCTGGGTTCCAACCCCATCTCACCTGTGACAATATTTCTGCCCTGAAGACATTTTCACAGTCACAGTAAACTTTTACCTTAATTTTTAACCTTTATTTTTATTGAACTAAAACTAGAATTCTTAGGAATATAAGATAGATACAGTAGATACTAGCATGCAACAAATACAATACTGCTCAGTCTGCTTCCATGTAGGAGACTAGTATTCCTGGTTTTAATTTATGAGACATGCTGGAAGTGCCAAGAGTTACAGAATCTCTGTCTAGTTTAGGAACCAAATTTCACAGCAATATACTTTTTGTTATTACTTGTTTTCTTAGAGGAAGTGCCAAGAGCTTTCAGTGGAATTCTGCCTCTTTGGCCCACACAAGCTGCTGTCCCTGAATGGGCAGGTGCATGAACATGATTATCCAAGCATAAAACAGAACAAGATTAACATGGTAAAAGATTAAGATTAAAACCATGTTTTTCTCTTTGGTGGGTCATTTGAACCAAATAATTCATGTGGTTCTACAGAGAGAATCTTAAAGAAGTGTTGACTTTTCATTAAACAATTAATAAAGCATTTGGACTATTTACAATCCCTCCTTGCTTCAACATTTCAGTCTCTGAAGTATGATGCCTGAATGTACAAACACACATTTTAAAAAATCCAATAATGCAAGGGGTCATTCATTCCCAAGAAGGTATAGAATAGATCAACAGCTCCAACAAAAGTTCAGATAGTTCTTTTATGTTCAGCTAACAGAGCTAACATGGCAGTTTCTTTATTAAACCCCTCACCACTCTGAAATGAATGTGTACAAATCCTCCCATTTCAGAACTATAGACATATAAAGCAAGAAGTGGAGTTAGTGTCCTTGGATGGCTGCACTAAGATCTTTTAAGCAACCACACAAAGAGTCAGAGCATACATGCAATAGAGAAAGTTAACTCCCTCTTTTACATGCTTCCAAGATTTGCCGCGCTGTAAAATGATTAATATTAAATAATTGTGACAGTTGCCTTAACAGTATCCTTGAAGCACCCCATTGATGTGGCTCACCATGTTCTCACTATAATAAGAAATGTGGAAGAGCTTTATGACAATATTGTTGTTTAGTACAGAGAGCATATGAAGACAATAAATACACAAGAAGTGGCATTGTGAACCAGCACCTGTTTATGATTTAGCATCACGACATAGCTGAGGAAGCCGTAGATGAACTTACAGTTGACTCAAAGATCAATCTCTATATTAAGGCCACAGCAACACATACGTAGATGTTTTTGTTTGTTCAGGCACAGTTTCTCCCTTGTAGATCACTGTGTTCCTGGATTCAGGTATGGAACTTTTCTTTTTCATTCCTACAGTTTTTTTCTCTGTAACAATCTCACTTAACACGTTAGTTGTATCTGATTGAGAGCCAAGCTACAAATGATGCCTCACACAGGTTGGACACTTGTCAGCTTACCTCAAGTTTTGATGGGAAATGTAGGCGTCCTGGTTTTACAGCTTGGCTCTCCATTACAGCTGCAAGACCAGGATGCCTACATTTCCCATCAAAACTTGAGGGAAGCTGACAAGTGTCCAACCTATGTCAGGTGTCACTTGTAGCTTGGCTCTCAGTGTATTTCCTGTCATTTCCTCTTCCAGTCTACATTCCCGCTGGCCTCCTTTTCTCTCTCCTCTAATCTGAATCTGTGGGCAAAGCTACAAGTGACGAATGACACTTGAACGGCAAGTGTATTTCTCCCTGTTCACTTGTGCTCCACTCAATCCACTTGCCGTTCAAGTGTCATTCGTCACTTGTAGCTTGGCCCTGTTTTGAAAGCATGTAAAAATTTCCAACTTAAAATAGAGTAGTTCTAACAAGCTATGACAGAAATCATAATACTACAATAAAAACAAAGATATTGGCTAACAATACAGCCTCCTCTTATCAACATTTAAAAACCAGTATCGAAGAACACAACAACTAAGCAACAGCATAGTCAGCAAAAGCCCTGGTAAAAAGGATTGTCTTTAGTCTGGAGCAGAATGCTGGTGAGGTAAACATCTCTCAGGAGGGAATTCTAAAGCCATGGTGCTACACAAAGAAGATCCTCTCATAAGTCACCCACTCTATTGCAGATAGTGGAGATACATGGGGAAGAGCATCTAACTACAATGCTAAGAGGCGACACTTGATACTGAGGTCCCAAACCATTAGAATTTTAAAACGTAGAACCAGCAATTTTATTTGGGCCCAGAAACTAAGTGGAAACCAATACAGATTGAACAAAATGGAAGTAATATGCTCCAAGCAGCTTGACCTTACCAATGTCTGTCAAGCCATACTTTGGGCTAGTTGCAGTTTTCAAAACCCTTTTCAATGGCAGCTTCACAGAGAGCACATATCAGTAACCTAATCTGGTGAAGTGTTGGTGAATCAACCAAAGCTAGTTAATGGTAGACACCCCTGGACATTCATTATTTGATCAGGAGCAGCAGCAGATCCATGAGCCTCCTGAACCTTATGACTGGGATTATAAAGAGGGCTGCAATTTCATTAATCCCTGTCCACCCTACAGCTCACTGTGATTCAGAACTTCCATTGTCTTCCCAAGATTCAATATAATAGAGCTGAGTATTATCTGTGTATTGATAACAACAAAGCCCAGACTTCCAGATGACATCCTATATGTTTATATTGCTATGAACATTCAAATAAAATTCATTAAAGAAGACTTTGCTGTTTTGCCAGATATTAGGGAGCACCAGATAGCAGTACCATAACTTTTTGAAGTTGGTGTGTCTAAAATAGTCGTCACATGTTTTAATATATTCAAATGGCAAATATAGTTAAGAGAACAAGAGCTCCCTGGTGGATCATACACTCTATATAAATACTCGCCTCTTTCCTTCTAACCATTATCAATAATGTAGCACTTTGACTGCAGAGATGGCAAAATTTTCAAACCAAATCTGAAGCTGGTTTGCAAATCCTGGTTCAAGACAACCATACTTAGCATTAATCTAAATAAAGGAAAAATGCTACTCCAAGATTGATTACTGAAAAGAGGAGAGGAAATTCTCTTGGGAAAGAGAGGGAGTCCACTGGGCATTCCCAATTTCTTAATCATGGTTAAAAGAATCAGAAATAATGAAGCAGCTCTGGGCCTAATTTTAGCAACTGATGGTAAAAAAGCCATAAACACATCATGAAGGTATACAACCATATAACAAATGTTCAAGGTTTATTGACTTGTCAAGGCAACACCACAACACTGCCCTCCTCTGATAAACATATTAAAATGTTCAGATACAATAATACAATGTAGCATAAATGCAAATATATATTATGAACATAGACTACCTCTACTACTTGTGTCTGTAATTTGCATTTGATTTTCCATTTTTATTTTCCATGACCACTAGAAACATTATGTAACTGATATGGTATGATGTTGTCAGCTGTATGAGCACATGAGGCTGTCTTATACTAAATCAGACTATCAGTCCATCAGGGTCAGTATTGTTTGCTCAGACTGGGAGCAGCTCTCCAGGGTCTCAGGTGGAGGTCTATCACATGACCTACAACCTGACCCTCTTAAATGGAGATGCCAGGGAACAAACCCAGGAGGACCCTTCACACACAAAGCAAGATGATTCACCACAAGCCACGGTCCCTCCCCTTGTACCAAATTCAAAATCAAGAGGAACAAGTCAATTCTGTTGTAACGAGTTAGCTAAAAAAAATGAGGTCAGCTGAATTCATGGTCATTCCAGCTCAGTGGTGGCCTTTATTTCTGGTTGAAAAATGATAAATTGTGTGATGGCAAAATTGCCCACAAAAATAATTTAAGATTTATATTATATGCATAGTATCAAATACTGACGTGTTTAGAACTGATATTAGACATCACATTTTGGCTGTGCTGCTATTTCCTTCTTTTCTGTTTTTCATTACAGATGCTGGGAACAGGATTTAAATGGCTGGTTTCTGTTACTCTGGCCTAAATGCACTAGTTAAAAAACTTATAAGAAGGGTAATTGTAGGGAGGGGAAATCCAAAGGGTGATTAAAGAAACAGTAAAAGCTAAATATGAGAACATAAAGAAAAGTTCAGTAAAAATAAGAAAGTTTTTTTAGACATAGTGGAACTGTTGGGAGGCAAAGGGGCTTCTATTAAATGTGTATCAGTCTTTTCAGAGGACACTGTAGGGGTGCCAGCAATTTTGAGGGGGGGGAACCTCCTGCTCCTTTAATAGAGGTTTAATATGTAGAAAAGGACAGGTAATGCTATTAATGGCATGAGACTAAGCAACTCAACCTGTATTCCGATTAAGAGACTATTGTAAGGACAGAATATAAAGAAAAGAATGGTTTCCAAATGGCAAAGGTGTCAGACAAGGATGCATATTATCTCCCTACCTGTTCAACCTCTATGCAGACCATATCATAAGGAAAGCTGGATTAGATTTAGAAGAAGGTGGAGTGAAAATTGGTGGAAGGAACATTAATAATTTTCCTCAATAGTGTGGCAGCTGGCTGCTCTTGCTTGCTATGGCCTGCTCTTTTTGCCTTGGATTATTGGATTTACCTGCCTGCCCTGCTGTCTTGTCTTGCTCTTGCTGTGCTTCCTGTCTGAGGAGGGCTACCTGACTCCACCTGTTTTTTTAGTTTCCTATGACTCTTCCCTGTCCTGTTACTTGGAGGAGGGAGGTTGGCTCGCCTTGTGTTCAGTGGGGGTAGGTGGGCAGTTTTCTAAGCATTAAGCATAGTTATTAATTGCTTTTAAGTAACTGGTGTCGAGGGGGATGCTTTGCTTTACTGTGTTAACTTAAGTGTTGGTTGTTTACTGTCTATTCTTGTGTGTAATGTTAATTTTCTTTATTGGAGGGGTGGGAGGGAACAGGATGGCCAGTGATGATGATGTGGGCACTTGCTTGATTCTGTTCTGTGGTGTTTCCTCATTGGTCCTGGATTCTGATTCTGCCTGACTTCTGTGAATGACACTAGTTCTGTTGGGATAGCAACAGTGCAGATTGCTTCAATTTGGACTGGCTGGAATTTTCTGGTTTGACATGATTCTCTGGTTTCATGTTGGTCCCCTTGCTTCGCTTTGGTTTGGGTGTGTGTGTGTTTTCCATCCCATTGCTTCAGTTTGGTTATGTTGAGCTTTCTCTTGCATAGGAAAAAATGGATAGTGGGGAAGGGGGCTCATGGGATCGGACCTCAGGGTCCACTCTTCTTGAAATTTGAGAGGTCTCTAGTGAGTAGGCAGGAGTAGGTTTCCAGCAAATTTGATGGGGTTTACTTGAAAAATGCCCCCCTAGCCCCCCCAGATAGTTCCTCCCGTAGGGAATGATGGCCAAATAAATTTGGGACTGGATTAGAGCATCATATCCAGATTTCAGTGGTACTAATTTTTGTTTGTTTTTTTCCTTGAAACCCTGATCTAGCTCAACCTTTTTTTGTATGCACACACTTAGTCCCATGCTATCTAGGGGCTTTCAGTGCCTATGTGAGTACTTTGAATCAGGCTCAGAATTAACTAGGTAGCCAGTATTGTTGAGTACCAAAATGTGAATAAAGATTCAAGTAACACACATTGCTGTCATGGAGAGGGAAAAGTGGCTTTTTAAAAATAAATTGAGATATAACACTTTTCCCAAAGGAAATCAATCACACAATGTCTCCTGAGCAGGAGGCTGGGTCAATTGTACAGCAGTCAGATACACATATTCTTTTCCAGCAAACAAGGAGGGTCCTTCTGCACACTTGCAACTTAAAAACAAAAATGTGTGTAACTGAACCAATTTTTTAAAAATGAGAAATTAAATGGGTGTTGATGAAAACCTACAATTTAATTTATAAAGGTTATGTCCAACTTAATTACACTATATGGCTCAGTCATTCATAAATCAAAGTATCAACTTCTACACTAAGAGAGTTATTCATTTATTTGTGTCATTTATAGTCCACCTTTTTCACTGAGACTCAAGGTGGATTACACAGTATGAGATTAGTACAATCAGTACCAAGGACATTTCCATAAACAATGCCATAGAGTAAATAGATACCAGTTTAAAAAGACGCAGCACTAGCAAGAATCCAATACAAAGCAGAAAAATATACTGAAACAGAACATAATCAATTCTAGGACTGACATTAGACAACATGAAGCACAGGTGGTACATAAGAGTACATATTTAAAGCAACAGATAATATGTAAGGCAACATAGTACTGAAGTCTATGGTCCCTAACTCATTAATGAAGCATCTGAGACCCCATTCCTACAATACAGCCCTCCTATCTGACTAAAAAGCCTTTTTGAATAATTTGGTTTTGCATAGTTTGTGGAAAATCAGGAGAGTGGGGGCTCTCCTGACTTCCTCAGGCATCCCACAGGGCAGGGGCTATCACAGAGAAAGCCCATGTACGGACTGCTGTTGATTTCGCCCATGTGCAGCCTGGCACCTGCAAGAGACCCTGTTCAGATAAGAGAAACCACCATCGAGGAACATAGGGAGGGAAGTGGTCCCATAGGTATGCCAGACCAAAGCCATGAATAACTTTGTATGTAATAACTAATACATTGAACTGAGCACGGTAACTGATAGGTAGCTAATGGAGTGACTGTAGGTTAAGAGTGGTGTTCATGCTCCTGCTCGCTCCTGATAACAGTCGAGCTGCAGCATTTTGAACTAATTGGAGCCTCCGAGTTAACTTAGATGGGAGACCTATGTATAGCGCATTACAATAGTCAAGCCTTGATGTTACCATAGCATGGATCCAGGTGGCCAGGTTGGCCATGTAGAGATAAGAAGCCATCTTCCAGGCTACAGTAAGACTGTAGAAAGTAGTCCTCTCCCTCTTAAGAGTACAAACCTAAGAACACTAAGTAAACATGCTTAGGTTTGCTCTCTTAAAACTTGTACTCCTTAAGTTTGCTATTAAATCTTTCATTTAAATATTCATTTAGGAACCATAAATTTTAGGACCCACACGCCATTCCTCACAGGTTGAATGTACTTCTAGTTAATGTGGGGGAAGATATGATTAACTCAAGATCAGATAGTGACTCTGTGGCAGAAACTGTATATACACTTGAAATGTTTTTAGGTGTACACCAACAATCTGTGTGACTATTTGCAAACATGTGCATTACACAGATAGGCAGTCATGAGCAAGCCATGGATAGCTACAGCTTCCCAATGAGTGTATACTCCATAACAAACCTGTAAAAGGCCCTGAGACAAGTCTATTAAAGGTATGTCTTTCTAAAATTTATAGAAGCATATGATGAAACATAATTCTAAGCATTACTAGGTATTTATACACTTTTCAAGATTCACTTTTCCAAGACATGAATTTATTGAAATCGATGGCTTGGATCCGTGCCAGAATTTCTGTGGGTAAAAATGATTGCTCCCAGGGGTGTGGTTTTCCTTCTTTTCCCTCCCATAACATCCCATTCCTCCAAATCCTTTTCCTGGGGAAGGGGGCCTCCTTGGAACAAGATTTCAAGGGGAATTTGGGGCTACCGTGGGGAGGAGGTATGAGGGAAAACTGCTCCCTAGGCGAAGCTTTGCACCCACAAAAATCCTAGTGTTGTTCCTAGCTATTATTTATTCAAAGATTAACATTTTTCTTTTCAGAGAAAATGATGGGAAACATAATTTAATCTCTTAACAGAAAACATTATTTTCTTGCTGATTTTAAGCATCGAATTTGTAAAACTGGAGACTATCTTCAGAATGTTTAGTAGAGATTTTTTTAAAAAAAGATCAACTACTAATTTCAGTATAATCTCTTTCACTTCAACAATAGTGGAAGACAACTAATCCTTTCAAATGAAAGGAGAAGAGTTAAATGGGTTTATCATATGCCCCTTGCAAGAAGTCATTAAGTTCCATTTAGCAAGTAAATGGGTAAAAAAGTATAAAACAAGACAAACTCTGTCTGTCAGCACTAATCACTGAAATACAAGCCCTTTATTTACCACTACACCAAACTTTCAACAAAGATCTTAGCAACATAAACACTAGAAAGGAACCTGAAAGCACTTTTGCAGAGGACTGAGGCAAGAGTGTTGACAAGTGTCTGGATTATTTTTCCCCACTTATTTCCTTGAACTTAAAAATCCCCCTACATATATAGCAATTTTTCTAAACTGCACTGCCACATACTAGTATGCCATGAGTAAAGTGATTATAAGATGTGTAAAATCAGCTCTGGAATGAGTAGACACAAAGAATCAATCCCTAGAAGAACGGGGCAGGTAATTTCATACTCTTATCTGTATTGAAAGCGACTGACTTTTAACCAAAACCTGCGCAGACAAACAATCTGCTCTGGAGAAGATTACACTCTGAGCCTTGACATTAAGCAACATGCATGTCTCCTTACAATCAGGAGACAAACCCAGAATAATGGCTCATTCTAGAGGTAAGAAATTCTTCCTTTGCATCTTAATACATCAGATTTTTGAATGGGAAGTAAGGGGGAAGCTGGATCAGAGATGATGGCCGAAGTTCCAAAATATATATTTTAAAGTAATAAAAAAGTGTACATTTGTGCATTTGTCCACTAATTAGGGTTGCCAGATCCATGCTGAGAAATTCATGGAGATTTGGGGGATGAAGCTTGGAAAGGGTGGGGGTTTGTGGAGAGGAAGGAGAGCTTTAGCAGGGTATAATGCCATAGAGTCCGCCCCCAAAATAGCCATTTTCTCAGTTTTAATTTAGGGAGTTATCCAGCCACCACTTGGAGGTTGGCAATCCTAGGCCATTTCAACTGAATTTTTGCATAACAGTCAGTGAGTAACAACTGTGTTGCAATTATGTTAATGAGTAATGAAAATTTATTGTAAATATTTTTTCAGCAAAAGACTTGGCTTTGTAGAGCAGTTAATTTTCAGGTTTTGATTTTTGTATTACACATTCCTATACACTTTTAAATTTTAAAAAAGATTTTTTTGTGTAAGTTGCAGTCCTAAACAGACATGCTTGGAAATCAATTTCACATAATGAAGGGACTTAGTTAATTGTGAACATGCTAAGGATAAGGCTCCATGTCACTGCTTTTGGATTGGGCTTGGAATGTTTCACAAGAAACACAGGTCACAATTTCATTTAATACTTACATTTTACTCAGAAAAGGCAGACTATTTTAGACACTGGAATGAAAAGCCATCAATTTTAATTCCAGATGGATTGTATGTCTGAGAAATTCTGATCAATATGTTTATAATTGCAAAAAATAGATCGTATTTCTTATATTCTCATGCAATTTATCCATGTTTTAACCGCTTTAATCATAAAGTTCCATACAAATCCTACACAAATACAATAATGGCACCACCTTCATTTTTAATTAGAAGTAGTTGAGATTTTAGTTGGTCTATCTACTATAAAATGTTTTTGAAATATTCCTCAGTTTCCAAAGTATTTTCCATGCAATATACAGCTGCTTGTTCAAGAGACAGAAGTTCAAAGACCAACTCTTTAGATACTGGCCTACAACTTTCTAGCAATTAATATAGTTTATTAATTATTGAAATCATGTTCAAAAATTCAGTTTCTATATTTGTTGAACATGAAAAGTGAACCAGTATTACTCGAACATTTAAATACTATAGTTTTTTAAAAGATTGATTCCTCTTGGCATTGGCTGAAGGTTTCACATCTAACAACTGTGGAACGACAAGCCTTGAATAAACAAAGATTTTTACAGTGACTTTCACCAATCAGATTTCAACAATGTGGTAATTTTATGAATTCTAACAGGATACCTGTGGTTTATGTAATTCAAATGTATTTTTCATATGGTTTCTAATAAGTGGTGGAGTAAATTGATACATATCTGAACAAATATCTTTTACAGAAGCAAAACCAGATTCTTTATCTGAACCTATTGTTATAACTGGGATTGCCCAATTATTCTGAGAAAATGAGGTATCATTTTGCTTTGAAAAGTGCAAAGTTATAGGCAGGAATTGGATTTTAAAATCAGTGGGGTCATTTCAAACTTCATTAGTATAGCACACAGTCAAGTACAATTTTCTCTCAGCAAGACCACAATCTGTTATCTGGGTTAGCACCTTTTATAACAATTGACACATCTGAAGAGAAAAAGATCTTTCACACATGACAACAATATAAAATTATGATTTGTTTTAGATTTAAAATTATTTAGATTTTCAATTGAGTGACATTCTACCTAGCAAAAAGTAATGCTATGTCTAGCTGCAAGATAAGCTATATAAATCATTAGAAGATAACAGGAAAAGCAGATCTTCATTGGTCCATTCTAACAACTAGAGAATCATGGTTGTTGTGGATTTTCTGGGCTGTATAGCCGTGGTCTTGGCATTGTAGTTCCTGACGTTTCGCCAGCAGCTGTGGCTGGCATCTTCAGAGGTGTAGCACCAAAAGTCTAAAAGTGCTACTCCTCTGAAGATGCCAGCCACAGCTGCTGGCGAAATGTCAGGAACTACAATGCCAAGACCACGGCTATACAGCCCGGAAAATCCACAACAACCATCGTTCTCTGGCCGTGAAAGCCTTCGACAACTAGAGAATCATTTATCTACACTATTTTTAATTGGCTATCAAAGATGAAAAGAAAATCTGTGTGGTTATATAACTTGTTAAAAAACTACATTAACATTCATATACAGTTCACTATAATACATGTGTACCATTATGATACAATGTACTCTAATCCATATTGCTGTTACAACCAGATCAATAATATAACTTGCACAGGATGGGACCTCTAATTGCTTAGGAAGGGCCCATAGTTGTCGTGGAGACCATGAAATCCAGAGACATCCTCAATGAGGTAGCTTCAGCATGGATGAAGTCCCCTAAAGCAACCAGCCTAGGAGTCCTCAATACCCTCTAATACCACCTCTATCCGCTCAGGCAGGAAGATGCTTGGACAGCAGGGTGGTCAGTACTCTAATGAAATCTCAAACTTGTTAAGCAGTCCAAACCCTAGGGTGGCAATTTTATTGTTGTTGCATAATGGCTATTGAGATCTTGGAGGGCACTCATTTCTCAAAAATATAGATGCTGCTTTTATTATTTTGGGAAGGGTTTAAACCCCCTCATGTGACATTTTTTAAAAAAGATTTCCTATTTTTCTACAAACCTGAATCTCCAGTTTGTAGAAGGGTCTGTCTTGCATGTTCATGGCTCCAGTCTCTGGGTTTATGTATCTACAGATAGGGCCATGTTGAGAATTAGATATATTGTGTTTATGTTCAAATAAGTTACATAGACTGGAACAATTGTATTGTTATCTCCCAAAACTAGTAATATAGAAGGTTAAAATCCATTTAAGAAACATTTAGAAATACATTTTAGAAACATTTATATAGAGGATTAAAATACATTTTAGAAACAATTACAATATATTTTAGCAGGAAGAAAGAACAACTAGACATTTATTAGATGCGTCAGTTTATTTTATTTCCAGATCCCATGGAATGGTTGATTCTATTGTCTGGATACACATAACTTGATTAAAGTGGCTTCTCTGCTTCTCAAATTATTGTTTCGCGGTGACTGCATATTTTTATAACCTATTCAGTCCTTTGTTTTCCAAGTCATTTATATTTTAGGAGTTAACTTTACTTATTGATTGTGCTAATTCTTATAGATTGGTTAACCACATTGGCATCTAAAATAAATTTTAAAAGGCAAAACTATGACTGTACAGATACTTCTATGATGTTTTGCATTTTCCTCCAGCAATATTTCTAGACATTAATGAATTCAAAGAGATTGTTCCTCATAGCATTTTACATATCTTAAAAGCTGCTTTTCGGGAGCCAGAAGCAAAAAGGACTAAGGACTCATCTCCCCACCCCTCCCCCCAAGTTTCAAACTTATTTTTTACTTATTCATTGGAATTACATATAAAAACTAGTGCCTGCAAAGTTCATCAGGAAACCATTATAAACCTGTTTCTAACTAAGTAGAAATACTGTTTCTCACACCAAATGTGTAAACATTCGTTCTGTCACCCAATAAAAGAATTTTTAGTCAATTAATCACATGGGTTTAGCTGGTTTATTAAAAGTTTTCTTCTGACTAAAACAATACTTGTGAAGAAAAAATGCCCCATCAAGCTTAGAAAAATCATTCTGTCTTGCATGGATTTGCGCTCTTTTGGGATTCATCTGAACTTTGGCTTGGCTGAAGCACAATGACATTCATGGAAGCTAATCATTTCAACCTCCTGTATTCTCTATCTTTTTCTTAAAGAACTCTCACCCATTAAAATGGAAGATTAGAATCATGTAGCCATCTGCTATGCCCATATACGGACTCCCAATATTTGTTTAAATAGACTGCTCCTGGACTATTTTAATGACTTTAAAAAAAATATTATTGATTTTATGGTTTTGTAACATTTAATGTATTTTTTGAATGTTGTTAGCCGCCCTGAGCCCATCTGTGGGGAGGGCAGGGTACAAATAAATAAATAAATAAACAAACAAATAAATAAATAAATAAATAAATAAATAAATAGTGACAAAAGGAATTAAGGAAAGGAAATTGCAGGCATTCATTTGGTTCCAGCACTTGGAGTTAACAGAACAGCAAAGTGATATTCTTTATATCTTGTGGGACAAAAATGATTGAGACACTTTTCAGTGGTTTATTGAATAATATTCCTTGTAGACTCTATAGATATAAATGCAAACTCTTGATAGACTCCTACAACTACTGAATGCTGCCACCATTTTAACCACACAAATTGTACTGTCACCATTGTTTGGATATCAAAGACATCAGTCTGTTACAAATATATTGTGTTTGTTTCTGTGAACATTAAAAATCAATTACCTGCCTTATTCAAGTGAGGAAAAAGGTTAACAAAACCATGGCTTGTTCTCATTTGAACTTGATCTCAACTTTTAATTTGGTGAGAAAAAGCATATGCTAGACAGCATTATAGTCCATAAAGATTGTGGAAAGGAGTTTCTTGTGGGAATATGGAAAGGTATAAGTATGTGGAGCTTGGATTTGGTAGAGGGAAAAATTCAACAACTTCACCCCTAACCTTCACCTTTTCAAGCTTCCGTGACTTTCCTGTTCAGAGAGAAAATAGACCAAAACCCCAAAGGATCAAAAGACAAGAGCAGCCATGTCAAACATGATTCACGATTGCCTTGTTCCTCTTCATTTCATGAGTGACAAAGTAAAATAAATTAAAACCAACTGACTAGAACAAGCCAAAACACTCATGGATGAACCTGGAGAATCAAAAGCTTATGACAACATTAGCAGGAAAGTCTGCTTCTGCATGCAAACAGTCCTAACTGTGTAAACGGTCCATTAATTTATGAGAGCCAGATGTTCTTGTATATTGGAGCTGTTTACCTTTCTGGGAGGCTCTTTAATGGACTGATAGATGTCACCATGTTACAGCAGCAGGGAAGCCTGAGGCGTAGCACTCTCAAATAAAGTACCAGTCCATTACAAATCTGACATTTCAGTAACTCCCTCAGTACTTTCCTCCTCTATTTGCAAATCATGGGTTCGGTAGATCAACAAGTATATGCTGTAACTAAAACAAATACGAGATTCCTTTAAACAACTCTTACCACTTGAACCAAAGTTAGAAATAAATTATGACAATAGAACAAGAATATACCTTGTATTCAAACTACAAATGAATATTAATAAAGTTGTGCAAAACTCACTAAGTAAATATAGCATTAAATAATCAATAGTACTGATTTACGAGAAAAGACAATATCAACGTAAACCAAAATGATTCAAGTGAAACAGTTGTATGTACCATTCCAAATGTACAAGAAGTCCTACTGAATTAAAACATGGGTCCATCTAGGCCAGAAATTTTTCCAAGAGGGGCCAGTCCATAGCCTCCTGGAGGTAACATTTATTCCCTTTAGTTTTTAAATAATATCTAATATATTCCCTCCAAACATGAGAAGAACCCAGCTGGATCAGATCAATGATCCATCGAGCCCAGCATCTTGTTTCTCATAGCGGGCAACCAGTTGGAAGGGCAAGAAAGAGGGTATAGAGGCCTGGGTGCTCCCTTGATGACAGTGAGCTTGAGGGTTTTGGGTGCCCTAGGCCAGGTGTAACCCCACTAACTGGCCCAGGTGCCCCGGTCACACTGCCAGCTGGTCTACAAGTGGTTGTGTGTGCACCCCAACCCAGTAATCCAGGGTTAGTCACCCTGCCTAATGGTGCCTCCTAGCACTGGTATTCAAAGGTTTACTGCTTCTCAATGTGGAGGTTCCCTTTAGTCTCCATGGCTAGTAGCCACTGATGGACTTAGCCTCCATTAATCCATCTAATCTGCTTTTAAAGCTTTCTGCGCTAGGGCCATCACTATGTTCACTAGTAGCAAATTCCACCATTTAATTACTTATTGTCATCTTATGAATTTACCCATACTCTGTCTTCTGTTGATCAATTTCGTTGGTTGAATATGAGTCTTAGTATTATAAAAAAGGGAGAAAAATCACTCTACCCACTGTTTCTGTTTCATTAATAAATGAAATAGCAGCTCTCTGGCTAAGCGAAAACGCCTCAAACATTTTAGCTTATCCTCATACTGAAGTTGCTCTAACAGCCCTAGCACCAGAGGGAGGGAGGGACTAGAGCCCTAGCCCACCACTCCCACAGACCTGACCCGATCAGGCACTGATCAATAATAATCAATGTGAGCCCTCAGCTGAGGTGCCCACTGAGCTTGGCCCCAGGGCCTGGCAGCAGCCCTGGCACCAGAGGGAAGGAGGGACTAGAGCCCTAGCCTACCATTCCCACAGACCTGACCCGATCAGGCACTGATTAATAATAATCAATATCAAAAAGAGTCCAGTAGCACCTTTAAGACTAACCAATTTTATTGTAGCATAAGCTTTCGAGAATCAAGTTCTCTTCATCAGATGCCTGATCAAAACTGGGCAGATACAGAAATGAAGAAACAAATCAACAGGGCCAGACTAGTACCCAGAAACAGTCTGCTCCAGGACAAACCTAAAGGAACTAACAACAGAACACCACTGGTTGTCACCTATAGCTCCCAGCTCAAACCCATCCAACGTATCATCAGTGAGCTACAACCCATCCTGGAAAATGATACCTCTCTCTCAGAAGTTCTGGGTGGAAGACCTTTCCTTGCCTACAGACAGCCCCCCAATCTTAAACGACTTCTCACTTACAATCATGAATCGGCCAGCAGAGTCACCAGCACAGGTACCAGGCACTGCAACAGACCCAGATGCCAGCTCTGCCCCTATATCTACCCAGGGAATACAATTACAGGACCCAATGGCATCAACTACACTGTCTCTGGCTCTTACAGCTGCTCATCCTCCAATCTGATATATGCCCTCATGTGCCAACAATGTCCTTCTGCTCTGTACATTGGACAAACCAGCCAACCTCTACGCAAAAGAATAAATGGACACAAATCTGACATTAGAAATGGAAACGTCCAAAAACCAGTGGGAGAACACTTCAATCTACCAGGACATTCCACCAAAGACTTAAAGGTCGCTGTGGTTCAACAGAAACCTTTCAAAAACAAAATCCAACGGGAGGCTGCTGAATTGGAATTCATATGCAAATTTGACTCTGTCAAGCTGGGACTGAATAGAGACTATGAATGGTTATCACATTATCACAGGTAACAGATTCTCTTTACAGAGGCGTGATCTGGGGGAGCCCAGTGATGCCTGGTGTGGGCTTTCGGGGACCACAGTTCTCTTTGTCAGATGCAGCTGGCAGGGAGAGCTGTGGTTATCGAAGGCTTATACTACATAGGAATTGGATACCTTCACTGCTACAAACTAATACGGCAAACTGACTGCACACCAAAAGGAGATGTTTACATTTCCAAGCAAAGGAATGTTTTGATTGCCTCCACGCTAATTGCATTCTGTCTCTTTGTGATATATGTTCTTTCCTCTCTCTCTCTCTTCTCCCCTCCTCTTCTGTATCTGCCCAGTTTTGATCAGGCATCTGATGAAGAGAACTTGATTCTCGAAAGCTTATGCTACAATAAAATTGGTTAGTCTTAAAGGTGCTACTGGACTCTTTTTGATTTTGCTACTACAGACTAACACGGCTAACTCCTCTGGATCTATGATAATAATCAATGTGAGCCCTCAGCCGAGGTGCCCACTGGGCTTGGCTCCAGAGCCAGGCAGCAGCCCTGGAACCAGAGGAGATAGATGCCTATCTAGATGCCTATCCCCAAAATCCAAGCTCAATTAAACTCTCTCTGTCTCTCTCTCCAAAGGCTAGCAAGTAGCAAGCAACAGCTCTGTCACACTCAACTGCTCACTGAAAGTGAAAGCCAGCCTGGGAGCCCAGTGCTTTTTATAAGCTGAGGTCCCATTGAGCAATGCAGGAGATCTGTGGTTGGCCGTCAGAGCTGCCTATCAAGGTTTGCAGGGATGAGATTGGAGTGCCCATGGCTACAGAACACCCCTCCCCCTCCCTCCCCCGGGTGTCTTCTCCCAGGTAGTAACCACTTTGCAGCTTCATGGTTGGAAGGAAAACCTGCCGGTCAAGGTAAGCTGAGTTTCCATTTGGTTTTCCAGGGTGACAGAAGGAGTGGAGACAGAGTTCAGGCATTCTCCCGGCTCCATTCCTAAGGGAATTGATTGATGGTGCCTGACTGTCTGGCTTCATGAACCACGGAAGAACACACCGAACCACGCCTCTAATGGACGCTGGTTTGTTGGCCAGGATCCGCCAGGATCCGCTGGATCTCAAATGGAGGATCAAGCGGTTCGTGATTTTTTTTGGTTCGTAATGCAGTTCGTGCCCATATCTACTAGAGAGTTAGAGTGAGCTTGAGAGCCACTGAGCCATGAAAGTCTTCTTCTTGGTCTGCCTCAAAAATTGAAACAAATGAAGAAAACATTCAACAAGAGAACAGAAAACTAGTACTGTGAAAATACTAAAATTTGAAATGGAGCTAATAAACTACCTTATATAAAAAAGAAAAACGAACTCATGCTGAAGCACAAAACCAGCAGGATATGTTCTAACACACAAGTCTGATGACTTACCACAAATATTTAACATTAATCATACTTATGCCTATATTACTCAGCCCTAATCAGCCACATAGTCTATTTCTAATTAAAATCATTCCATGATTCCTTATACAAACAAAAGTGTATCACATTCTTCATGTACTTTACAAGATTGCTTCTAGGAGCAGACTTTTAATATGGAATAGAAAAATTCAAATACTGACATGTAATCAAGGCTTTATTGTTCAGTTCATCTTATTTCACCAGTATGTTCAATGTCAAGGAAGCATAAAAAATTGAAAGGACATGGATATCATTATATATGTTTGACCAGCTCAGAGAGGGTGGGCAAATCAAGGCTCCCTCCCAACCCATACCTCTCAAACATAACCTACAAGGCAAGGACTGTTTTAAGTCCCCTTTTATAAGACTAAACAGTGCTTTTGCTTCTGCCATTTATTCATTCTTCTTACATATGAACACATTCTAATTATCTAGGTAATATAATGCTTTTATTTTATTTTTATTTTATTATTATTTGTATTTGTAAATATTTGGGCAAATACTACAATGCTACAATCAAGCACAACAGCAAAAGTACAATTTGTGGGTGTGGGTTTAACCCTTCACCAACCCCTATCCACAGACATGTATCCCAAGTAGAGATGGGCACGATCTGTATTACGAACAAAAAAACCCCCATGATAATGGCGATCGCGTGATCGTGACCCAGTGGATCGTGATCGTCCATGGCCAATGATCCAGCGATCGGAGAGAGGCCTGGATCGGGGCAATCGGGCTCGGTTTGGGGATCCAGACACTCAGGCGCCAGCAATCTATTCCCCTGGCAACGGAGCCAGGGGAATGCCTGAGCTCTGTTTGCCCTCCTTCTGTCGCCCTGGAAACCCGAATGGAAGCCTAGCTTTCCTTGATCAGCAGGGCTTCCTTCCAACCACGGAGCAGCAAAGCAGTCACAAGTTGGGAGAAGACACCCAGGGGAGGGAGGGGGAAGGGGGTGTTCTGTAGCCATGGGCACTCCAATCTCATCCCTGCAAACCCTGATAGGCAGCTCTGACGGCTGCCACCAGCACCCACCTTCCCACATAGCTGGGAATAGCAATGCGCCCCGCTTTAGCCGCCACGATCCACGGCTCGGGAACAGGAGATGCTCGGTGTGGATCGTTCATTCAGGATCATCGCCGGCGCCGATCCACAATAAGCTGGATCATTAATTTTTTTTTGATCGTGCCCATCTCTAATCCCAAGCACCCATTGCTTAGACCATGGGAGACCATGTTCTGCCTTATGTTTCTTAAGTATATCATGCAAGTGATAACAACAATAACAATAACTATGCTTATATACCACTCTTCTAGACAGAAAGGTGGACAAAGTCAGTATTATTATTATCTCCACAATACAGCTGGGGCTGATAGGATGGGTTTTACCCAAGGATCACCTACTAAGCTCATAGTAGTAGTGATTTGAACCAGCTGCTATGTGCTGATTTGCAGCTCAACCACTTAATTACTGTACTACAGCAGCTCTCTGTTTGCAGAGTAAGAGACAATTACAGAAAAAAGAAATACTCTGTGCAGAACTCCTAACTGATAAAAACCTAGACCAGCAAGCTCTGAACACTTCTCTAGTGCCCAGTTAACCAAGTCTGCTGCTTCTTGCAAGCTTCTTACCACATTCTAGAAGCTCCCATCACACTATGTTGTCTAGTCCACTGACAGTGATGCTGTAATCTTAAGAACACTTTCTTGGGAGTAAGTCCCACCGAATAAATTGGGATATTTCCAAATAGGTGCTTGGGACTGTTCCCTTACAAAATAACCAAATGTAGAATTGCTTCGATATAAATCCATTATTTCAATGGGCTTTGTCTGGAGTAACTGTGTAGAACTGCACAGCCAATCACCTGCCTTTTGTATACTGTTATTTAGCCAGTTTTCTAAAGGCTGTGCTGCTGCACACCTCCCTGCAACTCTTGCCAGGCCTCTTCCAGTATCTAGAATTTTTTTTAAAAGTCCACTCTCTTATTTGCTTTTTAGAATACAGTATTCTAGGCATACTGTAATTAATGGCCAAGCTACAATTAATGGCCAAGCTACAAGAGATGTCTAATATGTGGCAGGTTCACGCAAGTTTACCTGGGGAGTGTAATCAGGCCAGCAATGACAGCAGGGCCAGAAGGACGGGAGGGAAAGATTCAGCAAAGGGAGCCCGAAAAGAGTCTTCTGCCCTTGCTAGCCGCCTACCAGCTTTGGGCTCCCCTTCCTGGCTGAAGAGATGGAGGAAGTCAGCAGCAGCAGCCATCACAAATCATTCTTCCAGACACAAGCTAACTTCCCTTTCTAGGTGGGCACTCAATCAGCGGAGCAAGGAGAATTGCCTTTGAGACCAGGCAGCTCACCTGTGCAATTGCTGCTCAATTTCACAGCAGTCCCCGGCACTTGTGCAAGGACTCATCAGAATTTTGGCAGATGCGAGCGTGTTGAATGCGGGGCAGGAGCCAAAAGAGTGAGGGGCCTCCTGTCCCTCTCTCACAGGCCCTGGGGGCAATCAGGAACTTCTTCAGCCAAGGCTGCTTAGCCTAGCAAAAGACCTCGCCAACCCCACCCAGGCTCTCAGTGGGCAGCTTCTGCACTCTCCCAGGGCAACCTGCATCAGGTGGGCTGCCTGCTCCCAGGGAGCTATTCCGGAGACAGGTCACTGCATTGGCGAAGCTCCAGCCATGGCAACAGCAGAGGGATCTGCTGCTGCTGCTGTTATGACATACCCTCCCTCTGCCCGAGCTCCCAGAGGAAAACCTCAATGGAGCAGATCTGCTCTAGTTTTCCTTCAGGAGCTTGGGGGCAGAGGAAGGGCATGTCAGAACAGCAGCAGGGCCAGAAGGACAGGAGGGAAAGAGTCATCGATGGGAGCCCAAAGCTGGTAGGTGGTTAGCAGCGGCAGAAGGCTCTCTTTAGGTTCTCTTCGCTGACTCTTTCCCTCCTTCTGGCCCTGCTGTTGCTGCTCTTTCTTGCCCTCCTCCTACCCCCAAGCTCCTGGAGGAAAACCCAAAGGAGTGGATCTGCTTGGGTTTACCTTTGGGAGCTCAAGGGCGGGGGCATGTCAGAGCAGCAGCAGCAGGGCCAGAAGGATGGGAGGGAAAGAGTCAGTGATGGGAGCCTGAAGCTGGCAGGTGGCTAGCAGCAGAAAGAACTGCTGAGGCTACTGCCGCCACAGCTGCTACTTGACCATTCCTTCTCACAGAAAGGGGAAGGAGTTTCTGGCTACACTTCCCAGGTAAACTTGTGCAAACCCACCATGTGTTGGGCATCTCATGTAGTTTAGCTCTATGATATTGAAGTTGCTGTTCTAGAGCCAAATATCAGCCTGCACTACAGTTGTCTGTTTCTAATATGTGCAGAATTAACATGAGAACTAAGACCATTAGTCTCCAACCAAAAAGCACAAAAGAAATCAGATGTGCCTTTTATAGAGGAACCATTAGAGATTCATATTCTTAAGAATATCTGTTGCAGATGTCTACTGTACTCAGTATGTTTTATGGGGATGACATTCTGCTATTTCTTGATGAATCTGCATGCAACTTAAAATATTTGGACAAGGTGAAATGAAAAAGGAGGTTTCAAATGCAATGTTTAATTCAAGATTATAATGAAATGGCAGATAGGATCTTGAAAAGCAATTAATATGCATACCAGAACTCACTAAAGACCAACAAGCCAATGGAAGATTCCAAACCCCACTGTGGAAATCGAATCTTAATGTTACTAAGTCATACACCATAGTTAGGGATGCTTAGTCTCCCACTATGTCCCTGCCCCCAAATCCTCCCTATTTCAGTGGCCAGATCCTTTCTGTCCAGGAAAAAGTTGCAGTTAGCTAACAAATCAAAGCTGTTAAAAAGCACCTCTTTGTGGGTCATCAGTCCCCCTTACCTCAAAATCAGGAGTACTGACCATACCAATAGGAAAATACCCCAGAGTTACCAGGAAACCATTTGGATTCATGGATCCTGCTTCAAGTGCCCCTGCTTTCTGAGGCTAGACAGGTGGCAACAGTGTTGCTGGGTCTCCCATGTTAAAATAATAACAGTAATAATATTTAATGTATATATCGCCTTTCAGGACAACTTAACACCCACTTAGAGCTGTTTACAAAGTATGTAAAAGAATGCAGGAGGCATGGCAGGGGCAGGTGTCCACACCCACAGCCCCCAATGATGACATCATTTCTGGCCCAACCCAGAATCAGTGAGTTGTGCTGGGGCTATTTTGTTTTGTCTAGCATTATCACAATGAGCCCTCCCTTCCTGCCTCATGTGTTAATTTGCTGTATTTTGTTTTATATATGTACTTTTAGTTCTGATTTTTAATTGTGTTCTAGATTGGGCAGACAGGTGGGATATAAAACATACTTATGCCTTCTTTGTTTTATTTGCTTAAATTGTTTAGTTATTTGCAATTTTCTGTAAGCTGATTTCAGTTCCTTCAGGAAGAAAAGCATCATCAAAATGCTTCAATAAATTAAAAAATAATAATAAATACACTGATCTTTAATCTTAACTGTCTGGGGGAAGACCCACTTCCATTGTTCTTAAATCCTAATAAAAACAGGGTTGAGCAAGAAGCTTGTTCTTGTCAACTTTTACAGTATGGAAAAGTTAAACTATTTAGTTATTTATTATTCAGCTTATGAGATGGCAAACTCATCAGCTCTGGTAAAATGAAATCCAACAGCTAAACCTTGGAGCTGCCATAACTCATTCCATTTTTAATGTGTCATTAAAAGAAATCTAGTCAAAGAGTAATCCAGAACTAAAATACAAATTGTCTTGCTTTCGCCAGATGGCTCCATAAACAGCAACACACATGCATTTTTCAGTTTGTGCTATGGAAAGTGTCATGGGTTCAAAAGAAAGAAGAGAAAAATCAAAGCCTTTTGAAGCAAAATATTAGCATAACTGGAAGACACTAGCAAAGCTAAATTGGATTGATGGGGGTGGGGAGGTTTCACAGTTAAGCCCCTTGCAGATTTAATACTGCCCAATGTCCTAACAGTAACTGGGAGATTGATACCTCCCCATTAACTTGAGTACTCCACCACTTCCTGTTCATGTATCACTTCCACATTCCCTTTCATTTTCAATGCTAAGCATAGTCAGAATTATGTCTGCACTGTATTTTTCACTAATCGCGATGAACTCAAATCAGAGATTGTAAATTCACCTCTAACTGTGGTTCTAAAAGGTGCTTCTAAGCTAGCTGTATTTGTAATGCAAGAACATCACACTAATGAGGTTTTGTTTTTCCTTCTGATGTATGCATCAGATAGCTTATACTTGCAGCTCTTTCTTAAAACATCTCAGATAAAAACACATACACTTCACTGCCATTTCTATGTCACAATGTGCACATATCTTCATACATAACTGTAGATGTGTATGCGTTTGCATGGTGATGTAATGGCCAACCTACAACAAATTATCAAGATGGGCCAAATCTTTACTTAAAATTAATGTTATGCCTTTTCACTTTTGTGATTTACACAGCTTCAGTTAAAGACAGAATTCAATGTGCACTTTAAACGATAATGCAGAATATAATAATGGGCAGTCTGAAGAAATATGACCTCCCCCCCTCCCCACAATTCCCTTATTGCTAAAACAACAACAACCATGTTCCCATGTGAAAAGAAGAGGCCCAACATAGAAAAGAATTGCCAAGAACTCAAACACGGGTCTCTGGCTCAGAGTCCAACCCTAGAAAAACCAAATGTAGTCTTACGTTCAGTTCTACTCTGCACTGGTGGTTTATAATAGTTCCCTAAGGGCTATCTGTTCATTGGAAAGTTAAATCTCTCATGCTGTCCATCCTTCAATATATTCACTGTGTGAGAACTTCAAAGGGGCTTCTTTAGCAGTCAGACCTAGCTATGCCAAAATCCAGCTGCAGCCTGGATTTTCTGTTCTAAATAATGGTTAATGTGTAAGTCAATGGTCACATTCTCAACAGTTCTACAAGCAAGTGTAAATGGAATGTAACTCTCTTTCCACCTCCATCTGGATGTTGTGGACTAACACGTACCAAACCTTACATGATTGCACTTACTTGTAACTGATGTCTATCAAATATTCTATGCAGGCACATATAGGAAATGCACATGCAGAGGCCTGCCATAGATGTCCCTAAAATTTCTGACAGTGTGAGGCACTTTCCTACCCTTTAGCATGGTTCTTGCCAACAGAGCCTGTATAAACAGGAGGGGCAGCATCTCCCACAGTTTTCTGAGGCCACCTCTGGAAAAGAGGAGCCAAAATAGGAATCCTTGGAGCTCACAGTGAGAATGGAGGGATGGACGTGCACCTACAGAGAAGAACACTCAATGAACATCAATTAGATGTAATCATAACTATTTATCATCTTCTCTTCTGTATGGTACAACATGGCGGAGTGGCAAGTCAGCTTACTAGAGAAGGTGGGTGTGAAGCTAACAAAATAGGCTGAGGAGGACAATTTTCCCTGAATCACTCACATCAATGATGTACTGCAGGATAAATATAGATGGTGTAGACCAAATAACTGTCCTGCAAATGGCCAGTAGAGGAGATCCACTACAGAAAGCAGAGGATGACACCTGGGCTCTAGTGAAATGGGCTGTGATTTCCAGTGGGTGTATGTTCAAAATATATACCTTGCCTTTCTGCCCTCGTAATGGCTGCCAAGGGGCAAAAAAAATTAAGAACATATATAATACAATCATATCTTTAAAAACAACAATAACAACATCATTAAAACAGTTAAAACCAGAGCTAAGAACACATACAAAAATTAAAAATAACAAGTAAAACATTGGGCTGGAAGGAGGGATCAATGAGGGAACACAAATAAAGCAAAATGGCAACAGAATGGGACAGACAAATCTCTCTGAGGAGAGGGTTCCAGAGTTTGGTGCCATGACCAAAAAGGTCTTCTCCTAGGTTGCCACCTGCCAAATCTCAGAAAGTGGGGACACACAAAGCAAGACCTTCGAAGATGACCACAGCGGTCAGGTATTTTCCTAAAGTAGCAGACCAACTATGTTGGTTCCATATAGGGTTTTAAAAGGCCAGTGCCTAAACAGACGGAGAGCTGGTGTAGATAGGCCCCTATGATCTATCTGACTGCACCAATTGAAGTTCCCAAGCACTTTTCAAGGCCAGCTCCACGTACAGCACATTGCAGTAATTTAATCTAGATGTAACCAGGTAAGGTTGCCAGCTCCATCTTGTGAAATTCTTGGAAATTTTGGAGGTGGAGCATACAGCCGACAGAGTTTGGGGAAGGGACGGACCTCAGCAAGGTATAATGCCATTGAGTTCACCCTCCAAAGCAGCCATTTTCTCTAGGGGAACTGATCTCTGTAGCCTGAAGATCAGTTGTAACTCTAGAAGATCTCCAGCCACTACCTCGAAACTGGCAACCTTATAGCCAGGGCATGGATCACAGTGGCCAGATCTTTTATGTGAAGAGAAAGCCACAGCAGGCTAACCAGCTGAAGTTTATAAAAGATGCTCCTGGTGGCCAGAGCTACTACTTATAAAAGATGCTCCTGGTGGCCAGAGCTACTACTTGCTTACTCAGCAGTAGATCTGGGTCCAAAACAGGGTTGGCAACCTATAAATGGTGGCTAGAGATCTCTTGGAATTACTGCTGATCTCTAGGCCACAGAGACCGATTCCCCTGGAGAAAATGGCTGCTATGGAGGGTGAGCTCTATAGCATTATATCATGTGGAGGTCCCTCCTTTCCCCAAACTCCACCCTTCCCACACTCCACTCCTAATCTCCAGGAATTTCCTAACTTGGAGCTGTCAATCTTAGTCCCAGAGTAGGGATCTGTTCCTTCAAGGTGAGAGCAACCTCATCCAAAATCCTGGGTCAGACCCTCTATTCACCCATAGTACTTCCATCTTGTCAGGATTAAGCTTCAATTTATCAGCCGACATCCACTCCAAAACTTCCTCCAGGCACCAGTTCAGAGTTTGTGCCATTGAAAAGTAGCAAGCAATCTGGCCTGGATATGTCATGCAAGTGATGTGATAAAAAGCAGCCTCTTGGTTGCTAGTGGGCCTGGCCCCAGTAAGTCCTCCCTCAAAGGCCAAAAAAGTCCTGGAAAGAGTGTTTCCCCTCCCCCATCCTTTTACTGACAGAAACTAAGGCTCAAAACACATGAGACAAAATACCTAGATTCAACTCGTGTTCTCTTACCTAAAGGTTTGCCGGGAAGTGTAGGCGTCCTTGCAGCTTAAAGTTTAGCATTTACAGTGCAGGCGTCCTTGCAGCTTAAAGTTTAGCATTTACAGTGCAGCCGTCCTTGCAGCTTAAAGTTTAGCACTTACAGTGCAGGCGTCCTTGCAGCTTAAAGTTTAGCATTTACAGAGCAGTGAGGAGGGAAGTGCAGGCGTGGGGCACCTTTCCTCCCACTCTCAAGGTGCATCACGGCATTTTCCCTTCCTCTCACCCGGCCTGGCCCTGCAGAGCGACGCCTGGCTTCACCGGGAGACTTTAAGCTGCAAGGACCCCCGCACATCCCTCTCTGCTGCTCTGTAAATGGTAAACTTTAAGCTGCAAGGACGCCTACACTTCCCGACAAACCTTTAGGTAAGAGAACACGAGTTGAATCTAGGTATTTCATCTCGTGTGTTTCGACTGTAAGTATTGAAGCCTAGCAATACTATTGTACTTGCCTAGCAATGTCCACTGAGGGCATCCATTTCTAAAGGCTACAGACATTCCTTTTTATCATTTGAGGATTTTAGCTCCCAGTGTTTGAAACATTTTTTTTTAGATTTCAGAGGTTTCTGTACATCTGGGGCATTTTTCAAGTTTGTAGAAAGATTTATCTTGCATGTTCATGGTTCCAGTCTCTGTATTTATGTATCTATAGATCTGGCTACATTGAGAAATAGATATATTGATTTAAAATATTACAAAATAGCTTTCTAAAACAATTTTGGAATCAATTCTTAACAGATGCTACCAAACTTTAACCAGAAAAAAAAATACAGACTTAGTTGATTCAGACTAGTTCTTGGCTATAGAGGGCTACCCCTACAGCCCTAGCAGCAGCTACTCATTTAAAACTATAAAAGCAATTCATTACTTGTTTATATCTTTCTAAAACAGCTAGTTGTGATAAACTGAGTAAATACAACTTACTTTATAATACCTGCCAGAGCTAGTTTCAATATTACATTACTTTAAATGTGTCGCATCTTAGAATATTAACTGAAGGAAAAAAGTTAAGCACCTCCACCCACATGTCTTCTCTTCAAGACCACAGCACTCAATGGAAGTTTTTAATTTTTAAAAATATTAGGGGACAAATCTACAAATCTATGCAGTATGAGAGGCTTGGCAATTAAACAATGTAAGCCAGTGAGTTGTATTGTCATGTCAAGCACAGAAAATGTCACCACTAGAGATGGGCACGAACAGCAATACGGGGGAAAAAAAGCCATGAACAGCTGTTCATGAGGCCCCATTCTAAATGAACAAGTGGTCGTTGCAAGCCTCGTTCGTTGCTGTTTGTTGCTGTTCATCAAGCCAGACAGTCTGGAACATGCAATCAATTCCCTTGGCAACTTAAGCAGGGATTGTCTGAACTCTGTCTGAACTCCTGCTGTTGCCCTGGAAACCCCACTCTAAGCCCAATTTAGCTTGATAGGCAGGTCTTCCTTTCAAGTGTGGAGCTCCAAATTTGTTACAAGGGAACAAAGACCAGGGGGGAGGGGGGAGGGGGGCTCCCAGCTCTGGCTTTGGAGAGGGAGGGAGTCGCTGTTGGCATTTTGATAGAGAGAGTGCATTGGAGCTTGAATTTCCTTTGTGTGTGGTGGGATAGAGATCTACCCCTTCAAGTTCCAGGGCTGCTGCCAGGCTCTGGGGCCAAGCTATTATTTATTATTGGTACCTTTCCTGGTGCCTGCTCAGGTCAGGTTTCTAGGAGTGGTGCAGTAGGGATCTTGACTTGGATGATGGCTGGAGGAGAGCCTGCTGGCCCCTACAAACAGCCAACCACGAACATGTTAGTGAACAGGGCCATGTTCGTGGTTGTTCGTGAGTCCCTGTTCGTGGATGGCAACAAACAATGAACATAATGTTCATTTTTTTTCCTGTTCATGCACATCTCTAGTCACCACTTCCTCTTCCCCCAGGGTTGTACAATGTCAGATATAGAAGTATACTCTGTCAGTGTATAAAAGAATATTCTGACCCTTACAGAAATAAGCAGAGCACCCTGGAGCATTGCTATGTCTAGTATCAGTATGTAGATCTTCCAAAACTGCAACGGAAATGACAAGGATAATTTTATCACATATCAGGTGCAGATGTGATAAAAGGTAATCTGTAACAACTCAAATTACCATCTTATTAAACAGTTACATGCAAATTGTGCCAAAACACTATTTGGTACCTGTAATCACTCTTTAAGTACACAAAATGATTTTAAAGCAATTCTTTTAATCATCATTAAAATGAAACCATTTCATATCTGCTTTATGAAGCTTCTGACTTCTAGTTACTGTTTGTAATGATGATGATTAAAAGAACTGCTTTAAAATCATTTTTACTATATAAAAGTGAAGTCCTGATAATACTTTAAATTAATTCAGAAATTTCCAGTGACAACTTTGGAACCACCAATTTCATGTTATCAGGGATGACAGGTCCCCCTACCTAGTGGGGGGGCATACTGTTTCTCTTCTTTTGTGCATGTGCAAAGTGCACACACGTCTGATGATATCGCATCTGGTTTAAAGTGGAAGTAACAGGGTCTCACCATTTTTGCAACTGTTTTGGGCTGATTCCTAAAGAACTTAAACTGGAAGTGACATCATCAGGACCCTGCTGAGCATGCATATGCCATTTCACTATGTGTTCCAGCCAGCCTCTTCACACCTTCCCACTGCTGGCCAGGTTAGTGGGGGTGGGGCAGTAGCTGGAGTTGGGAGGATCCTTCACTAATTTCATCTTCGCCTCTCAGAAGGCCCTGTCAATTTCAGCTCCCCTTCCTGCTGTGACAAGTTGGTTCTCAGGAGTATGTGTTCCTGATGTGTGCATACCACAACCCCTCCTGCCAGTTTGGGATCCGGAGGACTTGGCAACCCTAAAACTTGCATAGAAAGAGAGAAAGATTAAAGACTGCAATCCTATGGAACACTTCCAAGTAGGTGTGCTTAGGATTTCTCCCAATCTCACAGGTTTATGGGTCCAGGCTTTTATGATAAACTCAGTGTGAATTTCTGCAAGGAAACATAGAACACTTCCCTGTATGACAATTTGAATATTACTGCTAGTCTTTCTCCACATTTTTTGGAGACTAGTGACCATAATATAATTTTATGCCTTCATGAAGTTCTGAATAATGAAATAGTGAAATGTAATTAGAGCTAAAAGGAAGTTTACAAGAATTTAAAAATGCAGGGTCAAAGGATTAGTCTTTTGTTGAATCTTAAACAGAAACATTAGAGGCATGAATGGTAGGACAACTTTTTACATCACAAAAGATATTCAGGCTCCTCATCAAACAATGCAGTCTTAAACAGAGCTATATCCTTTCTAAGCCCATTGAATCCACTGAAAAACTCTGGTTTAATGTGGTGGTAATGAGGGAGAATATATGACTAGAGCAAATTATTTATTCCTGAAAAAAGAGGACCATACAAAACAGGGCTTTTTTCTGGGAAAAGAGGTGGTGGAACTCAGTGGGTTGCCCTCAGAGAAAATGGTCACATGGCTGGTGGTCCCGCCCCCTGATCTCCAGACAGAGGGAAGTTTAGATTGCCCTCCGCTCCGCATGGTGCGGAGGGCAATCTAAACTCCCCTCTGTCTGGAAATCAGGGGGCGGGGCCAAGAGGTACTGGAACTCCATTCCACTGCGTTCCTGCTGAAAAAAAGCCCTGATACAAAATATATTATTTTCAATGTAAGTGGTTTTGCTTTTGCTGTGCAAGTAAGATATTTGCAATTGATGCAACTCCCCCCTGCCCCGTATTTATGAACAAGACATTGCACATGCAGCATATTGCCAACACAGGGATGAAATTTAGAAAGAAAGGAGCTTACTGTACATGTACATCTTCTTTCATGGATCTTTGAATCATGACTAGCAAGAACAGTGATATAAGAACATTGTACATTGTACAGAGTAGAAAGAAGAACAAAATCATTGTGTCTTGGGAACCATAATACTGCAAACTGTAACAGAATCACGATATATTGTAAATATGTGCTTGTTTGCCACTGAGAGGTAAAAACCAATCAGTCAAATCAACTGGGCAAAAGACTGCAGCAAAACTTTTACTTATGCTTCAGAACGCATAAACCTTTATATAATGGAAATATATGTAGCTATAACATGTTACTTCTGTGGTAGGAAAGGACAAATTTTACCACAATGTTATTTTTTTTGCCAAAGACAATGGCTGGAATTATAAATACAAAGTTCTCACATATCTCAATGTCTAATCCATCCTCATATTTTCAGAAAGTCTGTTAATTAGATTTTAATCTCTAACTGGATAAAAAGGTTATTTAATAGTTGTCCTAGATAAGAAGAGTGTAAGCCAGTTAAAGTCAATTCAGATCTGTTCTGCTTACATGAAACTCTCCCAGAGCAGAGATTTTTACTCTGAGAGAACTAAAACAAAACCAGGACACAAAAACTAGTCATGCCTATCCCTTGTGAAGAGATCACAAAGAAATGGAGTCAGAATCAGAATTCACATAACCCTACTGCCTTGAATGAATCTAGCAAAGGAACCAGCAGCTTTTCAACCCTGACCGAGGACATAGGCAGAAATGGCAGTAGGCTTAATCCAGCATGTGTTAGCTCAAAGTGTAAAACAGAAGCAAGGTCAAGCAAAAACAAACAGAGGCCGTTTCCACACGGCTTACCTTATTCTGCAAAATAGCGAAATCTCACACGAAATCTCGCAAGAAGATGCTGCTATCGCGCAAGAAGACATGATAACAGCGTCTTCTCGCAAAATTTCGCGCAAGATTTCGCTATTTTGCAGAATAAGGTAAGCCGTGTGGAAACGGCTGGAGTCTTGTGCTACCATAAAATTATCACTTTTCTATTTTAGTATGAGCTGCATCAGACACATTGAGGTAGAATAAAAATGAAGGGCTACAAGACTCCTGTTTTTGTGCTGCTCCTCTGGAAGATCAAGCTAGAAATCTGTCATGGAATTAATGAACTAAACCGTGATGCTGGGTCATCAAAGGCATCATCTAATAAAGTCATTTTGGAAGGTTAAGTCAGCATCCTCCAAGTCAGGGACAGAGTTGTTTTGATGCTGCAGGGAACTGACTCTTCTACAGAGATTCAGCTGGTTTGGCCACAGATCAGACTACCTGGATCCTTCTCAGACTCCTTATTCAAGCTGTGGCGGTGAAGTGCTAGATCTGTCTTTGGCCATGAGGAGATCCCTGACAAAACTAAATTTATGTTAATGGTTGCAAGAGACCACCTGCTATTCTTTATCCTCAACCATCAATTATTTATCAACTCTGCTTCAGTTCCAACACTCACTGATGGTCAAGCCAGAGCTTGGCCATATTTTATAGACAATGCAACTATTAAGAAAACCATTCTTGTTTCAAAATGTTTATAATTACAAACAAAACAAGAACAATGAGAAAAAATACAATTGTTGTAGAGCTGGAATTACAGGAGTGCCTGGGTCTCCTACCTCTTGTGATGATCCTCTTAGCTGCTTTTTAGAAGTCTACTTCTACTCAAGGGCCATCACTGCCCCCCTTCCTCAATGCCAACCTGCATTTCTTTACCATATCTCTCTTTGGCTATCTGCCTGGCTAAGGATGGCAGCCTAATCTCCAGCGCTTTGGTGCTTGGTTTCTCTGTACAGACCCAATGACGTTATGATACCTGGTAGGATTTCCTAGCCAGCTAGCTGCCATCTTCCTCAATGAGAACAACACTCCATGAGTCCCAGCTGTCTCACAGTCTACTGAAGACACCAGCTGAGAGAACATGAACAGTTCCTCACCAATTACCTTAAAACTTTCCTTATAAACAAGTCAATGTCAGAACCCAAAAGAACCTTGGTATAGTTAACCAGCATACATTTTTTTAAACTCCAGTAGGGGAATGAACAGGAAAGGGTTGTGGGGAGTCCAACTCAAATGGCCATTCAGAACCACACACAGGATCTTGTCTGCTGGGCAGGAGACCCCTTTGGGGGGAGGAGCAAAACTTCTGCCACAGAAGAAATGCTAAGGACAAGCTGCTCTCTTTGCTTGGTGAAAATCCAGAGTGGGGAATAAAATCTCTGAACAAAATCCCCCAAACTCCCTTTTATTCATTAAATTATATGTCGTATTTCTTTCTTACCACAGAGGTTCAATGGGGTGGAATTAAGTGGGTGGCATCACTGTCATCCTAACCTGTACAGACTATATTATTATTTTATTATTTTTATTTATTAAATTTATAGTCCACCCTCCCCGTGGACAGGCTCAGGACGGATTACAACATACAGATAAAAACACATTGATAAAATGGTACATTAAATAATGATAAAAGCCAAATTTAACAGCATAAAAACAAACTCTGCACTATGTTCTGACTCTGCACTATGTCCCAGGTTCACTTCACCCTTCCCTGCCAACCACAAGGGAAGAGAGGGGTGGGGACATGAGTTGGTGTGAGATTAGCCACCATTCCTACATGGGGCCCCCACTAATAAGAGACAGGCAGGGAGGCCAATTGGTGGATCTGAGTACTGGCTTCAACCAAATGCCTGGTGGAACATCTCTATCTTACAGGCCTGCCAGAAGGACACAAGGTCTTGGCGGGCCCGAGTATCCTCTGACAGAGAGTTCCACCAGGTTGGGGCCAGGACTGAAAATGCCCTGGCCCTGGTTGAGGCCAGTCGAGCCTCCCTAGGGCCAGGGACCACCAGTAGATGTCCTGCTGATCTAAGCACTCTCCGGGGTACATATGGGGAGAGGCGGCCCCTCAGGTATGCCAGTTTCAGTCCGTTTAGGGCTTTATAAGTTAAGACCAAAACCTTGAACCTGATCCCGAACTCCACAGAAAGCCAGTGCAGCTGCTGCAAAGTTGGAGTCACATGTCCCATACGGTGTACCCGCCAGGACACATGCAGCAGCATTCTGGACCCGCTGGGTCAGACCCAAGGGAAGCCCTGCGTAGAGCGAGTTACAGTAGTCTAATCTGGAGGTGACTGTTGCATGGATCACCATAGTTAGGTCACGGGTTGAAAGATAGGGGGCAAGTTGCCTGGCCTGCAGAAGATGAAAAAAGGCAGATTGGGCAATTGCTGTGACCTGAGCCTCCGTTGATAAGAGTCCAGTGTCACAACAAGACTCTTGACAACCAGTATGGGCACAAGTGGTGCCCCATCAAATGCTGGGAGCTGGATCCCCCTATCCACTGCACCGTGGCCCAAGTACAGGACCTCCGTCTTCGTAGGGTTTAACTTCAGTCTACTCTGCCGCACCCACCCAGACACAGGGCTCTATTTAGGGCACTAGGGGCAGAGCCAGGCTGGCCATCCATCAGCAGATACAACTGGGTGTCATCCGCATATTGGTGGCAACCCAGTCCGAAACACCGTACCAGCTGGCAAGGGGGCGCATATAAAGACTGAATAACAGGGGGGAGGGTATCGCCCCCTGAGGGACACCACACACCAAAGGTTGGCATACTGATAGCCTCCCCGCAAGCGCCACCCTCTGTCCCCAACTGTGGAGGAAAGAGATGAGCCACTGCAAGGCAGTCCCTCGAATCCCCACATCGGTGATATATCCCCATATCTCAGTTGATACCCTGTCTCTGGTGGAGTATTTGTTTGGTGAACCCAATATTTTGCAGGGTGGGTGGTATTTCCTGAGTCACAATGTAAGAAGAAAGAGAAAGAGCTGCAAATGACACTAATAATTTTATATAATCAAGTAGGACTGTATGCAATTTTTAAAATGTACTTGAGCATACCTGGATGGAGGCATATTTAAAGATACCATGGATCATGAGAAGTCCAAGAAGTCAGAGAGAGCAATTAGAAATATGCAAAGAAAGAAAAAAGATTATATTAGAAAATTCAGTAATTCAATATAAACTCAATTTGAACAGCCATTCATGTACACAGTGCTTGTTGAGCATACTGCTGCTCACCAATATGCATATTAAGTGTATATATGAAGTTTATTTCTGGCAAACTCACAGTGCACAATACCTACATATAAAAATCAGTTTCTGACATAAGTATACATTCAAAGCTATGCTCAACATCTAGCACAAGATAAATACACACGATGTTATGTCTATGAAATGCAAATATACAGAGTGAACATGATGCTACAAAATTTCTATAAATCTTTTATAGTTCTGAGTTTGTAATTCAATAAGTCTTTCTAAGTTTGTAAGTTTGTGAGTTTGTAATTCAATAAGTCTTTCTAAGCAATCAGCAATAAATAGAATTTCATATTATTACTGAAGGATTTCTTTACTTCTTTGTCTAGGCCTTTGTCTCTTTTCTTTGTCCACTTTGAAGTGCATTACTTGGAAACATGTTTGCATTCTGATACGCTATACACACCATGAAACATTTGGCTGTTTCAGTTTATTGCTTTGTTTTCAAGTAATATTCAGCACAATTTCTCCACAAGCACATTAAGACAATGTGTAGTTTCATTCCATGAGAAAACACATGAGTATCTATTTGACTAAGAACTATTCATTCAGTGTTCATCACTCTGGTTTAGGCTTTCTAACCAGGAGACCAACAACTGAGCACAGGGCTCAAACATACATAAGCCTACAGTATAAGAAAATTAATTGTCCCCAAACAATATGTGTCCAACTGCTGTGTACATAAACAGTTCCTGAGAAACTGGCATGCCACATCACTTACACTGGGCTATGGTTACCAAGTCATATACAGCATGCCATAAATCAAGACTGAAGCTCTTTAGTTATCTATGCGTATGACAATATGACCTCCGGGGGGCAACAATTATTTTTTAAAAACATTTTTATCCTACTTTTCAGCAAGCCAGTGTGGTATAGTGGTGACTAGAGGATCAGACTAGGATCAAATCCTCCCTCTGCCTACCAGACTAGAATCAAATCCTCTCTCTGCCAGGGAAGCTTGCTGGGTGATCCTGAGCCAGTCACACTCAGCCTAGCCTACCTCATAGGGTTCTTATGAAGGTAAAATGGAAATAAGAAGAAGAAACGTAAGCTGCTTTGGGTCCCCACTGGGGAAAGGTGGCTTATAAATGAAGTAAGTAAATAAATAAGGTTAAAGATATACGAATTCCAAAACAGCTTGACAAAGTCAAAATTTAAAATCACAGAATACAATAAAATACAACTCTATCCAAGACCCTGAAGAGTAGCTGCTAGTCAGAAAAGACTATGCTGACATTTATAGACCAATGGCATCAGTGTCAGTACAAGCACCTTCCTGAATTCTAACAGAGCTGTCCTTAGTGAATCACAACCTTCTAGGTCAATGTAATTCTGTTTAGTATTTTACTGTAAAATCATTAACTCTGCATTAAGAATAGTCTGAACAACTTGCAATAATGGTTTGAGGTCAGACAATTTTGTTTTAAGGACAATGACAGCTGGATGGCTGTGATCCTTGTACGTATGAGAGTGAAAATAATTGAAAACATAAGGGTTTTTGTAGGTTCAGAAACATTTGAGCTTATCATCTACAGTATAAAAAGTTCCTTGGAGTAAAATGAAACTACGAAGAAATCTCATTCATATTTTAGGAATATTCATTTATGGACTTAGGGATATATGCATTCCCTTATTTTAAAGGAATAAGCACGTTTCCCCTGAAAACCCACATCAGTCTCTTCTGTAATATTTGGACAAAGAAATCAACATTGTCTTCCAAGTCCAAGAAGACTTTCAGCATTTATTTCAAAGAGGAAGTGGGCATAGTCTCGTCAAAACAAGAAAAATAACTATATTGTCTGGGAAGCACAGAGAGGAATGCAAACTGGAAATTACTACCAATCAAATATGTGCTATGTTCAATAATAGACAGTTTTCCAACAAGAAAAGGACTTTAAAAAAAATTCCTCCCTACACTGGCATTATTAACATTGATAACAGCCATTTGCCTGTTTGTATTATCTGGTGTTTCGTTACAGCACTGACAATAGCTTTTAAAGAGAGAAGGGAAGAGAGTCAGGTTTCTTTCCATGAACATTCTTATACCTCCATCTTCTCCTCACCACCTCCTGGTAACATAGTATGTGTGCTATTTTTGGAGGATATCTATGGTTATGAGCCAAGCAGGAGCTGACATTCAAAGTATAACAACATCATCAGAATAAGAAGTGTGTGCATGTGTAACATTTCTGGACCTACATTAAGCATACACTCAGATCATGAATATCCATCTTTATATGTTTGGCATGCACATATGAAAAGCTGGAAACAATAAAACCTGACAAACAAAATCTCAAGAGTACAAACAAAAAATACCAAGATTACTCAACAAAAGAACTTTTAATCTCCAGTCCATAAAGTCAATGATGCAAAGCTGCTAATGTTTCATGCAGTGTCACTCATCCCATGTGCTATATTACTGTATCTCTTTATTCAACAAATAATCTTAATTGCTCCTGATTACTACTTTAACATGCAATCCTATGCAGAGTTACTCCAGTCTAAGCATACAGATTGCACTATAAATCTCCTAAGATCTGTGAAATGTATTTCACTCAAGAGCCTGACATCTCTGAACCTACATCCCTGAAGGTCCCAACCCTATGATTCTATGATGATTCTATGATCTCTCTCTTAATGTTTACTTTTAAAACACAATTTTGATCCCAAAATAAAAATCCACCCTTCTCAGTTAATAACATAATTATAATAACATTCGATTTATACCACCCTTCAGGACAACTTAACACCCACTCAGAACGGTTTACAAAGTATGTCATTATTATCCCCACAACAAAAAACCCTGTGAGGTGGGTGGGGCCACCGCCGGCACCAGGGTTTCTGGCGCCTGTGGCCACCCTTTCGTATGCACGCACACAGTGCACGCAGAGTGCTCCCCCACACATCATCACGCAGTTAAGCTGGGGCCATTGGCCGGCGGGTGGCTGGGGTGGCGTGAGGAGGCTGCCTGCGCTCTGCATGCCGCCTCGGCTCCCTGCTGCCCCTGGCCCGCGGCTGCTGGACCCGCCCCAGGGCATGTGGCAGAGGCAGTGGCAGCAGCACGGGGCTGGGTTGGCAGCGGCAGCGCAGGCCAGGCACGCCAGCTCCATGGCATGTGCCTCTGCCCCCGGCGCACCCGCCAGCACCCCCTCCAGCCCTGCAGTGCCCGCAGCCCCCGCCTCACGGTCTCAATGGTGGTGCCGGGCCTGGGTGGGGCTAAGAGAGCTTCTAGAAGCTGTGACTGACCCAAGGTCACTCAGCTAGCTTCAAGTGGAGGACTGGGGAATCAAACCCAGTTCTCCAGCTTAGAGTCCACGCTCTTAACCACTACACAAAACTGGCTTCCTATTCGCCTGTAGTATATACTTTAGAGAGAGAATCCTGCACAGCTTTTGAATACATATGACGTATATAGTTTCCATTCATTTTTTAAAATCACTTTAAAGGTGGACATAAGTAAAACATGTAACTCAGGCATGTAAGATACAAGTGTTACTCTATGTGCTGTTAGGGGCATTGGGTTGGATTCTTCAGAACATCTCTAATGACAGAAAGGATTCCTGTCAGTGGAATGGTCCTTTCTCCCCTCCCCCTCCCACTGTAGACCAACATTCCCTCCAAAAAAGATACAAGGGTAATGCATAGAAGTATGACAGAGTTTCATCAGCTTGAGGCTATACTACTGTAGATGTGTCAAGGTGCCCTGCAGTGAAAGTGACAGTACCCTAATGATCAATAACTGTGCCCTGATGTAATGAAGAAAACCATAGTGGAATCTTAAGATGTATACTAGTAGGGATAAAGGCTACACTGAGCAAAGCTTGAAGCCTTCATGTAGCCTAGGGAACCTTTCTCCAACTTAAGTGGCTCTTCCTCTAACAGAACATGATATATCCCAGCAGTCCCAGAGTATGATTGGAAGGTATGTGGCAACCTTGCTGAAGTTAAGCAGGTTTAGGTTAATCAGTGGATAAGAGGACCGGGAAACCTACATACACCACCTTGAGTTCCATGATGGAGGAAATACAATACATAATAATACATTTAATATTTCCTTAATATACCTATGTTTGAATCTGTCTATGTTATGGCATAAAGCAAAGTGTCTCAAAAACATAAAGACAGAAAGAGGATTTTGATAAGCAGTCTTCTCCAATAATTGCTGTCCCTCTCATATTTTCTTGATTCTCTGTACTGGAAATGTAGTTTTCACATATTGCATGCATCTGCTGTATCTATTTAAAAAAACTTGGCCTTTGTCTATGGTGATATGAAACATCTTGTGTTTTTGCCCTCAACATATCTTTAGAATTACAATCTGGATAGAAGCAAATATTAAAGTTCATGCACTGTCTTTCTTGCCTTTGCTTTCATCATGTGACTAGTAGTGTGCACAGGGTATGCAGGGGATAAATCTTCCTCTTTTGAATTTGCAAGTGTTGACAGGTATGCACAGGTGGCCAGTTCACACATTATGTACCTGATGTTATTGCTTCATCATACACAAATGCTACTGTAGCCCATTTTCTTTCTGTTTGTATCAGGAAATTACATAATAAGCATCAAGAATCCTAATGTTTATTATCTTCTAAAGTAACTGAGCTCTGATCTGGGCCATCCAGATCAGAGCTCAGTTACTTTAGAAGATAATAAACTTGACCTTGTCAGATCTCAGAAGCTACAATGGGTCAGTGCTAGTTAGTACTTGGATGGGAGACCACTAAAGAAGTCCAGGGTTGCAATGCAGAAGAAGGAAATGGCAAACCTCCTCTGTTAGTCTCATGCCGTGAAAACTCCAGCAGGGGTCACCATAAGTTGACTGCAACTTGACGGCACTTTACACATATAAAAAGTAACTGAATTCACTATTAATACTTCAAAAATACATGTGAGAAAATAGAATAAAGACCTGGATAAAAATGGGATTAAACACGTCAACTTCTTTAAAAATACAGTTTGTAGGGTTTACTAATGAGACTAGAATGTAAGAGATTTAATAACCTGGCTTGATAAAATGCCCAGATGGACTATGACGGATAACAAGTCAATGTATAACCTGATCCACTCAGTCACATCCAATAAATATCCTTTCTCCAGGCAACAAGAGGCAAGTGCAATGCAGGTTCCACATTAAAGTCATCATCAGCATCAGTTAGCTGTAGCATCATTTTTACCAGAAACAGCAGGACCACCAGAGGGCTCCTGCGGCCATTCTTACCTCTGCTGTCCCAATGAGGTTGTCCTATAAGGTGCCTCATCATACTTTCTTTTACTGTGTTTTATACTTTTGCTCATGGGAAAAAAAAGGAAACTGAAGCTTAATTGAGCACTAGACAACACCTAGAAGAATAATACAGAAATGAGGGTAAAAACATACCAGCCCACAGCCAGCTAACACTGCCATCAACATTTTTCCAGACTGGAGAAATTTGAGACTGTGCCTCTAATCTCACAGGCTTGCCCAGCTTCCAAACTATCAGAGTGCCACACTTCTGGGCACATGCACTGCTCCCACAGCAAGTCAATGTCAAAAGAGTTTATTGTCTATAGCCATAGGCCGTCACAATTCACCAAACATTGACTAATAAACAATTAAGGCTCACTCTTCCTAGGGGCTAAGTGAGGAGGGAAACCAGCTCTCCTCCGTATCTGTGCACATGTGATCCATGCAGTGAGGCCATGGGATTCCCCCCCCCCCGACATATAAGGAACGTACCATTTCACTCTGGGGGGAGGGAGAAACTCACCGTTTTGAATGCTGCCTTATGTCAAAGAACGCCCAACAAGTAGGAAAAAAGCACTGCAGGGAGCAGGCCAGGCAAGAGCTATTCTCCTCACAACATTTTTGTTTGTGGGAGGTGTTTTTTTAAAATATACATATTGAAAAATGGCATCTCCTTCTGTCTAATTGGATGCAGCCTACTTTCCCACCCCATTCTGCTGCCTGTTCACATCAGGTCTGAGATGTTCTAACTGCGAGGGAAACTAGCCACTGCCTGAAGTGAAGGTTATACCACAGCTGCAATCAGCGTGACTCTAAGATCCTGTTGTTGATGGACCCCTCTCTCCAACATGAAAATGGACACCAACAGCTGATGTACCTGTGCAAATAAATCCTGTGGGGTTACACTTATAAGTTACACTTATAATTATTAAGGGGTAATTCATATGAAACCAGCTCCTCACCCCATCATCATCCTTGTAAGATTTCCCACTGCAATTTTTCCTTCGCATCCCATCTGCCAAACTAGGCTGTGACCATTGAAATAAATGCTGTTAGTCTTTAAAGTGTCACTGACCATTTGTTTTATTTTGCTACTACAAACTAACATAGCTACCCCCTTGTTATCTCAAAAATGTCAGACAGTCTTAAAAGCTGGGGAGAGATGATAATATGGGCCGATTCCAGATGACTAACCTTAAGTCGCTTCATGCCGCCCTCTTCCAGATCGCGACGGGGAAAATGCGAAATATCGCATTTCCTCACGCGAGTTTTGCGCGTTGCGCAAAACTCGCGCGAGGAAACGCGATATTTTGCATTTTCCCCGTCGCGATCCGGAAGAGGGCGGCATGAAGCGACTTAAGGTTAGTCATCTGGAATCGGCCATGGACAGGTTTTTTTTAAAAAAAAATGTTAAAACAGACAATCTCCTTCCAAAAGTTAATAACCCAGTTTCTATAGTCCCTCCAACTACAAAATGAACTTGAAAATCACTCAAAATTCAGAAAGTAAAATTTAAATGTGTGATGAGCAAGCATGGGTGGAATGGGGTGGGGGGAGAGACTAACCATGCAATCCTAAGCAGATGGTTGTTGTGGGTTTTCCGGGCTGTATTGCTGTGGTCTTGGCATTGTAGTTCCTGACGTTTCGCCAGCAGCTGTGGCTGGCATCTTCAGAGGTGTAGCACCAAAAGACAGAGATCTCTCAGTGTCACAGTGTGGAAAAGGTGTTGGCAGGTCATTTATATCTACTCAGGAGGGGTGGGGTTGAGCTGAGTCATCCTGTAAGAGTTTCCCAGGGTGTGGAATGCTAATGGCGGGAGGCTTCACTGTATCCTGAGGAGGTTCTTTTGCATATGGATTGGTGCTTGATGTGCTAATCTTCTCTGCAGGGCTATTGTCGGGTGTAGAGTGTTTTGTTAGCCTGGTGTTTTTCAGAACTGGAAACCATGCTCTGTTCATTCTTAAGGTTTCTTCTTTCCTGTTGAAGTTTTGCTTATGCTTGTGAATTTCAATGGCTTCCCTGTGCAGTCTGACAAAGTAGTTGGAAGTGTTGTCCAGTATTTTGGTGTCCTGGAATAAGATACTGTGCCCTGTTTGAGTTAGGCTATGTTCAGCCACTGCTGATTTTTCAGGTTGTCCAAGTCTGCAGTGTCTTTCATGTTCTTTTATTCTTGTCTGGATGCTACGCTTTGTGGTCCCGATGTACACTTGTCCACAGCTGCAGGGTATATGGTATACTCCTGCAGAGGTGAGGGGGGTCTCTACTGTCTTTTGCTGATCGTAGCATCTGTTGTATTTTTCGGGTGGGTCTGAATACTGCTTGAAGGTTATGCTTTTTCATAAGCTTTCCCATCTGATCAGTAATTCCTTTGATATATGGCAAAAACACTTTTCCTGTAGGAGACTGTTTTTCCTTGGTTGTTTGATTCATCCTGGGTTTGATTGCTCTTCGGATTTCATTTCTGGAGTAGCCATTTGCCTGAAGTGCGTGGTTTAGATGATTCATTTCCTCATTGAGAAAGTGCGGCTCACATATCCGTCTTGCACGATCCATTAATGTTTTCATTATGCCTCTTTTCTGTCGGGGGTGGTGATTGGAGTTTTTGTGTAAGTACCGATCAGTGTGAGTTGGTTTCCTGTAGACCTTGTGACCTAACTGAAAGTTTGCTTTGCAAATGACCAAGGTATCCAGGAATGGGAGTTTTCCCTCGATTTCTTTCTCCATTGTGAATTGTATGTTCAGGTGGATGTTGTTGAGATGATTCAAAAACCCCATCAATTCTTCCTCCCCATGGCTCCAAATGATAAATGTATCATCCACAAACCGAAACCATATACTAGGTTTGTGGGGTGCTGATTCTAGAGCTGTTTTTTCAAAATGTTCCATGTAGCAGTTTGCTATAACTGGGCTGAGAGGGCTCCCCATGGCCACCCCATCCATCTGTTCATAGAATTCGTTATCCTAAGCAGAGTTACTCCAGTCTAAGCCCAGAGATTTCAATTGGTTTAGACTGGAGTAATTCTGCTTAGGATTGTACTGTAAGTGCCCCTGGTTTTCAGCAACAGGACAAGCAGGAATTCAGTAGCTGAAGTCTTCCCCCATCAGTATCTCCAGGTACGAGAAAAAGCTGCACCTCTTAAATTTCTGCCTATCAAACCAATTATAGGTACAGAATGTGTTTAGGATGGAGGGTTTACAACACATCATCCATCTCAATAATGCCACTGCTGTGTTTCCTTTAAAAACTGAACACAGCAGGGCTTCAAAAACACACACGCACAGAGGCACACACAGTGACCCCTTCAAATCATTGTTAGAGGACCAAGAAAGCTTAATTGCTGCACTAATTAAGAAGTCTTACTTTCTTTCCTGGAATATTGATTTAAGCAGGATTTCTCTTCTGCTTTGCACAGCCTGTGAAGGGCTCTTTCTCTTCCCACCCCCACCTCAATGTTTCTTCCTCCATTCAGCAGATAACTCCCTTTTCTTTCCTTGTGTGCAGATATAGATTTAAACTCACCAGGAAGGCATATGTATATTTCTTACTAGGCAGAGAGGAAGGAGGAAGGGAGCAAGAAGGAAGCAGGGAGGGGAAAATAGGCTGGGTTGTTATGCAGGACAGCCAATCCCCCTGTAAACTCCCAAGTGCATTCCTCCTCCCTAAGTTAAATGGCAACCTCCCCCCTCCCTTCTCCTGCTATGTGGGGGAGGAGAGCCACCAGGCAGCTGCCCGACTTAAAGAAAGAACATCTCCAGGCTGGGCAGGAAGAGAGTTTGCAACACTCTTTCCTCTTACTAATTATCAGAGCGACTAGAAGGAGGGAAAAAACTAAAGCATCTCCCAAATGGCAGCCATTTTTCTACAACTCAATTTCTTGAGGGCAGATGTTCGAGGCTGGGGGCAGGAAATTGCCTGCCGAAGGCGGGAACATGGCAAACCTGCTTCTGACCCAGCTGTGTTTATACCCAGTCAAGTCAAGAAAGGTATGACCCTGACTATCAGCCCCTCAGCTCACCACAGATTTTGGGTGACTCAAAACTGAAACTTTGCTTTACTATGCTTTACTGTCTTTGGCTCTCCTTTTTGCTCATGACTACAGTTGCTGCAGAGGAACAGCAATATCTCTCCCCCCTTTAAAACAATGGCTTATCTGATTGTGTATGTGTAAAAATATCTGGCAACTCCAATGTCTGTTCACCTGGAAACACATTCTCATTTAGTAGTTCACAAGAACATTTATTTGTAGATGTTGAATTTCTCAAAGATTTCCCCCCAGCTTAGGTCAACGTAATCAATTTGTTACATAGCTCATTCCTCTTAGCAGTTTGACAGGAACAATTCCTGAGAAATTTATTGCTAACAGATTACTGTTAGAGATAAAACAGAACACAACTCTTCTCCAGATTGAGAGGCTACATTTCTGGTACTTTTCTTGCATTCTTCCCAATGCAAGTCAACCAAGTATTTATGATACAGAGCAAGAACCAGTCACCTACAAAATAATGTGTAAACTATTTATCTATACTTTCTCCTGCACCTGTTTTCCAGCTATACACAAGTTCCTACATTGTGCCACTCAGGATACTTGCTTTGTCAGCACCAAAACATTCAGGAACAGCTGCCAAACAGCATGCACAATCTCCATATAAATCATTCTGACCTTTTAACTCTACCATCACTCGCTACCCTCAAATCAGAGATAACTGGCCAGAGATACCAGCTAAGAAAAAATGGTTTACAAGGCAGAAGACAACAAATACCTTCATAATGCATCTGTGGTTTAACAGGGCAGAGTACAGTATTTAAAGCATTTTAAATATTCAGAGGAATTTTTTTTTAAATTTAAATTATAAACATATTGCAACATTTTAAATATAAATAGAGGACTCAGAAAGTGAATCAATTCATGCAAGAGATGTCACTGCTAGCAAAGTTTCACTGGCAGACAACAGAGCAAGTACATGAAACGACAACTATCACTTATGGCAACAGGTCAACTGACATCATAGTGATGAGTAGATCTGGGAACTGGCACTGCTGTTGAAGAAAGCACTGCAAGAGAGACAACAAGAGACAGCACTAATGAAAGAGTTGTTCAGGATGAAACTCTTCCAAATTAACCTCAGAGGACATCTGTAAAAAAAATTATTTTATAATCTGTTAGAAAACATGTTGTACAACAGCATCTTTCTTCTAAACTATACCACATTCACTGCAATTAATCCTATCAACAACACAGAAAGAATGAAGTGAACTGGCTAGTGTGTTCTTCAATTTCCCTGTTTTTTCTGCAGCTCATAGAAATTAATAGTAGAAAACCAATTGTGTGAATTGTCTGAGCAAAAGCTTCATTTTGTACCTTACTTTTTCTATGCATGGATTAGTTGCTTAGCAAAACTGAAGCTTTAGTTCATAATGAACAATTCGGACGGTCAATTCACCAAGAAGAAGAAAACCTACTGCATCATTCATTGGTTATCTCATGGTGACTGCATTATTTTTATCTTGTAGTCCATCTTGAGTCTTGGAAAGGAAGGTGGACTATAAATAAACGATTGTTGTTAATAGTATGCCACAATCTCAGCAACGTGCACCTCACCCATGAATCATTTAGACTTGGCCTGATTCTACTCCTAAGCATGCAATCTGTCTGTGTCTGTACAGACATGTGAATGCCTCTCTCAACTAATCTGAAAATGTCCCCCATTTTCAATCAAATCTTACCACAGAGCAGCAATCGTCAAACCAACTGCACAAACAGGGAAACCTGGTCACGAAAATCCTCCCTTAGTGTTTACCCAAAGTACAGATGGAGCCTAAGGAACTATCATTTCATCAAATTTAGAGAAGCTGAATATTCAGCCAGGTGGGTACTAGACTTGTGCATCTAGAGAATTCTGGAAACCATTATAAATGCACATACAAGGAGCATCTGAAGGCACCAAGCTTACTGTCAAAGAATTCCTCTGGTTCTTGGTTCTATATTTGAAAATTCCCAGTTTAAGAACAAATTATTCCCTTTATTTCACTAACATTTGAATTATAAAGATGATGTGAGAATACGAGCAGTACCAATCAATATCAGTGCATGGAGTTTTCCAGCTTTCCTCTCTGCTCCTGCAGCCTATTCTGACCTCCCATTCCCAGTGTTGCAGAACCCTTCCGGAGAAAAAGCTGCATGGGCTGGGGGAGGGGAATGGAATGAGAACGCAGTTAAAACGCTTCTGTTGCACAGAGCATCTGCAACACTCTGTTGACAGAAGAGAAAGGAGAGGAAATTTCACCTTCCATCACCCTCCTTTCACAGCACTCTGGCCACCTAGGTATTCCGTTGAATGGATCCTGCAACCCCAGGAAGAGTTTTTTCAAGGATCAAAGAGGGCTGCAGGAATGGGGAAGAATGCTGAGAAACTTCATGAATAAGAGGAAACGGGTCAGTGTATATATCTTTAAAATCATGGTGAAATATTTAAAGAGATTAGGTACAGGGAGAAAATCTGAGAGAAAATGCACAGTAATCTCTGTAGTGAAATTGTGGCATACTATCCAGAAACTTTGTTTTATTATGAAAACAGATATGCTTCATCTCCATAAAGAGTAGTTCCAAGTAAAGTTCTAAATTCATAAATCCTGCACACAGTCAACATGGTGTACTGGCAGAGTGTCTGACTAGGATCAGAGAGACCCAGATTGGAATCTCCACTCTGTCACAGAAACTTGCTTGGTGACCATGGCCAGTCATACACACTCAGTCTAAGCTATAACATGAAGACGGGACAACAATGTAAGCTGCTTTGGCTCCCTGTTGAAGAGTAAGTTTGGGTACAAAGAAAGCAAGTAAAGTAGCAACCATTTATATTTTAGGACACCTTGTAAAACAAGACATATACCAATGTTACCACAAATTAATTACATGAATAGATGAAATGTTTCATTTCTTCTCCCACAAAGATCAAAATAAAATCCATTTATTGTCTTTGCCAAACCCCCACCCCAATGTTAAGTGTTTTGAAATCTATTGTTTTCTGGCTTTAAAAATTACTCCAAACGTCAGAAATCAATTATTTGAAATAAATACTATCATTTCAGTTAAATCACACCAGTTTCATTGTTAGTTGTTTTGAAAAAGACAGGAGGTGTACATCTGTAAGAGATGTGGCAGTCTTCAACCTGATCTTCACAGTGCACATCTCTGTTGATCAAGAAGGTAAGTATCTAGCAACCCACATCAGTGCAGTATAAAGTATCCTCCTCATATTGCCTTTGTTCTGGAAGCTGCTGCAAGTATGAAGTTAGAAACCCCTTGATGGTATGAACAATAGTTCCTCCTCATCACAGAATTACAGAGTTGGAAGGGGCCATACAGGCCTTCTAGTCCAACCCTCTGCCCAATGCAGGATGAGCCTAAAGCATCCCTGACAAATATTCATCCAGCCTCTTCTTGAAAACTACCAGTGAAGGGGAGCTCACCACTTCCCTAGGCAGCTGATTCCACCTTTGAACTACTCTGATCGTGAAAATGTTTTTTCTAATATACAGCTGGTACCTTTCTACATGTAATTTCAGCCCGTTGCTTCGAGTCCTATCCTCTGCTGCCAACTGGAACAGCTCCTTGCCCTCTTTCAAATGACAGCCTTTCAAATATTTAAAGAGAGTAATCATGTCCCCCCTCAATCTCCTCTTCTCCAAACTAAAAATTCCCAAGGACTTCAGCCTTTTCTCGTAGAGCTCAGTCTCCAGACCCCTGATCATTCTCATCGCTCTCTTCTGCACCCTCTCAATTTTGTCCACATCCTTTTTGAACTGCACACAGTACTCTAGGTGTGGTCTAACCAAGGCAGTATAGAGAGGGACTATGACCTGCGATTTTGATGCAATGGCCTTTTTGATACAACCCAAGACTGAGTCTGCCTTTTTTGACACCACATCACACTGACTGCTCATATTTTGTTTACAGTCCACTCTTACTCCAATATCTCTTTCGCATATACTACTACCCAGAAGTGTATCCCCCATCCTGTATTTGTGCTTCACATTTTTGTGGCCCAGATGTAATACTGTGCACTTATCTATGTTGAATTACATCCTGTTCACAACCACCCACTTCTCCAAAGTATTCAGTTGAATTTTAACTCTGTCTTGTTGGGTGTTTGCCACTCCTCCCAATTTGGTATCATTAGCAAATTTAATGAGTAGCCCATTTACCCCTTCATCCCGATCATTGATAAAAAATATTGAAAAGTACTGGGCCCAAAACCGAGCCCTGTGGCACCCCACTGGACACCTCCCTCCAATCTGATGAAACACCATTGACCCACCAATCTTTGGGTGCAGTCCTCTAACCAGTTCCCTATAGTCCAGTCCGCAGTCTTCCAGTTTACCCATTTGAATGTCATGGGGAACCTTATCAAAAACTTTGCTGAAATCCAGGTAAATCACGCCGACAGGTAAGCTTGTCGCTGGATCAAAGAAGGAAACCAGGTTGGTCTGACAAGATCTGTTGGGGACAAAACCATGTTGACTTCCCCAGATCACAAAGCAGTCCTTCAGATGCTTACAAATCGATCCCTTTAAAATCTGCTCTAATATCCTCCCAGCAACAGAAGTCAGACTGACTGGCCTGTAGTTTCCCGGGTCATCCTTCTTCTCTTTCTTAAAGATTGGGATAACATTCGCTCTTCTCCAATTTTGTGGCACATCCCCAGTCCTCCAGGAGGCCTTGAAGATGATGGACAGAGGATTTGTAAGTTCTCTAGAAACCCAGCCCAGGGAATCTGTATTCATCCAATGCAGCCAGATGCCTCTCCACAACCTCTCTGTCAATGTCAACTAGCCACCCAGATGTCCTGTCATGTCTACTTCCATCTTTAGATGGGCTCGAGTTCTTCAGGGAGAAAAAAAGGGAGAAAACAGAGGCAAAAAAGTCATTAAGCCTGTCTGCTTTTTCTCTGTCCTCTATCAGAGTTTCTCCTTCCACTCCCAACAGCGGTCCAATTGCCTCTTTTACCTTGTGTTTGCTTCTCACATATCTGTAGAAGTTTTTCTTATTGTAGCGAGCCCCCCCTGGCCAGACCCAGCTTATACTGAGATTTGGCTTCTCTGATGGCTGATCTGCAGTACCTAGTAACCCTCATATATTCCTCTTTAGAGGTCTGTACTTCGCTCAATTTCCTGAACATTTCCTTTTTCTCCCTTAGCTTATTTTGGAGCTCTCTGTTCATCCATATCGGTTTCTTGGAGCCCTTATCATGTTTCCATCTTGCTGGAATAGTGAGGGCTTGAGCTTGCAAAAGCTCATGTTTGAGAAGAGCCCACACTTCACTTTCTCCTTTCCATTCCAGCACGCGCCCCCATAGAATGACTCTCATCAAGTCTCTGAGTTCATTGAAGTCGGCCCTATGAAAATCTAACCTATGAGTTTGGCTACGAACTTTCTTGGCCCCCCACAGCAACTGGAATTCAAGGAGGATATGGTCACTTCCCCCTAAGGTCCCCACCACCTTTACCTCACCTACCAGTTCTTCCCTGTTGGTTAATATTAAGTCTAGTATGGCCAAGCTCCTTGTAGCTTCCTCCACCATTTGAAAAAGGAAGTTATCGGCCAGGCAGGTCAGGAAGTTGCATGATTCTTGTCGCTTTGCTGAGCTTGTCTCCCAGCACACATTGGAGAAGTTGAAGTCACCCATAATTATGAGGTTCTGATGTCTGGATACTCTACCAATCTGTTCAAAGAGAGCAGCATGCATTTTCTCTCCCTCGTCAGGTGGTCCGTAGCAGACTCCAACAACAATACCCTTTGTCCTTCCTCCTCTTATTTCCACCCATATACTTTTCACTGGGTTGTCAACCACATTCTCCAGAACTTCCTGACAATCAAGACCATTACCACATTCCAGTCATGGAAATTATCCCACAAGGGTCGAATCCACATTCACCCATTACCCGCATGTTTATCGGATATCTTCCGTTTGCCTCCAATCCGCAATTTTTTCCTCTTCGTTCACATTCCTGCTTCCAATCCATCTTTCTCGCGCGTCCCTCTGGTCACACGGCCGCTCGAAAACTGCTTTTTTGGGTGGGACCTTTTTTCCCTGCCCATTTTTAAAATTTTTTTTGAGTGCACTTTTCCGTTATTTCAACCTTGCCTTATAAAGAAACATCATTGAAGATAATGATGCCTCCCTACTGACAGCACTGATGGCTCTCTCCCGTTTCTTTTTTGAAAATTTGGAAGCATGTGGGAAGCTTTCGTGGGCATTTCCTATGCAGAACAGTTCAGTGCCTGAATTTTACTGAAGTTTCACTTCCTTGATGTGTCATTATTTCAATATTTCATAATTTCGATATTACAGTAATATAAAATAAAAAAATAAAAAACAGTTAAAAAGGAAGTTTCGCAAAAAGCGAGGTGTTGTATTATATATAAAAGATGAATTGCAGCCCAGACTAGTGCTAAATGATGCAGAAGCCAGATATGTAGCAGTGGAAATTATATGGAATTCTAAGAAGATATTGTTGATTGGGATCTATGCACCTAATGGTGCAAAAGAGAAATTTTTTAAGGACTTAGAGAAACAATTGGATGATTTGTCTTATGATCACATAATCCTGGCAGGTGACTTCAATGGAGTTACAAATTTGGAAGAGGATAAGCAGTCTAAAACAGCTCACAAAAAAGAGGACTATTGCCAAAGACTTTTTTTGGACTTAAGGAACAAGAAAACTTAGAGGATGTATGGAGGAGACAATACACATTTTACTCTGCAAGACACTTTACACTATCAAGAATTTACATGATCTGGGCCTCCAAAGACTTGGCACTATGGACTACAGATGTGGAGATAATGCCTAAGGTAGGCTCAGATCACAATCCAATTATGTGGAGATTTGGGAAAAATTTCAAAAGGAAAGGATGGAGAATAAATGAAGATCTGTTACAAACAGAAGAAAATATTGTGTTGCTATGAAGAGAGACCAAATTCTTTATACAGTACAACTTGAATAAAGAAGTGCCGACTAATAAGGTATGGGACACCTACAAAGCAGTGATAAGAGGCATACTAATGGACTTGAATGCAAGGAGTAGGAGGAAAAGGAGGAAAAGAGATCTGAAATTTTGGACAAAATTAAAGCCAAAGAGACACAACTCAAGAAAAGACCGTGGGAAAAGAAAATTTATCAGGACATTAACATTTTGCAGGAACAATTGACGGCAATGGATAATAAAGAACTAGAATGGAACCTTAAGAGGATGAACCAGAGGTCGTTTGAAGGTGCCAATAAACCCGGGAAATACTTGGCGTGGCAATTAAAAAAAAGGAAGGAGAAGAAAATTATAAGTAAAATTTTGGAAGAGGATAAGGTGTTGATGGATCAAGCTGCCATTATTAGAGCCTTCTTTAAATTCTATGCAAAACTGTACCAAAAAAAAGAAGTGAGTAAGAGTTCAATTGTGGAATATTTAGAGAAGATGAAAATCCCGACAATCTCTGAAAAATGGAAAGAGAAACTAAATAAGGAAGTGACAGAAGAAGAAATAAGGGACGCTATACAATCAACCAAATTAGGGAAGGCACCAGGACCAGATGGCCTAACAGCAAAGTTTTATAAAGTGATGGTTAATGAACTGGCGCCTTTCCTGAAAGAGGCAATGAATGGAGCAATGCAAGACCAAAGAGTTCCTGATTCATGAAGCCAACATATCATTGATTCCGAAGGAGGGTCAAGATTTGACAAATGTTAAGAATTATAGACCAATTTCCTTGTTGAATAATGACGATAAAATATTTGCAAAGGTGTTGGCAGAGAGACTGAAAGGATGGATGTCGGAATTCATTGCTGAGGAACAGGCGGGATTTTTACCTAACAGACAAATTAAAGACAATTTGAGGATAGTGATAAACGCTATTGAATATTACGATAAGCACTGTGACAGAGAGCTTGGTTTTTTCTTCGTGGATGCAGAAAAAGCATTTGATAATTTGAACTGGGACTTTATGTTTGCCACTATGGAAAAGCTGCAAATGGGAGAAAAGTTCATACAAGCGGTTAAAGAAATTTATAGAGACCAAAGTGCAGCAATTATAGTGAATGAGGACTTGACCAAAAAATTGAAAATAAGTAAAGGAACGAGGCAGGGGTGCCCTTTGTCACCATTGTTATTTATCTTGATTTTGGAAATATTGATGATTCAAATACTAGAGGACGATACAATTCGAGGTATGAAAATAAAAGAGTTTTCCTACAAGGTCAGAGCTTTTGCGAATGACATAATGTTAATAGTTGAAGATCCAACTGAAAATATGCCAAAGGTAATAGAGAAAATAAAACAATTTGGAGATCTGGCTGGATTTTATGTGAACAAAAAGAAGTCAAAGATTTTATGCAAGAACATGACTAAGCAGAAGCAGCAAGAGTTAATGGAGATAACAGATTGTGAGGTAACTAATAAAGTAAAATATCTGGGCATTGAATTGACTGCGAAAAATATAGATCTGTTTAAAAATAATTATGAGACACTGTGGATACAAATAGAGAGAGAATTACTAAAACGGAATAAATTGAACCTATCCTGGTTGGGAAGAATAGCAGCAGTAAAAATGAATGTCCTACCACGAGTAATGTTCTTGTTGCAAACCATACCAATTATCCGAGACTCCAAACAATTTGACAAATGGCAAAGGAAAATATCAGACTTTGTGTGGGCAGGCAAGAAACCTCGAGTGAAGATGAAGGTATTACAGGATGCAAAGGAAAGAGGTGGTTTACAACTGCCCAACATAAGGTTGTATTATGAAGCAATATGTCTGGTATGGTTGAAAGACTGGATAATGTTAAAAAACCGTAAGCTTCTGGCCTTGGAAGGACATAAAAAAATATTTGGATGGCACGCATACATGTGGTATGACAAAGTAAAAGCGGACTCTTTGTTTTTGCATCATTATATTCAAAGAAGCCTCTTTGCGGTCTGGAAGAAATACGAGGTGTATATGGAGGAGGGAATTCCTTCATGGGTGGTTCCGTATGAAGTAATAGATCCGAGAACTGTTGATAATGAACAACAATGCCTAACGTACAAGGAGATTATACAAATACAATATTCAAAAATGAGAATAAAGACAGAAGAAGAATTGTCTCCTTGTTACGGATGGTTTCAGTACAGACAGATTAGAGATCTTTATAATGCGGACTGCCTGAGAGGAGGTATAAGATTGGAAAAATCGGAGTTGGAGGAAGTGTTACTACAAGAAGGCAAGAAAGAAATATCTAAAATCTATAAATTACTTCTGAAATGGTATACAGAGGAGGAAACAGTAAAAGTCCAGATGGTGAAGTGGGCAATAAATTTTCATAAAGAGATAACAATGGAGGCGTGGGAGCATCTATGGAAAAATACATTGAAGATTTCAACCTGTATGAACATTAAAGAGAATGTGTACAAAATGATCTACAGATGGTATCTAACACCAAAGAAAATTGTGCTAGGAAATACCAATATGTCGGACAAATGTTGGAAATGCAGAAAGCATGAAGGATCATTATATCACATGTGGTGGACTTGTGAAGTAGCCAAGCAGTACTGGGGAGAAATAATTGAAGCAATAAATGAGATTTTGCAAATCCAAATTAATAAGAACCCAGAACTGTTGCTACTGAACCTTGGAATGGAGACTGTTCCAGTGCAGTATAGAACATTGTTATTTTACATGACTGCTGCGGCAAGACTTTTGTATGCGCAGAAATGGAAGACACAAGAAATACCAACTGTAGAAGATTGGATTTATAAATTGCTGTACATGTCGGAGATGGACAAAATGACAAGGAAACTCAAAGATCTTGACCTAGGGCAATATGTTACTGAGTGGGGGAAACTGAAACAATTTTTGGAAAAAAAATGGGATGTAAAAGGAGAATTGTGGCAGTTTGAGAATTTTTAGAGAAAAATAAGGATGAGAGAGAGGGGGGGGTCTTACCATATAGGGGAAATGTAATTACAATCTAAGCTAGTAAAAGGATTAGGGGAATTTTCTTTCAGAGTATATGAATAAGAGTATAGTCAAATGAATACATTAATGGGGCATACTATATATATTATAAATGATATATAATGTTAGTGGATCAGGTTGTGTAATATATAATGATTATGTAAAATGGTGTTGTGTGTTGTGCCACATTGGTGGCATGGCACACAGTAAGGGTTTTATAATACATATTATATTGATAGTAGTATATTTAATAGAATATAAGTTTAAAAGAAATAGAATATGTTTAAATTAAGATTTTTGTTATATGTTATGCTATATTATACTGGTCTGCTATATTAAGGGTTATAAGATGTATACTATATTGATAGTATAATTGATAGATGTGTACTATATTGATAGTATATTTGATATAAATGATAAAATATCTGGGGAAAAATTTTAGAATGTGCTTAGAGTAAGGGATTTTATTAAGTAATAAGAGGGGTTATGGGTTGGAAAGCTGTTGGAAGTCGATAGGGAGGGGGGAGGAAAAGGGTGGGGGATAGGGTTAATTAGTTATTAAGTGATTGTATGTATTAAATTTGAATGTTATACTCACCAATAATTTTTTTTTTAAAGGAAGTTTCGCGAGTCCGTTCTGAGGATGGATTCACCCCAAAATGATATTTCAAACTACCAGATTTGATTCAGAAACAGCATAATCAATAAATCCAATGCTATGAAGTCAAAAACAGTCTTTTGCAGACTACGGAGCACTTGCAAGTTGAATCAGCCAATAGGAACTCTCGGAACGGCTGGAGAGACAGGAAGGGGGGTGGTTTTTAAAAAAAACACGTAAATTGCGCATTGGCCCGTTCACGGCCACCGTGAAACTCCCGTTGAAAACCTGTGACCACATATTCGGGAGAAATGCGAATGAAATGCGTCTGTTTAATGAGGTGATGTGATCGGCACTCGGGATTGCATGGGGAATGCAGGGAACATGTGACTTAGAATGAGTAATGTGGATTCGACCCAAGTCTCAGTAATTCCTACTATATCATAGCCCTCTGTTTGCAAGAGAAGCTCAAGCTCTTCCTTCTTATTACTCATACTTTGGGCTTTGGTATATAGGCACTTGTAGCCTTGTACCTTTGTTTGATCTGTCCTACCCAGGTGAGCCCCTGCTGTTATCACTTCTTCATTGAAATCCCCATGGTGATCGTCCCCTTCCCCTTGTGGCATCAGTTTAAAGCTCTCCTGATGACGCTCTCCAGATTCTTTCTAAACATTTTCTTCCCTGACCTTGAGAGGTGAAGCCCATCATGTGCTAGAAGGCCTTCTCTAAGAAAACTTATCCCGTGGTCCCAGAACCCAAAGCACTCCTGCCAGCGCCACCACCTCATCCAACGATTCACCTCGAGTATGGTCTTCTCCCTTTGCATTCCTCTTCCTTTGACAGGAAGGATAGAAGAGAACACCACCTGTGCTCCCACTGTCTTCAACTGCCCTCCAAGAGCTTCATAGTCCTCTTTAATTTTTGCAATGGTATTTGCAGCCGTGTCATTCGTTCCCACATGAACCAGCACAAACGGCTACTAATCAGTCGGTCTGATCAGTTTCGGCAGTCGGTCTATAATATCCTGAATTCTGGCTCCCGGCAAGCAACACATCTCTTGGAGTAGGGGATCTGGCCTGGACACATGACGTTCCATACCTCTGAGCAGAGAGTCCCTGATGACCACCACCTTCCGTTTTCTTCCACTTCCGTGTGGCCCCATGCCCTCTTCACTCCCTCCTCCAGGTTTTTGTGGTTCTCCTTCTACTCTTGTCTCTGTCACCATCTCAAGCACCTCAAAACAATTCTTGAACTCCAGTGGACCAGAGTGTCGCCTTAGTCCACATCTTCGTATTGCAGAACTGAGAGGAGGCTCCAGAAGGGAGATCGAATCTTTTTTCTTCTCTTGGACTTATTTCTTCATGCTTGTGCAGAGCCCCCAGGCTCTTCTTAATAAAATCCTCCCCTTCATTGATTTCCTGAAGGGTGGTGATCCTCTCCTCCAGGCTCTGAGTCTTCTCCTCCAAAAGCCTGACCAGCTTACACTTCTGACAAGTGAAGTCCGTCTTCTCTTCCGGGAGGAAAACAAACATGGCACACTCCATGCAGGTGACTGGAAAGGGGCCTTCTGTTGTCATCATCATCTTCCAAGTATATTCCAAGAGTACTCTTCTAGCTGCAGGTCCTTTTCCTTCTCCTTCTCAGAGCCCAGATGGCTGTGATGTGCCTCTGGTGAGGAGGAGCCTACTTCAATTCAAGGCTCAGTCAGTAGAGGGTGGGAACAGCAGTTAGCCCCAGGCAAAACAGACACTCTCCAATTAGTAATAATCCCCCTCTGCAATCAGCTCCAACTCAGGCAAAAAAGACAAACAGAAACACTTACCCCAACTGGCACAACTTTACAGCAGGCTCTACACACTCACACAGCCCCAAGCGCTGTCCTCCCACACAGTAACCTCAGCAAATTCCCCCAACAGTTAAGGAAGGCAACAGAAAAAGACTCACTGCTCTAGCAGCTCCCTTTCCTGCTCCTTCTCAGAGCCCAGATGGCTCTGAAACTGGCCGTATGATGGCCTTGAAACTGGCCATATGAGGTTGGATCCCAACACCTTTTAATGTGAGTGGAAAGACAATTCTGCAAGGTTAGGAGCCATTTCATTTGATTCTCCCTTCCCACTGCAGAGCCTCACACCACATCATGGGTTGTTCCTGAGGCTCTCTCAACCCTCAGAAGCAGAACCAGCAGGAATGGAAAAGTGGGGGAGGGGGGAATCTGTTTTTTGGATCTAACTCAGGGTGTTTAAAGCACTTCATATACATTGCCTTGTAATAATTACAATAGCATTATTACCACCATGTGATATTCAAGAATGGGAGGGTAGCTAAGGTAGATAGGGGTAAAGGGTTGAACTTGAGGTCTATACCTGCCTGGCAAAGGTAAGAGTCAAATGGGAAATTTCTGTTTCATAATTCAATCATTTACTGAATGTTTCTTTATATTCCGTCATGATTGCTTTGTTCATCCGAACAGGGCCTTCTGCAGGTTCTACCTTGCAAATGGGTAAAATCAACAGCTGCCTATACATCTGCAGCCCTAACATTATGGAATGGTCTATCTGAAGAGGTCAGGAAAGCTCCCACTCTCCTGGCTTTCCACAAACTATACAAAAATGAATTATTCAAGAGGGCTTTTTTACACAAGTATAGGGCTGTGCTGTTAGGAAATGGTTCAGAGAGACGATCTGGTAAAGGGATGGTGATTGTTGACTATACTACTGTGTACTGTCCTTTGCTATAAGTACGTTCCTACTGGGTCGTTTCCACATCATTTAATATGTCATGTTAAATCGCTTATGTTGTGGTTCAGCAATGTTTCAGCTCTGTATCGTATTTCTGCTTGTTTTCAATTTCTGCAATCCACACCCTATTGTATTGCTTATTGAATGTCCCAGCTTTTGATCATATTGACTTATACTGTGTAATCTACTTTGAGAAGGGTGGGCTACAATCATGTAAATAAAATAGGTCCTAATTCATTGTCTGACCAAATGATTGTGAAAACTGACACTGCTGAAAGGGTAGTTTCCTTTTTTAAAAATCCTTTCTTTCCCTGAGGGGCTTCTATGCATAATATAGGACTATATGGCCCTGCATGCATGTACACACACCCTGCAATTTTTGTTACGTTTGTTCCCAGGCTAAGGACAATAGTGAGCACAGCGATACAACCCATCTGTTCTCTTTTGGGTATACTTGAAAGGTTCAATTACTAGTTATTTAAGGCAGCTCATGATGACAACAGTCTGATAACACCTAATATATTTTGCTACATCTGAACAACATATGGTTGAAATTAATATTTACAATGAACCTTGTGTGAATTCAACAGATTCAGCAAACGCACGTTCAAATTGGTACTAACTGTTAATAGCGTGAAGCAGATCTGGAAGATCTGGGTTTGAAATTTTATTCCGAGTCATTGACAAGACTGGCTTCATACCTATTTCTATCATTTTATAATAGAGACTAGCTTGATATCTGTGCTTCGCTATAGTATTTAACTACTTTAAATCCAGTTATAATATCCTCCAAAGACCATGTTGCTGCCCGACAGATGTGCACCAGCAGCACCCCTGAAAGGAACGCAGCAGAGGCAGCTAGTGCTCCTGTTGAATGGGCACAGAGAGTTAATGGCAAGGAGCTTAAGTAGATTTATAACACATTTTAATAAAAAGTACCACCCATCTAAATATTGTCTGCCCTTATAGGGGCCAGAATGACAAACAAAAAATGCAAATATATTATTTTATATATTATATTGATATGTTACTGTTTTAAAATTATTCAAGAATACATTGTTAACTTCAAATATTCAATATCTGATAGTTAATGTTATTTTTTATTTCAATCCAATTTGCTTATATAGCTTAATAAACATCTGTTATCTAATGGCAAGGTTTATTAGGATGGACAGAGAAAATATTCCTGAATATTATGAATATTTCTTATACCTGAAATCCTAAAATTTGTATTTTAAACGTCATATGTTTATCATATTTTGATAGTCCTTGTTATGTGTATTTTAATGTAGAGTTTATTTTTTTCTAAATTTTTGTCTTCTTTCCCTTTTTCTTTACCTCTATTTTGTCTAAAAAAATTTTTAAAAAATGCAGAGTCCTTCCAAAAGGATTGAGCTCTGTCCACATAAAATAAAACAGCTCTCCTTACATTTAAAGTGTGTAGCATACATTCTTGTGAAGTTGTCGGGTTGGAAAAAATACTGGAATGGTTATGCTCTGAGACTCATGAAATCCGGACACTACCTTTGGTAAGAACTGCAAGCTAGCAGACATCACCACTTTGACAGGATATACCTCTAGTAAGGGGGGATGCACCCTTAATGCCTGGAACTCACTAACTCTCTTGGCCGATGGAACAGCTAACAGAAATGCCACCTTAGAGGAAAGGAGAGGCTTGTTGCTGATGACGTGAATGTTTTTAACATCAGACTGGCTAAGACCAGGGAGAGGGACCGTTGCAGTACCACAAGGGCCCTTGGTGGGTTCAAATTATATAGACCCTTCGAAAACAACCTTGACAAATAGTATGAAAATATCATTTCCCCATCTATACTAGTATGTAAAGCAGAAATGGCAGCTAAGTGGATTTTAACAGAGGGAAAAGCCAAACCAGAGGTTTGCAGTAATGTTATATAATCAAAGATCTTAGACAAAAAACAGGTGTTATTTAATGGAATTTCCTGTCAGTAAAGTTAATCATGCCGAACAGTTGAAAACAACTAGTTTGTTGGCTTAATTGTGTTATGGCAGCTGCTTTCAGTTTTGTGTGACTTTATTCTGCTTTATCAAGTCTAATCCACTTTGTAATGAGATATTTGTTTTAACTTGTAATAGATTTCTTGATTGACCCAATTACAAAAAAACCCAGTAAATGAACCATTGACAAAGCCAAGAAAGCTGATAGCATACCAAGATACCGTGCATGTGGCTTTCCTTTTGGAGCAATGAAACGTCAACAAGAATGTAAGTGATCAGTCCAGAGACAGGAGTCTTGTATCTCTTCATTTATTCTACAGCCAACATACTTTGTGATACAAGACTGCTTATCCATCCAGTAGTCATTTTAATTAGTCATTTTATGATGCATTTGTAGAAATAGAGCTCCTTGTAGTGATATTTCACCCTAAAAGTAGACATATAGTTACGGATAAATGGTCTTGAGGACATATTATGCAGAAAGTTTATGCTTCGATAAATCTGTTAGTCTTTAAGTGCCACAAGCCTCATTTTTGTTTTTGCATATTAAACATAACCTAAAATTGTTGGTTCATTGGGAGAGAAAGTTCTTTGGCAGAAAAAATGACAAGAAAATTTGTACATGCTTTCTTGATACTTTTCTTCCAAAAAGCATTTTGGCAAGTTAGTATTTTAAAAAACCTGTTCTGACAAGGCACTCCATCAATGGAAGAAGTTGACTCAGTCATTCTCTAAATTTAACATAAAATGATGCAGGATTATGCATTTAATGCTGCTGTGGATTAATTCTACTTTCCTCTTGATTCTATTTAGTGTTTAGAATGGGACACAGAAATAGGAAACCATTGGGACTGGTGTTATTGCAATTTTATCCAAGGACAACTTTGGCTGTCAAGGTGGCACAGAGTACTTGGTATTACATGCTTTGCAGAACTACAAACCATGACATCATCACACACCTTATGTACAAAGACAGAAAATGAAATGTAGGGTCAAAATAAGGCACAACTCCTAAGTGAGTTATAACTATCACAAAGTCAGGCACATCAGTGTAAAAGTGATATATGAAGCAATGACATCTGGAGCAGAACTGCAACCAGTCCTCTGTTTTAATGCAAAACATGTTCATGCAAGTCACTTTTCATATCTTTAAGATGAAGGCTGCTTTTAGATGAGAAGCGTCAGGAAGTAGATAGTTTCTCTCCAGTGGTCATTCCTTACTTACGACTTTTACTTCTCTGAATTGAACCTCACACCTAGGTCTTTTCTGCATAGGGCTTGTTCACCAATTCTGGCCACATACAGCTTCAATGTATCCTCCGATATCTGAATGCATAGTCAAAATACTCCAATTCAGTGTACAAACTGCTTCCTGGACATTTTTGTGTTATGAATGGTGAAAGGCTGCATCAGCCATAGAATCAATTTTTCCCTGGGTTTTCCTCCTTGTGCACATACCCTGATTTTTTTACAGCAAAGTTAAATGTCAGCATTTTTGAAATACAGAATATTTTATCTCATGTAAACCCTGGCCCTGACTTTCTCCTTTCGTCCTCCCCTTTATTCCCCATGTGTTGCCAGCCATTAATCCTTAGTTACTGTCAGTATAATGTAGTGGAAGGGGTCTTTACAGGCCTGTTTTGTCCTTTGAGGGAGGATTTACGGGTCCAAAGTCCAGCAAAAGCTGGGTGACTAGATACCATGGGACTTGCATGACTCATGGCTGCTAGCTATTGTTCAAAAGCAGCCACCCCACAAAATCCAGTGTGGTGTAATGGTTACAGTTTCAGACCAGGATCTGGGAGACCCAGGTTTGAACCCTCCCCCCTTTGCCATGGAAGCTCATGAGGTGACTTTGGGACCTTCATGGCTGGAACTTGTACCCAGGTCTCTTCAGTACTAATTCAGCACTCTAACCATTATAGCCATTCCTGTACCACACAGGAATGTCACATCTATCTCCCCCCTCAGTGACATCTGTCTCCCCCCTCCCTCAGTGGCCCTTGCTCTATGCCCAGAGGAAGGCAAAAACCCTCCAGGATTCCTGGCCAATCTGACCTGGAGGAAAATGCCTTCTTGTCCCCAAAATAGTGATTGGCATTACCCTGGGAATATAAGAAAAGGCCACAAGAACCAAGCACAGGCTTATCTCTTCATGCATTCCCTCTCCTGCTCTGTGTACATTCATATAAAGTCAGAGAATCATCATAGCTGTCAGATGATTATCTAGCCCACCACCTCCCGAGGAAGCCTGTTCCACTGGGAAACTGCTCTAATTCTCAGGAAGTTCTTCCTAATGTTTAGCCCCAAACTCTTTTGTTTTAATTTTAACCCATTGTTTCAGGTACAACCTGCTGGGGCAACAGAAAACAACTCCACTTTATCCCCTATGTGACAGCCCTTCAAATACTTGAAGAGGGCTATCATTAGAGATGGGCACGATCCAAAAAAAAATAAACGATCCAGCTGATCGGTGCCAGCAACAATCCCGAATTAACGATCTGCACCAATCATCTCTCGTTCCCGAGCCGTGGATCGTGGAGGCCAAAGCGGGGCGCACTGCTATTTCCAGCTATGTGGGAAGGTGGGTGGCGGCGGCAGCCAACTCTCTCAGTCTCTCTCTCTCTCTCCAAAGGCTAGCAAGTAGCAAGCAAGAGCTCTGTCCCACTCCACTGCTCACAGAAAGTGAAACCCAGCCTGGGAGCCCATGGCATGGGTCCCATTCAACAACACAGGAGGTCTGTGTTTGGCCGTCAGAACTGCCTATCAGGGTTTGCAGGGATGAGATTGGAGTGCCCATGGCTACAGAACACCCCCTTCCCCCTCCCTCCCCTGGATGTCTTCTCCCAACTGGTGACTGCTTTGCTGCTCTGTGGTTGGAAGGAAGCCCTGCTGATCAAGGAAAGCAGGGCTTCCATTCGAGTTTCCAGGGCGACAGAAGGAGGGCAAACAGAGCTCAGGCATTCCCCTGGCTCTGTTGCCAGGGGAATAGATTGCTGGCGCCTGAGTGTCTGGATCCCCGATCCAAGCCCAATTGCCCCGATCCGGGCCCCTCCCAATCGCTGGATCGTTGGCCATGGCCGATCATGATCTGCCGGTTCATGATCGCACGATCGCCATTATTGTGGGTTTTTTCCGATCGTAGTGTGGATTGTGCCCATCTCTAGCTATCATATCACCTCTTTCAGTCATCTCTTCTCCAGGCTAAACATGCCCAGCTCCTTCAACCTTTCCTCATAGGACTTGATCTCTACACCCCTCACCATTTTTGTTGCCCTCCTTTGGACACGTTCCAGCTTGTTAACATCTTTCTTAAACTGTGGTGCCCAAAACTGAACACAGTACTCCAAGTGAGGTCTAACTAGAGCAGAGTAAAATGATACCATCACCTCATGTGATCTGGACACATGATACAGCCTAAAATTGCATTTGCCTTTTTAGCTACAGCATCACATTGCTGACTCATATTTAATGTATGAGCTACTAAGATCCCTAGATCTTCTTCTCATGTACCACTGCCAAGACAACTCTCCCCGATCCTATGCGTGCCTTTGATTTTTCCTATCTAAAAGCAGAACTTTACATTTTTCTCTGTTTAAGTTCATTTTGTTAGTTTTAGTCCAGTTTTTCAGCATGTCAAGATCACCTTGAATCTTGCTTCTGTCTCCTACTGTGTTTGCCACCCCATCCTAATTTAGTACCATAAAATGTATAATAAATTCTGCAATTTTTTTTTCAGAAAGAGAGATCTTGCTAACAGCTAGGAGTTTGGATGCTCCATCAACAAGACATTATTTTAGCTGCCTAAAATGATAGCTTTATATCTTTTCTACCAACCTACAGAGACTTGCAGCGATTAAATTAAGGGTTTTCCAACCTCAGACAAGCGCATTTAGAAAATACTGATCCAAGGAACTGCCTTTGGAAATCTGGAACAGAAGCTTCAAAATAAAAAGAAGTACCTCCTCAGTTATTTTTAAATTATGACATGATTGCTTATTTTTAAACACTTCCACATTATCAGACAAAAACTATCAAATTACAGGTCTGTTTCTCTGTAACAGACTTTAATCAATACATGTGAACCCTTTTGAACTGACATTACAAATTAGTAAAAGATGTAACAAGAAACATTATAACATTATAACATTTTAACTGCAGTCTTCAAAATGATATGAACAATTTAGCCTTTATTTCAGATTTATACTATGTTAATCTCCAGATAATTTCCATGAGCCAGGAAGCAGCAAAGTGTCTCAGTACTCTTTCAAAATACAGGTTTTATTCAGAAAAAGATTTAATTTCTTCCTTCTTATACTTAAAATATAAACCATAAATTAATATGAGAGGCAATTCTTTTGTTGTTGGTACAGCCATACAAAATGCTTAAAATCTTTTAATTTTACAAGCATTCTAGGAGCTTGAGGTTAAAGCATGTACAGTACAAGCATGTATTCCACTACAAGAAATTATGTTCTACATGATGTCTAACCAGTCTTTGTTAAAATAGACTTGCATTTTGTTAGCAACGTGAGAAAAATCTACTTATACTATCATTAGCTGTTGTCCTATTCATTTAGCAGGATGACTGCACATGTGATTGCGACATCATGAATGACTATACTAGCCAGGGTACTTTCCTTCTTTCCCATAAAGGATAGCACATCCAGTCCATTAATCATGTTCAAGGCTTGTCATGTGTGGTTCTGCACAAGAATCAAAGAGCGCTGTACTCATGGGTCTAATACTGAAATCTAGAGAGAATTCTGAAAAGACCACCAAACTTAAGTCATTTGGCAAAACAATCCAAAAGCTATGCCCAGCAGGATAACAGAATGAAATTAACAACTTCATTCCACTCTTATTTGCTCAGGTGTCAAAAGGATTACAAAAGCAGTGACTATCTAGATTCAATAGTATTAACAGATGCCCTGATATTAAATACGACAAGTACCCACAGTCTTATCCACCAAGTTCAGCAGGAAGCTAAGGCTACTCAGCTCTATTCAAAGATGTTTCTGGACTGAGAAATTATATTTCCTTAAACAAACATAGCACTCAAGCACACACTCAACAGCACAGCACATCCAGCTAAATCTAGGGATTGTCCTCCTTGGATATGTATGACGGTATCTGTTATAAAGGCGATCTGCTTGAAGCAACATAAAGTTATGTCTTTGATCTGCTTCCCAGTTATTTATTGAGATTATCTATAGCACCCTTAGAGAGTAGTAAAAGTGTATGAATCAGTGGGAGAAGGCAGATTTTACATTTTACTTATTTTACAAAGCACAAGATGGAGAGGGGGGAGAACCATCTTTATTTAGTCCCTGGCAGTGTGTGGTGAATAGTGCTAAAAATCACAAGTTGATTTCTTCCATTAACAAAAAATTGCATGGTTGCCTTTTATCTTCAAACATTCCTAAATATCTATCATAATCTTCCAAGAGCTGTACTAAAATTGAAGGCAAAGAATTCACTGCTAACAACCCACTTTAATTATCTTTACTGATCATGCCCCTCTGGCAGCCTCTGTGCTCACAATCTAAGAGGATCATAATAGCGTATTGCCTCTCCAGTAAGATTCATTTCTAATCTAACATGTCATAGAAATAGCACAGAAGGGAATAGCAGACCAGAACACCCTTCACCCTCCCCAAGAATTAACAAGCCATCTGTAGTTTCAAAAGAGGTTCTAGACAATGCAGCTCACATACGAATCCAATTAAAGTCTAATCTGAAACAATTACCATTTGCCTTCTTTTGTTTTTCTGAAGGCTGTCACTCTGATATATAGCAAATGCCAAAATATCTCAGCAGCAGGTATAAAAATACTGATTTTCAATAAGGAACTAAATTAATTCTACAGAGCCTTATCAAGTATCAGTAAGCACTAAAACAGAGAATTGAAATATCTCCAAGCAGTCCCCCTTCATACTGTACAGTAAAGTTGACTGACTAGCCTAACAACAAACTCAATGAGTCTTAATATTGACTGATGAGAAATGTCGGATCAAGTTGTTCTTAGGACTGCTGATTCCTGGAAAGCCGTTCTCCTGTTATTAGGACCATTGCCACCATTCAGAATATGTTCTGTTCCATGCCAAGACAGTGACATCATATCCCATTTAACACTCGTTATTATTTTTTCAATGTAATATTTTTTATTTTGAAAAACAAAATAGTAATAGGAAATTATTCAAAAAGAAAACAAAGAATTATATAATATAGTTGTATAAATCAGAGATAACCATATTACAGAATATATAAATTACTAAGTGTTTCTCCCCTCTATCTCTTTACTTACTTATATTAAAATATATTATATTCAACATTTGATATTCAACATTTGAAATTACTGATTTGAGAATGAATTCATTTTACTGATAATCATTCTTACAGTGTAATCCAAAGCCCGGTGTCAGCGCCCCTGCCTGCGCATCGATGTAAAAGCAGTGCTGCTTTGCTACTCCCTATGGACTTTTGCAGGAGAGCCACGCTGGCTCGAGCGCTCAGCAAGGTGAGGTGCAGCTGCCACCAAGAGCACCTGCCCTCCATTCCCCTGACAACCCCACCCATACCAGCCAATGACAGGCAGACGAGGGGCATAGCCAATGGGGAGGCCGTGATCCCCACTGCCCACCAACACACACACACCCATTAGGGAGCAGGCATCCCTGCCAGAGGGGACAAAAGTAACACTGAAGGTGTGGATTGGGCACACGCCCTCTCTGCCCATCCCTGCCTCCACAAACCTATCCAACCCCCATTTTTGATGAGGGCCAGGACGGTGGCTGCTGCTCCACGTGCCTGCAAATGCCCCCGCCCCACTGCCACCACTGCAAGAAACAGGTTCCCCCTCCCTGAAAAGTGGGACTAGAAAGGTGGCAGGACCCAGCAAGGGTCGTACTCACAGCCTGCAGCACCTGGGAACAGCCCCCAGGTTCCGGAGAGGCAGGTGGGGCGGCAGGTTCTTATATGTGTGACAGGAATGCCCACTGGAAACCATGCAAGAGGCTAGAAGGCCCAAGGGAGGGGATGGAAGTGAAAAGCACCTACAGACTTGTGGCATTGCTATTTGAACACATCACTGCATCACAAAGATGTAAGAACGTGGGTTGGACCATGAGAGCCATGCTCTGGTCCTGAGATGATGCCCCCAGAGTGGACTGACGGCCTGCGGGAGCAGAGAAACTGCTCCAGGGGCCATCACCCACCCCTCCCCATACCAGATTTCCCAAGCCCATCCCTGCCTCCACAAACAGCGAAAAAGAGGGTGGTTCATCCTCCCAGAGCAGAAGCCCCAGAGATCCCAAGATGTCGCTCCACATCCCCCACCTCCCAGCAGCAACCATTCCCCTTCCTCTGCATGCAGCAGTCATCTGCCTGGCTTATCAGATGTCAGCAGCTCCGGCAGTCAGAGAATGGAAGTCCTCCACGATGTCCCCCCACCAGACATACACAGGCCACACTACAATTCCCACCCCACTGCCTGAAGTTACATTGAGGGGGGGAAGGGGGCAGGGAAGCTGGATGGGGCCCCAAAGCACCACTTGAGACCTGCTCCTTCTGGCAGCAGAGCCCACCCCATCCATCCCAGCCCATTTGCAGGGATGAGTGAAAAGACATCCCGATGGGGAGTTGGGGGGAGGGGCTACTGTCATCATCAGGAAACAAGGAAACAGACTGTTTGTCCTTTTTCAACACATTTTATTAAACCGGAAAAGGTTAAGAGGTTCTCTGGATGTGTTTCCTGCCAATGTCCTCATGTTACCAGAACTGCTCTTTATTATAATGGGGAATTAGCTATAGCAGTCTGTAACTTAAATTTAGCGCGGATCTTAACCTATGTCTACGGAGGTCCTGATCCCAGACACTCTAGTGAAAAAGAGGCAGACTACAAATAGGTTCCAAACACGTGTATTTAGTGTGGCGTAAGCCTAACTTGCACAATCATACAAGAAACACACAAGATCTAGGAAATACAGAGTATGAAATACAGAGACGTTCGCATTAGCTGGTTCCCAACGATGATAGGGGAAATACTCACTTATCCTGGAGCGAAGCAGAGACACAGCAGCGAGGGTGGCCCAATGCCAGCACTGGAACCACAGACGGACAGCAAGGAGGTCTGGATAGGGAATGGCCGAGGCCACGGACAGCAAAGGGGGGGGTCTGGATAGGAATGGCCTAAGCACCGAGTGGTCTGAGAGACCAGTTTAAATACCCCAAAACGTACCCTGGGGCTGGTGCTGTACTTGGTGGTTCTCACAGTTTAAAACAAAGGTTCTAATGGGTTACTGAATGGCTTGGATGGGCCACTTTGGTAATCTGATTGTGATAAGTGACACCTCAGGAAGAGGGGACAAAAGAGGGAGCGGGAAATCCGAGTGGGCTGAAAGGATGTTCCAGCGGACAGGGCTTGTCCTGATGTCATCAGCTCTGGAATGCGGAGGTTTCTTTGAGATGCATTCTCTAAGTGCTTGGGATGGTCGGCACTTAGTTCCTTCTCCGGGGCGGCTCCTAAGATATGCAGAGCGGGGCGAGGTACTCTCGCTGCGGACGTGGTGTGCCCGCTTCGCCGAAATGGCTTCTCAAAGCAGTCTTCTTCCCAGGGTCTTCTGGCTGCCTAAGAACATGGATGCCGGCTGGGCATAGCTGGGGCTGGATAGCAGGTTGCCCGGTAGCGAGGGCAAGCTCGGGGACCGGCCCGCGGGAGGCTCCAGGCGGGAACTGACCAGGGAGCGCCTAGCCAGGCTCGCTGGAGGTTTCCCCGGCAGGCGTCCGGCTGCTAGCAGCGGCTTGGGCCCATATGAGGCAGGCTTCCATGGAGGCAGGGGGAACAACACTTTAAAACACAGTCCAAAGCAGGGAACAGGCACGGTCCGTGGCAGATGGCAATGCAGGCACGGGGCACACTTGTAACAGAGTCCAAACACACACTGGGAATTCCAGATACAGGTCAGGGCAGGGCTGCCCAGAAAGAGAGTCCTTTGTGCAGTTATCCAAACATGGAGTCAGTAAACTACACAGTCTATTACAGCAGCAGGGTAATTGACACGCAGGCAGGAAACTGACACGTGTACCAGAACACACGTGCAGGGCAGTCTTTGGTGCAGCAGTGAAACAGTAATGCAGGAAACTTTAACACAGTTCATAGCAGGCTTTAAAGCAGGAGAGGGGGCCTACTTGGCAACAATTCCCCCCCTCGGAGACCACGTGACGTCAGGCGCGTGGGTCTCCGAACTTGACTTCAAAGGCGAGGTGGTCGGCAATGTCCGGTGGTCGAGCTTCGAGCGAAGAAGGAGTGGGGAGGGAAGGGGGAGGAGGCGTCACTCAAAAATTTAGTTTGGAGAACCACCTAACCGAATAAGTGCAATTTAGATCAGCCAATGGGCTGCAGGTCTCTGGGTTCACACCAGGAGGTGTGCTAAGTGCAACCGTCAGAATACATAGCAATAATTCATAAGCAATAGCAATTCATATCAATGAGTAATCCACATACAGCGATCAATTCATGGATATAAGGTTAAAAGCAGAGGCAATTCATGAGTCAATTAAAAGCGGAAGTAATTCATGTATAACACAAGCAATTCATAGACATGAGATTAAAAGCAAAGGCAATTCATGGTCCAATTCATGAATGCGAAATTAAAAGCATGATTAAAAGCAATTCATACATGACGGAAGGTGGAAAGTGCAAGTGAGGCATAGACCAACTCATAAGAAGTTAATAATTCATAGGGGTTAAAATCATAAATACATGTTTAGATAGACTAAAAACAATTCATAGGAGATTTAAAACCAGTTCATAAATAAAAGCAGCAATAATAAAAGCAAGTGCGAGGAAATAATTCATGAGGGTAAGCGGCGGAAGGGCTCATGGGGGCAGAGAAATAGAATTCGCAATTAAAAAAACCAATGCATGCGGCCAGATTAAAACCCAATTCATACAATCTAAAACCAATGTTTAAATACCCTTTAAAAAGAGACCGTTCAGGAGGGGTTCTCAGTTAAAACCAAATTCATAGGATGATAAATAGGCTAAAATCACTTCGGCGGAGGGAGTCAGGTTAAAAGGCAATTCATAAGGTTAAAAGAATATTCATAGGAACAAAATTGATAGGGGATGATTAAAAGATCCCAGTTCATGGGAAGATCATGGGCGCACTTGCAATAGATAGAGCGAGGGTCTAGTTCGGGGCTAAATTCATAGGGGTGAAATTCATGGAAGGCAATGGAAAGAATTTCATAGAGAGCTTAAAACAATGGAGTGGCACAGATCACAGATGGCTCAGTCCGCAGTACAGCTGCTAGACTGGGTTGCATATTTACAAGAACAAGCAAGCTTAGTCCATGTGTTCCAAAACACACTTCCACCCCCCCTTGCTGTCTGCGTCAATCCGCAGAGCAGGGTCGGTGGGCGGCGAAAAGGGCTTCAGGCACACAGTTCTAGTCCTCATGGAGGTAGTGCCGCTGGCGGTCGTTCGTAGGCGGGCCGTGGGCTGGGAGGCAGAGAAATATGTCCCCCCCTAGTCCACAAGAGGGCCTCGGAGCGGTGTCCGGCAGCAGAGCGTCCATGGGGCCGGTTTAGGATCCATACACATAATCATGAAGACACAAGCATAGTTCATACCAACATAAGCAAATAAACAGGGGTTAAAAGAGGGCGCCAAGAACAACCATTAAGGCAGGAGGAGGTCTGGATTGTAGTGATCCAGGCGGTAAGACAGCTGGAGTTGCTGGAGCTGTCGGCGGCTCCAACAGCCCAAATAAAGTAGTGAGGTGCACAACAGAACTTGGAAAGCCAAAATAACAATGATCGGGTGCAAAGCCAAATTGTAAATTCCAGTGGCAGTGGGGCTCCAGCCAAAGAGGGTTTCCCACCACGAGTGCTCACCGGTGGTCTTAATCCGCTGGGCAAGATCCAAAATCTCCTTGCCGTTGTGGGACACAACCAAAGCAGTAGTATCCCCGTCCCTCTGGATGCTCTGGAGGGTGCGGTGGAGCTGGGGGTGGGTCATGAGCTCGTGGATTAGCTCCAGACCGATGCCAAGGGAGACTGGCTTCACATAGCGCTAGATGGAGGGTGCCACCAGGATCTCTTCTTGGGTCCAGACCGGTACCGTGTAGGTGAAGTCGCAGGCTGCCACCGAAGACAGGTTGCAAAAGCAGCGATTGACTCCCGGGATCACGGACTTGAGCTGGAACGAGTTCAGGATCACAAAATCGCAGGCCGTTCGCACGCAGGCACATCCTTTCCCAAGGTAGACCACAGCGGAGCTGTACTCCCGGACGACCTCGAAAGAGCATTCATTGAGGGCGTCGACTTGCGGGGCTACACAGGGGTGATGAGGTGCAAAGGCTTGGTCCTGGCAGATGGAGCCGGTCTGGTCTTGATGCTGGCACCCTTGGAGGCTGACGAGCTGCCATCCGGTCGGGGTGAAGCGGGCCCAGTGGTCGGGGTGTCTGGCGTAGAGGACTTCGGTGTCGCTGACTTGGAGTCCCAGAGGCACGACTGGATACACATGGAATGACTCGTGCGCACTGGCCGTTAATAAAAATAATTTAAGCTCCTGGGTGGTCGGTGAGAATGAGGAATTTACGAGAGACCACCAGGATTCAAGCTCCAGTTCTATGGGTGACAATTTGGGCATAATCAATCTTTTAATTTCCAGGGGCAAGTGCCCGTCCGTGGCTTGCCGAATTAGCCCCATGGCCACAGCCTGATTTAATTGTTGGGCTTGCATACATGCCATGGCTATTGACACGTTGCGTTCAAAAGACTGCGTTCCTTTGAGCAGCAGAGAAAAATCTCTTTCAATTTGACTCTCCCAGTTAACTAAAATGGAGCTGATCTCGTGTTGCCCATTCGAAATGGAATTTAGGGACTGCACCACCGGTTTACCTAAGTCGGAGATGCTAGTCGTGACATGGGCAAACTTATTAGCGAGAGTCTCAATATTGACCGAATCCATGATTGCTAAGCCTCCGGCTGCGGGAGCGGTCCAGTCGGCGATGCTTCATCTGGCACGCGAGAGAGAGGGGGAGGGATTGATCCACAGTTGTAGCCATGCATTCCAACCCTTGCTACCGGCCTCCAGATAGGGAGCGCACTGCGGCAGCCTCTGGGTTACATTTAGTTCAGCTAAGTCTATGCGGATCTCTTTTAAAGACATTTGCGGGCGGACTAGAACTCTCTCTCGAATGTCAGTTTTCAAAACATGGGAGCCCACTATATGCGTGCCGCCTTGGCTTAATTGTTCATTGCTAGCAATCAAAGGGTTAATTTGGATGGCGTGGGTCTCCTGGGTCCGGATCAGCAGGGAATAATTGCCTGGTTCGTGAGTCAAATTTACAAAGAGCAGCCCAAGCCGGTGAAATTTCTCTACTAGGGGCTTGGTTTGGTATTCGGGCGTCTGTTGAACCAGTATCCAATCGGGTGGGCCGTGTTTGGCTAGGTCTTCCTCCTTTACAATCCAGGTCAGGTTCTCCCAGCGTTCTATAGCAAAGGAGAGAACTGCGCCTGAAGGGGGCGTGATAGTGACAGATGCAGACTCAGTGGTAGTGGTGCCTAGTAGGATGGTCATTCTAAAGGGGTCTCCTGCCTTCCATACTGCGGCCGACACTAAAATAACTTCACAGTATGGTCCGAAATCCTCAGTGACAAATGGCGAGGTTTCGAAGTTGGCAGGGGTGGTATATTTGTCTACCACCGGGACTGCGGTGGGGGCTGGCCTGATACGGGGAAGAAACATACAAGGAATCGGAGCGAGTGGTGAAACTGTATCGGTAGGCGAGTAACATACTAATTCCTGAGACAGAGTTTTGACTCCCACACATAAAACAACAAGCTCTGGGGGTCGGATCCACTGCTCTTCACAACTGAGGAAGTTAGTGCGATCCGTGGGGGTGGTCATGTTAATCTGCTGCACAACCTTGCAGACCATCATTTCATTTTCTGCTAGTGTATTGATACATCTCCAGTGGGGGTAGGACATTAATTTGGACGGGCATCCCTCTGTTAGGGTGCCTGCCAGCACGAGCAAACACAGAGTAGCCAGGTGCCTCATCTCCTGGCCTTCTTTTCCTTTCTGTAGTGAAAATATCCTGGGGAGACCTGCGGATATAAGTACAGGTCCCCTGAGTTTGTTGCAGCAAAATAAAATAGAGTGAAGCGGGGAAGGGAAAAAAGGAGGGTGTTTTTCTGCCAGCACAGTATGTTAAGCGGGGTTCGAACGAGAAGTCCCAGGGGCACTAAGCGAGCCTTCCAGCTTGTTGCTCTGGGGAACTCCTGTGCGGGGGCTTTTTCCTAAAGCATGTATATTTCAGAGGGGACGTCTTTACGTCGAGAGGGTCGGCTGTACGCTAGGCGGGATTATGCAAACTCGCCCCAGGGGTCCCTGGGTGCCTAGACTATGTGGCCTTCAGGTGCCCCCTTGCTCGGTGGCGGGCTGCTTTTATCTTGCGGGCTGAGAGCTATCGGTCCGGCTCGGCCTGGGCTTGCCGTTTTAAAAGGAAAAAAAAACTAGAGAGCGGTATCCAGCAACTGTACGGGTTGCTGCAAACGGGGACCTTCGCTTAACTTCCTAAAAATGGGCTTTCGTCATATGTTTGCAGGACTAGCAATTTTTGGAGGGACTCCCTCGGGAGGCCCCATTTTCTGGTTTAAAAAAAGGTACACCGGGCAAAAAGAAAAATATACTGAGCAAAAGAAAAATGCACTGAGCAAAAAGAAAAACACACGGAGCAAGAAGCATACGGGTCTGGGGTACTTTTAGGTTGCCCTTACTTGGGGTGCCTGGCAGGGCTTCATTATATCTTCAATATGTCTCCCCCCCTTCTTTTCCCTTATACGGTACGGGCAAGGGAAAAGATTACATTGGATGGGGCGGGCGGCTGCTGGCGGAAAGGGCCGAAGTGGAGCCGAGGGCGCTCGGCAGCGTTTATCGAAAAGCGGCGGAGACGGCGGAAATCTTTCGGCGCCGCTGAGTCTGGGTTGTTCGGGGGTCATCTTGGCGCGGGGGATCCTGGCTATGTAAATGAGGCACGCTGCCCCTTGTGCGTAGCGAACGCACCTCAATAATACATTCCAGAGGGCACATATTTACAAAATACTGGCGGGTCTTTTACCTTTGCACTAAAGCGTACTAGATGGTGGTGCCGTATAGCAACTCACCATGATGAATATGAACATTAGTAAAAGAGGGGGTTGACGGGCTTGATGGGGGTTTCCTTCAGGGGAGGCACGGCCCTCAAAGCCAAAGCCGACCATCATGCGAAAGCGTGGGTCTGGCAGGTGAGACCCCGAATCTACGTAGATGCGGGATCTTCACCAGCACGGCGGGTGAAATGTTTTCAAATACAGAGATCACCTTTATTGGTGTGTCTCCAATATTGGAAATGCATTCACTTTTGGGCTAAAGCCTCTCCAAACACTTTCACACACAGCAAATCTCTTTTGCCTGTGTAATTTTTTTTCCGAACATGCGGCTTAAAATCCAATTAAGAATCACTCTCGGTGGTGGTCCTATTTGGCTTTGGTTGCCGTGTCTTCCCCAAGGGTCCCAACTGTGGGGCCCGCCTAATGAAGTTAAAGAATAGAACTGACAAGAAATAACAAAAACACTAAATGATTATATGAAGCCAAGTTGGCTTTTTACATCTAATTTCAAAAGGGAATTGGGCTTCAGGTTCACACACACATAAAGTTAAGACTGCACAACGAAAAGGGAAGGGGGCTGCGGGGACTTGAACTCAAGTCTCCTTAAGGTGGCTTTTCCACTCCTGGTTCCAATCCCTTCCAAATTCTGACAGGGAACCAGTGATTACATTTATTTGGGCTTACTTCAGCCTGGGAGAGGACAAAAGGAAGAATGGGGAGGAGGTCAGATTCCTGGTCTGACCAGTTTTTCCATTTCAGTGAGGGGTGGGGGTGTAGCGCTGAGTGGAAACAGTCTGTTTTAGATGCTGCTAGCAACTGGGAGTCTTTCTGGAGTTTGCTCACTTGCCTTATTACATTCCTGACTGCACTTACTGCTGGAGGCTCTACCTTTTCATTAAGTTTTGGGCTTGAGCCTTTTAAAACGTGGAAACAGATACACAAATGTCTCTGAATTAGCTCAAGCACTACTAAACCACACAGGCCCAACATGAGGTTTTCTTCAGGGGTGTTAGTCAGGGAAGGCTGACAGAAAGCTATTTGGTGTGTAGTTGCACGCACTGGATTCTCAAAGCAATTTAATTCTTTTAAAGGAACTGCATTTTTACTTTTGTTTACCTGTTCTTCAGGATCATTGCAAGAGGGCACAGTCACGGTGGGCTGTGTATAGCTTGGCTGGGGGCAGTCTATGGGAGCCAAGACAATTTCTTGGGGAATGACTTTTAAACTCTGCACATGCTCAGAGGCTAAAGTGAATTCTGGCTTCTTGGGCATGGGGGCTGAGGCAGAAATTGGAGGCAAAGGTGACTGACTACCTGTTTCACTGCCTTTGGTGGGGCGGGGTGCTGATTCAATCACTGATTGTTCCTCTAAAGTCTTTAATCTGGCCTCAGTGAGTCTCTGGGATTCCAGAAGATTTTGCATCAGGGTTTTTAAAGTGGCAGTTTCATTATTCTGGTTCTCCAGCAAAGTCTGCATGTTAAGGAATTTATTGTGGAGCTGCTCTTTCTCTATTGTGCAAGCTTTTAATTTTTCTTTTAATTCCTCATTCTCTTTATTAAGATCATTTATTTTTAAGTTCTGCTCCCTGTTTACACTTATGAGTTCATGGATTTTATTTTGCAGCTCTGCCAGATTTCTTTCAGAGGTGTCTGGCAAAGTTGATGCTGGGTTCTGGGTGCGAATCACCCTTTGGAATCTTTCCTTCTCTCTTTTAAGTTTCCAGCTATTTTTAGTTCCCGGAGGTCGAAGGCTAGCCTCAACCTTTGGTTTTCTCCCACGGGCAGTTAAGTGGGGAGAATAATGTGTGACCCCCGGGCATCCCTATTGGAAAAAGGGGTTCCCAGCTGGTGGCGGCTCTTCTCTTACTGTAGCCACTGGCTGTGCACGTTGGGGAGGGCCATTCCTAAAGATGTCTAGAAGGGCAGAGAGAAGCACTGAAATAGGCTGCTGGTGGAAGAGCTCCATGTCTGCCCCATGATCCTTGAGCCGCTTCCAGAGTTCCCAGCGGAGTGAGTCCCTGGCTGGCGGCGGGCCGCCTAGGTCAGAGGGCTCCTCATAGTCCTCTGGCTGCGGTCTCCAGGAGTCAGCCTGACTTGGGGGAGGGTAGACCTGGTGATTGTATGTGTGCGGTGCCCGAGGGGGCGGGGGTGCCGAGGGCAGCGCAGGTCTCCAGGGCTCAGAGGGTACCTGTGGGGAGGAAGGGTAGTGACTGGGGGTGGGCACAAAGGTTACTCCTGGACGGGAGTCCCTCTGGCTGCGGCCCCGAGTGAAGCTACCGCTTCTCCCACGCAAGATTCCACCTCTAGGCTCTGAGTACGAGCTATGCCCTTGAGGCCGATATTGGGAGTGGGGACCATGGTTGGCATAAGTGACTGTGTTGATGGGCTCACTCTCTTTCCTATGGGAGGCCGGGGACTTTACATGGTGGATGGCTCCGGTCTCTCGCAACAGGCCTGCAATGCTCCTAATGCGAGCTTCCAGGTCTCCCCATGAGATGCTCCCGGGTTCTACTCCTGCCAGGGCTAGGCGGGTAGTACTGTTGAGACCGTCTATGACTGCCCTTCTAAATTCTAGCTCGTCGAAGTCGGGTACATCGCTTGCGTCTAAATCTACTTCATCTGCTAGCTCAGCGAGAAGCTGCTTCCTAGCTAAGTATGCCTCTGGGTCCTCTCCGGGTTTTTGAGACTCTGCAATGTACAGAGCCTTCAAACTCTTAGTGGGCCATAGAAATGCGCATAGTTCTTTAATGGCTCCATACTGGCTGCGGGTGGCTAGCCTTCGGTTGGACACGTAAGCATTAAGGGCTGTGACTATTTCGGGGCTGGCGCAGTGGCGGGCCAGTTGGGCCACATCGGAACCACTAGCGGAGGGCTGGGAGGTGGTTACGTGCGTGAACCATTGGATAGCCGTGACTCGGTTTAGGGGTCCCATACGATCTGCTATGGCTTGGAGCTCATCGGGCCTCCAATTGCGGGTCTCTTTAACTACCCGGTCTGTCTTCCTGCCGTCCTCATCCATGGATACAATTTCTTTAGTAGCTATCGGATGGAGGGGCTTTGGGGCTTCCTCGGGCTGGGACGAAGGGGATGACCAACTGTCGGTACTATCTTCAGGGAGGGCCAAGAGGGCTGCGGGATGCACGGCGGAAATTACGGCCTGCTGCATTCCCAGGTGCTGCTTTAGGGCCTCTAGCTCCCTCTTACAAGCGGAGTGGTCCGCGGAGGTTACCTTGGAGTGGTTATGCTCTGCCATGAACTGGGCGGCATGAGTTAGCTTAGCGATTCTTTCCTGTCCCTCGATTACAGCATGCTCAGCCATGTCGGCACGAGCAGTGGCCGCTTCAGCCTTGTGCTGAGCGTCCTGGAGGGCAGTGGTTAGTCCTTGTTTTTCCAATATGAAATTGACGCGTTCAGCGCGCCACTCAACTGTCTTTTCCTCATGGTCTCTTTCCCGTTCGGCTAGTTTGGCCCTGAGACTCTGGATTTCTAGATGCAGGGCGTCCTGTTCTCGCTTTGCTTTTTCCTCTAGCTCCTTCCTCTCTTTGTCCTGGGCTATTCTAAGCCTCTCTATTTCCTGCTCACTATCTTCCTGCGCTACCTGCAATTTATTAATTAGGGACACGCTGTCCTGTAGGGCAGTGAAAAGTGCCCAAGCTCCATATCTATCTTTCTTACTAGACCTAGGTTTCTCCTTCTCACAAAAATCTTGGAAGGCGCTTCTGACTATCTGGAGCGGGTCGGGTCCCTTGAAGGAACCGGCTTCCCAGGGGCAATCTCCCTTCTTAACTAGCCACTTCTCCAGGCGGGGCACAGTGGGGTTTGCCCGGTACATTTTACTTTCGTTTAAGGCTGATCTCGGGGGAGGTTAAAGAGTGGATCAGCGACACCAAGGGTGGGGCGATTAAAGCTCCCTATAAGTTTTCCCGTCTAGGGGCCGTTCAGAGGTTATTTCCCTTCGGGCCCTCGGGGATTCTTACACTGGATTCTTAGGGGTTTTTAACAACTTTTTCCTCTCTATGTTCCTTTGGGAGGTTTATCCTTCCCTCTGGTTCTCAAGGATTTTTAAACTGGGTTCTACACAGGGGTTTTTACCAGGGGTGATTTCAAAGGGTCCTACTTTTAGTTTTATAAGGGTATTTTTAAGGGTTCTACACTCAATCCTTCTCCACCGGGGGAGAGGGGAAAAATTCCTATTCCCGTTTCAAGCTTGCCTACAAGCCACGGGACCAGGAAAAGTTTACTGGCTCAGAAGGTGCTCCCAAGCTCTCTAAGCCCAAGAACAAAAACTTCTCAGTGCTTCCAAGCCTCTGCTCAGAAGCTAAAGCTCAGGGGTCTCCCAAGCCTATACTCGGAAACCAAAAAGTGTTCCCAAGCCTCTGCTCAGGAACTGCTACTAAGGGGGTCTTCCCAAGCCTCTGCTCGGGCAACCAGAAATGCTCCCAAGCCTCTGCTCAGAAGCTGCAAATGCTCCCAAGCCTCTGCTCAGAAGCCAAAGTGCTCTCAAGCTCTCTAAGCCCAAGAACTAAACTCAAAGTGTCCCCAGGCCTCGTGCTCAGAGACAAACGGTTAAACTGTCTCCAAGCCTTGACCAAAAGACTAAATGTGCTCAAGGACTGCCTCTGCAAGTCCCCAAGCAAAAGTGCCCAGGAGTAAAGCTTACTGTACTCCCAAGCGAGGTGCGCTCAAGAGTTCTAACAACTCCCAAGCAAAAATGCGCCCAAGAGTCCCACTGACTCCCAAGCGAGGTGCGCCCACGAGTCTGACCTAAAACTCGCAAGCGGAAAAGCGCCCAAGAGTCTACCTTAAAACTCTTAAGCACGGTGCGGCCGGCTGCCGCGGGGCTTCAGGAACCTGGCTTTAGATTCCCAAAGCTGAACTGACTGAACAAACGGACTATCGATCCCTTCACGTTTCCTCCGGAGCGGGGATTGAAGCCTAAGTGCTGGCAGGAACGGGGTTTGGACGGACTTAGGAGAGATGGGGGAGGGCAGAAGAGAATTTTATATGTGCTGCTTCAGGATGTATATATATATCTATAGCCTACTTCTGGGATCCCACCCACATAGACGCGTTTAGGCAGCCCGGAAGGTGGCCAGGAACTTCACCAGTTCAGAGATCCTCACCCACAGTACACCGGTTATAACGGCTGGAGGGCCTCGCGGTGCACCACAAAAGGCAAGTAGTCCAAAGCTGGCTGAAGGAGGAAATGGGGAAAAAGCCAACCCACAAGATAGAAATGCTCGCTAGAGCCACACACACTCACACTTTTAATTCCCTGAGCTAAATTGCGCTCTTTACACAGAGGTCTGGAAAATTTTCCTCTAAGTCAGTTCGCTGAAGACACGCGTGTCGACTCACGTGCATTCACACGAACTGGGTCATGCCCGCATATTCTCCACCAGTAAACTGTTACCAGAACTGCTCTTTATTATAATGGGGAATTAGCTATAGCAGTCTGTAACTTAAATTTAGCGCGGATCTTAACCTATGTCTACGGAGGTCCTGATCCCAGACACTCTAGTGAAAAAGAGGCAGACTACAAATAGGTTCCAAACACGTGTATTTAGTGTGGCGTAAGCCTAACTTGCACAATCATACAAGAAACACACAAGATCTAGGAAATACAGAGTATGAAATACAGAGACGTTCGCATTAGCTGGTTCCCAACGATGATAGGGGAAATACTCACTTATCCTGGAGCGAAGCAGAGACACAGCAGCGAGGGTGGCCCAATGCCAGCACTGGAACCACAGACGGACAGCAAGGAGGTCTGGATAGGGAATGGCCGAGGCCACGGACAGCAAAGGGGGGGGGTCTGGATAGGAATGGCCTAAGCACCGAGTGGTCTGAGAGACCAGTTTAAATACCCCAAAACGTACCCTGGGGCTGGTGCTGTACTTGGTGGTTCTCACAGTTTAAAACAAAGGTTCTAATGGGCTACTGAATGGCTTGGATGGGCCACTTTGGTAATCTGATTGTGATAAGTGACACCTCAGGAAGAGGGGACAAAAGAGGGAGCGGGAAATCCGAGTGGGCTGAAAGGATGTTCCAGCGGACAGGGCTTGTCCTGATGTCATCAGCTCTGGAATGCGGAGGTTTCTTTGAGATGCATTCTCTAAGTGCTTGGGATGGTCGGCACTTAATTCCTTCTCCGGGGCGGCTCCTAAGATATGCAGAGCGGGGCGAGGTACTCTCGCTGCGGACGTGGTGTGCCCGCTTCGCCGAAATGGCTTCTCAAAGCAGTCTTCTTCCCAGGGTCTTCTGGCTGCCTAAGAACATGGATGCCGGCTGGGCATAGCTGGGGCTGGATAGCAGGTTGCCCGGTAGCGAGGGCAAGCTCGGGGACCGGCCCGCGGGAGGCTCCAGGCGGGAACTGACCAGGGAGCGCCTAGCCAGGCTCGCTGGAGGTTTCCCCGGCAGGCGTCCGGCTGCTAGCAGCGGCTTGGGCCCATATGAGGCAGGCTTCCATGGAGGCAGGGGGAACAACACTTTAAAACACAGTCCAAAGCAGGGAACAGGCACGGTCCGTGGCAGATGGCAATGCAGGCACGGGGCACACTTGTAACAGAGTCCAAACACACACTGGGAATTCCAGATACAGGGCAGGGCAGGGCTGCCCAGAAAGAGAGTCCTTTGTGCAGTTATCCAAACATGGAGTCAGTAAACTACACAGTCTATTACAGCAGCAGGGTAATTGACACGCAGGCAGGAAACTGACACGTGTACCAGAACACACACGTGCAGGGCAGTCTTTGGTGCAGCAGTGAAACAGTAATGCAGGAAACTTTAACACAGTTCATAGCAGGCTTTAAAGCAGGAGAGGGGGCCTACTTGGCAACACTCAGCTGGAAAGGGAGCAAAGGCAGTTTGCGCAGCAGTCAGAGCTGCACAATCCATCCCTTGTCCAGCCCTCGCAGGGATGAGGGTAAGATGCAGGTTGCTGTGGGAAACTGCTCTCTGGGCTGGACCTGAATGGCACTTGAGGAACACGGGGGCTGGAACAGCCATGCTTCTTGGTCTCCCAGATGAGTTGCGACCTCATCGCAAAGGAAAGAGACACATGTGGCAAGAGGCCCAGCCCTGTTCAAGCTCCTGCCCAGTCTGCCTCATTCCGGGGTGGGGGTGTGTGTCAGTGGGTGACAGTGGCTGTGGCAGCTCCAGTAAGACAGGTCCAGCCCACAACCAGATGATGCATGACCCACTGGTGAGAAAGCGCTGTGCATTGGAGTGGTCTTATCCTGTGAGGGAGAAAGTCAAGAGGCTGAGCACCCTCCATCCACAGGGAATTACGAACACCCTGTCAACCTGACCTGTGGCCACACTTCCTCCTCTGCCAGAAGGCTGAGGGAATCTGAACCCCCAAATGGCACCCCCCCCGCCAAGGACTGTGTCAAGAGCAGTTTTCTGGGCAACTGACTCCATGGCAGGCAGCTGCTGCTGACGACCCTCCCTCCCACCAACGAGCCTCACCTGCAGAGGCTGGCGTTTGGGAGGGTTCAGGTGAGGAGGGCAGCTGGCACAAATCAGCAAATGGGGGTAGCGGCCACCCCATTTCCTTCTTACCTGTCATTGCTCCCCCGCCCCTTCCAGAGCTGGGACTCCAGAGTCAGATAACCTGCAAGAGAACTTGGGTGGTAATTGGTTGTTAGTCAGGTATTCTGGACTTTGCTCCTTTTCCCATGAGTGAGTGCAAAGTTCCGCTAAGACCCCCAGTGCACTCATGGGCCACCATTGTGAATGCCCACTCTCTCACCTCGCGCACAATTCCCCGCAGCAGGCAGCTGCTGGGCAGAGCCTCTGGCTGCCTGCTCACTTACCTGAGCATGGGCAGTGGATGTTATGTAGGGTGCCTGGCGAGCTGATTGGGTGTGCAGAGGGGGGATCTCCCACCCCAGGGTCACATGTGGATTGGTCCCCATGGTAGTTCCCATCCTATGCCCCTTCGGGCCTTGTGGGCGGGGCTAGGCGCTGGGAGAGGGACTCGATTTCTCCCGTTCAATTGGCGCCTATGAGCTATGCCACCTTTTTTCTAGGAGTAATTTTTCTCCGCTGCAGAGGGCATTCCCGGGCCTGGGGCAGCTTAGGAAGCCAACTAACTCACAGCCTGCCCCCCACCTCCAGCACCAGCGCAGGGACTTGTGCCTCACTTACTTACTACTCTCGCTGTTGTCACCTTATATTTAAATTGTTTGCTATGTATTTTTTCAATGTTACTTGGTAAGATATTTAATAATATATATTTAGGATTTAACACAAAGTGAAACTTCAGTATATTTTGCATCTCTACATATATTTTTATCCAATATTTCTTCACTTTCTTGTATATCCACCACATGTGATAGAATGCTGCATCCTTGTACTGGCATTTTCAGCACTTTCCACTGTACTCATTAGCTTCTGCTATGTAATAGGTGTAATATACCATCTAAAGAACATTTTATACCAATTCTCCCTTAATATTTAACAGTCTATAAATTTGATTTCTTAAATCCATAAGTTTTCCCACTGACTCATGGATATATTTTCTCCAAAGTTTTACATCTATTGTATCATACAATCTTTTACTTGTTCTGATTCTGCAGCATATTGCAATAACATTTTATATATGTTTCCTAATAGGTGTTTTGAATCTCCAGTGATTAGTTGTTCAAACACTGTTTTGTCTCTTAACTGCCCACCTTCTTTGGATAGTTGTTCTTTGAGTTTAGACACCATTTGATAATAGGTCAGCCATGAAACGTTTCTTCCTTGAGCTTAAATTTCTTGCCATGTTTTTATTTTTCCTTGTTTATCCATCATTTATTTCTTGTGATAGTATCATACTAGGCATCTACTGCTGATGTCAATTGCAAAGTTGGTGGACTTAGTCTATTTCTACATTGAAACCATATTCTTAATAATCCATCCTTCAAAATATCAGTGCCATCTTGTCTTTGAATAGTTTTTAATGATTTCTTGATCCATAAATACTTATGAATTCCTTCTTTGGTGTCAATTATGTCCCATTTCATATTTCTTATGTTTGGATTTATAAGCCATTCTGATATCCAAACCAGCACTGTCGCTTGATAGTACAGTTTAATATTTGGTACTACCAACACACCTTGGCCTTTTTCATCTTGTAATATTTAAAATCTTATTCTTGGTTTCTTCCCATTCCATACAAAATCATTTATCCTTTTCTGCCTGTGTTCACAGAATCAGCATTGCTGTGAGATGGCCATCTATTCTCTGCTTAAAAACCTCCAAAGAAGGAGAGCCCATCACCTCCCGAGGAAGCCTATTCCACTGAGGGACTGCTCTAACTTTCAGGAAGTTCTTCCTAGTGTTTAGCCAAAAACTCTTTTAATTTACTTTCAACCCATTGGTTCAGATCTGACCTTCTGGGGCAATGGAAAACAACTCTGCACCATCCTCTATATAACAGCCCTTCAAGTACTTGAAGATGGTTATCATATCACCTCTCAGTTGTCTCCTCTCCAGGTGGAACATACCGAGCTCCTTCAACCTTTCCTCATAGGACTTGGACTCCAGACCTCCCACCATCTTTGTTGCCCTCCTCTGGACTCCAGCTTGTCTATATCCTACTTTAGTTGTGGTGCCCAAAACTGAACACAATGCTCTAGGCGAAGTCTAACCAGAGCAGCGATACCATCACTTCACATGACCTAGACGCTATATTTTTGTTGATACAGCCTAAAATCACATTTGCTTTTTTAGCTACCACATCACACTGCTGACTCATGTTCAGTGTATGGTCTACTAAGAGCCCTAGATCCTTTTCGCACATACTACTGCCAAGACAAGTCTCCCCCATCCTATAATTATGCATTTAATTTTTCTGACTACACCTTCACCTGCTCCAGAACATCTCATTAGCACATAAACTGAGCCTTAGAACACTCTAAGAATCCTCTGCAATGAACAGGGATTTTACAACCGATATTTGCTATGTTTATAATACTAATCTAATGTAATGACATTAGGTCATTATAACATTATGAAACTGATGATTTAAAAAAGATTGAAAGCGAAACCAGGAGGGAGAAGGAAGGTGGAGTGAGGAAAGAGCAGTTTGACTACAACAAACAGTCAATCATCAAAAAGAGGGTTGGAGATACGAGGGCTACCAGACTCACTTGGTGGTGAGGTTGCAGCTGTCAGGCACGGAGAGGGGTGAAGCATGGCAGCCAGCATGTTGCCGGCTCACCCAGCATCCTCTGAGTGGGCCAGCAAACCAATCAGTTCAAATTCCCTGACCATCCTATCAGGAACGGCCAGGGGAGAGCAAGTGCGGGGCGGGGCCTGGCAGCAGACCTCAGGGAAGCAGTTCTCCCTCAGGTCCGGCTGCTGGGTATAAGTTCAGCTCTGGGACCCACTCTCGCTCTCGCACATCGCTCTCATGCGCTCTCGCACATCGCTCTCATCCAGCGTCCAAGAGGGAGCTCCAGGGAGCGCAAGTGGCGAGAGCAGAAGAGGTGTGGAAAGTGAAGCAGCGAGGCAGCAGCAGCGGAGGGCCAGCGGCGGGTTTAGAGCTGAGCCCCATGCCCCGACTTGGCTGAAAACCACGCGGTGGCCCACAATGAGCAACAAGGTCTACCTGAGCCTCGTGCTCCATGGCCAAAGCTGCTCATTGGCAGGACTGCAGAGGAGTGGTGCAAAACACAACTGTCCTTATCAGGACAATCTAAAGAGAAGATCACCATGGCTCCAGCCCAGCAGGCAGGGGCTTCTGGGGCAGGGGCTTGGGGAGGTTCCAGAGCGGGAGTTTCTGCCTCCTGTAGGGTCAGGTGCAGCAACCCCCCACCCCCGGCAAGTGGCAGCAGGGCGGGCAAAACCCCTCAACCCTCTAGAAGTGGGGCCCACAGCAGAAGACACACTAATCCCCAGTTGGCCTCCAGGGAGAAGGCAGCCAAAGGGGGAATGGGAAATGGCATGGCTGTGGGGGCCTCAGGACACAAAGGGGGCACCATAAGGTGGGGCAAGCCCCAGGTGGCTCCCACAGCCATGACTGCTCCTGCCAAGAAATGGCTGGGTGCTCACCCCTCCTCTTGGGGTAGGGCCAGGTTGGGGAAAGGGAACATGGCTTCTTCCACTAGCCCTCTGCAGGGTATCAGCTGGGCACTAGAGCTCCTCACAGCCCGGGCTGAGCAGCTGGGGAACTCCAGGCCCAGGGGTGCAGTGCCAGCCCCGGAGCCTGTCGAGATCTCCCAATGGCAAAAGACCTGCAGCCATACAAAGCAGGGAGAAGCAGCAAAGGGAAGAAGATCTGAGCCATCTCCCAGCTCCAGCTCATGGGGCTCCAGCAGCTGGAAGCAGCAGCAACCGCTCCAAAGGAGGAAGGTCTCACGGAAGAAGGGCATGGTGACACAGGTGGTGTTAGGAGTCAGACAGCGATGGATTAACAGGTGAGTCCTCATCTTCAGGCGAGGGGGCCCCATGGGAGGACTATTGGGATTTAGCAGCAACGGTCCCTGGCCTCCCGACATGGGCTCACCAGCAGCAGGAAGGGGCTCCTTACAGAAGGGGGGGGACCCTCGGGAGGTCTGGGATGCAGGCTGGCAGGTGGGTCAGCCAATACTTTTGGGGATCCAACCCATAAGCTTCGCCAATGCTCCTTCATGCTGTATTCAATAAAGTTGTGGCCATTTTGTTCTCCAGCTTGGTGTGGGTCAGTTTGTTGTCTTTTTCTTTGCCCTCAGCATAGGCCGCAAAAGTGGATGAGACAAATAAAATTGAAAGAAACATTCCATACAAGGAACAAAGTAAACTCAGAATCAGCTTTTTAAAAAGAAAAAGAAACAAAGAGAACGGGGTAAAAGTGATCTCAAAAGAACCAGGAAAAAACCGGGGGAAACAAAGCAAAAAAGTGAAAACTAAAGGCAAAAAAATGTATGCACAAATCAGGGGATAAATCAAAGCTGTACACGGCCAGAACTGACCAAAAAAAAAAAACCAGTACGTGTACAATGATAATACACTATTAATGCTGTAGTATTTTAAAGCTTAACTGGTTACAAAATATGCTATTAATCCTATTATGACTCATGATGACACTGGTTCTAAACAAATGTTTTGTTTGGTACAAAATTTTCTTTTTTCAACTTTTATTTTTTCCCCATATCTCAGATGGCAAAGTTAAGATATATGTGTTCTGAAAAACAGAGGGTATAGCAGTTTACATCACCCTCTCCCACCTCCTTCGATATTCGGAATATTCACAATTTTGCTTTATAAAACGAAGACATTTATACTTTTACACTTCATACATATTATTTTATATGCTAAGTTTTAAAATTATGCATTTATACTGTTAAAACAGAAAATTAGTTGTGGTTTGAAATAATTACATGTTTATCCCCCCCCCCCCCGCCCCGCAATTTATGATCTCTTAAAGGAAGGCCTGACTTAACATGCTCCTAATATTACACATGCTTCCTAATATTTGTAGCACCATAACAATGGAGTTTAACTCTTCTCATGTTTGCCTAATCCTTTTAAATAATTTATGGGTTGGATCCAGTGAACCATTGCCAGACCTCTGCTTACAATAATCCCCACTGCCAGATCCCCCATAATGTTTCCCAAAGCTATTTTTAAGCACTGAGGGACTCTCAAGAATATTGTGGAACACAGTGCAGGAAGATGCAGGTCAAGGAGCAAATTGGTCACAGACCTTTCCCCTTGCACAGGGAGAAGCGTTTTCTGACCATGCAACTTTCAATACAAGCCTACACTATCGGAGTTGACCATGTTGAAAACAATTTAACTTGCCACCTAACAAAGAAAATGTCCTCTCTTTTAATTTCTATGGACCACCTAAAATTCAATAGGGATTACAGCTCAATTCTGAATGCATATAAATGTTATGTATGTATTCTTGTACTTTATAGTTAATGTTTTAAAATAAGATGCTATTACTACATATTTGTGGTTTAAAAGAAGAAAACCAGAAGCTCCTTGAAATAAGCAACGCAGAGATACTATGCTGTGCTTTCTCAGCTCCCATCATAAAATAATTCACATGTTGATTTCACATGCTAATGATAAATAAATCACAGAACTTATTGGGAAAAAATGCCTTTACTTTGTTGTATGTGCATAAGTGTCTTCCCCTCATTATTAAAGATAGATATTGCTTAAACCATAGATTTAATCACCCAGGTCATTAAGAAAATATTCCAGTAATTCTGGGTTTAACTAACTTTTCACACTTCTGTATGAGAAAGGCAAACTATTAAATGTAGTGAATAAGTATATAAATAGAAGGATTAAAAATTATCATGAAAGACATCATTTCATTCTTTAATATATACAAACTAACAGCTGCATATAAACTAAAAATGTTCCCATGTGTTTTGCAGAGATTTGTTGATATTAAAATATGTTTATACAACCAGACCGAAATAAAGGTGAACCACGCCCAACCAAAACTGTGGGAACTGTGGATGGTAAAGGGGACCTTTGGTGGTTTTCAGAGCAGTCAGCTGGTGAACAAATGGCATGAAAAGCCTGTGAAGGAAATTTTAAAAAATATATTTAGGCTTAGTATTCTTCTGCCAAACGTAAATAATACTGATATGTTATTAACAGTTAGGCTATTGAACAAACGCTGCATGTTTTGTACAAAAAAGAGAGGCTGTTTCAAGTCATGGCACATCATGAGGAAAATATGAGCTTCAGGGAAAGAAGAGGGAAACTAAAGGTCCAACAGCTTTGATTCAAATTTTTACAAACAAAAAGAATTTGCATCTCAATATACTCTAAAATACACTTGAATTTGATATTCCATTCCTGGTATTCCACAAACCTTGATAACTCCACTTTAACAAAGAGACAAATCTGCTAGTGAAGTTGAAAAAATTGGTACAACCATGTAGTAATACCAGCATCTCTTACTTTATACCAATGCAGAAAGAAACAAGATGCACATGATACAGCTAAATACACTTTCTCACAGACTTGGCAGGTGGACCAACATCACTGATCTGAACGACTATTGCCTATTGGCAAACTTTCCTTTTTGGGGGCAAGATGCTTGAGCAGGTGATGGCTATGCAGCTTCAGGCAGTTTTGGAGGAGATGGATTATCTAGATACATTTCAATCTGGATTGAGGCCTGGATTTGGGATGGAAATGGCCTGATCGCCCTGAATGCTAATCTTCACAAGGAGAGTGACAAGGGGGAGTGCGTCTCTGTTGATTATCCTGGATTTCTTGGCAAGGTTCAATACTATCAACCATGGGATCCTTCTAGAGAGGTGGCAGACTAGGAGTAGGAGAAACCATGCTTCAGTGGTTCTACTCTTACTTGACTGGCCAACTAAGGTGATGCCAGGGGACTGCTGCTCAGCCTTATGGCATTTATGCTATGGGATTCCATCTTGTCCCCCATGCTATTTAACATCTACATGAAATAATAAATAATAAGTGAGTGATGTCCAGCTCCTATTTCTCCTTAACAGTTGTGAGACCCCACCCCGCTGGCCGCCCCTCTCCCACTTTCCGCCGTCCTACTTGGCTTGGGGAAGAAGGGGGGTTGGATACCCTCCGCGTCAGACTGGGCAGGGACAGGGGTTGCACCACCAGCGTCTGTCTCCTGCCCGTGGGTCTGGGAGACTCCGTCTCTCTCACCAGCCGGCTCCAGCCCACGTCTTCCTCCTCGGTGTCATCAGGCCTCCTCCCCTTTATAGAGCTTCTTAGTCCCACCCCCTTCATCCTTCACCATTCCCCTTTGTTCCCCTTTCCCCAGCTGCCTTCCCTCTTGCCTCCTCCCTTCCCCCTTGGTGCTCTCTCCTGTCCTTCCTGACCGGCCCGACCCCGGCCCGGCCGCCCCCATCATGTCCTCCCTCCTGGCAGGGCCAATCCCTCCCTTGGGTTGCTGGGTGCCCCGCCCCCCCTCACACCGGGGAGCCCTCCCAGGCGGCTCCTGGCCAATCGCGGGCCAGAGAGGGCAGTTCCCTGGCCAGGCTTCTGCCCGCGGCTTCCCAGCCCACCCTTCCCCCATCGTGGCCTGCGCCTGGGCGTCAGTCGGCGCCTGCCTCTTCGGCCTAGAGAGGGGTCTGGTGCCTACCCTCCCTGGGCCTGGGCCCGGGAGCCAAACGGCCCTCCGTGCCTGCCCGGCCATGCGCCGCCGGGTGCTCCTCCTTGCGCTCGGAGCGGCCCGACGGCGGCAGTGCACTGCCCACCATGCGGCCGCCTCGCAGGCCTCTCCGCAGGCTCACCCCTCCGTTGCAGCCCCTCGCCGCCATTCGGGCCCTTGAGGGACTCTGGCCCTGCCGGTAAGTGTGTGGGGGGGCGTCGGGGTTGCCGGCTCCAGCAGCGGGGCGGGGGGGCCCAGTCCGGGGCAGGAGGGGTCAGCCCCGGACAACAGTTGAGCAGCATGAGTATGTGGAAGGCCTTGACAGGTAGCTCGAGAGGGTAATGGGATGGATGAGGGCCAATAAATGGAAGTATAATCCAGACAAGACTGAGGTACTGTTAGTCAATGACACTGATGAGTCAGCTGGAAATGGTTGTACTCCCCCTTAAGGAACAGGAACATAGCTTGGGTATGGGGATGCTGTTGGATCATGGCCTGTGATTTGAAGCCCAGGCCTCATCTGTGGCGCACAGTGCCTTTTACTAGCTTTGGCTGATATGTCAGCTATGGCTCTTCCTCACAAAGATTGTTTCTGGGCACAATCCAAAGCACTGGTTCTTACCTTTGCAACCCTTAATGGCTTGGTGCTGGATTATGTGAAGGACCCCCTCCTCCCATACTGTTCAGCCCACCAGTTAAGATCTTCCTATCAAGTCCTATTCTCCATGTTCCTACCATCCAAGGTGAGGCAGGTAGCGACCAGAGACAGAGTTTTTTCAGTACTAGACCCTCACTCTTCCTGTTGAGGCTTGCCTGGCACCCATGCTACTCTTTTAGGTGCTAGGTCAAAACATTTCTGTTTACTGCAGCCAATCATTTAACACCATTTTTGTACCATGCTTTTAGCCTGAAAATTACTGTTCATTTTGAGCAGCTTTTTAATTTATGGTTTATGCTTTGGCTGGGTTTTTAATCTTGGGTTTTAATTTATTATTTTGTTCTGTAATATGGGTCAGGCAGATTCCCCTGGAGAGGAAGCACAAAAATTGTCTAAATAAATAAATAAACACATCAAAGTCATGTGCCTATCTCTTCTTATCACATTTTGAGAGGTTACCACCTAATATTGGGAACAGCGCTAAACTAACTTAACCAGGTTCTGAAATAGTACCAAAGAGTTTATTGTCTATAGCCATTTTTTCTATATTGTCTATAGCCAAATTTTCCAAACATCAACTAATAAACACTTAAATCCAGTATCACAGTTTGAAAAGGTTAATTAAAATGAATTAAGGTTCTGAAATAGGCAAAAGTAATTATGATGTTTTGTAGGTGAATTATTTCCAGTTAAGACTATCTATCCCACCCCTCATTCAAGCAACCCTCTCACTGTGCCAACGATGACCTTGCACAATGGGATTTTTAGGATGAAAGCAAAAGATTGTATTTCAAGATTTTATAAGATTACAGCAGCAAGATTCTCAGTTTTTACAACAATACTGTTCAACCACAACACTGCTTTGGTTGAACTATGAACATCTTGTCAAATATCTCAAAAGGAAGAAGCTAGAAGCCTTTTTTAAAAAAGAAAATTTTTGCAGATTCTGACTGTTTTACTATGTTCATGATTTCAAAAAGCAAATAAACAAAAAAACAGCCACACAAGGACTCCAGGTGAAAAAACACTCCATCTATACACAGTTATACTCATCTCCCAGATATTCCACATGCAAGAAGAAGTTAAATACATAATGGAAAGATGATCCCTCCATATTTATGAAAATTAAATAGCTCAGAGGTGGTCTCAACTTCCAAAGTGTTCTACTGACCTCATAATTAGAAGCTGAGAGAGAAATGCCTATATTTATGGAGCCTGCAAATGTAAAGATATACAAAATTTTAAAATCAGCTCCCCTTTGCCAAAATGTGTTATATGAATATGATAATAAATAGGTTTCACATTTGTTTCATGCATTGGCCCTGACTGGGTGGAAAGGTGGGATATAAATGTTGTAAATAAATAAATAAATATTTTTTTAAAAAAATATTAGTTTGTGATGCTGGAGTTACCAGGTAAAGTCTAAAAAGAAGGCCAAGTTTTGGGCATTTAAAGGATCTTGAGCTGCAAAACAGAGACAAATGTTTCATATGAAAAGAAACCTTCCTACACAGGAAGATGATGAGTGAGATGTATGAGTAATGACTGTTGACAACATAACTACAAGCGACACATGCACAAGCAAACCACTATGATGGGTTGGCTGGTATCTGGCTTTCCTTTATTTTTCCTGGGAATTTCTAGGTAGCTTCAGGCCCTCATCTGTTATTTCATAATGGAAATATGGAATGGTCATTGTTTAGTTAAATAAAATTGACCCACTTCTTACATTTTCCATAATTTAAAATGACAGTATTCTTCTCGGAAACATCACTTAATTAATAACAGGACAGGAGTCATTAAACTTCACAACACTTGTGTGTATTAATAGGAAAAAAGGAAATTACAACAGCTGCATAAAGGAAACTTTAGGACAACGGTGTCTAATAATTGCAGATATGTGAGGTAAAATGTTTGGAACCATAGAGGAAAGGGGAGAACAGGCACCAAATGAACAAACAGAAGGTACTGAAAGCTAGAGATGGCCACGAACAGCAATACAAACAAAAAAAACCCACGAACAGCCCAATCCGCTGATCATGAGCAAGCTGTTAATGAGGCCCTGTTCCCGGTGAACATGTGTTCATTCCAAGCCCTCTTTATGGCATTCGTCAGCCATTCATAAAGCCAGACAGTCTGGCGCCTTTCAATCAATTCCCCTGGCAACATAGGCATGGACTGTCTGAACTCTGTCTGAACTCCTTCTGGCTTTCCTTCTGGCTTGTAACCCCTCAAAGTAGCTTCCAGCAGACAGTCCAGTTTTTGCCACTGCGAAGAGAAAATGACATGAAAGGGGGAGACCCACTGATCATGCCTTTCTCAGGGTGCAATCTCTCTGAAACTTGAGGGGTCTTCAGAGGACAGTGAGGACTATGTCCTCTGCAAATTTGGTGTGTATTGGACATTCAGAAGGTCAGTTTGTAACTCCTCAATTAGCTTCCAGCAGACAGTCCAGTTTTTGCCACTGTGAAGATAAAATGACATGAAAGGGGGAGGCCCATGGACTCTCCTTTCCCCGGCTCAAGTTCAGCTAAGTCCCAAGGGGGCCATTCTGGCTCCCACAAACCTCCAACTACGAACATGTTTGTGAACATGTCATGTCCGTTGATGTTTGTGAATCCTTGTTCATGGATGGCAACAAACATTGAACATCGTTGTATTGTCGAAGGCTTTCACGGCCGGAGAACGATGGTTGTTGTGAGTTTTCCGGGCTGTATTGCCACGGCAATACAGCCCGGAAAACCCACAACAACCATTGAACATCGTGTTCGGGTTTTTTTTCCTGTCCGTGCCCATCTCTACTGAAAGCCCCCTCTCCCAACTCCTTTATTCTGTCTGGCTCTTCTTTAAAAAAAAACCTTGACAGAAAATAACATGTTAATGTATATCCTCGAAAAAGTTAAGCTATCAAAACACAGCAAGTTAGGATTCACTTTGAGAATACAACTAGAGTGCTTCTATTATGAAACACTGTGAGATGCAGTGTCCTACCAAGCCAAGCCAAGCCAAAAAGATTAGTTAATAATTCTACCAACATACCAACCTAAAATTAAGTCTCAGTCATCACCCAGCACCAAACTTGAAATGTCAATGTGTATGCGGGTATGTGTACATGTATTTATGTATGTGTGTATCCATATTCATTAATAATTTTTTTCATGTTATTATGTAAAAATGTCCTTTTTATCTCACTGTGTTATCCCATCAGCTGGCCTACTTGTCTTCTATTGTGTTTATGATTTTGTTTCAAAAGCTTTTGTGCATTAACAAATCTTATCTAAGACTAACTCCTCGGAAAGTGGTACAAATGCTACCTAACTAAACTAATTATTATACCACCACTGTAAATTATAGCAGAGATAAAGATATGTTAAATGTTTCCTCCTCATTGTTAATCATTTAGGAAGGTATACCAGCCTTCCCTTTATTGCCAGGAGAAGGTTGTTGCATCTCAATTTGACACATTGTAGAGCCACTGGTTTACCGTAATATGCACGTTATTGACATCCATTCAAAGGGCTGCTTTTGCAACAGCATTTTTTATTTCTGTATTTAAAACCAGCATGGTATAATGGTTGAGGTGTGTTGGAATAACATCCTAGGGCAGCTTGGAACAACATCCTAGCTTTAAATGCCTTTGAAACTTGCTGGATGATCATGGACCAGTCAATCTCTCTCAGACTAACCTTCCTCACAAATTTGTTGTTTCCTGAAAATTTCCATGGGAAATGTAGTGACAAAGAACCTCTGCCAGGGAGAAGAGGGAGAATCCCCCCTCTCCCTGGCAGAGTTTCTTTCTCTAGGCATCTCATCTAGTCTGCTTGGCTCCCTCTCAGTAATTCTAGTGCACTTGGCTCCCAAGTGCATTTAGGGGAACAAGGGGAGTGCGCTTCCTGTCACTACTACCCGTGCGCTCCCGTTGCTCCCCTAAATGCACTCAGGAGCCAAGTACGCTGGCAGCAGCGAGAGGAAACACAACAGACTTGATGAGAAACTTTGCCATCAGCCCCTGAGACAGTCCCCAGGCCTCTGTTAGGCAGGACTTGAACACCGGCCTTTAGTACCCTACGGTCCTCTCCCAGTCTGAAGGAACACCAGAGGCAGAAGACCTAAGCCATGATGGCAAATTACCAGGCTAGCTGCATGCAATCCATGGTAGAGCTAGAGCAGTACCCTGAAGGTGGTTCCTTGCAGGATCCTGATTGATGTGCAGAGCAGCCTCAGGAATTCCAGCACCTGTCGCCAGTCCCCTCCCAGACTACTTAAACCAAGATTTGGGAAGACTGCCAATTTGAAAGGCCACAACTTTGAGTACTAACGCCAGCCCCAGAACTTGCCAGCTCCAGACTCTGCTCAGTGAACATCTGCAGGCTAAGTCATGAGGCCAGAACACTCTTTATGCCATTCTACATTCCTTAGGGGAAACCAGGTTTACCAACACCAAAAAAAACCTTAAAGTGCCATTAAGCCTTCAGTAAATGTTCAGGGCATTTTTCTCCAAGCTGCTGGCAACCATAAAGGAAAGGCAGAATGAATATGATTTGAATTTAAGAAAAAGACTTTTGTGTAAGGAAAAGAGGAAAAAAATAAAACAGGCCTTTGGTATGCAACAGGATTTAAAAACGGATTCTGCAACATAAAAACTAAAATTATAGTATACCCTCCAAATTAGCTCTTATTGTGCTGAAATATTTTAAAAACTTTTTAAAAAGCCTTTTCACTCACAAATGATTGATTTTCAAAGGTCTTTTTGATTCCCTGTTGCAGAAGATTGCAATGGACTCTTCTGCAACCTAGAAGCAATAATGAGAACGCCCTTGAGAAGTAGCCCATTTGTGTGTTGAAAAAGTTTTTTTAAAAAATAATTTGCATTCAAAGAATTAGTTTCGGAAGACTTTCTTTTTTTTTTAATGCTGCACTGGAGCACTGGTTCTACTGTGTATATAGTGAAAGGCAACAACAATTAAATAAAATATATTTTGCTTTCAGTACAGCAGTTTCTTTTTTCAAAAACCAATTCATGAATTTGAAAGGGATGAACTTTTTCCTTGCATGAAATCCATTATGAACTTCCAAAAATTCTCCCATTTTCCGGAACACAACTGAAGCAGAACCCAAGTCATAAATGCAACAACATCATAATGGAGTAGAACTGAGGAAATCTTTCTTCTCCAGTTCTGAAGTCTTTTTTAAAAAAAACTGTAAAAGCTTGATAAGATTGAGTATATTCTAAAATTCTAAGTAGAAAAACTCCTAAAATTTAAAATCACAACCTTATAAGTTGCATCAGTTAAAAGTCATACGTTAAATGGGATTATAAATAATTATAACCATCTTACTATATAAAGCCAAATTCCTAGTTAAAACTAAAATGATAAGTATAAAGCAAAACAGGACATGATCAAAAATTTAAAACACTTCTAATAGTGAATAATGCTAACAGTGAAGGAGGGCCAGATTCATTAATTCTTTAAACCATCTACAGTAAAGGAAAAAGTTACCATTTCCATGAGGCATATGAGAGACATTTCCAGGGCCTTTAGGCACTTAAAAGCAACATATGTTTTCAGAAAAGCAAGATGGTATCTGAGTACAAGTATGTCTTTATGCTAAAGCCAACTTCCAAAAGGTAGCAATACTATTGCTAAGGTTGCAAATTGTTCTAAGAAAAACAAAAACAAAGCACTTTGCAAAGAAGTTGCACATGTTGATTCAGGGAGGGGGGATGCAAGTTCATTTTTAAATAAGCAGGTTTCTAGACCTCTTGATTGTAGTGATATGGTTTAAAAAGTTACCAAAATGCATAGTAAAGTCTGGCACCCCAATCACAGCAAGGGAAATTTATGCATAAAACAGGATTTTGCTCAAGGATTGATTGCCCTTTTGAAAAATTCCCTCCTCCCTGTGCACATGTAGCAGGATGTGGAGGGGAATGTCAACATTCAGTACTCCAGGGGTGCACAACTGTATATTGTCAAGCAGATGATCTGGCAATGTGTCAGCTTAGACAACACTGATTTCATATGTAGTGGTGGGAAGAGAGAAAGAGGATTGAAGCCAAGCCATCCCAACAGGTCAGCAGGGAAGATTATTGCTTGCAGAAGTAGGCACACAGCCACTCTAGTGCACAAGGATCCACTTATCTGTGCCTGGAACTACAGGGAACTGGGAAGAAGCTTTCAATTAACAAGGCAAGAAATGTTTTCCACTCTTCACAGCCCTCTTTCTTTTCAATGACATAACGTAAACGCTCAAATGGGAACACTGTGAAATCTCAGTGGATAAAGAGACATCAGCAAAGGGATGCATCTCTGTTTCCTCCCCCCACCCCCTACACAAGCACACGCACAACTCTCACATGCTCCTTTGATTCTTTTATTTCAAAATCCACATGGACATGTTGTCCCTTTCTTCACTGCATATGTTTGCTTCTTTCCATGGGAGAATAAAAGGTAAAACAGGGTTGCACTTACCTGTAACTGTTGTTCATTAAAGTCTTCTGTGCAGGCACACATGAGACTCCAGACATAGGCCTGTTGATTGGTAGGTTCTATAGCTAAAATTCCTCTAGGGGGCATCCACTCCTTCCAAAATCACAGGCACTCCTCTCTGGGAGGAGTGAAACCCTCAACCCTCAGTTTCTGCTTAGCTGCTGGACTCTTCAGGTAAATATTGAAGAGCACACAGCAGGGAAGGAGGGAGTCTATGTGTGCCTGCACAGAAGACCTCAATGAACACCAGTTTCAGGTAAATGCAACCCTGTTTTCATGTTTGGTCTTCTGTGCAGTCCCACATGGGAGATTAACAAGCCACTTAACCATGGAGGAGGGATGCGCTTTTCATGAGAACAGCGTCTGCAGGACTGCTTGACCCATGGCTGCCTCCCTCCTGTTATGTACATCTGGGGCATAGTGCCTATTGAATGTATTAATGAACGTATCAGGTGAAGTCCATGTTGCGGCTCTACAGATGTAGAGGAACACCTTTGAGCAGGGCTGCAGAAGATGCCTCTGACCTGGTGAAATGGGCATGGACTCCCAGTGGACAAGGTAAGTCAGTTAGATCATAACATATCCTAATAGCCTGAACTACCCATCTGGCGATGGTTTGAGACATAGCCCTTATTTGGGCCTGCTTAGCAAACAAAAAGTTAGACTTCTGACCTAAATGATACCACACCATCTAAATAAAAGAGTATAGTCCTCCTCATGTCCAGGGTATGTAATGTCCTCTCTGCCTCAGATGTCAGTGAAGGGGAAAAATACAGGCACTAAGTTGTGAAATTTGGAAACCACCTTTGATAAAAAAATCCAAGCTAGGTCTTAGTACCACTTTTTTGGCATAGATCTTCAGGAAAGGATGATCCATGCATAGTGCTGCTAATTCATTTACTCTCCTGGTGGAGGTGATGGCTCCCAGGAATGCTACTTTCATCAAAAGCAGTCTTAAGGGACAAGTGGCCAGAGGCTCAAATGGTTTAGTCATCAGTCTTGCCAATACCAGCTGCAATGACCATTGAGGCATTATTTGAGCTGCTGGAGGAAACATGTTCTGAAGATCTTTCAAAACCAGTTTAGACCTATACTGTGAAAAGACTTTTTGTCTACAGGAGAGTGAAAAGCTGAAAATGCAGCCAGAGATACCTTGATGGAAGATGAAGAGTGCCCAGCATGTTTAAGACTCAAAAGATATTCCAGAACAGAGGTTAAAGGGCATGTATACAGATTAAGGCCTCTACTCTTGGACCATCCTACAAAATGTATCCCATTAATGGGCATAAGATCTCCTAGTATTAGGCTTTCTAGCATTCAGCATAACTTCTACAACCTTCTAAGGGAGGCTGTCTACTGCAGAATCAACCATGCCATTAGTTTGAGTTGGGGTATGCTGTGATACCTTAAATCTCAGTATAGTAGGAGATCCATTACCAATGGTAAGTATTAAAATTTGCCCTTGGCCATTGGAAACAATCTGTGAAACTAAGTCTGATGTGGCTAGAATGGTGCTATTACTATGTAATTCATCTTCCGTCAAAGCATTTGTAGTGACCATGGCTTCGATTTTTGGAGAACCAAACTGAATCCCTCTAAACAGATGGGGATCTAGCAACCACCAGCGGAGCCACTTAACCAATGCTCTGGGAATAGAATACTTTCTTTTCTCTTAGAGCGGGACCACAAGTGACGCCTGACACAGGTTGGCCACTTGCCAGCTTCCCTCAAGTTTTGATGGGAAATGTAGGCAGCTTGGCGGAATGTTGGACAAGTGACAGTTGAAAAGTCCATTGGACAGCAGTCGGAGAGTCAAGCTGCAAGACTAGGATGCCTACATTTCCCATCAAAACTTGAGAGAAGCTGACTAGTGTCCAACCTGTGTCAGGCGTCACTTGTGGTCCCGCTCTGAGTGTATCGAGGGGTTGTGGACAGATAGAAACCATAGTTGTAAGTCCCTCGTATCCAGTCTTGCTAGGGCAGTAACAACTGTAGTTGCAGCCATCAGTCCAACAACCATCTGAATTTTCAGAGCTGATTGGAATCTACAGTTTATCACAGATTTGACTATGGTCTTTAGTTTTTGCACTCTCTCCAGCGGGAGAAAAATATTATAAATGAATAACACTTTTTTAGAGGGGCTGAGGTTGGATTTTTAAAAATTAACCATTAACTTATCTCTAAAGCCAGGTTTATGTGCTCCTGTAAAGCCTATTTAGGATGGGCAGAAATCAACCAGTTGTCCAGATATGGGTAAATTGAACAACCTCTAGTTCTCAAGTATGCAACTACTACAGCCATGCATTTGATAAATACCCTCAGGGCTGTAGCTAGTCTGAACGGGGATCTGGTACTGATGATATGGTCTCCCCAAACTGAAATCTTAAATATTTTCCGTGGGATGTATGGATAGCAATATGAAAATAAGCATCTTTATGGTCCAAGACTGTAAACCAAGAATTGTGGTGTTGTTGGATCCATGATATTGCCTGATCTGAAGGGCTTGGAGTGCCCAAAGCCAACTGGCAGATCCGAGACGGAGTCGGATCCAATGAGCTCAGTGCACTCGAGATAGAGCGATGTGTCTGGATCCAAAATGGTGCAGTTGAATCCAAGAGCCTCCGAGACCGTGATGGCTGGTGGTGTCAGATCCAGCTGATCAGCAAGGACAGAGGACTTACAACTTAGTAGATGGGGTAGTTGCAACCAACAATGCTTGTTCTCATAGAGTGGCCTAGAGCCTGGTAGGTCTTTCTGTTCAGGCCTTATGGGTGAAACTGGCAGTGCATGAGCTAACATTATGCCGCCTCCCAAACAAACAAAGCAAAAAGAGTGCCCATCCATTTTAGTCATCTTTGTATTGCACTGAGTGTGTTTTTTTTAAATAAGACTTTTTTAGCCATTCTGACTCTCTCTCTCTCTCTCTCTCTCTCTCTCTCTCTCTCTCTCTCTCTCTCTCTCTCTCCTTTTGATTAGGCAAAGAATGAAATTGACAGAAGATCGCTAAAAAGAACCTCTGCAACTGGTGGTAAAAGAGGAACTGAGGGTCAGGGGTGTCACTCCTTCCAGAGAGCAGGCTGTTTCTGTGGAAAACAAACCACACCTGCATTCTGGGAAGGGGTAAATGCCCCCAGAGGAATTTTAGCTATAGAACCTACCAATCAGCAGGCCTGCGCATGTGCAGTCCCGTGTGGGCCTGCACAGAAGACCAAAAATGAAGTTAAAATTTGCAGTAGGTTGACTGTCTTTAAAAAATTGTTTAGGGACTGTTACATTTTCCAGGATCCTGATGCTCAGCAAATAGCCCATCACAGACATCAGCAAACAAAGACTACAAGGCACAAACGCACCAACTCCCAACAACAAGTTCTGCCTGCTGTCTCTATATGAACAGTGTGCTGAATGTACCAGGGGAGGGGGTCTACGTGAAAAGCCTCCTGAAAATAGACTGCAAGCATACACATGGACCAAAGGAAGGGACTGAATTATTCACCACACGAAACAAAGTACTCTGAGTAAATTAAAATCCAAATTATCATGCTTATTATGCACCATAAGCAGTAGAAATTTATTAAAAGTTATACATTTGAAGTCAAAGTTATATTGAACTGAGATTTCCCAGTCTGTGAGGAATCATGGTTTCTTAACAATGTAAGAGGAACACAATGATTGGGGAAACAGAGGTGACCAATTACTTTATACATGCCTTTTATAACTGCCTGCTTTCTGTAATTAGGTCCAAATGTGCCTTTATCAGGCTTTTCTAGTCCTCAAGGCCAAAATCCAATAGTGGGAAGAGGCACAGTCTTCCTTTGACCTTTCAATCTGCTGCTGATTCATGTTAAGTTGTAAACAACTGCAGCTAATTATGCACACATACACATTTATTCTTGCCTGTCCTCTTCTTTCTTGCTTCCTGTGCATTCAGTTACATTTCCTTCAACCAGTGTGGCCACCTTAATTTAAACTTCATTTCTTTCCTAACAAAATCTATTACAGAGGAAGGGGAGGGAAGCCCATTAGGAGAGGTCAAGCTATTAGGGGTGTACACTAAAAAAAAAGTGGTATTATTTGGATTTGGGTATTTGGAATACCATATATATTTGGTCTTCCTGGTATTGGGTCCAAAAGTACTGATACTTTATTCAGACTTCCGAATGTATTCAGCTTCACAATTCCCTATGGGGCAATCTTAGGGTGGGAGGAGGCTGGAGGGGCCATTTTTCAAGAAAACTACACTAAAATTGCCAGGAACCCAGCCCTGCCTGTTCACGAAAGACTCCCCAAGTTTTGTGAGTTGGACTAAAAGGTTCTACAATCCCCTGGTCACTCTCCTTTGTTTCCTATGGAGAAGGGGGGATACAAGGTTTTATCCAGAACACAGGAAGTCTTAGCCAAACACAACAGCAACCAATTACTAAAAGCCTCCCAATGCAAACAGAACCAATAGAGCTGAAGAGAACCAATATCAAATCAAAGAATCCCACCAGAACCAATGTCAAACCAGAAAATCCCAGCAGATTCAAACTGAAACTGTTACAAGCCCAACAGAACCAATGTCACTCAACGTTGCCAGAAACAAAGAACAGAACAAACTGTACATAGGGGGAAACAAATAATGAAATTGCCAGTCAAATGTATTAAATCACTAAACTATAACGTTTTAAACACCATGAAAAGTGGAACTCAAACAAGCATAATCAAAGCATAAATCAAAACATACATTCACCAAGCATAGTTAAAGCATGAATAAAAGCATACAATCACCCAAATTAAGCAATCCTACAGAAGTAAAGTCCACCAAATACATAGGTTCCAATGGAGGTCAAACAAAGAAGAGTAAACTGGTAAGTGAAGAGCTGTTCTACGTAGTCAAGCCAGTAACAGTCCTTCCATTTGAGCTTGAGTAGATGTGAGGAGTGTTGCAGATCTACAGAGCAGTACAGAATACTCCCCAGAGGGTTTGTTTATTTCCTCTTTGAATCCTAGAAGGGGAGATGAAGAGGAAATAAACAAACCCTCTGAGCAGCATCTTTGCTGACTCTGTAGAGAGGGGAAATTGACAAAGCCTTTCAATCTGTCTTTTAAAACTCGGCTTCCCAGCTAACATTGCAAGTCCCTTCACATGAGTGTCCTTGTGTAATTCGTCTCCTGTAGTTTAGCTCTATGCGGCAGAGAAACATGTCACATTTCTTAGCAACATCCTGATTGGACCACCATTCTGCCTGAGTGTCAGTTCTTGAGTATTTTGGATCAGCAGTTGAAGAATTGTTGGCCCTGGACTTCTATTTTGACTTTGGGGTTGACCCAACAAGGTAATATCTAGATTATTAGGCAACAGAAACCTGGTAGATTTTATTATTTTCTTTCCTGTCTTGAACAATTTCTATATATTTCTATAAATGTAATCTTTTGCACAATTTTTAATACATGTATTAATTATACTCTTGTGTGGTGATATTGGGTTTGAGGGCTTCAATCTGAATCCAGTGTCTTGGCCTATGTGGGCTAGCTACCAGTTACTTGTTTTTTTAGAACTCAGACCACAGGTGGCCTACCTGGCAGGGATGACCTTTTGATTAATACCTGGTATTGCTTCAGACTGAACTTCCTCAGTCTCTGAATGTAGGGTTAGTTGGAGGTAACTGGTGGCAGCTTTCTGCCCTGAGGTGCAAAGGTCTCTTGCCCCCAAGCAGCACATGTTGTTTCTCAATCTCACCCCCCTCCCAGGCTAGGGAACCTGGGGCCAGTGACACCAAGGATATTAGTTTAGATGCTATAAGTTATTATATTATTATATTTTATTATATTAGATTTTTTTTAGTCCACCCTCCCTGCCAAGCGGGCTCAGGGCAGAGCACAACATTTTAATTTACATAAAAACACATAAAAGCAGATAAAACATTACAATAAAATTTAAAACACTACATACAATAAAAACTTCTCATATGGCGATGGAAATGTTACTCCATTTCAGACATGGCCCATATATCCATATCTATAGATATATATAGATATATAAGTTAAAAATATATGCAATCAATAAACAGATGAAGAGGTGGCATTATGTGTTAGGGTTGCAAGATCTTCTGCTATAGCAATAGCCTATCTGCCGGCAACCCATGTTTCTCACCACCGCTCTTTCAGGTAGCAGGAGAAACTTTTTTTGGAAAATTGCTGTATTGCACACAATGTTATTTCACTTCTATGTTTTCCCCAGAAGTGACATCATGTTGCTCTAGGAATTGCTCTATAGCTTTATTATACAGTTTTTGGCAATTCTTAGAGTGACATGGCATTATTTCTGGGTTTCACAAGGTGATGTCATGTTGCACATGATGATGACACCCACCTATGTCCCGCCACCCTTTTCTCATCATGATTATTCATGAATCCCATTAAGATCTACATGGAAACAAATGCCAATCTTAGAAGTAGTTAAAAAGGGGCTTTCCTTCCCTCTCACTTCAGAGGCTGACAGGACAATCCTAAACAGAGTTACACTCATCTATTTAGGATCCACTGTGAAAGTAGGGAACAGTTTTAGCCTCCATTCAGTGATGTCTCCAAGTCGACTCCTATACGTTATTAACCAGTTGCCTCCTGCTTTATTTTGCAAATTATGTGCTGACACTAGTCTTACTGCATTTCACAGTTAACAGAGACCCTCTAATCGTCTGAGTCAGCTTGATTATTTGGAAGCAAATCCCACTGTGTTCAATGGGCCCAAGTTGCCTGGCTGAAATTCTATGTATGCTTTCCTGGGACTAATCCCTATAGAAGCTGTTTACTTAAATGCACAGTAGCTAGTGTCAGCCGAATAAAATTGCTTTCTTTCCCTTGCCTTTTCCAGCAGGAAAAGAAAAAGGCTTTTTTCTATGTTACTTCAAGATAGAAATACTAAATATCTTTCTCCTTTCCTGTTCTTAGGAAACAAGAAAAGTTGTTTTATACCTTTAGGGTTTAAGGCTAAAGAATTTCAGAGAGAGAGAGAAGATAAAATTGTGGGCTGCCAACTTCTGTGGACTTCTTTGGAAGGCAACCTTATGTCATTTTACTGGATACCAGAAGCACAGATTTGGATCCTCAGCACGCTTCTCCGCAGTCAGTATCAGCTTCAAGAAGGTTCAGTTACAGTGCAGTCCTAAAAAGAGTTACTCCAGTCTAAGCCCATTGATTTTTATGGCCATAGACTGGAGTAACTCTGTTTAGGATTGCACTGTTAGTTTCATTTGGTTGCCTTTTATAGATACAATCACATAAACATATTGTATAAAATATTAGTTAATTTAAGTGTGTTCTCCCAAGGAAGTTACTAAAGAACTATAATGATTCATGGACCAGCAGTTAAGGCTAAAATAGTCTGACCAAAATCACATGGTATTAAATTCAATTAACTACTCACAGAACTGATTTCTCCCTTCTTTCTCTTCCCAGTGCGTCTCCCTGTACCTCCTGAAATGCTGTTCCCAATCACTGAATGAGGTGGAATGTACTATCAGATCTATATTCAGACACAGTAGAACAAGTACACATGATGTGCAAACAATGCTGTGGATCTTATTTGTTACGTGTTTCTGTATTATTCAGTCCATTTAGTAACTCTAAACATTCCTGACGTAAAATTTTACAGTAAAAAAAGGTCCATGTTATGAAATGTTTTAAGTCAGTTTTTTTGGGTTTGCTTTCTTACTTTTACTAGGACACCATGTAATGAAGACAGAGGCTAAATACTGAATGCAATTAACATTTAGAGAGATTAATACACTAAGTGAGATGGACAACATTCACAACAGAAGTGGCAATAAGCTAGATTCCTCAGTTCTGCCTCTGTTTATACCACTGTTGCAAGACAGAAATGGAAGATTTCTTTCAGATGTGTGTGATGCATGCAAGTATAATTGCCTGAGCTTTTTAGACACTTCAAGGTTACAATATGAAATGATGGATTTCTTATGACTGCTGCTTGATATTTCCATGCAAAACTAACAATTGAAGCCACAGCATACAATCTGCGGTGTGTTACAGTATCTTAATTTAAAGAGACAATTGTATATTCATTTCCAAACTGAGAAGCATAGAAAATTTAAGACAAACATGCTGATTGCAAGGAATTTTTTTAAAAGATCATTCTAGATTTCCTTCCCAAGGCCCTATCCCCCTTTATAAACCTGAATATAGTTGGAATATCAAATAAATGTGCTCCATTTGAGGACCTAGACAGGATGAAATCTATAAGCCACCAAGGGAACATATTACATAATAGCAGTAAACAAAATACAACATTTTCTTCTAAGATCCATGTGGCAGATTTGAGTTTTTAATACTTAGTGTTCCCTACAGATGGGAACTCCCAAAGAGAATGGAATATCTGAGTCAAGATCTGCCATTCATATCTGAAAGACTTTCCTTCAGTTCTATTCCTATGGTGTAGGATAGCTCTCCAGTTACACTGCTTATCTTCATCGACAAAAATACTATTATCCAAGGATAATTATTAAGGGATCGTTATCAAACTTGAAAGAATTCTCAAACAGATGTCTATAGTAATCAAGACTACATTTTGTAGAACTATGAACATCTTTCATAATAATAACACTTACAATAGTCACAGTAATTATAATAGTTGTTAAGTGGGATGGAGAGGCTAGAGTACTGGGCTTATATAAAGAAATCATATTTAAATCTCTGCTCAACTACAAAGTACAATAAGTAGCTCTGGGAAGATACAATTTCTCACTGACCTGCTTCATAGACTAGTTAGGTATATAATTTACAAGGTTCTACGTAGCTGGAAAGATGGATACAATACAAATATAGTAAACTGTAATGACAATGGGCAGTATGCTTTCCAGACTGAGTGGGAATGCCATATATAAATCCAAAGGGATTTGGGATATTTTTTACCCACTGTCAAACTCTCACCATTTACCCAATTCTAAAAACTGGCCCTAAAGATCAACAGTTATCTCTGTGAAATTGTTCAGCATAACATAAAAGTAGGTATATGGAAAAATCACCAATTCATCCCTTTCCATTAGTAAACATGACACACAGGATCCTGGCCAACTGGTGGAACACACTCTCTTTGCTTGCTTGCTTTGCAGTTCATAGGGACTTAATTATTATTGTGAATTCAGCTTGAATTTTTTCAAACATTTCCAATTGCCATGCCTTCCTTCAAAAAGCTCGAGGCAATAATAAAAAAAGCACTGAATATAGTTTGGCTGTTGCATACCATGGAAAAGAGGGGGAAACTACAATGAGAGGGAAATAAATGCACAAGTCCACAACAGTGCCCACGCTTTGGAGATTATGGTGTCTGAATTAAGGTTGTGTGTACTAACAGTAACCCGTTAGCTATTACAGAGAGGTATACAACATTTAAACGTGCAAATTGCACATGATATTTGTACTGCTCCATTGCTTCCAGCTGGTTGGCAGTTTTATATAGGAACTTAAAATGTGGAGAAAATTTCCAACAGTAATAGAGAACAAAAAATAATGCAGTTCATACTCTCTCTGCTGTATTTGTTGAATTATCGCAGCCAGAGAAACTAAAAGGCAAAAAATGCTACAAAATTGCATATAGGCACAAAATACCAATAGCTCAGCCTAAAACTGGCTTTGCGTGTTTTAAGCAGCAGAAACCCATTTGAAGGAAAACCTTGCCATCTGGTAATCACCAGATGCTAGCTGGAGAGAAGGTTATGCAAATCAGTTGAATCTGCTTTATAATTTGCCTATCTATTTAGGAACTTTCTCCAATAAGCATATAATATTCCCATAGAGGCAAAAGAATTCATATGTCCATTCCCATTACACTCAGTGAATTTAGACTTCTAAAAACAAATAAACAAAAAGCAGCAATTGAATTGGTCAAGGCTTTTTCTCTTACCACTTTTGTTTTACTTCCAAAATTACACCAATTGCATATTTTTCCTCAGCCCTCAGGGTTGAAGCTTTACTTCTTTTATATCAACAAATCACACACAGAGAGAAATTTAAACCTTTATTGGTTTATTTGCTTAAGAAATAAATCAATGATTGGATGAGTTTAAGTTGTTTCCTCTAAGGTACACAGACCAATTGCTTAAAGAAATGTTTCTTACACATGTAACACTTGATCCTCATCCTTTGTTGGAAAAGGGCCAGCCTCATCAGTCTGTAGTAAATGCCTCCCTCTGTGTGGGAGACAGTGTTGAGGCCCTTTATACAACTGATAGGAAACCAATACAGCAAAGAGATGAGAGAAAGGCATGTTCTGGTGTCATAATCCTCTTTTAAGTTACAGTTTCATAGTCCAGGGATGCTCTTGAGCCCACACTGATTCTGGATGGTCAATGAGAAATCAGCTTCACCAAGGACATCGCCTGGATTTGTTCCAGGAAGAAAGAAAGAGAGAAGGCCATACTCACTTGCAGCTGCCAACATTTGAGAATTTGTATGTTCATAGTGCAATCTGGTTTTCCAGCCCAGGATCCATTGCACCACAGCATGGGAAAATCCTCCCACTTCTAACTACCCAGTCTTGTGGTGGCTGATGATGGGACTTCATACTGAGGACATCAGGCATCCCAGAAAGAGTACCAGCTCTCACAGGATCTTGCATCTTAACGTTCTCCAAAGTTGTTATATCCCTTGGGTATGAGGCTTATTTTTTTTCCCTCTTCTTTTTAATTAAAATAAAAATAAGCTGCTGGACTGATTTCAAATCAAGCCAGAGAAAATTTGTCCATAACTACTTGTGTCATTATAACATCCAAACTTCAGTATTGCTCTACATAGGACTATCCCTGGAAAAAGTTCAGGTCTTCTGCCATGGCAGGGGATCGCCTGCCTCCCCTCCCCTCCCCTGCTGGCAGGGGGGAGAAAGATGGGTGGAGGCAGGTCAGAGTGCACTGTGCAAGCACTGTACATGTCCTGATAACATCACTTCCTGTTTAAACTGGAAGCTAGTGTCTCAATAGGGCCTCAAACATAGTGAAAATGCTGGTTTTTTGGCCTGCTGAGATGCTGTGGTTTAAACAGAAAGTAGCAACATCGGGGTCCCTGTAGAGCAAAGGCATATGCAGAAGAAGAGGATCAATGCCCACACTTTTCAGGTACGGAAACCTGGCAATCCTAGCTGCTCCCCAGAATGTAACTGCCTATTAACAGGGAATAGTCCCTGGAAGCATATAGTATCAGTTTTGAAGGAGCTTGCTGGATGCCAACAAGATTTCTGCATTCAAGCCACTGTTAACTTTTTTTTTTTTTTTGAAAAAATTTTATTGGGTTAGAATCCATTATTTCCACATTTACATTCAATTTTCCCCAATTTTTTCATCTCTAACCCCCTCCCTTTCCCCCCCCCTTTTTGTTGACTTCCAACAGCTTTCCAACCCTTTGTCCCCTTTCCCTTACTTTTATTAGCTTCCTCTATCTAAAACAAATATATATTCTCCATTATTCTAAGCAGTACATCCTTAACTATTTTTAACATTATATGCCCAAACTGTAAGCCTTTGTTTCTATCTTAGATAAACAATTTATCCCAATTTTTCAATTTCAGGTATTTCTATATATCATAAACCATATAGATCATACATTCGTTTATATCAAACAATTTGACTTATTCTCTATATATATTACTCATTCTATCTTTTTATAATAGTTCTATATATCTCTCCTCACGTAGTCAATCAATTTGACCCATCTATATCTTCAGACATTCAGTTTGGTACAAAACTTGTCAGAAAAAAAAGAAAATATTGTTAGTTAATCGCTCCTTATATTTAGTCCTTATAATTAATTATTTTCTCTGTTCTATTTGTTAACCTATATATATCTATATATATGTCAATCTATTAATCTGACTGCTTATTAATTCACATTTATCTCTTCTCCCCCCGGTAAAGTCTCCCCCCTCTACTTCAATACTTCAGTAGTTCTCAAACTGCCACAGTTTTCCTCCCACCTCCCATTTCTTCTCCAGGTATTGTTTCAGCTTCTCCCAATCTGTGTTGAACTGCCCTGAGTCCAGATCTCTCAATTTTCTTGTCATCTTGTCCATTTCAGCCATATACAGCAATTTGTAAGTCCAATCTTCAATAGTTGGCACTTCTTGTACTTTCCATTTTTGCGCATACAAAAGTCTAGCTGCTGCTGTCATATAAAATATCAACGTCCTGTGTTGGGCTGGAATTCCCTCCATTCCCAAGTTCAGTAGCAGGAGTTCTGGGTTCTTATTAATTTGAAATTGTAAAATTTCACTCATTTCTCTTATTATTTCCCCCCAGTACTGCCTGGCTACCTCACACGACCACCACATATGATAGAGGGAGCCCTCATGCTTCTTACATTTCCAGCATTTATTAGAAGTATTCAAATTCCCTAGCGCAATCTTCTTTGGTGTCATGTACCAACGATAGATCATTTTATGAATGTTCTCTTTGATATTAATACATGTCGTTGTCTTCATTGTAGTTTTCCACAAGTATTCCCATGCCTCCATTGTTATTTCTTTATTAAAGTTTATAGCCCATTTCACCATTTGTGTTTTAACTATCTCATCCTCGGTATACCACTTCAACAGTACTTGGTATACCTTGGATATTCTTTTCTTATCTTCTTTAAGAAGGGTCTGCTCTAGTTCCGAATTCTCTATTCGTATACCTCCCTTTACAGAGTCCGAATTATATAAGTCTCTGATCTGTCTATACTGGAACCAATCGTAGTTAGGTGATAGTTCCTCTTGTGTCTTTATTCTAAGTTTGGATGCTTCAGTTTTAGTTATTTCTTTATACGTTAAACATTGTTGTTCATTATCAACAGCTCTCGGGTCTATCACCTCATATGGAACCACCCACAAAGGGGTTCCTTCTTGTAGATAAATTCTGTACTTCTTCCAGATTATGTATAGACTTCTCCGAACAAAGTGATGCAGGAACATCGAGTTGACCTTTACTTTGTCATGCCATAAATATGCGTGCCATCCAAATATTTTTTTATATCCCTCTAGGGCTAATAATTTCTTGTTCTTTAATGTCATCCATTCTTTCAACCAAACTAGGCAGATTGCATCATGATAAAGTCTCAGATTGGGCAGTTGCATTCCGCCTCTTTCCTTTGCATCTTGTAAAACTTTCACTTTCACTCGAGGCTTCTTGCCTGCCCAAACAAAATCTGATATTTTCCTCTGCCATTTTTCAAATTGTTTGGAGTCTCTGATGATTGGTATTGTCTGTAGCAAAAACATTACTCTTGGTAACACATTCATCTTAACTGCTGCAATCCTACCCAACCATGACAAATTCAATCTATTCCATTTAATCAAGTCTCTCTCTATCTGAGTCCATAGTTTTTCATAATTGTTTTTGAATAGATCTATGTTCTTTGCAGTTAATTCGACTCCCAAATATTTCACTTTACTTGTTACTTCACAATCCGTTGTTTCCATTAACAATTGTTGTTTCTGCTTAGTCATATTTTTGCATAATATCTTTGACTTCTTTTTGTTAATGAAGAAACCTGCCAAGTCTCCAAACTCCTTGATCTTATCTATCACTCTTGGCATGTTCTCCAATGGGTCCTCTACAATTAACATTATGTCATCCGCAAATGCTCTGACCTTGTATGAATAATCCTTTATTTTTATTCCACGAATTTCATCATCTTGACGTATTTGTATCATCAGAATCTCCAATACTAAAATGAACAACAATGGAGATAACGGGCAACCTTGTCTTGTTCCTTTACTTATCGTCAATTTCTTGGTCAATTCATCATTCACCACAATTGCTGCAGTCTGGTCTCTATAAATTTCCTTAATTGCTCTGATGAATCTTTCTCCCAATTGTAGCTTTTCCATAGTGGCAAACATAAAGTCCCAGTTTAAATTGTCAAACGCTTTTTCAGCGTCAACAAAGAAGAAACCAACCTCTTTGTCACAACGCTTGTCATAATATTCAATAGCATTGATCACTGTCCTTAAGTTGTCTCTTATTTGTCTGTCTGGCAAAAAGCCTGCTTGTTCCTCCTCTATGACTTCCGAGAGCCACCCCTTCAATCTCTCCGCCAATATCTTCGCAAAAATTTTGTAGTCATTGTTGAGTAGTGATATAGGTCTATAATTTTTCACATTAGTCAGGTCTTGGCCCTCTTTTGGGATCAATGATATATTCGCTTCACTCCAAGTTTCTGGAATCCTTTGATCCCTTAAAACCCCATTCATCACCTCTTTTAGGAATGGTGCCAGTTCATTAGCCATTGTCTTATAGAATTTAGCCGTAAGTCCATCTGGCCCTGGCGCCTTTCCTAGATTTGCAGATTGTATTGCCTTACTTATTTCCTCGTCAGTTACTTCACTATTCAACTTATTTCTCCAAGCTTCCGAGATTTCTGGAAGTTTGGTTTTCTCCAAATATGACGCTATTGATTCTTTGTTTACTTCTTTTTTATTATACAGCTTAGCGTAAAATTTATAAAAGGCTCTACTAATGGTAGCCTGCTCCAAATACGTTTTGTTATCTTCGCAAATTTTATTTATTATCTTCTTTTCCCTTTTCTTCTTCAATTGCCATGCCAGGTACTTCCCAGGTTTATTAGCACCCTCAAACGCTTTTTGATTCAGTCTTTTGAGATTCCACTCCAATTCTTTATTGCTCATTGCTGTTAGCTGTTCTTGAAGTATTTTAATTTCCTGGTATACCTTCTTTTTCCCTGGTCTCTTTTTTAGCTGTGTTTCTTTGGCTTTTATTTTCTCCTCAATCTCTTGTCTTTTCTCCTCTTTCTTCTTTCTTGCTCTACCATTTAAGTCCATTAGTATGCCCCTTACAACCGCCTTGTAAGCATCCCAAACTTTATTGGTTGGTACTTCTTTATTCACGTTGTATTGTATAAAAAACTTTGTCTCTCTTCTCAGTATTTCCATATTCTCTCTTTCCTGTAACAAGTCCTCATTTATTCTCCATGCTTTCCTTTTTCTCTTTTTTCCAAATTTCCACATAATTGGGTTGTGATCTGAGCCTACCATAGGCATTATTTCTACCTCCTTAGTCCATAATGCTAAGTCTTTTGAGGCCCAGATCATATCAATTCTTGATAATGTAGAATGCCTTGCAGAATAAAAAGTAAACTGTCTGCTTTTAGGATATTCTCTCCTCCATACATCTTCAAGAGTCTCTTGTTGAATCAACTCAAAAAAAAGCTTTGGTAATAGTCCTCTTTTCTTTTGTGCCGTTGTAGTCTTTTTGTCTAGTTCCAAGTCTGTCACTCCATTGAAGTCTCCAGCAAGAATTATCTGGTCGTATGCAAGATCGTCTAAATGCTTCCTTAAATCCTCAAAGAAGCTTTCCTTTGCACCGTTAGGTGCATAAAGTCCGACTACCAACACTCTCTTTAAATTCCAAATACATTCCACTGCTACAAATCTAGCTTCCACATCTCTCATAACAAATTTTGGCTGTAGCTCCTCTTTTATGTACAACACCACTCCTCTTTTTTTCTTGTTGGAGGCCGCTACATATTCTTTGCCCAATTTTCCAGATTTTAAATATTTTACATCCTGCTTTCTGATATGGGTCTCTTGCAAACAAACAATGTCACATTTTTGTTTTAGTAGCCAGTGAAAAGTATTTTTCCTCTTATTCGGTGAGTTTAGTCCATTTACATTCCAAGATAATACTTTACACTCCATACTCATGATCTTGTTGGTAAGTCTTTTTCATTGTCCTTAATAAATCGCTCCATCTCTCGCTCAGATCTGATGCGTTTTTTGGCCCCTCCAAACTCAAAGGACACTCCTTCCGGTAACTCCCATCTGTACCTGATTTTCATGTCCTTCAAAATCTGAATTAGCACTTTATATTTTTTCCGGTCCAGTAACACTGATCTGGGCAGTTCCTTCATTATAATAATCGTCTTGCCATCAATCTCCAATGGATCTTGAAACTGTTTTGTCACAATCCTCTCTTTCATATTTCGTGTTGTAAACTGCACAATCACATCTCTTGGTAGTTTCCTCTGGGTTGCTATTCTCGAATTCACACGGTATGCCACATCTAGGATAGCCACAACTTCCTCCTCCTCCTTCCCCAGGTACTCAGCCAACACCTCAGTCATCTGTTCTTGCGCTGACTTTCCTTCCACTTCTGGCAAGCCACGAAAACGTAGCTGCTTCTCCATATGTTTAGTTTCTGCAACTGACATTCTCCCCTTCACCAATCTCATCTCTGTTTGTTGCGTGTCTGCTAAATTCTCCATCGCGTCTTCTACTGTTTTAACTCTCTGCTGCGTTCCTTGTAATTCACTTCGTATTGTTTCCATACCTTTTTTCACTTCTGACAGCTCCGATTTTACTGTCTGTGTAACCTCTTTAACCTCTTTTATCAGCTCCAATTTCGTGTCCTTAAGTTCTTTAATCATATCTAAAAGTTTTTTGTCCAGGTTTTTATCCAGGTTTTCTATTGCCGATTGCCACTCTTTTTTTGACATCGTGGGGCTTGCTTTAGCTCGCTCCCACGAATCCGCTCTCTTCCTTAACTCCGTGGCGTAAAATTTAACGTTTTTCTATTTTAAATGTCCCGGTCTTCTTATAGAAATTAAGTTTTAAAGAGTCCAAAATGTCGGGCGTCTTTTCTCTATGGTTTCTCTATGATTTTGTAATCCAAGATGGCCTACTTCCTCTTCCGCTGAAGCCGCGACCCTTCCCCTTTCAAAAATGGCGATTCCCTACTTCCTGCCCTCCAGCAAGGGCCGCTTCTCTCCAGCCACTCTATTGTTATTACGCACTTCCTGTCTCCCGTCTTCCCACAGCAGATCTCGCGATGGTGTCTTTTTCTCACAGCTCCAAAGCCACAGGTATTCAAAACAATAGTCCCATTTCTTTAATAACTTCTTTAAACTTAGTCTCTTTTTAAATTCGATTCCTGCCGAGTCTTCCCCTCCTTTTCACTAGTCTGTTGCAGTTTAAAAATCTACTTTTTTTCCCCTCTGTTTTTATCAATCTGTCCCGTCTCAGAAGATAATGATCTTTACCTTCTCTTCACTTTTCTCGGGTTGTAATCGCTGTTTCGATTTTAAGTTCTCCTCTCAGCTTCTTCCCCCAATCGATGCTTGGGTATGTAGGTCTTATGCCAACCGAATTGGCCCCAAAACTGCCGCAGAGATTATAGCCGACCCGTCGCAAGGTGGGACCTCAAGGATCGGGGGGAGACTCGCTGTGTAGAGCCCTCCCTCGTCCGAGATCTAGCTCACCCTAGGGTCTTGAGCGTTCTTTGCCTGCTCCCCGCCTGAGAGCAGTCGGCCGCGGGCTATTTTCACCCCGCCGGCCGGTTAAAACGGCAGTCCGGTCAGCTCCGCAAGTGGAGCTGCGTTAGACCTCCATGGATCCCAAACAGGAAGTCCGCCACTGTTAACTTTTAAAAGCTTCCACAGGTTGGATCTGGAGCACCTCAGACAGTCTTCTCCCTTATGAGGTGCCCTGTGCACTGGATCAACTTAGGCCCAGGTCCAAGTATCATTATTTGCAGAAAGAAACTAGTCGGGTCAGGAAAGAGGCTTTTCTCTGTGGTGGCCCCTTCTTTACGATACCCACTAGGATGTAACTATTTTACCCTATCAAATGAACACCAAGACTTTTTAAACATTATTCTAACATATATTTGGGGTAGGGTTGCCAACTTCAAGTTGGGAAATTCCTGGAGATCTGGGGGGTGAAACCTGGAGAAACCTGGAGAAAGTGGGGTTTGGGGAGGGAAAGGGCCTTGGCATGACATAATTCCATAGAGTCCACCCCAAAAGTAGCCATTTTCTCCAGGTGAACTGATCTCTGTGGCCCGGAGATCAGCTGTAATTCCAGGAGATCTCCAGCCACTACCTAGAGGCTGGTAACCCTAATTTGGAGACTGAAAGAAAGTAGGTAGTGTTGTATGTCAGTGTGTTGTTCTAGGTTGAACTACATATGACATTTATCAGAAGTCTGGGCTGGGTTCCCCCAATATTCAGCGCACATGAAACACAATGAAACAAATAGTACCCCTGGACATCTTGGTTTGGGAAGATGGTGCAGGGTGAGGCTAAAGTCCCTTCTCCCCCAGCATGCGATCATTAGCCAAATTGGACCCAGGCATGCGTTGCAAAATTTTGGCTGTAACTCTATACATTGGGTTGGGGACCCCCCCCCCCCAACACGCGCACACACGAATTCATGCCAATGTCACACACAGTTTGGCCCTCAGTAATTTGTAGAATGTAGCATCTTGTCCTCTTTCAATATTTATGTTGTTTAAATCCATTGATTTTGCAATGACCACTATCTCTATTTCAGGCAAAAAAGCATACAAAAATGAAGTAATTAATTTGTTAATAAAATAATTGTGCTAGAATCATCTAGGATACTAACCTGTTATGCTAAAGCTTAGAACTACTGCTTTGTTTGCTTGTATATATTACAGTAAATACTACATTTACAACATTTTCTATCCTGTTTCTTGTTTTGGCCTGCAATTACCTTTCAGTCAGACCCTATCAAGTTACAATTGTCCAGAAGAATAAGGTTACTACTAAATCCCCTTGCACCCAAACTATTGCCAGCAGTGGTACCTGTACTGGCAGAGGTCTCACATCAAGATACATGGCATTGGGCTATATCAGTTTCTTCCCATATTATAGTTGAACAAATGGAAATTTAGGTCTTCTCTGCCATTGTCTAACCTCTAAATCAGGGGTCTGCAACCAAGAGCTCCAGAGCCAAATATGGCTCAATATAGAGACCTTTTACAAAGAGGGAAATGATAAAGATGAACAACAACCCAACTGCAAATCATGAGCATATTTATGCCAGTGTTCTAAAACAATCAGGGTGTGCTCCTTTGTTTATTGCTTGTTGCGAGATTTTATGTCTGCCACTTCTAAATAAAGGACTTACAACTAGAGATGGGCACAAACCGAAATACAAAACAAAGAACCGAGCCGGTTTGTGGTCTGCAAACCGGCGGTTCGTCAGAACCCATTTCTGACGAACCTCCACAAACTTCAGGCTGATTCATTAGGTTCATTTTGTGGTTTGTCACTGCAGACAGCCTGGCACCGATCAATCAGTTTCCTAGGCAACAGGGAATGGATAGACTTCCTGCAGACCTTCTGCTGGCCCGGAAGTGACAATTTGCTGTCCCAGGTGTGACGTTTTCATGAACCAAACAAACCAGTTTGTGAACCGGGGCAGGTTCGTGAAAGTTCGTGGTTTGTAAAATGCGACAAACCACGAACTGCACAGTTCATTTTATTCAGGCTCGTACTCACAACAGCTAGTGTTAGGGCTGCAGAAATGTAACAAATTATTAATTAATATGTTACTTATCAATAAAGTTAAACTTTACACCTTCATTTATGCAAAGGGGCTTTCATATAAATGGAGCTTGTTGCTCTGAATGTTGATGTAGTTTGGCTGTTTGATTATGAAGACTGCTGGCATAATCCACTATGATGGAGCTCCATGTAGTTGCCTTTCTGAGAACAAATTAATTACATCAAAAGTTGTGCCCATACTTATACCTTGTATGGCTATGAACCATTACTGGGTGATTGTCTTTTCTCTCCCAACATCTTACCCTGAAAGTGCAGCTCCCAAAGCAATATATGGGTTTTGGTGCTTTCTGATCTACCCCATCAAAAAACAGCCTTAACATGAGGGACAATGAAAGATCGCCATATTAATTCACATGGGCATTTCACCTTAATTTCACAGACCACATATTCAGATGAAATCAATCATATCTGCCATGTCTAAAATGTTCTCTAATCAAAGAGACAATTTCTACATATCTTGTTAATATTTTAGAAACAAAACCTGGATAAATGCTATGGGAAAATAGTTTAAGAAAAGCAGACCAACGCTTTAATAGGTCTGACATTCTTTTTCTCCCAGCATTACATTGTAATTTCCTCTCAAAGGTATTCTTTATCACTAGAGATTAAAGACACATTCTAGTCCTGTTTGATTTGGCCTTTGCTCAGATAAACAAGTAAACTGCAGGACTGCAGAAGTTGACAATCAAGATCAGGCAAACTGACAGCACCAAGGTAAAAATAAGCAGGTCATTGTCTGCTTTATTTCATCTACTTTTTACACATCTGGAACATGGAAATAAAAGCTATAGGAAAAATCCTTACATTCATTTAAACAATCTTAATTTGTTGAAAAGGCACATAACAGTGATCTCAAATCAGTAAACTAAAGATGAACATACAACATGAAGACACCATGTCATAGGTGGGGGGTGGGGGGAGGAATGTGTCCTCTGAACAAACTTTATACCAAGGAAAGAAAGCAAGCTTTCACAAATGCATTTACTGGTACAGTATTAACAAAGGGCAATATCTTCCAGATAACTACATCTATGGATAAAGATGGAGTAAGAGGCCTTCCCTCCTTTAACTTGGAACAAGGAAAGGTGTTTCACATTCATTGCACCCACACAGGATAGATTTGTTTCAGTCTTCCCACAGTACTTGGCATGCACAGATGTCTTCAGTAGAGGGAAAGGAGTCAGCTTCTTTCCACATGCAACCAGTATGCAGAAAAAATGTTCTCACTATTTCCAAGTGCTTCTGAAATATGGTACAACGTGAACAGCGGATCCTTTGCTGCAGGAGAGGGACATACCACTCATCTGACAATGGGCTAAGACACACTCAGAAACTTCCTTGCCACTTCTAAATGAGTCCTGATGTAGTGTGACCTTACTCTTCCAGAAGACTAGGGTAAGGAAGAGGTCAGCATCTCACCTCATGCTGGTGTGGGAAGCATGTCCTACCCTGGTAACAGGAGACAGGATAGAGAGAGGGAGAGAGAGTGCTAGGAGGCTGGCAAACACAAATAATAAGCTGTCCATGAAAGCCAGCAAAAATCTGTGAACCCTGGTAAAAAGAAGTTTCTTTCATTTTAAAATGTATGCAAAGAAGTTAAATAGTTTTGGGTCCAATGAACATTCTTGAAACACCTTAAGATGTGGCATTTGTTGAGCTGGTGGGTTGCTTGAAGACCACAGGGAGCTCTTGTGTGGGAGTGCAGTACAAGTATAATAAATATTTTGGAAAAAATAAAATAGTTTTGATGGATTGGGCTGAAAAATGGATTGCATTTCAGAATCATTACAGACCTGGAAAACTGCCATTGAAACATACAAAGAAGTGTTTCATTAGGAGCCAATTCCCATGTATGTTCATGGAATAGATGTTGGAATGACTCCAATGGGTGTATACAATTGAAATTTTTTCAGCAGAATGTTGCACCCACATAGCATCTTTGAAGACAATTCTATCAGCTGGATCTATTTGGAACCAACGGCCAAACCCACATGATTACTGGTTGCGTAGATCGCCTATTCTGATGAAGTACTCCTGAATGCATTTATCTATGGTAATTATTCAAAAATCTATCACTAAATAAAAATAGTTAACGAAAGAACTGGGTCTAAAACAGTAACTTTTGGTGGTTTCCTCAACCATTATTAGTCCCCTTATTTAAATCAGTAGAAACTTTACACAGTGATTACTGCCACCAATGCATTTTTTCTTAGCCTGGCAGCAGAATGGAGTAGGTCGAACAAACTAGGATAATTACTGTATTCTCACGAACCCTATAACCCTATATTTTTTGGCTCAATCATCGATCAAAAAGGAGACTGTAACCAAGAAATCAGAAGGTGACTGAAATTTGGAAGGGCAGGCATGAAGGAACAAAAAAGATCCTTAAAGATAAGGATGTGTTGCTATCAAGATAATCTACACTGTGGTATTCTCCATGACTGTGTAGGGATGTGAGAGCTGGACACTGAAGTAAGCTGACAGGAAGAAAGTTGATTCATTTGAAATGTTGGAGAAGAGTTTTATGGATACCATGAACTGCCAAAAAACCAAATAAGTGGGTTCCAGATCAAAGTACGCCTGAATTCTCCTTAGAAGCTAAAATGATGAAACTGAGGCAATTGTACTTTGGTCACATCTTGAGAAAACAAGACTTACTGGAAAAGTTCATAATGTTAGGAAAAGTTGAAGGCAGTAGAAAAAGAGAAAGACCCAAAATGAGATGGCTTGACTCAATAAAGGAAGCCATGTCCTCCAGTTTGCAAGACCTGGGCAAGGCTGTCAATGATAGGACCTTTTCATTCATAGGGTTGCCGTAAGTCAGAAACAATTTGACAGCACATAACAAACACAGAACTAATCCTTCAAGTGGTGCAAAACACTGTCAGCTGCAGGATGATACAACTTTGAATAACTACTGGGTGCCAGTATGGCAGCTCATCTATTATTTACATTAGATTCATTTTTTTATACTGACGGTAATTCCAGAGACATACTACTTAAATTAAACCCTTAGGAATGTTATTGTTTCTGTATGTTTCACCATTTTTAAAAATAATTTCTTTGGCATCTAGAAAAGAACACAATCCATTGTTATTGTGATGACATATCCCAAATTCTTCCTTCATAAGATAAATGATTCAGACTCTGCTAAGTTCTATCAGAAGAGAGGATTTGCCCAAAATAGCCACATATAAGTGCACAGTCCTCAGAGATCTTCTTCTATGCCATGCAACATTGTAATAAGCACTGCACTCTAATTTCAAACTTGTCTCCTTTTATTGTGTGAAAACTGCTCTGCCTACAGTTGAACTTGCAAAACATTTACATTGTTACAAAGTATCATAGAACCTCAGCCAGATCCTCTGGAGATGTCAATCATGGCTTCAGAACTGTTTCCCACTCATATTGCACCCTTGGATGAAAATTACAGCAAATGTTAAATCTCACTTCAAGCGTTTTTTTTTTTATTATTATTACATTTTTACCTCTTGAATGACACAGTGTTTGAAACTGTAGGAACTGCAGGGGATTCTACTAGGTTTAGATTTTGCCACTGACATTATTGCACAAACAGTGTTCCCGGTATTCTTCAACTAATTATTTTTAACAACCATCTACATCAAATGGACCTTAATGCAGGCCATTTCAAACAAAAACATTCCGTTAGGGTCAAAAACTCTGGGTTAGGAAATTCCTGGAGTTGGGAGGGGGGGGGAGCCTGAAGATGGCAGTGCTTGGGGAGGGGTCTCAGTGGGGCATGACGCCACAGAGACCACCCTCCAAAGCAGCCTCTTTCTCCAGAAGAACTGACCTCTTTAGTCTGAAGACCAAGTAAAATTCTGGAAGATATCTGGCAACCCTTGCATTACCTGGGATCAATGCTTTTTGAAAGTTACTTCCAATCTGTCCCATGTATTCTACAGCATTGCTTTGTTATGCGTGATGCATCTTGTAGAAGAATGTGTATGACTTAAAAATAAAATCAGAATGGAAATTGATGTTTTCTGTGGCTTAGTTTCCATTTTCTCATACTAAAGAAAAATGCATGCTTCTTACAACACAATCTGAAATGCTTTAGCATTTCTGTGTATGGATACACACTCTGATAACACAATTAGATATGTCTGGTATATTTCTCCACAGTCTTTAAAAACTACTCTATTAACTAACTCCCATAACAAAGCAGAGTACAATTAGTCTGCAAGTCATGCTAGAGAAATGTGTGCTTTCAAAGGCCTTAGCAAAATGTCATAAAGATAACTGGTACTTAAAAGTTAGCAGCTCATAAATGCTTCTGACAACTACTTAATACAAAGCCTATTCTTAATACTTATCCTCTATAAGTCACCAGTATAACACTATTACCCTAACTACCACAATTTCCCTTTTACATTAAGATAACCAGAGATATATAAAATACTAAAATCTTTAAAGGGGCCATGGAAAGTTTATCCTTAAAAGAACTTTTAATGAGGAGGCCAAGTATCACAGATTAAGTGCTAGTCTTTATCCTAACTATTAACAGGCCAGTTAGTATGTATGACTTGATAACAAAACAGAGACTAGGTCATTCCTAGATTTCTACAGCATAAGTTACAGTAAAACAACAATGACAAAATCTTCACATATTTCCCCTTGTGCATATCAGGTGCCTACTGAATTTTACAATCATCCAGCATTTATCTTTCAGATGATTTTTCATTTAATCAAAATATTGATTCCAAGTCAAACAGCAGCAAAAAAGGTTAAATCAGAAGAGCATCAGCCATGTACCTTCCTCCTTGAATATCCCTGAACACCTGTGATTTCTGAAAAAGGAACTGCAACAAAATAAAAGATATTTCAACTATTGCCAGTGTGCATTTTAGTTTTACAGCTCATAGGAGCATCCAACTAAAATGTTAATATGGGCCAATAGAAATATAAAGATCTGGGGTGAGAAAACTTTATTATACAGGAACTATAACACGTTTATTGGTTTAACATGTGGAGCCAAATATTTATCTGATAAAGCTACATTAAATTGATTCAGGAATATTGACCATTGTTTACAGTGCACATAAACTTCACACACCCCTCCCCCAAATTTAGTTCTCCAAAATTAAACAAAAACAAAGCACAAACATGAAAATTAAGGAAACATATAGAAAAACAGTGAACAGATTTAATTTATTTATTCACTATAGCAGCTGCACATTTGCCACTCTTTAGCTATACTGCATCTGTATGTTGATGATTTTCCATGTAGCTTTTATCATCAGTGAAAATGTGTGTATCACCGGAGGGCTTTGGGGGGCTTTTTCAAAAAGAATTGGTAACTGAGATATCACTATGACATATCACTATAAGCACAACCATGTGATAAGTCATTCTCCCCTTACAGCTCTACAATGAAAAAGGGTTTAGGGTAGTGACATGCCTGAGTCTGCTGGATGCAGGACTGCCAGCACATGGGAATGTTACTCATCCCCTGCACTGATAGCAGTTTCTATAGCTACAAGTTTAGGTTTGTCAAGCTAGACAATTCAGAGAGTTGGTAGGTGGCAGTCTAGCACCCTTGAAGTTTCATTAGATAAGTTAATTACACTTTTGTACACATGCAGGCATATCTCAAACCCTAGTCAGAGGTTTTATCCTTGATCATTCCCAGGGCTTTTTTTCTGGTAAAAGAGGTGGTGGAACTCAGCGGGTTGCCCTTGGAGAAAATGGTCACATGGCACATGGCCCCACCCCCTGATCTCCAGACAGAGGGGAGTTTAGATTGCACTGTGGTGTGGAGGGCAATCTAAACTCCCCTCTGCCTTGAGATCAGGGGACGGGGCCACCAGCCATGTGACCATTTTCAAGAGGTTCCGGAACTCCGTTCCACCGCGTTCCTGATGAAAAAAAGCCCTGATCATTCCACTGTTTTCTGGGTAAAGGGGGAGGGCGAGTTCCATTGCTGGAAGGACCCAGTAGGACTTCACCCCCTCACCAACATCCACTGGTGCAACATGCATGAGATGCCGCCTCCATCACATTTTTAAAAAGTCATGCATCCTGATGTCTCTGTTCAGTACTTGGCTGAGAACAGCTTCTCTTCACAAATGGTACTGCCCTCACTTTGATGGCCCTTTACAATCCTGAAAAAAAAAATGTGGCCACAGGTGATTTTGGTAGTGACTGAGCCTCTCCAGTAGAGAGTTTGGAAGGATGTTGTTATTCCTACTGGCTAACAGTGGGATCAGTATTAAAGCTGTTAAGAAGAAGGGTAGTTCTGGGGGTTGGTAGGATGATTCACTCAGTGCTCCGGCCTTAGTGAGATCCCCTTTTAAAGCAACAGCCTAGATGGTAACATATGAGTGAGCTGTTAGTTCATTCACACAGGGAAGTCTTGGAGGCACTGCAACAGTGGATTTAACACTTTCGCTGGTGGATGCAGTGTTAATGATTGCTGGTCCAAAACAGATCAACGAGCCGGGGGGCATTACATGATCTTAAAGACCTCCAAGGATTCCCATTTCTGTTTCATCAAGGCATTGGACATGTTCATGGGACCACAGGTCTATGGCCCAGGCTGTTTGTTTCAGCAAAGCAATGGGTCATTGCTGAGCATTTCCAGTTTGGGACAGTGACCTGTTGGATCGTGGTAAATGCAAGGTTGCCAGTATTTGCTGACCAGTTCCACTCTCTAATTTTCTTATTCCTTAAGTATTAAAGAAGTTTGGATAGGGACCTGAGAAATCTGAAAGAAGGACGTCTAAATAGGTGGAGCCAAGTTAAGTGATCACGAAAGTTTTCTGGAAACCCTGCAGCATTACAACCTTAACTGAAAGTACATTGATGGGATTGGAAGGGGTCACCTTCACTGAAAGGGACCCAAACAGATTATGGATGGATGGATGGTGACAGGATACTGCAGACCTGATGTGAGAATAATAGAACATGTCAGATTTATGGCATAAAGTTCTTTCCCCCTCAATACACACACAATCCAAATCACTTTATTGGGAGTAAAACGGCTAAGATTAAAACAGCACAGAAATGCTTATACTTGTCTGTTCTGCCTACGCCATTTCCTATGGAATCTGACAATATGACAGCCGCCTGCTAGCAGACACACTGGAGTCACACTTCCTGTCTAAACTAGCCTGACCCTGGAGAGCCAGGGACTAAGTAACTGCAGTGACAATTCAACCAAATGTGCTTCATATTTTAAAACCAAATATAACAGGCAACTCTCATTTTGGAAAGAAGAAAAAACTCATAAAACAGTGTGATAAAAGCAAAAGTACCTAACATTGGCACCAAACAGTAACTTCAATGGATTGAATATACAATCACAGCTTGTATATTCAGCTTTTATCAGATTTAAACATTTTTCCTTCTGTTAAAAACTTATATTTCTGCAGCAGTTAAAGAACACAGCTGTACCTAGAAGTGAGACTATACTGTCATTGTAATCTTTTAGATTCATAAGAAGATTAAAAACCTCACAGAACTAAACAGGATTAACAAGCAAGTGCTGTGTAGTGGTTAGCGGGCCACACTGGGATCTGGGAGACCCAGGTTAGAATCCCCACTCTGCCATGGAAGCTCACTAGGTGACTTTGGGCCAGTCATACAGTCTCAGCCTAGCCTACCTAACAGGGTTGTTGGGAGGATAAAATAGAGGAGATGAGAATGATGTAAGCTGCTTTAGTTGTCTTTCTGGACCTAAATGAAGTAAATAAATAAATAAAATTTCATGTGGACATGGAAGATCATCAGCTAAACTTGGACAATTAAAAGCAAGGCCAAAATGTAATGTCTCTAATTTGGGGTCTTGGTCAAGGCCTCAAAATATAAGGATATCAGTAGGCATTCTTTGCTTCAAGATAAGCTACAAAGAGGCCACATCTCCCACTTCAGCAGGAGACCTCCTGCTCCCAGTTCTCCCCACTACCACTACCTGGGGAAATGGGGTGGGGGTGATCAGCTTTGCCAGCAACACCATGATGTCACTTCTTACATGACCTAGAAGTGATGTTATCATGTTGGCCGTCATTCAAATATACATACGCCTTCCAGAAGCTATACTTGGGGACTGGCAGCAGTTCCTGCTGTTTTGAAACAGACTAATCTAAAAGTTATGTTATAAAATAGTCATCCTTCCTTGGAGAAAAGATACCATATTGGTGATTACACAAGCCTGGGCTATCACATTCATGTACACATACTGTAATTAGCATACTGTAAATGCTCCTGAGAATTCTCTGTTAGAATTAATGTAACGCCTCCAGCAACTCTCTAAATGCTCTTTAAATACAACAGATTATTTATGAAATACGAGTTTGTAAGATTACTCGGGCACTCATAATTTAATTTGAAAGTGCATGACTGATGTACTAAATAATGAACCACAAGGACAAATATGCTAAACATAATTGATTTATGTAAGCATTTCCAGAAAACTTTTAATTATATTATGAAACCACTTAATAGGTGACCATGTTTTTTCAAAACTGAAATAATTTCTAGCATTCCATCAGCAAATAGATTGAGAAGCAACTTACACACAAGGTATGGAAATTACAGCTTTCAAGATCAGCAACAAGTATTTAAAACAATTCCTATAAATGTACATGTATAAAAAAACCATGGCTATTTGTGGTAGAAATGAACCTGATTAATACCCCTTACCCTTTGCAAGAAAAGGAGACCTGAAGACTTCCTCCTTTCAGTAATTGTTAACTGAACTCCAGTTTCTTGTGAAGTTTACATACAGAAACCTAGACAAACTGGAGTCTGTTTCTTCTCCACAAAGTGGGATTCTAAACAGCAGCTTATTCCTGGTTTAGAACCCTGGATTGTGAGGAAGAAGTGTAAATACAGTCCCAATAAATGAAGATTAGATGACGATGTGCACCTGCATATTCACAATACATTGTACGTCTGTTGTGTTACCCTAATGGAGTGATGTCTCCTTGTGAGTTGGGGGAATTAGCATTAAAGGAGATGCAGTGAGAATCTCCATCTATGTATACCAGCATTGTTCCCTTAGAGAACTCTCAAATAAACCGGCAGATTTTCTACCAGAAAGGTTTCTTTAGTAACAGAGGAATAAAAAGGCAAACACAGAAAACACACACAGAATACACCCAGAGCTAACTAACAAAACAGTGAGGAGATGGGAAAGTAGTTTCAGGGGAAGGGCAATAACTACCAGTCTTTTAAGAGGAATTGGTCCACGGAGTAAAAGCAAAACAACCAGCATTTCATGGAGAGAAAAAGCACATATGGAGTGGGGGTGCATGAGCAGGATACCAAGACACACACACACTGAGCACATTGCTAGGCAGCCCAGTTATAGAGCAAATGTACCCTGAAGCAAAACTGAGGTCTTTGCCCCAAAACAATGGCTTAATGGTTTGTCCGGAGGTAAGGCAATAACTTGGGAAAAGTCTGATGTGACTATCTGGGATGGTCTATAGGTAAAAATATTTTTTGATGACCTAAGTACTGGGCATGAAGGCTATCAGATGTCCTGAATAGCCTGATTAGGTAAGTAGGTGAGGAAAGGTGGAGGAAGGCGTTGATGAAATTAGGTGGGGAGGTGTCTCTCAGGAAGCCTCGTTATCTCTTCTGCTCTCCAGGGCATGGGGACCGTCAGTCAGTCATTTCCTCTATGACTCATGGCTTGGTATCTTTACAGTCTCCAGACCAGCTGGCATCGTCTCTGCCTGGGGCCAAGCAGGTCTAGGACTTGCAGCAAGGGGGTTTAAGATATTTCATATCCACAAACTGCCCTTATGGTGTGGGGAAGGGGTCTGACTGCTAACAGTTGCAGGCAATCCACAAACTCTGAACAACATGATCTTCCCATTTCTTTTGCTATGCAGATGAAAATGTGCACCTGACAACACCAACTGTAAGTACTATGCATGAATTACTCACCTTGCTTAATGTTTTGTGGCACAGAATTATTTATAGGTAAGAATCTGTATGTACCATATTTTGTGAAATTTTCACCTGAAATGTCAACACTGATAGCAGAACCATTGAAAGCACAAGAAACCGGGCCTTTAACTTTCACAGATTCATCCTTATCCTTAATGTCAAAGCACGTTTCCAGCAACACAAGAAAGCCTCTGACCTTTAGCAACATGTGTTGCATAAAAAAGAAAAGTAACTGTCTATGGTCTAAACATATGATAGTAATATAATAATACCACTTCAAGCTATTGTAAATGGTCTCCAGCCTAAACATATTTAACAATGATTCCAGGACTACAGAATAAAATACTATGGGCTTATTGTAACATAACACATAGTAGCTTTGGGAAACTCAGTGAGACTCTAACAAAGACATCTAGCAAGTGTAGTTGTACAAGGTCACCTTGACTTATTTTCCTCCTGACATTCGAGGATATCCAAATGGAGATAATGGATTTTGTAGCAAACAGTTGTTAAATGTCATCTCCTGCCTTAACTGAGCTTTTGCATTGCTAACAAATACCATGCTACAATGGAGGAAGAACAGATGGAGAATGAGAATGCGCTGAATTCCTTGCACGGCGGCGGCGGGGGGGGGGGGGGAGGGGCAATATTTTTAGTGAATTTGTGTTCTCATGATCAGTTAAAACTTTCCTGGGATGACCTAGTTTCCAGAACAGTTTTAAACTCTGTTCTGCTGCACACTGCTACATTTTTCTGGAATCACTGCTTATCTGGTATAGCGCAAACTCTTTGTTCTGTGTTTAGTTGTATGATAGAAAAACTGCTATTTATTATTGATTTATATCTCACTTTTCTTCTTAAGGGGGATCTTACAATTAAAAAACAATCAAACAAGCAGGAGAAAGAGGGTAGTGAAAGGCTTCTGAATAATAATATTCAAGTTATATACCACCCTTCAGGACAACTTAATGCCCCTCAGAGTGGTTTACAAAGTGTGTTATTACTATCCTCATAACAATCACCCTGTGAGGTAGGTGGGGCTGAGAGAGCTCCGAGAAACTGCGACTGACCCAAGGTCACCCAGCTGGCTTGGAGCAGAGGAGTGGGGAATCAAACCTGGTTCTCCAGATTAGAATCCTGCCACTCTTAACTACTACGCCAAACTGGCTCTCCCCCTCTCTGCAAGTAGGTCTTCCTTCCTGCACCAGGCTATGACTCTCAGGCCAAGAGCATTTCTGTTCATGTCTCTGGCACACCCAGGGCCGGATCTAGGGTTGCCCCCCTGCCCCCCCTGATCTGGCCCTGGGCACACCCTTGCCAGAAATACTTGTGAGATTGGGAGAAACACACTCAGCCTGATATTTCTTAGCTGCCACGAAGCTCTTCATGTTTACAGTATTTTGAGAAATTACTTAGGAGTCTTCTCAGTCCAAACTGAGTGTGAGACATAAGGACAGAATTATCCATGTAGAGGAGCAGAGTTAATGCCTTTGAGGATAAATACAGAGGGTGGAATTCTGCTGAAGAGAGGGCAGTTGCAAGGTCATTCAGATACAGATTAAAAAGTAAAGGTGCTAAGAGACAGCCTTGCTTCACTCCTCTATCAAGGTGAAAACACTCCATAAGTTCTCCCTTTTCTTCACAGTGGACTTGAGCCACACAAGAGGAGTAGAGATTTTTAATTAGGCAGAGCAATCTTTTCTTGATTGAAGTACATTCCAGTTTTCTGCACAGTCTGCTTCCAGATATGGTGTCTCTTGAGATCTATAAATGCAATAACACAGAGCCACTTTGCTCCCATCCAAGGCTATAGATCAGGGATGGGCAAATTGCGGCCCACGGGCCACATGCGGCCCGCTACAGAGTTCTTTGTGGCCCGCCAAGACAGTCAGAAAAATCCGCCTTGAACCGAGATATAGATGATATGAAATTAGCACAATAAATAAATTGAATAAAACTACCACTATTTTATTTAATTTATATTTATTGATTTTTATGATACAATTTATACCTTTTCTGAAATGCAAAGTTAACTAATGAATGCAATCATTTTAAAAGGTGCGGCCCTCCGCTAACCTCCGCTCCCACAAAGTGGCCCCCGAGCCAAAACAATTGCCCACCCCTGCTATAGATCAAGATGGGTAGCCATGTTAGTCTGTCTGTAGCAGTAGAAAACAGAAAGAGTCCAGTAGCACCTATAAGACTAACAAAATTTGTGGCTGGATATGAGCTTTCTGAAGGAGTGAGCTGTGATCATGAAAGCTCATACCATACCACAAATTTTGTGCTACTAGACTCTTGCTCTTTTCTACCATCCAAGGATGTTATTTGAGATTATCCTTTCCTCTAATTTGAGCAATACATATGAGGTATATAACTTTGTCACTGATGAAAGAAGATTAATAGGGCAGTCGTTTGTGGGATCTGACATGGAGCCTTTCTTAAAGATTGGAATGATAATAGAATGTTTCCAAATTGGGGAAATCTTCCCCGAAAGGTTGAGTTCATAGAAAATTGGAGCTAAAATCGTAGCCCCTTGTGCTGGATTAGCCTTAAATAAATTGTTAGGTACTGAGTCCAAACCTGGAGCTTTCCCTGAGCATAAATGCTTACTCATGGAGATAACTACAAGCTTAGTGATAGCGGACTGTAGAGGGAGATCAGCAGGGGTAAAGTCACATGGTAAGGAGAATATTTTCCTGAAAAACAGCACCCATTCAGAAGCAGAGATACAGAACAAAGGAGACGGTCTTCTACCCAAGTTTCTAGAGGTCAGTGACTGAAAAAGACTGGAATATTTGTTATTTATTGCAGAGATCAGGAGGTCCCATGTCCTATGTATTTCCTCTCTTTGGTTTCTGTTTAATGTGTTCCTATATTGGACTTTAAAGTTCAGCAGTTCCCTTAGAACTTCCAGCATATCGTTCTTTTCAAATTCACAATGTTTGCGGTGGATTGCCTTCTTTAGGAATTTGCACTCACCGTCAAACCTGCTATTGAATCTTTTGAATTCTTGACTATCCAAATATGGCTTAATATATAAAGGTTTGAAGATATTAAATAAAGAATATAAAGGAGTAATAAAATAATTATTTCAATTACCAGAGAGAAGTAGACTGCAAAAACTGACAATGACACACTGTTAAAAAATAGCACAGACAAGATCCTACTGACATCATCAGCTCCATTTAAAGCTATGACAAAGCAATATCTGCTTTAAGTTTATATTAAAATTACTTAGGCATCACGTGTATGTTGCTATTAAAGAATCATACACATCACACATAATACTTTCAAGACAAATAGACCATTAAATGAGCACTGAAATTGTTGATATATAATTTAAGATATATTGGAACCGTAAGTATATAAAATATATTTTTGCTACACTGAGAGCCACACAGCTTTTCAGATTCAAAGCAATTTATTAATTAAAAATCAAGAATAAGTGGGCCAATGATAGAGAGCTCCATAAAGTTCCAAGGTGTTTCAGGAGAGCCAAGATGGTTCAGGAGAGCTTCTGGTATAACACTTTAGCATTTCAAGGTAAGAAAAAAATAGTTTACCTAGCTGGATTTTATATACAGTTTGAAGATATATTTTTAGCAAAGCAATCTGGAATTAAACAAACTTTGTATGGATTGTCCCTGAAAACTGCAATCTCTCATCAAGCTTTCAAATGAATAGTTTACATATATGCACTCTCCAGAGGTCTCAGTGCAAGCGGAAGTCCCTCTTCAACATAAATTTTGGTGTTATAATGAGAGTTACTCCTATATTTATGAGAATGTTCACTCTTCAGAGCAAAAGGGAACATGAGTACTCATACTGGTTAACAGAAGGTTTAAGCTGGAGGACAGAAAGTGATAATTAAAATGTTACATAATATGAAACAGTAATGCAGTTCTGTTGTATATCAAGCAATTTGAGCTGTAATAATCCCAAATCCCAACATCTATTGAATTTTATTAAAACAAATATGATGAGATAGTCTACTGGAACAATTTAAAATTATACTTGATCATTACTGATGCATGTCCATGTATATTTAATAAAATAACACTAATTGTTTTCCAGTTCTACACCCAAAGTCATTATATACTGCCTTCCCCAGGCTCAAGACAGTCCAGGATTAAGGAATTTCTACAACATGAGCACAGTTCACATTGTGATTATCTTATATACATTACTACTTCTATATGAAGTAGCCAATTTACAAGAACTGCAAAATCCACCAAGAAGAATACAGCCCACCAGCTGTGTATGGTGACCTATCAGGGGATCAAAAAGCCTCTTCTTTCTACTGCCTGCCTAGAACTGTGAAAAATTGTATAGATCGCAGAAATTTGAAAAAACAAGCAGAAATCTGATACAGACATGAAACAAAGTTGAAACAAAACATAAGCAATTAGTCCCCCTTAGTTTAAACTGATCAAAAGAGATCATGTTAGATCTCTTTATTTAGTGAATATCACATCCCAAAATCTCAGAAAATCATTTACCTCCCTGCGCTTTCAAACAATGCCGAAAGCTTTACTTACAGGAAGATATCATCAAACCCCAATGGCTCTCCGTCTCTGCATATGTGGTGCCTCAGTTCCTGAAGAGCTTCTACATTACACTTTATTTTGTCCCATGTATGCAGAGGTTAGAGCTAAATTTCTTGCTAACTTGTTAGTGGGGCGTAACTTTACCTCTGATACTGACAAATTAGTTTTTTTGTTATCTGATATTGATTCAGTTGTCACTAGCAGAGTATCCCAGTTTGCCTTAGCTGCAAAAAAGGTTAGGGCCAAGATTGTTTCCTCAGAAAACTAACTTTTTTCATAACTATCTGGTATTTATTAAGGTCCCATTTTAATTGTATTTTATTTTTATTATTTTAATAACTGTATTTTATGCTTGTAAGATAGATTTCTATTTTTACTGTTCTTAACTTTGTATTGTGACGGCCTTTGGCCATATACAATTAAACCTACTACTACTACTACTACTACTACTACTACTACTAAGCAATTAAACATGACATAATAAATGACAGTAACAGCTAGTGCAGAGTAGTACAGTCTACAGTCCCTATCCCTTTATCAAAGCACCTCTTTGAACCATTCCCTTTCAGTGCAGCCCTATTATGTGTACATAAAAGCCCTCATAAATAATTAAATGTTGCACAGTTTGCAGTAAGCTTACCAGAGCTCTTCAGGCAGGCTGTTCCATAATGTAAACAAACAAGGGAACAGTAGAGCTGCCAGGCAACTAAATCTCATGAGAGCTGTTAAGCATATAAACTAAAAGGCACAGTACAATGTTGGAGGTCACAACTTGTATATACCTATAAGAAGCTGAAGCATTTAACACGCTGCTTTGGATTATTACTTCCAGTGGTCCGAGACCCCAACTGGACCCTAGTTTTGATAATCTGATGCCTTTGCTAAATCAGCACATCCTTTTTTAGTCATTTTAAAATTGCTAATATAGTGACTCTAACCTACTATGCCAACCAGTGGCTTTCAGATAACAGGATTCAAGCATGAACAGTGCAAAATTTAATTAACAACACTATAACTCAAGTTGTGCAACCAACTACAATAGCAAAGGTGGCCAGTTTCAGTTGTTCAATTCTTTTCTTGGCAATATTTTAAAGCAAAAATAAAAAAAGTACATAGTACCGCCAAGCAATGAAAACCGTAGACTGTTCATACAGATTTCCCTCCTCTCTATATCCCTAGAGGTGGGGGGGGGGGGGAGAGAGAGCATAATGCCTGCTTAACTCCTTTCAACCTCTAAAAAATAAAAAGCAAAAAAAATGTCTCATGCCTGTGATAAATCATTTTAAATAGCTGACATTTAATATTTCTTTAAGTAAATATTATACCAAGCATTTAGGATTCTAATAAATCATGTAAACTATACAAAATCGCTTAGCGGTTGGTTCTGATATGACAACCATTTTTCCCCTCTCCTACTGGTCACAGTCAATTAATGAGCAAATAGTAGACCCAAGCAGACCCAATCAACTCTCCGATGACATTCAGATTTTATGTCAAATATATGCAACTACTCATGGTTTGTGATTTCAAATTTAAAAACCATCTTAAAACATCTGAACTTTATAGACCGGTTTTTCAGTCTCTTGTGAGGCTCTATAATTTGTTCTCCAGATTTCAGCTAAAACATGTGCTTCTTGTTTTTGATTTGCATGTCATACCGTCAATGTGAATTTCAAGTTAAGGCAAATGAAACACAAAAGTGAAGGAGAAGGAGAATGACTGTTATTAATATGCAGTCCTGCTTTCCCCTCAAATAGAAAACTGTAGCCAATGTTGTTAACTGCATGGGACTCAGACCAATTTCCTGTTAGTCAGTGTCACCTGATCAATAGAACCAAAATAAAGTAAGGGATGTGAGCAAAGGGGGAAAGCTCATATATGTCATTTACCTGAAGATTTCAATATATGCAAAAAAAAAATGTTATCAGAACTGCAGCACAAAACATCCTATCTATGGAAGTGCAATTGACCAGCTACAGCTGAATAGGATTTCTGCTTATTCCAAATCATGTGAAATTCCTGCTTGCATGGGGCAAAGACAACTTCTTCCAACTGGCAGAGCTTCACTGGGTCTGTATCAGGGCTTTTTTTCAGGGGGAATGCGGGGGAATGGAGTTCCGGAACCTCTTGAAAATGGTCACATGGCCGGTGGCCCCACCCCCTGATCTCCAGACAGAGGGGAGTTGAGATTGCCCAACTCCCCTCTGTCTGGAGATCGGGGAGCGGGGCCACCAGCCATGTGACCAGTTTCTCAATGGGCAACCCACTGAGTTCCACCGCCTCTTTTCCCAGAAAAAAAGTCCTGGTCTGTATCATGTCTGTAAGTTTCTCGCCATATGTGGAGTTTTGACTTTCTAAATAAAAAAGAACTATAATGTCTACACTGGAACTAATCTGATATGATACAAGAGTAGAGCTCAGTACTTCCCTTCCCAGGGTACTTCTCACCACAATATGGAGGAAAGGACACTTACCTTCTAGAAAACAGTGTCGAGAAGAACTATGGAACATATTCATACATTTTAACTGAATGTAATTGTTTGGGAAGAAAAAAGTCCCTTCCACTGTAAACAGAACAACTGAAGAACACCTACACAACTTGTCCTTGCTGTGAATGCAGCATAACAAAAGAAAGCAATTGTATGTTTGCATACATAAACAAACAACAACAAACATTAATTCTTCAAAATACAATCTGTGTACTATCTTGAATGAATCTCTTTCCAAGGACCATGTACATTTACTATCCACAAAAAAAATTGTGGGCTCTCTCTTGTGTTTCTTTCTATAGTATATGAAACATCAAGAATAAGCCACTAGGTATGTCTTCTCAAAAATATTCAGCAAGTAGAAATGTTCAGAAAATACGAGCCCTTTGACACATCATTCTGATGCCCCATAAAAATTGTCATTCCAGAGGAAATGGCACTCTCTCTCCATATCTCCTTTTTTACCATCCATCTGGATTCACTTCTTAAAGAAGAAGCTATAGTAAAAAAACAGGAATTAAAGTTACTTCCTCCGGCAATTAATTTAAAATGATATTTATTAGCTTATATTCAAGTCACATGATTTGGAATAAGCAGAAAGCACCCTCTGTTGTATGATAAGATTATTGCAGTAGCAATTTCTTTTTTAAAGGGGGGAGCCCACGAAAGCTATGATTAACTTGGTTCATTTGTACCACAGAATTTATATGAGACAGTCTGTAATACAGAATACATAGATCTTATTTCAACAGATCTGTAAGAAACCAATGAATCTGGCAACTGAACACTAGTATACTCCAACAGTCACATAAAGATTGCTCTACAGTGAAAACATGCTGTGCTAGTTGTGTATCTTTCAGTTCAATTCTCTAGAGGTACTACAAATCAATAGAGTAACGCTGCAGTTAAGTCTCCATATGATCTCACTCTGTGTACCAGAACACTCCCTTTTTAAGTTAGCTTCCAAAAGTCATGGTGTTGCCAGCCTCCAGGTGGGTGGCTGGAGATCTCCCAGAATTACAACTGATCTCCAGGTGACAGAGATCAGATCCCCTGGAGAAAATGGCTGCTTTGGAGGGTAGTCTCTATGGCATCATACCATTCTGAAGCTCTACCCTCTCCAAACCCCACCTTCTCTAGGCTCCACCCCCCAAATCTCCAGGAATTTCCCAACCTGGACCTGGCAACCCTAGAACAGCCATCTCCTGGTTTTTATAGCATGGCTATTGTGATGGACTGGTGGTCCATCCGGTGGTTGTACTGCCCTTTGTTAAGTCATGTGCCAATCAGCTGTTGAATGTGCAGAGCCCTAGAAACGTCCACTGAGGAAGAAAATGTTGGGAAGGGGGAGGGGGCTGATAGTGAACTGACAGAACCCAACAGTGGATATTTCGCTTGCCTACCATCTTGAGAGAGTTAAATAATTTCCCTCTCTTTTGAGCAATTCTCCATGTGATTTCTATTTTTAAAACATAAGGGGGAAATGAGCAATCGTGCAAGAGAATCTAAAAAAAGTAAAAGGACACAAATAAGACTGGCTTAGCTGGTACCTGATCATCATTTGTAACGAAGGTCTAGACAAACATAGCAAAATAATTAACAAAGGCCAAGGATACCAGAAGAACAGGGAATTTGGCCACTTTACACAGGAGCAATGCTGGCACATACTTTCATGTAATAGTTTAAAGCAAGAGTGCTAGCCAATGTAGACATGCTCAGACTACAAAATTGGTAGGACAAGAAGATCAATTTTTATTTGCATTATGCATGTTCCTACTAGGTAGTTTTTGCATTATTTAATTTGCCAGGAGTAATTGCTTATGCTGCTTCAGCATTGTTTCAGCTCCAGATTAGATTTTTGCTTGCTTTTTAAAATTTCTGCAATCCATGTCCTATTGCATTGTTTACCCTATGTCCCAGCTGCTGATAGTATTTAATTAGGCAGTGTAATCCACTAGTTATTTTCAGATCTTTTATGTTTCAATGGCTTAATCTTCAAAGATTGCAAGTTATGCATCATTTACAATGGTACAGAAGAAACATTAGGTTATATCCTACCACCTTTTCTTCTGGATGTTTCTTCTGTACCATTGTATATGATGCATAACTTGCAATCTTTAAAGATTAAGCCATTGAAACAAAAGCCTTGAACATAATGCTTCTCAGAGAACATCCTTCCAAAAGCAGAAATCTAAAATTATCTTTGAATATAATGTACCCACAATGCTCTTTTAGTTGAAATGGCTTTGCAGGTTTATTGGCACTTCAAGCTGCTTATGGGAAAACTCCAAATCAGTTCTCAGCAACACAACATATATCAGGACATTTTAGGGCGAGGGTGTCACAAAAGAGGTCGCCTGTTTTTTAAGTTGTTACCTATGCATCTAGGAGTGTGGAGATATATAAGCAGAAAGTATTGTTTGAATTGATCATACAAGCACAGAGACGTAAAAATCTGGAAGAAGTGGCCACACAAAACAGACAATTAATAACTTTACTGTTATAACAGAGGTACAGCAAGAAGAAGCCTTTGGTGGAAACAGCTGCTAGAAACAGTCAAACTGAAATGGAAGTAGAAAGTGAAACTTCTTCAATGAAAAGGTTCAATTCCAGCTCTTCCTAGTATGGCAATACCAGTGTGCAAGTACACTAATTAATGGTTCCAGTCTTCACTCAAAAATAACTGTGTTTAATATTTGGTTATTAAATTGCTCAAGCCAAGTTTAGGACTCTTCTTAAATGGCATCCATTTCCTCCCATTAGCTCTTGTCTTCATCTTTTTTTAGATCAAAAATGCTTCAGAGAAGGAGTTGACCTTTTTAAATCAAACCATGTCTGAGGCTCTCCTTTCCTTGGAAAGCCTGAGGCACAACTGCAATCTACCTTAGTAAATATTGTTGATCAGGGCTGTACGCAGGATGTGTGACATGGAAGAATTCTAAATCAACACTTGTATAATGTAGCACTATCTGTGAGGATGGCTGTTTGCTAAGACTTGTCGTCTTTGCTTCCAGAAAGCTTAGCTGACCTAGCAGTGAATGTTCTTTATCAACAAATTTTTCTCTCAAAGCCTCTGGCTTTGGGGGGGGCGGGGGGGAATGTATTTTAGACAGCAAGAAACATCACCAGCTTAACTGGATCCTTAAGGCAATGACCTCAGTGTCTTTTCTGAGTCGAGTAGTAACAGTGAAGGTAATTTACAACTTCTATGGTAAATATAAGCTTCAGTGGTAAACTCTCAAGCCCAATTAATTTACAGTTAGCTGCTCAATAAACATTTAACTGTTGTTTTGCAAAAGCTTTAAGTATGTAAAAAAAACCCACATGAATTTCTATTTGAAGAAATTCCAAAGGCAACCATAAACAAAGAAGATGCTATAAACAAATGTTTGGTAAATAAACAGGTCATTGATATATGCATCCAGGCACTGTTTAGTCTTGCAAATTATCAGGTTTGAGTCATACATCCACAGTCAAAACAGGCCTTTGCATGTAAAACTACCCATATGCCCCCCCCATCGGAATAAAGAGGCAGACACCAGTGATGGGATTAAAAGGGCAGCTTTATTAAATTATAACGTATTTGTAAACACGGCAAGGGCCTAACTAGCAGTACAGGTCAGGCCCTACGGTCACTCCTGAACCTCTGCCCTGACCTGTATGGGCGACCCTCGACAGCCTCAGGTGTGGACCAGGTGACCACTATCAGATCGGTCACCCGCATTGGGCTTGGCAGGGGACATCAATTGCAGCCAAAGCTGCTGATGCACCTGGTCCGAAGGCAGGGAGGGATTAAGAGCAGCCCACATGCAGAACTCTTCATCGTATTGCAGCCAAGCTACACCGGTGAAGTCTGTATACCCCCTGTATATGATGTCCATATAATGAAACAGGGGAGCTGCCCTTCAAGGCTGGGTGCGTGCAATGACCCCAGCGAAGATAAGAAACCCAGGCAACCAATTGGCCCAAGTCCTATCCACCTTACGGCGCTTAAGCTGTTCCTTATCATGATCCTCAAGGTCTTCTTTATCCTTCTTCTCCAGCTCCTTGAAGAGAAGGGTAAAGACATCCACATACTCACCCTTAAGGATCTTTTCCCTGGTTGCTGGGGTCAAGTGGTCCCTGAGAGGCATTGCTGTATCCCCAAAGGGGAATGCCCTATATGGCACTGAACCATAGCCAGCCAAGGGTACCCATAGACAGAACCCCATGGAGCTACCGAATGCATTCCCATCTGAGACTGGGGTGTAATAGTTGGCCATCCAACAGCCCCCAGGTACTGCCCTGTGAGGGTGGAGGACCCCAATGTGGCCATACAGTACTGGAAGCCATGGATTGCGATGTGCCTGGCTGCTCACATGGCACCAGAGGCTTGCAAGGAGGTGTGGGGGTAACGGCTTGACCCCAAGGCCCCCATGGCCACCCAGTACCCTGTTGAGGCCCAAAAGACTTACCAACCAAGTCTGGAGGCCAAACTGCCAGCCCTATCTGCTCATGCTCCCCAGAAACACCATCGTGTCCCTCTGCCAGGCCAGCCTCATCCACTGCTGTCTCTGGAGCTTGACTGGCAGATGCTCTGTCCGCCACTGCGCTGGCCAGCCCTGTACAGCCGGATGGACCCTCCCGGCGCACCGAAGACAAAGCTGGCCCTTTAAGGGAGCAAAGCACCTGACGCTTCTCCCTGCCCCAGATACACACGGGCAGTGCGTGGACTGTTGCAGCAGGCAAAGGAGAGCAAAAGCCCTCAGAGCTAGCTGGTCAGCTGCGCAGAGCAATACAGGCTGAAGCCGCTCTGCCACCAGGCTCCTCGTGCTGGGAGAGGGAAGAGATGCGTCCTTCCTCTACCCGAGCACAAGGATATGCAAATTATTCCATAGGATAAAATTTGAGCAGTTCTCCAAGCCCTAGTTAACAATTCAGAGAATGGTCTTAAATTCAATCCTGGCTTTAAAAGAGAGGCCCCAGCTCAAGTTCAATGAACCAAAAGAGGCAGTCCTGTCACAGGAATGCATGATCAGGCTGTCTTCTTTTTAGAAATATTTTTATATGGCAATGAGATCTAGTTTGGGGATTACTTTGATGTGCCATTTGAAGCAGGACTCATAGCAGATGGTATCCGTGAGCCCCATTTCAGTACAAGCTGAAAAACGAACTCACTAATGTTTCTGTTGACCCCATCTCTATTTAACACTAAGACACCAAGAATATTGTTTTAATATCCATTATACCACATTAAAACACCACGCAAAAGTGGCATTCTATTATGTAATTTTTAAAGTATTACATTATGCCTAGATCAGCAGAGAGACATGAAACAGGTGTGGTTCTCATGCTATTTTACCACTGTCCAGCATTTGACAACAGCCTGACTACAGAAGAATGGACTAAAACCTGTAAAATTATGGGTTTTTCATACCATTTGGAGCACCTGGTAGCAGGCATCACAGGTCTATAGAGAAGACAATATTGTTTCTATCCGTCCTTCCAAATGCTGGAATATGAAATGTTCTGATTTGCTCATTTTTCTGAGATCAGATGCCTGAACCACAGAAAGAATTTGGATAGACTCCTTATTGGAACTGATGGAAGTCCAAAGCTAACATTCTCACCAAGTTATGAGTCCATGCAAATTATACGCTGAACTTCTTTTACAGTATTACAAGATGGAGCTATATTTGGTATAAACTAATCGCATAACACGCAACAGAATTTTAGAATGCTGAGTTATCTTTTTGGATAATAAATATTTTCTTTGGCATTCCACTGTGTTGGTAATACACCCTTTAGGAAAATGGCAACAGCGCAGAGATGAAAAAATACAACAAAGTTTCATTTATACAGCAAGTAGTTAAACTAGATGCAGACCTCCAGATATCCCCAGGCATTGTGCCAGCCCTCTGGAAATTAAATGTGATGTTCAGCAACTTATATTACCTTTCCACAAACTAATGTAATCTTCCCCCCTCTAAAGGACTGCTTGTTAAGATTAAGCTACATTATAATACAACTAGACCCTTCTCAGTTCAATATTATTTTCCCCCTGTAGAGTTCAAGAAAAGAAGTAAAACATGTTTTCCAGAATTCATAGGTATTTGGCTTGTGAGAAAAGGTATGAAACCGAAGCTGCAAGCATGTAACATTGACAATAGCCTTTCCCCCCAAATCTCCCTGGGTAATTTCAGTGTCCATAATTAATACTGTATTCCAGCGTGGGCATGATAGCAGTACTGAGATATTTGATCCATTTCCTGTGCAATTTTTATCTTTTTTAAACGGGTCTTTAACACATAAAGCACATTAAATTGTTTATCTTATTCATTCTTGCAAATAATGAGGTAGGTAATGTAATTGCTTTTCTCATTTGACACAACAGGAACTGAAGCTAAGAGATAAGTTATTTGCCAAAGTGAGTCTACTGCTGAGATGAGCTGATCTCCAAGTTAACTTTAAAGCATGAATGTTTTAAATCAAGCATTTTTAATACAATAATCTTCTGCATTTGAGATTATTCACAGATTGGTTTATGCTGGAAGTACACAGAATTTTGAATACTATGGTACTTTTCGCACTTGGTTTTTAGAGCGCGTTTGTACCTGTTCCATATCCCATGTTTGCAAGGTTTTCACACTTTCAAAGCAGTCATGAGATGCAGTTCCGCTTTTTCACTGTTCACTTTTTCAACAGTTCACTGTTGACTGGCAGCTGGCCCGCATTTTGCTAATGTGAACACTTTTGCCCCCTTTTTGCTTCTCTTCCCCCCTCTCCTTTTCCCTTGGAGCTGATTGGTTTGTGCAGAATTAACCACTCCCACCCTCCTCAGCTGTCTGAACTCCTTGTCCACCATTTTTTTTAGTAAAGCGAGGTGAGGGTCATAAGGCTGCTTCTCCGTTGGTTTCCTTCCTCCCGGTATGCATGCTCTTTTATTTTTTTTCAAAAGCCAGGAATGATTCCTAAGCTTGCTGCTAATTCCCTGCTAGCTTTAAAAGCAAGGAAAGGGTTAAATAGCTGCTTTCTCCTTCCTCCCTTAGGGTATGCACACATTCTTTTTTTTTTTAAAGACAAGAATGGGTTGCAAGGTTGTAATGTTACTGCACTTTCTTCCGGGCTTTAAAAGCCAGGAAAGGATTAAATGGCTGCTTTTCCCTCCGTCCCAGGCATGTTTCAGACTTTGCCAAAGTGGGGGGAAAAACCCAAGCATTTTGCACAGCCCTTTGGAAACAAGCCTCTGCGTCCTGGGAGGGGATGACTCAGCAGCATTTTAACCCTTTCCTGGCTTGATTAAAAAAAATGAGAGTGGTGCATGTTTTCCCCCAGAACTCTGCCACCAATTGCCTCTCCAGTGGGCAGGGGACAGACAGCTCAATCAGCAAAAAGGGGGGAAGGGTTCCAACACTGCAACGTTACTACACGTGCTCAAATTTTTTTTAAAGTGTGACATGAATTGTAAGGCCCCGAAAGCCCAAAACTGCACCAAGGCTTCAAAGTGGGTTTGAAATGAAGCACAGACGCCAAATGAAAACTGCAGTGGACAGTGTGAAATGAATGGGTGCAATGCCGAAACCACTGCGATCGGGGCAAATGCTCATAAATGGCAGTTTAAACTGTAAGTGCGAAAAGGGCCAATGGCCTGTCAATGTCAAACAGAAAAAAAAATTGTGGGAAAGGAAACTTGTTTCTTAGTCAAGCAAAATTATAGCATTAGGGCTTAAGATGTGAGAAGGCATGTGAGAAGACATCAATATATGTCTCTGACCATGGAAAGGCATGAGAAAACTGATTGACATAGGTAAAGGGTGTTTAGAAAGTTGGGTAAATAAAAAATGCATCTTGAGCTACAGCTGGTATTTATAGGAATTTTTGCTGCAGTTTCCTGAATCTGACTAATAAGGATATTCTCAAAATAAGCAATGTGAGTTCATTTTAGAGCAGGCCTTGCAGAACATTTCCTGGTAAATGATATCCTACATTCTACTGACAGAATGCAGTTGTATAATTTTCATGAGAACAAGAGGGAGTCATAGTTCAATACAGTCAGTAAATATTTTTACCAAATGCTTCCAACATTCACATCTCATCCCTGGTATAAAACATTGGGCAGAATTAAAGGTGGCATGGAAATACATAAAAGAAAGATATACATTTTCTGACCACAAGATATTGGGCAGTGCCTGTGAACACCCCCCTCCCCCCAGTACTGGGCACTGTCTGTTGATGTAGATATGCTCCAGTTTCCATGTCTTTTAACATGTCATGTCAAATTAATTATGCTTTGTTTCAGCAATGCTTCATCTCTGTATTCGGATTTATGTTTGTTCTCAAATTTCTGCAATACATACTGGTCAGTGTCAGCACTGAGGTCAACAGAGCCTGGGAGGGTCCACCCTCCAGGTTGGCACCCTCTAGGCAGGCAGGATGCAGTCCCTATATGGGCCACCAATTTGTCAGTGTCAGCGCCAGGGTTGTCAGAGCTGGTGGGGGGGGGTCTGCCCTCCAGGTTGACACCTATTTTGAGCTGACCACTAGGCTGGTCTCAAAATGAGGGAGATGGGGGGTTTACAGCACCCTTACACCCTCTCTCCCCCTGGCCAGGCAGCTCTCTCTGGGAGGGTTCCACCACTCTGGAACAGTCCCCCCCCTCTCTCTCTCCTTCCAAGCACCACTCCTCAACCAACTTCCTCCCTGATCTGCCTTTGGGGTTCCCATTTATAGGTGCCTTCCTGGGTTTGTTCTTCCACTCTCCCAGGCTCCTACAAGTGTTTCCCGCCTTCCCTGTTTTGGCAGGTTCCTGGGCCAATGCCTGGGTTTGCCAGGGGATCCTCCTGTCCCTCTCCCCCACCCCGCCCAATGAGGATGGCTCCACGGAGTGGGGCTGGCTTGTGTTGGATGCCAAGGTGTCCCACCTCCTCTCCTCCGTTTCCGCTGTTTTGGCCGTGGTGTTTGCGGCAACTGTGAGCCTCGTTGCTCCTGGCTCAGGAGCCTTCAGCAGCTCCCACCCCACCTCCAGCTTGGAAGGACTTGTTCCTGTTGCTGCTGAGGATGTCAGCCCTGCGGGACTCTCTTCAGTTGGCGCTGTGGACATTGATATCTGTATTGGCCAGAGGGGGCTTTCTCCCATAGCAGCGGTTCCCAACCACTGGGGGGATCACGGCGGAGGTCAGTCCAGGGGGAGGGGGTTGCTGCCAACCTCTGGACAATACCCTATTGTATTGTTTATTGAATGCCCCAGCATTCAATAATTGATTGTTGACGTTAATTGTATGGACTTACACAGTGCAATCTGCCTTGAGTCTCAGTGAAAAAGGAGAACTATGCATAAACAAACAAACAAAATGTCTCAACCACAAGCTAAGTACTTTGGACAATGTATATGGAGAGTGGAATGATTCTTCTTCCTGACTCTACTATGCCCCTTGTGTTCTACTGAATGCTATTTTAGAGACTCTCTATCTCAGCCTATAAAATGAATTGGCTATCTTTCATAAAGTCTAAGAATAACCTTTAAACATAATGCTATGATGCATCTTGCAGGGTTATTATACCATTCTACAAAAGAATAGTTAACATTATAAATTAAAGAACAATTTAATTTGTAGCCCATTTTCCACTAAGGAAATGAATGACAAAATAGATGATCATGTTTTTCATTCAGTCAGTATTTTCCAGTAAGTAAATACATACACCACTTATCTTTGTTGTCTCACAATTTAAAAGGCAATAATACAGAGTAAAGACACGCTATGCGCTGCCTGATACACTGTGGGAAAGTGCTGTTCTCTTCTAGAAATCACTGCATAAACATCCTGTGTAGCTGAACATGTTAACAGGCTGATTCTGACATTAGTTAGTTTAGTGCTTAGAATGAAATATACTTTAGTTTTGGGGTGCCAGCTCCAGGTTGGGAAATTCCTGGAGGGTTGGAAGAGTCAAGCCTGTAGAGGCCAGGGTTTAAGGAGGGGAGGGATCTCAGAGGGGTATAATGCCATGAAATCCACCCTCACTATTTGCTCATTGGGAACTGTCCTCTGTGGCCTGAAGATCAGTTGTAATTGTGGGAGATCTCCAACCACGATCTGGAGGTTTGCATCCCTACATTTACATAAATACACCAACATTGTAGGGCAACATAATGAAGTAAATATCTAGGATCAGAGTATTTGTGTTTTTATCTATGATAAGGGCCTACATAGATAAAATCCACAATAAGTTTTAAAAATACATATGTGCCTGTTCCCTGTTCAGATGGAGGTTATACAAGAAGGTGGTGTTTAGCTCTCCTACCAATGGACAACTTCACCACTAGAAAATGAACCGCTGCCCCACATCATTAGTCACTTTAGAAAAAGGGCAAGGGATGAATGCTTGTCTTTTTTTTTCCTTCCAAGGCTACTAATAAAATCAAAGGGTTTGTTAAAGCTGTTGAAACCCTGTACAGATCGAAGTTAAACCCCTCTCCCATGACACTGATCCATCAAAGCACCTTGCAGCTACTATATCTATTCAAAAATACTATAAAGATCTCATCACAGATTTCCCAGGATCTTAAACAACAATGACATTTTTTTTAAGAGAGATTAACAGGCTTTTTGATACTTTTTGTTGATTGCAACTCAGTAGGCCTTCCATTTCCTAAATTATTTAAACAAAACTGTTGCAACTTCAACAAGCACTTGAGACGCTGAAATATCCAGGTGCTTAGAACATTCAGGCATCTATCCATTGGTACATAGGTTATATTCTCAGTTTTCACAAGAGGAGCCTACATAGGAAGGGATGTATTTTAATACATTCTGTAATTCAGAGGTCCCCAACATAGTGACTGTGGACACAACTGTGCCCGCTGACACCTTTCCTGGTGCCCACCAAGTATGTTTAGAAAGTGGGTGAGGCCATATGGGTTTTTTGCAAAGCATGGCTTCTGACTGGCCACTGGAGTATTAATTAGCTGTGCAGATTTTTAAAATACCCCTCCCTCCCAAATAGACCCATGGTATTCCTGGTAGAATTCAGCTTTCCTAGAGGTGTGGTTTGGAGGCTTCCACACACAGCCCCATATGCAGAGGAAAAAGGCTTCCAGGCTCACAGATCCAAATCCTGCTGCCTCGTTTTCTCCACCCCTCCATCTTTTCTCCTCTCCAGCCTTCCTGCTAGGGTTGCCAGGTCCTCCCTTACCCTCCTGGCTGGAGGGAGGGAACTCAGTACTTACCCCAAGCTCTTCTCTCTTGAGTGCTCCTGGGCAGGCACAATGACGTCACTTCTGGAAGTGATGTCATTGCACCTGGCGGAAGACATGCTGCTGCACTTCACAGGGGCCAATTTGCACTTAGCAGAAGTGTGGCCATTATGCTGTGCTTGCAGCACGTTGGCCGGGGAGGGAGTATTTTTGCCTTCCAGGCCCATTCCCCAGGCCTTTCCCTCCTGCTAGCCACGTGAGTGGTGGCAAGGGGCAGAAGCTCAGAGTGGGACATTCTCCACCCCCACCAGGGATCTGGCAGCCCTACTTCCTGCTTACGGGCACAAGAATTATGCCTTCCAGCAGTAGATAGATAACAGTCATTTTCAATTATATAGATATAACAATGGTCTCCAGAGCAGACCCTGCATAAACACATTCATTGTGCCATTACTTAGGGTTCACAATTCTTTATATCCTTACTTTGCACTGTTGAACAACTCATCAACAGTGGGATTTATCTGTGAAGTGAAGCGTTTCTTACCAGCAGAATGTGCCCAGACATTCATACTGAATACAGATATCTTTGTCTGTTTACATGCCAGAGAGGAAGCTAAATCGTTTACATCACGGCTTCTCTTAGACGCTCCTATTATTAGAAAGCACAAACTCCCACTAGCTCCAAATGCAAAGAGACAGAAGGAAACCTCAAATTGCCAGATTGGGCTCAAAGTGAAAACTCCTGTTCTTCAGTTAAAAACCAGTCAGCATCACCCTGATTTATTCGGCAGTGCCGCCTGACTCTCCAGCCGTGGGCTCTCGGCACTACTGCCAGGGGGAAGTGAAGACAGCCCAAGGGAGATAAGAAATGCACTAAAATTCCCTGGAAAAGTGTCTATGAAGGTGCAAAATCCAAACAAACTGCAACTTTGAATACAGATATCTTAGTATAACCATAGTAATGGTATATTAGCGTGGAGGATTGCCTCCATGCTAATTGCATCCTGTCCCCTTGTGATATATGTCCCCTTCTTTCCTCTCTCTCTCTCTTCCCCTCTCCTCTTCTGTATCTGCCCAGTTTTGATCAGGCATCTGATGAAGAGAACTTGATTCTCGAAAGCTTATGCTACAATAAAATTGGTTAGTCTTAAAGGTGCTACTGGACTCTTTTTGATTTTGCTACTACAGACTAACACGGCTAACTCCTCTGGATCTATGACCATAGTAATGGTAGTTAAAGATATTCTTCATGGAAGTCTTATACCTCAACAATAAAAATTCTTATCTTTACTCGAACACCCAAAATTAGTCAATCACTCCTCAACTGATTTCCTGCTGCATAGCCAAGTACCATGCTCCCCAAGTATAGCAAGAATTAAAGGGCATAAGCCAATCCAAAAGTCTGCACATACCCACTGTCCATATTAAACAACCTCATTTGCATTCTGTATAGATAACCCTAGAATATAGGAACCCCCCAAAACAGATGGCTTTTTGCCTTACTTTTGGTTTGCCACTGTATCCCCTCTATGTTTCTTAAGTTCCTTTTCTTTTGTACTCCCTTTTTCATTTTTCAGTAGGCCTCATTCTGCCCATGGCAACTGCAGTCCCTTTTACTGCTGGTTCCTTCTCTGCCCACTACCCCTTGCCTTTTTAGGGATCCTTTTTGCTTTTTCTTGAAAAGCCCCATCCACCCTGATGAAGTTCCAGTGAAGGACATCTCACACCCACAACTCACTTCAGGACAGGTTGTATGGTTTCTTTACTGCCTTCTCACTTAAAGATAAACTAGTATATATTTGCCATCCTGGGCATGGAGCAGGGGTCACTGGGGTATGGGGGGAGGTAGGTATGAATTTCCTGCATTGTGTAGGGGTTGAAATATATGACCCTGGACTGGAGGTCCCTTCCACTCCTATGATTCTATGATTCTAGAGGGGATCTGGTATGTAGCAGGTCTAGAACTATAACAGCTTGTGATTTGGAACATGTACAAGTGAATATTCCACTGTCTGGCTATGTGTTTTTCATTGTATTCTTCTTAGTCTATACTCTAATTACAATCTCTCTGTTCACTTACTTGCCTGCAGTAAAACCTCGCTGTAGTTCTTAATTTGTATTGCTCTAGATTTGCAGCTGCCTATGATATAGGAAATGGGAAGGCTAGTGGTTCAGTGTGTTGCTCTGTAATATTTGTAGTGTGTCTTCTGGTCTGGATATTCATTACTTTACCTTTGTTTATTTAGTAGTAGTAAGGCCTCATTATAATCCTCAAATGTCCTGTTTTCTTAATTCCCCAGTGAAAGTGTTTTTGGTGTAGTTAATTTCCTGCTGTGTTTGTCAAGTCACTGGGAGGCACTTTTAAATACTTTTAATCTAGTTACCTGTCTCATGGAACTTAACTGATGGTCAACAGAAATGGACCCTCTGTGAGTTGGCAGTTCCAAATATCAAATTATATTATGAAGCAGCTGGTCTAGTTTGGATTATAGATTGGATAAGAAATCCCAAAGATAGACTAATACAACTAGAAGCAGCGGACCTGACAGATGGACTGCACAACCTCCTTTGGGTGGCAAAAAGATCAAGAAAAAAACAAGGAAGTCATGTTATAAGAGACAGTCTCATTCAAATTTGGGATTCGGTTAGAAGAAGAATAAGCCCGTCACTATCACCACTATATTCACCAATTGATGCCTTTTATGATAAGAATCAGAGGAAAGATAATGATCTTATAATGTACCAAGACATGACAACCCCTCGAGGAAAGATAAAATCATGGCAAGAAATTCAAGATGAAGGGGAAAAAATACAATGGCTGATATATTTTCAGGAATTTTCCAGAATGCAAGAAGCCCTGAAGGAACTCAAGAGGACTGTTAAGGAATCTTACCGATTTTGAGAAAATAATCATGCAGAAAAAAGAACACATCTTGGGTCTATTATATAAACTTTTACTCCAATATGATATTGAATTAGAACAAGTTAAAGTGTGTATGATAAAGTGGATGCAAAATTTCAGAGAAGAAATAACATTTCAACAGTGGGAGAATCTTTGGACAAAGGGCATAAAATGTATGGCAAGTCAAACATTAAAGGAGAACTGGTATAAGATGTTCTTCAGATGGTACATTACACCAAAAGACATCGAGAAAATGGACAAGAAATATGTGGGGTCATGTTGGAAATGTAAAGAAGCTGACGGTTCTTTACCTGACGGTTTATCATATGTGGTGGACTTGCCACAAAAGCAAAAGCTTCTGGAAAGAAATACATGCTGAGATGCAAAAGGTTTTAAAATTTGAGTTCACCACCTATTTAGATATTTATTGACAGTGGCAAGGGTGGTATTTGCAACCAGATGGAAGGAAGAAGAACGCCCAACTAGGGAAATCTGGAAAGACAAGATGGCAGAATATGCAGTGATGGCAAAACTGACAAGCTATTTAAACAGAAGACCGATGAGGTAGGTAGGTAAGATTTATTGCATTAGGCCAAAGGCCGTTACAAACAATAAAACAGTAACAATGAGAGAACTCAAAGAGAAATGGGGGAATTATTTTACTCACAAAGGAGCAAATGCATAATATGTTTTAGTTTTAGAAATCTGAATAAGATAGTATACTGATATATTGTTCTAGACGGAATATAAGGTTAGGATCTGATAAGATGGAAAATGCTTAAATATCATTGATGAGGTCATCATTGATGACCGAATTATGAGGTAGAATACAAGATATGGAAACTTTGGCATAATAGTTAAAAGAAATAGAAATGATCTGTATAGAAGCATTAGACCATATTAAGATATAGCAGTAAGAATGTGCATAGAGTCCACTCGTTTTGATCTTTAGTTGATCTAAAAGTGAACACTGTAGAAAAAGAATGTATTTAGTCAGTAAGGTACACAGAAGCTGGAATAGTAGATGCAATATTTATTTTAACATTGAACTCTGATGAAGGTATGTTGTGTGTACGCTGTATTTTAACAACCCTTGTAGTTCAAAATCCTATAGTTCCTTGGACCTTGTTATGCCCCCCTCTTTTTTCTGTACTCCTCTTTGTTTTGAAAAATAAAATAAAATAAAATAAGCAATGGCCACTCCGTGCCCTTAGAGTTGTTAAAAGACTTATACTACAGCACTGGAAAGACAAAAACTTACTTCCCATAATTCACTGGATTGAGAACGTTTGAGCGAATTTCATATAGATGATTGCATATGGACTTATATTTAGATATTTGAAGACCTTTTATAAAAGCCTATGTATAGATTTGCCCGTATTGTTTGTGTTTGTTTTGTTTCTCTTTTTCTTTTTGCTTTGTACAAATAAATAAACATTAATTTTTTTTAAAAAAAATTAAGTCTTACTTAATCTTTGGTCAGAAAGAGGACCAAGAGACTTAATAGCATCACTGTTGGCCGCAGCCAAAGCCACCAGAGGCTCCATTTGGAAGAATCCTAAACCTCCTTCTACCACAATTTGGTATAATAAAATTTGGGATCATTTTCTTATGGAGAAAATAACCTATGAGATCTCATAGGTTATTTTCTCCATAAGAACCTATAAGACCTATAAGACAGAGATCTCACATGACTGAGAGATCTCTGTCTTTTGGTGCTACACCTCTGAAGATGCCAGCCACAGCTGATGGCGAAACGTCAGGAACTACAATGCCAAGACCACGGCAATACAGCCCGGAAAACCCACAACAACCATCGAATAGAAGATTGTTGGGAGTAGAACAGATCTGCACAAGAAGCTAGGTGTGAGGAATCTTATATAGAAAAGAATGAGTCTTTATGTAGAAAACCATGATTTAAATCTAGCCTTACTGACTAGTGATTTAAATTGATTCAATTTAAATCAAATCCACCCTGAAAAAAAGTCATCAGGACTCTCTTATTATTTATTAAAGCATATTCCTGAACTATTCCATTTTATATAGTTCTATTAAAATGCTCTCATAATTCAGTCTTATGTAGACTCTTAAACTTCGTACAACCCTGCAGAGCACCTTGAAGGAACACCTCTGCCAGTGATATCCTGGTGGTTTCCAGTCATCAAAAGTTATTTAGTCCATTATTAGTATTTGATTCATTCTTCTGCTACTCAGCACATCTGCAAACTATCATACTACTTAGGGAACATTTAACTACAATCATGGAACCAGTTTTTTTAAAGGCATCTTTCAAAATGAACTCAATCACATGTGGCTTGAATACTAAACTGCTCATAGGCACAAAAAGTTTGAGGACTCTGATACAGCTTCTCTCTCGACAGAGGCTATTTGCTTTGTTCAAAAATAATGGACTGAAAAAGCATTTCTCAAAGAGTTATAATGTAGGGTTATGAAAAAAGAGCCTAGAAGCGACTAGTTTTTAAGAAACAGAACAATTGGCAAAACTGGGTACTGTAAATAAGCTCTGTACTTATTTGAATAACCATTTATTGGACTCTATTATAATAAGGCCTTTGGCTTTATCACAGTCTTGAGCATTTTCTTCATTCAATTCCAGCCCATAATTTATTCAAGTTTTGCATTACTTCCTCCATTTGTTACTGTGTGTAGTATCTCCTGGTTCAGAACACACTTACTTCTTTGACCAGCTTGCCTTCTGTGTATGCTGAAATTTTATCCTTTATAGTTTTGTGGATCTGAGCCATTCAAATTCTCAGCTCTTAAACTCAGCCAGAGTAATGAAGGCTATACTTTAGTGCAACATCACAGATAATTTTATATCATTTCTAAATCATTTCAAATCAAACCAATCTCAGCCTTCTTCAAGGGCCAAACTATTTTGAAGACAGGAGATCTATTAACAGATCATCCTGCTATTTTTTTTATTTTACATTTTAGCCACATGGGTATCCAACTCAGATCATAGCTATATCAAAGGAGGAAGAAGGGATTATTTAATGCCAGTTTTCAATCAGAATCTCTGTGTGGAGCTGTAATTTGCTTGCTGAAATGCATCTGTAATTAAATTCCTGTGAGGCAAGCAACAGACTTGGAAATGGATTCAGACAGGTTGCCAGCTCCAGGTTGAGAAATTCCTGGAAATATTTGAGGTGGAGCCTAGAGAGGACAGGGTTTAGGAAGGGGAGGGACCTCAGCAGGGTATAATGCCATGGAGTCTGCCCTCCAAAACAGCTGTTTTCTCCAGACACTACTTGGGAGTTGGCAACTTGGCAACTCTAATTGAGACACAGAAGTAGCTTGGGCTGTGATCTATAAATTAAAAAATAACGTGTCCTGCACAGGATGGGTGTGGGGTGGGTGGAATGTGTCTTTCACTGATATCCTGTTTTCACATCTAGTTTGGCCCTAAGATATCTGTTCTCCCATATTAAGGATGCAAGGCTCCCTTCCTTACCACGAATAAGATTCCAGCTGGGTTTTTTTTAGCCTATAAATGAACGGCTGCTAAAGATCCTTTCCAAGATGATCTTCTATTGTTGTATCTTGAATTTTTTGGGACTATTGGACATTATGATTATCTTTCATTTATGAACCCTTGATGGCTTCCCAAACACTAAAACTGGCGAAATAGTACAAATTAATAGCAGACTACACCAAAAAGGCTAAAAGGCTAAACTTTAAGGATACCATACTAGAATTAAGTTCATTTTCTCATTGTTTTAGAGTTGACCAAATAAAAATCCAATAATAAAGGAATGCTGAAGCAGGTCCACCCATCAAGAATGGAACAAAACACCAATCGGTCTGAATAAAAAAAGAATAAATTTACAGTTTAATTCTTTGTAGCGGCTCCAGTACAAGCCCACTGAAATCAGTGGACTTAGACTGCAGTAATTCTGGATAGGATTGCACTGTTAGTGTTTAAATTTTAGAGAACAAAGGGCATCATCTGGAAGAAATATTGGAGGTATATACTAATTCCTACCCACAGAGGTCAAATACAGAACCATACTATGGTTGAGAAACATTTCTCAACAGGCCCATAAATGTGATCTTTTTCAAAGCAAAAGACATTAAACAATATTCTACAAATGTGTTAGATTTTTATTCCTAACCAAACAAACCCAACAGCAATTTGTGAACAGATTCAAGATCTTCTAAGGGTCAACTAACACCAAGAATTCTAATGGGGGTGGGTGGGAGGGGAAGAAAGACAGCTATTTAATGTTACATAGAGTAATTTGCATGAGAAGATAATACTTGCTTCAGTGCATTTGAACAACCTTCTGTTTCAAACAGCAGCCAGCTAAATGCTTCTCAGACTTAATTAAGGAATTAAAGTAATGGCTGTTGCCCATTGTTTCTTTAAGTGTAATCAGAGATATAGGCTACATGCAGACATCATGAGAAACTGAACAAATTATGGGATGTCCTCTGGCTATAACTCCCTTCTTTCTCCTCCAATGCTGAAGGAAATCTTTAATTACATTTAGAACTAACTAGATTTTCCATACGGTCCAACCTGGAGGCTTTAACACAGAAACAGACAGAAAAACATAGACTGGAAGTATCCCCAGTGGTCATCTAGTCCAACCCACTGCACAATGCAGGAAATTCACAGCTAACCCCCTCGATCCATGACCCCTGTTCTATGCCCAGAGGAAGGCAAAATTGCCTCCTTTTTTGCTTACAAATGAATGTTCTAAACTACAGTTTAATCCTGATTTGTATGCAAGAAACTAGCTTCATTTGAATCAAGTATCCAATCCAGACATCACAAGCAATTGTGCTCAGTTTAAAATCAAGAAGTCTTCAGTTTTGGTATGTGTTTACTGGAAGGAATGTATCCACAAGTCTGAGGACTTCTGAGACTTATAGCAGAACCACAAGTGACAAAAGGCACAGATTGGACACTTGTCAGCTTCCCTCAAGTTTTGATGGGAAATGTAGGCATCCTGGTCTCGCAGCTTCGCTCTCTGACTGCTGTCCAATGGACTTTTCAACTGTCACTTGTCCAACATTCCGCCAAGCTGCCTACATTTCCCATCAAAACTTGAGGGAAGCAGACAAGTGTCCAATCTGTGCCTTTTGTCACTTGTGGTTCTGCTCTTAGTCACTGGTTAAACAAACCAAGCTTTCGTGCAGCCATGCCATCCTGCTAAACAAAATCTCTATTTAAAGCTAATAGACTTATTCTCTAAAACCGTTTTAGATAAACAATATGGAACTTCCTTATACTTAGTCTGAACGGTAGTCATCTGCCAGTTTGGTGTAGTGATTAAGAGCATGGGACTCTAATCTGGAGAACTGGATTTGATTCCCCACTCCTCCACTTGAAGCCAGCTGGCTGACCTTGGGTGAGTCACAGCTTCTAGGAGCTTTCTCAGCCCCACCCACCTCACAGGGTTTTTGTTGTAGGGATAATAATAACATACTTTGTAAACCATTCTGAATGGGCATTAAGTTGTCCTTGAGGGCAGTATATAAATCAAATGTTGTTGTTGCTGTTATTTTTGTCTATCCCAAAATGCCAGTAATTGTAGACCACTATTCAGTGTTTGGGGCCAGCCCTGATACTGGAGATCCTTTTAACTGAGGATCCCAATAACTGAATCACAAATTTCTTCCAAGAGGACAAAAGTAATGAATATTGAGAAATTACACAATTTTAAAGCTGACAATGAGGAAATTGAAATTGTTCAATAATTTTTATTCCTTGGTTCAATCATCAACCAAAAAGGAAACTGCAATGAAGAAATCAGAAGAAGATTGAGACTTGGAAGAGCAGCTGTGAGGGAGCTAGATAAGATCCTTAAAGATAAAGATGTCTCTCTGGGAACCAAGATCAAGATAATCCAAACTATGGTATTCCCCATTACTATGTATGAATGTGAAGGTTGGACTGTGAAGAAAGCGGACAGGAAGAAGTCGGGCCCCTTCACGCCCAAAAGCGCAATGCTAGGGCTGGGGGCCTCTTTTGCCGCCACAGAAGAAGGGAAGGCAGTTTCCCTTCTCCCGGCATACGGGCACTGGAGGTGGGCAGAGCTGTGGGCATATAAATCTGCTCCGTCCCCTCCCTATCGCAGAAGGTGCTGGATTGCTCGGGCTGGTTGGATGTCTCGGCTTAGCTTCCCTGAGCCTCGGTCCGACTCCTGGGTTGCCCGGCATTTTGTGGAGCGTGTGGCTCCTTGCGTCTTCCTCTTCCCCGCAGCGGTGTCAGCATTAGGAAGAGGAGGTTTTTCCAGCGCACTGGCATTTTGGTCTCTTCACCCCTTTGCCGTTTGTTTTGTTGCACCATTTGTTCAGCGGTGTGGCAGAGGCTTGAGGGGCTAAGGTTATGCTTTGACTGTGGCCCGGGCTATATTAGCAGGGCTTGCCTTTATAACCTGGGTTGCTTTATTTTAGGCGATCGTGCGTGGGCATTAGAGGGGCTTGCCTGAGCAGCCACGGCTGCTTTACCTCAGGCACGGCATCAGTGCTTTAAAACGCTCCAGCATTACGTGTTTGCCAAATGTCTATAGCTACATTTCAGAGGGAAGTGCTTAACTGTTTGTCTCTTTTGGAAGGGACAACTGGAGTACCACCGAGAGATGGGTCTGGTGTACAGGCGGTGAGAGGCGAATTTGGCATGCAGAATGGCGTAGAGGAGCAGGGCTGGGCTGCTGAGCCAGCGCCTACGGTGGTAGCATTGGATTTGCTGGAGGGGGATGGTAAGTCAGCATTACCTACTCAGGCTGGCCCTTGGGCTGGGCGGCCTTGGGGTCAGCCTTCTGGCTTATTGTCCTCAGCTACACTGCATGCACAATACAATCCAGCTGCTTCTGTGCCACAAACACCATTTACACCTGCTGCCATGCCGCACGCTCAGGAAATATTGGGGCCATGGTCCCATTGGAATCAGTCTCTGCAACCTCACACTAGCCTTTCCACCCCTTGGGGTCAGTATCTTGTGACTCCTTGGGGTGCTACTATGCTTTATGTTTCACCTTATGAGACATCCCATTTAGGGCCCTCCCATTTGGGGACATGGCTATGCCTTTGGGCGATCACTGAACTCCCAACACAAGAGAGAAAATACTAAAGGGGGAATATGTGGATGTTTTCAGACTCCTATTTAGAGAATTGGAGAAAAAAGAAAAGGAGGACCTTGATGATACGGAAAAGGAGTGCTTGAAGTGCAGAAAGGTGGATTGCACTTGGGCAAAAAGGCTGCCAGGCATACTTATCTATGTGGGAGCGATTGCAAGGGCGCAGCCATGGTGGGCTGCATCTTTAATTCAGTATATTGATATTATCTATAGAGGATACTCGGACTTCTCTGGTGCTGCATGGCTGCAGTATGACGAGGAGTTCCAGATGCATGCCGCCCTCAATCCCAACCTTCCATGAGATCAGGTGCACCAGTAGCTTTGGCTGCAGGTTATGTCCCCTGCAAGGCCGAATATGGGTAACCGTTCTGACAGTGGCCACACAGTGCACCTGCAGCAAGCGGCTCAGAGTTCCTGCCCTCATGCGGGGCAGTCGGTTCAACCTCGCCTATTATGTTGGGAGTACAACTCCCAGGGATCTTGCTCCAGAAAGGCCTGTGGTTTCAAACATCAGTGCCTTAATTGTGGTGGCCTTCACCCATTTGCGGCCTGTCCACGTCAGCCACGAAAATGGGGAAAGAGGGGGGAGAGGGCATCAGTTCCCATTCTTCTGGAAAAGGGTCCCAGTCCCATAAGGCTGAGGGTCCTTAGGCGCCTTTTGTCTGGTTACCCAAAGCATCAAGATGCTCGTTATTTGTTAGAGGGTTTTACCATAGGTTTTAGAATACCATTTCAAGGTCCTTGGGCCTCCTGTACGTCAACCAATTTACGTTCTGTTGTCGGCATGGAGCATGTTGTATGTTCTAAGATAGCCAAGGAATGTAGGGAGGAGTGAGTTTTAGGGCCTTTTAGTACCCCGCCTGTCACAGTCAGGGCAAGGGCTCCCGGCGAGGCGAGGGCTGAGCTGAGCATGGGGCTGTGAGCGGGAGTCCAGAACACGCCAAGGTCACGAGCCGGGGAGTCTGTCCGTCAGGGGCGCAAGCAGGGGAGAGTCAAGGAGCCATACCGAGGTCTGAGAGCCGGAGAGTCAGTTACAAACGGAGACAGGCAAGGGGTGGTCGGGGATAGAGCTGAGGTCAGGTCGCAGGAAATCCTTCCGAGCAAGGCAGGATACGAGGCGAGCCGCCGGGCGCAAGGAGTGTGAACAAAGTTGCTCCCACGCTGGGCTCTGCCCAGCGTTCTGCTTATAAGGTCAGGGCGGCATAAGAGGGCCAGGTGTCTCGCCTTCGCCTGACTGCTCTGCCTCGTCTTCGGCGGTCAGCCCCACCCACCACTGTGCCTGCAGCTGTGCGCTCCTCCTCCGTTCCCACACTGCCTCGCATGCACGAGCCTCCCACCTCGCTGCTGGCTCGCCGGGCTTGGTCTTCCGAGGCGCCGGTTCCACCTCCTCTCCGCATGCACCCTCACCTCCACTATCCTGCGCTGAGGGGCCGGGTTGCTGGTTGCCATCTGGAGCTTCAGGGGCTGCAGGTGCGTCTCACGCTGGCTCTTCCAGCCCCTCGGAAGAGGAGGAGGAATCATCTGCGGGCAGAGCGCCCCGCTGGGGCGGGTCTCCGACACCGCCAGTTCCAAACTTTAGAGTCTCCCCTTTAGGTGTGGTGCCAAAGAAGGCGGTTGGCGAGTTCCGCCTCATTCACCACCTTTCTTATCCCAGGGGCGGGTCAGTGAATGATGGCATTCCTGACTATTTGTGTTCAGTACATTACATATCCTTTGACGAAGCAGTCAAAGTGGTTAGAAGGTGTGGGGTTGGGGCAGAAATGGCGAAATGAGACATCAAGTCTGCATTTCGCGTCTTGCCCGTTCATCCCGGAGATTTTGAACTCTTGGGATTTTCTTTTGATGGCCAGTATTACATGGATAGGGCCCTGCCCATGGGATGCTCTATTTCATGTGCGGCTTTTGAACGTTTTAGTACCTTCCTGGAATGGTCCTTGAGGTCTCAGCTAGAGTGCAGGGACACCGCCCATTATTTAGATGATTTTCTTTTCGTAGGACCACAGGGCACCGCCCAGTGTGCCAGCATATTAGCTGGCTTTATGGGCCTGGCTGAGGAACTTGGGCTTCCTTTGGCTCATGAGAAAACTGGGGGCCCATCATCTGTCCTTACCTTTTTGGGCATAGAATTAGATACCGTGCGTCAGACTTCATGTCTGCCGCCCCAGAAGCTGGAGGAGCTGCGGGCTCAAGTAGCTTATTTTTTGGAGAGGCACAAGGTTTCCCTGTTAGAGCTCCAGCAACTAGTTGGACACTCTAACTTTGCTTGTAGGGTTGTAGCACCTGGTCAGGTGTTTTTATGACGCCTTTGTGATGTCATGGGAGGACTTAGATTACCTCATCACAGGCTACGGATTAGCCATTACAACGGCGTAACTTTCTTGAGGGAGTGTCTCCTGTTGGAGGCAGAGTTGCAGGTGCCCTCTGACGCATCTGGGTCCACAGGTTTTGGGGTGTTTTTCTGGGGGGAGTGGTGTGCTGAGCAGCGGCCTGAACGCTGGATACATCTTGGGCTCATTTCAGACCTGACCTTTTTGGAGCTTTTCCCCATATTAGTGGTGGTTTATTTGTGGGGGGCCGAACTGGCAGACCGTACTGTCCATTTCTGGTGTGATAATCAGGCAGTGGTGTGCGTCCTTCGCTCCCTCTCATCTAGATCTCCTTGGGTTATGAGGCTGGTCAGGGCTTTCACGCTTCAGTGTTTGAGGCTAAATATTTTGTTTTTGGCAAGACACGTTCCAGATGTAAATAATGGCGTGGCAGATGCTCTGTCTCGCTTGCATATGGAATGGTTTAGGTAGCTTGCCCTGGAGGCCGACTTGCAGCCAGCTCAGATGCCCCAGGAGCTGTGGAGCCTTGGATGGTAGAGGCGCAAAGGGCCATCCAATTGGCTATTGCCCCTACTACCCGGCGATCTTACAGCTGGGCAGTGCATCAATTTTCTGGTTTGAGGCATGTGGCCAGACTGCCGCAGGTATGGCCCATACCGGTGAAGCACATTATGCAATTTTGTGTCGAGCAGAAAGGTAAGGAGCTGGTGGTCAAGTCCATAAGAAGCTAGCTGGAGGCTCTCACTTTTGAGATCAAGGCCAGGGGAATGGAGGACACCACAGGTGATTTTAGGTCAAGAAAGATGCTTGAGGGTTGGTCACGCAAGCTGGGAACGAGGGCTGATGTTAGGAAACCCATTTCTCCTTCTGTGCTCTGGGGCCTTGGCCTTGTGTGGAAGAAGGTGTGCCACTCGGATTTCGAGGTGGCATTATTTTATCCAGCCACTCTCACGGCATTTTGGGGGGCTTTGCGTGTCAGTGAATTGGTGGCCCAATCCTTTAGGGATGGGTCAGGTCATGCCCTTTTGGCGCAAGACCTCAAATTCATTGGCAATGTAGTTACCCTCAGAATCCGGTGGTCAAAAACTGATAAGTTGGGTAAGGGAACTATAGTTCAGTTGAGCACCTGTTCTGAGCCAGGATTGTGTCCCATGAGTGCACTTAAGCACTATGTAGAGTTGCGAGCGGACGGTGAGGGTTTACTTTTCCGTCATGTGGACGGCACCCCTCTTACCAAGTTTCAGTTTGGGGCGGTTACGGGCAGGGCTCTTGCTAGATTAGGTTTGGCAGGCATTAAATTTGGCACCCATTACTTTAGGATTGGGGCTGCTTCTACAGCAGCGGCCATGGGCTTTCCCCAGCCTGCCATCCAGAAGGTGGGGTGTTGGCGGTCCTCTGCGTACAAGGGTTATGTTCGACTGCTGACTTCTTTGTAATTTGTTGGTTCTTTTCTTTCTTCAGGTGCTGTGTCTCGCCTCAAGAGGCTTTGGATCCTCATCTGCGGGCACAGTATGATCTTTTGGGCAGCCCACCAAGCCAGGAGGACTCCGATCAGGTCTCAGCTCAGCCTTAGTGAGTGGGCCACAGTTGAGTGGCAGGGCCATAGAGGCCTTCGTTGGCCAGGGTTGCTGCCACTCCTCTTTGAGGGGAGAACCGGTCCACCCCCTCATATCTTGGTCATTCATTTAGGTGGTAATGACCTTGGCTTGGTTAAGGGCAAGGCCCTGTCTTTGCAGGCCCGGGAGGACTTCCTGTTGATAGGCAAGTTCTGGCCTAAGGTGCTGATCATTTGGTCAGTGATGCTTCCATGCCAGTTGTGGCAGGAAGTGTTACATCCTGCTAGGATGGAGCGGGCTAGGTGCAAGGCCAACAGAGCCCTTGAGAAAGCCCTAGTACATGGGCTGGGAATTTACTTGCCACACCCCTTGATTCAGGCCGAGCACGCCGACCTATACAGGGGTGATGGTGTCAAACTCTCGGGGGTGGGCAACAACATATTCTTGAATGATCTACAGCAAAGCTCAGGTTGGCCATAAGCCACCTGTGGGGCGCAAGGGTCTAAGCAGAGGCTTGAACCTTGATATTGGCAGGTTAGGATGACAAATGAGTGGGCCGGTAACCCCCTTGGCACATCCTCATTGGTGAGGAATTGGGGTCTGTCTGGAGCAGCTGGTGGGCTGTACGGCAGCCAGTTGCAATGGCAGACCCTCCTGCTGTACGGCGAGGTGCTACAGGCTTGGAGTGGGAACCATTTGCCTGTCCATTGGGTACAGCCATTCACTGGATGGCTCACCCCTGGGACAGTGGGGGCTCACCCAGACAGGTCAAGGCAGAAGTCCACAGTGACCCCAGCGCTTGACCTTTACCACTAGTTAGTTAGATTCCTTGCCATAGTGACAACTTATGTTGTAATCAATAAAGTGGCCCAATTTTATCCCAAGCTTTGTGTCTGCCTTTCATTTCGACTGGGGGGGGGGCAAAATTGATTCATCTGAAATTTGGTGGTGGAGGAGAGTTTTGCGGATACCATGGACAGCCAAAAAGACAAACAAGTGGGTACTAGATCAAATCAAGCCTAAATTCTCCCTAAAAGTTAAAATGACAAACTAAGGCTATCGTACTTTGGTCACATTATGAGAAGACAAGATTCTCTGGAAAAGTCAATAATGCTAGGAAAAGTGGCAGGCATTAGGAAAAGAGGAAGACCTAAAATGAGATAGCTTAACTCAAAGTTGCATCCTCCAGTTTGCAGGATCTGAGCAAGTCTGTTAATGACAAGATGTTTTGAAGGTCTTTCATTCATAGGGTCACTATAGGTTGGAGGCGACTTGATGGCACATAACACACACACACAAATTTCTTCCATTCAAAGCTCCACTATTGAACTGTTCCAATGTTCTGAGCCAACTTTTTATGGACTCACATTGGAACAGATAGGATAGTTCATTTACTGCATGAACCCTACTACATCCTGTGCAAACTGCCAGTCACTATGCTGAAGGTTACTCCTAATTTCTTCTCTTATAAAGACATTTCTTATTAATCTTCTCATACCTTTTTCTTCAGTTCATCTGCCATCATCACTTCCATTTACAGTCCATCAAACTATCCTAATAACTAAAAACTCTTTAGAACAGATCTTCCCTTTAAATTAACAGTGTTTTAATGGGCCAACATAGCTTCATTAATTCTGCCACCACTGTGCCGTCTTATCTTTTCCCATCTCTCCATCTCACTTAAAGTTGCCAGGTCTCCCATGGCAAACAGTGGGATATGGGTGGTAGGAACTTACCAGGAGTGCAAATGCCATCCCCATGCAACATGTCATTTCCAGCACGACCCCAAAGTCGCAGCGTTGTGCCAGGGCCGATTCTTCGGCACTTGCCACCTGATCCCACTGTGGGGAGGGCGGAATAAAAGTCTAAAGTAAATAAATAAATAAAATAAATAAAAATATAGTGTTTCTGGCCAAGTGCTAAAGAATCAGCCCAAGCACAACACTGTTGCTTCTGGGTCATGTCAGAAGTGATATTATCACATGGGGGATGACATCTGCACACACACCCTTTGGCCAGCCTGCTTTCACCCACCAATCAGGATTAAGCTGAGAGGCAATAGCCCCTTCATTATTGTTCTTCCCCAAGAAGCCACATAGATGACTTAGAGAACTGGCCCTGGGTTAATGAACAAATCACTGTCTGACAGTGTATCTGGTAGACTAACTAGGGTTTATGCAACAACTGTTGCTTCAACAAACCACAGTGTATTATGATGTCTGGAAGCAGCTGAGTCAGCAGCACTAACAGATTTACAGAGAAAGTAGAAAGGAACAATAAAGTCCCCATTTCTTTTTAATCTACTTTTTTCCATGTTTGATGAGGATCCATTTATTAACTATTCCCTTACAGTTTTCTTAAATTGCTTCTGATATAGTCCTGTTTTGTAAGTCAGAGAAGAAAAACAATGATTAAAATACAGTATTCAATAACACACAGAGGCCCTACAGATCTTTAAACAAAGAGAGAGAAACACCCAAGTGTTTTAAGCTTCCTCTTGCTTGACACAGCAGTTTGAATTTCTGCCAAGGACCAGTGGAAAATTTTAACATCTGTACTTTGTGATAAAAATGTCAAATTTGGAGCTATATACTATAGTAGGAATGAACCAACAAAGTGAACACATAATCTTAGTTTGAAGCAAAAGTTATGCAATTATTACCTCCTAAACTGATGAGAATCTTTGGGAGATGGAGTCTGCTGATTTTTCTAGACTGTAGCATGATTGACAAATCATGCTGCTTTCCCCAGAACTTTTACACATATACAGATCAGAGTAGTTAGCTCTACAAATTGTGTCAATTTAAAATTGTAACACTTCACTCAGTGGAACAAAGAAAGAAAGTTCCTGTAAGATGTATTATATATCATCTCTGTTCTATGCATGCTGCTTGTGTATTCATATACAAAAGGAGTTCAAGTGATTAGATATAGTCACTCTGAATGACTCTTCTAATGCAGATAGCATTCCACTTATAAGACCTGGTGTGATATAGCAGAGTGCAAGATTTGTCACTTGAATAAAATTTCCATTCAGTCATGAAGCTCACCGTGTGACCTTGGATCAGAACTCTCTTTCAGAATAATCTTCCTTATAGATTTGTTCTGGGACTAATGTACATCGTTCTGAGTTCCCTCAAGGAAAGATGAGCTACAAATAGGGAAGTGTGCCCCCCAAAAATAATCCAGGAAATACAGATCCAGGTTTCAGGGATATTAAAAAAAATGGGATTCCTGAAATTCAGGGAAGCTTCTCTGATCTGATTAGGACAAATCAGAGACTCCTGGATTTATTCAGCCATTATTACCTATGGGGAAAACTATCTGGCGGCTCTTGGGGAGGAGGACTGAAGGTATCAAACTCCATCAAAATTTGCTGGGAATCTACTGCTGACTGCCCTCTAAAGGCACTGAAATGTCAGGAAGACGTCCCTGGGTCTAACTCTATGGGCCTCCTTCTTCAAAGAAGTTTGGCCCTTGAAGAAGGCTGAGATTGATTTGATTTGAATGATTTAGAAATGATATAAAATTATCTTCAATTAAGTCTATGGGCCTCCTGATCCTTTGAATCAGATTGCACACCACTAGCTACAAATATAATTAATAATAAATTCTGTCCATGTACATTAAGCCAGGTATTTATTTATTTAAGATATTAATCTATCTCAGCTTTCTCCTCACATCTATTAAAATAAGTAAAACATTAAAACAGATAAGTCAGAGTCCTAGGGTTGCCAACCTCCAGGGGGGAGTCTGGTGATCCCCTGAAATTACATTTTCAGACTACAGAGGTCAGTTCCCCTGGAGAAAATGGCTGCTTCAGAGGATGGACTCGATGGCATTATACCCTGCTGAGGTTCCTCCCTTCCACAAACGCTGCCTTTCCAGGCTCTACCCCGAAACCTCCAGGAACCAGCTGAGAGTTGGCAGATTCCACATCTGTAGCTTTTACGCTGTGCCATAAACCCACCTAAACAGTTCTGTCTTACCACCTTGCTAGAAAGTCTCAAGAGTAGGAGCATGTATCAACCCTTTTGGGAGTCCAGTAGAGGAGCAGCAACAGGCATGGGCCTTAACAGATCATTTCCTCAAGAGTGATGGTACTGCTAGGAGGTATTTCTTGTGATGACTAGAACCACAGCACTGGTTCATAAGGTCTTATTAGACAATATGTTAAATGCAAGTTGGGTTGGAGGAAACCTCAACTCAACTCGTGGTTAATATGCTCCCCACAGCCCTTTTCTGCTGGTGAAAGCCCACAGGGTGGATGATGATGCTCATCTTGCATTGACATGTGCTCAGGAGCCAATTTGCACCCTCACAAACTATTTTAAAGGTGAGCAATGAGTCACACATTAAATTAAGGTCATGAACGGCTCTCAAGGAAAGCACCAGCACCTTATATTGGACTCAGAAAAAAATAGACAGCAGTAAAGAGTATTCAGAACGAGTGTAATGTGGTCCCAGCCCCTAACAGTAAATGTGCTGCTTCATTTTGCATCAGTAGCTCTCAAAGAATAATCAGGAATAACAGGAATAACTGACTATCTCTAAATGAACTTTTGCATTTTTAGTGAAGATAAACAAGGAAGTGACAACCTACTTTATCATTTCTAAGAGATTGTTTGAAAAACCTGACCTAAGGAAGCTAAAGTTCAGAACTAAAACTTGAGCTAGAAAAGCTATCATGAGAGAAAGATAACTAATATTAGCCTTTTTAAAATCTGCTTTTGGAACCTTTCGATTTTTCAAAATAGCCAGCATGAGGTCGCTTTTATTGTTTCTTCCTGTTAGCAGTATTTGAATTATCTTTTATTCCACTTTAGTGGGGTTTTTATGGCAAGAGACTAACAAAAATGGTTTGCCATTGCCTGCCTCTGCACCCTTGGTCTTTGTTGGAGGTCTCCCATTCAATTTCTCACCAAGGCTGACCCTGCTTAGTTTCTGAGATCTGATGAGATTGGACTTGCCTGGGTTGTCCAGGTCAAGTAAAAAAGTATGCCAGTTCTGTTAAATTAACAATAACAAGTAAACCAAAATAGTAAAGATGTTAACAATTACAACAGTTAACAGTTTACTACAGCCAAAGGGACATGCAAGAGAAGTTCCCTTTGTGTTTCTCACTGCGTAAAACTATTCATCACTGTTATGTTTAAATGGATATAATAGCTAATTAAACTGCAGAATACATTTTAATGAATATGAACATGTTATCAATACAAACATATCATCTAGTTACAAGAAAAAATATTCTCAAACATTGCCTTTTTATCTCTATGCCTTGTAAGAGGTTTTTTTTTTCAACCAAGCATGCTTCTGTTTAAGGTCTGTCAATTCTTCACCTCCTACCTTGTCCATATATCTTTCACTTATATCTGTTACCAACTTTGGCCCATTTCCTTCAGCTACATTCTACGCTTTTAGTCTTACAGTTTCCCTCTTTTAGTTCTTCCAATCAATAGGTCAGCTTAGCACTTATCTTTCTAGGTGTAAACGGAAGCACAGGGTTATATACAGAAGTACAACACTCTAACCATGTAGAGAATGGTTAGATCTCATCTAGCTTTTTATCTTTTAGCAAAATCATCCATCATTACTTATTTTCCTTCAATTAACAGTGAAAATATAATTATGGTTTTTATTGCTAAAGTGAACACATTCTTAACATAAAGAGACTTCTGAAGCAGCTAATAGAGTTGCCAACCTACAGGGGAACCTGATGATCTCAGGGAAATATATATTTCCCCATTTTATACTCATAACAGCCCTGTGAATTAGTGACTAGACCAAGGTCACAAAGTCAAGGTCACCCAGGAACTTTTGTGGCAGAGTGTGGATTTGAACCTGGGTCCCCTATCCTAGTCCAGCTCTGGTTAAGACAGATCACAGAATCCTAGAATTATTCAGCCATTACTCACTATGGAGTAGGGAAGAACAACAGAACCAAAATGAGGCAAGGGAACCAATGTCAAACCACAGAATCATGTCAAAACAGAAAATTCCACCCAAACCAAACTGTTGCAACTTAGCTCAATTGAACCAGTGTCACAGAAGCCAAGCGAACAGGAGAAATCCTGCATGGATTGGCTACTCATACTCCTTCCCTCCCTCCCCCTCCCTCCTGCTTCTAACTCACTCCTCTGCCCTCCTGCCCCTCCCTTCTTGGGAAAAAAAGTGGGAGAAGCCCAGGAAGAAGCCAGCCAGAGGATGAAGCCATGTGCCGCAGATTTACCTGGATTATCCTGAATCAGATCCTGTATTCTCTGATTTGATTTGGAAAAGGCAGATTTAGCGAGCTTGGGGGGGGGGAATCCAGTTTTCTTCCTGAATCCCAAGAAATCCAGATTGTACAACCCTAAAATACAGTTTAGCACAGAAGAAAACAAAGCCTTTATAGGGCTAAAAGGGAGAGGAGCGAAATGGCTCATGGTAGCAAGCTGTCCGGTGCAATCTGGCAATCATTCACATATCCTCCTTAAAACTGCATTGAAATAAATTTAATTTTTAATCTGGTTTAAAAGCAGAAAGCCCCCAGGCATGCCCAGAATGAGTATGATGTAATCTAGATATTCCCATTTACTGCAGGACCCTCTTGATTTTTTTATGCAGAGAAAAATTCCCGTGTGGACACCAGCAAATACACCACACCGTGGTGAATATTTCAGTTAAGAGATACAAAGTAATTCAGAGTGGATAAATTTTCCACCTTCCGACTCAAGGGCAAGGTTAAAAGTGTTCCTAAGAAGTGGGACTTCCCTTTTGAATTTTCAATCTGTATGAAAGCCAGAGGGGGATGAGTTCAACAGAAAATTGTAATTAACTCTTTCACTTACCTTCCAACAAAAAATGTAGAGATATGGGGGAGTACTGACCTTCCACATTTCAATTAAGAAATATTGTCAGAGTTGTAATGGTTTATAACACTATGCTGAGTGGACAGAGTGACTTATCTAAAGAAGAACAGAAATCCAGAATTTCCTTTGCTCCCCCCATAGACAAGGCATTCACAAAGTGAAATATTCAAAGACACTATATTCTAGGGGATGCACTAGTTCCTCTAACCTTAACAGTACACATCATTATTTTAAAGAACTTTCTGGATCACTAGGTAAAAGGCAACTTTAGTTAAGATGACAGTATTCATTTAATTTGGGGCTGCAGCTGGAAGGGGAGGTGAGAAAGTGTGACATTGAAGCTATAATTCAAAGAAATGAATAAAAGTGATGTTTAAATAAACTTTACATAAGGAGTCATCTAAAACATCTCAAAAAGTATTAATTTCATGGCTATTTCTAGACTGAGGGAATAGATTTACAACACCTAAATATTTATACATTCCTTTCCAACAGTTCCATTTTCTATAATTTTGTATATAGACATTTATTAAAAGTATTATCAACATTTTCTGAAGTTAATAAAAAGTCCAACTTTCCTTGTATGCCCTCTTTGAAGAACAGCTACCATTCAACTGTAGCATTATTTGGCTTCAAACTTCAGATTGACTCCCCAAGGCAGAAATGTACATAATACAAGATTCTAATAAAGGGTTCTATGTTTGGTGGACCAAAATGTTTTAAAAAATTGCAGATCTCTTCAGTGAAGCCCCAAGTTATTAATATTCAGTATTCAAGAAAAAAATAGAATTAAAGATCAACTTTACACATTCCAATAGATGAAGGCAACCGGTTAATTGATCATTACTAATAACACTGCATCTGTTCCTCTTACTTTTGAAGTGTCATACCTCAATTCACATTTGCAAGGCTACTAAGGACCATATCAACAAATAACATACAAGAAGAAATGCTGTTTCGTCACAATAGACAAACAAGAGCCCTACAGCACTGAATTATCACAGAATAAGATTTTGCAAGCAAACACTTGCTTCACTGGATCTTTCTCTTACTTAGACTGTTTTTGTTTGGCCCCTTTTGTTTGTAAAATTTCAGGCCTTTTGTTTAATGTAACTTATATTTAAATAACAATAGAAAGTTTTTTTAAAGTACTATAAATGTAATTTCCAATCAATAGCACTACCTTGTCTCTAAGTGACAACTTGCTTGACTCAACAGACCTGAATATTCAGACTGATAATCATTTGGCTTGCATGAACCAAGCTGACTTTAAACTTCAAAGCAAAAGCCAATTAGCTTGCTTTCATCCTTCCAATCTACAGTGAGAAAATGCCAAAAGGGTTTCTTCCTGCTGTACAAAGTCAGAACTTTTGTTATGTTCCAGAAAGATGCTCAAGTTGCTAAAACACTACCCTTGGGCATTGCCTTATATTTAGGATCCTTTCAGCAGTTATGGCATGGTGATAGCTGCTTTCTGTATTTATTTACTAAGGGCTGTTGACCAAGGCAACACTGGTGAGTGATCTGCATATTAGCTACAATCAATGGGAACTGCTAGATAGGTCATCATGGGTCCTGCATTTCTGCTGGCTGTAGAGGACTGGGCATCGATCAACTTGCATTGTTTTAGGAGTGGTACAGCCCTCTCCACCCAACTATCAAAACTACAAATTCATAATTTCTGGGGAAAGCAGCTGCTTTATAACAGGAATGCTTGAAAATTATAAACCAGTAGTTTTTTAGAAGCTAATGTTAACAAGTTCATTATTATAAGGCAATGAGTATTTTTTCTTTATCTGGAAGTTTTGAAACACCTTCAGATTTAAACATTCAATTGCCTGGAAATTTGTGTAGGTCAAAAATATTAAAAGAATCTGATCAACTGTAATAAAATCATGTTTAAACAGTGGCTAATGGTAGCATACTGACCCTATTGCATGGATGTCTGGGTTTCCAAACTGGTAACCTTAAAAACAAGCACAATTTGAGCAAAACATCCATTGAACGCACAATAAAAGCAAACTGTCAACAATAATTGCACTAAATCAAAAGCCAGAATAAAACTTTAAAAAAAAGGAAAAGAAAAGTTTATTCATTGGGGCAAAAAGGAATGTGGTGGTTGGTTTCTCTGCTCCTTTGTTTTTAGTTCATTTTCTTTGCTCATTTTACTCTAATAAGGCCTAATGAGTTCCTCTTTCCAGAGTTCCTGTAATACCAAAAAGAGCTTTGAACTCCTCTCGGAAGTACACAGAAGCAGTGCTTAAAATGCATATTTCAGTGTTATTCAGTACTAAATGATGCTATTTGCAAACCAATTAATAGACAACTGACCACTTTCCTTTAAAGACCCAAGGATTTCTAACTATAGACAGATAAACATAACTGTAGCTTTACTACAGTGGAGTCTTCTATACAAACAGCCTCTTTGCAATTGCTGTAATAAGAGCTGTTAAGCTAGAAAATAACAATATGAAATAACCATGTGTAACAATACTCATGGCTAAGTATAACATGAGAATATAATGTGGCCAACCAACCATTTTTCTAGAAAGATATAGTTAAAGGGGTACTTCCCCCTCCTCCACAATGTCTCTTAACAAGCAATGTGTATTAATAGCACTCACTTGCAGCTGACAATGACAGAGATGAAAGCATAGAGTCCCTAATGAATGGAGCTTTTTTCCAGAACTAAAGTAGCTGTTTTATTGCAAGCATGGTGGCCTTTGGCCTCTCCCTCAATCTTTCAGTGCAGAGCAAGAGAATAATAGAACTGGTTTGTATCAGATACTCAGAACCAAATTAGTGAGTCAATAAACAAGGTGAGGCAAGCCAGTGAAGTTATTCTAATATGACCTCCCCAGAGAGGACTCCCAAGTCATATTACAGTTTTGGTATCATCTGCTGAATTCTAAAGCAGATAAGCCTTTCACTGTGGAAAAAAAAATAACAAAATCGGAAAAATTTTAAACAGAGGCTCCATTAATATGTATGTACTACTCAGGTTGAGGTAAATTTAAAAATAAGAACATTTATTTTCTATAGCTAAATCAGAAAAGTTAATGCTATAAAATCTGACTTAAGCCAGACATAAAGACCGTTTTCCTTTCATAAACTGATAAACAAAAATACGGCCTCTGATTCAAACGAGCACTGGACATATGTACTGTAACTGCAGGACACAATGCATTCTTAACCAGCACAAGTTTCTTGTCAAAGTCAGGGTCATCATGATGTGAGGGGGGTGGGGTGGGGTCTGAAGGCTTTCCTCCTGCTCCATTGTCTGAATATGGAATGGCCCCAGGGAGCTACTATTTGCCCACTGGGTTAAACATACAGGCACCTGTAATGCCTCTGTATAAATCGATGGTGAGGCCTCATTTGGAGTACTGTGTACAGTTCTGGTCGCCACACCTTAAAAAAGATATCATAGCACTGGAAAAAGTACAGAGAAGGGCAACTAAAATGATTAAAGGGTTGGAACACTTTCCCTATGAGGAAAGATTGAGGCGCTTGGGGCTCTTTAGCCTGGAGAAAAGACGACTGAGGGGAGACATGATAGAGGTTTACAAGATAATGCACGGGTTAGAGAAGGTAGAGAAAGATGTGTTTTTCTCCCTTTCTCACAATACAAGAACTCGTGGGCACTCTATGAAATTATTGAGCAGTCGGGTTAGAACAGATAGAAGAAAATACTACTTTACACAAAGGGTGATAAACACATGGAATTCGTTGCCACAGGAGGTGGTGGCAGCTACAAGCATTGCCAGCTTCAAGAGGGGACTGGACAAATATATGGAGCAGAGGTCCATCAGTGGCTATTAGCCACAGGAGATAGATGGTATTCTCTTTGTGGGGAGGTGGTGCTCTGTTGTCTTGGTGCTGGAAGGAAGGCAGTGGGAGGGCTTCTGGTGTCCTGGCCTCACTGACAGTCCTTTAGATGGCACTGGATTTCTAGCCACTGTGTGTGACAGAATGTTGGACTGGATGGGCCACTGGCCTGATCCAACATGGCTTTGCTTATGTTCTTATGTTCACCTCTATCATTACCTGTATGGCTTCCCCTAGGCCACTTCAGATCAGGAAAACAGAACATGGGGAACCGCTTAAACACAACTACCCTCATACTCATATTCCCTCATTAGAACCTCGCTCAGTGTTGACCCCCATTCTCTTCCAAATATGGTGTTGTTTCAGTACATTATTTGGCCTTTATAAGACAGAAACGTACAAAGAGCTGGAAACTCTACACAATTTCCTTTTAATAAAATCTTAACTTCTTTGAACCTAAGAGGGTGGGGATGGGTGTTGCTTTACTGCAGTTCTATGAAGTGGTGCTCCAATTGTGAAAGTTATATTATTCGTATTACTCAAAGATACGTATGGTCTCTTTATGGAGCAACTGCATTACAGTGGTTTTAGAAAAAGTACTTCAAATGCATCTCAGTTTTTCTGGCAGGATTACACTGAAGTTCTGCTGTGGCTGTTTTTTGAAACAATGAAATATATTCTGCCAAATCCACATGAGAACAGCTCTCCACTCTATTACACAATGTATCTGGGCTAAGCAAGCTTTAAAAAGTCCCACATCTACACTATTAATACTTGTGAACCTTCAGTGAAGCATAAGATTTCAGAAGACAGCAGCGCACCAAACCTATATCTCCAATTTTTCATGAGACAGGATCTTGAAATAAGGTAAATCACAACTACTTTCAATATAAATCTGTTCTGGGGAAATCTGAAGCATTTAAACAAGGTTTTCTACCAAACAAAATATAAGCTGCAATTCTGCAGAAACTTATTGCTCTTCTAAAGTACACAGAAGTCAATTGCAAAACAACTTTTAATGGAACTGGTAAAATAAGAAAGGATAGCATGTACTGAAGACTTTTGCTCAGATTTTTCTCTAACCTTGAAGATCTGACAGTCTACTCCCAGTTCTTACAGAAAGGATGTTATTATCACCAATGCCCAAGCAAAGGGAGGGAAGGAAAAGCCGAGCCAGCAGTACATTAAGTGGCTCAGCTTGCCTTCATCACAAAAGGGAGAGGGAAGCCTCTCCCACTTCAGTTGATAGACCTCTGAGGAGACTTTCTCTCCCCACATTGGATGAATGGCTTCCTGTAGCCTGGGGGCTGCAGATGGGGGATATAAGAAAGCAAGTTATGGCTTTGTCACATTGCTTGCCTTGGGTGATCCAATCAATGCAAGGAGGGTATCACTTATTTAAGGCTAAAAGACCCACGTCCTTGAACACGGTTCAATTAGTTCAGCGACTGCAACCAGCAGGAGTCCGGGGGTAAGGGGACATGGTGGGGTACCATCAGGCAACAGCATAATATCGCCTCTGGGGAAAAGCCAAAAGTGACATCATGTCACTCTAACAATCACTGGAAACTCCATGGTACAATCACATAGTAAAATTTCTGATGATTTATAAGTGTGACACCACTTTCAGTTTTCCCCTGGAAATAATGTAATGCCATTCCCCAACATCAATTTTTCTTATTTTCTTTCTCCTGCTGACCACTGGAGTGCTGGTAGGCAATGGGAACTGGGTGTGGGAAGTCCACCACCCGCATCAAGCATATGGCAGGCCTATCAGCACCACTCATACCTCTGAGTTACTGGAATTAGCTCACTGCCTGCAATGACTAACAGGAATTTTTGGCCTGGTAGGTATGAAGATTTTTCCTCAAACTATGCACTGAATTTTAATCGGGTTGAAATGTCTTTTAAAATAAGTTCCACTCTGCAGTTAGTTCAGATTCCAGAATAAGAGGTATATTGGTGAATATATCAAAGCTTTGTTTTGCAGATGAAGGCAGCCTTTCCGGGCTACCCAAAGTAACAAAGTACGACAGTTTCTTGAGGTCATATTTCAGGGTAGGTCACCATTTTGGCCCCCTCCAGGAGGAAGGGGTGCTGCTGTTGGTAGATAAAAGGATTGCTAGACATACAGGGAGCAAACCAAGCCTCACATGCCACTTCCAGTGCCTCGGGCACTTTTCTCAGACTCAGTGAGCAGCTGTGTAGATCTGGAACAACTCTCCACCATAGTGCCCACTGACACCTTTCCTGGCACTTGCCATGTGTTTTAGAAAGTGGGCAGGGGCAGATGGAGCTTTTCTGATTGGCCATTGGAAATAAAATTGGCTGTGCAGATTTTTAAAATGTTGCTTTGGCAGCAACTACTGCCACAGCATGAGAATCTTCACTGCTTGACTGAAGGTAAGCTGTGCATACGCAAAAAACCCCGTCTTTAAAACAGTATGTTCAAATGTTGAAGATTTACTGTTAAAATTATGCATAACCTCACTCTCTGTCGGTCTGTGGTTGGAACCGCCTCCTGCAGCAGCCATTTTGTGGTTGTGCCATCACCCTGACGCAAAATTTCAAAGGTGCCACAGGCTCAAAAGGGTTGGAGACCCATGGTCTGGGAGATGCCAGGTCCTTCTGGTGACCATCAGGAGGGCGGTACTCACCTGGACTTTCTTCGCGTACATGCATGTGTTCCCAGCCCCGTGCATGATGGTGTCACTTCCAAAAGTGAAGTTATCATGCGGAGCATGGGATTAAGCATGCTTTGCACTAGAGCTTATACCCTGAATATCTTTTTGATCTTTAACATGCCGAATTACTCAAATCCTGCTGTTCTACTGCAGACTAACATGGCTACCAACCTAAAACTATTAAATTCCTGGGAGGATGATTTTAAGATACATCCTTTCAAGTTAGGAGTCACGTCATTCTTATCCAGTGCAATATTTACCATGTGTTGCATGCAACTGAGGAACTCCATTTCTCTGAATCTCATAAAAGTCCAAGATTTTGGATAGGTTGGTCCATCCATTTTTAATGATTTACAGTTAGCTTTCATCCTATCACATATATGAGATTTGATAGATATGTTATTTATTTTGTTCATTTTATAGTTGTTTTAGTACTGTTACCCATGCCAAGCTCCAAGTGTGAGCTTGGAGCTTGGAGCTTCACTTTTATGTTTTATTTCCAAATGCCCCCATATTCTCCCTTTCTACATATCATGGACCTCTTTAGCCTATTACTACCACTCAGTGTAATCAGATGGGGATAACTTGTGTCACAAACCACTGCAGTGGAAGGAAATCCATTTTTTTTAAGCAGGATGAAGAAAGAAATTCAAGTTTGGCAGGCAATCAAGGTCAGAATAAGGAGGGCAGCCCTTGTTCTGCAGAGTTTATGTAAAACTTCCTGCCTGTACATAGGGGTAGAGAAGAAACAATACACTAAGAAACATATATTTATTCATTTCTGGATTATTCTTCCTGTTTATTTTTGTGTATATAAGCCTAATTTTTGCTTCTAGTACTGCAGAACAGAAAGTCTAGATGATTATGAACAAAGATGAGTCTGTAAATTTACCAGAAGGGATTAACATCCAAAAAACACAGACTTTCTAAGGTAACTTTGCAAACTGGAAAGCATGCAAAAACGCTATGTAGAGGATACCATCTACCCAAGTCACCAGAATCGACATTTTAAAATAAAAATTCCTAGAAAGATGCTGAAATGATATGGATAAAATTCCTGATCCATGTCTGTGTTATAGTAACACAAAATTCAATCCTGACATTTTGCTTGGCTGACTGTGGAGCCTTCCTCCAGAGGAAATGCCTCTGAAGAAGGCTCCATACCTCAGCTGAGCAGAGTGAGAGTAAGAATGCCAAAGAAAACAAGTTAGATTCCCACGCTAAATCCTTTCTGTAAAGTTGGGGACAAGAATCCAAAACTGTCTATACAAGTCAACAACATTTATACCCCAGAATGATCATGTTGTAAAACTGAATATGGAACCAGATTTTTTTATTTGTGGATTACATTGTTATATGTGATCTTTCACATTATTCTTTGCAATCTTCTTCTAAATTCCATTAATCAGAAAACAATTGTTTTAAATTATAATTTTGTAAATTTCCAAGTTACCAAGTTGAAAAAGCTAATGATATAAAAACAAGAATTAATTTCATTATATCAACTGCAATATTTGCTGATATAGGTCATTTTGGCTGTTTGTTTTAGACAGTACATCTACTAACATACTATAAATGTTACTTTTCCCCCCTAAATTTGTTACAGCCTTCTGGTTAAACAACTCCATTCATTCAATCATTCTTTAAAATGGAACACTAGATTATGTGTATAGATTGTTACAGATGTGCAAAGCAGGAATGAAAGTCCAGTGTTTCTATGTCAAAGGGTACTTTTCATACTGACAATGTATGTCAAGCTGACCTGGGCTGCAGCCTGTCCCACTGACTGCTCAATAACTTGACAGGATTCCTGGAGTGAATCAAGGCCTGACCTGTTAGAGGTCAACTTTAAGGTTGACCTCAAGCACTGAAAAAGATACCCATTTCTGTTTTTTTTCAAGGAACAGTTCAATTTTGAAAACAATTGTACCCACCAAATATATTACAGGATAGTTCAAAGAAATCCTGTTGACAAACCATTGCTAGCATTGTGTTCTTCAAGTATGTTATCTAAGGCTTAGGAATCCCAAATGATATTGATAACACAGTAGCATATATAGACTCTTCTTTCTTCCTACAGCATGGCTGCACACATGGAAGTTACTAAATAATATCCAAGATAGGTGTTGAATAATAAGCATCTACTAAAATGTCCAACCAGCTGCAGGTCAAATAAATTAAATAAGGACTAAACTCACATTTACAACTGAGTACAACTTACTACGCATCAGGGTTGCCAACCCTTACTGGAAGAATACATATGTAGATTTACCGTGCAATCCTATGTAGAGTAGCTCCAGTCTAAAGCTGTTGGTTTATGGCACAAACAATCAACACATGTCGACTTAACATTTCACGCACTAGCTGTACTATAAAGCCTCTATGAATGTCTTACAGAGATCTCTTGCTGGCAAGATCACTCTAATACTTCTTCAATATTCAAAGTCATAGAGCAACAAAAAGGGAGAATCTTTCAAAACCAGTATAGCACAAGAACAATTCACAGAAGGTGGAGAAACAAATTAAATAAAGAAAATGTTTCATCTCAAGTATTTTAGGTTACAGATGTCTCTCTGTCAGAGGAACTATATATGTTAAGAAGAAGACAAAAGTTTAAATAAGCAGGAAAGTAAAAACCACATGCTGTGTTTTCACAACATATTTCCTCTCCTTAAAGAAAGGGCCACAGAGCAACAGCAAGTGCATGCTCTGCGTGCCAAAGGTCCCCGCCCCGGTTCAATCCCAGCATATTAAACTAAAAGGATTTCTGGCAAGCACCTCTGCCTGAGACTTCAGAGAACTGATCCAAGCATACAGAACTAGACTAGATGGATTAAAGGTCTCACACAGTATTCCAGATTCTCATTTCCTCTTGCAAAGTATTTACTCCTGTTGCCTCTGAAATAGCATTCTGTACTCTTTGACCAGCAGACACATAGGTGGCTGTACACCCACATATGGGTGTGCAGGGACAGAAAGATTCAGTTTTCCCACTTCGGAATTTCCAAAGTGGGAAAAAGAATCAGAAATAAGCACCAAAACTTCCTGCCCCATGATTATTTTATCAGATGGGATGGAGAGGAGGAGGTTCCCTCCTCCCCCTCCTATCTGGTGAGATAAGCTGCAGCAGGGCTTCTCGCACATCAGCTGGCCGGGAAGGATCTCCTCTCTGCCTGCCTGCTGAAGTTTAAAGGGCCCTTTCCACACCACTGCAAGCAACGCAGAAGGGCCCCTTGTCAGGCTTCAGCTGGCAATGGGGAGGATCCCCTCCCCCCACCATCTGAAATTTAAATGGCCCTTTCCACGCTGCTGCGAGTGGCAAACAAGAGGACCTTGTTGGGCTTCAGCAGGCAACAGGGGGGAATCACCTCTCCCCTGCCAGCTGACATTTAAAGGCCCCTTTCCTGGCCATCGGCAGAAGGGGCTCTCTGAAACGCCCCTGCCTGGCTTCACCTAATGTGCAACAGGTGAAGCCAGGGCCAGTATGTCTGCAGCTGACAGCATTACTTCTCCTGTCGCTCACTAGGGCATTGGGTGTCTGCAGCTGACAGCACCCTTTCCCCTGTTACTCACAACTGGAAGGAGAAGGAGCGCTTTGAAACACCCAGCTTCACCCAATGTGCAGCTCACAACGCCCCTTCTCCTGTCACTTGTGAGCAGCAGGAAAAGGGGCACTTTGAAACGCCCGGTGCCCAGCTTCACCTGGTGTGCATCAGGTGAAGCCAGGGCACAGGGTGTCTGCAGCTGACAGTGCCCCTTCTCCTTTCACTCGCCTATGGCAGGAGAAGGGGCACTTTGAAATGCCCTGCTGGAAGCACCCGTTTTCGTGCCGCTCGCAAGAGAGTGACAGGGAAAGGTGTGCTTTAAACTTGCTTCAGCTGACAGATGGAGCTTCCCCGCCTGTCAGCTGAAGCAATGCCTGAGGAGAAGCTCCAATTTCTGTGCTGCTTGCAAGGGAGCGACATGGAAAGGGGGCTTGAAACTTGCTTCAACTGTCAGGTAGGGAAGCTCTGCCTGTCAGCTGAAGCAAGCCCAGTAGGAAGCACCTGTTTCTGTGCTCCCACTTGACCCAAAGCTTCCTGAAGTGATCTGAATCACTTTGGGAAGCTTTGATTTGGCATTTCTGAATTGGGCCTGCAATGCTGGGGCCGATCCAGAAATCCTGAATCTTTACTGATTGGATCTGATTCGGGTGCTAATTCTGAATCAGAATCCCGACTCACACACTCATAATATTGACTACCGTAGGTGTCTTAACTGAATTTAGCTAAAAACAAGATGATTTTCATTTGCCTCAAAGGAGAAGAGGCAAAAATCATAGCCTGTTTGCAAAGCTTTGATATATTCACTTTCTTGCATGTCTACCACATGATAAAATGTGCACTGAATCCATATTCTTAATAATCCATCCTTCAAAATATCAGTGCCATCTTGTCTTTGAATAGATTTTAATGATTTCTTGATACATAGATAATTATGAATTCCTTCTTTGGTGTCAATTATTTCCAGTTTTATATTTCTTCTGTTTGGGTTTACAATCCATTCTGATTCCCATAACTAGTGCAGCCACTTGGTGGTATAATTTAATATTTGGCACTGCCAACCTATCTCGGTTTTTTCATCTTTAAATTTTATTCTTGGTTTCTTCCTATTCCATACAAAGTCATTTATTCTTTTCTGCCATTTATAAAAATTTTCATCTATATGAATTGGCAACATTTGGAAGAAGAGGCAATTTTTACTGAACTGGGCTTCAGCACACTCTGCACCTCCTCTATCGCTCTAGAAAATAATGTCATTTTCCAGCATGATGGGGGCGCATATGCACATGCTTCTTGCCCCTCCCCCATACCTTTCCTCCCTATCGGCCAGCTGAGAAGGCTGACGGGTAGCAGCTGGGGATGGAGATTCCTCTGCCCTGGGCAGCAGGGGCGGGGGGGGGATGGCAAGCCTAGAGAAGGGGCGGGGGCAAGCCTAGAGTACTGTTTTCAATCCATTCGCCCTCTTGTTTTTTAAACAATTAAAAGGTTAACATTGAAATATACATACATCAAAAATAGGTCACAGCTGGATTTCTAATAAGAGCAGTGAAAATGAAATGGGGTGTGTGGGTGCCATAGGACATTCCCCCCACTTTCTGAGGTCTATTATAATTCTCTAAATGAAGTTTCACTTTCCCCCCCCCTCCCTAGTAGGAATTAGGGCTGCCAGGTCTCCTGGATTTGCAGGAGAGTTCTCACTGGCAGCCTTCTTCCCTCAATGCTGTTCAGTGGGCCAAGTAGGGGGGAAATGGAGGGATTGCTGAGTGTCAGTGATATGGTGATGTTGCTTTCTACATAACCCAGAAGTGATGTCACCACTTAGGCGCAACTTCACTTCTGGGTAGCGCTGGAAATGACCACCATATTACCCGAGAGGATACTCTGCTGGTAAGTCTATACCACCAATTGCCAACCTGAGGCTGGCAACTCTAGTAGGAATGCATATCAGTGGAAGAGATGCCTGAACTTCGTTAATTTTTGACATCTACTTTATGGCAATGTAACCCAGGCACTGGAAATAAGGGCAAGTTCAAGGCTTAGAGTCTCCTTTCTCAAAGCCCCCCCACACAAACACACTCACAAACCTTGGCTTAAGCAATAATAACAACATTTGATTTATATACCACCCTTCAGGATGATTTAACACCCACTCAAAGCGGTTTACAAAGTATGTTATTATTATTTCCATAACAATCACCCTGTGAGGCGGGTGGGGCTGAGAGAGCTCTAAGAGAGCTGTGACTAGGGTTTCCAGCTCCAGGTTGGGAAATTCCTGGAGATTTGGGGGATGGAGCCTGTAGAGGGTGAGGTTTGGGGAGGGGAGGGGCCTCATTGGGGTATAATTCAGAGGAACTGATCTCAGGAGCCTGGAGATCCATTGTAATTCTGGGAGATTTTCAGCTATCACCTTGAGGCTGGCAATCCTAGCTGTGACTGACCAAAGGTCACTCAGCTGTCTTCAAGTGGAGGAGTGGGGAATTAAACCCAGTTCTCCAGATTAGAGTCCTGCTGCTCTTAACTACTACACCAAACTGGCTCTCTATTAATTACAACAGGAAAATTCCAATTTTGCACACAGCATAAGGTAATCCCCTCCACGAACCAAAAACCTAGTAGTCAAGTGTCCCAGAAGTGCTGTTTTCCTGTTGAAGCTGGTTCAGCCACAGTCCCTCAAAAGCAGGCCTCCAGTGGGAAATAAAGTTCTCAGGGCCTCTCTCCTCACCCTCCAAGAGAAGAAATCAAGCTCCAGTTCAAAGACAGATGGTCTGGGGCCTAACCTCCTCCTGAAGATGTGATATCCAAAGAAAAAAGGGAGAGCACTCACCAGACAAAGCTTCTTCAGTTGAAGTCTTCAGTACCCCAGTCCTCGGTGAGACCAAAACTAACCAGGCCCCTTGCTCCACCCACCCACCCCAGTTCTCTTTTTTTAGTCACTCTTACACATATTCCTCCCAATATGCAAAGCAAGCATTTTCATTGCTCCTCCCAAAAGGATATATTCTCAAAACTCTACAAGAACCTGTACAGTACACTAGTTTTGAGCGGATTTGGAACAGCGAGCTTTGCAGCTTATTTGCAAGTCTTAGACAAGTCACTGTCTCTCAGCTAACAGCCTATGAAGTGAGATAACACCACTTATGCTGTGCTGTTGGATATTTTAAAATGTTTTTACTGTTTTTATGGTGTATAAAAGGTACCACTTGCTGCTATTCAACCTATGCAGGAGGCTTGCCGACTCATGAGGAGTCCGTTGTCAGGGATAGATGGATGCTTGCTTGCGAGGAGCACATGGCACTTCCCTTTGATCTGCAGCTAGGGGCTATTTGGTAATGCAGGTCTTGTTGCCCACCTCACCTTCTCTTTCACAGGTACCGCTTGCTGCTATTTAACTGGAGCTCCATGCAGGAGGCGTGAGCCTCTTGGCGTGAGCCGAAGGGTGACAGCACAAGGGTTCTTGGCCTGTGGCTCTTAGCTCAGGGTGCGTGGCCAGGGAGTAATCATCAACTACACAAGGTGGAGGACACGAGAGAATAGGAGGAACATCACTATATTATCATCTGTTCCTGGAATGGTTGCAATGCCAGTTCGACACTATTTGCTTAACTATACTATGATTGTAGCCCTAATCTGTTGTCTGAATTGAGACCACCAGTATGTTTGATGCTCTAGTACATGGCTGTCATACTAAGCATGCTAAGCTTCTTACTAAGCTTCTTACTTGCTTGGTGAAAATAGCATATTTGCTATTCAAGTGCAGTTGGGAGCTGGTAAATATGGGTGTAGGACTTACCAAAGGCATTCAACAGCAAGCAGCAATGCTAGCTGTTTATCTAACCTCTCCAGTATTCCCGCTACTGTTAATGGGGCCACTTCCACTACCACCCCCGCTACACTAATACTATGCAATACCAGATCTGTTAGGAACAAGGTTGCATGCATTGCTGATATGTTACAGGATGGGAAAATTGATGTGGCTTACCTAACAGAAACTTGGTTGCAGGAAAATGACAAGGAGTGTCTTTCCCAACTAACTCCCCCTAGCTATGTTGTCGTACACCAACTTTGCTATGGTAGCCAGGGTGGAGGAGTTGCTATTATTCTTCACAAGTCCTTCAACTTCCGCAGCAATCCAGTACAAGCTATAGCTGGTATTGACTGCATGTTCCTGTCTCTGAGAATTAAAGATAGACTGGGATCATGCTTGTTTACAAACCAACCAGCTCCTCCATAAACACCCTTTCAGAGTTGGCAGAGCTTCTAGCAGACATGGTGTTGGAGACACCTAGACTTATTGTTCTGGGAGACTTCAACATCCATGCTGAGTGTTCAAAGTCAGGCCCGGTTCAGGAATTTATAGCTTCCCTGGCAACCCTGGGTCTCTCTCAAATAGTGTCATGAAAGAGGCCACACACTAGACAATATTTTGCACTGAGCCTTTGAGGGAGAGTCTTATTTCAACATTACAGACTCGGCCTGAACAATGGTCAGATCATCATCTGCTGAAGACAAAATGAATATGGTCCCAAAACCTCGCAAAATAGGGGGTCCAGTTAAAATGATTCACCCACAAAGGCTCATAGACCCTTCCAGATTCCAAAATGCCTTGGAGGATTTTAGAATTCCAGACATATGCTCCACAGAAGCTGCTGTAGGAGTGTGGAATGAAAAACTCCTTGAAGCTATTGACAACATTGCTCTTCCTCTGGCCCTTGGGACAGAAGCCAGTACCATGGTTGGCTGGCTGACCTGAAGAGGGCCCGAAGATGTCTAGAAGACACTGGTGTAAAACACGCACAGAAACTGATAGAACTTGCTACAGAACACACTGGAGGATCTATGAAGCAGAAATGAAAGTGGCAAAGAAATGTTACTTCTTGGCAACCATTGCATCGGGTAATTCATGACCATCCCAATTGTTCAGGGTATCAAGACACCTTCTAACCCCTATATCTGAACCTTTGCAATCCCAAGGACAATTAGCTGCGAGGCCTTTGCTAAGTTTTTCGCTGAGAAAATAGCACAAATACACTCTGATCTAGATGCTAGCTGCAATACAAACAAGATAGAAGAAATGCTTAATACACCATCTGGCCTATATTCGGACTGCTTTGAACCAATTACAGTGACAGCCCTTAACAGGATCAGGATATTTGTGTGCTTGATCCTTGCCCATCTTGGCTGTTAAAATCAAGTAAAGATCACATAAGTGAACCACTGAGATCTATTGTAAATCAATCGGTAACTCAGGGCACCTTCCCCTGGCCGCTCAAACAGGCTAATTAATCCGCTAATTAAAAATCCATCTCTAGACAAAACTGATGTGGCCAATTATCATCCAGTCTCTAATCTGCCATTTCTAGGCAAAGCGATTGAGAGAGCAGTAGCTGACCAACTCCAGATTTTCTTGGAAAATTCTAGTGCTCTAGACCCTTTCCAGTCTAGATTCAGACCAGGGCATGGGACAGAGACAGCACTAATAGTGTTAGTGGATTATCTCCGTCTGAATATAGACAAAGACCATGCCTCCTTATTGCTTCTCCTGGATCTATCTGCAGCCTTTGACTCAGTAGACTATTCCATCCTTTTGAGGCATTTAGAAACAGAAGTGGGCACCAAAGGATGTGCCTTGGACCGGTTTAAATAATTTCTCATGGAACAGACTCAAAGGGTTGCCATCAGAGATCAACTAGTACCAGCAGCAGCAACCTTTATTGGCATTACATCCATATTAATGAAAAAAAACAACTCCACGCAGTCAAAACCCAGTCTACAAATACATAACTGGCCTCATAGCCACAAGATACAAAAATTTAACTATCTCCAGAATGGGAACTCTCTTGTGGGGTTCCGCAGGGTGCAATCTTATCTCCCATGATATTCAACCTCTACATAAAACCTTTAGGAGAACTCATTCACAGCTATGGAGTTGGATGGCAACAATATGCAGATGTCACCCAACTCTATACATCGCTATCCTGGTCCCCGCAGGATGCAGTAAAAATCTTAGATAGCTACCTGATAGCCATAGTGAAATGGCTGAAAAATAACAAAATTGAATCCAAACAAGACTGAAGTGATGCTTATTGGGAAGTAAGAGATATTGAAAGACATTGTACTCTCCACTTTCGATGGAGTTCGTTTGACCCTTGCAGACTCAGTTAAGAGCCTAGGGTTATGCTGGATCCAATACTACTACTAGAAAAACAAGTTAAGGCAGCTGCAAAAATGCTTACTACAATCTCACTTTTGCCTGGAAAATGGCTTCTTATCTCAATGCAGCTGACTTGGCTACCTGGATCCATGTTATGGTAACATCAAAACTTGACTATTGTGATGCACTATATATTGGTCTCCCATCTAAGTCAACTAGGAGGCTCCAATTAGTGCAAAACGCTGACTGTTAGCAGGAGAGAACAGGAGCATGAGCATCACTCCATTGGCTACCTGTTAGTTACCGTGCTCAGTTCAAGGTATTGGTTATTACATACAAAGCTCTTCATGGCCTTGGCCCGACATACCTATGGGACCGCCTCCCTCTCTATGTCCCTCAATGGCAGCTTTGCTCATCTGAACAGGGTCTCTTGCAGGTGCCAGGCTGCACATGGGCAAAATCAACAGCTGCCCATATACGGGCTTTCTATGTGATGGCCCCTACCTTATGGAATGGCCTGCCTGAGGAGGTCAGGAGAGTCTCCATGCTCCTGGGTTTCTGCAAACAATGCAAAACCAAATTATTCAAAAAGCTTTTTTCTCGGATAGGAGGGCGGTATTGTAAGGAGGGGGTCTCAGATGTTTTGTTAATGAGTTAGGAACCATAGGCTTCACCATTATGTTGCCTTACATATCTGTTGCTTTAAATATGTACTCCTATATACTACCTGTGCTTCATGTTGTCTAATGTCAGTCCTAGAATTGATTATATTCAGTTCCAGTAATTCTCCAACCCCATATTGGATCCTTGCTAATGCTATGTCTTTGTAAACTTGTATTCATTTACCCTGTGACATTGTTTATGGAAAGGTTCTTAACACTATGGAAATGCCTGCCCTTGTCCTTGCTACTGATTGTACTAATCTCACACTATGTAATCCGCCTTGAATCTCAGTGAGAAAGGCGGACTTTAAATGACATAAACAAACAAACAAAGTCTCTCATAAATATATAGCCAAGTCTTTTGTTAAGAATCTTCGATTTTGAATTAGCAAAAGCTAAGCTCCCCAGATTCCTTGTATCATCTGCCAGGGACATCACTCTAGACAATGTCGTATTCCAAAACTGAATCCTGAAACACACTTGACCCAAGGATATCTGCTGTTAGGATGAAATTAAAGCAGCGCACTCTATTTCAGCACACTGCCAAAGTTTAATGTGAGCAGAGAAATGTTGGCACCATCTCACACACAGAAAAGTTCGTCTGCAACAGTCACAGCTCTTGCAACAACAGGTGGCAGCTTAATTATACTTTCAAAATAGTTCACTACTTACTAGAATGATATGTACAGCAATGCAAGCTGCTTATTCATTAAGGCATTGTTCTCTCTGAGACCACATCTATGGTGTGGTTAGAGAGAAATATATATATATATATATATATATATATATATATATATATATATATATATAATCCAAACAAATATTTTAATTCTGGCATGAAGAATGCTGTCCTTTGGGCAAATGTGAGTGCTGTAATATGTACAAGCAGCCTGTAGGGGACAGCTTTGCATCACCAAGTATGAACAGAGAGGGCTAAGGTAGAAGACAGAGACTCGGAGACCATGTGTGGAGGTATAAAAGAGGACAACTTTATTGCTTATACTTTAATAGAGCATTGGCACTGCATGAGGTGTGGATCCCCTATAAGCTGATCCATCTGTCAGCCTATCTCCCCCTCACCCATCCACCCTTTGGAACCAGTGAAGCTGCTGCTGGAGGGCAAGTAGCCATGCCCAGGGCCTCATGACTGACTGCTGGCCTTACCTGCCCCCTAGGGGGGTCCTCAACAGGCCCAGGAATGGAGGCCTCCACTGCCACTCCAGGCCCAGAGGCACCCAGCCATTCCACCTTCTCTGCTAGGATCTTGAGGACCTTGGACAAACCCTGCAGGGTGGAAGGTCCCCCTTGGCTTTAGCAGGACCTCTTGAGCAGGCCTGGAAGGCTGCAAAATGCTGCCCCCTGCACCCACTGCCATGGACCTCAGTGGCCTCTCCTGATCCTTGGCCCTTCTGCCCACTGCCATGAGCTTGTGGGCCACACTGGTGTATCTGCCCCCACCCCCTTGGGAGGAGGTAGCTACCGGTGGCTTTCCCTGCCTCCTAGCTTCATACTGGGAGCCAGCCCCGCTGGGTGGCATGCCTGCCCAATTAAAGAAGGGGGGTTGCCCACCAAAGTGGTGCATTGGCACCAAGCCACTGTTCCCCTGACCAGCCTGCCCAAAGAGGAGCCGCCTGCCATGGCCTGACACCACTTCATCCTGGACTTACTGCCGTGCAGGGCAACTGTTGGGTCTCAGCTGAGCCACACAGCCGCTGCCCTCAAAACTGCAGTTGTCCCACTGGGTCACTGCCAGGCACTCAGGAGTCATCGGAGAACTCCCTGCTGCAGTTGAGAGCCAAAGGCCCCTGGAGAGCCAAAGAGCTGACCACTGAAGAGCCGCCCAAAGAACCAACCACTGCCAAAGAAGATCAAAGATCCATGAGGATGACAAAGAAGCAGCCTGAACAGGAACGCTGACTCATGGTGAAGTGAGGGGAGGTGAAATTGACTGCCTTCGGAGAGATGACGGGGAAATTAACAAACCCTCTGAGGAGCCATTTCTGCTGGCTCTGTCTTTTTAAACTACGCCTCCTGGCTAACATTGCATCTCCCTACACTTGAGCATCCCTGTGTAATATGTCTCATGTAGAGAGACTCCCAGTCTTTTTTAAAGAAGATTTTTTCCTCTTAAGTTTATAATGTTAATGTAACCTAAAAGCATTATATTAGAGACTAGACCATAATCAGTGTCCAAGGTTAATTGTTACCTGTGTTTTTTAAAAAAAATTCTCTCATTGTTTTTGACAGACTCTGGTATTTGGAATTTCAGAACATAAGAGCATGGTATTCCATGCTGAAATCATTTGGGCCACTCTGCTAATGGTCACAGATATTTCCTGCTAGATATAATTGTGTCACTCAAAAATCTAAGAACAGCAGTAAGAAGTTTCTGACCTCCTTGAGGAATAGGTTTTCATGTTTCCGCTTCCATAGTCTCTTTACAACAGAAAGCAATAAAGTTAACAGAAGAACAGAAACAACAATGAAATCAGGCAGAAACTATCGAAGCAGTTTGCTCTTTAGCAAATAATGGCATGACACATCAAAAAGAGTAATGGTAGCCAACCACACATATGTGTGAATCAAGGATTCTCAAACTTTTCAAGCCTGTGGGTACCTTTGAAATTCTGACTCATGGTGGTAGGCATTACCACAAAAAAGCTACCACAAGAGGAGAAGCCAACCACAAAATGTCAATCTTAAAAAAATACAGTCTCAAAAATAACAGAAGTACTATCTGTAGCTTTAAGAAATTAATGCCCTCAGCAGCTACTCCTAGGCAACCTTAACAGTACTGCCAGCCCTCAAGCCTTGTTTTCTGTCAGGAAATGGCAGGAGAAGGGGGTCAGAGCCCTTTCTACGGTCATTTTGGCCTTGGTAGCAACTGCCAGACAACTTGATACCACCCAGCTTGCATGACTCACCAGCTGTTTGCTATTGTTTAACAGCAGCCACCCCATGAAAGCAGTGTGTTTTAGTGGCTAGAGTTTTAAACTAAGAAACGACATACCCAGGTTCAAATTCTCACTCTGGTGTGGAAGCTCACAGGGTGACCTTGAGTGAGTCATACATTCTCAGCCTAACTTACCTCAAAGGGTTGTTGTATGAACAAAGTGAAGTAAGGGGAGAATGATGTAAGCTATTTGAGTCTCCCCTGTGAAAAAGGTGGAGTATAAATGAAGTAAGTAAATAATAAATATAACTGAAGATGGATGTCAGATAAAGGGGGGGGGTAGGAAGGAAAGAAGGAAGGAAGCAGGAGCAGGTAAAAATATAGGACTGCCAGGAGAAGGAACAGAGGAAATAGTGAGAGGAGGGGGACAAAAAGGAAAATTAAGTCCCCCCCCCAGCAAGTTACCTATGACACAACTAGGCCCAGCCTGTAAGCAAACACCACAAAACCGGGCCATAGTTTTCACTGGTGAGGCTGCCAAGGGCTGGGAAGGAAGGAAAGCTGAAGACAAAGGGGTGGATGAAGACAGGGGTGGGGGGTGATGGGTGGGAAGGGAAGAAGCAGCAGAAAAAAGGTTGAGTCTACAGGTGTGCTTTTATGGAAGAGAAAGAGGAAATAGTGGGGGAAGGGAAAATTAGATGACCCCGGCAAGTCCTTGAGGAGCTTAAGTTTTAAGATTTTTAAAAAATTATTTATTTTGTTGTGCAGGAAATACACTGATGCCTTACAGTTCGATCTAGCCATGATTTTCCTGAAGAATGACAGCATGAAAAAAATTAGTCACGGTTTGAGTTCATAGGTTATTCAGGAAGATTTCAAGAGGACTAGTAAAATTACTCCCCTTCATTTTTTCTATCACAATTGATTTTTATTTTACAATATGTACTTCATGTACACACCCTTTTCTCCTCAATGGAGACCCAAAGTGGCTTATCCTCACAACTACCCTGTGAGGTAGGTTAGGCTGAGCATGTGTGACTGGCTCAAGGTTATCCAGCTTCCATGGCAGAACGGGGATCAAATCTTGGTCTCCCAGATCCTAATGAAAATCTAAACACTACACAACACTGGCTCATGATGTAAGTCATGGTAAGCAGTAATGGCAAATAAGATGCACAACATGTAAATACTCTCAGATTGTCATGCGAAAATAAATCCAATCTTAACTAAAGTCAACCTTTTACCAATATATGGATGTTAGTTTTACATATCCAGAACGTAAAGAGAAGTAATGAGTAATCTTCTCCATGTCTGTCATCAATTCTCAAGTGCAGACTCTCAGAAGTCCAAGCTGAATATAAAACAACTATAAAAACGAAGTAGATTTTCAGCTCAAAGACACAGTGTGGCAGAAGTTCAGCAGTGTTTTACATTAATATTCTGTTTTTATATATGTATTTATATATTTATTTAAAATTATCTCATGTCTCAGCCTTACAGACTTTGAAGTGGCACCCAATAAAAAACATTAAAAGTGAGTACTGTGGGTTGGATCCAACACAGCGTGCTCACAGGCGCAAAGACTTCCTCTGGCAGCAGCCTGAAAGCCCCCCTCCCATAGAAACAAGGTTTTAGGAGATGTTTCGGGCTGCCACCAGAGGAATGAACTGAGAAAGTCCTTGCACATGGAAAAATGCTGCACTGGATCCGACCCCACAATGTTTTAAAACGTTGAATTAAACAGCATGCCACAATGTCAGAACTAAAACACGTTAAAAGACAGCAACAGTATCAAATCCACAGCAAAAAAATAAATAAATCCAAATACAACCAGGGGTGTGCCATTCGGGATTCTGATTCATAAAAAAAAACCCAAATCGGAAAGATTGGGGAGTCCCGAATCAGGCCCAGCATTGCTGGCCCTGATTGGGAAATCCTGAATCAAAGCCTTCTGAAGCGATTTGTATTGCTTTGGGAAGCTTCGGGCAAAGATGCAGCAGCTGCTCCTGCAGCACTTTTCTAGCTGTTTGCATTGCAAACAACAAGAAAAGTGCTGCTTGCTTTCAAACTTCCTGCCCCGCTGCTTTTTTCCCTCGATGGGAGAGGAAAGAAGGAGGGTTCCCTCCTCTCCCTCCTTCGGGGGGGGGGGCGGGGAAGCAGAGGGGCGGGAAGTTTGAAATCGGGAGGAGAAGGGGCGCTTTCAGTTTCAAATGCCCTGCCACCAGCTTTATCCGATGCATCAGGTGAAGCCAGCATTGGGTATTTGAAAGAGCACCTTCTCCTGCTGCTGGTCTTGTGCCAGCTTCACCCAGTACACATTGGTGCGGGGCATTTGAAAGCCCCCCCTTCTCCCGCTGTTCGTGAGCGGCAGGAGAAGGGTGGCTTTGTGCTTCAGTGTGCTCCAAATCTTTACAAAGCATACTGAAGCTTTTAAACACCCAAATCCTGAAGCAGCTTGCTTTCCCGCTTTGGGTATTTTTCAGGTGCACACCCCTATACACAACAACTACAACCTGAGTAAAAACCTCGGTATGAACAGAGAGATATTCGCATCACTCTTGAAACTATAAAGCCCAGTGGAGAGGCATTCTACAGATGCATGCTATTAAAGAAAAGGAGTTTGGGGCAGCCACACATCTTACTGCTAATGGTAGGAGAATTAGGAACACTGCTTGAGAAAGAATCCTTAGTTCTCTATTAGGGTTATATGGGAGCAGACAATCTTTCAAATACCTGCTGGCATGCTGTTTGAGGCTTTAAAAGTCATACCCAGCGTTTTGAATCATGCTGGAAGCAAATAAACAACTACAGAAGCTGGCAAGATATGATCCCAGGAACTAGCATCTGTTAGCAGCAGCATTTTCAAAGGCAGCCTCCAAAGAAGGCACTTTGCAGTAATCCCCTCTAGATGTGATCAGAGCATGGATAGCTGTGACCAAATCCTACTTTTCATGGAAAAGGTAATATCTGGCATATCAATCAAAACTGGGCAAAGGTGGCTGACACCACAGTGAGATTTGGGCCTCTGTATGTAAACATGGATCTATTAGCACCCCAGTGCTAACTTCCCATCAGAACAGGCTGTCTCTTAGTCCCTGACTGGCAATGTGATCAACTAACATTTCCTTGCTTGTCTGTACTGAGCTTCTATCAGCCTTCATCCGCTCCCTTCCTAGCATGAGACACCAATTCTGAACATCCACCATCTCACCCAATTCCAATTTAAAAGGAGAAACAGAGTTGATGTCACCAGCATGTTGATGACAGTTTACTCAAAATTTCCAGACAATCTCACTCAGAGGTTTATCTACATGTTAAACAGCATAAGCCTTGCATAAATCACAGAGGAATGAGCAGCAATCAACCAGCACCCCTTCTGATGTCAGTCCACCAAACATTCATTCATTCATTCATTCATTCATTCATTCATTCATTTATAGTCCACCTTTCTCACTGAGACTCAAGGAGGATTACACAGTATGAGGTTAATACAATCAGTATCAAGTAAGTACATTTCAATACAATACCATAAGGTAAACAAATACACGTTTAAAGACATTGCATTAGCAAGGATCCAAGACATAGTAGAGATACTGAAGCAAAACATAATCAATTCTAGGACTAACATTAGACAGCATGGAATGATGGTTGTACATAGGAGTACATATTTAAAGCAGCAGATAATATATGAGGCAAAAATGGTGATGAAGTCTATGATCCCCAACTTGTTAGTGAAGCACTTGAGACCCCATCCCTACAATGCAGCCCTCCCATTTGAGTAAAAAGCCTTTTTGAATAGTTCGGTTTTGCATCGTTTAGGGAAAGCCAGGAGAGTGGGGGCTCTTCTGGCTTCCTCGGGCAGGTCATTCCACAGGATAGGGACCACCACAGAGAAAACCTGTGTACGGGCTGCTGTTGATTTCACCTGTGTGCAGCTTGGTACCTGCAGGTGACCCTGTTCAGATGAGCGAAGCTGCCGTGGAGGAACAAAGGGAGGGAGGCTGGCCCGTAGGTATGCCAGACCAAAGCCATGAACAACTTTGTATGTAATAACTAATACTTTGAACTGAGCACAGTAAATGATGGGTAGCCAGTGGAGCGACTGTAGGATGGCAGTGATGTTCATGCTCCTGCTTGCTCCTGATAACAATTGAACTGCAGCATTTTGCCCTAATTGGAGCCTCCTAGTTAGACCAGAACCACTGAATCACAATGGTCTCTCTTGCCATACCATGCACCTGGGTCAGAAAGCTACCATGGATGGCTGTAGCCAAAGCTAATGAGAGATCCAGGATTATCAACATGAAAACATTCCATCTGTCTCAGGGCCAAGCTACAAGTGACAAATGACACTTGAACAGCAAGTGGATTGAGTGGAGGGCAAGTGAACAGGGAGAAATACACTTGCCGTTCAAGTGTCATTCGTCACTTGTAACTTCACCCTCAGCTTTGATTGTTTATGAGGGTGACCAAAGCAATTTCTGTATTAAAAATAGATTGAAATGTATCCAAATAATCAGTATTCTCAAAGAAAGCAAGGATTTGCTTACTTGCCATATATTCAGATGTCTTGTTCTTCATTACTAGGAATTCTACTAAATTTTACATTTTGACTCAAATGTCCCCAATTTCACTTTTCCCTTTTGCAAACCAAACCTACATGTCTCCTTGTGCACTTTTCTATTTTTGCACCATTTTTCTACTACATTATATAAGTTTTAATATTATGCTTGTATTGATTTGGTAAACGTCATAAAATAAACAGAAAAATCAAGAACGCCAGCAATAAAAAAGCAAAATCAAAAGATTCACAATGACAAAATAACATATGCATAAAGAAATAAAGAAGAACACACACATATATATATAACCTGATCACTACAGAACTGTGGCCTCTCTTACTATTACCTGAGATTTCCCATAGTCCAAAATATTCTACTGTTGTGCCTCATAAAAGAAGTACAGCTGATTATGATGTATACAATGTGCTTTTATGTACTGTTATTACTTAGCAAATTTGCATATAATGTCTGAGATTTAAAAGCAAGTTAAGGGAGTTGCAGTACAATCATAAGCAGGGTTACCCTCTTCTAAACACATTGAATTTAATTGACTTAGAAGGTGTCATGATTCTGTTTAGGACTGCACTGTTAGGCATTTAAGTTCATGACATTTAGAGGGGGTCCAGCACTCCAAGCTCCTTTGATAAATGAAAGCTGGGATTTGAACAAAGCAGCAGACTTTAAAAAGTCTGAGGAGTCACTGATACCTCGCAAATGCATTAATGTTCACCATCCTAAAACTTCTTCTCAGGCCAGTGAATGTGGCTTTCACTGCAAAGAAATAAAACACTATGCAGCATAACAAGAATAATTTCAGTATATTTATAGCCAATATACTACTGGGAAATGTTTACTTTGAATTAATTCAATGTTCCAGTGACAATTGTGCGCCCCAGGGCTCATTTCGAGGGGGAACGCGCAGTAACGCAGTTCCGGCAGTTCCCCAAAGAGGTCACATGTCAGGAATTTGCAAAGGTTCTTTCCATGAACTACAATCTCTACACAGTCAGGGCTCATTTGTAGGGGGAACACACAGGAATGCAGTTCTGGTAGTTCCCCAAAGAGGTCACATTTCAGGTGGCCCCGCCCACCCGACTCTCGGCCATTTTGGGCCTGTTTCTGCCTGGATTTGGGCCGAAATGGCCCAGATTGGGCCTCTGATGGGTGGTGCATCACTCTCCCACTCAGCAGTGGCCCGATCCTGACCATTTTGGGCCCCTTTTCGGCCCTGAATGGGTCCAAAACAGCCAGGATAGGTGATGCCAGTGGGTGTGGCATATGCAAGTCAGTTATGCTAATGACACACTTCTGGTGGTGCCAAGGGGCGTGGTATATGCTAACGAGTTGTGCTAATGAGTTGTGCTAATGAGTTCCTCCAGCTCTTTTTCTACGAAATGACCCCTGGTGCACACAGAACTATTACTTTAAAGAGGAAAGATTACTTTGTAACCCAGGAAGAGACAAGAAATTATGAATGGAAGCTTGCTTCTCTCTCTTTTTTTTTACTTATTTGAAGCTAGCTATTGTGAAATAATCAAGGGACAGCACACACAGTTATTACACAATAAATTCTCCAAAGATCTTGACTTTCCCAAGACTCCAGGTTGGGAAAGGGGCTTCTTGATGGAATCAGGTGCATCTTCACGGAACAACCAAGGAAGAAATTTTGCCAAAAAATCCAATATGATAGCACCACACATGATGGCATACATACTGCATAGACATATGGAGACATACATTAATTCTTCTAGTAGTACTAACAAATATACCAGAATGTCCACTACTGGAGGAACCACAATGTAACATCTGTCTGTGATGTATTTTAAAAAATCACAGAATTATAGAATCATAGAATTGGAAGGGGTCTTACAGACCATCTAGTCCAACCCCCTGCCCAATGCAGGAACAGCCTAAAGCATCCCTGACAAGTATTCATCCAGCCGCTCCTTGAAGACTGCTAATGAGAAGGCACCACCACATCCCTAGACAGCCGACTCCACTGTTGAATTACTCCTAATGTGAAAAGTTTTTCCTAATGTCCAGCCAGTACCTTTCCTCCTGTAGTTTAAATCCATTGTTTTTGAGTCCTGTCCTCTGCTGCCAACAGGAACAGCTCTCTTCACTCTTCTAAGTGACAGCCTTTTAAATTCTTAAAAGAGAGTAATCATGTCTCCCTTGAACCGCCTCTTCTCCAAACGGAACATTCCCGGGTCCATTGGACTTTCCTCATAGGATCTGGTCTCCAAGCCCTTGGTCATGCTGGTTGCACTTCTCTGTACCCATTCCAATCTGTTCACATCCTTTTTGAGGCCTGTTACCTAGTGAAGACAGGCCTCTTGTATCATAGACTACTAGAGAAAAATATTTTCTGGATATATACTTATTTGTGGCATTCCCTAACAACTTTTCAACTTCAGATCAAAGCAAAACAATTTTGCCCCCAAATGTACAGGCCAAAGGATAAAGATCTCTTGGGAAGGAATTATACAACTGGAGCACCTTATAGATTTAGAATTCTTCCATGTATTTGATTTTTAGCTAACAATATGTTCATGAGAAAAGTTTTCCAAATGGAAGTAAAATTGGTCAAAAGATCCGGGCAAAGACTTCTGTACAATATTAGTATTTCCCTTATTTGTGGTAGTCACTTTCATGCTAAAACACAACAGCAACAACAAAAATCAAGCTATTTTGTGAAAGCAGTGTACTTATAGTTATTAGAACCTATTAATATCAGTAATACATGAAAAGAAAATGAAAGAAAACATCTGGGAAAATTAAAGGTCACAACAAAAATATAAAACAGTTAAGTTATCAGGCACTCTAGATTACATTCTGAGCAAAGATTTATCCACATTGAAACAGCAATCTAAAGTGATTTAAGTACATTGATTTTAATTAAATATTGTACGTTAATCTACCCATCTGGAATGATAGTGAGTCACTCTTTTGAATGATGTATTAGATTTTCAAACTTTTTCTCTTTGAATATAAGCACTGAAAAGCTATGAAGCAATTCTCTACATTTTAGCACCTATTTCTGATGTTTTGTTAGCACATCTTCAATCTGGTTTCTATGGTATTCATGAAACAATATTAGCTCCCTCTTGTGGTCAGTAATGGCAAAGGCTCTATAGACTACTGATTGTAAGTAAATTTCAAATGATTAAATATTTCAATTTGTAAGGGCACATCTCAAGTGCTGTTAACATAGGATTGAGTTGTCAATCTCACTGAAACCAGTGCGATCTGTTACTTGTAACTAAGCCCCAGGATTGGGGCAATAACTATATGTTCATTTTTTAAAAAGTCGGACTGACTGAGACTCTTAATGTTTTCTTTACATTTCATACATAACTTCACTAATACACACATACACATAAACTTTTTTTAACAGTTACAAAAATTAAAGCTGGACTCAAGAGTGGTTAGTTACTTTGAACCAAGGCAGTTTTCTGATTGTTTGATTATATAAATTTTTATCTTATCTGAACCAAGAGGATTTGATTTTAATATAACTAGGCAGCAGACAAAAATTTGGTATAGGCCTACATCCTAGCTCCAAAAGCCCAAAGAGACTTTGGCGTTGCATTTCCTAACAAGCAACCTCTCCATATGGCAAAGTACTTTAGGAACTGAGCCAGATTTTCAAAAGCAATTTGGGTTAAGACTTGGATTTTTGTTGGCTAAGGAGAAAAAGCAAAATTTTCAAATGAAAATGCCCAAACCTCTGGGTCAACCTAACTGGCAGCTCTTTAGATTATAGGCACAACTGTTATCTCATATATTAATCCAAAGAAACAGGAATATAACTCTGGGTAGATTCCAGACAGAACAGAATCAAACTCCTGTCCTGAGTATCTATTTCTTCTGCCTTGTAGAAAAATCCACTAAAACAAATAACCAAGCATCAGTATGACTTTGCATTTTGTTGGAATTAAACTTTAAACATGTCCCTGGGATTTTTTAAAAGTTTATTTCAAAAGAAAAAGACAACAGAAAATGTGTAAAAAAGCTGAGATAGTATACATACAGTAAATTTAGGTTAGCACCAAAAAAGAGAAAGAAAAAAGAAAAGCATAGTAGACAAGATGTATAACAGCACAGCTAAATTGCAAAATATTACTCCTCTCCCTCTCCTTAATTACTTATGCCCCAAATTTTATACTTAACATTCTTCCTATTTTGTATTGTACATTTTTAAAACCTTAGTTTTATAATTAGTCTATGTCCCTATTAACTATTCTTAATTTTTCTTAATTCCCAAGTACATATTCAAAGAAATCTCTCAATTTTTTCTGAAATTCCAGTGTTGGTCTGTTATGCATATAAGAAGTTAGTTTGGCCATACATGCATATTTATGCAGTTTGTTCATCCATCCATTCACATCTGGACAAAATTCTGTCTTTCATTTTGCTGCATATACATCTCTCGCAGCTTTCAACATATTCTTTAAAAGTTCAAAAAATTCATAATAGGTATCTATTATCTATAGATAATATTGGAGATCTATTGGAGATAGATTGGAGATCTATCTCCAATAGATCTATTGGAGATGTCAGCAACAAAGTTGGCAGGGTTAATTTATTTCTACATTGAAACCATATTTTAAGTAGTTCATCTCTCAAAATATGAGCACCACCTTGCTTTTGAATAGTTTTTAGTGGCAGAAAAATATAAATGAATTGTATGGCAAAGGAAGAAACCAAGAGTAAGACTTCAAATATTATAAGACAAAAAAAGATAAGGAATATCAAACTATACTGCCAAGCAACTTCTTTAGTTTGGATATCAGACCGGATAATGTAGCAGACATATAAAGCTGGAGGCAATAGATGCCAAGGAAGGAATTCACAATTACTTATGGATTAAGAAATTACCAGAGATTAAGAAATCAGTAAAAACTATTCAAAAGCAAGATGTCCCTGGGATTTTGTTTTGTTTTTGTTGCTTTAGAAAGAGAAACAGAGATATGGAAATTCCAGAACTGAAATCCACTGCCGTACATCCTCTGCTAAGGTGTCAACGCAGAAACAACAGAATAGAAGAGAAAGACAAGCAAACAAACAGGTTCCCACTTAGCAAAGGATAAAAAGGATGGACAAGATGCAGTTTGTAGCTCTGAAAGCAGGGTGGCTGGGGACACCTTGTTCTACAGGGGCCTGTAGAATTGGATCCCTTGGTCTAATTTGCTTGAAACTTGGGGATTCTTTAGTGGACAGACAGCACTAGCACCCCTGCAATATTGGTGACATTTGGTTGAAAAACTACCCTCCAGTCCCTCCCCCCGCCCCCCAAAGTCCACCATACTAGAATAATGGGACTCAAATAATTCTGGAATAAAGGAAAAACCTTAATCTGAATTCCAAAACAGTACTGGGGGACCTGATTGTATTCTCAAATTTCTGCAATCCATCCTATTCTATTGTTCACTGACTGCCCCAGGCATTTATTATACTGATTTACACTGTGTAATCTGCCTTGAATCTCAGAGAGAAAGGCAGACAATAAAAAATGATGTCCTTCCTGAAATTCAAATCTGAAAATACCATTTTTTCCAGGTGGACATCCTCATCAAATATCCACCTTATGTAAACTCCTACATAAGACTCTACATTCTACGCAGTTCTGCCAAGATGGCAGTCATATATTAGGATCAGGGTTTTTTCCCTAGGAAAAGAGGTGATGGAACTTAGTTGTGTAGCGTGAGATGCCAGCACCCAGGGAAACTCCCAGCAGGAGGTGGCCCCGCTTGTACCGCTTTTGGGACTGCGTGACGATGTCTCTTCCGGGAAGTGATGTCATCATGTAGGGTGCAGCCGCCCCCTGGGAGCACTCCAGCAATTTGGGCCCATTCGCCTCCCCGCCCCTTAGCTGGCAGCAATGTTTCCTCTAAACAGTGCACTGTTGTGAGCCAGAAATCTACTCTGTTAGCAGCAACTTGCAAGTTTTGAGCACGCCTTTTCCAAAACCAGAATCCATTTGATTAAAAGACTTTTGAATTTAGATTGTCTGAGGCACTGGCACTGGGTGCCATCAATATGTTGATGATACCCACTTATGCATGTGGTTCTCAAAAGCTTATGCCTCAATAAAGTTGGTTAGTCTTAAAGATGCTACTGGACTTTTTACTATTTTGCAACTACAGACTAACACGGCTAACTCCTCTGGATATTAAAGAGTGCATCTGTAATATAAGGAATTCACTGCTACATGATGTGGCAACAGCTGGAAGGTATTAGGGTCTTTAAAAATGATTAGAGAAAAGTGTGGGATGAAAAGTCTATTCACAGTTATTTTAGCATAAGAGTTAACTGGATACTCCACGTATAGGGGCAGTATACCACCTGAGCCCAGACCAGGACAACCCAGGCTGGCCTGATCTTAGATCTCAGAAACTAAGTAGGTGATCCCTCCAGGGTTGTTTCACAGAGGCAGGCAATGGCAAACCACCTCTGCACATCTCTTGCCTTAAAAACCTTGCAGGGTTGGTACTGATTTTGTTTTGTTTGCACTATTTATAGTCGGCCTTCCTCACTGAGACTCAAGGCACATTTCACAGTGCAAGTCAATACAATCAACAGAATGGGGCATTCAATAAACAATACAATAGGGAATGGGTTGCAGAAATTTGAAAACAACCAGAAGTTTGATACAGTGCTGAAAGTGTTAAGAAACAAGAACCTAACTTCCTTAACATTTATACCAGGGTAATAATGTGGGGGAAGACTTGATGGGGGGGGGTTGTAGAATACAGCTTCAGTTTCAGGAGCTGGAAGCAGACACCCTCAACCTCCACCCTCTCCAGCCCCCAAATCTTCAGGAATTTCCCTACCTGGAGCTGGCAACCCTAAAGCACATGAGCAAGCCAAGGCCAGGGCACACCATGTAGCTGACTGCCTGCCCACACTCAGCTGCCCACCCACTGCTGCCGCCTCCTCCAGGTCCCAGCGCCGGGGTGGAGAGGCTGCTCGGTGGGCCCAGCAGAGAGGCTGCTCAGGTGCCTGCCCTCTGCCCCTGCCTCCTCCAGCTCCCAGCACTGGGATGGAGAGGCTGCTTGATGGGCCCAGCAGAGAGGCCACAATGGTGCCTGCCTACCACCACTGCTTCCTCCAGCTGCTGGCGCTGGGTCAGAGGCTGCTCAGCGGACCTAGTGGAGAGGCCGTGTGGGCACCCGCCCACCACCACCACCTCCTCCAGCTCCCAGCACCAAGAGGTGCCGGAACGGTGTTCCACTGCGTTCCAGCACTGCACTATTCTCCCTTTCTCTAGTCTCTGTTGCTCTAAGGAGAAAGATACGTGGCACTGAATTTCATTCCTCAGGTCTTCATAATAGTGGTCAATGGTTGTATCTTATTGACAAGAGTAACATTTAGCTAGAAATGTTACTCTTCTAGAAAGCTAGAACAATTAATAACAATGACAACATTTGATTTATATAGTACCCTTCAGGACAATTTAACACCCACTCAAACAAATTATGTTTACAAATTATGTTATTATTATCCCCACAACAATCACCCTGTGAGGTGAGTAGGGCTGAGAGAGCTCCAGAGAGCTGTGGCTGACCCAAGGTCACCCAGCTGGCTTCGAAAGAGTGAGGAATCAGACCCAGTTCTACAGATTAGAGTCCTGTTGCTCTTAACCACTACACCAAACCCTCAACCAGCCGCTGTTAAGTGCTGTGGATGAGATCTGCCAACAGCAATACCAGCACTTCATATCTAATATATCTGCTCTGCTAGGAATCTAAACTGTTTGCATGCTAGAATGCTTTCAAAATATTACATGATCAGACCGAAATTGAAAACTTCAAGGAAAAAAGTTGCCTTTTGATTCAAGGACCCAAACGTACATTTTAAAAATTAGACAGACTTCCTTTTCTCCAAGTGTAACTGACATGCAAGTAAGAATTTTAGATTAAGGTCTCAACCAACGTTGCCTCTCTTCAAGAAAATCAGTCTAGACTTTGAGCATAAAGACAGCTATCAATTTATTTGCTAGTGGTTAGCTAAATAAGCAGACTACAATTAGATTGTTATGCTTAAAAGAGCTACAAATTTAATATTTAAAACTATTATATATAATTTAAAGGACAAGATCAAAAGAGGATAAAATGCTTCTTCTGCCCCCCTCCCCCAGATTCATGATTCCGGAAATTATACTGAACCATATTATGTTTTATGTCCACTTAGGTCAGGAAAATTCCAATATATAAACTTTTTGTTTGTTATGGTTCCAAATGCTGGAGCCCAAAATGTTTTCATTACAAAACAATAATGGAACCAATGGTGCACAGGTGGACTTTGACTTCTGTACAAGACAATGTTCATATGGAAACATTTGACCCCAACATCTAAAAACCGACCCTATTCCTATAATGTCCAGATAGTTCCCATAACATGTTCCAAGCTGTTCCAGATATTATAAGACTGTACTTATTATACAAGCAAACAATTGAGCATTTCATACCTTGTCCACAAAGAAAAGCATTACACCTGTGTTCAACACAGGAGTAAAAAACCAAAATTCATCAATAAGCAGGACCTCAGCCCATCATTTTTTTTAATTTCCAAAATTCAATTAAAAATATCTGTGCATTATGTGCACGTGCACTCTCACATAACTTTCCTCATCCATCATCTTTTGATGTCAAAATATATATTTTAAGGAAGATATTATATTATCCTGTTTGGGGAGAGGGGCAAGCTGCACGGTTTGTCTCTCTGTTCTAGCTTTGTTTGTGTGCCTGGCTGACTCAATATTTTTTTAGTCCAGACCTCAATACTTTGTCATGGTTGTCCCTCCTCCCCCATACACACTAATCTAGTGTGAATAAATGGTAGGGGGCTGTGGCTCAGTGATAGAGCCTCCGCTTTGCATGCATAAGGTCCCAGGTTCAATCCATGGAATCTCCAGTTAAAAGGATCAAGTAGCAGGTGATATGAAAGATCTCTACCTGAGACCCCAGAGAGCTGCTGCCATTCTGAGAAGACAATACTAACTTTGACGGACCAAAGGTCTGATTCAGTATAAGGCAGCTTCATACATTTATGCAGTCCACACCCGGCACATGACTCTCAGATGTATGCAATCCAAGCAAGCCTGTAAATTGTGACTACGTAAGGGCAGCAGCCGGTCACCATGAATACCAATACTGCGCAGATGAAAAACTTCTCTAATGCTGTTTGTGACCAAAATGTTGATGTGACTGACTTGACACAAAACCGGTGAACTAAGTTCAAATGTCAATCACATTTTTTGCAAAGTTCTCACCATCCCTGATGTATAGGTCCCGTGAAGGAGATGTTTGGAAAACAAAACAGAAACATAATCTATCAAATATTAATAAAGAATAGGTATGCTAGGAATCTGAAAGAACAATTAATTTACCACAATGGGATTTCAACTATTCCTCACTGTTTATTATATAAGGTCAGATATCTACTAAATGGCTTTAATAGTGAGCATTCTTTCCATACATCAAATCTTTTTACATCTCTATACTGAGAAATGAAAGCTAGTATAAGAATTAGTGAATAATAGCAGGTCACATACCATCTTCTGGAAATAGACTACAGCTATGCAACAACTACATATTACCCTTCCACATACCTGGTGGGCACCGGCATTCAGATGGCGCCTCTCTTGCTGTGCGAAGTTTAGCTAATCCTTCACCAAGTTTCTGTTCAGAAAAAGGACAAACATACATTTATATAGAACAGTGTGTGTATAGATATATACATTATTTTGTAAGAGTACTATTGGCAATTGGCATGATCCAACCAAAATTAAGCACTTTTAAGCCCCATTGATGGTTTTAGAATAGTTTTAGAATAGCTTGGGATGGAATTTACTGAATATTTTAATATTGATTTGTTATATGACTTAAATTATACTTATACGACTTAAATTAAAGTTAGCCCATATAAGCTGAAAGGTCTACAGATTTTTTCCATGGAAGGAAAAGATTTTCATTCACAGAGCATTAATCCCTCTTCTCCTCCCTCCCACTGCAGCTCAAAATTCCCTCTGAGATGCTGCTTTGGGGGTCAGAAGCAGGGCCGGCCCACCCATTGAGGCCTGCCCGGCAGCTGCCTCAGGGCACTAAGGCACCTGAGAGAGCGCTGGCCCAGGGGCAGGGGCGTGTGCCCCAGAGCTGCCGCTACCGCCGCCGGCCAGGAGCACGTGCTGGCAGCGGCAGTGTGGGGCAGCTGAATGGGCAGCCTCCCGTTCAGTTGCTCTGTGGGCCAGGAGCAGCTGCACTGCTCTGCGCCTGGCCCGCAGAGCAACTGAACAGGAGGGCTGGAAGGCCCCCCATGTGCGTATCAACCCTGCTGCCTCAGGTGCCAGCAATGCTGGAGCCGGCCCTGGTCAGAAGACTCTCAGGAACAGCATGCTGGGGGACTTGAAGCTCTGCTAAAGGAGGGAGGAAATCATGCCCCTCTTCTGTCAATGTAAATCCTCCACTGGATCCAACCCCAGATGAGGATGTGTATGACGGGAAAGACAGCATACAAACGTTAAAAAAAAAGATTTAAGTGGTTAAATAAAGCATATGCTTAACAGTGCAATCCAAAGCAAAATTACACCCTTCTAAGTCCACTGACACAACTGATTCATGACCTGGATAACCCAGACAAGCCTATCTTGTCAGATCTCAGAAACTAAGCAGGGTTGGCCTTGGCTATTAATTGGATGGGAGACCTCCAATGAAGACCAGGGTTGCAGAAGCAGGCAAACAACCTCTGAGAGCCCTCTTTCTTAGAAAGCCCCAGGAGGGATCATCTTAAGTCAGGCATGAATTGACGGCATTCTCCCCCATCACCAAGTCCACTGAAGTCACCCTTAGGATTGTGCTGTTAACTCTTCCACAGTGGAAGACTTCCAAAAAATATGTAGTATATCATACAGTAAAATATATTATGTGTGTGTGTGTGTATGCATATATATTCATGCACAGTATATCACTTGGTGTTTGAGGCTAAGTTTCACTTGTTTCTGGTCCTGGATGGGGTATGGCTTGTTCATTTATTATTGAATAAAAACAAAAACCACACTAAAAAGTATGATTAGGATTTTTTTTATTAAATGGAATGCTAATTCAAATAAAAAAATAAATCAAGATTTTTTAGGTTTTTTACCAAAGAAAGCAGTGATGAAACTATTTTTTTCTTTTCTCTACAGTTTTTTTTAATTATTATAAGTTATTTTTTACTAAGAATAAAGAGGGATTTTTTACAGAATAAAGAGGGATGGGGAAAAGAAGTTCATATTATATCACTCTAATACACTGCACCGTTCAATCCAATATATTTCTTGTCACATCAATATGTTCTGCAGATCAGCCACTTATTTGCAAATTTTTCCATTCATTTTTAAATAATGTCTATAAAAGTCTTCATCCTAACTAAGAGCTAGGTTTCTTCAGATTTCCTCTGTAACCAGCTATAAAATGGGTCCCAAATGTCATTATATATTGAATTGTCCATCTCTTTCAATAAACTCGACAGTTTATCCATTTCAGCTGTCTCAAGAATCCTTTCAAACAGATTTTCTTGCGTTGGGAGGACGGTCGTTTTCCAAAGTTTCATATATAGTATCCTGGCTGTTGTGATTATATTCAAAATCAAATGTTTTTGGTTTTTATTAACTGGAACCAACATGTGGCTTAATAAAAAGAGTTCTGGTTTCAAAGGCAATGAAATCTTAAGTATCTGTTGAGTCATTTTGTGGACCAGTTTTTTGAAGAGTTCCCACTTTTAAGTTTTTGCAGCTCAGTTCCACGCATAGCAACACAGCCTTCCAACCAATTTTCATTGAAAAGTCTGTGAACTTTCTTATTCACATTCGGTCCATCTGAACCAATCAGCAGCAGCTTGTGAATGGGCAGGTTTGCCCTTCTGGTGGCAGTGTGAATGTTTTCATGAAGAGTTTGTGCATCAGCTTTCCCGATGAAGAATGTCTGCAAATGTCTTGAAACTACTTCACCTCTACCCTCTGACCAATATCTCACCGATATCTGGAGCTCCTTTTTGTCTTCAACATTGGTTGTTTCATCAAAACAGACTGAATAAAAGGAGGTTCCCACATCATCTGAGGTCATCTGTTGAAAATATGGTCCCAGTGCATCAGTTATTAAATATCGCATCTTTTTAGGGCTTAAAGAAAAATCAGTTGGAACACCCCCTGGAAACATTGCATCAAATGTTTCCTTTATGCCACTGCAAGAAGATGCCTAAAAGTTGCAACACACCGACTTCATAACCCAGATGAGTTCAGATACTGTTGATGCATTCTTCGAACTATAGAGTTTAATAACAGGTGTTGAAGAACTATGGCTTGATCCGGGATATTCACTCTGGATTGTTTCAGAAGAATTACCGGGATTAGCTGCAACTAAAACCATCTGCTTAGGCCCTAGAACATCAGAGGCTAATTTTTTATGTTTAGCATTGTCCGAGTGTTGGAGAAGAGCATGAAGACCCCTGTTCTGAAAATCTACTGTACACAAACAAAGTTTGCAAAACACTTCAGTTTCACTGTGTCTTGATGCCCATACTGACATCAAATGTCCATTACGGTCTTTTTAAAGAAGCCAATTGGCTCTAAATTTGCACTTTCCCATCATTAACACTTCAGTTCACAGATCAGCAGCCAACCATTTCAACATGTATCCTGAAAGGAAGGAAAAAAGAATTAGAAAATGAAAAAGTAAAGCATTAAAGTAAAAAACTAATACTAAAAAAAACTAAACAAAAAAAAGGTACTAATAGAATAAAACATGACACTGTAGTAAAATGCAACATGCCTAATACTAACAAAATGTGACATTTTCATGGGGTGGGGTTGAAAAAGGGCTACACAGGAAAATGATACAAGTTAGCTTCTTCAGAGCATCATGACTCACACAGAGAAAAAAAATTGTATGCATTATGAGCAAATTCTCATCATAAGAAACTCATAAAAAAGAAATATTGACCGTACATTTAATAAGACAAATCACATACCTTTATTGCATTTGAAGAATAGCACATCCCACAATCCTGTTCCACAATTTTAATTTCTTGAGCACTTGAAGGCACAAAAAAGGAGATAAAAGACTTATTCTGAAAAAAAGAGACTTTAAGAGACTAACCCAGAAATAAGAGACTAAGAGCTAAAAAACAGACCCGCTCCTAGGCCTGTGAAACCGATGTATCAGAAAGCATTTAACTTTGGCTGGATTGTATCCTATGTGTATATTACAGACAGCATTCAACATGTTGTGCAAACCTTGTCTATGTAAGTCTTGGCCCTAATTTATACTTGCCCTCTGAACTCCAATATTAAGGGGGGGAAACAGCTGAACACTGATCAGAACTCAGAAATACTTGGCAAAGGGAAAATACTGATATGCATGTTCACAAATAATTCTTTGAAGTGTTGCCATTAGAAGATTTTGTTACACTTACATACACACAGAGAAAGAATCTGAAGGATTTAAATGTAAATGTAACTCCTTCAGATCATTTCAAAATATGTTTGATGGATACATAGACTGCTTTCAGCACAAAACTGTAAATAATATCTTGCAGCAGGGAGAGGTTGGTGCACAGCAACAATTTCCAGGACAGGGAACTTTTTGAAAGCTATAAGCATAGTTCAAGAAATTATTTGGTGATTCTATATTTTTTCCAGCTTACTGTTGGAAAAAGATTAAATATTTACCTGAAAATTAACCTTTAAGTTAAAAAGTACCTTTAAATCTTAGCATTTCCAATATTAGAGTGCTATAGGGAAAAAGAGCTAGTTCTATGTGAAATCTGAATGCTTACACGCTCCAGATGCCTGTTATTGTCCCATCTTTTGCATCACTTTATTTCTTCAGAATGCAATATAACCTATAAATAGCTGAATGAACCAGTACTTAGGGCCCATCATTCAAACTCGGGGGGGGGGAGAGATTCTTGCACCCCAGGGCAGAGCACTGCCATCAATTTCCTCTAACGAACCCTATGGTCAGAGTCTGAGGAAATGCTAGGTATTAATCAAGAAGTCAGCTCCATAAGGTAAACCACTTGCTTGGTGAGTCAACCCACAAACTGTGAACTGGTAGCTGGGCCAATAGACCAAGGTGCTGGATTCAGATTGAAGCCCAAACCCAATGATACCACACAAACATCAAAATATTTATTAAGGACTGAGTAAAAAGATTATATATATAGAAAGCGTTCAAAGACAGGATAAGTAAAACAATAAAGATTACTTAACTAAAATCCTTAAATTACTTAGCAGGATTCTATGCCTGATAAACCAGACGTTACCTTGTAAAGCCAAGCCATAAAATCCAAACAGAACACCAAGGGCTAGCTTTCCAGTCTAATCCAAGAATGAGATGGCCAAGGGCCAGCAACCACGTCCGACTGCTGGTACAAGAGCAAAGAACTATCTTACAAATGCCCATGCCTGTTTTGATACTGAAATGATAATTCCAAGCTCAGATACTAATGCCATTTTCTTTTTTCTTCTTTTTGTAAATTTTATAATTTTTTATTTAGAAGAAAAAAACAATTGAAAGTGCATAGAATTTATAGAAGATTTATCTAAGAGAGTATGCATAATATATAATAATAAATTGAATAATAATAAAGTGAGATACATGCAAGATATAATTAAAATATATAAGATACTTTTGCTCCTCTCCCTCACTTCCATTCTAAGAGAGAGAGAGAGAGAGAGAGAGAGAGAGAGAGAACATGAGAAAAAGAAACAAATAAGCCAAAGTACTGCTAAATATACTTTTTAACCTATTGTTAGGGGGACAACAAAAGTCGAACTTTGATCATTTTTATATCTTACCAATGCCATTTTCAAGCACTCTTAATAAATGAATGTGATCCACTAAAGTGAAATGGTCACGACACATGACATATCAAGACCTGAATTAAAGATTGTTCCACTTAAGAATAAAATAAGACTTTATTAAGTAATCCATGATTAATAATTGCAAAGTTTTAGAGTTTATCCAGTTCTTTGAATATCAAAACATAGATTCAGAAAGTCTGGTATTCAAACTGTCTATGTTAACTGAACGTATGTGTCTTAGAGATGGAAAGCACCTGGTCCGTTGAAAGGACCTGGTCTGTTGAAAGAATAAGTCAATGTATTGCAAACAGGAATAGCATTTTGAAATTATTTTAGGGTACAGAAATCTTTAAGTTTATAATTAGTATGCAGAAGATATAAAGAGAGGAAATACTCCCTCCCCTTTTGCTCCTTTAATCAAATACATCACACTTCTTACTTTGAATTGGTAAAAACTTAAAAGGATATAAGTAGTCATCGCACCAGTGTATAACGAAGCCATAGGATTATATGTGAAATGGCTATCAGTTTGGAAAAACATAAAACATCTTAACACAGTGTTATTAGGTTTTTGGGTGGGGGGGAGTATAAACAACTGAATATCACGAACTGATTCAGGAAGTAATTATCCAATGAAAATTTGCTCTGTCTGATCAGTTAACTCCTATTTGTTCCACTTCCTGCTCTTATTTCAGTACAGAACTTTAGTATAGTGTGTTCTTATTTTGTGATAACTCTTTGAAACGCTTATGAAATACTTTTTTAAAATTCTGGGTAAATGACTTCTATTGCCCTTCATATTCCAGGATATGAAATAGTAAAAATACACTCCCAGCTACATTTGTCTCCTGGGCATGCAGAAGCACACCCAATCTACATATCTGCTCCTTCAGGGGAGTACAATCCCAACTAGGGATGTGTGCTTGGATATATCTGGTCCGAATATATACCTGAAAAAATCTTCAGGTACAGTCAGGTATCCAGATTAATATTTGGGATTCTCTTCTAGCTCACAGCTATCTGACCATGGGCAAAAGGGATAAAAAGCAAGCCTGACTACAGACTGACTCTACCTTCAGGGTGAGTTTATCTGAAATGCTGGTGGTATGCCTCTAGTTGTTCTGGTCTGTGCCTTGGATTACATCTGCTGCCAGCCTGCCTGGAAAGACTCTCACCCTCTTCTTGTTTTCTGTCAACAGCCAAGACTGGAGTGGTTTGCAGTTTGTTTTAAAATATTATTTAAATTATTATTTCAAGTGTTCCTGGTTTGTTGGGGGAGGGGAGGGCTAGTAGGTTGTTGGGGAGGGGACATTTGCTTTCTTTCCAGTTCTTAAAAAAAACAATTTTATTTGGGTTTGTGCTGTTTGATTTTTCTCTCTTGGCTTGTTTTGGAATGTTACATTATAATTGCTTTGCATGTTAATTTTAAAGGATTTGTGCTTTGGGGGGGAGGTTCCCAGATTGTGGCTGTTGTTTTAAAAAGTTTTTAAAACTTTAGTTAATCTTTTAGTATTGTTCTGGTTTGTTCTATAGAAGTTTAAAGATCTTTCTGAGTTGTTTTTCTGGGGGGAGTGGTTTAGTAGAGTTTTCTGTGGTTCTTGATGGTTATTCTTAGGTGGGTTTTTTTTTAATGGAGAATAGGTTTACTTTTTAAAACACCTATTAGGCTGACCTCTGGGCTTCAAAACAATTAAAGCCAGGTGGTTCTACAAAACCAGACTTTAGGCTAACCTTTTAGTCTTAAAAAAAAAATCAAAGTCGGGCTTTCAGAAAGACTAGGGATTCATTTAATTTTTTTTTAAAAAAGGCTTTGTTTGTAGACTAGGAAAAATAAAATGTAAAAAATGAAGACTTTTAAAAAAGAATTCCATACTTCCATCTCAAGTTTGTTACAAAAAAAACACACCAGTTTTTAGGCCAGAAAGTCAAACCCAGTTAGAATTCAACTGAAGCAAGCTTAGGTGCAATTTTACAGGAAAAAAGTAAGTTTGTGTGGGGTTTTTTTTATGCAATTGTAGACTAGTGCTGAGGAGAAAAAAGTCAAGGGCAGCAGGTTTATGAGTCAAATCCAAGATTGCAGTGTAGCACAGCTATCTTACTTTGGTGTAGAAGTTCAGGGGGGTCAGAATCAATAATAGGAGAGGAATGAAGCAGGGCCCTAGGGGGGAGGCAGAAGAGCAATTAGGGCAAAGAAGAGGGAGAGGACTGTGACTTTCCTTTCACCTGTGGGGAGGCCTGTCTCATAGCAGCCTTCCACCACCCTGTCTTCTTATTGGGGTGGTGCAATGAAGAGGCCTTACAAGGTTTTCTTCAATGAGGCAGTTGGAGCAACACCTGCACAGGTGCCTGAGGTAAGTGCTGGCAGGGTAAGTGAGGAGCAGGGGACACTTACCAGGGGTCTGGTAAGGAGCAGGGGTCTGCTCCTCATGCTGTCTTCCTTCAGCTGTTGCTGTGACTGAATAGCAAGAAGAGGAGCAGCCTGAGTGGTATTTTGGGCTAAAATGGGGGGAAATATCTTCCAGCTCTTGAGTTCAACCCCTTGGACCCAGAGGCTGAAGAGCTAGAGGAGAGACTGGGTGCCCCTTATCCAGTTCTTCCAGAGTCCAGCAGTCCTTCTGAGAAGAGTGAGAAAGAGAGGCTGGAGGTGAAGCAAGAAGAAGATATGGAGATGCATCCCAAGATAATGCCCCCTCAACCCCTCCCTCAGACTTCTTCTGCCCCCCCCCCCCCGCACACAGCATGTCTGCCCTGAGCCTCTCACAGGAAGCAGCTCCAGAGGAGGGCACAGTTGCTAGGCAGCATGGGTGCTCCTATATCTCCATGATCTGGAAGCACTTCCAGAAGATGGAGGATCCCTGTTTCACACAGTACAGTGCTACAATTACACTGAGAGAAAGACCTGGCTCATCTCTCAACTACCAGGCTCAGGAACCATTTGAAGAAGTACTACCAGATAATGCTTCTTTAGGGAAGAGAGAGACTGATGGGGTGGCCATGTGGCCACCAGCCAGCCAAGAGAGGAGATGCTCCATGACCCCTCTAGTGCTCTGTCCTCCAGGTCTCCTTAGGGAAAGAACATCAAGTATCTTAGAGCGGAACTACAAGTGACAAAAGGCAGAGGTTGGACACTTGTCAGCTTCCCTCAAGTTTTGATGGGAAATGTAGGCATCCTAGTCTTGCAGTTTAGCTCTCTGACTGCTGTCCAATGGACTTTTCAACTGTCACTTGTCCAACATTCCGCCAAGCTGTCTACATTTCCCATCAAAACTTGAGGAAAGCTGACAAGTGTCCAACCTGTGCCTTTTGTCACTTGTAGTTCCGCTCTAAAGACAGAGATGTTTGGTGAGGCTGGCACTGCCTCACTGGTGACATGCTCACTCCAAATGGGTTGTCCGTTCTCATGTTGAAGATGTCAGGTTCCACAGGCTGATCTAAGATGCTATTCTCTAGTACATGATCCCTGTTTGTATGACACTGAGCAAGACTGTGGTGTCTTCCTTGTATAGGGCTGCTAGGGCGTATGTGAAGGCATACCTGCTCTACACTCATGGGAGATCTGTACACATCCAACATCTGGACCTACTCTCAGCTGCAGCACATGTACCACTTGCTGACTGTACACAGGTAGCAACCCAAGGGTGTTCTGGGTGGGGGTATAGGACAACCAGCTTTAGGCAGGGTGGGAGAGGCCACTGAGCTATTTATTGTCAGGCTTTGTTCCACGGCGAGGTACTGGACAAGGTGCACATAGCAGACAACACCGTTTGCATTTGGGCTCTGTAAAGAATCTCAAATCAGAAGCAGTGAGTCCTGATTCCCAGAATCTGCTCCAAAACTGCTGGAATATCATGAAGCCACTTCTTGTGCAATGTGAAAACTACCCATCAGTTTGTTGGAAGCAAGTCCTGACAGGCATGCCAGAGCACCATCTGATCAGCAAAGTCACCACTGGCTGGAACTCCATCTGCACTATGTTTAAATGTTTGGTAGAGCAGAAGAGTACCCTGACCAATACAACCTCAAAGCTGGACATTATGTGGGGGAAGAGAACATTCAGAAACAAGGAGTGGCTGACTCTCTCCCAGTCAGAGGAGATCCTTAAGCCCTTTAAGGAGTTCACCAAAGCACTCTCAACTGATACAGCAATCTGGGTCTAGTCATTCTCTTGATCCAAATGCTTCAGGGAAAAGATAGAAAGCTGTCTGGACCCAGACACAGGATGTGCAGACATTGTTCCAGAAGTGCCCACACTGGTGCAGAGGCTGCAAGAAGGCACTGTGTCCCACCTGGAACCTCTCATACAGCAAAAAAGGTCTACTGTGTTAGTGACCACCATGTGACCGGAGCATCAGGGGCTGCCTCTCCGAGTGAGCCAGCCAGCTCATTTGCTGGAGAGATGAGTTCTCTCAGCAGGTGGAACATTTGCAGGCCAAGAGGGGTACACTTCCTCCAGCACAGGAGGAGGAAGGGGAAAGCAGCTCTGTTGCTTCCACCACCCACCTTCTAGGCAGGATTCTCCTACAGCCACTCCCAAAGATGTCCATGGAGATGGAGGCTATTGGGGAGGCAGTTTGCCTCTCTGGGAACATGAGGCACATCAGTCAGGCTTCAGTGATTGCAATGGTGAGAGATGACCTATCTGAGCCCTTTGAGTTGTGTTGCATCAACCCACTGAGCTTCTAGATCAGGAAGATCAGGAAAGATATGGTCTGGCCAGACTGCTCTCCTACGGCTCAGAGGGCCTCCAATGGACGTGCATAATGAGCGTGTTTTCTCCCAGATGGGCAACATTCTCAGCCCATACTACTCATATCTGCTCACTTGAAGGGTTGAGCAACTGGTCTTCCAGAAGGTCAAGTAGTTGCTTTTCAACTGCCTAGCTTGGTACTCTGAGAGTGTGAGAAGTGAGCATGTGCTTGTGCCTGAATCTTCTGAGTCTGTGATGGAGTTGGAGAAAAATGCTCTTCCCAAAATTTAAAATTCAGAAATAGAAAGAAAGAACAAGGAAGTTATCCAATTTGATTAACACTATATAAAATCCACATTCCAAACTGTATTCTAAAGCAACTTTAAAAAATAACCATCAACCTCTTGACAGAATTCTGTGCAGAAAATAAATACGGTACCAATAATGTTGTTCTTGCCACTCTCAAGAAGATAAAAAGCCCATAAATATCACTGGAACATGAAAAGATGTCAAGAAAATGGAAATGATGCACACGTATGTGCATTAAAACAAGCAGAACCCACTGCTGTTGTGTTCCTTTACATGGGTGGGAGGAAACAGATGCACCAATGATGAAGGGTTCTGCACCTCCCAAAGCTCGTCCTCTGAGGCAGTGATGGTATATAGGCTGTAGACTGCAGAGAGAGGAGAACTTGGGCGCCCTCAAAACTTTTCTTGCTTTCTAAAACCTTTCTTGAGGAAGTGATGTTACTGAGTAAGAGTGTGTGGTGTGTGTGTATGTGTCACCCATCTTGCCAGGACTGGCTGCCTGCCTTTGTACTGGCTTGCTAGATGGGTTATGATGGAATTCTCTGGTTTGATGTTGGTTCTCTCGGGCTTGTTGGCTCTGTTTGTATTCAGAGAGTTTTGTACAGTGCTTGCTCTTGTGAGTTTGGCTGCTGACTTCTTGGCCCTGGAGAAAGCATGAAATTTTCCCCATAGGAAACAATAGAGACAAGTAGGATGACTGGAGGCACCTTGTTCAGGGGCCTGTAAAATTGGACCCCTTGATCCAATTTGACTGAAACTTTAATGGTCTTTAGTGCAGGCAAGACTAGGTTCCCTGCCGTTTTGGTGTCATTTGCTTGAAAAACAGCCACTCCAACCCTCCAAAAATATTCCCCCATAGAGAATAATAGACCATGAAAATTTCAGGATTCTGAAAAAAAAAATCCAAATACTAAAACAGTGTTAGAATACCTGAATAACCCAGCGTACTAGTATGTATGCCCTTTCTGAGATATGAATCCTAAAACTACCAACAGTCTTTCAGGTGTACACTCCCAAGGAACCTGAACTGATTCTGAGCCATAACCTGAATGAAAGCCAAACTGAGAGAGATAAAGGAGCTCAATTTCATCCAAAAACTCATAGAACTATATGGTAATCACTTTCTTCAGGATCCTTGTAATTACTTAGATCAGATAGGTCTAATGCTGCTTTTTTACGCAAGGCCTAACAACTGTTTTTTTTTTCATAATGGAACTGACCTTTGTATCAGAGACGTACTGATATACATCATTCTTTGAGATAACCTTCTCCATAGATTTTGTTAACCAAGAGTGGGAAAAGTCCAGTAAACTTGAGGTGGGCCTTAATGTTCCAAGTATTCTGTCCCTGTCCTCAAAGTGCACCAACAGAAGTAAATCCACGGATACCTACCAAGAGAAACCTCAGGAGTATTCAGAATCTCTGTAGATAATGTGGTGTCCACACTGAATTGAACACAATTTTATCCACAAAGTGTTTGGCTAATTGATCACTGGGCATTTCTAAAATATCCTCTATTTGTTTCCAGGGCTTAGAGGCAACAAGCCTCTTAAATCATGCAACGAAGATGGCTGGTTGACATAGCGGTGGCAGAGAAGTAAACTTTCTTAAGTACCGTAACATCCACAGAGTATGAGCTAAGATGAATTCTTTGTGTTCAGTCAGATTCAACACAAATCTTTCTTCACTCACTCCATTGTCCCAACCACAGCATCCAGTTCCATTGAGCACCAAGGTACATAATGTCCTTGAAGACATGAAAGAGGATGCTTAAGAGAAATCATATCCACTGCTCATAAAGCCTCCTAATTCCAGACACCTACTTAATCGCCTGCACTACACCAGAGACACCAAATGGAAAATGCCCTAGAGCTGTCAGAAAACCATATCAATCCATCTTTCTTCAGACGCCAATCATTCTAGTTAATCTCCCATCCATGCAGGAGTTCTGTGCTACCTTTAAACTAATGCTTGCAGCTTTCCTAATTATAAAACCACCTTTATATTAAACTGACTTTTCCATTCAAACTACATTATTTCTACACAGAGATAATTTTTAATTCTACACAAGTTTTTTCCTTATGAATTCTCCTAGGCCACAAATCTTACTGCACCCTTAAGTCCTAAACAATGGTGCCACTGTCTCTGCTTGCAACATAAACATAATCCATGGTTTGCTTAATTGTACTGGTGTTACTGCGGTTGTACTTTATTCATGCGATCACTACCCAGGGTGCATTTGCCAAGTGTATGGGGAGGGGGTTGATGTCCAACTCCTACAAGGCCTACTGATTCTCCCCTATAAATGCTCACCCACTCTGCTCTCCTCTCAGCCAGGCTTTCCTCTTGCCTGGCAATTTTGCAGGTGGTGGAGGAGAAGAAAATAATTTTAAATGATCTAGGGAGGATCTGCAGGGTGAAATAAGTAAAACCTCTGCCACCCCCACTATTTCACTGTGCCAACGTTCACCCAACCCTGCATTAGCATCATGTGTAAAACACAGAAATGGGAATCCCAAGATCCCTTGGAATGTACAGCTTGCACTCAGATGCCCATACCTCAAGTCTTAAAGCTAGTACCTAACAGCCAGAATGTTTAATGCTGCTAGAAAACAATAGAGCTATTATGAATGAAACTATTCTGGTTTGTTTGCTTCTAAATATTTCTTTAAACTGCGCTCATTAACATTTTTACTATAGCCTGAAAACTATGCACTTTGCATTGAAGCTTTTGTTATGGAACAAATAGAGGTATTGCTACATCCTGGCCATGTAGTTATGATGTAAATGGTGCTAGGAATCTGAATAATTGCTGCATTAAAGGACTACATGGTCCCACAGTAAAGTTTGTGGGAAAGTTTTTGCGCCGAGCGGCGCAGAGGGCAATCTCAACTCCCCTCTGTCTGGAGATCAGGGGGCAGGGCCACCAGCCATGTGACCATTTTCAAGAGGTTCCGGAACTCCGTTCCCCCGCGTTCCCCCTGAAAAAAAGCCCTGGGAATACCTACCAAGAGTCGTTGATAGCAACAAAGAACTATTATTTCTCTGTAACCATTGCAACAGCTAGTTCACAACTATCCCAATTGTTTAAGGTACCTCAACCTCTTAAATCTGAATTTTTGTTGTCTCAGGAACAGACAATTAGCTTTGACACCTTTGCAGAGTTTGTTGCTGCTGAAATAACATGAATAAGCTCAGTTTTGGATGCCAGGTATAATATAGGTGAGGTAAAAGAAATATTTAATATCTGATTCACTTGGACCATTTTGACTCTGTTACAGTGATGGATATTGACAGGATCCTGGGATCTGTGAAAGCCACTACTTGTGCACTGGATCCTTACCCATCTTGGCAACAAAAAGCATGCAAGGATCAGATCAATAAGCCCTTGATGTTTATTATAAATCAGTCACCAATTCAAGGCACCTTCCCTTGGCCAGTCGAAGAGGTGGTTATCTGCTCGCTACTTAAAAAACTATCTCTAGACAAAAATGATATTGCCAATTATCACCCAGTCTCTAATTTGCCCTGTCTAGGCAAGGTGACTGAGAGAACACTACAGACCAACTCCGGGTCTTCTTGGATAATTCTAGGCCATTTTCAGTCTGGCTTGAGGCCAGGGACAGAGATGACTGGTGGCTTCAGTCGATGACCTCTATCTGTATGTAGACAAAGGCATGCTTTTTTGGTGCTTCTCCTGGATCTATCTGCAGCCTTTAATACAGTAGATCATGTCATCCTATATTGCTGAGGTGTTTGGAGGCAGAAGTAGGTAGCAGGGGATTTGCCTTAGACTGGTTTAAATCATTTCTTATGGAATGGACTCAAAGGGTTGCTGCTAGAGATCATCTGTCTTCAGCCTGAGAATTATCTTGTAGTGTTCCACAGGGCACAATCTTATCCCCCGATATTATTCAACTTCCAAGTAAAGCCTTTAGGAGAAATAATTTGTTGCTTTAGAACTGGATGTTATCATTATGCAGATGATACCCAGCTCTATATCTTTCTATATTTAGTTGTAAATACATTTTAACTTGTAAAGGCGTATGGCTATACTGTCTGTCTATCTCTCTATCCAAATCCCCTGATAATGCAGTTGATGTCCTGAGTCTCCTGGCTGCTGTGGTCAAATGGCTGGAACTGAACAAACTGTAACTGAGCCCAAACAAGAAGGAGGTGATGCTGGTTGGGAAGGTGGAAATCTTCAAGGGCGTTGTGTCCCACAATTATGACAGGTTTCAGCTGACCCTTGCAGACTTAGTTAAGGGTCATGGGATTATACTGGATCTAGCATTACCGCTAGATAAGCAAGTTAATGCAGCTGCAAAAAAGCCTTCTTCAGCTCAGTCTAGCCCAGTAGATGGTCCCCTTTGTTGACACGGCTGATCTGGCCACCGGGATTCACACCACAGTAATAGTGAAACCATACTACTGTAATGTATTATACATAGGTCTCCTCTCACAATCAACTTGGAGACTCCAGCTGGTGTAGAACTCCACAGCTTGGTTATTATCAGGAGCTAGAAGAAGAATGCACATCACTCCCATTCTGTAGTCACTCCACTGGCTACCTTTTAGTTACCAGGATCAATTCAAGGTATTAGCTATCACATACAAAGCCCTTCATAGCCTTGCTCCCTCATATCTATGGGACTGTCTCTTGCCCTATGCTCTGCCATGGCAGCTTTCTGAAAAAAGCCTTTTACATATGGGCAAAATCAACAACTGCCCATATAGGTGTATTTTCTGTTGTGGCCCCTACCTTTTAGAATATCCTGCCTGATGAGGTTAGGAAGTTTTCCCCTTTCCTGGCTTTCCACAAACTGTGCAAAACTAGATAAACTAGGAGGGTTTTTTTTATACAGGTAGGAGGGCTGTACAGTAAGGAAATGGTTCAGAAAGATGCTTTGGTAAAGGGATAGTAACTGTAGAGTGTACTACTGTGTACTGTTGGTTACTGTAAGTGTGCTTCTACTAGGTGATTTCTCCATCATTTAGCATCATGTTTAATTGCTTATGCTTGTTAAGCATTGCTTTAGCTCTGTATCAGATTTCTGCTTGTTTTCAAATCTTATGCTATCCAAACCCTACTGCATTGTTTATTGGATGTCCCAGTTGTAGACTGTGTTTACTTGCACTACGTAGTCTGCCTTCAGTCTAAGTGAGAAAGACAGACTATAAATAACATAAATAATAATAAAAAAAAATTCAGCAAGAATTCTAAAGGTTTTAATGTTTCCACAGCTATGTTGAGTTTTTTGGTGGGGTTAACCATTCAAATTAGTTATTGAAATGTGAATGTTTTAAGTAAACTCAAAGAGTTTATGGGCACAGGACATAATATTGTAAGCATATCAATGAGAAAATTCCAAAAAAACCCATAAAAATAAAAGACAGAGATCTGACACATTAAGTAGTGAATAAATTATGAGAGGAAAGCACCACATAAATAACACTTGAAAATATTTCATGAAAAGACAATTTGGTATTTTAGTAGTTTCTTAAAACAGCATGAACACCAAATAAGTGTATATTGATGCATTTTTGTGCTAGGCTAAGTTCTCCCTGTAGCGCTCTGAATAAAATACTCCCACTGCATGCACTAAAGCTCTAAACTAAAATATATACATTAAAACTGCTCATTTATATAGCACATTTTAAATGTTCACCCCACTTTTATTAGCATTTTATAGAGGGAACACCATTTTTTTAAAGCACATCTTTTTTCCCTTTAAAATGTTATTTACAGATGGACAGATAGTCACAATCCTAATCAATAACAACAACAACAACATTCGATTTATATACTGCCCTTCAGTACAACTTAATGCCCACTCATAGCGGTTTACAAAGTATGCTATCATTATCCCCACAACAAAACACCCTGTGAGGTGGTGGGGCTGAGAGAGCTCCAGAGAGCCCTGACTAGCCCAAGGTCATCCAGTTGGCTTCAAGTGGAGGAGTGGGGAATCAAACCCGGCTCTCCAGATTAGAGTCCCGCACTCTTAACCACTACACCAAACTGGCTCACATTTGTTTGTGCCTTTCAGTAATCTTTACAAAGAGTATCAGTAATCACAGATTGAATGAATATGGATGAGATTGGGGCTGATACATTAACCATTCACTTCGACTACCCTCACATTGGGGCTGATACATTAACCATTCACTTCGACTACCCTCACATTGACTGGGTAAACAGGCACTCAAATCATGTCATAGAACAAAGGTTCCCAGACATCATAAATGACTATACACCAAAACAGCTGGTTACAGAGCCAACCAGATAGGCAATGATCTTGGATTTGGTTCTGAGTGGGGGCTGTGCAAGATGTAGATATTGTTGCACCAGCTGGGAACAGTAACCACAATGCTATTAAGTTCATCAACACATGTTAATGTAAAGTTTCCTTTACAGTCCAAAACAGTAACATTTGATTTCAAAACAGTGAACTTTATGAGGGGACTGGTTAGACAGAAGCTGAAAGGAAGACTTGAGAATCAAATCCATAAAGAGTGCTTGGAAGTTATTTAAAACCACACTAACTGAAGCCCAGATAGAACACATTCCCCAGGTTAGGAAAGGTACTGCCAAATCTAAAAAGATGCCTGTGTGGCCCAAATCAAGGAAGCCATAAAAGGGGAAAAGGCTTTTTTAAAAAAAGAAGTGGAAGGTCTGCTCTAATGAAGTGAACAGAAGGGAATACAGGGTCTGGCAAAAGAGGTATAAATTATGCAAGCAAAAGAGGTATAAGTTATGCAAGCAAAAAGAGAATTTGAGGAACAGATTGCTGAAAGCATCAAGACAAACAATAAATATTCCTAGAGCAGGAAACTGGCCAGAGAGGCAGCTGGGACATTAGATGACGACAGAATAAAAAGATTGGTAAAGGAAGATAGGGAGATGGTAGAAAAACGAAATAAATGGTTTGCATTTGTGTTCACTGTGGTTGTGTGGGGCAGGTATTCAAGTTGGAGCAACTGTTTTCAGGAATATGGTCTGAAGAACTAAGTCAAACTGAGGTGCTGAGAGATAACGTTCTACACTACTTGGGGAAAGTACAAACCAATAAGTCTCCAGGTCCTGATGGCATACATTTAAGAGTTTAAATGTCAACTTGTATAGTAACCAGGATATGTAAGCTGCCACTAAAATCAGCCACTGCACCAAAGGACTGAAGAGTAGCAAATATTATACTAAGTTTTTAAAAAAGGGTCCAGAGAAGAATCAGGAGATTACAGGCCAATTAGCCTAACATCTATCCTAAGCTAATTAGTAGAAACTGTAATCACAGTCAGAATTATTAGACATATAAAGGAACAAAGCCTGCTGAGGGAAAATCAGCATGGTTTCTGCAAAGAGAAGTCCTGCCTAATGAACCTTCTGGAGTTTTTGAGAAAGTGAACAAACATGTAAATAATGCTGATCTGGTAGACTTTATACACTTGGACTTTCAAAAGATTTTGACAAGTTACTTCATGGAAGTAGACAGATCCTTTTAAGAATTAAAAACTGGTTAAACAAAAGAAAGTAGAGATTAGAAATAAATGGACATTTCTCACAACAGAGAGAAATGAGCAGTGGTGTCTTACAAAGATATGTATTGGGGCTGGTACTATTTAATTTGTTCACGAAAGACCTGGAACAGGGGGAGAGCAGTGTATTGGCCAAATTCACAGGTGACACAAAATTATTCAGGATGGTGAAAACAAAAACTGACTGTGAAGAGTTCCAGAAGGATCTCTACAAATTAAGTAAGCAGGCAACCATGTTGTAAATGAAATTCAATGCAGGTAAGTGTAAGGTGCATAGTGGAACAAAACCTCCCAACTTTAAGTGCATTTTATTATTTAAGTGTGTTGTATTATTTACTTATCAATCAATCAATTAAAGCAATATATAAATCTATGGTGCAGTTTCCATTAAAAGAAAAAAAGACAGGTACAATATGGGTTCCTGGCTTTTTCCAGTCAGGTCTGATAATTCGGGAGAGGAAAGGCATTTCCCTCAGGGAACTAGCAGGATGCGAGTTAATACTTGTGTCTACAATATATGGGTTCTTTTTTCAGTGCTCCCCCCAAATGTCCAATTTTTTTCAATGGAAAAATGCAGCAAGAAAATGCCTGAGGACTTTCTATATGTTTCATTGTGAAAAACCTTGCCTTAAAAGGCATCTTACTCATTCTAAAAGAGAAAATATTTTCTCAGCGCTCCCCCAGATTTTCCATTGGAAAAACTGGAGGGTGGGAGGAGTCCTTGGAAAAAAACTCAACGGTTTTTTTTGGGGGGGGGGGTGTCAAAATTTTTCTGGGCCTTCACGTCTCTACCAATAGGTAAGTAGTTTGGGCTTAAATAAACATAACTAGGAAAAATGTATGAAGGATGGTAATGTTAAACTGAAGAAGCATGTAACAATCATAAGACTGCACAAACATTAGCAACTGATGGAAGCTGCATTTTTGTTTTTAAGTACTAATAAAGCTGCAAGTGGATTCAGGTTCTGGCTGACAGTACAAATATTAGCTTACAGAAGTACACCTTCCATTGATATACAGTCTCCTCTGGCCCTACAGATGATAATATGTTCCACACTCCTACCTAGGGTGGGGAGGAACTCTTAGCCAGTAAGGTACATTATTTCTCATGCCACCGTGTTCATTCCAGTGCTATTGGGACACATGTACACAAAACACTGTATTCCTCCTTGAATTCTCCTTTGTCAATATAACCCTTTAGAGGTCAAATTTCTCACTGCGCTCTCAAAAGTATGCATGTCATCCCAAGATCACATTCAGTGCTATGAAGTTTGCTGTCAAATGAAAATGGGAAGTTCACAGGAGGTCATTATGGGACCCATTATGTTCCCAAATCATTATGGGAACAGTATTTGCTTTACCTGCATGCTTCAAGTCACCTCTGTCTAGAAAGCACTACAATTTACTTCTTTTCCTTTTCCATTTTATTGTGCTGGCTAACTAGAACACACTGTACATTAGGCATAGCAGAGAGCAGTAACCTTGAGTGAGATTTGACAGTGGCAAAAATCTAAAACTATTTCAATCTTTATTAAGGTCCCTAAAGTTTATTTTTTCCTGCTTATTCACTATTCTGTCTTAGGAAAAAAAATTCAGCTAAAATTATCCTTAACCTGTCAAAATGTAGTTCACAGTGTTTCTCATCCCCTTTCGCTACTGCCAAACACAATTCTTGTGATATTATAAAACTGCACAGCATTGGTTTAGTCACATTCCTCTCAGACCGGGGGCTAGTTATGGGCTTTCCTTTTATCCATCTTTTCTTTGATTTGTAAGTCTATCTTTATGATCCTTCTGCAGTACAGGACACATTGCTACATCAGCTTAACCTATAGCATCTGTTCTGATGCAGATGCAAATACTACAACAAGATCATAAATATTATTTTTGCTATAGTGAGATTTGTATCATATCATGACAATTTCTCACCCTCCACCCACCATCTCATCATTTCAAAAGAAATAGAGCAATCATTTATCTCTGAAAAAAGGATAAGGAATGGATTGTCTGTGCCCATAACCAAATTTCCAAGAGGAACAACACTTACTTTAGCCAGATAGATAGTACACCTCATCCACTACTTTGAAACAGGAGTAGATTTACTGTACTTGCTGCTTCTCTCTGTTGTATGAGTAAAATATGCTGTGTTATAACCCTGAATAATGCCTTACCAAATGCTACTGGAGTTTGAGCATCTTACAGTTAAAATGTAGGACATAAATTGTAGGCTTTAGCCAGCTTTGATGTAGTGATTAAAGTAGTGGTCTAGGCTCTGGGAGACCCAGGGTCAATCAAATCCCCACAATGGCATGAAGCTTGCTGGGTGACCTTAGGCCAGTTACACACATTCCTCCTAAACTACCACACAGGGTTGTTGCTAGAATAAAATGGAAGAAGGGAGACCAAGGTGCACTACCCTGAGCTCCTTGGAGATTAACAGGAACAAAATGGAAATAAACAAATAACAAGATACTGTCACCAAAAGAGCAGACTGAAATTTAGACTCAGTACTATGGATCCAGCGACCTCAGGCTGAAGTAAGTATATGTACTCAAGATTTCTTGTGAAAGAGGACTTGAAGGCTCTGAAGGGGGATAATTACCAGATAAATTTTTCACGGTGAAACAAAACACAAAATCTGAAACTTCATACATAAAATGGAAAAATAGGCAATTTGCACAAACATACAGAATAGACTGAAAGGCAAAGGAGTCGTTCTTTATTCAACCTGTTTCTTCTATGCTCTCTTCTTCAAAACATTCATTTTTATTTCCCAATGTCAATTAAAGAAACTTTCTTCAAGGCAAGGGCTGAGAGGTCATAGAGGGATATCCTGAAAGAAATATTCACCTACCAATGACAATCTGTGTGTACCCATAATTACTTGTCAATGTGGGATCATTTGAGATCCCTATGACCCATCTTAGGACATTTTGTGCAGTGAGAGAGTGAAGTATACCACATGCTGCAACAGCCTCCTTCACAGCTCTCTCCTTTCAGCTAGCATGCCACCACTGATCTCTCTTCAGTGACATCTACTCCTGTCTTTGGCACCTCACCATAACTACTAAAAATAACAAGCTAGCAATATTTGAAAAGCAACAGTACACCATTTGCTTCCTTCAAGAAAACGTTTTAGCAAAAAACGTTTTATTAGTTTTCAGTTGTGTTCACCACCACTCCAACACTTAGTTTTGAAATCTACACACCATTAAGGCATAAGTATGGAATAAAGTAGTCCTCGTTATTGGTTTTAGACAATTTTTGAAGACTTATTTATACAGTTACAGATTTTGGGGTAAAGTATTGTGTACATCAACATTATAACTGTATAGCAAGTCACACCGGCTGCAGATTATGTGCAACCTGGATCCTTACCTGTTAAACAGGTAACATGCAGCAGTGTATTTCTGAGAGTTCTGTTAATTGCTTTCTTAACAGCCTCATGGGGATATAAATATGAAAAAAGAATTTCTCAAATAACATTAATCCTCTGTGTGTGTTAACGTACCTCACAAAGAGTCATAACAAAAGCCTTTTTGTGAGGGCACAGCAAAGAAATTCAACTTTTCTGATGTGTAACTGATAAAAATCATTCTAACTTTTTACACCCTTTCAAAAAAAGAAAACAAAGTTTTACACAAACAAAGATATAGATATACAGCCAAAATAAACAAAACCAGAAAATGTAAGATGTATGTATAGCAGTGTTTCCCTGATTTTGGCCTTACTGCACATGTCCTATACATTTCTGAAAAATATGTTCAAATGTATGTATAATTACATTGGATCAAAAATTAAATTAATGGATTTGTTTTACAGAGAAAGAAACAAAATTGTCATTGGTATCCAAAAATGTATTCGTGATGTACCTGGATAATTTGGAACTTCCAATTAACAGGTGAAGGTTTTGTCACCCATTTTACTTTATCACCTGAACTATGTTCAACTTAAAAGATGCTCAGCCCTGATCTGGGTACCCCAGGCAAGCCAATTTTATCAGATCTCAGAAGCTAAGCAGGGTTGGCCTTGGTTAGTAATTGGATGGGAGACCTCCAAAGAAGACTAGGGTTGCAGAGGCAGGCAATTGTAAACCATCTCTGTTAATCTCTTGCTTTGGAAAACCTTGAAGGGGTTGCCATAAATCAGCTATGACTTGAAAGCACTTTTCACCATCAAAATATGCTCAAAGATGCATTTTCATTATGATTTTCCTCTTATCCAAAGCATAATTAATTATTCAAAAAGAGGGCTCTCCCTACTGTGTATCTTGCTGTAGCGTCACTCATAACAGCACACTACTTCAGTTCTCTTTTGAAGTTCCCCACTCATCTGCTCTTATTCCAGTTATTAACAAATATTCTTGGTCTGAAATGCTACTGAATAGAAATCCCAGGTCCCAAGTCCAATATAGAAACATTATTAACCAGCATCTATGGGGTTTGTCAGTTAACCAAATATGCTGGTTAGTGAAACTTTTACTGAGCAGTGACAGGGCAGCAGCATCAGTCAATAGCTATTGCCACAACCTGGCCAGAATCCACAGTCCACTCCAACACTGACCACTTAGAACTACTGCACTCTTGCCAGCACCAGCTGGGGCATTATTGCCCTTTTGCAAGCAAGTCACTGAGCCAGTGAGTGCTGCCACCCCAGCCAAGTGGCCCCCCGAGGGCTGCAGAGTCAAGCAGGCAGCCCATGAGTGACTCAGGTCCCTGGGTCCTGGTCATGCAATTAACCAAAGCTTTACTGTATTGTGGTATTAAACAAGTCTTTACTATACTGCTACTTAAAGCAGGAGAGTCTAATCCAAGATCAAGTTATCTTAGGGCAGCAAAAAGATAAAGAGTATGTATGGCAGTTACTAGGCAGCTGCCTACTGGAATGAGACCAGTAGCAGTACAGCAGATTGTTAAGAATCCAAGCAGCTTGTGCCAGCTCCATGGTATTGAGAACTGTCCATGTTAAAGGGTGACATTTGCTCTCCAGTTCCAGTGGGGTGGCTGTGTTACAGTGCAATCCTAAATGTAGTTACACACATTGACTGTGCTTGTGATTGCAATGTTAGTCAGTTTTTGCAGCAAAAACAAACAGGAGTCTAACAGCAACTGAAAGACTAACAATTTTATCCTAGCACAAGCTTTTGAGGGCTAGCACCCACTTTTTCAGGTGCAACCAATTAGTAGGTAGTCAATAGATTTAGTCACAATATAGCTGCGCAGATGAGGTCTTCACTGCACCTCAGCTCATGAAAGCTTATGGTGGAATAAAATTTTGTTTGTTTTTAAAATGGCATTACTTCTGCAGGATCTTTATTACTGAAGTCCAGCAAAACTCACCTTGTTCTTCCAATCATAGCTGCTGAAATGAGCATGTGAAATTAAAGCAGGATCTAGATATTGCTGTCAGATTCTGACCCTGATATTGTTTGAACATTTAGCGATTTCATGTCAGTTTCCAGTGCTGTATATATCATACATAATGAGAAACATTACTTATGTGCTTTTTAATTTGCCCATATCTTGTTTGAATGGATTTTGCATTAAATATCTATAACTTAACCACTTCTGAACTGTCTCTTTAGCAGCAGTGTACAATTTGTACACTGCAAAACCGAGTGACAAATTCATGAGACTGGTTCTTAAAGCTCTATTCAAGACACACACACACATTCTGGCCAAACAGCTGGCCCCAAGCTCCAAAATCTTGTGGACAACAAAGCACCAGGTACTGTGCATGTTATGTAAAAACCACCAGTCCCAAATAATTTTCTCTCTTTCCTGCCATGAATCTTTACATAAGGGGTCAAAAACAACCAAAGGGTGGTGGTTGTCAGGTTTTTGATGCAATGAACTATATAACTGGGTCTTTCTGAAGAAAAAAACTTCTGCTACCCATAAAAGTTTGGTGCACATCTTCAGAGATCTCAAACATATTAATCACAATTTGCAGGAAAAAATTGCAGCCGTATGAAAATATGCTTAATTTGTAAAAATCCTTAAATCTTATTGTCTATTTCACAGCCAGTATGGTATAGAGGTTGGGTGCTGGACTAGGATCTGGGAGACCCACTCTGCCATGGAAGCTTGCTAGGTGCCCTTGAGCCAGTCACACACACTTGATCTAACCTACCACGCAGGGTTGTTGTGAGGATAAAACAAAGGATTGGAAAACAATGAAAGTTGCTTTATTCCACTTTCTCCCCGTGGGGAGGTGAGTATAAGAAAGGTGAGAATAAACAATGCAAATAAGCAGATATTCAAGTACTAGCCAGGGTAAGACTGTAGAGATTACTTTGAGGGACCTTGTTAATTTCGATACGGAACAGTTGTCTTCTAAGCTATCTTCCAGCAGTTTACAGTAGAAACCAATACCACTGTAGAGTGCTTTTTATTTTTTAAATCTCACTAACTCCTTGGTCACAAAACAGCTAGCAAGAAAGTCTCCTTGGAACCACATGCTCTGACACACAGGCTCTTTTCTGTAAGCCCAGATGGCACGAGTTAGCTGCATTGACTCAGGGATGATAAAAAGCACTCTGCACATGGGCAAAGATGCTGTCTGACTTCACATATTCTAAGGTTTGTCCTGACTCAGTGTATGCAGTGCACCCAAGAAGGGCAGTGTGCAGAAGCTGGAGATTCCAGTCTGCCTCCCTACTGGCCTCCAGCAGCTAAGGGTCAAAAGAGGTAACCCTGCCGGTCTCTTGCAGCAGAAGCTACAGTGTCTTGTGGAGTAACCACTAAGGACTAACCACTATTTTGCAGCATGCACTTTTGCAAGCGACGGCCCCTTAGCCTCTTAAGTGTAACTCGGACCTGGAATAGAGTTTAAGGTGCCACAGGCCCTTTTTAGTTGACCTTTATATATTCTGGGTCTCAGCCCTGCCAATCAGATGAGGTTCCTGGGACGAGCCTTGGCTCAGAATTTAGCCCCGTCTGCTCTTTATTCCAATAGCCTGCGCGGGGTTGGGGGGGAGCAACCTTTCCCTCTAAAGGCCAACAGGAGAGACTGAGCCGCTTCCTGCCCCCCTCCCTCCTCACTCACCTCCTGGAAAACCTTGTCCACCTGAGGCTGCAGCAGGGCGAGCAAGGGCTCGGCGTCAAGCTGGTCTCCCGGGCTCCAAGCGCGGCTGGCCAGTTCTCCCTCAAGGGCTAGCAGCTGGCCCTGCAGCTTGGATGTCTTGGCGCTGAGCAAGAAGCAGGCGCCCACCGAGAGGAGCGAGAAAAGCAGCGAGAGGATGATGGGGCCCCTACCAACTCCCCCGGCGCATCGGCAGCCGCCTTGGGGCGAAGCCGCCGCCGCCGCCTTTCCCCGAGGCTCGCTCATTGCGCGCACGCTCTGCCAGGGAAGACGCCGCTCCGCTTCTCCCCCGGGAGCTGGAGGTGGCGGCCGCCCGGCGGCTCGCGGGTCCTTCCCGGTCGCTCAGCAGCCGCTCTTGGCAGCCGGCTGCTGCGAAAGTGGGGCAGGAAGTTTGGGGAGCTTGGCCTCTTTCTCTCGCATGGCCCTCCAGCTGCGCAGGGCGGGGGCAGCAGTAGGAGTAGGAGTAGGAGTGGGTGGGTAGCTAGGTGGGTGACTGACTGACTCTCCTCCCTCACCGCTCTGGGACCTGGGAGGGAGCTGCTGCCTGCAGCCCTCCCCGGGGATTCCAAAATGGATAGCCTCTCCCAGCCCCCCTCCTCCGAGCGCGCTACAGCTATGCAAATAGCCCGGACCATAATAAATAGGGGCCATGTCCAAGGACTGAGACGCGAGGCCACAATACGAGGGGACCGGACGGGAGGGGGGGGGACTAGGTGCGGAAGGATCCTTTGTTTTTTAAATGGGGCTCATCAATCTCTCACATTGGAGGGGCTACTTAAAGCCCCCGGGACTATTTTCAAGGGAGAGAGTTGGAAGCGACTCGTATCTTGCAGTTGCTGGAGGTCTATCAAATTACTTTCGAGCCCCTTTGGAAAGCAACGGTTTGTGGATTACAGCCGCGCGTATCTCTGTTTCCCAGCCAAATTACAGGGAGAGCAATTCACATCAAAAGAAACCTGTCTGCTTGAGAGAAGTAACACATACAGAACTGCCTGCCGTGAGGCTTTATTTCAGCTCCATGAAGCTGAATGGAGAAAAGCCACAGAATCTGTTTCCGAGACTTCAGTTCGTAGTATCAGTTAGTTGGGGACTCCCTTTCCACATATACACTAGCCTGTTCGTAAATTCCAGTGAACGGGTGTGCAATCCATTATAAGGTATACTTGATCTTTATAGGTATGTTGAGTAATTCTCATGTTAACCAATGCATACACAGCTGAACGTTTGATACAAACCACATACATTGATGCAGATACTGATCCCTGATACTAATCCTAAAGTGGCTTTTTCTTGCAGAGAGACACATTTACAGGCAGGATGTACAAACATTCACTGTAACGTGAATAGGGCTACTGTAGAATAATGGCTAGTACTGGTTGTAGACTAGTAAGGTCCATCGAACACAGTAGGTCTACTTCTGAGTAACCATGCATTGAATTGATCTCAAAGTTCAGTGTGGTTCTAGCACTATTGTGTGGCCTGCGTTGAAGTAAGGCTAAAATGCAACTGAGTTCCAAGGTGGTGCAACAGTGACTTTCTGAGCAGTACATTTTATTGAAACCAATGAGATGTCTGAGTAGTGAAAAAGGGTATGATACAAATGTAACATAATAAATTTTCTGGTTAGCTGAAAATAATTTAATGCCTCTTGGAGTCTTGAGAGTTTGCAGGGTACTTGCTTCCACTGGGTAACCAAAATTGTTTCTAGTAGAGTTGCCAGCTCCAGGATGGAAAATTCCTGGTAATTTTGGGGGTGGAACCTGGGAAGTGCAAGGTTGGGGAGAGACTTCAGTATGGTAGAGTCCACACTCTAAAGCAGTGAACGCCTCCCCATGTTCAGTCTGCAGAGTTAAATTCTTAAAAGTTAATGCAATGCTAAACAGAAGCCCATTAAGATGAATGTGGGATTAACTCCCTAGCATATTTAGAGCTGCAGCCTAACTGATGGTGCTTTATATTCTATAGATACACCACCTCCATGAGGGCCATGTTTGGATACATCTCAAGAAACTAGTATTTCAAGAACAGGCTATGATGTTCTGGACTAGGGCTGGAATCTAGCTCCTTTGTAGAACAGAGGGTAGTGTTGGGCATGGACACTCTGTATAGGTATTCGTGCTTAACTATGCTCTGCCCATCCCCTGCTTTGCCAGAGGAGGTCACAATTGTTCCTATGTTCTAAAGCAGCGTGTTCAGGACTGATTCCAACAGCCCTCAAGTTAGAAAGCAATTTCAGTAACAACAGGCTCTTGCTGATCCGGTTTTTGGAAAGATTTACACATATTTGAGAATATACCATTGAACTCTTGCTTAATTTACACAGGAGTAGGCTGCATGTGCACACTGGTTCCTTCATAACTACATAAACTCCTATACCAAACCCAATCAATGGTGATTAACCTTATACCCCCATTCTTCCTGCCTCATCCACTGCCCTTGGCTTTGTCTTTTTATTTTGTAAACCCAAAGGCAGAGGGGGTATGGCTTTTATGTGAGCCAATCTGGGAGACAACTGTCTGAAAATTGGGATTTATTGTAAGCATGATAGAATATTCATACCCAATATTTAGTTACATGACTCTTCAGTTCTAGAGTTGTTCTGTGAAGTGTTGCAGTGTAGAGATTTTCATAAGCCTAGTGGTTGTGTCACTGACACATGCTGTTGCTCTTTACTAGTACAGATGTAATAGCAGCATGACAGAGGAAATGGCAACTCTTGACAGAGCCAGTAACACCAGCCAAACAAGATAACAAGAACCCCCTTTATGATGTACTCTTCCTGCTTAAGTCTCTGGCTAGACAATAGTGATGGGGAAGGTTACAGACATCTGAAAAAGACTTAAAAGTTAAATATATTCGATAAGATTCATGAAAGCCTTATCATTGGAATTCATAGTTGATATATTCCAGCATGTGGGAGTTCCAAAGATTTATCTTCCTCCTCCTATCAGCCTTTCCTTAAGCCAAGGCATACCAATCTGATTTGACAAGATTCTGTTTGGAGATTTAAATTAATCTCCATGGGCCATCTTTAACCCAAAGTACATTCTGTTCACAAAACAAGACCTTAAAAAATACTGTTTGGCAATTAGACTGCATTGCAAGCGCTTCTCACAGACTATCTTATCACTCTTTACAAACTAGCCTAATAAGGTAGGACCAGTAAAATGCCCACATTGCAAGATGAGAGACTGAACAGAACTTTCTGGGGGGTGGGGGTAGATGGAGTCTTTTCACCTCATAACTTTCAGATTTAGCCATTATGTGCACCAGTCATTTTGTACTGCAAAGGAAAGACCAGGAGTCCAGAAAGACTAATGCCTTTGAACCAAGCTTTTCTACCTGTATTTGTTTAGACCATTAAAGCATACTTCATACCAACATTTTAACAAACAGAATGTAAAGACCATGAAGGCTTCAAGTTTGTACAGATGTTCTAAAAGTGAATAGCAAGATTTGGATCCAGCAGCACCTTAAAGACCAACTAGATTCCAGGGTATGAGCTTTTGAGAGTCAAAGCTTCCTTCTTGAAAGCTCATACTCGGGAAATCCAGCTGGTCTTTAAGGTGCTACTGGATCTTGCTTTTCTACTGCATACCAACATGGCTACTCAAGTGAGACTATCTAGAGGTGAATGTAATTTCTAAGTTTAAATATAGTATTACAGTCTGTATAGTACATACAATTACATGTAGCGCTTAAAAATTAATGAAAGTATTCCCTTATAATAGAACTAAACCAAACTAGTAACTGCAAAAAGCAAGAATGTAAAAAGCAAGAATGATAAAACTGCTACATTCTTGTTCTTAGAGAAATACTATTGAAGGAAAGCACTGTACATAAAGAATGAAAATCAAGTCCTTCTCCCCTGCAATCAAATTTTTAATCATTGTGCAAAAATTCTGATTCCTAGTCTACTCTATTCTGGGTTCTGAGCTTGCCAGCAGACACAAGGATCAGTTAGAAAAAATTTAAAATATCAATAAAAAACCTACAAATAAGCTATTAAGTTACCAATGTTTGTTCTTCAGGGTTCTTTTATAAACTTGTATATAGTGCCCTCTAATGGAAAAAAATACGAATGCAGATTGCAGACCATTGGATCTTGTAGTTTTGCCATCTACCATCACAGCTACCCTTTGGGAATACTCAAATTTAGCTGCTGAAGAAATGGACACTTCAACTGGAGGGGGAAAGAACCTGGGAAATTTCGCTAGAAATAACCAATTTGGCTTAGACTTTTCATTTAATGCATCAATTTAAATTGATCTCTAACATGGTTAATATAAAGACTGCTATATTTTCCTCTGCTCTCAGCATTTTCAAGTATTTGTGGGTTCCATATGGTAAAAGAGGGGACACAATTGATCAGTCACTGACTGTTACATTTTCCAATTGGAGAGATTTCATTTTTTACTTGGTAGAGGCATACAACCTGATGCCAGCTAGCAACACCAATGAAGCCAGCAAAGCAACCTACACAGGATGCAGAAAAGAAGGCCTGATACTCCCCTGCCCCTGCATTTTAAAATCCAGCTTGATGAAGCGTTTGAAAAGTCAGAAATTTTCACACGATTTTTATTGCTCTTAATGTTATATTTTTGTGACGATCTTGTAAACCTCTTATACTCCATTTCCCCATTATTTATAATTCTACCTCTCTCACCCAATTTTTATAGGACTCATTTCCATATAAACATATTTATGGTCAAAGTATTAACTAGCAGTCTAGCTGGACTGTTAACATTAATCTTACTTCAAGTACTTTTCCAAAAATCTGCATAAGCATTATTTATTAAGGAAATATGCCTTTGCCAAGCTAGAATGAAGAACTGAACTTAATCTCCAAAATGGTTGGTATCAGTAGGTATAATGTTGATTTTAATCCTTATTGTGTTTATAAATATTTACATGAAAAATATCAGTAGCTGTTTAAATTTTTAAAAAATACAAGCACTTCTAAAAAATATTTTAATATTTACAACAAATGTATCCATGATCAAGGCCATAACTGTTCAACAGACATGGCATAAATACAAAATGAATATATTTACAGAATCAACTGTACAAAATGAATTTACAAAGTCTCATGCATATATGAAAATCTCACACTGCCTGCTGACTAACACAGTCTATATGATCTCCTTGAAGGATAAGATCAGTTGAGTGTATTTTTTAGGGCATCAAAGAAAGGATGTTCCAAGGCTTCATCTAGGGTAATTCGGTTGGCTGGATCATATTCCAACATCCTCCGAATGAGGTCAAAAAGAGTCTCATGATCTTTATCATGGCAGTGCATGAATTCCTGGAAAAGAGAGACCAAAAGAGAGCATGAATATTAAGCTATATCTCTCTGAAAACCAGCCTCAAGAGGAAAAAAAATCGTGCTATTGCTACCTTTAATGGTTTACAGCGTCTTTTAACATAGCGACCTGCAGAACTATGTTCATCCCAGTCCAACTGGTCACGATCAAAGTACTGCTTCCTGTATACAAAAAAAGTTAAATGAATTCTTCGCTTCAGATTTTATATACGGCTCACTTCTCTCTCTCTCTCTCTCTCTCTCTCTCTCTCTCTCTCTCAAATAGCATTCATAACTTCTCATTTTCCCACTGTGAATGGTTTCATTTTTCTTGCTTAGAGCTTCTAGATCCAAGGCTGAGAGAGACTCTGCCAGCCATGGATTTAGTAGTTTTAACACCAAAAAGGTGGAAAAGAGATCAGTTCTGTCCCTTTCCCCCACCTCTCAGTTTAATAGTGGCTCTTTCCTTTCTATCATCTTTAAACATAACATTGCACAAACCAGAGCATCTCTCTTACTCTTGTTAACTTTCAAAGCAGGACTGTCATCTAATTAAATGTATTTTAGCTGATGACGATTTATTAATTTTACATACATTTAAATACATCATTTTGGAAAGAAAAAAAGCACCCTTTTAAGATGACACAGACAGCACTAGGCTATACTGGCACTAGTTCTCCTAAACAGCACCTATAACTCAGTTTTTTAAAAAGTACTTTTATTAAAGTACTTCCTGATGAGTTAAACAAGGGAACATTTTAAAAAAATTATTTCTAAAACTATCTAATTGATTAAACAACAGTGTAATCTTAAACAGATTTACACCCTTTTAAGCCTATGAACTCACTACTCTTAAATAAAGGGGGGAAAACAGAGGAGCAGTATTGGGTTTTGTTCTTTCTGTTGTTACAGCTCCTGAATCCACAGCTAGCAAAGAGCAGCTCTCATACAATTACTAAGACATCCCAATGACTTACTTCTGAGTACAGATCAATCATACTGTAAACGTCGTGTTTCTGCTTCAAGCATGAAATCACACACTATGCATTGAAGGAACTAACTAGGTCTAGAGATGGGCACGAACTGGAAAAAAAAGAACCATGCGGTTCGTTGCATCTCATGAACCAAACGAACCATGAACTTGCCTTGGTACGTCAACTCGTTTGTTTGATTCGCGAAAATGTCACTTCTGGGTCAGCAGAAGGTCTGCAGAAAGCCTATCTCCCATTGCCTAGGAAACTGATTGATTGGTGCCAGGCCGTCTGCAGTGACGAACCAAAAAATGAACCAAATGAACCAGTCTAAAGTTTGTGACGGTTCATCAGAAATGGGCTCTGACGAACCACCAGTTCACGAAACCACAAACCGGCTGGTTTGTGATGAATTTTGGTTCATATTTCGGTTCATGCCCGTCTCTAACTAGGTCATCTTTACTGTCAAAATTATTATTTAGTCACTTGTTTTAAAATACTGTAATATTTATTCATATCCGATTTCTTCTACAAGTTTCAACAAACTGGCTGATCAGCAAAAAACTAGACAAAGCTGGATGCTCAATAACAAAATAGACAAAGTGTTTTTTAAACAGAATGATGAAACCTCCTTTTTATTTAGAAAAATAAAACTTACATAGCAATATGAAAAACAAATTGTATAAGTTCTCACCACTAAAATACACCATCTTAACCTATCATACCATACACATAACAAAATTTCCAATCTTACAACTTCCTCAGGCTTAAATTTATTCTAATATAAAATAAATGGCTGCCAATTTTAACATATTTAAGCATAACATTCTTTATTATCGTCTGTTAAATTCACTGTGTTAAGCTTCTCTTACATCCCACAAACCAGCTTAATTTTTTTAAATAGACAACCCTATGCCTCAATAATAGTTTTAAGTAGCTCAATACATTTACCTTGATTTTTTAATCATGTGCACTGGTAAAGGCCCTAGTATCCTCTCCATCATTGCCAGGTGTTCCTTACTATCATGTGTCTGAAACAAAACAAACATTATGTCATATACTCTAACTCAAGTAATCAACTATCGAAACTGGAATAAATTCCACCCTGCATAACTGTAACAGTACAAAGACTTTTTCAAACAAAAAAGGCATTAGGAACCTTTTGACCTTCAGCAAAATCTTGGTGTTCCCTTGTCATAATACCTGGCAGCAGCTCTACAACACATAGCGTCAAAGCAGACAAGATGTTGTAAGATTCATGAACAGATTTCCAGCATGATTTCAACTGCTTCATGGTAGCATCTAGGAGAGGCTGCCTGTCACATCCAGGCTGACATTTTCTTCCCCCAGTTTTCCTGAACTCTAACACTGAGCTACTTATTTGCTACACTAAAAGAAATATACAGGCAAATTGCATATCCAAAGTATTGTTCTATTTTATATACCAAACCAAAATTTAATCCAGAAAAGACTGGAGTGTAGTTAGTGGTAATTTTTTGGGAACAGAGGTACCTAGGTTGGATTGTGTCAAGCTGATCTTGTTCTAATCACTTCAATTAATAATACTCATATTTAAGTGGACTGAAGAGAAGTCCTAAAATAAAACAATATAAACTTACCTGAAATACTGTAAAACCAAGGTAATACTCAATCAGAATACACCCTATACTCCAGACATCACAGGGCTGGGACCATCCTAGTGCTAAAATATAAGACACAAAACAAGAGTTATTTAATGATGACATTCAGGCTGAAATTTCAAGAGCTATCACCCCCTCAACAATGCAGCTCATTATTGAAACTATTTCATTTACATATATTTTCTCTTGAACTTTTAGAAACAGAACTTAACACAAATACTATCTATAAACTCATTTAAAAATAGTAATTAAAAGGTTTTAAAAACTCAAATGGTTACATTTTTCGCTAGTAATTTTAAAAAGACTACAATAATTTTAGCTCTACTAACCTAATATAACTTCAGGTGCTCTGTAGTGTCTTGTTGACACCAAAGTGCTGTGATGTTCATTATCGTATGTTGCACTTCCAAAATCTACAACTTTAATGTCTGTGTTTTTCAGTGTGCATTCATCCTGCCTCTGCAAGAAAGTCAAAATGCCGCTTAAAACCAAAAGAACTCTCTGTACAGCTGTACTTCCAGAATCTTCCAAATATCTACTATCCATGTTCAGAACATATCCTCAATATCAACTGCGGGACTGCCTCTCCCCATATGAACCCCCGAGGACTCTTCGCTCGAGCGATAAACATCTATTAAAGATCCCTGGCCCTAGGAAGGCCCAGCTGGCATCGACCAGGGCCAGGGCCTTTTCAGTCCTGGCCCCAGCCTGGTGGAACGCTCTGTCCAATGAGAACAGGGCCCAGCAAGATTTGTTAGCTTTTCGCCAGGCCTGTAAGATGGAGCTGTTCCACCAGGCATATGGTTGATGTGAGGCAGTGCCCCCTAGCCGGGGAAGTATAGCATATGCCCTCCCTTCCAGTGACACCTTCCATCTCTCACATATTTCCCTGCCAAAATGCTCTGAAGATTGCTAAAAAGGTGGTTGTCCAGATTATGTGCCGATGTGTCTACATTTATATATGTATGTATTTTAATCTATGGTATTTAAGGTGTTTTATGTTTTTAAAATGGTATAAATTGTGAAATGTGATTTTAAAATTTGTTGTAATCCGCCCTGAGCCTGCTGATGTGGGGAGGGCGGAATATAAATTGAATATAAATAAATAAACTCTCTCTCAAAGACTAAGCAAATCAAGTTCTTAGTATAATAAATCTGACCTGATACTTTTACTGTTTATGGACCAGTAGCCAGCAAAATTTTACACCTTTTCCGTTGGTTTATCTTATGTAAACTTAAGTTAGTAACAAGCAAATGATTTAACCGCAGCCTAAAATGAAGAAATTAGCCCCTAAGATGATCTTCTTACAATCTCCAAGCTGAATCACTAGTATTATAGGATTTTAGAGCAATGCAAGATTTCAAGCCTCATATCAGGGAATACAACAAGCAACCTTAAAGCTTTAAAAAAATCCGATACATCTACATAGAATTCCTTGGGGGGGAGGGGAAGACAACTGACTTTTTTTGACAACTTATTAAATAGTTCCTTTTTATTATCTATCTATAATTGTTTTACTTCACCCCTCTTGCAAGTTGCTCAGCATAGCATAGTTGTCTCCTCCTCCAGTTTACCCTCACAACAACTTCCTGAGGTAGATTAAACTGAGACAGTGACTGGCTCATTGAGCTTCATAGCAGAGCGGTGATCTGAAACTAGCTGGGCCCAGTCCCTAATCTAACACTGTATTACACTATACTCACAGACTTAAAGAAAACGTAGCATTTGAATGTCTCATGTATGATGACAAGGCAAAGATTAGACTAAAACTTGAATAAATAGTATGTTCAACCATCAAAGATATAGAAAATACAAAGACTTCACACAGGGAGATGCCTGCCTGCCAAGCGACGGTTTCCATCAAAGGCAGAGTTATTAGCACCTATTCTAACACCCCTCTCCAATTTGAGGATTAGTCTGATGGCTGGTAATCCTGTTAGGTAACTTGTGTTTTGTGAAATGTGACTTTAAATTTTATGTGTCTTGACATAGTAACGTTTTGAGCCTGCACTGAACAGAGAAAAGCGGGCTTTAAAATGCCCAAATAAATAATACAGGAAGTAGTATTAAGCAAGTGAACTTACCATTTTACCATTGTATTTTATTACATAATCAGACTCTACAAATAAGATATTTTCAGGTTTCAGATCAGTATGAGTCAACTTATTGTGATGCAAGACTGAAAAAAGAAAAAAAACCATGGTAGAAGTTTAATATTTACACTGATGCCCAAAATCTTTGGCTCTGCAGAATTTTAAAATATTACATATACTTACAGTTTATAGACTGGCAAATCTGATAAGCCATCTTCCTAATAAGTTCAATACGAAAGGGCAAAAAGCTATTTTCTTTAATAAAGTCATAGGTACTGAGTCCCAGCAGCTCAAACACAATGCAAACATGACCACGATGATCAAACCATTCCAACATCTGTACACAACGGCTGAGGAAAAGCAAGCAACAAGAATTGTATTAAGATAAGCAGACATTTTTAATTTAACACGGAGTTCTTAATTATAGTTTATACTTACTATGTGCTGTCAGGATCCAAGGCATTTAAACGCTCCAATACCTGGATTTCTGAACGAGCAGCTTCTCGGTATCTACCAACACTTTTCACAATTTTTATTGCAACATGCATCTCTCTCCTAGGGAATAAAATAAAATATCACCCAGTTTTGATCAGGCATCTGACGAAGAGAACTTGATTCTCGAAAGCTTATGCTACAATAAAATTGGTTAGTCTTAAAGGTGCTACTGGACTCTTTTTGATTTTGCTACTACAGACTAACACGGCTAACTCCTCTGGAGCATTAACTATGTCCATTTTCAAGTGTCAAATGGTTCATTGCAGTAGATCGTAGTCACCACTTTGCATCTAACTCCAGCCTCTGACTAGCTCAAACATACAGCCCGGAAAATCTACAACAACTAATCAAACATCTGTAGTTGGCACATCAACACTTTTAGACATCATGCAAGTCACGTGGAATACCAACACTGACAAATGTGTTTTGGTGGCATCAACTCTTTTAAGAATACTTGCAAAATCAGTTTGTTATTGCAGACTTCCACATATAAAATTGTAATTAATGACTACACTGGAAATTTTAATTGTGAAAATTAAGAGCTTAGGAAGCTGCTAACATACTTCTAAGTACAGCTATTAAAAGCTGTATTATCAAACCAATCAAAAAGATGATACAGAATTGCATCCACATCCCTTGGAGGAAATTTATCATTTAGGCCTGGGGAAAGTAGTGAACAAATTGTGTTTGTGGGTCATGCTCACTGGCATCTCAACTGCAGTTTTTAAATATAAGTCACTGACAACTATTTTTGGTTCCTAGTTGAAATGGAGCAACATAAATAAGTGGTATATGATCATATATCAATTATATTTAAGTAAAATCATTGTCTAATTTTTCTACATAAAACCAAATTGTGAAAAGCTTTCCACTGGAATATTTGTCATCACAGGTTCTGTTCATACCAATCAGCAAGGGATTCCCATAAAAATATTTTGTACAGTGGTGTTTAACCATATCTTCTTGTAAGTTAAACGAATATACGCTAACAATTCCAAAAGCCAACTGGCATACTTATATCTGAATAATGGCAGCTGTATTACAGTAAACTGAGAAGCAGCTCTAAGGGTGAACTTAAGAGTCCTAAGCCTAGAGCAACTATGAATATTTTTGTACTGCTGGTCTCCACAAATCACTTGCTATGTATGTTAGCTTCTCTTGTGGCCTTGTGGCCTATTACCAATGACCTTAACAAGAGGTGAAGATAGGTGGGTGAGTAAACAAGAAATCAAGTTGTTGTTTTATCATGCATATTTGTAAACACTCCCTGAGCTGTGGGCATCACTTGAAAGATTCTGAACCCTGATGGAAGAGTCTCTATTCCCTCAAGAGCATAATTTCAATGGGTATTTGGGGCTGTGGTAGGATAGGGAAACAGCTGGTAGAGAAGTCCCTCTCTGCAGACAGAAATCTTTTCCCTCTGTTGCATCCAATCCACTGTATTCATCCATTGCATATAATGAACAGTGTGACATATTGCCTTTACTATTAGTTATTAGAACTTCAGCCATGATTCAGTGGAGCATTTTCACACATGACCAACCCACTTTTAAATACAGAACAGTTATTTGACTTGCACTTTATGGAATACAGAAAATTAAAATTATAAAAAAGCAACCTTTCGTGCTTGTTTCTGGATCTTTTAGATCATGATGCCCTTTTTTGTTTTTCAAGTGATTTATGTAATCCTCTGACCTAGTATGCTGCATTTTAGCAACAAAGAAAAAAATGTTTTTTGGGGGGAGGGAAAGGGCAAATTAGTAACATGTGCAAAGTGATTGCCAATTTATTTTGAAAATATTTTTTTTGAAGATGGAATACTTACATATGATGATCAATGCATTCTACTACTTTTCCAAATGCACCTTCACCTAAAGTAGAAACAATTTCATCTAAAAAAAGAAATGTACAATAGCTGTTATTGAGCTAGCTGAATAAAGATGAATGTTATTAAATATGTCATTAAATGTTAACTTAATCCTTGCCTTTGAATACATTATTTTATTGGACATGTGTCATGAAACAGCTATCTAACTAGTAATCTAATTTAAGCTTTTCTATTTGGAATCTGAATAGGAATATTTAACTATACAGGGGGAAAAGGAAATGCAAAAGAATACAAAGACAAAACAAAACACAGAGAGAGCAATGAAGATTTCTCAGGCCCCCTTCCCCACTCCACTTCTAACATACTATTCTAAACTGATTTTTCTGCAGAAAGGTTTTTTTTAAAAAAAGTGTTGAAAAATATTCTATACATCTTGCTCTTAGTACGTCTCCACTTTGACAGATCAGGTGACCCTCCTCATCATCCTCTATATTCTTGGATCTTTTCCTTCGGTGGCTCTTCTGGAAACGGCACCAAGATCGTCCAGCCAATCAATATATCAGAGTGAATTCAGGGTAGAATACGCAATTCATTCAGCAGGGATATTCAGGCATTCAGTTACACACCAGGCCACGAACAGTTGGCAGGAGCAATTTCAAATTCAGTCCCCAGAAATTCACAGGGCACAGTTTATGTTACAGAAGAAAAACATGGCAAGGAACAGATTTTCAGATAAATACTTAAAGTAGTAAAACAACAGAAAACACAACAGAATTTTGTCTCTCAAATACTGGATTAATAGCAAATGTAGTTTTATTATTCAATGTTAACATTTGCTATTTGAAAATTATCTTGTCATTTATGCATCTACTTCTATGAAATGGTAATTTGGATAGAGCTCCTTGAATCTCTAGTAAAAATATTAAAAATAATTGCTGTTGATTATTAACAGCAATGGCTGGCTTTTCAAGCAATCTACTTTTTATTCCATATTTAAAACAACTAAGATGTATTCAGTATGTTTAAAATGCAAGCTAAAATCTAAAATTCTCATGTTACCAGAAGATACAAGAACACTTGCACCTCAAACAATCTTAAAACTAAATATACATATTAGTACTTATCATACTGTTTAGAGATAATTCAGGCTGATTTCCTTGCTAAGTGGTAGTGTGAAAAGTAATAAAATCATTCAGTGAATTGTCACAAATTAAAGGAAACTAACTTGCTGAGTCAAACCATGATGAATTCATTACAGACTGCAAGACATTTTTTATATCCTAATTCCATTTAAATAAATACTTTCCATGTCTTTATGGGTGGAATGAAGAGTTGCCTCACTGAGCCGCAAAACTAATTCAAGAGACAACAGTGCTTGGCTACTGCTCTTTAACAGCTGTAATTTCAAAGACTGTCCAATTTAACCATCATCTGAGTTTTCCCAAGTACTGGTCTGAATAGAGCTAATGAAAACTCATGTGTCAGATGCCACTGACTATAAAAAGGTCCTCAAATATCTAACTTCATACTCTCTGTATATTAACAGGGCCTACATTTAATTATTTGTTACAAATTCCCAAGCATTTATGCTTAAAGAATCTAATATGTCACAAAGAAACTTTATATATCTAATGTAGATCTTTATTAACCAAGCTTAAAGTGCACATACCGAATGAGAGTGATGACTGGGACCATGTTTCTTATGCTTTCTTTTATGACTACTTCTCCTGCTTCGACCAGATGACTTGCTATGGCGATGGCAGTAAGTCTTTTCATAATCTCTGTGATGGTGCCTGTGGTCATCTACATCAGAGAAGTCATTTCTGTATTCTTCAACATATCTTCGGTTGTTACCGTCTCTCTCATGCATGGATTTATAATCCAAGCAGTTACTGAAAACAAAAATAAATTAAATTCTTTCACCATTTAACACAGTTGATCAAAACATAAAATTGTATGTTATACAACCTAACCAATCTGAAACATAAACATGGTAAATTTATACTAGTAATCATGTTTGCCTAGAAAATAGTTCATTCAAGGACCCATTCAAGGAAAATAGTTCATTCAAGTGAATACCACTATCAAAATGATCTGCACAAGTACTGAAAGATACCAAAATGAAGTATATGCCCTGTCACAGGATCCAGACTTCCCAATTCTCAAGAAAGTCACAATAAATTAATTGTACCTTCTATTAAGGGAGAGGGACCATTCAAACCAGGGCAACCCAGTACCCTGTTTCAAGACCTCACTCTATCTCATTTGCTAACATTCCAAAGCTCCCTGACCAGATATTTCCAAAGCCAATTAATACTCAAGTGCTGGATTACTCATGAAAGCAGCCCCTAGCTGAGCAAAACAGTCGCTACCAAAAAGGACTGTTTTGACCAAATAAGCACACCCTGTTAAGACCAAATAAGCACACTTAACAACAATGTGGGGGACAACATTGTTGGTAATGGAAAATTTTCTACTATCATTGTATTTATGCAGAAAACTTTCAATTTCTATAAATGCATTGTTCCATTAATTTAATTAGTAACAAAGACTGGATACAGTGTCTGTCAATGTTAGTATTTTAAAAGCCAAAATTAATTTTTGCAGGTGACTATCCCTAGGAAACATTTATTTCTCATATATAAAACTCTTGATTTAAACTACATTAAACGCACTTTACTGAGGTTTTTCCTAATCAAATAATTAAGTTAATTATTTTTTTTCTAGAAAAATGAGATATTTATACAGCATATAAAATTAGCATGGCATTTTAAAACCATTTTGTTTTAAATGTAAGTCAAATAAGCATCATATTAAGGATAATTTGTAGAAGAGAATTTCTGGGAAAATCCATTTCACTGAACCTTACACCTAGCAATCAAGGAAGCAATTTAGAGCCAATTCAAGAAAAGCCCTCCAACAGAAATGCTCTCCTTGCACCATTAAAGTGCTTCAACTCAAACAGGACACATGTACTTTGGCAGCTCAACTCACAGGTGACTGCAGAAGTCCTTCACTAGGCAAGATGCCTAGAGCTGGCCAAAATAATACAGCAGACTCAACTGCTAAAGGGCTAGAGCATCTCACTTCCCCCACCAGTAGTAGGAGCAACAAGAATTGGCATAAATCTTAACATAGCCGACTGCACCAACTCCACAACTTAAAAGAGCCCAATACAAAATATTTAATTGTAGTTGTATAGGTACACTATAAAGTTACAAAGAAAATATTCCTACCTCTTGTATGCCACTGTCCCTTTGTTGACAAATAATTTAACCACCTTCCAGTTCTGAAAGACTGTTATTCTGCTATCCAGCATTCAAATAAGTAAAGTTACTGGACTATAACTTTTCCCATCTCCCGCAAAGATGAAAGGTAAAAGCAGATGTCTTATAATACTCATCAGCAGACTTTAAAAGTATACATTCTCTTGAGAGTTCTATTTAACTCAATAAAAGAAATATAGTAAATACATCTTGAAACAAATCAAGCTCTACATGAAAGTACCAAAGGCTATGTTACCCTCTTAAAATACTTTTTGCTTTCACAAAAAAAAGAATAAATATAGATCAAAACATGAGCAAGATTTGGGTCCAGTAGTTGGTCTTTAAGGTGCTACTGGATCCAAATCTTGCTTTTCTACTACAGGGCTACCCACCTGAAAATATCAAAACATAGTTTTACTAAATTGATCTTCAGGAGCTATTGTTAATTTTGTTTTACGGGAACTACTATTAAACAACTCAGGATGTAAAATACTACACAAATTACAACTTAAAAATAGCTAACATTTTTAAATTGTAATTTGTATATTGCTATTTAAAACTGAAACCTCTTCTTTCCAGATTTGGTTAAAGCAACTAACAACAAATGACGACTTAACAATAAATCATTCTAGTGAACACAAGATTTTCTTAAATTGAGCTATTATTATTAGAACATCTATCATTATATTAGTCAAGAGTTATTTACCTGTCAGCAGTTCTATGTGATTTATAACATTTGTAATCTCTTTCACTGCTAGGAGACCTTCTCCGCTTTTGACTATTTGTGTTCTTTTCTTCATCCCAACAGCGTGTTCTTTTTGAATGCTTCATCTACCACAAAAAGTACAAATGCAGAAGGATTACATGCTTTAACAAAAATCTCAGAAAAAGTAATGAAGGATACAATTCTATGTTCAGTCACTTGAAAACATGCCCTGCTGAAATAAATGGGACATGTATATCCCTGATCTGTATGTCACCTGTGTCTGTGAAAGGTATTTATAGAGACACAATCATGCAGGAAGACTATAAAAGAAATATTCCATTAACAACAAAATCCAACAAAATCTTCTGGGAGGCATATTGCCTACATATTGCTTTGAAAATCCACCCTTAATCACTTTATTGGAGTAAGGAGACTGCACTAATGAACATTCAGAACTACAGTCCAGATCACAAGTATGTGACATAAAGAACTACAGTATATCTATATAAAGTATTTTGATTAGGGCACATTTCCAAAGTAGAAGTTTTTTTTAACAACCATTTTTTCCCTTCAGAAAATAACTTAATCAGAAAACAGTCTCCATTCTCACCCTAGAAACTGCACTGTAACATTAGGGGGTTGGACTAGATGACCCTAGGTACCTTTCAACCTTATGATTACAATATTCATGTTTTCAAGAGAATCCATAATATTAACATTTAACATAGCATTTAACATTTAATGACAAGGAAGGAACAACAGCTGTTATTTAGGACAAGGACCAATTTTTGGTTTTAGCTATTTTACCAGAACATAAAATTTATAAAATACAAGGATTAGAGAGATGCAAGTTTAAAAAGGAATATAGAAGATTTTAGGAAGCTGCACTACATACTGTATTCAGGCATAAAGGAGGAATATGGAGAATCAAAGTAAAAGTATGAAAATACAAATGGAATGTTCATATCTTCATCCATAAAACTAATGGACTGACAAAAGTACAGCCTAAATAGGTTGCAAAAGTACTCATTACAAATTGATTCTTAAGTTAGAGGGCACAAGTGCCCAAATAAATTCTTTAAAAGTTCCACTATGTGCTGTAATGAGCATATGGAGTTGCTCTATGTTGCTCCAAATTCCGCCTCACTCATTTCACCATATTTTAGTTTTTCTAACATGCAAATTCTCAGTATTACAAAATCCTCTCAAAGATAAGTTACCAGAGTAGACCAGTCACATCAAATACAATACCATGCTAAAAGTTATTCTACACAAAATTTGCCATAAAACCAGCCACAGCATCCCCCCCCCCATTTAAAAAAAACACTCAGAAACACAGCAAAGTGCTTAAGTGCTCTTCCCTCTGGTCACTACCTTAGTCTCCTGCTGCCTCTGAAATTATATACCCTGCTATTTCCCACGTAGTGGAAAAAAACCTTCTAAATTTCCTATCATCAGCACAACCTGGTGTCCCATGGAATTTTACTGATAGCTCAAGATTGCAACACGCAGACTGCTGTAAAAAACTCAATAGTACATAATCCCGGTCACTGATCGTTAGTGAGATGAATGCTGCCACTAAATAGATAAAATATAACGTTTCGTCCAAACTGAGCTTTTATTATGGCCAAGTGTCGGGTCACACCTAGTAGGCCTCTTTTTTTCCTTTTTGGCTCGCCAATGACACACCTCTTTTAAATCGGGCTAGCGACCAGGCCAAGCACGCATAGATCCATTGCACTGGATGCCCGCGCAGCGTAGGTGAGACGCGGAACTCTTTGCTTCGCCAGCCAGACGTTTACATCGCTCCTGGGCACCGGAGGAAGGATGGCGAGTAAACAGAGACGGGGCCTGGAATTTCAACTGATCTCCAGGTTACAGAGCTCAATTCCCCCCGCCCGAGGAAACGGCAGCTTCTGACAGCGGACTCCACGACATCTCACCCCCGCTGAGCTCCCTGCCCTCCCCAAACTCCAGCCTCTCCAGACACTAATTCTCCAGAAATTCCCCAAGCAGAAGATGCCAACCCTAGGTAAACGGGATTTTGCAGAATACTTTACGCTCTCCCCTCTTCTTGCATTAGATTTTCTGAAGCACATATATAGGGGAAAGCGCCAGAGGACAGTCGCCTGGGAACAGGGGCTCCCTGAGAAAGGACATCACGCCCACACTTGTTCAAAAGAGCCAGGAGAAAGAACAGGTCCTCCCCAGTCCTTCACTACTTACAGCCGACGTCTGAGCAAGCAACAAAACTGCCTTCCGTCACAGCACACAAACAAACAAAATGGCGCCTTCCGTCCCCCTCCCTCTCGATTGTGAGGAGCAGCATTATTACGTCACTCAGGCGCAGGGCGGTTATGAGTAAAGAGAACGCGAGCGGGAGTTTACGCTCCGCCCTAAGAGGAAGTGAGTTGCTCAGGTTGTTGCTGGACTTACCTGGTCGGCTGGCCGGAGTTCAGGCTGGGAAAGCGCAACTAGTTTCTTCTCTCACGCTCAGTCTTGTGACTCACACAAGATACTAGTAGCTGGCTTACAAGTAGGGTTGCCACTCTCCAAGTGATAGCTGGAGATCTCCTGGAATTATATCTGGTCTCCAGATGATAAAAATCAGTTCCCCTGGAGAAAATGGCTGACTTGGAAGGTAGATTACATGGCATTATACCCAACTGAGGTCCCTCCCCTCAACCCCCCCCCCCCCAAAACCTACAGGAATTTCCTAACATGGACCTGGCAACCCTACTTACAAGACTAGAAAATTGAAATGGGATCACACTACAACTCCCTGAATTATGTTTGTAACGAGTCTACATCTTGCTTGCAGGTGTCCACTTCCGTTCAGGATGTCGCACTGGTGTAAATCTGTCATTTATTCTAATTTGATGCACTCAGTCTTTCCCCGGTGACGCTTACCTACAGTAGAACACACCCGGGAGTGTCATTCACTGGGACTGAATGATGAGGAGAGAACCAGGCTAGTAGGGGAGCAACTTAGGCCTTCTCAAGAGGAGAGATTGGGGTTGCAAAATGGAGACATATTAGGTCAAATTTGGATAGTAAACTACCTCTACCAGCCACCATAAAGGTTGCAAAATTGCAGCAGACCACATGAGCTCTCAAGATTTTTTTCATCAACGGTTTCATTGAATAAACAACAAAACTCCAAGACAGCATACTCTGAATGATGATGCAGCTCGAATGCAGAAAGATTTCAAGAATGTATGGAATAATAATGTATGGGATGGCCAAAAGCAGTTTTGCTGCCTTTAAATACACAAAAACAAAAGGCCGGACATAGAACAGGAAGCTGTCAGTTTTGTAGGATGTTTGAATCTATTAGATAAGGTATATCAGAATCTATAATTGTCACATTCTTTGCTTCCTTTCCTTGTCTGCCTCTATAAGTATTCTTTGTCATAGTTTTAGCATTAGTGGATGGAAAGTAACCACGAAGCAAGAAAGTTCATTCATTATGCAGACAGAAACTTGCGTAGGGAAAGCTCATGTTTGAAAACCTATAAAAGGCATAAAATCAAGCCAGCATTCATACAATACTAATCAACAGGAATCTTAAGAAATGTTGGCAGATAGATTGATAAACAGGAAGGTCAAACTGTAAACCCCCATCCTATGATTGCTAACTCTGGGTTGGAAAGTTCCCGGAGAATTTTGGGAATGGGGCCTTGAGGGTGGTATTCAGGGAGGGAAGGACCCTCAGCAGGGTGTAATGCCAAATTCTATCCTGCAAAGCAGCCATTTCCTCCAGTAAAATTGATCTGTCACCTAGAGATCAGCTGAAATCCTGAGAGATATCCAGGTGCCTCCTGGAGGTTGACAACCCACCATATACCCATCCAGTGTGACTAACAGAAGCTGCAAAAATAATTGTATTGGGGCTTTATTACAATTTATAACAGAAGCTACAAAAACAATAATACTGTATTTGGGCTTTGTAAATTAACCACACATACAAACACACACACACAAAGCAGAGTTAAATAAGCTTCGGAAGGGGAAAAAGCTGATGACAGTGCCATCCTAAGCAGAGCTGTATCCTGTAAAAGAAAAAAAAAGTGAAAATGGAAATTCATTTTGGAGGGAATGAAGGTTTGTAAAGTAGCCTGTTGGGCAGTTAATTTTTGGACATGAAAAAATAATTTCTGGAATGTGTGTCTGGTAGAAAATATACCATTAAGGGGGGATTAACAGCCCCATGGTGCAAAGTGGTAAACTGCAGTACTGCAGCCCAAGCTCTGCTCACAACCTGAGTTCGATCTTGGTGGAAGCTGGGTCAAAGTTGACTCAGCCTTCCATACTTCTGAGGTCGGTAAAATGAGTACCCAGTTTCCTGGGGGTAAAGTGTAGATGACTGGGGAAGGCAATGGCAAACCACCCCGTAAAAAGTCTGCCAAGAAAACGTCATAATGTGCTGTACCCCCATGGGTCAGTAATGATTTGGTGCTTGCACCTTTACCTTTTAAGGGGGGATTAATTATGCACAATTGATTTTTGGAAGGGGAGTATTGGGGAGGAATTTCTGAGTGAAGGGATTTTTTAAAAGAAGAAATCAGGTTGGAAATAACATTTTGAACAGGGAGATTATTTTGATTAAATGGGATTAAAAGGAAGTGAATGTGAAGGGAATACATTTTTGCAGTGCAAAGATTTATTTAGGAAGAATGGATTTTTGGAAGAGGATCTAGTGGGAAATGTTTTTTAAAAATAGATGCAGTTTTTCAAGGAATTTGTGTATAAACTAATATTGGAGAGAATGATCATTTTGGTAGATTAATATGTAAAGGGAGAAAACATTTTCAGTAGCTATAGTCCCTGGCCAACATTGAACAAAGGGCAGAAACAGAGAAAGTAGGACCACAACTGATTCTATGATGCTAGTTCGAATGAATACACAACTCTGAAGATTCTCAATTCACCCAGAAGTGGGTATTCAGATTATTATCGAGGACTCCTAAATATCTTCAGTGGGCCTTCTGCTACAACAGATTGCCACTAATGTCATGCTACAATCTATACATTCCATTTTCTGCCTTCACCGAGGTTTGGATTTGACTCTAAAAATGGCCTTTCCTTCTAGAACCATCTTCATTTTTATCTTATTTGAGTGCACAGATCGCTCACTGCACCAACCTTCTGTTTCTAAATCACTAAATTTTTATTGCCCTATAACTGGATCCAGAATCCTTTCTTTTTTAACCTGCTCAAAGAACATTTTTTGTGGGATGCAGAGCGCGTGCTAGCACATTGCGTGTGATTCTGCCTTTACCTATCAGATTTATTTGCTGCCCAGCCATCTGGACCCCCTTCATAGGTGTACGACTGTCTACTGGACCCAAAAATCAGTCGTTATTACTTTCCCTCCCACACTTCCTCCATCCATCCCTTCTATTTGAGTTTATACCTTTGGTGCCTGAAATCAGTCTTGCATTAATTTAGATAGCTACTTCCTCCTGCTTTTGGTGCAATATGATGTGCTCCTTAATAAATTTTGGTTTTGATTTTCTTTTCTACCTGGGTTCTCCATATTCTTTCCAAATTTGTGGATGCTCTTCATCACATAGTTGCAGATGCTTAGAACTTCTGTATGAGTCATTGCTCTTGAGTCACAATACATGTTAAAATCCAAACTATCAGCTCTGAAGAAAAAAAAAAGAGGCTATAGAGTAGGGTTGCCAAGCGCCAGATGGTGGCTGGAAATCTCCCAGAATCACAACTGATCTTCAGGTGACAGACATCAGTTCTGGAGAAAATGGCTGCTTTGGAGTGTGCACTCTATGGCATTATACCCTGCTGAGGTCCCTTCCCTTGCCAAACCCTACCCTCTACAGGCTTCACCCCTCAAATCGCCAGGAATTTCCCAACCCAGACTGGACAACACTGCTATAGAGAGGAGGGTCACTCCTTTACTCTGGAATATTTTATTGTGGATTTCTTATGGAAAATGGGTCATATCTACCCTGACACACATCCAGAGTACACATGTTGCTAACCACCCACTATAACACTCACTATGATGATGATGGCTTCCCCTTATCATTTGACCCTAGCATCTGGTATTGCTGCTTTGAATGTGATGGTTCTGTTTAGCTGTCATGACTAATACTATTGATATACCTATTATCCATGAACTTGTTTAATCTCTTTTTAAGACCACTTAATGCAGTAATCATCAGCATACCTTGTGGCAGTGAATTCTAAATTAACTGAAAAAGTAATGTTCACAGCTTTTCTTTGGGAGGCTAAATAAATTTGTTTTTCTTGCATCTGTGCGCCAAAACACAGTACATGACTCAATTCACAGTCAGACATACATTGGGGAAGCACATCTTAAACAGTGCTGTAAGGGAGTGTTGTGAGGAAGCACTAAGAGGGGGGAGGAGGAGCTTCTGGTTTCCTTCCGTGTTGTTTAGACAGTGTAAATGGCATGGTGGGTGCTTTTTGTCCCTTTCTCCAGCTCCACATGCCTGTCACAGATTTCCAGCACATTGCTGGCCCTGATACAGTGTCGTTTGTCTTGCAGTGCTTGGCATTAGTAAGGATTCATTCACAAATCCAGTTAAACGTGCATAGGATTGCAGACTTCCTTGATAATGGATCTCACGATTTTGTTAGTTGCTACTGAATTTAGGATTTGTTTTGAGATGGACTTTTGTCACCAACCAAATTCTAACTGTGAAAATGAGCTTCCTGGTTGTAAGAAATATATATGTTGCCATCAATAGTATAGTAATTATTTTAGTTCTTATTTGCTACAATATTGTATTCATCACAGTACTTCTAAATGTATTTTTTCTCATGTTGGAATATATACACTCTATCTGATTAGTAAAAAGTGTTATAGACTACTCTGGTTAATCAATATATTATATACTAATACCACCATTTAGGTTTGCTGTGCTGGAGAAGGGCAACTTTCAGAAAGCTTTAGCTTTAACAGGGGGTTAGGCAAGGTTCTTTGTTTGCCCCACTTCTTTACAACGTATACCTAAATGATCTGATGTTGTTCCTTTCATCTCCGAAGTTCCATGCTTCCAGGGAGTGGTGGGGGGAGATATATTCCAGCTGCAATTCAGATGTTTGTGTCTGGAGCCGGCCTGGTGACCTGCCCCAACTGCCTTCCCCAGCCCCCCCTCAGCATGCGCCCCCCACCTCCACTGCAGTGGACACAAGCCTCGGGGGTCCAGTGAGCCTGGTGGGGAGCAGCGCAGTGGCAGGAAGCAGAGCAGCTGCGGCCACGGCAGTTGCCTGGCCGCAATGAGCAAGGAAGACCAGCAGCAGGCAGAGGGTGCCTGGAGCTGATGTGGCAGCAACAGCCATGGCCCCAGCTCAGCCCCGGGATGGGCGAAGGAGAGGAGAGTCTCGCAGAAGATTCCCTGATGGTGCAGAGCCAGCAAATGGTGCAGTGGCACCCCAACCACAGGCACAGCACTTGGTGGCACTCAGGGAGGAGCCAGGCCACTGGAAGGAAGCCAGGCAAGACCAACAGCTGTTTTTCCCCAGGGCAGGGATTCCAGTCCCACCTCATAGCTGGATTGACAGCTTGGGGTGAGTGGCAGCCAATGCCTCTCCCAGCTGCACCTTCATGCCGGCCAGGATTAGCCCCAATGCTGCCAGGGCCAGTGAGACAGCTGGGAGACGGGCCGATGGGCCAACCAGAGGACAGGGGTGGAGTCAGGGGTTTTGGCCTGCCATACCCCAGTACTGGGCCTTGCTTGGAGAGTGGGCTTGTGGGGAGAGGGGTGGGGACTTCATTAGGGGAGGGTATATGAGGGCATAAGGTCCCTGGCCGAGGAGGAGGAGGACTGTGCCTGAAGTAAGGGCAGCTTTCCTGGGCAGAGGAATGATTGTAAGGGTTCAGTGCCCTGTCTTCCCCTCCGCCCTATTGAGGTCACGAAAGGGGCCGCCCTCAAGGGGAGCCTGCTGGGCATTGGTTGGTCAGGCGACCACTAGGTGGTGTCCTTTTCCGGGGTGGCAGCAGGCAAGTTGGCAGCACCACAATGGACCAGTTGGCACGTGGACCCAGAGAGGGGGAGCCTCACAGTTTAATTCAAAAATAACCCCACAGCTACTCTATGACATTGCTATTTGGATCTCAGTGATTACAGAATCTTTTGATCATCCCCTTTGCCAATTTATATGTAGGATAATAGGCATTCCTCAGTGTGTCTTAAATGTATCTCCAGGGCTGATTTAGGCCAAAAGTCACTGGAAGCTAGAGCATGGCTCAGTGCTTTTAAGTTAAGAATAAAGACCATCTTTGCCACAGAAACAGGCGGGGCGGGGGGCGTCGGGGGGAGCGGCGCAGCCGCGACCCCCGGGGGCCCCCGGCCCGCCGGGGGCGGGGCGGGGGGCGTCGGGGGGAGCGGCGCAGCCGCGACCCCCGGGGGCCCGGCTGTCTTTGTCTTTGTCTTTGTCTTTGTCTTCGCCTTCGCCTTCGCCTTCGCCTCCGGTCCTCCGGGATGGGGATGGGGAAATTTATTTTTGGCATCCTCTTTTACATGCAAAACTTAAAACTTTTGTGGTACAAAGTTGTAATGTTATAAAATGGTAATAATGTCATAAAATTGTAATTTTTCTAACAATCCAACTCAAATAAGCATATAGATAATTCAAACAGTATAGCTTCTATAATCATATTAGCCATAAATATTAAACATACCTTTTAAACATTAAGTAAAAAGTGTTAAATACTCAGTAGAGATGGATCGAAGGTTTTATCTTAAATCCTGAGCAGCTTGAAACCTTCAAGTGAGAATTGAAAACACGTTTCTCTTTTTCAGAGAAACTGTTTGTCAGTACAAAATAAATGGGATGGATGTTTTTGTTGCACTCTCCAAACCAGGAGACAGACTCCTCCTAAGAGTTTAATGGCTTCTTTCATTAACAAACACTAGTCTTTTTCATTAAGTGAGGTATCAAAATATAAATGTTTCCTTACATAAAACATAGAAAAATAGAACAGATGAACACAACAAGAATTAAGTTTCCTAACATTTCTTAATGAAATCTAACTCAGTCAGATTAACGATGAAATGCATTCAAGTTACCGTAGCACATATTACAAGGGTAACTTTCCTGCCTAGATCTTCATGTGATTTCTTTTGCCTAAAACCCTGATCTGCTATTTGGATTTTTTATATATTTTATATATATTTTTTATATATTTTCTTATGCAGAAATCTAAGATCTTTTCATATGATAACATAGATAAATATCAAACCAATCATAATTTAATTCTTTTTTACTATTTCCAATCATGTGACATTCTACCTAGCCAAAAGTACCACTATGCCCAGCTGCAAGATAAGAGAGATGGATAGTAAAAATGACAGGAAAAGTTACATGACCAGATCATCCTTGGTCTCTGCTAACAATTACAGAACATTTATCTGATACTGTTCACTATTTTTAATTGGCTGTCAAAGATAAAGAAGCACCAGTTATACACCATACTAGAAAAAGAACTACAGTGAAGTTCATACAGCGTTATTTAGAATGCATATGTTTCACTAAGTATGTGTTCTAAACCATAATCAGGAGTCTACTGGTTTGAATCCCACTACTGACATGAGCTCAGTAGGTGGCCTTGGGTCAGCCACTCCTCTCAGCCCCAGCTCCATTGTGGGGATAAGAATAACACTAACTTGTTCACTGCTCTGGGTGAGGCACTAATATGTGTAGAAGAGCGGTATATAAGCAAAGTTATTATTATTATTTATATTTCCATGACGCCATCCCTTGACCTGTGAAATTAAGTATTTTGATAAATATGAAAGTGATACAAAATATAAATGCATTGCATAATGTGTGAGTGTACATATACAAACTTTAAAAATTGTATTGGATAATACCACAAAGTATGATTACTGAGAAAGCTGCTTTCACTGCTTTCAGTGTGGAGAGCTCCTTGTAGATCAAAACAACCTGGCGAGCTGTCTTCATGCAGAGTGCACTTGATTCTCTTGGCTTTCAATTCTGCTTTCGTTCAGCATGGGTAAATCAATGTGTCAGCAGTAAACATTTGTATCACTCCTCTCTGAATGACCTTTTAAATTTTACTGCCTATCGTGTCAAAGCAATTAAAATTAACAATACAGTTACTAAGCTGTTAAGATCAATTAATGGCTTTTAGGCTTTATTTATTGATCTAGTGACATCTTCAAAACCCACTGGTAACAGACTATACATACTTCTCTTCTATCCACAATATATACACAAGTATTGATTACATATTCTTATCTTCTAAATTACATATTTAAATGACATATTCTTATCTCCTAAATTAATTAGTCAAACTCTTTACATCAAGGATTTGTGACAAGTTGTGGACAGCCTATGCTTGGACAGAATGTACACTGAGAATAATGGACATCAAACAAATTGGAAACTAAATAAATCACTTTTACTTAACAAAAATTTCTTCTGAAGTCTCTTTAGAAATTAAACAATAGAAACAAATAAACTATGTGGCATTCCTCAAATCCACGTGTAGGATGCTATGGAACTGGTACTTAGAGGGAAATTAATCTCCATTGCCTCCTGTCATGAAGAGCAAAAAGAAAACATTAGAAATGAAATTATATCTAGAATAAGAAAACTAGAAGATGAACACAAAAAAGGCCGCCCAATCTATAAACTTACTTGCTTGAAAATTAAAGGAAAAAACCTCCTCACATTCTATACAAGCTATTAAAGGCACCCAGGAAAAACTCAAACTAATTATGTAAAGTCGAAGGCTTTCACGGCCGGAGAACGATGGTTGTTGTGGGTTTTCCGGGCTGTATTGCCGTGCTCTTGGCAAGACCACGGCAATACAGCCTGGAAAACCCACAACCATACTTCTGTAAAATTAGCCAATTTATTTTCTGAATACTATCAAACCATTTGTACATCAGACAATCCTGACACTAATCATATTTTAAATTATTTATCATCACAGGAAATTATTTGGAAAACAACTCACAAGAACATAAACAATATCTGGACCAACCAATCACAACAGAAGATGTTACAGTCACTATCAAATCCTTGAAAAAAATAATAAAGCTTCAGACAGGGATGGATTCCCTGCCAAATTTTTACAAAAAAATACATTCACCTACTTTCAACTCCACTAAATGCCACATGCAACTCTGTTATGATAGGAGATAGCATCCCTCTATCTTGGTCAGAGGCTGAAATAGTAGTTACTCCAAAAAAGGACAACGATATTACAAATACTAAATCTTCTCAACCAATACCCTTACTGAATCAAGACCAAAAGATCTTTACAAGCATATTTGCCAAAACATTGTCTAAATTTAAATAACCAATTACATTCACCTTGACCAGACTGGCTTTATGCCAATAAGGAATCTTTTTGACAATACACGTAACACTTTAACTATAATTAATTTCTGTGTAGCATACAAAACCCCTGCATTACTTCTGACCTTTGATATAGAGAAGGCATTTGATTAAGTGGAAATACCATATCTAAAACTTTTACTTCAAAAATGGGTTTTGGCAACCAATTAATGCTCTTTATCTTTCTACAAAAGCTACAGTTAGGACCAGCAATGTACATTTGATTGATATCCATATAGCAAGGGGAACTAGACAAGGCTGTCCCCTTTGTATTGTCGAAGGCTTTCATGGCCAGAGAATGATGGTTGTGGGTTTTCCGGGCTGTATTGCTGTGGTCTTGGCATTGTAGTTCCTGACGTTTCGCCAGCAGCTGTGGCTGGCATCTTCAGAGGTGTAGCACCAAAGGATAGAGATCAGTGGTGACACTGAGAGATCTCTATCTTTTGGTGCTACACCTCTGAAAATGCCAGCCACAGCTGCTGGTGAAACGTCAGGAACTACAATGCCAAGACCACGGCAATACAGCCCGGAAAACCCACAACAACCATCGCTGTCCCCTTTCCCCATTTCTTTTTGCCATAACTATAGACAGGGCCGGTGCTACCATTAGACCAACTAGGCAGCCGCCTTGGGCACAGACCTCAAGAGGGGCATAGTTTTATACAAATTACTTTCTTGGAAAAAATGCAACAGAGCACCCCCTAAATGGTCCTGTCCACAGACATCAAGCAGCTCAAAAGCTCACGGTAACATTTTTTTAATTTATTTATTTTATACCCTACCCTACCCACAGATGGCCTAAGGGTGGCTAACATTAAAAAATACATTAAAATCACAGAAACATAAAATCAATAATATTTTTTTAAATGATTAAAATAGTCCAGGAGCAGGCTATTTAAACAAATATTGGGAGTCCTTATACAAACATGGCAGATGGCTGAGGGCAGCTCCAGAAGAAATGGTGGTCTTAGATGGAAGAAGAAGGACACTCGCTGGCACTCAGCCAAAGGCCCAGCAGAACATCTCCATTTTACAAGCCCTGCAAAACTGTAACAGGTCCCACAGGGCCCAGATCTCCAGCAGGAGAGCATTCCACCAGGCCAGGGCCAGGGCAGAAAAAGCCCTCGCCCTGGTTGAGGCCAGATGGATGTCCTTTGGGCCAGGGACCACCAGGAGTTGCTTGTCTGCAGAGCACAACACCCTGCAGGGGACGTAATGGAGGAGGCGGTCCCACAGGTATGGAGGTACCAGTCCATGAAGGGCTTTAAATACCAAGGTTAACACCTTGAACTGGATCTGGAACTCCACTGGAAGCCAGTGCAGCTGGCACTGCACATGATGAATATGCGCTTGGATGGGCGTTCTGGTAAGAACGCGTGCCGCTGCATTCTGGATCAGCTGTAACTTCCGGGTCAGGCCCAAGGGCAGTCCAGGATAGAGTGAGTTGCAGTAGTCTAGCCTGGAGGTGACCATTGCATGAATTACTGTGGCCAGGTCCTGGGGTGAAACATAGGGCGCCAGTTGCCTGCCCTGTCAAAGATGAAAAAAGGCAGACAGTCATGACCTGGGCCTCCATTGAAAATGTGGCATCCAAGGTCACACCCAGACTCCTCACCATCAGTGAAGATTTCAATTCTACCCCATCGAGGGCTGGGAGCCAGTTCCCAGGTCAATTGCCCCATGATCCAGACACAGAACCTCTGTCTTCAGGGGATTCAATTTCAGGTGACTCTGATGTAACCATACCGTCACAGCCTCAAGACCCTTGACCAAGGAATCCAAAGCAAGATCGGACTGGCCATGTGTAATGATTCCAAGTAAATGTGTGCATGTATCTTTAAATGCTTGATGAGATAGGTGAAGAGTGGGGGGGGGGTGAAGGAGATGGATGAGTGAGTGATATGTGTCAGGCTATGGCATTCCAGACTTGATAGTCTGTTTCACTCCCTTCTGCAAGAAGATGAGGTCTTTTGATTTCGAAAGGTTTATTGTGAAAGACAGCATTCAAGCCCAGATGTGCATATTCCAGGATTAGAGATCCTGGCCGAGCAAAGCGTTGCTAGGAATGAATCATAGAGTAAAGGTTGTTACATTTCACACTCCCGGAGCCCAGCCTCCCCCCCGAGTTCATACAGCAAAACTTCTCAGAGGTGCGTTGAGCTGGCCAAGGTCGAAACAGCAGATAAGACAGGATCCTTTCCCATGGAATTGGCTCCTTGCAGGTGTTGCCTGGAACAGCAGATAAGACAGGATCCTTTCCCATGGAATCGGCTCCTTGCAGGTGTTGCCTGGAGGGAAAGAAGTCTAAACACTACACGATTAAATATGGCGTTACTTAGGTTAAAACAGTTTCTTACAATATGATTGGTTGAGGACTGAGAGGGTGGGTGGAGTGAATGCAGTTTGAGACTGAGAGTAGAGAGAAAATTTTAGTCAGAAGAAAGCAGGCTAGCTGTGTGCTGCCTGAATATGTTGAAGTGTTTATGAGAGAAATATAACCTGTGTGGAACCTGAACTGAGCATGTTTGTGAAAGGACACTCACTCAGGGAAAGAGAGGCCAGCTGTGTGAATGAGAGTAAATGAAGTAACTGTAAGAACCGAGAACTACGTTTATGAAACCAATACGCTTCTTGACTAAATAAAAGTTTATTTTTGTTTTGTTATATCCCAGTGTAGCTGTTATTGCTATATCCCATTCCTATCTTCAGGGCCACATAGAACCACGAAGGAGCCTGACGCTTAGGAACGTTACCAAAGGGAAAATTTAAATAAAATATCTTGGAATAAAATATTCCTGGTGGCAGCAGACTACCCAGAGGGTTAAGGGATAGATTAAAAGAAAAATCTACCCTAAAGAAAGTAAAAGTCATAACACCATCCATCAGCAGATAGAGCTGAGTGTCATCCGCATACCGGTGACAACCTAGCCCAAAGCTGCGGGCTAACCGGGCAAGAGGGCACATATAGATGTTAAATAGCATCGGGGAAAGAATCGCCCCCTGAGGGATGCCACATACTAAAGAATGGTAAGCAGACATCTGTTTCCCAAGTGCCACCCTCTGTCCTAGATTGTGAAGGAAGGAGTTCAGCCATTGCAGGGCTGTTCCACGAATCCCCACATCGGCAAGGCAGTGAGTCAGAAGATTATGATTGATCATGTCAAATGCTGCTGTAAGATCTAAAAGTATCAGCAGTGCTGACCCACTCCGGTCCAGGTGTCGCCGCAGATCATCTGTGAGGGCAACCAGAGCCGTCTCTGTACCATGGCCAGACCTGAAGCTGGACTGGAATGGATCCAGGATAGAGGCATCACCCAGGTATACCTGCAGCTGTTCCACTACTGCCCTCTCAATTACCTTACCCAGGAATGGAATATTCGAAACTGGGTGATAATTGGCTGGATCAGCAGGATCCAGTGATGGGTTCTTTAATAAGGACTGCACCACTGCCTCTTTCAGTGAGTCTGGAAAAAACCCAGAACTCAGAGAAAGATTAATGATGTCAGCTAATGGTGCCCAAATCCCATCACCACCACTTTTCACCAGCCATGATGGGCATGGGTCCAGTGGGCACATGGTAGGTTTCACAGCATGCAGGACCCTGCCCACCTCCTCCTGGGAGAGTGGCCTGAATTGATCTAATATCAACCCTGAGGACAACCAAGGGGCCTCCAGTACATATACTGCATCAACTGTGGTGGACAGATCCCAGCGGAGCGACAAGATCTTATCCGCAAAATAGTCTCCAAAAGCCTCACAGCTTATTACCGAATTTACATTTTTATTTGTCCCATGCGTGACGTTAAAGACCAAATCACTCTGAAGAGTTGTGCCGGGCGAGAACTAGTGGACGCAGTGGAAGCTGCATAGTAGTCTCTCTTTGCAGCTTTCAGTGCCATCTCATAGGCCTTCATAAACATCCTATAAAACGTTCTTGTCATTTCATCATGAAGTCGCCGCCACACTCGCTCTAGCCATCTCAGCTCCCATTTGATTTGTTGTACCTCATCAGTATACCAAGGAGCTACTCTAGTTCGGGGGCGGAGAGAGCAACGGGGAGTGATCTCATCAATAGCTTTAGAGAAACGGGCATTCCAGTCCTCTATCAGCTCATCCAATGAGCCACCAGGGGGCATCGGATCCTGCAGAGCGTTCTGCAATTCAATTGGATCCATTTGACTCCACGGGCGAGCATAAATCAGCTCGTTGCCCAAGCAGGAGGGGGTCATGGTGCCCAGACAAGCCCTCAGGATGAGGTGGTCTGACCATGGCACTGCTATAGCTTCATCCAGATCCACTTGTATCCCGAACCCAAAGATCAAATCCAGTGTGTGTCCTGCTCGATGTGTGGGCATTGATACAAACTGGGAGAGTCCTAATGCTCCCATGGAGGCTATCGTGTCCATGACCTGTGAGAAGGTAGCATCATCAGCATAGACACTGATGTCCCCTAAGACCAGAAGCCTGGGGTACTCCAAGGCCCAGCCAGCCACCGCCTCTAACAGGCCTGGCACAGCATCTGCTGGTGCGCTGGGCGATCGGTACGCCAGACAGATGGCTATACTCTCCTCGGCATCCCACACCAGGCCCACACAATCAATGCCAGCAATCTTTGGCAAGGGGAGCAGCCTGATGGAGAAAGACTCTCGAATGAGCACCACTACCCCAACAAGACATTTCCCAATATGTAAAACAAATATGAGAAACCTGTACCATAAATGTGTTGGAATATATGTGTGTTGCAAGGTCTGAGATTCAGTCATTATGGGGTTAATGTGTTTACCTACCATGCTATCGTTTAGATTGACCTGGAAGGGGAACCTGGCTCAAAGCCAATAATCTGCAAGCCTGGAAAACTTGAGAGTGTTTGTAAACTGTTATTGGTCAACAGGTCAGGTGATTTTCTTTCAGGGTCAAGAAGACAGAGGAATAAGAAGATTCTCCATTCAGTTATCCCAGCTCTTTGTTTGTAACCAGTAGTGAGAATGTAGCTCCAGCCATTTGTTATTTTGTAGGCAATCCTGTTAACCTTTTTCCTTTAGAAGTAAATGATTTTAAAAGCTAAACTCGTGTGCTGACTCTCTATTGATTCAAGATCCATTGCACCTCTGAAGAAAAGCTATTTTTTAACCTTTTTCCCCCAACCAAGTGGACCAGTTGAAGTAATTATTAAGGTGAAAAAGATGCTAGCGATTTGTGTATATTGTTCTTTGAATAACAGCAGTATGGTATGGCTTTGGATAGGCAATATGAGATCATTAACTCTCAAAAAAGGCAAACCTTATGAGTTATATCATCCTGCTTTCAGATAATACTGCCAGTCATTGCTGCATCTCAAAATAGTCTAGGAGACTCAAAGTTATCTCAGAAGTCTCAGTCAACTTGAGAGGAACAATCCTTACTGAAACTACTCCTTTTTAGCTCTCCAGAGAGCCAGCTAAAAAGAAGAAAGCAAACAAACAAAGTAACTGCAGACAAAAGTATCTCCTTTTCAAGTACAACATAATTCTCTCTCTCATTGTCTCACAGCAAACATGAGAAGGGGGTGGGAGTAGAAGACACTCTGTTGTGCCAGCCAGGAAAAAGGTGGGGAAATAGCTTCCAATGCTACAAAAAGAAACTTTTCAGCAACTTGAGGAAGCCAAGCAAGAAGTGAGAAGGAGAACAAAAGGGAAAAGGTGGGAAACTGCCTCCAGAGCTAAGAAAAAACCCCACTTCATAGAGCAAACTGTATCCCAGCAACACCAAGAGAAGCGGCAGAGTGGAAAACACTAAATCTTCACAGCTATTCTGCTGTGTCTGGAAAGAAATGGGCAGAAAGTCAGCTTCATGGCTGCAATAAAAGGGAGGAAAGTAGGGAAATTCTACTGTAGCAATGCGCAGAGCATACTTGCTGCAGAGGAACAAGTGCAGGGAAAAATACCTCTGCACTAGAACCTACAACTATATAGTCAAGCTTTTAAGGTTTCCTCAAAATCTGAAAATCCTTTAAAGAGTTATGATGACCTCGTCCAATCCTTAAGGCCACTTTCGGTAGGTGCTCGAGAGGGAAAACTGGTCAAGACCAATTTGTCATCTAAACCTTGGTTTGATCAAAGCTGTATTTGTGCTAAAAATGCTTTAATCTATGCCTATAAGCTAGCACTGAGAGCTGATGAAAAGACCAGACAGGATGCATATCGTTCTCTTTCATTTTTAAAAAAGAAAGATAAATCACTGGTTGCCCGCTGTAAGAAAGAACATACCCGAAAACTGTGGGCCAATATAATTGAAGCAGCTACAAGCAAAAACTCAGTGGTGTTCAGGAAACTAGTGTCAAACCGCGCCTCCACAGCCGCCTCCTCCTTGGCTTCCTGTATCCCCCCAGATAAATGGACTTCTTTTTTCCAAAAAATGTATGATGATCCTATTCAACCCCCTCCTGCCCTAACAATAGAAGATCTGGCCAAATGCCCCCCAGTTCATGCCGAAGAGGTAAAAGCTTATATTAGCCAGTTAAAGAATGCAAAAGCCCCTAGGCTTGATGGAATATCTCCAGAATTACTAAAAACAAATAAGGACTGGTGGGAAACTTTCCTAGCCTCCCTATTTACTTATATTGATGAAACCGGCTACATCTCCAATGATTGGGGAATGGCTATAGTAGTCCCCTTCCATAAGAAGGGGAAGAAGGAGGATCCATCCAATTATAGGCCCATCAGCTTACTAAGCATTGTAAGCAAATTGTCTACAAAACATCTGCTGGAGAAATTTTCAGACTGGCTAGAACAGGATGATATAATTGCTGATGAGCAAGCTGGGTTTAGAGCTGGCAGGTCAACAATAGATCATTGCCTAGTAATGCAACACCTTGTAGAGAAATATGCTACAGGAGACCAAGCATCACTTTACCGGGCATTTGTTGATTTAAAAGCAGCTTTTGACACAGTCTCTAGAAATAGACTTTGGAGGAAACTGCAGGCCTCCTCTATTGATAGGCAACTGCTGTTCCTTTTTGGGGCTATGCACAAGCAAACTGCCCTGAGTAAGGTGCAGCTGAATTGGGCATTTGACTCACCCCATTCAAACTTACAGGCAGATGTGCCTTCTAGCCCCCTTTCTGTTTATCTTCTACATCAACAATTTGGTAAACCTTTTGAATGACCCTGGATTGCACCCTCCCAAATTATCAAATAGGCACATTCACGTACTGCTCTATGCAGATGATGCTGTATTACTTTCTAGGACCCCCATAGGGCTGAAACGAGCCCTAAAAAAATTCTCCCAATTCTCTGATACTGAACACCTTCTAACTAATTACCAAAAAACTAAGATCCTGGCTTTCGATAAAAATCCAAAGATCAGACGATGGGAGCTTCAGAGGCATCAGTTAGAACAAGTTACCAGCTTCAAATATTTGGGTGTAGTTTTGCAAGCCTCAGGTACCAAAATAACACATAGCAGCTTCATTGCTGATGTGGGAGAAAAAACAGCACACAGTATACTGAAATTCTATCGATCACAAGGGGGACAGTATGTACCGGCTGCACTCAGATTGTTTAAAGCCAAACCATTGGCCCAATTAGTATACGGATCATTCTTAGGGCTGCCATCCTCCTCTTTCTCTCAACTTGAGAGACTGCAGTCCAAATTCCTTAGAGCCCTATTACAAGTGCCCAAATGCATGCCTAACTCATGGGTTAGACTGGAAACAGGAATGTTAAGGGTAGAGGCCAGAATCACCATCCTTTCAATTTTCAAATGGCTGTCAGGATGTCTAAACCCACAAGGTCTGCTCCCTCTGTTATTCCAAGACAAATTTCAATCTAATTGGCAAAAGGCGACTCTGAAATCCCTGGGAAAATTGGGTCTTTCCCCTCAAAGTTTGCTAGTCATGGGGTTAGACCGAGCAAAATCACTCATTAAGCAGAGAGCGACAGACATTGAAAGACAAACAGATTTACTTAGAGCACCAGGTTTTATTTCTTCAGATACTACTAAATATATTGCCGCTCCTGCAGCCTACTTTTACTTTCTTGAATCCAGTAACTTCAGAAGGGCTAGAAGTTCAACTCTACCCTCTGCCGTTCTGGAAGGAAAGTTTAAAGCTGCCCATTACTCTCTTAGGCTTTGCTCCTATCCCCTAAGAGAAATTGACTCAATGGAGCACATCTTCTTTAACTGCCCAAGTCATAGTAAAATTAGAGCGGAAACCATCAGTCCATTAGTAGAAAGATGCCCTGGAAGTTCAAATAAAATCAAACTTGATTATCTTTTGTCTGATCAGAATCACCAGACAACACATCAAGTAGCAAGATTCTGTGGCCAGGTCTACAAGCAACATAAATCGCATAAGGCAGACTGAATGTATTTTAACCTTTTAAACAACTAATTTATGATTATCTTATTTTTTTACTCTTATATTTATTCATCGTTCTTCCCCTGTATCCAGTCTCGACTGTTTTTAAACTGATTTGCAAATGGTTTTATATGTACTGGTCACAGACTGTAATAATAAACTTGACTTGACTACCTCTGCACTAAGAACAGCAGAAATACCTGAACCTACTTCATGGGGTGAATTATCATAGCTACCACCAGAAGAAGCTGAGAAATGGAGAAAAGCGGAGGGTGTGGTGTCGGTGTTGAAGAGAATGATAGCACATTGAAAGAGCTCCATCTGGGGGGCGTGGCGTCACAGCGGAGAGGAATGGACGCATGTTGAGAGCGCTCCAATCCCCCCGAACCCAAATCTCGCCCTTACTCGCTACAACGAAGGAAAACTTGCAGGAAAATAATGTACACAAACTCCACTAAGAAAAAGAAAAACGATCCAAAGGCAGTAAAAAACTTACAGACGTTTTTCGCGGCTTCAGGAGGATCGGTGGAGACGGAACGCAGCGGCATGGAGAGAAACAAAATGGCGGAACTCGCTGCAAACGACGATGTGAGAAAAGTAACCGAAAAATACCTAGATCCCGAACTTGAAAAACTACGACAAGACATTGTAGACCAAATGGCTAAACTCATTAACCCTATCACTGCACAACTCACGGACATAAAACGTGACTTACAAACAACTAATCAAAAAGCTGAAAAAGCTCTGGACGTGAGTGTGCAGGCTCAGCAAAACGTCACAGACATGCAAAGAATAATTACGGAGCAGCAAGACAGACTAACAAAGCTAGAAATCAATGCCAGGCAAAATCACGTTAAGATACAAGGAATAGACGAACAGTATACACACAATATAGATCTCATAAGCTTCATTGCTAACTGGCTAGCTAAACAACTAAGGCTTGAGGAAGGAGTCTTCCCCTACATCACAACAGCCTACCGAGTGGGACCTTTTCAACAAAACAAAAACAAAGAACGCCCGAGAGATATAATCATAGAGGTACCCGACCAGAGGACAAGAAAGAAGATAATGGAAGCAAGGGGATCATTTAAATGCGAAGGCAAACATATATATATATTTGCTGATCTCCCAAAAGAAGTGCTTGCTAAAAGAAGGGAACTTAAGCCAATCTCTGAGACCCTGCAAAAAGCGAACATGAGATATAAATGGCAAGATCAAAGCAAACTTATGGTCATCCATCATGGCAAAAGATATATTGCAACTGATATCGATACGGGACTAGAGCTATTGAATGCAGTCGGGTTAGAAACACCAATGGAGATGAGCAAACAAAATCAGAAAAGAAAATCTTCAGACTTACTATCTCCTCAGAAAGGGAGCAAGATCCCCATCAGAGACACTTAAATCTTACTTTTACCACACCACAAACTGGTAAAACTGGATAAATATACTTCGGTTTGACTGTTTATCAAGTTGTAGTACTTGAAAATAGAGATGTAACTATAGAGGTTTTGGGGGAAGGGGGGAGGGGCTTTCAACATAGCTCACCTGGGGTTTTTTTTAGCTCTCATAAGTGGAAGGGGAGTGAGATAGACTTCCACAACTGGTGAGTGAAGGTAACTCAGCAGTTTGAGAGAGCTAAACTTGAACACTTTATTACAGTAGCATAGAATACTAATAATATCCAAGTGGAATTTACAGCTTACTAAGACACAAAGGTGGTTGAGGGGAGGGAGGGTGGTAAGGGGAAGGTACAGGAACAGTTAGTTAGTTATATAAGCTCAGTAAATAGATACATAAAATTTTGGGAAAAAAACTGATAGTAAGGGAGGGAGGGGAAAAAAAGGGAAAGAAAAAGGACATTAAAAATAATAATAATAACAATAATAATAAAAATACAATAAAATAATTAAAAATCTCAAAAAAATAGTTATATATATATTATTACTATAATCTATAAGTATAAAAAGGGAAGGGGAGGGTAAAAAAAAGGAAGAGGGTTGGGGAGAGCATAGGGAGTGGGAGGGGAATAGGAAAATAATAGGAGTAGTTTACAGTCTGTAACAAAGACTAAATATCATAGAAAGGAAAAAAATATATATATAGGAAAAGGAAAGAGAGGGGAAAGAACAATAATACAGAGTACAAACATAGGAAGAAGTCAATTCAACATAAGGAGTTAGAGGGGTATAACTGGTAAACACTTGACTGGATTGAATTCTAAGGAATCAGGGAAGGTTTATCGTGCAAAAATTAAGAGAAATCTGGCAACTTTAGTTTCTATATATTGACCTAAAGAGAGTAATTTAAATATAGGCATTAAGAAATAACATAGTAAATAAGATTATTGTGATATTAAAACAACTATATTGATAGTTATATTGTTATAACTAGTTGAGAACTATAAGCAGAAGTTACAAGAGTGGAATACTGATTGTTTGATAAGTTTGATGTTATAACCATACAATTCACTCAAAAAAAAAAGTAAGAAAGAAAAAAAAACAGTGAACCAGATACTATCATTTTTTTTTCTCTTGTTGTTTCTTAATCAAAAGTGCTGGTATAGAGTTGAACAATCGCATATAGTTGTAAGGATTCAATTTAGACTAGGATTGTATATTAATCAACAGTTAAGATATATAGCGAATTCGGAATATATACAGGTGGAGAAAAAGGGGGGGGGAAAGGAAGGCACAAGTAATCGTTATAATCAAAACAGACAATGAGCTCTAAAATCAAAGTCTTAACTTTCAATGTTAGAGGATTAGGTAATCCAATCAAAAGAAAGAGAGTGATCTCGAACTTAGCCCAAACCAGACCTCAAATTACATTTCTGCAGGAAACCCATCTACGACATAACAATACAGATTCGCTAAAAGCTAGGTGGCTGCATACCCAGTATCACGCAACTGGAAACTCTAAATCAAGAGGAGTAGCCATCCTAATTGCAAAGGACCTACAATTTCAACAAACAAAAACACTTAAGGATAAAAAAGGCAGATTTATCTTTGTTAAAGGGAAAGTAGGGGAGCACACGCTCACACTAGCCTCAGTATATGCTCCAAACGCAAACCAATTAGGATTCATAGAGGAAGTAATACAAAAATTGATTTCATTTCAGGGAGGATATTTGATAATTGGAGGAGACCTAAATTACATAATAAATCATCAACTGGACAAATCAAATTTTAACAAAGTACACACAACAAAAAAAACCAAAATAACAAAACTAGCAGCTATACTACAGAAATACCACTTAATTGACACATGGAGACATTATCACGAGGGAGAAAGGGATTACACATACTTCTCACAAAGACACAACACATACACAAGAATTGATTACCTTCTTAGCTCTAATGACATAATTAATAAAATAGAGAAAACAGAAATAGGAAGTAACACAATCTCAGACCATGCTTGGGTATCCATGACACTTAATCTCGGTGCCAAAACACAAAGCAGTACTCAATGGCGCTTACCGAAACATTTATTATACAATCAATATGCAATTAAAGAAGTTGGCAAAATAATTGAAACAGCTATTAAAGACAACTTCTCAAAAGAAATTGGGATACACATATTTTGGGATACGATAAAAACAGTGACCAGAGGACATTTAATAGCCCTTACTGCTAAAATCAACAAAGAAAAATTGAAACAAAAATGTGAGTTAATAAGCAATATAAAAGCACTAGAAAATAAACATAAATTAACAGGCAGCAAAAAAATATACAGGGATCTCTTAACACAAAGGAAAATATTAGAAACCTTGGAAAGTCATACGGTATACAAAAATCTGATTGCTATCAAACAGTCACATTGGACCAATACACCTAAAACTTTACGCATTCTGGCAAATAAAGTAAAACAAAAGAGAATACAAAATACAGTCAGTAGAATTCATAACAGTAAAAATATAATGCAGTACAAACCAGAATCAATCCTTAAAGTCTTTAAAGACTTTTACACTCAACTATACTCATCAAAAAATCCGGACCAAACTAAAATGTCCCATTTTTTAAATTCACTAAAACACTTCAAGAAATTAGAGGAAAAACACCGAACATTCCTAGAAAAACCCATCACTATCCAAGAAACAATGGATGCAATAAAAGCAGCTAAGAATAATAAAGCCACAGGGCCGGACGGATACCCAGCAGAATTTTATAAAAAGTTTACGAGCTTGTTAGCAACGCATCTAACTGATTTAGCCAACTCGATTCTGGAAAAGGGAGTAATGCCACCCACATGGGAGAGAGCCGACATCATAGTGATCCATAAACAGGGAAAAGATCCCCTAAAAGCAGCATCCTACCGTCCTATTTCATTACTCAACCATGATTATAAAATTTTTGCTTCTATTATGGTAAATCGACTAAATACATTCATTTCTAACTACATTCATACAGACCAATCAGGATTTATACCAAAAAAGAGACATTACAGATAACATTTATAAATCATTAAACTTAATAGACCATTGCACCCAAAATAATACGGAAGCCATCTTTTTATCACTAGATGTCGAAAAAGCTTTCGATTCGGTAGAAATATCATACCTACTAAAAACACTGAGGCATATGGAATTTGGAGAAAATTTTTTAAACACAATTGAAGCTATATACCACCAACCTATAGCAAACATCAAAGTAAACGCTAAGTACTCAGAAAACATTTACGTTAAAAGAGGTACAAGACAAGGTTGCCCCCTATCCCCTCTTCTATTTGCAATAGCCCTAGAACCCTTTGCGACTGCCCTTAGAGAACACAACCAGATAAAGGGAATAAATGTTAACTCCACAGAATTTAAAATTAGCTTGTTCGCGGACAATATGATGATTTATTTGACCAAACCATTAAGTTCACTGTCCCATCTTTCATCTCTACTTACAAAATTTGGTGCAATATCAGGACTATTAATTAACCAAACAAAATCTTACTATCTTGCCATCAACACCCATAACAAAATGGTCCAACAAATTAATACAATATATAACTTTCAATGGTCCCCATCAAACCTTACATACCTAGGAGTTGAAATCACCCCCAACCTGAAAGACCTTATAAAATTGAATCACCTCAAATTGATAAATCAAATTAAATTAGATATTACCAAATGGAATAAACTAAAACTCACGTGGTATGACAGATTTCATTTAATAAAAGCTTTTATGTTACCAAAATGTATTTTTATGTTTAGAGCGATCCCTCTTACTATAAACAGATCACAAATAGCTCAATGGCAAATATTAATTAATAAATTTCTATGGCAAAACAAGCATCCGAGAATTGCATTCACTACTATGAGGAGGAAATCAGCAAATGGTGGTTTTAATTACCCAGATTTATACCTATATCAATCAGCGACAAGACTGGCTAACCTCTTGCAAATGACTTCAAATTCCCCTCAGCCAGATTGGGTTATGATCATACAACCATCCTCAAAATTTAGTGACATAACAGACACAATTTGGAACAAACCAAGTAATAGGCCACAAAGCATCAAAAAAAGCTTCCTGATACCATCTATCTTAAAGACATGGGACCAAATCAGGATCAAAATTGTTCCCAAAATATCTAGATTCTCTACGTTTCTAAATCAAGAATGGTTTTTACCAGAGTGGGATCGATCACTTATCCTATCATTACACCAAGCAAAAATAACTAGACTAGTTGACATATCCACAAAATTAGGTCTCCTAGAGAAAGTAGATATAGAGAATAAATTAGAACAAAAACTACATTGGTTTAATTACTTACAACTCTTACACATGGCAGAAAAAATAAGGCTAAGGAACATCATGAAAGAACCTCTGACAGAATTCGAACAATTTCTAGACTCACCAGTACAACAAAAAAAAGGCATGATAGCTAAACTATATAACCTACTGCTAAACATTACTGAGAACAAGCAGCTAAGTTGTCAATCTAGTTGGGGTAAGGACTGTGCAATTGAACAGTCCCCAGAGATTTGGAAAAAAATATGGACATCTGGAATATTCACCTCGAAAGTCAATATAACTAAATTACAAACATTTAAAGTGATTCACAGATGGTACCTAACACCCAAAAAATTAGCACACATATCAGCTAGATCATCCCCAAAATGTTGGAAAAATTGTGGCGGGGAGGGAACCTTCGCCCACTGTTGGTGGGAATGTAAAGGAATTAGACAATTTTGGAAAGAGATATTAATGAAAATTAAAGATATCACAAACCACGACCTCCCCTTTGACCCAAAAATGATCTTTTTAGACTTTTGGCAAAACTCACACATCCCCAAAATCAGAAAGGAGCTCATTGCCTCTTTTTTTATAGCAGCTAAGAGTGCCATAGCGACAGTATGGAAATCAAAAAAACTACGGACAATCGAAAACTGGTTCTCTAAGGTATGGAATCATTTTATTTTAGAAAAAGTAAGCAATGATATGCAAAATGCTGTACAACTCACAGAAAATACTAATTTTATTGAAAAGTGGCTCCCATTTCTGGAATACATAGAAAAGTATAATATGCAGCCTAACTCGAAAATACTACAAGTTGTAACAAACAATGGATACCTCTCCTTCTATTAAGCTGATAGTATAATTGTGTAATTACATGGAATTACTTTTTCTTTACGTTAATTATTAAGGATGTAAGTCTAACTGCGTATTGTATATTGGTTTTTGTTTCATTCAAATTTGAAATGTTGTTTGTTACTTGAAGGTTATTAGTTACATCTAATGTTACAATAAAAATTTTAAAAAAAAGAAAAAGAAAGAGCTCCGTCTCTCCCATGCCTGAAATTTAAGATTTATGTTGGAAGGGCAAAATAAAAATATTTACCCTTCCAACGTAAAGATACACTAAGAGATCCAAAATGCAGATTCATATTTATTAAAGGCACTACAGAAAACCAAACTTACACATTTGGCTAAATTTATGCCCCAAGCCAAGACAGCCTAATGAAATTCTAAAACAAAGTTCATTAGAATACACATGTATCACTTAGTATAATGTGCTCTAAACCATATTTTCATGACAAACCCACAGAAACAGCAGCAACATAATCTAAGAGTATAATGGAAAGCAACAAATAGAAACAGAAGGATTAAAAGTATCCTACTCACTAGGTTGGAGGCAAGTTCTGACAACAACAGGGCCAACAACAAAGATTCTCAGGTCAAACTCCATGGTCAAGTAACAGATTCCAAAATCAAAGACTGTGACCCACCAAGGCTCAGGCAGCCAGAACCTAAGAGCTCACCAACAGCCAAATCCAGAATACCACAATTGTGACTAGCTAATCCCATGCTAGCTGCGGCCTTATAAAGGGAGTTTCTCCTACAGGTGAGGCTGGGTTCATTAAGCTTCTTTCTCCAAGCTGGCTCATCTCTGCTACTCAAGAGGAGTAGATCAGATCCTGTACTGGCTCTCCTGACATTTCCTCAGCAGAGGGAAGGCCGTGGGCTGCCAGGAATGAGCTCCTGTGCTTGGTCCATGCCTCTGCCCTTACCCTCAGCCTTCGCTGCTCCTGGAGTTTTTTGGGAGACAGTGGTAGGTCTGACAGCAGGCAGGACCATGCTAAGGCTGCCTGGCTTGATGATACTGTGGTTGCCAACCCTCCTGGAGATCTCCACAAATTACAACTGATCTCCAAATGACAGATTTTAACATTCTCCGAGACATGGAGGCTTCTTAGGCTGGCCTATGTGGAATTATACCCCACATAGGTACTACCTGAAAATTGATGCCAACCCACCTAGAGAACTCCGAGAGTTACAAATGACTTTCAAATGACAAGTTTTAATTATCTCAAACAGAATGGTGGCTTTGGAGTGTGGCTTCTGTGGAATTATACCCCACTGAGGACCCTCCATATTATGATTGCCGTACCTGGAGATCTCCCTCCATTTCAGCTGAACTTCATATGTCCTATTTTACCTAAATTGGAGACAATGGTGGTATTGGGTATTGGCAACTGGGGTGTCTGAAGCACCTCCTTACAGTAGTTGCCAACTTGGGGTTACGGGGGGCTTATATTTTCACCACTTCCTTATTCAAAGCCATGTCTAATACAGGGCGCTTGGAGGGAGGCCACATTTGAGGACTTAGGTCCAGAATCAGAGACTGGATCAGCACCAGCACATGTCCTCTTGAAGGGGACAGTCTCTGGAGTTCAGGGGTGTGTGATTTGGGGTGATCCAAAGGTTGTTTTGGGTTTCAGAGGGCTTATATTTTCACCGCTTCCTTATTCAAAGCCATGTCTAATACAGGGTTCTTGGAAAGAGGCCACATTTGAGGCCTTAGGTCCAGAACCAGAGACTGGATCAGCACCAGCACATGTCCTCTTGTAGGGGACAGTCTCTGCAGTTCAGGGGTGTGTGATTTGGGGTGATCCAAAGATTGTTTTGGGTTTCAGAGGGCTTATATTTTCACCACTTCCTTATTCAAAGCAATGTCTAATAAAGGGTGCTTGGAGGGAGGCCACATTCGAGGACTTAGGTCCAGAACCAGAGACTGGATCAGCACCAGCACATGTCCTCTTGTAAGGCACAGTCTCTGGAGTTCAGGGGTGTGTGATTTGGGGTGATCCAAAGATTGTTTTGGGTTTCAGAGGGCTTATATTTTCACCACTTGCTTATTCAAAGCCATGTCTAATACAGGGTTCTTGGAAAGAGGCCACATTCGAGGACTTAGGTCCAGAACCAGAGACTGGATCAGCACCAGCACATGTCCTCTTGTAGGGGACAGTCTCTGGAGTTCAGGGGTGTGTGATTTGGGGTGATCCAAAGATTTTTTTTGGGTTTCAGAGGGCTTATATTTTCACCACTTCCTTATTCAAAGCCATGTCTAATACAGGGTGCTTGGAGGCAGGCCACATTCGAGGACATAGGTCCAGAAGCAGAGACTGGATCAGCACCAGCACATGTCCTCTTGTAGGGGACAGTCTCTGGAGTTCAGGGGTGTGTGATTTGGGGTGATCCAAAGATTGTTTTGGGTTTCAGAGGGCTTATATTTTCCCCACTTCCTTATTCAAAGCCATGTCTAATACAGGGTGCTTGGAGAGAGGCCACATTCGAGGACTTAGGTCCAGAACCAGAGACTGGATCAGCACCAGCACATGTCCTCTTGTAGGGGACAGTCTCTGGAGTTCAGGGATGTGTGATTTGGGGTGATCCAAAGATTGTTTTGGGTTTCAGAGGGCTTATATCTTCCCCACATCCATATTCAAAGCCATGTCTAATATAGGGTGCTTGGAAAGAGGTGACATTTGAGGCCTTAGGTCCAGAACCAGAGACTGGATCAGCACCAGCACATGTCCTCTTGAAGGGGACAGTCTCTGGAGTTCAGCGGTGTATGATTTGGGGTGATCCAAAGATTTTTTTGGGTTTCAGAGTGCTTATATTTTCACCACTTCTTTATTCAAACCCATGTCTAATACTGGGTGCTTGGAGAGAGACCTCATTCGAGGACTTAGGTCCAGAACCAGAGACTGGATCAGCACCAGCACATGTCCTCTTGTAGGGGACAGTCTCTGGAGTTCAGGGGTGTGTGATTTGGGGTGATCCAAAGATTGTTTTGGGTTTCAGTGGGCTTATATTTTCACCACTTCCTTATTCAAAGCCATGTCTAATACAGGGTGCTTGGAGGCAGGCCACATTCGAGGACATAGGTCCAGAAGCAGAGACTGGATCAGCACCAGCACATGTCGTCTTGTAGGGGACAGTCTCTGGAGTTCAGGGGTGTGTGATTTGGGGTGATCCAAAGATTGTTTTGGGTTTCAGAGGGCTTATATTTTCCCCACTTCCTTATTCAAAGCCATGTCTAATACAGGGTGCTTGGAGAGAGGCCACATTCGAGGACATAGGTCCAGAACCAGAGACTGGATCAGCACCAGCACATGTCCTCTTGTAGGGGACAGTCTCTGGAGTTCAGGGGTGTGTGATTTGGGGTGATCCAAAGATTGTTTTGGGTTTCAGAGGGCTTATATCTTCCCCACTTCCATATTCAAACCCATGTCTAATACTGGGTGCTTGGAGAGAGACCTCATTCGAGGACTTAGGTCCAGAACCAGAGACTGGATCAGCACCAGCACATGTCGTCTTGTAGGGGACAGTCTCTGGAGTTCAGGGGTGTGTGATTTGGGGTGATCCAAAGATTGTTTTGGGTTTCAGAGGGCTTATATTTTCCCCACTTCCTTATTCAAAGCCATGTCTAATACAGGGTGCTTGGAGAGAGGCCACATTCGAGGACATAGGTCCAGAACCAGAGACTGGATCAGCACCAGCACATGTCCTCTTGTAGGGGACAGTCTCTGGAGTTCAGGGGTGTGTGATTTGGGGTGATCCAAAGATTGTTTTGGGTTTCAGAGAGCTTATATCTTCCCCACTTCCATATTCAAAGCCATGTCTAATATAGGGTGCTTGGAGGGGGGCCACATTCGAGGCCTTAGGTCCAGAACCAGAGACTGGATCAGCACCAGCACATGTCGTCTTGTAGGGGACAGTCTCTGGAGTTCAGGGGTGTGTGATTTGGGGTGATCCAAAGATTGTTTTGGGTTTCAGAGAGCTTATATTTTCCCCACTTCCTTATTCAAAGCCATGTCTAATACAGGGTGCTTGGAGAGAGGCCACATTCGAGGACTTAGGTCCAGAACCAGAGACTGGATCAGCACCAGCACATGTCCTCTTGTAGGGGACAGTCTCTGGAGTTCAGGGGTGTGTGATTTGGGGTGATCCAAAGATTGTTTTGGGTTTTAGAGGGCTTATATCTTCCCCACTTCCATATTCAAAGCCATGTCTAATATAGGGTGCTTGGAAAGAGGCGACATTTGAGGCCTTAGGTCCAGAACCAGAGACTGGATCAGCACCAGCACATGTCCTCTTGTAGGGGACAGTCTCTGGAGTTCAGGGGTGTATGATTTGGGGTGATCCAAAGATTTTTTTGGGTTTCAGAGTGCTTATATTTTCACCACTTCTTTATTCAAACCCATGTCTAATACTGTGTGCTTGGAGAGAGACCTCATTCGAGGACTTTGGTTCCAGAACCAGAGACTGTATCAGCACCAGCACATGTCCTCTTGTAGGGGACAGTCTCTGGAGTTCAGGGGTGTGTGATTTGGGGTGATCCAAAGATTGTTTTGGGTTTCAGAGGGCTTATATTTTCCCCACTTCCTTATTCAAAGCCATGTCTAATACAGGGTGCTTGGAGAGAGGCCACATTCGAGGACTTAGGTCCAGAACCAGAGACTGGATCAGCACCAGCACATGTCCTCTTGTAGGGGACAGTCTCTGGAGTTCAGGGGTGTGTGATTTGGGGTGATCCAAAGATTGTTTTGGGTTTCAGAGGGCTTATATCTTCCCCACTTCCATATTCAAAGCCATGTCTAATATAGGGTGCTTGGAAAGAGGCGACAATTGAGGCCTTAGGTCCAGAACCAGAGAATGGATCAGCACCAGCACATGTCCTCTTGTAGGGGACAGTCTCTGGAGTTCAGGGGTGTATGATTTGGGGTGATCCAAAGATTTTTTTGGGTTTCAGAGTGCTTATATTTTCACCACTTCTTTATTCAAACCCATGTCTAATACTGTGTGCTTGGAGAGAGACCTCATTCGAGGACTTAGGTCCAGAACCAGAGACTGGATCAGCACCAGCACATGTCCTCTTGTAGGGGACAGTCTCTGGAGTTCAGGGGTGTGTGATTTGGGGTGATCCAAAGATTGTTTTGGGTTTCAGTGGGCTTATATTTTCACCACTTCCTTATTCAAAGCCATGTCTAATACAGGGTGCTTGGAGGCAGGCCACATTCGAGGACATAGGTCCAGAAGCAGAGACTGGATCAGCACCAGCACATGTCGTCTTGTAGGGGACAGTCTCTGGAGTTCAGGGGTGTGTGATTTGGGGTGATCCAAAGATTGTTTTGGGTTTCAGAGGGCTTATGTTTTCACCGCTTCCTTATTCAAAGCCATGTCTAATACAGGGTGCTTGGAGAGAGGCCACATTTGAGGCCTTAGGTCCAGAACCAGAGACTGGATCAGCACCAGCACATGTCCTCTTTTAGGGGACAGTCTCTGGAGTTCAGGGGTGTGTGATTTGGGGTGATCCAAAGATTGTTTTGGGTTTCAGAGGGTTTATATTTTTACCGCTTCCATATTCAAAGTCATGTCTAATATAGGGTGCTTGGAAAGAGGCGACATTTGAGGCCTTAGGTCCAGAACCAGAGACTGGATCAGCACCAGCACATGTCCTCTTGTAGGGGACAGTCTCTGGAGTTCAGGGGTGTATGATTTGGGGTGATCCAAAGATTTTTTTGGGTTTCAGAGTGCTTATATTTTCACCACTTCTTTATTCAAACCCATGTCTAATACTGGGTGCTTGGAGAGAGACCTCATTCGAGGACTTAGGTCCAGAACCAGAGACTGGATCAGCACCAGCACATGTCCTCTTGTAGGGGACAGTCTCTGGCGTTCAGGGGTGTGTGATTTGGGGTGATCCAAAGATTGTTTTGGGTTTCAGTGGGCTTATATTTTCACCACTTCCTTATTCAAAGCTATGTCTAATACTGGGTGCTTGGAGAGAGGCCACATTCGAGGACTAAGATCCAGAACCAGAGACTGGATCAGCACCAGCACATGTCCTCTTGTAGGGGACAGTCTCTGCAGTTCAGGGGTGCGTGATTTGGAGTGATCCAAAGATTGTTTTGGGTTTCAGAGGGCTTATATTTTCACCGCTTCATTATTCAAAGCCATGTGTAATACAGGGTGTTTTTTTTTGAAAATTTTTTTTATTGGGTTAGAACATTATTTTTACATTTACATTCAATTTTCCCCAATTTTTTCATCTCTAACCCCCTCCCTTTCCCCCCCTTTTTGTTGACTTCCAACAGCTTTCCCACCCTTTGTCCCCTTTCCCTTATTTTTATTAGCTTCCTCTATCTAAAACAAATATGTATTCTCCATTATTCTAAGCAGTACATCCTTGACTATTTTTAACATTGTATGCCCAAACTGTAAGTCTTTGTTTCCATCTTAGATAACCAATTTATCCCATTTTTCAATTTCAAATATTTCTATATATCATAAACCATATAGATCATACATTCATTTATATCAAACAATTTGACTTATTCTCTATATATTACTCATTCTATCTTTTTATAATAATTCTATATATCTCTCATCACGTAGTCAATCAATTTGACCCATCTATATCTTCAGACATTCAGTTTGGTACAAAACTTACCAAAAAGAAAGAAAATATTGTTAGTTAATCCTTATATTTAAACCTTATAGTTAATTATTTTCTCTATGTTCTGTTTATTAACCTATATATATCTATATATATATCAATCTATTAATCTGACTGCTTATTAATTCACATTTATCTCTTCTCCCCCCGGTAAAGTCTCCCCCCTCTACTTCAGTACTTCAGTAGTTCTCAAACTGCCACAGTTTTCCTCCCACCTCCCATTTCTTCTCCAGGTATTGTTTCAGCTTCTCCCAGTCTGTGTTGAACTGCCCTGAGTCCAGATCTCTCAGTTTTCTTGTCATCTTATCCATTTCAGCCATATACAGCAATTTGTAAATCCAATCTTCAATAGTTGGCACTTCTTGTACTTTCCATTTTTGCGCATACAGAAGTCTAGCTGCTGCTGTCATATAAAATATCAACGTCCTGTATTGGGCTGGAATTCCCTCCATTCCCAAGTTCAGTAGCAGGAGTTCTGGGTTCTTATTAATTTGAAATTGTAAAATTTCACTCATTTCTTTTATTATTTCCCCCCAGTACTGCCTAGCTACCTCACACGACCACCACATATGATAGAGGGAGCCCTCATGCTTCTTACATTTCCAGCATTTATTAGAAGTATTCAAATTCCCTAGCGCAATCTTCTTTGGTGTCATGTACCAACGATAGATCATTTTGTAGATGTTCTCTTTGATATTAGTACATGTCGTTGTCTTCATTGTAGTTTTCCACAAGTATTCACATGCCTCCATTGTTATTTCTTTATTAAAGTTTATAGCCCATTTCACCATTTGCATTTTAACTATCTCATCCTCGGTATACCATTTCAACAGTACTTGGTATACCTTGGATATTCTTTTCTTATCTTCTTTAAGAAGGGTCTGCTCTAGTTCCGAATTCTCTATTCGTATACCTCCCTTTACAAAGTCCGAATTATATAAGTCTCTGATCTGTCTATACTGGAACCAGTCGTAGTTAGGTGATAGTTCCTCTTGTGTCTTTATTCTGAGTTTGGATGCTTCAGTTTTAGTTATTTCCTTGTACGTTAAACATTGTTGTTCATTATCAACAGCTCTCGGGTCTATCACCTCATACGGAACCACCCACAAAGGAGTTCCTTCTTGTAAATAAATTCTGTACTTCTTCCAGATTATATATAGACTTCTCCGAACAAAGTGATGCAGGAACATCGAGTTGACCTTTACTTTGTCATGCCATAAATATGCGTGCCATCCAAATATTTTTTTATATCCCTCTAGGGCTAGTAGTTTCTTGTTCTTTAATGTCATCCATTCTTTCAACCAAACTAGGCAGATTGCATCATGATAAAGTCTCAGATTGGGCAGTTGCATTCCGCCTCTTTCCTTTGCATCTTGTAAAACTTTCACTTTCACTCGAGGCTTCTTGCCTGCCCAAACAAAATCTGATATTTTCCTCTGCCATTTTTCAAATTGTTTAGAGTCTCTGATGATTGGTATTGTCTGTAGCAAAAACATTACTCTTGGTAACACATTCATCTTAACTGCTGCAATCCTGCCCAACCATGACAAATTCAGTCTATTCCATTTAATCAAGTCTCTCTCTATCTGAGTCCATAGTTTTTCATAATTGTTTTTAAATAGATCTATGTTCTTTGCAGTTAATTCGATTCCCAAATATTTCACTTTACTTGTTACTTCACAATCCGTTGTTTCCATTAACAATTGTTGTTTCTGCTTAGTCATGTTTTTGCATAGTATCTTTGACTTCTTTTTGTTAATGAAGAAACCTGCCAAGTCTCCAAACTCCTTGATCTTATCTATCACTCTTGGCATGTTCTCCAATGGGTCCTCTACAATTAACATTATGTCATCCGCAAATGCTCTGACCTTATATGAATAGTCCTTTATTTTTATTCCACGAATTTCCTCATCTTGACGTATTTGTATCATCAGAATCTCCAATACTAGAATGAACAACAATGGAGATAACGGGCAACCTTGTCTTGTTCCTTTACTTATCGTCAATTTCTTGGTCAATTCATCATTCACCACGATTGCTGCAGTCTGGTCTCTGTAAATTTCCTTAATTGCTCTGATGAATCTTTCTCCCAATTGTAGCTTTTCCATAGTGGCAAACATAAAGTCCCAGTTTAAATTGTCAAACGCTTTTTCAGCGTCTACAAAGAAGAAACCAACCTCTTTGTCACAACGCTTATCATAATATTCAATAGCGTTGATCACTGTCCTTAAATTGTCTCTTATTTGTCTGTCTGGCAAAAAGCCTGCTTGTTCCTCCTCTATGACTTCCGAGAGCCACCCCTTCAATCTCTCCGCCAATATCTTCGCAAAAATTTTATAGTCATTATTGAGTAACGATATAGGTCTATAATTTTTCACATTAGTCAGGTCTTGGCCCTCTTTTGGGATCAATGATATGTTCGCTTCACTCCAAGTGTCTGGAATCCTTTGATCCCTTAAAACCCCATTCATCACCTCTTTTAGGAATGGTGCCAGTTCATTAGCCATTGTCTTATAAAATTTAGCCGTAAGTCCATCTGGCCCTGGCGCCTTTCCTAGATTTGCAGATTGTATTGCCTTACTTATTTCCTCGTCAGTTACTTCACTGTTCAACTTATTTCTCCAAGCTTCCGAGATCTCTGGAAGTTTGGTTTTCTCCAAATATGACGCTATTGATTCTTTGTTTACTTCTTTTTTATTATACAGCTTAGCGTAGAATTTATAAAAGGCTCTACTAATGGTAGTCTGCTCCAAATACGTTTTGTTGTCTTCACAAATTTTATTTATTATTTTCTTTTCCCTTTTCTTCTTCAATTGCCATGCCAGATACTTTCCAGGTTTATTAGCACCCTCAAACGCTTTTTGATTCAGTCTTTTAAGATTCCACTCCAATTCTTTATTGCTCATTGCTGTTAACTGTTCTTGAAGTATTTTAATTTCCTGGTATACCTTCTTTTTCCCTGGTCTCTTTTTTAGCTGTATTTCTTTGGCTTTTATTTTCTCCTCAATCTCTTGTCTTTTCTCCTCTTTCTTCTTTCTTGCTCTACCATTTAAGTCCATTAGTATGCCCCTTACAACCGCCTTGTAAGCATCCCAAACTTTATTGGTTGGTACTTCTTTATTCACGTTGTATTGTATAAAAAACTTTGTCTCTCTTCTCAATGTTTCCATATTCTCTCTTTCCTGTAACAAGTCCTCATTTATTCTCCATGCTTTCCTTTTTCTCCTTTTTCCAAATTTCCACATAATTGGGTTGTGATCTGAGCCTACCATCGGCATTATTTCTACCTCCTTAGTCCATAGCGCTAAGTCTTTTGAGGCCCAGATCATATCAATTCTTGATAATGTAGAATGCCTTGCAGAATAGAAAGTAAACTGTCTACTTTTAGGGTATTCTCTCCTCCATACATCTTCGAGAGTCTCTTGTTGAATCAACTCAAAAAAAAGCTTTGGCAATAGTCCTCTTTTCTTTTGTGCCGTTGTAGTCTTTTTGTCTAGTTCCAAGTCTGTCACTCCATTGAAGTCTCCAGCAAGAATTATCTGGTCATATGCAAGATCGTCTAGATGCTTCCTTAAATCCTCAAAGAAGCTTTCTTTTGCACCGTTAGGTGCGTAAAGTCCGACTACCAACACTCTCTTTAAATTCCAAATGCATTCCACTGCTACAAATCTAGCTTCCACATCTCTCATAACAAATTTTGGCTGTAGCTCCTCTTTTATGTACAACACCACTCCTCTTTTTTTCTTGTTGTAATACAGGGTTCTTGGAAAGAGGCCACATTTGAGGCCTTAGGTCCAGAACCAGAGACTGGATCAGCACAAGCACATGTCGTCTTGTAGAGGACAGTATGTGGAGTTCAGGGGTGTATGATTTGGGGTGATCCAAAGATTGTTTTGGGTTTCAGAGTGCTTATATTTTCACCACTTCCTTATTCAAAGCCATGTCTAATACATGGTGCTTGGAGGGAGGCCACATTCGAGGACTTAGGTCCAGACCCAGAGACTGGATCAGCACCAGCACATGTCCTCTTGTAGGGGACAGTCTCTGGAGTTCAGGGGTGTGTGATTTGGGGTGATCCAAAGATTGTTTTGGGTTTCAGAGAGCTTATATTTTCACCACTTCCTTATTCAAAGCTATTTCTAATACTGGGTGCTTGGAGAGAGGCATCATTCGCGGCCTTAGGTCCAGAACTGGAGACTGGATCAGCACCAGGACATGTCCTCTTGTAGGGGACAGTCTCTGCAGTTCAGGGGTGCGTGATTTGGAGTGATCCAAAGATTGTTTTGGGTTTCAGAGGGCTTATATTTTCACCGCTTCCTTATTCAAAGCCATGTCTAATACAGGGTTCTTGGAAAGAGGCCACATTTGAGGCCTTAGGTCCAGAACCAGAGACTGGATCAGCACCAGCACATGTCCTCTTGAAGGGGACAGTCTCTGGAGTTCAGGGGTGTATGATTTGGGGTGATCCAAAGATTGTTTTGGGTTTCAGAGTGCTTATATTTTCACCACTTCCTTATTCAAAGCCATGTCTAATACTGGGTGCTTGGAGAGGGGCTACATTTGTGGCCTTATGTCCAGAACCAGAGACTGGATCAGCACCAGCACATGTCCTCTTGTAGGGGACAATCTCTGGAGTTCAGGGGTGTGTGATTTGGGGTGATCCAAAGATTGTTTTGGGTTTCAGAGAGCTTATATTACCACCACTTCCTTATTCAAAGCCATATCTAATACATGGTGCTTGAAGGGAGGCCACATTCGAGGACTTAGGTCCAGAAGCAGAGACTGGATCAGCACCAGCACATGTCCTCTTGTAGGGGACAGTCTCTGGAGTTCAGTGGTGTGTGATTTGGGGTGATCCAAAGATTGTTTTGGGTTTCAGAGGGCTTACATTTTCACCACTTCCTTATTCAAAGCTAAGTCTAATACTGGGTGCTTGGAGAGAGGCCACATTCGAGGACTTAGATCCAGAACCAGAGACTGGATCAGCACCAGCACATGTCCTCTTGTAGGGGACAGTCTCTGCAGTTCAGGGGTGCGTGACTTGGAGTGATCCAAAGATTGTTTTGGGTTTCAGAGGGCTTATGTTTTCACCGCTTCCTTATTCAAAGCCATGTGTAATACAGGGTGCTTGGAAAGAGGCCACATTTGAGGACTTAGGTCCAGAACCAGAGACTGGATCAGCACCAGCACATGTCCTCTTGTAGGGGACAGTCTTTGGAGTTCAGGGGTGTGTGATTTGGGGTGATCCAAAGATTGTTTTGGGTTTCAGAGGGTTTATATTTTTACCGCTTCCTTATTCAAAGCCCTGTCTAATACTGGGTGCGTGGAGAGAGGCCACATTCGCGGCCCTAGGTCCAGAACCAGAGACTGGATCAGCAGTAGCACATGTCCTCTTGTAGGGGACAATCTCTGGAGTTCAGGGGTGTGTGATTTGGGGTGATCCAAAGATTGTTTTGGGTTTCAGAGAGCTTATATTACCACCACTTCCTTATTCAAAGCCATATCTAATACAGGGTGCTTGGAGGGGGGCCACATTCGAGGACTTAGGTCCAGAACCAGAGACTGGATCAGCACCAGCACATGTCCTCTTGTAGGGAACAGCCTCTGGAGTTCAGGGGTGTGTGATTAGGGGTGATCCAAAGATTGTTTTGGGTTTCAGAGGGCTTATATTTTCACCGCTTCCTTATTCAAAGCCATGTCTAATACTGGGTGCTTGGAGAGAGGCGACATTCGCGGCCTTAGGCCAAGAACCAGAGACTGGATCAGCACCAGCACATGTCCACTTGTAGGGGACAGTATCTGCAGTTCAGGGGTGAGTGATTTGGAGTGATCCAAAGATTGTTTTGGGTTTCAGAGGGCTTATATTTTCACCGCTTCATTATTCAAAGCCATGTCTGATACAGGGTTCTTGGAAAGAGGCCACATTTGTGGCCTTAGGTCCAGAACCAGAGACTGGATCAGCACCAGCACATGTCCTCTTGTAGGGGACAATCTCTGGAGTTCAGGGGTGTGTGATTTGGGGTGATCCAAAGATTGTTTTGGGTTTCAGAGGGCTTATATTTTCCCCACTTCCTTATTCAAAGCCATGTCTAATATTGGGTGCTCGGAGAGAGGCCACATTCGCGGACTTAGGTCCAGAACCAGAGACTGAATCAGCACCAGCACATGTCCCCTTGTAGGGGACAGTTTCTGGAGTTCAGGGGTGTGTAATTTGGGGTGATCCAAAGATTGTTTTGGGTTTCAGAGGGCTTATATTTTCACCACTTCCTTATTCAAAGCCATGTCTAATACTGGGTGCATGGAGAGAGGCCACATTCGCGGCCTTAGGTCCAGAACCAGAGACTGGATCAGCACCAGCACATGTCCTCTTGTAGGGGACAATCTCAGGAGTTCAGGGGTGTGTGATTTGGGGTGATCCAAAGATTGTTTTGGGTTTCAGAAGGCTTATATTTTCACCGCTTCCTTATTCAAAGCCATGTGTAATACAGGATGGCTGGAAAGAGGCCACATTTGAGGACTTAGGTCCAGAACCAGAGACTGGATCAGCACCAGCATATGTCCTCTTGTAGGGGACAGTCTCTGGAGTTCAGGGGTGTGTGATATGGGGTGATCCAAAGATTGTTTTGGGTTTCAGAGGGCTTATATTTTTACCGCTTCCTTATTCAAAGCCATGTCTAATACTGGGTGCTTGGAGAGAGGCCACATTCGCGGCCCTAGGTCCAGAACCAGAGACTGGATCAGAACTAGCACATGTCCTCTTGTAGGGGACAATCTCTGGAGTTCAGGGGTGTGTGATTTGGGGTGATCCAAAGATTGTTTTGGGTTTCAGAGAGCTTATATTACCACCACTTCCTTATTCAAAGCCATATCTAATACAGGGTGCTTGGAGGGGGGCCACATTCGAGGACTTAGGTCCAGAACCAGAGACTGGATCAGCACCAGCACATGTCCTCTTGTAGGGAACAGTCTCTGGAGTTCAGGGGTGTGTGATTAGGGGTGATCCAAAGATTGTTTTGGGTTTCAGAAGGCTTATATTTTCACCACTTCCTTATTCAAAGCCATGTCTAATACATGGTGCTTGGAGGGAGGCCACATTCGAGGACTTAGGTGCAGAACCAGAGACTGGATCAGCACCAGCACATGTCCTCTTGTAGGGGACAGTCTCTGGAGTTCAGGGGTGTGTGATTTGGGGTGATCCAAAGATTGTTTTGGGTTTCAGAGGGCTTATATTTTCACCGCTTCCTTATTCAAAGCCATGTCTAATACTGGGTGCTTGGAGAGAGGCGACATTCGCGGCCTTAGGCCAAGAACCAGAGACTGGATCAGCACCAGCACATGTCCTCTTGTAGGGGACAGTCTCTGGAGTTCAGGGGTGAGTGATTAGGGGTGATCCAAAGATTGTTTTGGGTTTCAGAAGGCTTATATTTTCACCACTTCCTTATTCAAAGCCATGTCTAATACATGGTGCTTGGAGGGAGGCCACATTCGAGGACTTAGGTGCAGAACCAGAGACTGGATCAGCACCAGCACATGTCCTCTTGTAGGGGACAGTCTCTGGAGTTCAGGGGTGTGTGATTTGGGGTGATCCAAAGATTGTTTTGGGTTTCAGAGGGCTTATATTTTCACCGCTTCCTTATTCAAAGCCATGTCTAATACTGGGTGCTTGGAGAGAGGCGACATTCGCGGCCTTAGGCCAAGAACCAGAGACTGGATCAGCACCAGCACATGTCCTCTTGTAGGGGACAGTCTCTGGAGTTCAGGGGTGAGTGATTTGGAGTGATCCAAAGATTGTTTTGGGTTTCAGAGGGCTTATATTTTCCCCACTTCCTTATTCAAAGCCATGTCTAATACTGGGTGCTTGGAGAGAGGCCACATTCGCGGCCCTAGGTCCAGAACCAGAGACTGGATCAGCACCAGCACATGTCCCCTTGTAGGGGACAATCTCTGGAGTTCAGGGGTGTGTGATTTGGGGTGATCCAAAGATTGTTTTGGGTTTCAGAGAGCTTATATTACCACCCTTATTTAAAGCCATATCTAATACAGGGTGCTTGGAGGGGGGCCACATTCGAGGACTTAGGTCCAGAACCAGAGACTGGATCAGCACCAGCACATGTCCTCTTGTAGGAAACAGTCTCTGGAGTTCAGGGGTGTGTGATTAGGGGTGATCCAAAGATTGTTTTGGGTTTCAGAAGGCTTATATTTTCACCACTTCCTTATTCAAAGCCATGTCTAATACATGGTGCTTGGAGGGAGGCCACATTCGAGGACTTAGGTGCAGAACCAGAGACTAGATCAGCACCAGCACATGTCCTCTTGTAGGGGACAGTCTCTGCAGTTCAGGGGTGTGTGCTTTGGGGTGATCCAAAGATTGTTTTGGGTTTCAGAGAGCTTATATTTTCACCGCTTCCTTATTCAAAGCCATGTCTAATACTGGGTGCTTAGAGAGAGGCGACATTCGCGGCCTTAGGCCAAGAACCAGAGACTGGATCAGCACCAGCACATGTCCTCTTGTAGGGGACAGTATCTGCAGTTCAGGGGTGAGTGATTTGGAGTGATCCAAAGATTGTTTTGGGTTTCAGAGGGCTTATATTTTCACCGCTTCATTATTCAAAGCCATGTGTAATACAGGGTTCTTGGAAAGAGGCCACATTTGAGGCCTTAGGTCCAGAACCAGAGACTGGATCAGCACGAGCACATGTCGTCTTGTAGAGGACAGTCTGTGGAGTTCAGGGGTGTATGATTTGGGGTGATCCAAAGATTGTTTTGGGTTTCAGAGTGCTTATATTTTCACCACTTCCTTATTCAAAGCCATGTCTAATACATGGTGCTTGGAGGGAGGCCACATTCGAGGACTTAGGTCCAGACCCAGAGACTGGATCAGCACCAGCACATGTCCTCTTGTAGGGGACAGTCTCTGGAGTTCAGGGGTGTGTGATTTGGGGTGATCCAAAGATTGTTTTGGGTTTCAGAGGGTTTATATTTTTACCGCTTCCATATTCAAAGTCATGTCTAATATAGGGTGCTTGGAAAGAGGCGACATTTGTGGCCTTAGGTCCAGAACCAGAGACTGGATCAGCACCAGCACATGTCCTCTTTTAGGGGACAGTCTCTGGAGTTCAGGGGTGTGTGATTTGGGGTGATCCAAAGATTGTTTTGGGTTTCAGAGGGTTTATATTTTTACCGCTTCCATATTCAAAGTCATGTCTAATATAGGGTGCTTGGAAAGAGGCGACATTTGAGGCCTTAGGTCCAGAACCAGAGACTGGATCAGCACCAGCACATGTCCTCTTGTAGGGGACAGTCTCTGGAGTTCAGGGGTGTATGATTTGGGGTGATCCAAAGATTTTTTTGGGTTTCAGAGTGCTTATATTTTCACCACTTCTTTATTCAAACCCATGTCTAATACTGGGTGCTTGGAAAGAGACCTCATTCGAGGACATAGGTCCAGAACCAGAGACTGGATCAGCACCAGCACATGTCCTCTTGTAGGGGACAGTCTCTGGAGTTCAGGGGTGTGTGATTTGGGGTGATCCAAAGATTGTTTTGGGTTTCAGTGGGCTTATATTTTCACCACTTCCTTATTCAAAGCTATGTCTAATACTGGGTGCTTGGAGAGAGGCCACATTCGAGGACTTAGATCCAGAACCAAAGACTGGATCAGCACCAGCACATGTCCTCTTGTAGGGGACAGTCTCTGCAGTTCAGGGGTGCGTGATTTGGAGTGATCCAAAGATTGTTTTGGGTTTCAGAAGGCTTATGTTTTCACCGCTTCCTTATTCAAAGCCATGTGTAATACAGGGTGCTTGGAAAGAGGCCACATTTGAGGCCTTAGGTCCAGAACCAGAGACTGGATCAGCACCAGCACATGTCCTCTTTTAGGGGACAGTCTCTGGAGTTCAGGGGTGTGTGATTTGGGGTGATCCAAAGATTGTTTTGGGTTTCAGAAGGCTTATATTTTCACCACTTCCTTATTCAAAGCCATGTCTAATACATGGTGCTTGGAGGGAGGCCACATTCGAGGACTTAGGTCCAGAACCGGAGACTGGATCAGCACCAGCACATGTCCTCTTGTAGGGGACAGTCTCTGCAGTTCAGGGGTGCGTGATTTGGAGTGATCCAAAGATTGTTTTGGGTTTCCGAGGGCTTATATTTTCACCGCTTCCTTATTCAAAGCCATGTCTAATACTGGGTGCTTGGAGGGGGGCCACATTCGAGGACTTAGGTCCAGAACCAGAGACTGGATCAGCACCAGCACATGTCCTCTTGTAGGGAACAGTCTCTGGAGTTCAGGGGTGTGTGATTAGGGGTGATCCAAAGATTGTTTTGGGTTTCAGAAGGCTTATATTTTCACCACTTCCTTATTCAAAGCCATGTCTAATACATGGTGCTTGGAGGGAGGCCACATTCGAGGACTTAGGTCCAGAACCGGAGACTGGATCAGCACCAGCACATGTCCTCTTGTAGGGGACAGTCTCTGCAGTTCAGGGGTGCGTGATTTGGAGTGATCCAAAGATTGTTTTGGGTTTCCGAGGGCTTATATTTTCACCGCGTCCTTATTCAAAGCCATGTCTAAAACAGCGTTCTTGGAAAGAGGCCACATTTGAGGCCTTAGGTCCAGAACCAGAGACTGGATCAGCACCAGCACATGTCCTCTTGTAGGGGACAGTGTCGAGTTCAGGGGTGTGTGATTTGGGGTGATCCAAAGATTGTTTTGGGTTTCAGATGGCTTATATTTTCCCCACTTCCTTATTCAAAGCCATGTCTAATATTGGGTGCTTGGAGAGAGGCCACATTCGCGGCCTTAGGTCCAGAACCAGAGACTGGATCAGCACCAGCACATGTCCCCTTGTAGGGGACAGTCTCTGGAGTTCAGGGGTGTGTGATTTGTGGTGATCCAAAGATTGTTTTGGGTTTCAGAGGGCTTATATTTTCACCACTTCCTTATTCAAAGCCGTGTCTAATACTGGGTGCTTGGAGAGAGGGCACATTCGCGGCCTTAGGTCGAGAACCAGAGACTGGATCAGCACCAGCACATGTCCTCTTGTCGGGGACAATCTCAGGAGTTCAGGGGTGTGTGATTTGGGGTGATCCAAAGATTGTTTTGGGTTTCAGAGAGCTTATATTACCACCACTTCCTTATTCAAAGCCATATCTAATACAGGGTGCTTGGAGGGGGGCCACATTCGAGGACTTAGGTCCATAACCAGAGACTGGATCAGCACCAGCACATGTCCTCTTGTAGGGGACAGTCTCTGGCGTTCAGGGGTGTGTGATTTGGGGTGATCCAAAGATTGTTTTGGGTTTCAGAGGGCTTATATTTTCACCACTTCCTTATGCAAAGCCATGTCTAATACTGGGTGCTTGGAGAGAGGCCACATTCGAGGCCTTAGGTCCAGAACCAGAGACTGGATCAGCACCAGCACATGACCTCTTGTAGGGGACAATCTCTGGAGTTCAGGGGTGTGTGATTTGGGGTGATCCAAAGATTGTTTTGGGTTTCAGAGAGCTTATATTACCACCACTTCCTTATTCAAAGCCATATCTAATACAGGGTGCTTGGAGGGGGGCCACATTCGAGGACTTAGGTCCAGAACCAGAGACTGGATCAGCACAAGCACATGTCCTCTTGTAGGCGACAGTCTCTGGAGTTCAGGGGTGTGTGATTTGGGGTGATCCAAAGATTGTTTTGGGTTTCAGATGGCTTATATTTTCCCCACTTCCTTATTCAAAGCCATGTCTAATATTGGGTGCTTGGAGAGAAGCCACATTCGCAGCCTTAGGCCCATAACCAGAGACTGGATCAGCACCAGCACATGTCCTCTTGTAGGGGACAGTCTCTGGAGTTCAGGGGTGTGTGATTTGGGGTGATCCAAAGATTGTTTTGGGTTTCAGAGGGCTTATATTTTCACCGCTTCCTTATTCAAAGCCATGTCTAATACTGGGTGCTTGGAGAGAGGCGACATTCGCGGCCTTAGGCCAAGAACCAGAGACTGGATCAGCACCAGCACATGTCCTCTTGTAGGGGACAGTCTCTGGAGTTCAGGGGTGAGTGATTTGGAGTGATCCAAAGATTGTTTTGGGTTTCAGAGGGCTTATATTTTCCCCACTTCCTTATTCAAAGCCATGTCTAATATTGGGTGCTCGGAGAGAGGCCACATTCGCGGACTTAGGTCCAGAACCAGAGACTGGATCAGCACCAGCACATGTCCCCTTGTAGGGGACAGTCTCTGGAGTTCAGGGGTGTGTGATTTGGGGTGATCCAAAGATTGTTTTGGGTTTCAGAGGGTTTATATTTTTACCGCTTCCTTATTCAAAGCCATGTCTAATACTGGGTGCTTGGAGAGAGGCCACATTCGCGGCCCTAGGTCCAGAACCAGAGACTGGATCAGCACCAGCACATGTCCTCTTGTAGGGGACAATCTCTGGAGTTCAGGGGTGTGTGATTTGGGGTGATCCAAAGATTGTTTTGGGTTTCAGAGTGCTTATATTACCACCCTTATTTAAAGCCATATCTAATACAGGGTGCTTGGAGGGGGGCCACATTCGAGGACTTAGGTCCAGAACCAGAGACTGGATCAGCACCAGCACATGTCCTCTTGTAGGAAACAGTCTCTGGAGTTCAGGGGTGTGTGATTAGGGGTGATCCAAAGATTGTTTTGGGTTTCAGAAGGCTTATATTTTCACCACTTCCTTATTCAAAGCCATGTCTAATACATGGTGCTTGGAGGGAGGCCACATTCGAGGACTTAGGTGCAGAACCAGAGACTAGATCAGCACCAGCACATGTCCTCTTGTAGGGGACAGTCTCTGCAGTTCAGGGGTGTGTGATTTGGGGTGATCCAAAGATTGTTTTGGGTTTCAGAGAGCTTATATTTTCACCGCTTCCTTATTCAAAGCCATGTCTAATACTGGGTGCTTAGAGAGAGGCGACATTCGCGGCCTTAGGCCAAGAACCAGAGACTGGATCAGCACCAGCACATGTCCTCTTGTAGGGGACAGTATCTGCAGTTCAGGGGTGAGTGATTTGGAGTGATCCAAAGATTGTTTTGGGTTTCAGAGGGCTTATATTTTCACCGCTTCATTATTCAAAGCCATGTGTAATACAGGGTTCTTGGAAAGAGGCCACATTTGAGGCCTTAGGTCCAGAACCAGAGACTGGATCAGCACGAGCACATGTCGTCTTGTAGAGGACAGTCTGTGGAGTTCAGGGGTGTATGATTTGGGGTGATCCAAAGATTGTTTTGGGTTTCAGAGTGCTTATATTTTCACCACTTCCTTATTCAAAGCCATGTCTAATACATGGTGCTTGGAGGGAGGCCACATTCGAGGACTTAGGTCCAGACCCAGAGACTGGATCAGCACCAGCACATGTCCTCTTGTAGGGGACAGTCTCTGGAGTTCAGGGGTGTGTGATTTGGGGTGATCCAAAGATTGTTTTGGGTTTCAGAGGGTTTATATTTTTACCGCTTCCATATTCAAAGTCATGTCTAATATAGGGTGCTTGGAAAGAGGCGACATTTGTGGCCTTAGGTCCAGAACCAGAGACTGGATCAGCACCAGCACATGTCCTCTTTTAGGGGACAGTCTCTGGAGTTCAGGGGTGTGTGATTTGGGGTGATCCAAAGATTGTTTTGGGTTTCAGAGGGTTTATATTTTTACCGCTTCCATATTCAAAGTCATGTCTAATATAGGGTGCTTGGAAAGAGGCGACATTTGAGGCCTTAGGTCCAGAACCAGAGACTGGATCAGCACCAGCACATGTCCTCTTGTAGGGGACAGTCTCTGGAGTTCAGGGGTGTATGATTTGGGGTGATCCAAAGATTTTTTTGGGTTTCAGAGTGCTTATATTTTCACCACTTCTTTATTCAAACCCATGTCTAATACTGGGTGCTTGGAAAGAGACCTCATTCGAGGACATAGGTCCAGAACCAGAGACTGGATCAGCACCAGCACATGTCCTCTTGTAGGGGACAGTCTCTGGAGTTCAGGGGTGTGTGATTTGGGGTGATCCAAAGATTGTTTTGGGTTTCAGTGGGCTTATATTTTCACCACTTCCTTATTCAAAGCTATGTCTAATACTGGGTGCTTGGAGAGAGGCCACATTCGAGGACTTAGATCCAGAACCAAAGACTGGATCAGCACCAGCACATGTCCTCTTGTAGGGGACAGTCTCTGCAGTTCAGGGGTGCGTGATTTGGAGTGATCCAAAGATTGTTTTGGGTTTCAGAAGGCTTATGTTTTCACCGCTTCCTTATTCAAAGCCATGTGTAATACAGGGTGCTTGGAAAGAGGCCACATTTGAGGCCTTAGGTCCAGAACCAGAGACTGGATCAGCACCAGCACATGTCCTCTTTTAGGGGACAGTCTCTGGAGTTCAGGGGTGTGTGATTTGGGGTGATCCAAAGATTGTTTTGGGTTTCAGAAGGCTTATATTTTCACCACTTCCTTATTCAAAGCCATGTCTAATACATGGTGCTTGGAGGGAGGCCACATTCGAGGACTTAGGTCCAGAACCGGAGACTGGATCAGCACCAGCACATGTCCTCTTGTAGGGGACAGTCTCTGCAGTTCAGGGGTGCGTGATTTGGAGTGATCCAAAGATTGTTTTGGGTTTCCGAGGGCTTATATTTTCACCGCTTCCCTATTCAAAGCCATGTCTAATACTGGGTGCTTGGAGGGGGGCCACATTCGAGGACTTAGGTCCAGAACCAGAGACTGGATCAGCACCAGCACATGTCCTCTTGTAGGGAACAGTCTCTGGAGTTCAGGGGTGTGTGATTTGGGGTGATCCAAAGATTGTTTTGGGTTTCAGAAGGCTTATATTTTCACCACTTCCTTATTCAAAGCCATGTCTAATACATGGTGCTTGGAGGGAGGCCACATTCGAGGACTTAGGTCCAGAACCGGAGACTGGATCAGCACCAGCACATGTCCTCTTGTAGGGGACAGTCTCTGCAGTTCAGGGGTGCGTGATTTGGAGTGATCCAAAGATTGTTTTGGGTTTCCGAGGGCTTATATTTTCACCGCGTCCTTATTCAAAGCCATGTCTAAAACAGCGTTCTTGGAAAGAGGCCACATTTGAGGCCTTAGGTCCAGAACCAGAGACTGGATCAGCACCAGCACATGTCCTCTTGTAGGGGACAGTGTCGAGTTCAGGGGTGTGTGATTTGGGGTGATCCAAAGATTGTTTTGGGTTTCAGATGGCTTATATTTTCCCCACTTCCTTATTCAAAGCCATGTCTAATATTGGGTGCTTGGAGAGAGGCCACATTCGCGGCCTTAGGTCCAGAACCAGAGACTGGATCAGCACCAGCACATGTCCCCTTGTAGGGGACAGTCTCTGGAGTTCAGGGGTGTGTGATTTGGGGTGATCCAAAGATTGTTTTGGGTTTCAGAGGGCTTATATTTTCACCACTTCCTTATTCAAAGCCGTGTCTAATACTGGGTGCTTGGAGAGAGGGCACATTCGCGGCCTTAGGTCGAGAACCAGAGACTGGATCAGCACCAGCACATGTCCTCTTGTCGGGGACAATCTCAGGAGTTCAGGGGTGTGTGATTTGGGGTGATCCAAAGATTGTTTTGGGTTTCAGAGAGCTTATATTACCACCACTTCCTTATTCAAAGCCATATCTAATACAGGGTGCTTGGAGGGGGGCCACATTCGAGGACTTAGGTCCATAACCAGAGACTGGATCAGCACCAGCACATGTCCTCTTGTAGGGGACAGTCTCTGGCGTTCAGGGGTGTGTGATTTGGGGTGATCCAAAGATTGTTTTGGGTTTCAGAGGGCTTATATTTTCACCACTTCCTTATGCAAAGCCATGTCTAATACTGGGTGCTTGGAGAGAGGCCACATTCGAGGCCTTAGGTCCAGAACCAGAGACTGGATCAGCACCAGCACATGACCTCTTGTAGGGGACAATCTCTGGAGTTCAGGGGTGTGTGATTTGGGGTGATCCAAAGATTGTTTTGGGTTTCAGAGAGCTTATATTACCACCACTTCCTTATTCAAAGCCATATCTAATACAGGGTGCTTGGAGGGGGGCCACATTCGAGGACTTAGGTCCAGAACCAGAGACTGGATCAGCACAAGCACATGTCCTCTTGTAGGCGACAGTCTCTGGAGTTCAGGGGTGTGTGATTTGGGGTGATCCAAAGATTGTTTTGGGTTTCAGATGGCTTATATTTTCCCCACTTCCTTATTCAAAGCCATGTCTAATATTGGGTGCTTGGAGAGAAGCCACATTCGCAGCCTTAGGCCCATAACCAGAGACTGGATCAGCACCAGCACATGTCCTCTTGTAGGGGACAGTCTCTGGAGTTCAGGGGTGTGTGATTTGGGGTGATCCAAAGATTGTTTTGGGTTTCAGTGGGCTTATATTTTCACCACTTCCTTATTCAAAGCTATGTCTAATACTGGGTGCTTGGAGAGAGGCCACATTCGAGGACTTAGATCCAGAACCAAAGACTGGATCAGCACCAGCACATGTCCTCTTGTAGGGGACAGTCTCTGCAGTTCAGGGGTGCGTGATTTGGAGTGATCCAAAGATTGTTTTGGGTTTCAGAAGGCTTATGTTTTCACCGCTTCCTTATTCAAAGCCATGTGTAATACAGGGTGCTTGGAAAGAGGCCACATTTGAGGCCTTAGGTCCAGAACCAGAGACTGGATCAGCACCAGCACATGTCCTCTTTTAGGGGACAGTCTCTGGAGTTCAGGGGTGTGTGATTTGGGGTGATCCAAAGATTGTTTTGGGTTTCAGAAGGCTTATATTTTCACCACTTCCTTATTCAAAGCCATGTCTAATACATGGTGCTTGGAGGGAGGCCACATTCGAGGACTTAGGTCCAGAACCGGAGACTGGATCAGCACCAGCACATGTCCTCTTGTAGGGGACAGTCTCTGCAGTTCAGGGGTGCGTGATTTGGAGTGATCCAAAGATTGTTTTGGGTTTCCGAGGGCTTATATTTTCACCGCTTCCCTATTCAAAGCCATGTCTAATACTGGGTGCTTGGAGGGGGGCCACATTCGAGGACTTAGGTCCAGAACCAGAGACTGGATCAGCACCAGCACATGTCCTCTTGTAGGGAACAGTCTCTGGAGTTCAGGGGTGTGTGATTAGGGGTGATCCAAAGATTGTTTTGGGTTTCAGAAGGCTTATATTTTCACCACTTCCTTATTCAAAGCCATGTCTAATACATGGTGCTTGGAGGGAGGCCACATTCGAGGACTTAGGTCCAGAACCGGAGACTGGATCAGCACCAGCACATGTCCTCTTGTAGGGGACAGTCTCTGCAGTTCAGGGGTGCGTGATTTGGAGTGATCCAAAGATTGTTTTGGGTTTCCGAGGGCTTATATTTTCACCGCGTCCTTATTCAAAGCCATGTCTAAAACAGCGTTCTTGGAAAGAGGCCACATTTGAGGCCTTAGGTCCAGAACCAGAGACTGGATCAGCACCAGCACATGTCCTCTTGTAGGGGACAGTGTCGAGTTCAGGGGTGTGTGATTTGGGGTGATCCAAAGATTGTTTTGGGTTTCAGATGGCTTATATTTTCCCCACTTCCTTATTCAAAGCCATGTCTAATATTGGGTGCTTGGAGAGAGGCCACATTCGCGGCCTTAGGTCCAGAACCAGAGACTGGATCAGCACCAGCACATGTCCCCTTGTAGGGGACAGTCTCTGGAGTTCAGGGGTGTGTGATTTGGGGTGATCCAAAGATTGTTTTGGGTTTCAGAGGGCTTATATTTTCACCACTTCCTTATTCAAAGCCGTGTCTAATACTGGGTGCTTGGAGAGAGGGCACATTCGCGGCCTTAGGTCGAGAACCAGAGACTGGATCAGCACCAGCACATGTCCTCTTGTCGGGGACAATCTCAGGAGTTCAGGGGTGTGTGATTTGGGGTGATCCAAAGATTGTTTTGGGTTTCAGAGAGCTTATATTACCACCACTTCCTTATTCAAAGCCATATCTAATACAGGGTGCTTGGAGGGGGGCCACATTCGAGGACTTAGGTCCATAACCAGAGACTGGATCAGCACCAGCACATGTCCTCTTGTAGGGGACAGTCTCTGGCGTTCAGGGGTGTGTGATTTGGGGTGATCCAAAGATTGTTTTGGGTTTCAGAGGGCTTATATTTTCACCACTTCCTTATGCAAAGCCATGTCTAATACTGGGTGCTTGGAGAGAGGCCACATTCGAGGCCTTAGGTCCAGAACCAGAGACTGGATCAGCACCAGCACATGACCTCTTGTAGGGGACAATCTCTGGAGTTCAGGGGTGTGTGATTTGGGGTGATCCAAAGATTGTTTTGGGTTTCAGAGAGCTTATATTACCACGACTTCCTTATTCAAAGCCATATCTAATACAGGGTGCTTGGAGGGGGGCCACATTCGAGGACTTAGGTCCAGAACCAGAGACTGGATCAGCACAAGCACATGTCCTCTTGTAGGCGACAGTCTCTGGAGTTCAGGGGTGTGTGATTTGGGGTGATCCAAAGATTGTTTTGGGTTTCAGATGGCTTATATTTTCCCCACTTCCTTATTCAAAGCCATGTCTAATATTGGGTGCTTGGAGAGAAGCCACATTCGCAGCCTTAGGCCCATAACCAGAGACTGGATCAGCACCAGCACATGTCCTCTTGTAGGGGACAGTCTCTGGAGTTCAGGGGTGTGTGATTTGGGGTGATCCAAAGATTGTTTTGGGTTTCAGAGGGCTTATATTTTCACCGCTTCCTTATTCAAAGCCATGTCTAATACTGGGTGCTTGGAGAGAGGCGACATTCGCGGCCTTAGGCCAAGAACCAGAGACTGGATCAGCACCAGCACATGTCCTCTTGTAGGGGACAGTCTCTGGAGTTCAGGGGTGAGTGATTTGGAGTGATCCAAAGATTGTTTTGGGTTTCAGAGGGCTTATATTTTCCCCACTTCCTTATTCAAAGCCATGTCTAATATTGGGTGCTCGGAGAGAGGCCACATTCGCGGACTTAGGTCCAGAACCAGAGACTGGATCAGCACCAGCACATGTCCCCTTGTAGGGGACAGTCTCTGGAGTTCAGGGGTGTGTGATTTGGGGTGATCCAAAGATTGTTTTGGGTTTCAGAGGGTTTATATTTTTACCGCTTCCTTATTCAAAGCCATGTCTAATACTGGGTGCTTGGAGAGAGGCCACATTCGCGGCCCTAGGTCCAGAACCAGAGACTGGATCAGCACCAGCACATGTCCTCTTGTAGGGGACAATCTCTGGAGTTCAGGGGTGTGTGATTTGGGGTGATCCAAAGATTGTTTTGGGTTTCAGAGAGCTTATATTACCACCCTTATTTAAAGCCATATCTAATACAGGGTGCTTGGAGGGGGGCCACATTCGAGGACTTAGGTCCAGAACCAGAGACTGGATCAGCACCAGCACATGTCCTCTTGTAGGAAACAGTCTCTGGAGTTCAGGGGTGTGTGATTAGGGGTGATCCAAAGATTGTTTTGGGTTTCAGAAGGCTTATATTTTCACCACTTCCTTATTCAAAGCCATGTCTAATACATGGTGCTTGGAGGGAGGCCACATTCGAGGACTTAGGTGCAGAACCAGAGACTAGATCAGCACCAGCACATGTCCTCTTGTAGGGGACAGTCTCTGCAGTTCAGGGGTGTGTGATTTGGGGTGATCCAAAGATTGTTTTGGGTTTCAGAGAGCTTATATTTTCACCGCTTCCTTATTCAAAGCCATGTCTAATACTGGGTGCTTAGAGAGAGGCGACATTCGCGGCCTTAGGCCAAGAACCAGAGACTGGATCAGCACCAGCACATGTCCTCTTGTAGGGGACAGTATCTGCAGTTCAGGGGTGAGTGATTTGGAGTGATCCAAAGATTGTTTTGGGTTTCAGAGGGCTTATATTTTCACCGCTTCATTATTCAAAGCCATGTGTAATACAGGGTTCTTGGAAAGAGGCCACATTTGAGGCCTTAGGTCCAGAACCAGAGACTGGATCAGCACGAGCACATGTCGTCTTGTAGAGGACAGTCTGTGGAGTTCAGGGGTGTATGATTTGGGGTGATCCAAAGATTGTTTTGGGTTTCAGAGTGCTTATATTTTCACCACTTCCTTATTCAAAGCCATGTCTAATACATGGTGCTTGGAGGGAGGCCACATTCGAGGACTTAGGTCCAGACCCAGAGACTGGATCAGCACCAGCACATGTCCTCTTGTAGGGGACAGTCTCTGGAGTTCAGGGGTGTGTGATTTGGGGTGATCCAAAGATTGTTTTGGGTTTCAGAGGGTTTATATTTTTACCGCTTCCATATTCAAAGTCATGTCTAATATAGGGTGCTTGGAAAGAGGCGACATTTGTGGCCTTAGGTCCAGAACCAGAGACTGGATCAGCACCAGCACATGTCCTCTTTTAGGGGACAGTCTCTGGAGTTCAGGGGTGTGTGATTTGGGGTGATCCAAAGATTGTTTTGGGTTTCAGAGGGTTTATATTTTTACCGCTTCCATATTCAAAGTCATGTCTAATATAGGGTGCTTGGAAAGAGGCGACATTTGAGGCCTTAGGTCCAGAACCAGAGACTGGATCAGCACCAGCACATGTCCTCTTGTAGGGGACAGTCTCTGGAGTTCAGGGGTGTATGATTTGGGGTGATCCAAAGATTTTTTTGGGTTTCAGAGTGCTTATATTTTCACCACTTCTTTATTCAAACCCATGTCTAATACTGGGTGCTTGGAAAGAGACCTCATTCGAGGACATAGGTCCAGAACCAGAGACTGGATCAGCACCAGCACATGTCCTCTTGTAGGGGACAGTCTCTGGAGTTCAGGGGTGTGTGATTTGGGGTGATCCAAAGATTGTTTTGGGTTTCAGTGGGCTTATATTTTCACCACTTCCTTATTCAAAGCTATGTCTAATACTGGGTGCTTGGAGAGAGGCCACATTCGAGGACTTAGATCCAGAACCAAAGACTGGATCAGCACCAGCACATGTCCTCTTGTAGGGGACAGTCTCTGCAGTTCAGGGGTGCGTGATTTGGAGTGATCCAAAGATTGTTTTGGGTTTCAGAAGGCTTATGTTTTCACCGCTTCCTTATTCAAAGCCATGTGTAATACAGGGTGCTTGGAAAGAGGCCACATTTGAGGCCTTAGGTCCAGAACCAGAGACTGGATCAGCACCAGCACATGTCCTCTTTTAGGGGACAGTCTCTGGAGTTCAGGGGTGTGTGATTTGGGGTGATCCAAAGATTGTTTTGGGTTTCAGAAGGCTTATATTTTCACCACTTCCTTATTCAAAGCCATGTCTAATACATGGTGCTTGGAGGGAGGCCACATTCGAGGACTTAGGTCCAGAACCGGAGACTGGATCAGCACCAGCACATGTCCTCTTGTAGGGGACAGTCTCTGCAGTTCAGGGGTGCGTGATTTGGAGTGATCCAAAGATTGTTTTGGGTTTCCGAGGGCTTATATTTTCACCGCTTCCCTATTCAAAGCCATGTCTAATACTGGGTGCTTGGAGGGGGGCCACATTCGAGGACTTAGGTCCAGAACCAGAGACTGGATCAGCACCAGCACATGTCCTCTTGTAGGGAACAGTCTCTGGAGTTCAGGGGTGTGTGATTAGGGGTGATCCAAAGATTGTTTTGGGTTTCAGAAGGCTTATATTTTCACCACTTCCTTATTCAAAGCCATGTCTAATACATGGTGCTTGGAGGGAGGCCACATTCGAGGACTTAGGTCCAGAACCGGAGACTGGATCAGCACCAGCACATGTCCTCTTGTAGGGGACAGTCTCTGCAGTTCAGGGGTGCGTGATTTGGAGTGATCCAAAGATTGTTTTGGGTTTCCGAGGGCTTATATTTTCACCGCGTCCTTATTCAAAGCCATGTCTAAAACAGCGTTCTTGGAAAGAGGCCACATTTGAGGCCTTAGGTCCAGAACCAGAGACTGGATCAGCACCAGCACATGTCCTCTTGTAGGGGACAGTCTCTGGAGTTCAGGGGTGAGTGATTTGGAGTGATCCAAAGATTGTTTTGGGTTTCAGAGGGCTTATATTTTCCCCACTTCCTTATTCAAAGCCATGTCTAATATTGGGTGCTCGGAGAGAGGCCACATTCGCGGACTTAGGTCCAGAACCAGAGACTGGATCAGCACCAGCACATGTCCCCTTGTAGGGGACAGTCTCTGGAGTTCAGGGGTGTGTGATTTGGGGTGATCCAAAGATTGTTTTGGGTTTCAGAGGGTTTATATTTTTACCGCTTCCTTATTCAAAGCCATGTCTAATACTGGGTGCTTGGAGAGAGGCCACATTCGCGGCCCTAGGTCCAGAACCAGAGACTGGATCAGCACCAGCACATGTCCTCTTGTAGGGGACAATCTCTGGAGTTCAGGGGTGTGTGATTTGGGGTGATCCAAAGATTGTTTTGGGTTTCAGAGTGCTTATATTACCACCCTTATTTAAAGCCATATCTAATACAGGGTGCTTGGAGGGGGGCCACATTCGAGGACTTAGGTCCAGAACCAGAGACTGGATCAGCACCAGCACATGTCCTCTTGTAGGAAACAGTCTCTGGAGTTCAGGGGTGTGTGATTAGGGGTGATCCAAAGATTGTTTTGGGTTTCAGAAGGCTTATATTTTCACCACTTCCTTATTCAAAGCCATGTCTAATACATGGTGCTTGGAGGGAGGCCACATTCGAGGACTTAGGTGCAGAACCAGAGACTAGATCAGCACCAGCACATGTCCTCTTGTAGGGGACAGTCTCTGCAGTTCAGGGGTGTGTGATTTGGGGTGATCCAAAGATTGTTTTGGGTTTCAGAGAGCTTATATTTTCACCGCTTCCTTATTCAAAGCCATGTCTAATACTGGGTGCTTAGAGAGAGGCGACATTCGCGGCCTTAGGCCAAGAACCAGAGACTGGATCAGCACCAGCACATGTCCTCTTGTAGGGGACAGTATCTGCAGTTCAGGGGTGAGTGATTTGGAGTGATCCAAAGATTGTTTTGGGTTTCAGAGGGCTTATATTTTCACCGCTTCATTATTCAAAGCCATGTGTAATACAGGGTTCTTGGAAAGAGGCCACATTTGAGGCCTTAGGTCCAGAACCAGAGACTGGATCAGCACGAGCACATGTCGTCTTGTAGAGGACAGTCTGTGGAGTTCAGGGGTGTATGATTTGGGTTGATCCAAAGATTGTTTTGGGTTTCAGAGTGCTTATATTTTCACCACTTCCTTATTCAAAGCCATGTCTAATACATGGTGCTTGGAGGGAGGCCACATTCGAGGACTTAGGTCCAGACCCAGAGACTGGATCAGCACCAGCACATGTCCTCTTGTAGGGGACAGTCTCTGGAGTTCAGGGGTGTGTGATTTGGGGTGATCCAAAGATTGTTTTGGGTTTCAGAGGGTTTATATTTTTACCGCTTCCATATTCAAAGTCATGTCTAATATAGGGTGCTTGGAAAGAGGCGACATTTGAGGCCTTAGGTCCAGAACCAGAGACTGGATCAGCACCAGCACATGTCCTCTTGTAGGGGACAGTCTCTGGAGTTCAGGGGTGTATGATTTGGGGTGATCCAAAGATTTTTTTGGGTTTCAGAGTGCTTATATTTTCACCACTTCTTTATTCAAACCCATGTCTAATACTGGGTGCTTGGAAAGAGACCTCATTCGAGGACATAGGTCCAGAACCAGAGACTGGATCAGCACCAGCACATGTCCTCTTGTAGGGGACAGTCTCTGGAGTTCAGGGGTGTGTGATTTGGGGTGATCCAAAGATTGTTTTGGGTTTCAGTGGGCTTATATTTTCACCACTTCCTTATTCAAAGCTATGTCTAATACTGGGTGCTTGGAGAGAGGCCACATTCGAGGACTTAGATCCAGAACCAAAGACTGGATCAGCACCAGCACATGTCCTCTTGTAGGGGACAGTCTCTGCAGTTCAGGGGTGCGTGATTTGGAGTGATCCAAAGATTGTTTTGGGTTTCAGAAGGCTTATGTTTTCACCGCTTCCTTATTCAAAGCCATGTGTAATACAGGGTGCTTGGAAAGAGGCCACATTTGAGGCCTTAGGTCCAGAACCAGAGACTGGATCAGCACCAGCACATGTCCTCTTTTAGGGGACAGTCTCTGGAGTTCAGGGGTGTGTGATTTGGGGTGATCCAAAGATTGTTTTGGGTTTCAGAAGGCTTATATTTTCACCACTTCCTTATTCAAAGCCATGTCTAATACATGGTGCTTGGAGGGAGGCCACATTCGAGGACTTAGGTCCAGAACCGGAGACTGGATCAGCACCAGCACATGTCCTCTTGTAGGGGACAGTCTCTGCAGTTCAGGGGTGCGTGATTTGGAGTGATCCAAAGATTGTTTTGGGTTTCCGAGGGCTTATATTTTCACCGCTTCCCTATTCAAAGCCATGTCTAATACTGGGTGCTTGGAGGGGGGCCACATTCGAGGACTTAGGTCCAGAACCAGAGACTGGATCAGCACCAGCACATGTCCTCTTGTAGGGAACAGTCTCTGGAGTTCAGGGGTGTGTGATTAGGGGTGATCCAAAGATTGTTTTGGGTTTCAGAAGGCTTATATTTTCACCACTTCCTTATTCAAAGCCATGTCTAATACATGGTGCTTGGAGGGAGGCCACATTCGAGGACTTAGGTCCAGAACCGGAGACTGGATCAGCACCAGCACATGTCCTCTTGTAGGGGACAGTCTCTGCAGTTCAGGGGTGCGTGATTTGGAGTGATCCAAAGATTGTTTTGGGTTTCCGAGGGCTTATATTTTCACCGCGTCCTTATTCAAAGCCATGTCTAAAACAGCGTTCTTGGAAAGAGGCCACATTTGAGGCCTTAGGTCCAGAACCAGAGACTGGATCAGCACCAGCACATGTCCTCTTGTAGGGGACAGTGTCGAGTTCAGGGGTGTGTGATTTGGGGTGATCCAAAGATTGTTTTGGGTTTCAGATGGCTTATATTTTCCCCACTTCCTTATTCAAAGCCATGTCTAATATTGGGTGCTTGGAGAGAGGCCACATTCGCGGCCTTAGGTCCAGAACCAGAGACTGGATCAGCACCAGCACATGTCCCCTTGTAGGGGACAGTCTCTGGAGTTCAGGGGTGTGTGATTTGGGGTGATCCAAAGATTGTTTTGGGTTTCAGAGGGCTTATATTTTCACCACTTCCTTATTCAAAGCCGTGTCTAATACTGGGTGCTTGGAGAGAGGGCACATTCGCGGCCTTAGGTCGAGAACCAGAGACTGGATCAGCACCAGCACATGTCCTCTTGTCGGGGACAATCTCAGGAGTTCAGGGGTGTGTGATTTGGGGTGATCCAAAGATTGTTTTGGGTTTCAGAGAGCTTATATTACCACCACTTCCTTATTCAAAGCCATATCTAATACAGGGTGCTTGGAGGGGGGCCACATTCGAGGACTTAGGTCCATAACCAGAGACTGGATCAGCACCAGCACATGTCCTCTTGTAGGGGACAGTCTCTGGCGTTCAGGGGTGTGTGATTTGGGGTGATCCAAAGATTGTTTTGGGTTTCAGAGGGCTTATATTTTCACCACTTCCTTATGCAAAGCCATGTCTAATACTGGGTGCTTGGAGAGAGGCCACATTCGAGGCCTTAGGTCCAGAACCAGAGACTGGATCAGCACCAGCACATGACCTCTTGTAGGGGACAATCTCTGGAGTTCAGGGGTGTGTGATTTGGGGTGATCCAAAGATTGTTTTGGGTTTCAGAGAGCTTATATTACCACGACTTCCTTATTCAAAGCCATATCTAATACAGGGTGCTTGGAGGGGGGCCACATTCGAGGACTTAGGTCCAGAACCAGAGACTGGATCAGCACAAGCACATGTCCTCTTGTAGGCGACAGTCTCTGGAGTTCAGGGGTGTGTGATTTGGGGTGATCCAAAGATTGTTTTGGGTTTCAGATGGCTTATATTTTCCCCACTTCCTTATTCAAAGCCATGTCTAATATTGGGTGCTTGGAGAGAAGCCACATTCGCAGCCTTAGGCCCATAACCAGAGACTGGATCAGCACCAGCACATGTCCTCTTGTAGGGGACAGTCTCTGGAGTTCAGGGGTGTGTGATTTGGGGTGATCCAAAGATTGTTTTGGGTTTCAGAGGGCTTATATTTTCACCGCTTCCTTATTCAAAGCCATGTCTAATACTGGGTGCTTGGAGAGAGGCGACATTCGCGGCCTTAGGCCAAGAACCAGAGACTGGATCAGCACCAGCACATGTCCTCTTGTAGGGGACAGTCTCTGGAGTTCAGGGGTGAGTGATTTGGAGTGATCCAAAGATTGTTTTGGGTTTCAGAGGGCTTATATTTTCCCCACTTCCTTATTCAAAGCCATGTCTAATATTGGGTGCTCGGAGAGAGGCCACATTCGCGGACTTAGGTCCAGAACCAGAGACTGGATCAGCACCAGCACATGTCCCCTTGTAGGGGACAGTCTCTGGAGTTCAGGGGTGTGTGATTTGGGGTGATCCAAAGATTGTTTTGGGTTTCAGAGGGTTTATATTTTTACCGCTTCCTTATTCAAAGCCATGTCTAATACTGGGTGCTTGGAGAGAGGCCACATTCGCGGCCCTAGGTCCAGAACCAGAGACTGGATCAGCACCAGCACATGTCCTCTTGTAGGGGACAATCTCTGGAGTTCAGGGGTGTGTGATTTGGGGTGATCCAAAGATTGTTTTGGGTTTCAGAGAGCTTATATTACCACCCTTATTTAAAGCCATATCTAATACAGGGTGCTTGGAGGGGGGCCACATTCGAGGACTTAGGTCCAGAACCAGAGACTGGATCAGCACCAGCACATGTCCTCTTGTAGGTGACAATCTCTGGAGTTCAGGGGTGTGTGATTTGGGGTGATCCAAAGATTTTTTTGGGTTTCAGAGAGCTTATATTACCACCACTTCTTTATTCAAAGCCATATCTAATACAGGGTGCTTGGAGGGGGGCCACATTCAAGGACTTAGGTCCAGAAGCAGAGACTGGATCAGCACCAGCACATATCCTTTTGTAGGGGACAGTCTCTGGAGTTCAGGGGTGTATGATTTGGGGTGATCCAAAGATTGTTTTGGGTTTCAGAGGGCTTATATTTTCACCGCTTCCTTATTCAAAGTCATGTCTCATACTGGGTGCTTGGAGAGAGGCCACATTCGCGGCCTTATGTCCAGAACCAGAGACTGGATCAGCACCTGCACATGTCCTCTTGTAGGGGACAGTGTCGAGTTCAGGGGTGTGTGATTCGGGTTGATCCAAAGATTGTTTTGGGTTTCAGAAGGCTTATATTTTCACCACTTCCTTATTCAAAGCCCTGTCTAATACTGGGTGTTTGGAGAGAGGCCACATTTGTGGTCTTAGGTCCAGAACCATAGACTGGATAAGCACCAGCACATGTCCTCTTGTAGGGGACAGTCTCTGGAGTTCAGGGGTGTGTGATTTGGGGTGATCCAAAGATTGTTTTGGGTTTCAGAGAGCTTATATTTTCACCACTTCCTTATTCAAAGCTATTTCTAATACTGGGTGCTTGGAGAGAGGCATCATTCGCGGCCTTAGGTCCAGAACTGGAGACTGGATCAGCACCAGGACATGTCCTCTTGTAGGGGACAGTCTCTGCAGTTCAGGGGTGCGTGATTTGGAGTGATCCAAAGATTGTTTTGGGTTTCAGAGGGCTTATATTTTCACCGCTTCCTTATTCAAAGCCATGTCTAATACAGGGTTCTTGGAAAGAGGCCACATTTGAGGCCTTAGGTCCAGAACCAGAGACTGGATCAGCACCAGCACATGTCCTCTTGAAGGGGACAGTCTCTGGAGTTCAGGGGTGTATGATTTGGGGTGATCCAAAGATTGTTTTGGGTTTCAGAGTGCTTATATTTTCACCACTTCCTTATTCAAAGCCATGTCTAATACTGGGTGCTTGGAGAGGGGCTACATTTGTGGCCTTATGTCCAGAACCAGAGACTGGATCAGCACCAGCACATGTCCTCTTGTAGGGGACAATCTCTGGAGTTCAGGGGTGTGTGATTTGGGGTGATCCAAAGATTGTTTTGGGTTTCAGAGAGCTTATATTACCACCACTTCCTTATTCAAAGCCATATCTAATACAGGGTGCTTGAAGGGAGGCCACATTCGAGGACTTAGGTCCAGAAGCAGAGACTGGATCAGCACCAGCACATGTCCTCTTGTAGGGGACAGTCTCTGGAGTTCAGTGGTGCGTGATTTGGGGTGATCCAAAGATTGTTTTGGGTTTCAGAGGGCTTATGTTTTCACCACTTCCTTATTCAAAGCTAAGTCTAATACTGGGTGCTTGGAGAGAGGCCACATTCGAGGACTTAGATCCAGAACCAGAGACTGGATCAGCACCAGCACATGTCCTCTTGTAGGGGACAGTCTCTGCAGTTCAGGGGTGCGTGATTTGGAGTGATCCAAAGATTGTTTTGGGTTTCAGAGGGCTTATGTTTTCACCGCTTCCTTATTCAAAGCCATGTGTAATACAGGGTGCTTGGAAAGAGGCCACATTTGAGGACTTAGGTCCAGAACCAGAGACTGGATCAGCACCAGCACATGTCCTCTTGTAGGGGACAGTCTTTGGAGTTCAGGGGTGTGTGATTTGGGGTGATCCAAAGATTGTTTTGGGTTTCAGAGGGTTTATATTTTTACCGCTTCCTTATTCAAAGCCCTGTCTAATACTGGGTGCGTGGAGAGAGGCCACATTCGCGGCCCTAGGTCCAGAACCAGAGACTGGATCAGCACTAGCACATGTCCTCTTGTAGGGGACAATCTCTGGAGTTCAGGGGTGTGTGATTTGGGGTGATCCAAAGATTGTTTTGGGTTTCAGAGAGCTTATATTACCACCACTTCCTTATTCAAAGCCATATCTAATACAGGGTGCTTGGAGGGGGGCCACATTCGAGGACTTAGGTCCAGAACCAGAGACTGGATCAGCACCAGCACATGTCCTCTTGTAGGGAACAGCCTCTGGAGTTCAGGGGTGTGTGATTAGGGGTGATCCAAAGATTGTTTTGGGTTTCAGAGGGCTTATATTTTCACCGCTTCCTTATTCAAAGCCATGTCTAATACTGGGTGCTTGGAGAGAGGCGACATTCGCGGCCTTAGGCCAAGAACCAGAGACTGGATCAGCACCAGCACATGTCCTCTTGTAGGGGACAGTATCTGCAGTTCAGGGGTGAGTGATTTGGAGTGATCCAAAGATTGTTTTGGGTTTCAGAGGGCTTATATTTTCACCGCTTCATTATTCAAAGCCATGTCTGATACAGGGTTCTTGGAAAGAGGCCACATTTGTGGCCTTAGGTCCAGAACCAGAGACTGGATCAGCACCAGCACGTCCTCTTGTAGGGGACAATCTCTGGAGTTCAGGGGTGTGTGATTTGGGGTGATCCAAAGATTGTTTTGGGTTTCAGAGAGCTTATATTACCACCACTTCCTTATTCAAAGCCATATCTAATACAGGGTGCTTGGAGGGGGGCCACATTCGAGGACTTAGGTCCAGAACCAGAGACTGGATCAGCACCAGCACATGTCCTCTTGTAGGGGACAGTCTCTGGAGTTCAGGGGTGTGTGATTAGGGGTGATCCAAAGATTGTTTTGGGTTTCAGAGGGCTTATATTTTCACCGCTTCCTTATTCAAAGCCATGTCTAATACTGGGTGCTTGGAGAGAGGACACATTCGCGGCCTTAGGCTAAGAACCAGAGACTGGATCAGCTCCAGCACATGTCCTCTTCTAGGGGACAGTCTCGAGTTCAAGGGTTTGTGATTCGTGGTGATCCAAAGATTGTTTTGGGTTTCAGAAGGCTTATATTTTCACCACTTCCTTATTCAAATCCATGTCTAATACATGGTGCTTGGAGGGAGGCCACATTCGAGGACTTAGGTCCAGAAGCAGAGACTGGATCAGCACCAGCACATGTCCTCTTGTAGGGGACAGTCTCTGGAGTTCAGGGGTGTGTGATTTGGGGTGATCCAATGATTTTTTTGGGTTTCAGAGAGCTTATATTACCACCACTTCCGTATTCAAAGCCATATCTAATACAGGGTGCTTGGAGGGGGGCCACATTCGAGGACTTAGGTCCAGAACCAGAGACTGGATCAGCACCAGCACATGTCCTCTTGTAGGGAACAGCCTCTGGAGTTCAGGGGTGTGTGATTAGGGGTGATCCAAAGATTGTTTTGGGTTTCAGAGGGCTTATATTTTCACCGCTTCCTTATTCAAAGCCATGTCTAATACTGGGTGCTTGGAGAGAGGCGACATTCGCGGCCTTAGGCCAAGAACCAGAGACTGGATCAGCACCAGCACATGTCCTCTTGTAGGGGACAGTATCTGCAGTTCAGGGGTGAGTGATTTGGAGTGATCCAAAGATTGTTTTGGGTTTCAGAGGGCTTATATTTTCACCGCTTCATTATTCAAAGCCATGTCTGATACAGGGTGCTTGGAAAGAGGCCACATTTGTGGCCTTAGGTCCAGAACCAGAGACTGGATCAGCACCAGCACGTCCTCTTGTAGGGGACAATCTCTGGAGTTCAGGGGTGTGTGATTTGGGGTGATCCAAAGATTGTTTTGGGTTTCAGAGAGCTTATATTACCACCACTTCCTTATTCAAAGCCATATCTAATACAGGGTGCTTGGAGGGGGGCCACATTCGAGGACTTAGGTCCAGAACCAGAGACTGGATCAGCACCAGCACATGTCCTCTTGTAGGGGACAGTCTCTGGAGTTCAGGGGTGTGTGATTAGGGGTGATCCAAAGATTGTTTTGGGTTTCAGAGGGCTTATATTTTCACCGCTTCCTTATTCAAAGCCATGTCTAATACTGGGTGCTTGGAGAGAGGACACATTCGCGGCCTTAGGCTAAGAACCAGAGACTGGATCAGCTCCAGCACATGTCCTCTTCTAGGGGACAGTCTCGAGTTCAAGGGTTTGTGATTCGTGGTGATCCAAAGATTGTTTTGGGTTTCAGAAGGCTTATATTTTCACCACTTCCTTATTCAAATCCATGTCTAATACATGGTGCTTGGAGGGAGGCCACATTCGAGGACTTAGGTCCAGAAGCAGAGACTGGATCAGCACCAGCACATGTCCTCTTGTAGGGGACAGTCTCTGGAGTACAGGGGTGTGTGATTTGGGGTGATCCAAAGATTGTTTTGGGTTTCAGAGGGCTTATATTTTCACCACTTCCTTATTCAAAGCCATGTCTAATACTGGGTGCTTGGAGAGAGGCCACATTCACGGCCTTAGGCCAAGAACCAGAGACTGGATCAGCTCCAGCACATGTCCTCTTGTAGGGGACAGTGTCGAGTTCAGGGGTGTGTGATTCGGGTTGATCCAAAGATTGTTTTGGGTTTCAGAAGGCTTATATTTTCACCACTTCCTTATTCAAAGCCCTGTCTAATACTGGGTGCTTGGAGAGAGGCCACATTTGTGGTCTTAGGTCCAGAACCAGAGACTGGATCAGCACCAGCACATGTCCTCTTGTAGGGGACAGTCTCTGGAGTTCAGGGGTGTGTGATTTGGGGAGATCCAAAGATTGTTTTGGGTTTCAGAGGGCTTATAGTTTCACCACTTCCTTATTCAAAGCTATGTCTAATACTGGGTGCTTGGAGAGAGGCCACATTCGAGGACTTAGATCCAGAACTAGAGACTGGATCAGCACCAGCAGATGTCCTCTTGGAGGGGACAGTTTCTGCAGTTCAGGGGTGCGTGATTTGGAGTGATCCAAAGATAGTTTTGGGTTTCAGAGGGCTTATATTTTAACTGCTTCCTTATTCAAAGCCATGTGTAATACAGGGTGCTTGGAAAGAGGCCACATTTGATGCCTTAGGTCCAGAACCAGAGACTGGATCAGCACCAGCACATGTCCTCTTGTAGGGGACAGTCTCGAGTTCAAGGGTTTGTGATTCGGGGTGTTCCAAAGATTTTTTGGGTTTCAGAAGGCTTATATTTTTACCACTTCCTTATTCAAATCCATGTCTAATACTGGGTGCTTGGAGGGAGGCCACATTCGAGGACTTAGGTCCAGAACCAGAGACTGGATCAGCACCAGCACATGTCCTCTTGTAGGGGACAGTCTCTGGAGTTCAGGGGTGTGTGATTTGTGGTGATCCAAAGATTGTTTTGGGTTTCAGAGGGCTTATATTTTCACCACTTCCTTATTCAAAGACATGTCTAATACTGGGTGCTTGGAGAGAGGCCTCATTCGAGGACTTAGGTCCAGAACCAGAGACTGGATCAGCACCTGCAGATGTCCTCTTGTAGGGGAAAGTGTCGAGTTCAGGGGTGTGTGATTCGGGTTGATCCAAAGATTGTTTTGGGTTTCAGAAGGCTTATATTTTCACCACTTCCTTATTCAAAGCCCTGTCTAATACTGGGTGCTTGGAGAGAGGCCCACATTTGTGGTCTTAGGTCCAGAACCAGAGACTGGATAAGCACCAGCACATGTCCTCTTGTAGGGGGACAATCTCTGGAGTTCAGGGGTGTGTGATTTGGGGTGATCCAATGATTTTTTTTTGGGTTTCAGAGAGCTTATATTACCACCACTTCCGTATTCAAAGCCATATCTAATACAGGGTGCTTGGAGGGGGGCCACATTCGAGGACTTAGGTCCAGAACCAGAGACTGGATCAGCACCAGCACATGTCCTCTTGTAGGGGACAGTCTCTGGAGTTCAGGGGTGTGTGATTTGGGGTGATCCAAAGATTGTTTTGGGTTTCAGAGGGCTTATATTTTCACCACTTCTTTATTCAAAGCTATGTCTAATACTGGGTGCTTGGAGAGAGGCCACATTCGAGGACTTAGATCCAGAACTAGAGACTGGATCAGCACCAGCACATGTCCTCTTGTAGGGGACAGTCTCGAGTTCAAGGGTTTGTGATTCGGGGTGTTCCAAAGATTTTTTTGGGTTTCAGAAGGCTTATATTTTTACCACTTCCTTATTCAAATCCATGTCTAATACATGGTGCTTGGAGGGAGGCCACATCCGAGGACTTAGGTCCAGAACCAGAGACTGGATCAGCACCAGCACATGTCCTCTTGTAGGGGACAGTCTCTGGAGTTCAGGGGTGTGTGATTTGGGGTGATCCAAAGATTGTTTTGGGTTTCAGAGGGCTTATATTTTCACCACTTCCTTATTCAAAGCCATGTCTAATACTGGGTGCTTGGAGAGAGGCCTCATTCGAGGACTTAGGTCCAGAACCAGAGACTGGATCAGCACCAGCACATGTCCTCTTGTAGGGGACAGTCTCTGCAGTTCAGGGGTGTGAGATTTGGGGTGATCCAAAGATTGTTTTGGGTTTCAGAGGGCTTATATTTTTACCACTTCCTTATTCAAAGCCCTGTCTAATACATGGTGCTTGGAGGGAGGCCACATTCGAGGACTTAGGTCCAGAACCGGAGACTGGATCAGCACCAGCACATGTCCTCTTGTAGGGGACAGTCTCTGCAGTTCTGGGGTGCGTGATTTGGAGTGATCCAAAGATTGTTTTGGGTTTCAGAGGGCTTATATTTTCACCGCGTCCTTATTCAAAGCCATGTCTAATACAGGGTTCTTGGAAAGAGGCCACATTTGAGGCCTTAGGTCCCGAACCAGAGACTGGATCAGCACCAGCACATGTCCTCTTGTAGGGGACAGTGTCGAGTTCAGGGGTGTGTGATTTGGGGTGATCCAAAGATTGTTTTTGGTTTCAGATGGCTTATATTTTCCCCACTTCCTTATTCAAAGCCCTGTCTAATATTGGGTGCTGGGAGAATGGCCTCATTCGAGGACTTAGGTCCAGAACCAGAGACTGGATCAGCACCAGCACATGTCCTCTTATAGGGGACAGTCTCTGGAGTTCAGGGGTGTGTGATTTGTGGTGATCCAAAGATTGTTTTGGGTTTCAGAGGGCTTATATTTTCACCACTTCCTTATTCAAAGCCATGTCTAATACAGGATGCTTGGAGGGAGTCCACATTCGAGGACTTAGGTCCAGAACTAGAGACTGGAACAGCACCAGCACATGTCCTCTTGTAGGGGACAGTCTCTGGAGTTCAGGGGTGTGTGATTTGGGGTGATCCAAAGATTGTTTTGGGTTTCAGAGGGCTTATATTTTCACCGCTTCCTTATTCAAAGCCATGTCTAATACAGGGTGCTTGGAGAGAGGCCACATTTGAGGTCTTAGGTCCAGAACCAGAGACTGGATCAGCACCAGCCCATGTCCTCTTGTAGGTGACAATCTCTGGAGTTCAGGGGTGTGTGTTTTGGGGTGATCCAAAGATTTTTTTGGGTTTCAGAGAGCTTATATTACCCCCACTTCCTTATTCAAACCCATATCTAATACAGGGTGCTTGGAGGGGGGCCACATTCGAGGACTTATGTCCAGAACCAGAGACTGGATCAGCACCTGCACATGTCCTCTTGTAGGGGACAGTGTCGAGTTCAGGGGTGTGTGATTCGGGTTGATCCAAAGATTGTTTTGGGTTTCAGAAGGCTTATATTTTCACCACTTCCTTATTCAAAGCCCTGTCTAATACTGGGTGTTTGGAGAGAGGCCACATTTGTGGTCTTAGGTCCAGAACCAGAGACTGGATAAGCACCAGCACATATCCTCTTGTAGGGGACAATCTCTGGAGTTCAGGGGTGTGTGATTTGGGGTGATCCAATGATTTTTTTGGGTTTCAGAGAGTTTATATTACCACCACTTCCGTATTCAAAGCCATATCTAATACAGGGTGCTTGGAGGGGGGCCACATTCTAGGACTTAGGTCCAGAACCAGAGACTGGATAAGCACCAGCACATGTCCTCTTGTAGGGGGACAATCTCTGGAGTTCAGGGGTGTGTGATTTGGGGTGATCCAATGATTTTTTTGGGTTTCAGAGAGCTTATATTACCACCACTTCCGTATTCAAAGCCATATCTAATACAGGGTGCTTGGAGGGGGGCCACATTCGAGGACTTAGGTCCAGAACCAGAGACTGGATCAGCACCAGCACATGTCCTCTTGTAGGGGACAGTCTCTGGAGTTCAGGGGTGTGTGATTTGGGGAGATCCAAAGATTGTTTTGGGTTTCAGAGGGCTTATATTTTCACCACTTCCTTATTCAAAGCTATGTCTAATACTGGGTGCTTGGAGAGAGGCCACATTCGAGGACTTAGATCCAGAACTAGAGACTGGATCAGCACCAGCAGATGTCCTCTTGTAGGGGACAGTTTCTGCAGTTCAGGGGTGCGTGATTTGGAGTGATCCAACGATTGTTTTGGGTTTCAGAGGGCTTATATTTTCACCGCGTCCTTATTCAAAGCCATGTCTAATACAGGGTTCTTGGAAAGAGGCCACATTTGAGGCCTTAGGTCCAGAACCAGAGACTGGATCAGCACCAGCACATGTCCTCTTGTAGGGGACAGTGTCGAGTTCAGGGGTGTGTGATTTGGGGTGATCCAAAGATTGTTTTGGGTTTCAGATGGCTTATATTTTCCCCACTTCCTTATTCAAAGCCATGTCTAATATTGGGTGCTTGGAGAGAGGCCTCATTCGAGGACTTAGGTCCAGAACCAGAGACTGGATCAGCACCAGCACATGTCCTCTTGTAGGGGACAGTCTCTGGAGTTCAGGGATGTGTGATTTGGGGTGATCCAAAGATTGTTTTGGGTTTCAGAGGGCTTATATTTTCACCACTTCCTTATTCAAAGCCATGTCTAATACAGGGTGCTTGGAGGGAGTCCACATTCGAGGACTTAGGTCCAGAACTAGAGACTGGAACAGCACCAGCACATGTCCTCTTGTAGGGGACAGTCTCTGCAGTTCAGGGGTGCGTGATTCGGAGTGATCCAAAGATAGTGTTACCAGAACTGCTTATTATTATAAGGGGGAAATTAGCTTAGCAGTCTGTAACTTAATATTAAGCGCGGATCATAACCTATGTATACGGAGGTCCCGATCCCAGACACTCTAGTGAAAAAGAGGCAGACAACAAATAAGTTCCAAACACGTGTATTTAGTGTGGCGTAAGCCTAAACGTGCACAAGAATACAAGAAACACACAAGATCTAGCAAATCCAGAGTATGAAATACAGAGACGTTCGCGTTAGCTGGTTCCCAACGATGATAGGGGGAATACTCACTTATCCTAGAGCGAAGCAGAGACACAGCAGCGAGGGTGGCCCAATGCCAGCACTGGGACCACAGACGGACAGCAAGGAGGTCTGGATAGGGAATGGCCTGAGCACCGAGTGGTCTGAGAGACCAGCTTAAATACCCCAAAACGTACCCTGGGGCTGGTGCTGTACTTGGTGGTTCTCACAGATTAAAACAAAGGGTCTAATGGGCTACTGAATGGCTTGGATGGGCCACTTTGGTAATCAGATTGTGATAAGTGACACCTCAGGAAGAGGGGACAAAAGAGGGAGGGGGAAATCCAAGTGGGCTGAAAGGATGTTCCAGCGGACAGGGCTTGTCCTGATGTCATCAGCTTCTGGAATGCGGAGGTTTCTTTGAGATGCATTCTCTAAGTGTTTGGGATGGTCGGCACTTAGTTCCTTCTCCGGGGCGGCTCCTAAGATATGCAGAGCGGGGTGAGGTGCTCTCGCTGCGGACGTGGCGTGCCCGCTTCGCCAAAATGGCTTCCCAAAGCAGTCTTTTCCTTTGGGTCTTCTGGCTGCCTGAGAACATGGATGCCGGCTGGGCATAGCTGAGGCTGGTTTGCAGGCTGCCCGGTAGCGAGGGCAAGCTCGGGGACCGGCCCGCGGGAGGCTCCAGGCGGGAACTGACCAGGGAGCGCCTAGCCAGGCTCGCTGGAGGTTTCCCCGGCAGGCGCCCGGCTGCTAGCAGCGGCTTGGGCCCATATGAGGCAGGCTTCCATGGAGGCAGGGGGAACGACACTTTAAAACACAGTCCAAAGCAGGGAACAGGCACGGTCCGTGGCAGATGGCAATGCAGGCACGGGGCACACTTGTGATAAAGTCCAAACACACACTGGGAAATCCAGATACAGGTCAGGGCAGGGTTGCCCAGAAAGAGAGTCCTTTGTGCAGTCACCCAAACATGGAGTCAGTAAACTACACAGTCTATTGCAGCAGCAAGGTAATAAAAGAGCAGACAGGAAACTGGCACGTGTACTAGAGCACACACGTGCAAAGCAGTCTTTGGTGCAGCAGTGAAACAGTAATGCAGGAAACTTTAACACAGTTCATAGCAGGCTTTAAAGCAGGGGAGGGGGCCTACTTGGCAACAATTCCCCCCCTCGGAGACCCCGTGACGTCAGGCGCGTGGGTCTCCGAACTTGACTTCAAAGGTGAGGTGGTCGGCAATGTCCGGTGGTCGAGCTTCGAGCGGAAAAGGAGTGGGAAGGGGAGGGGGAGGAGGCGTCACTCAAAAATTTAGTTTGGAGAACCACCTAACCGAATAAGTGCAATTTAGATCAGCCAATGGGCTGCAGGTCTCTGGGTTCACACCAGGGGGTGTGCTAAGTGCTACAGTCAACATAGACAGTAATTCATAGGCAGCAATGAGCAATTCATGCATATAAATAGCAATAATTCATATTTGTGTACATTGGTCAATTCATGGTAGGGGGTAATTCATATGTAATTCATGGTGGATTAAAAGCACTAAAAACCAGGAACAATTCATATACATGGATTAATTCATAGGCATAGAATTAAAAGCACAGGCAATTCATGGATACAATTCATGAACGTAAGAATAAAAGCAGGCTACTTCATAGGAAGTTAAAAGCAGAATTCATAGGTGAGGGAATAATACATATAGGAAAGTGCAAGTCAGGCATAGACCAATTCATCAAGGGTGGAACAATTCATAGATGGCTAAAATCATAAATACATATATAGGATTAAAACAATAATTCAGGAAGTTAAAACCAATTTCATAGATGATAGAAGCAATAGTAAAAGCAAGTGCGAGGAAATAATTCATGAGGGGTAAGCGGCGGAAGGGCTCATAGGTAGGGGTGTGCAAGCCAAAAATTTTCGGCTATAGCCGAAAGTAGAAAGCCGAAAGACGATTCTCTATCGTTAAAGCCGAAAGCCGAAACAAGAATCTCTTTCGGCTTTCGGGATTCTTTCGGCATTATTTCGGCATTCTTTCGGCTTTTTTATATGGGAAAATGCCTCCGTCTTCCAGGACGTCTGGAGGAGGCATTTTCCCACCGAATAAGCCCAAAATTGGTGGGGACCTTCCTATAACCCTTCTCTAACAACCACCCAAGTTTCAGACAGATTGGACTTTGGGGGGCCATGTTATGGCCCCCCAAATCAGGTCCCCCATCCTCCCATAAGAAAGCGAAGGAGCAGCATATTGTTAGCATGCTGCTGCTCATCTTTCTTCATTATTTCCTATGGGGGAAAAATGAAGAGGCAGGCTTCCTTTGCCAGGGGTGGCATTTTGCATACAAAATGCCCCCTTACCCTCAGGGGCCCTTCTCCCACCCCTCCTCCCACCCCCCACCAAGGCTCAGCCTGCTCCCACTTGGGGGGGCCATTTCATGGCCTCCCCAAGTAGGTGCTCTAATCTCTACCACTGACAGCTGGGGGAGGCTTGTGTTGCCAGGGGTGGCATTTTGCATGCAAAATGCCCCCCAGCCCTCTGGGGCCCTTCTCCCACCCTTCCTCCCACCCCCACCAAGGCTCAGACTGCTCCCACTTGGGGGGGGCCATTTCATGGCCTCCCCAAGTAGGTCCTCTCAGCCCCTAAAGTCCACCCCTTACAGCCCCACACAAACCCAATTCCCCCCCAGCTGCCACACACAGACCCAAATCCCCACATTAGCCCCTCACAGACCCAAATCCACCCCCACCTGCCCCACACCCATAACCCCAGGAACAGGCTGGCAAAGGCCAGCCCTCTCCCTTTGTTCCCTATGCTGGGAACTTCTAAACTCTCTTTCCCTGGGCAATTCTGCACAGCCCAGGGGTGCCACAATGGTGGGCACACTTCTGAGTGCCAGCTGGTCCCTGTGAAAGAGCACCTGAACCACAGACACCCTCCCTCAAATTCCCCCCCCCCCCCCACCTACAGAGATGGCTGGCCAGCCAGCCCCATTGTTCCCTATGATGGGAACCAACTGCACAACAAAGAATAAAACAAGAACAACACAAAATAAAGTTTTTTAAAAATTATTTTCTCCCTTCCAAAGTACAAGTAGGCAAAGCATTATGACACATTACACCAGCAGTCCCCCACACAGAAAAATAACACAACTCACTTAACATCAGAGAATCACAAAGCACGATTCCTGTCAAAAACACTTTATTTCTTGAACAGCTTTAGGTTACACAGCGGGGGGGAACACCAAAGGGCATGGCAGCACTATCTTACACAAAAATAACACAACTCACTTAACATCAGAGAATCACAAAAGCACAATTCCTGTCAAAAACACTTTATTTCTTGAACAGCTTTAGGTTACACAGCAGGGGGGGAACACCAAAGGACATGGAAGCAGTATCTTACACAAAAATAACACAACTCACTTCACATTAAAGAATCACCCCAAAAAATTGCTGTCAAAAGCACTTTATTTCTGTAACTGCTTTAGGTTACACAGTAGGAAGGCACCACAGAGCAGGAAAGCAGTGTACTACACAAAAATAACACAACTCACTTCACATCAGAGAATCACACAAACACAATTGCTGTCAAAAACGGTGAAGTGGGTTGTATTATTTTTTGTAGTACATTGCTATCATGCCCTGTTGTGCCCTCCTACTGGCACGACCAGCTGGCACTCAGAAGTGTGCCCACCATTGTGGCACCCCTGGGCTGTGCAGAATTGCCCAGGGAAAGAGAGTTTAGAAGTTCCCAGCATAGGGAACAAAGGGAGAGGGCTGGCCTTTGCCAGCCTGTTCCTGGGGTTATGGGTGTGGGGCAGGTGGGGGTGGATTTGGGTCTGTGAGGGGCTAATGTGGGGATTTGGGTCTGTGTGTGGCAGCTGGGGGGAATTGGGTTTGTGTGGGGCTGTAAGGGGTGGACTTTAGGGGCTGAGAGGACCTACTTGGCGAGGCCATGAAATGCCCCCCCCCAAGTGGGAGCAGTCTGAACCTTGGTGGGGGATGGGAGGAAGGGTGGGAGAAGGGCCCCAGAGGGCTGGGGGGCATTTTGCATGCAAAATGCCACCCCTGACAAGACAAGCCTTCCCCAGCTGTCAGTGGTAGAGAAAAGAGCACCTACTTGGGGAGGCCATGAAATGGCCCCCCCAAGTGGGAGCAGGCTGAGCCTGGGTGGGGGGTGGGGAGAAGGGTGGGAGAAGGGCCCCTGAGGGCTGGGGGGCATTTTGCATGCAAAATGCCACCCCTGGCAACACTAGCCTCCCCCAGCTGTCAGTGGTAGAGATTAGAGCACCTACTTGGGGAGGCCATGAAATGGCCCCCCCAAGTGGGAGCAGGCTGAGCCTTGGTGGGGGGTGGGAGGAGGGGTGGGAGAAGGGCCCCTGAGGGTAAGGGGGTATTTTGCATGCAAAATGCCACCCCTGGCAAAGGAAGCCTGCCTCTTCATTTTTCCCCATAGGAAATAATGAAGAAAGATGAGCAGCAGCATGCTAACAATATGCTGCTCCTTTGCTTTCTTATGGGAGGATGGGGGGACCTGCTTTGGGGGGCCATAACATGGCCCCCCAAAGTCCAATCTGTCTGAAACTTGGGTGGTTGTTAGAGAAGGGTTAGAGGAAGGTCCCCACCAATTTTGGGCTTATTCGGTGGGAAAATGCCTCCCCCAGACGTCCGGGAAGACGGAGGCATTTTCCCATTGAAAAGCCGAAAGAAAGCCGAAAGAATCCCGAAACGTTTCGGCTTTTTTCTTTCGGCTACCCGAAACGTTTCGGCATTCCCCGAAACGTTTCGGCATTCCCTGAAAGAAGCCGAAACACTTTTGTTTCGGCATTCTTTCGGCATTCTGAATGCCGAAACGCACATCCCTACTCATAGGGGACAGAAAAATAAACTTTGCAATTAAAAGACCAACTCATACAGTCAGATTAAAACCAAATTCATACAGGCTAAAATCAGGACTAAAATGACCTTTAAAAGAGACTGCTCAGGAGAAGTCCCGGATAAAACCCAATTCATAAAATAATAGATAGACTAGAATTACCTCGGCGGAGGGAGTCAGGTTAAAAAGGCAATTCATAAGGTTAAAATCAAATTCATAAGGATAAAGTTAATAGGGGGTGATAAAAAGGGTCCCAGTTCATGGGAAGATCATGGGCGCACTTGCAGTAGATAGAGGGAGGGACTAGTTCGGGTCTAAATTCATGGGAGTAAAATTCATAAAAGTAATGGAAAGAAACTCATAAAACAATAGAGCTACAAAGATCACAGACGGCTCAGTCCGCAGTACAGCTGCTAGACTGGGTTGCATATATACAGGAACGAGCAAGCTTAGTCCATGTGTTCCAAAACACACTTCCACCCCCCCTTGCTGTCTGCGTCAATCCGCAGAGCAGGGTCGGCTGGCGGCAAGAAGGGCTTCGGGCACACAGTTCTAGTCCTCATGGAGGTGGCGCTGCTGGCGGTCGTTTGGAGACGGGCCGTTGGCTGGGAGGCAGAGAAACATGTCCCCAAGAGGGCCTCGGAGCGGTGTCCGGCAGCAAAGCGTCCATGGGGCCGGTTCAGGATCCGTACACATAATGAAATACAAGCATAGTTCATAACACCATAAACAATAACACAAGTAAGGGAGGAAACTAGGGCGCCAAAAATGACCATTAGGGCAGAAGGAGGTCAGGATTGTAATGATCCAAACGGTAGGACAGTTGGAGTTGCTGGAGCTGTCGGCGGCTCCAACAGCCCAAATAAAGCAGTGAGGCACACAACAATACTTGGAAGGCCAAAATAACAACGATCGGGTGTAAGGCCAAATTGTAAATTCCAGTGGCAGTGGGGCTCCAGCCAAAGAGGGTTTCCCACCACGAGTGCTCTCCGGTGGTCTTAATCCGCTGGACAAGATCCAAGATCTCCTTTCCGTTGTGGGACACAACCAAAGCAGTAGTGTCCCCGTCCCTCTGGATGCTCTGGAGGGTGCGGTGGAGCTGGGGGTGGGTCAGGAGCTCGTGGATTAGTTCCAGACCGATGCCAAGGGAGATTGGCTTCACATAACGATAGATGGAGGGTGCCACCAGGATCTCTTCTTGGGTCCAGACCGGTACCGTGTAGGTGAAGTCGCAGGCTGCCACCGAAGACAGGTTGCAGAAGCAGCGGTTGACTCCCGGGATCACGGGCTTGAGCTGGAACGAGTTCAGGATCACAAAATCGCAGGCCGTTCGCACGCAGGCACATCCTTTCCCAATGTAGACGACAGCGGAGCTGTTCTCCCGGACGACCTCAAAAGAGCACTCGTTGAGGGCGTCGACTTGCGGGGCTACACAGGGGTGATGCAGTGCAAAGGCTTGGTCTTTGCAAATGAAGCCGGTCTGGTCTCGATGCTGGCACCCTTGGAGGCTGACGAGCTGCCATCCGGTCGGGGTGAAGCGGGCCCAATGGTCGGGGTGGCGGGCGTAGAGGACTTCGGTGTCGCTGACTTGGAGTCCCAGAGGCACGACTGGATACACATGGAATGACTCGTGCGCACTGGCCGTTAATAAAAATAGTTTAAGCTCCTGGGTGGTCGGTGAGAATGAGGAATTTACGAGAGACCACCAGGATTCAAGCTCCAGTTCTATGGGTGACAATTTGGGCATAATCAATCTTTTAATTTCCAGGGGCAAGTGCCCATCCGTGGCTTGCCGAATTAGCCCCATGGCCACAGCCTGATTTAATTGTTGGGCTTGCATACATGCCATGGCTATTGACATGTTGCGTTCCACAGACTGTGTTCCCTTGAGCAGCAGAGAAAAATCTCTTTCAATTTGACTATCCCAGTTAACTAAAATGGAGCTGATCTCGTGTTGCCCATTCGAAATGGAATTTAGGGACTGCACCACCGGTTTACCTAAGTCGGAGATGCTAGTCGTGACATGGGCAAACTTATTAGCGAGAGTCTCTATGTTGACTGAATCCATGATTGCTAAGCCTCCGGCTGCAGGAGCAGTCCAGTCGGCAATGCTTCGTCTGGCACGTGAGAGAGAAGGAGAGGGATCGATCCACAGTTGTAGCCATGCATTCCAACCCTTGCTACCGGCCTCCAGATAGGGAGCGCACTGCGGCAGCCTCTGGGTTACATTTAGCTCAGCTAAGCCTATGCGGATCTCTTTTAAAGACATTTGCGGGCGGACTAGAACTCTCTCTCGAATGTCAGTTTTCAAAACATGGGAGCCCACTATATGCGTGCCGCCTTGGCTTAACTGTTCATTGCTGGCAATCAAAGGGTCAATTTGGATGGTGTGGGTCTCCTGGGTCCGGATCAGCAGGGAATAATTGCCTGGTTCGTGAGTCAAATTTACAAAGAGCAGCCCAAGCCGGTGAAATTTCTCTACTAGGGGCTTGGTTTGGCATTCGGGCGTCTGTTGAACCAGTATCCAATCGGGTGGGCCGTGTTTGGCTAGGTCTTCCTCTTTTACTATCCAGGTCAGGTTCTCCCAGCGTTCTATGGTAAAGGAGAGAACTGCGCCTGAAGGGGGCGTGACAGTGACTGATGCAGACTCAGTGGCAGTGGTGCCTAGTAGGATGGTTATTCTAAAGGGATCTCCTGCCTTCCATACTGCGGCCGACACTAAAATAACTTCACAGTATGGTCCGAAAGCCTCAGTGACAAATGGCGAGGTTTCGAAATTGGCAGGGGTGGTATATTTGTCTACCACCGGGACTGCGGTGGGGGCTGGCCTTATACGGGGAAGAAACATACAAGGAATCGGAGCAAGTGGTGAAACTGTATCAGTAGGCGAGTAACACACCAATTCTTGGGACATGGTTTTAACTCCCACACATAAAACAACAAGCTCTGGGGGTCGGATCCACTGCTCTTCACAACTGCGGAAGTTAGTGCGATCTGTGGGGGTGGTCATATTGCTCTGCTGTACAACCTTGCAGACCATCATTTCATTTCCTGCCAGTGTATTAATACATCTCCAATGGGGGTAGGGCATTAATTTGGACGGGCGTCCCTCTATTAGGGTGCCTGCCAGCACGAGCAAACACAGAGTAGCCAGGTGCCTCATCTCCTGGCCTTCCTTTTCCTTTTTGTGACGAAAATATCCTGGGGAGACCTGCGGATATAAGTACAGGTTCCCTGAGTTTATTGCAGCAAAATGAATGAAGTAGAGTGGGGGGGAAAAGGGAAGGTGTTTTTCTGCCAGCACTGTATGTTAAGCGGGGTTCGAATGAGAAGTCCCAGGGGCACTAAGCGAGCCTTCCAGCTTGTTGCTCTGGGGAACTCCTGTGCGAAGGTTTCTTTCTCAAGCATGTATATTTCAGGGGGGACGTCTTTACGTCGAGCAAGGGTCGGCTGTACGTTAGGCGGGATTATGCAAACTTGCCCCAGGGGTCCCTGGGTGCCTAGACTATGTGGCCTTCAGGTGCCCCTTGCTCGGTGGCGGGCTATTTTTATTTTGCGGGCTGAGAGCTATTGGTCCGGCTCGGCCTGGCCTTGCCGCTTTAAAAGGAGGAAAAACCTAGAGAGCGGCTTCCATTAACTATAAGGGTTGCTGCTAAAGGAGACCTTCGTTCTATTTTTCTAAAATGATTTTTAAGTAGGGGTGGTTAGGGTTGAAGGTATGTTCCACGATGGTTTGCTTTTGCTTTGCCTTTTTCCCTCTGCTTTTTTGCAGGACCTCATGTATGTATTTCAGCGGACCATATTTTTTCCTAGGATCAATTTTTGGAGGGACTCCCTCGGGAGGCCCCAATTTCATGTTAAAAGAAAGAAACACACAAAGCAAAAGCACACGGGCGTGGGTTATTTTCAGGTTGCCCTCACTTGGAAGGCCTGGCAGGGCTTCATTATAACTTCAATATGTCTCCCCCCCTTCTTTTCCCTTATACGGTACGGGCAAGGGAAAAGATTTCAGTACGTGGGGCGAGCGGCTGCTGACGGAAAGGGCCGAAGTGGAGCCGAAGGTGCTCGGCAACATTTATCGAAAAGCAGTGGAGGCGGCCGAGATCTGCCGGCGCCACTGTGTCTGGGTTGTTCGGGGGTCATCTTGGCGCGGGGGATCCTGGCTATGTAAATGAGGCACGCTGCCCCTTGTGCGTGGCGAACGCACCCCAATAACATATTCCAGAGGGCACATATTTACAGAATACTGGCGGGTCTTTTACCTTTGCACTAAAACGTACTAAGTGGTGGCGCCGTATAGCAACTCACCATGACGAATATGAACATTAGTAAAAGAGGGATGTTGGGCTATCTGGGGGTCCTTTTCCAGGGGAGGCACGGCCCTCAAAGCCAAAGCCGACCATCATGTGAAAGCGTGGGTCTGGCAGGTGAGACCCCGAATCTACGTAGATGCGGGATCTTCACCAGCACGGCGGGTGATATATTTTCGAATACAGGGATCACCTTTTTTGGTGGTTCCACTATGTTCGAAAGAATGAATTCACCTCTGGGCTAAAGCCTCTCCAAACACTTTCACACACAGCAAATCTCTTTTGCCTGTGCAATTTTTTTCCGAACATGCGGCTTAAAAATCCAATTAAGAATCACTTTCGGTGGAGGGATTCGGTTTCGTTTTCTCAGCCATGCCGGACGCTCCTCTCGGCTGGTCTGGGAGGAAACGACCGGGCACCCTGACCGGGCGGCTGATCCGCAAGGATTAGCCCCCAGGACTCCCAGGGAGGGAGCCAGGGTCCGGGACGCGGCGGGAAGAACTCCCCGAAATCAATGTGGGGGGGAATTGCCCGTTTGTCCCTATGGAGGCCGGCAGATGTGCGTGGCGCCTCGAGTGCCGCCGGGCAACGAGAAACGGCAAGTAAAAGAAACAGGCGGAAGCCTGTAAACAAGCGAATCCCTTCTGTTCTACAAGCGTTTGTGAAGGAGAGGTTGATCTGAAGAAGACTCGCTCTTCCCCTTCGTTGAGTTCCAGAATTTTGTTGGCGCCCCCCCCCCCCCCAAAATGGCAGCAAAGAAGCAAAGTCCCGCTCTCGGTAAGTCAATCTCGGCTACCTTGCAGAAGGGGGAGCCGCTCGAAGAGTTGGTGCGCAGGGCGGTGGTGGAAGCTATAAAACCCTTTGTTGACAAGCTGAACGAAACTGATCAAAGGGTGGGCTTAATTGAAAGCGAGGTGAAAACCATTAAGGCAGCAGCGGGGGGGGGGCAGAAAAGTCTGCTCTGGAAAGTGCGTCACTTGTGAAGGCTACAAAAAAGGAGCTGAAGTTGGTGGAGAACCAGCTGATCGGGCTACAGGTGGAACGTGTCAGCTTGTGGCTAGATAAGGCTCTTCCTACAGGTTCCCTTTCAAAAGCAAACAGGAGTCCATTGATTGAATAAGGAAACTTTACTGCAGAAAAGGTCCATTATAGTCCACAGTCCTGAATAGGAGACTCAGGATGGTACACAGTCATTGTTACCAATGAAGGGCAAAGCATGAGGTACAAAGTAACAATACCCATCTGGATTTGCCTCCCCCCACAGTTCTCAAAACAACATCTCTCAGTCCTGGGAAGCTGCTCTCCTTCAAGGCCAATGCTTGGTGGAACGGTGTTAGACAAAACAGTCGCCTCCGGTGGGAATGCTGCCTGGGAACTGGTGCACCTGGGAAGAAAGCACTTAAACACTAGAAGCATTAGAAAATGGAGTCAGTACAGTTTAGATATACACTGGACCTGACATTCTGCCCCCCTTAAAACAGATCCCCCCCTGGTTTATATGGGTAGCGAGTATGAAAAGCTTTGGTTAATTTAGGAGCATGTACATGTACAGAGTTCACCCACTCATCGTACCCAGAATCAAAGTCCTTCCATCTAATGAGGTAAAAAAGCTGATTTCGTTTGAGTTTAGAGTCCAAAATTTGTTGCACCTCATAGTGTATTTGGTCGTCAATCAAAGTTGGAATGGGTGGAGCTTTGATGTGCCACTTGTCATCGGTAGGAGCTCTTTTTAAAAGACTGACATGGAACGTATCGTGTACGTGGCGTAAGTTCTTGGGCAAAGTTACAGCAACAGTCACTTTATTTATTATTTTGCGCACAGGGAAAGGTCCTAGGAATTTCAGAGCGAGTTTGCGGCTTGTCTGAGCTAGTTTCAGGTTCTTTGTGGAAATATACACATGATCTCCAGGTTGTAAATCCCATTCGGCCACACGATGGCGATCTGCGTATTTTTTGTAATCCAGTTTGGCTTTTTCAAGATGTTTCTTAATAAGAGTCCATTGTTGCGCCGCCTCCCCCCACCACGAAGATACATCTGGCAAATTAGAGGAATGGAGAGGGGGAGCGTCCAACGGGAAGGGATTGAAGTGAGCTCCATAGACAATTTTGAAAGGGGCCTCTCCAGTTGAAGCGTGTACACTGTTGTTATATGAGAATTCGGCCAGAGGGAGAAGGTCTACCCAATTATCTTGTTGGAAATTAATGTAGCAACGAAGAAACTGTTCTAGTATCTGGTTGGTTTTTTCGGATTGTCCGTCGGTTTGTGGGTGGTGGCTTGAGCTGATGCCTTGCTCAATATTCAACATTCTCAAAAGCTCCCGCCAGAAGTTGGCAACGAACTGTCCGCCGCGATCCGAAATCACCTTGGACGGAAAAGAATGTAATTTTACGATGTGTTTTAAAAATAAATCTGCTAGTTTTCGAGCGGTGGGTATAGCCGTACAGGGAATAAAATGAGCTTGTTTGGAGAACAGATCTACCACGACTAAAATGCAATTATGTCCTTTTGAAACAGGTAGATCAGTGATAAAGTCCATAGATATTATTTCCCAAGGTCTGTTGGGTGTTTCCAATGGTTGCAGGAGACCCGGAGGTTTTCCTTTTCTGGTTTTGGCGCTGAGGCAAACGGGGCAGGAACTAACATATTGGGAAATGTCTTTGCGCATGCCCGGCCACCAGAACTGCCTTTGGATTAGATGCAATGTTTTCAGATACCCATAATGACCAGCAGTGGGAGCATCATGACAGCGCTGCAAAACCTCCAGCCGGAGGCTGTCTGGGACATAAAACTTGCTCCCCGCTAGCCAATCCCCCTGTGGGGATTGGACCAGCTTGTTTCGCGGAGCCTTATCCCCCTCCTTTTCCACCTCAGTTTTAAGTTTCGATTTCCACTCCTGGTTGGCCGGGAGGGGCTGTTTGGCTCGACTGCGAGTAGTCACCACGCCCCCAAGTTGCGTAGGCGAGAAGACCGTGTCGACAGTCTCCTCCCGTTTGCTCCTGTGTTGGGGCATGCGCGATAGGGCATCCGCCAAAAAGTTAGTCTTGCCCGGGAGATAATTTAGAGTGAAGTTGAATTTGGAAAAGAATTCCGCCCATCGCAATTGCTTGGCATTCAGTCTGCGTGGGCTTCGGAGGGCCTCCAGATTTTTATGATCTGTCCAAACCTCGAAGGGGTATCGCGCCCCCTCCAGCCAATGTCTCCAATTAGTAAGGGCTGCTTTTACTGCAAAAGCCTCCTTCTCCCACACATTCCAATTCCTTTCCGCCTCCGAAAATTTTCTAGACAAGAACGCACAGGGCCGCAACTTTCCATCCTCCCCCTTCTGCAGTAAAACTCCCCCTATTGCCGTATCGCTGGCGTCGACTTGCACTACGAAAGGGGACTGTTCGTTGGGGTGGGAGAGGATGGGTTCCGTTACAAATTGCTTTTTCAGGCATTCGAAAGCAGTTTGGCAATCGGAGGTCCATTGTAGTTTGGAGGAGGGTTTTTTAGCTTGGTCCCCTTTATCTTTTGTTTTCAACAATTCTGTTAAGGGGAGCGTGATTTGGGCGAAATTTGCTATAAAGTCTCTATAGAAGTTGGCAAAACCCAGGAAGGATTGTAGTTCTTTACGGGTGGTGGGTGTTTGCCATTCTTGAATCGCTTGTATTTTGGTTGGATCCATTTTTAAACCCTCTTGGGAGATGCAATACCCAAGGTAAGTGAGTTCGGTTTTATGGAATTCGCATTTGGACAACTTGATGGGTAGTTTATTATTCATCAAGGTGGCCAGGACCTTTTGTACCATTTGAATATGTTCTTCCTCTGTGTCTGAATAAATTAAGACATCATCAAGGTACACCACCACCCCTTTGTACAGAAATTCGTGCAGAACTTCGTTTATCATGGACATAAATACAGACGGGGCTCCCGTCAATCCAAAAGGCATAACTAGGTATTCATATTGTCCGAGGGGCGTATTAAATGCGGTTTTCCACTCATCCCCTGCCTTGATACGGACGTGGAAGTAAGCATCTTTTAAGTCTAATTTTGTAAAGATCTTACCTTGGGCCACGACGTTGAGAAGGTCTCGGATGAGTGGTATAGGATAGGCGTTGTTGGTGGACACTGCATTAAGTCCTCGAAAGTCCGTGCACAGTCATAGTCCCCCATCCTTCTTTTTCACGAAGAGAACCGGAGCGGCGTGGGGGCTGTTGGCTGGGCGGATGAACCCTCGTTGGAGGTTGGTGTCGATGAATTTCCGGAGCTCTTCTCGTTCATGGAGACTCATGGGATAGAGTCGTCCTTTGGGCAGTGAGGCTCCGGGTAAAATTTCCACCGCACAGTCCGTTCGTCGGTGCGGGGGTAGAGTATCAGCTTCCTCCTCGGAAAAAGCGTTTAGAAAAGGCCAATACGGTTCGGGTATTTGGTTGATTTCTTCTTGAGTAAGAAGGGCCTTTTCAGTATGAGTTGGATCATTGCCCCAGTTTTGGTTCCAACGGTGATTTTTGCAGTTGGCATGACTGAAGGTGATACATCCTTGTGCCCAGTCTATGTAGGGATTGTGATCACATAGCCACTTGCTGCCTAGAATTAACGGGTATTTGGCAGTGGAGCTGATGACAAAAGACCTCTTTTCCCAATGTTGTCCCATGCCTGTGATCACTGGGATGGTCTCAGTGGTAACGGGGTTCATATTGGTGCCATCCATTTGTTCAAAGATTACTGGATTTTGTAATTCCCGAGTTGGTAAGACTAGTCCATTGACTAGAGCTGGGGCGATGATGTCTCTCGAACAGCCCGAGTCGATAAGGGCTTGCACTCGGATGTGCATTTTTCTCTCTGGGTTGATTAGAGTTACTGGCATGAATAAGATGGACCCAGGCGGCCGGTTCCGTGCAGGGACGGGCTTGGGGCGGATCTGTCGTTTGGGCCCTCTTACGACAGATCCATCTCGTTTCCCGACTGGGGGCTTTCTGGATTGACTTCTGCGTTTGGGGAAGCGGGGTCGTATTCCATAACTTCTTCCGCTTCCAGTCCTCTCTCTGAGGCGGGCCTTTGGGAAGCGCCGCGGCCTCTGTTCGCGCGTGGCGCGGGAATCGGGCGTTGGAGAGTAGGAAATGGAGCAAGGGTTGGGCGCCGTAGTTGAAGCGGAGGTCTTTGCACAGGCCGGTAGGGGCATTGTGCTGCAAAGTGACCGGCTTGTCCGCATTGCAAACACAGCCCTTGTTGCCATCTAGCATCTCTCGCTCCACGGGTGGCGTACCCAGCTCCCCGTCCTCCCTTCTGTAAAGTCAAGGGTCTTCTTTGTCCCGTTTGTTGTTGTTGTTCAACCAAACGGACTTCCAAAATGCGATTCTCAACTTCGCATGCAAGTTGGATCCAACCTAACAACGTAGGGGGATTGTCCTGCATGAGGGCTCTGTCCAAAAGTCTCGGGTTTAGTCCTTGCTTGAACAGAATGATTTTGGTGGACTCCTCACACCTAGGGCATTTGGCGGCCAATTGTCGGAATTTCGTAATATAGTCTCTCGCCGACATACTGCCCTGTTTAAGGGCTTGCAATTCTGTTCGGGCCCTGGTTTCCTCTAAGGGGTCTTCATATTGCGCTCGGATAGCATCCACCAACCCCTGGAGAGTATCGAGTTCCGGGGCCCCGATATTGTATAGTCCTACATACCAGTCCGCTGCTTTGCCTTGTAAGCGGGAGCCGAGATGTTCAATTTGACTGGCCTCGCTGCCGAAGAGGTGTCCCCACCGGTTGAAGAATTGCACCACTTGCACTAAGAAAAATCCCAGTTTGGAGGGATCCCCATCAAAAGTAGCTTCCAGTTTCACCCAACCCATCGGGAGGTCTTGCCTCGGAGCCGGTGCTGGGTAGAAGTCCGTCGGAAGCATCAATGGCACTTGAGGTATGGGGGGACCCGGTTGTGGTAGCGGTGCTGGTTGCGCTGGCGGCGGCCTCACCGGTTGAGCCGGGGGTGGCGGTCTCGGCTGGGCTGGCGGTGGTGCTCTCGGCTGGGCCGGTGGCTGCAGTCGTGGTCGGACAGGCGGCTGCAATCTCGGTCGGGCTTGTGGTGGCAATACAGGAGGTGCTGGCAGTAGCGGTTGAGGTGGAGGTGGCCTGTGCGGCTGTGTAATGACCGGCCGCTGAGGGATGGTTTGGTGGGGTCGTAGTGGTGTAGGTCCCACCGGTTGGTTCGGAGGTGGTAACACGGGTTGATCAAGTGGCAAACGTATCGGTTGCTGCAACGGGGTTAACTGCGGTCGAAGCGGAAGGGGCCGCAGCGGCGAAGGTCTGATGGGTGGTGGGTCGCGCGGGCTTGCCCCTCCCGACGCCGTGATCCTGGGAAGCAGAGGCTGATCTTGAGGTGCCGGTAGGCCGTCCCTCGGGGATAGTTGAATGGGGACCGCTTCTCGTGGTTGTTGTGGCAATTCCTCCCCAGGAGGAGCCGGAGGCTCTTCCGTCTGAGTCGGCCGTACCGTCGTTGTAGAAGCAGGAGGGGGTATCACCGTCGTCTCGGTTGGACGGGTTGGTCCTTCTTCCCCCTCTCCAGGCCGCTCAGCTGGAGTCTCCTCGGCAGGTGTATCCCCGTCTGATTTAGGGGTTTCCGTTGGAGTCTCTCCGGGTGCCTCAGCTGGAGTATCCCCGCTAGGCGGAATTTCGTCTAATCTAGGGGGTTCCTCGGGCGTTTCCCCCGGTTCTCCAACGTCCTCCACTGGATAGGACATAACGCTTTGGAGGGTGGCTATTTGTACAGCCATTTCTTCAGGTGAAAGCCTCTCTCCTGCCCCCATCGCTGAGATTAGGTGGATGGCATGAGCCAAACTTTCCTCCATATCAATCAGTCTAGCTTCCAACTGTTGCATTCGGCTTGGACCCGGTTGCCCCGTAGCGGAATCTCCCTCGGTAGTACTCACCGGGGAAAACGGCCCCCAAGGCGGAGGATCTCCTTGATCGACTCTCGATCTCGCTGCTAAAATTCCTTTGGCTAGACCCGTCACTGCCGAGATCCCGGAATCTACAGCATGGGTGCGACTTTGCATCTGCACCCAACTTTGTTCAGGAACTTCCGTTGGCTCTTTCCATGGAGCAAGTTCCGAATAATCCCAACTCAGGGCGCCGCGGTGGGATGTATTCCCGTCCGTACGTTCGGTAGTCCTGTTCCAAAACAGCCACGGTTGGCTGCTATCCAGCTCAGGGACAGTTCCTAGGCTTCGGCGCCCGTCCATCGAAACTCTAGGATGTAGTCCTCCGGCCCGGCGCTCTCGCGTTTCTCGGGGTCTGGCTCCCCACTCCGACGGGGTGGGTAACGAGATCAAGGGGAGAGCGGTAGCCTTCGGCCTGGTCCCCTCACCGCCGAGGTCGATGAGAGGCGGTGTGGAGGTCGAAGCTCCGGCCCCGACCGACACCGGTTCTTGAGGTTCTTGGGGTTGCGCTGTTTGACTGTCGGGGGACGCATACGGATCAAACAAGGGATCCTTGTCCGGGACTCCCTTGGATTCCGCTGGGCCCGACTCAGGCATGATTGGTAACAAAATGTCAGCTTGTGGCTAGATAAGGCTCTTCCTACAGGTTCCCTTTCAAAAGCAAACAGGAGTCCATTGATTGAATAAGGAAACTTTACTGCAGAAAAGGTCCATTATAGTCCACAGTCCTGAATAGGAGACTCAGGATGGTACACAGTCATTGTTACCAATGAAGGGCAAAGCATGAGGTACAAAGTAACAATACCCATCTGGATTTGCCTCCCCCCACAGTTCTCAAAACAACATCTCTCAGTCCTGGGAAGCTGCTCTCCTTCAAGGCCAATGCTTGGTGGAACGGTGTTAGACAAAACAGTCGCCTCCGGTGGGAATGCTGCCTGGGAACTGGTGCACCTGGGAAGAAAGCACTTAAACACTAGAAGCATTAGAAAATGGAGTCAGTACAGTTTAGATATACACTGGACCTGACAGAACGAACGCAGACAATTTTGCGTCTCCAAAACGTGAAAGAGGAGGAAAATGAGGATCTGTGGGATTTGGTCTCGGAACTACTGGCGACACCCGCGAGGACGACTAAAGAAGAGGTTAAAAGCGCCATTTTGGAGGTCCGTCGGGCTTCTTCAAAATATGCAACAAAGCGACAGTTGCCTCGTGAGATCATTATTGACTTTTCATCTAAAAAGATTCGGGACACCATCCTATATAACTCATACAATGCGGATTTGGACTTTATGGGTTTGAAAGTCAAGATTTTGAAGGACGTTCCATTTCTAGTCTGGAAACGGCGTTTTAAATATAAAAAGTTTGCAGCTCTTCTGAGGGACCATGGAATAAAGTACAAATGGTTATTCCCGGAAGGAATATGGTTCAGATATAAAGATCAGGCCTATAAGATATTATCAGAAGATCAACTAAAGGATTTTGAGAATAAAAACCCAGAACTCTGCTGCACCAAGAACGAAGAAAAGGAGGAGCCGGAGGGGGGGGAGGAGGAGGAGAGCATCGCAACAGCAGTTGCACAGAGAGAATTGCGTCCGGGACCTAGAAGGGGGAGGAAAGTTTAATCAGAATTTGAAATGTTTATTCTCTGTATGATTAACCACTCCATCATTATTCTATGGAGCTATTTTTGTATTATGACAGTATGAAGGGAAACATTGAAGTGTAGTGTTTAGTGTTTGTAGTTCATTCCCCCCCCCTTTTCTTTTTCCACCTCCCTTTGTCCCTTCCCTCTCCCCTTTCCTTGTGATAGTCTGGTGTAGTGTTTTGTAGTTATGAAAAATAAAAAAAAATATTAAAAAAAAAAAGAATCACTTTCGGTGGTGATCCTATTTGGCTTTGGTTGCCGTGTCTTCCCCAAGGGTCCCAACTGTGGGGCCCGCCTAATGAAGTTAAAGAATAGAACTGGAAAAACTTTTGACATTCAAACCTACATCTACATATTCTACTGCTTCTTTTATACTAAGGCTACAAAGGTCTGGTCCAGGGGGACACAGGGCATCTCTGGCCCAGGGTGAAGGGATATCTGGCGAATCACTGGGCAGAGGGGGGCTGGGCTGGTGGCGGCTCCCCCAGGGTCATACACAGGAGGGGCGGTTTGGAGCGGCTTCCCTTTCCATTCCTTTAATTGAGAGGCATGAAAGTATTTTAGCCAAGTGCCTCCTGTCTTCCTCTGGATAGCTACCTGATAGACGGCTGGGGAGACTCTTTTCGTGATGGGGACTGGGCCTTGCCATTTGGCTGCCAGTGAATGCGCCTTTTGTGAAAACTTCCTGTACAGAACGAGCTGTCCTTCCTCCCACTGCCTTGGGTTCCTGACCCATCCTAATTTGCGGTCCATATCTTTCTGGGCTGCGCCCAACTTCTGGGCCACTTGCATGTGGACGGCGTGTATGGATTAGAGCAGGTCCTGGACCCAAGAGTCATTAATCACTACGGGCTGCATATCAGAAGGGAGCTGCGTATCTAGCCAGAAGGCTTCCGGGAGCTGCATTCTTCGCCCTGTCATTACCATATGGGGTGTGAGCCCGTGAACTGCGGTGGTGCCTCTGATGGCGATTAGGATTATGGGGAGTTTTTCATCCCAATCTCTCCCGGAGGAGCGAACCATTTTGCGGAGGGCCTCCTTGAGGGTCCGGTTGGTTCTTTCTATGGCGCCTGAAGCTTGAGGGTGGCTGGCTATGTGGAAGCGTTGCTGGATGCCTAGCGCCTTGCAAAGCTCCTGGGTGACTTCTCCGATGAAGTGTGAGCCTAAATCAGAGTCCATGACTCTCACAATGCCCCATCTTGAGAAAACATTATTAAACAGTAGCTTGGCGGTGGTGGCTGCACTGTTGCGCTTACAAGGAAATGCTTCGACCCATTTGCTAAAGGGGTCTATGACAGTGAGACAGTAGCGATTGCCGCGAGGAGTGGGGGGAAGGGGGCCGATAAAGTCAATCTGTATACGAGCCCAGGGTCCATCAATTCTCTGATGCTGGAGGGGAGCTCTAGGTCCAGTTGGGTCTGCATTGACCATAGCACAAGATAGACAGTTGTCCACCCATTGTGCTACTTCGGTGCGCATGCCAGGCCACCAACCAACCTCTTTGACCCTCTCCAGAGTCAGGTCCTTGCCTCGGTGTCCCTGCTCGTGGACAAACTGAATCAAGTCGGCCCTGACTTCCAATGGCACTACCCAGTGGCGTTCACCGGCTGTATCTACTGCCCAAACTATGCCTTCCTCTTCTCGGATCATTAGTCTTCCTGTCTGATCTCTTCCTGCGGCTAGGAGGTCAGCTACTTCTGGGTCAGATAGCTGCAGTTGTGCTAGGTCTAGTGTTCCTGCGATTCCCTGAGCCTGGCTGCGGGCTTGTGCCCGGGTGGTGACAGGGTGGAGGGGACAATCGGTGGCTGGTTCCGGTAAGGGAACATTTTCAGTGGCGGCTGCCTTGGCTGCAAGGTCTGCCTGGTCATTCCAATAAGCGGTCTCTGAGTTTGTCTTTTGGTGTCCTTTAACATGGGTAACCTGCGTTGGGCCTGTGCGGGACTGAAGGAGCGCTGCTACTTGCTGCCATAGCTGTAGGTGGGCTACGGGTTTCCCATCACTGGCTTTCCACCCCTGATTCTGCCACACCGGGAGCCAGACCGTGGCGGCTTTGGCCGTCCAATCTGAGTCTGTGTAAATGGCAAGTGGGCTTCCTGGGGGCTCAAACTCAAGCACTGCCAGAAGCGCTTGCACCTCAGCCGCTTGGCTGGAATGGGGACGGGCTGGACCCTTTAGAGTACATGCGTCGCTCACTCGCACGGCGCCGTAGCCTGTCCGAGGGGAGCCTCCAACGTGAAAGGAGGAGCCGTCGCAGAACCAGCATGTGAAGCCGTTCAGTCGGGCTTCCTCTAGCGGGACTCCCCAAGTGACTGGCCAAACAACCTGCGGGGGCGGGTCCAGGGGGCACTCGTGCTCGGTTCCGGTCACTAACAGGCCATAGGGAGCTGGTGGCTCAGTGGTTTTCTTTTTAAACTCTACTCCGCGGTTGACCAGGGCCAGGGTCCACTGTGCTATGCGGGCGTTTGAGACTTGTCCATCTTGTATCTTGCCAGACAGAATATATTTGAGGGGCATGTGAGTGGTTTGAACTATTGTGCGTGAGCCTCCTATGATAAATTCCCAATGGGTCAGACTCCAAACTAGAGCAAGGCACGTCTTTTCGCATGGGCTGAACTTGGTCTCTACTGCAGTTAGGTTGCGAGAGGCATAGGCTACTACTCTAGCGGTTCCCGCTTGCTGCTGGGTGAGCGTGGCTCCTATGCTCTTGTCTGACACGGCTAGCCGAATAAAGAATGGCTGGGTAACATCTGGATGGGCTAGGGCCGGGGCTGCGGCCAGGCTGCGCTTTAGCTCGGCTAAGGCTGTCTGTTGATCCGGTCCCCACTCCCAGGGTGTGTTCTTCTTGAGGAGAGCATAAAGGGGGCGAGCCTTGTCTGCAAAGGACTCGATGAAGTCTCGGGAAAAGTTAAAAGTTCCTAGAAGGGCTCTGAGGGAGGGGACATCGGTGGGTGCAGGCAGCTTGGAAATGACCTCCATTCGCTGGGCATCCGGGGTGCGACCCTCGGGTCCCAGGGTCAGACCCAGGTACTTGACGCTGGTCTGAACCAATTGAGCCTTTTCCCTGCTTGCCTTGAACCCAGTCTCGCGGAGGAGTTCCAGGACTTCCCTGGTGATCTGGCGGGCTAATTCTTCCGTAGGGGCGTGGACTAGAATGTCATCCACGTAGCTCAGTACGTGGGGCCTCGAGGAGGGTTGGAGGCGTTCCCACATCTGAACTACATGGGCATGACAAATACTGGGGCTGGAGTGGAATCCCTGGGGTGTCCGTTTGAATGCATATTGCTGGCCGCGGAAAGTGAACGCGAACTTGTACCAGCAAGACTCATGCAACCGGATGGAGTGGAAAGCGTTGGCCAGGTCTATGACCGAGTAGAACCGGGACCCAGCGGCAATGGCCGTCAGGATCTCGTTGTACTTGGCCACAACCGGGGCAACTGGAGGGGTGGTGGCATTCAGGGCCCGGAAGTCGACCGTCATTCTCCAGGTCACTCCATCTGCCTTTAGAACTGGCCACAATGGGGCGTTGCAGATGGACTGCATCGGGAGTATGACGTCCCACTCAAGGAGTCCTTCTATGGTCTTGGCTATCCCTGCCTCGGCATCGGCTGGGTACTTGTACTGTCTCTGGGGAGGGGGGTCCTTTCCTTCAATCAGGACGCAGGCGCCCTTCACTATCCCACACTCGGCCTTGTCTGTCACCCAAACTTCGGGAAAGTCCTGAACCCAGGGGTCTCCTGTGATGGGGGCGAGAGGCAAAGGGGCCTTAAGGGCTGCACATCGATGGACTGCATTGAAAAAATCTGGGCCTCCTGGGATGCGCCACAGGAGCCCATTTGCTAGGTCAATGGTCAGTCCCTCGGCACGGAAAAATGGCATGCCCAAAAGTCCATCATCTTCTCCCCGGTTTGCGCATGCCGAAATCCGGGTGGCCAGGTTCCCAACGGAGAGGGGGATATCCTGCCAGACCGGGGATTCCTGCATGCCGCCTCCAAAACCGGCGAGCTGCATGGTTGTGGGGGTCTGGGTGCCCTTCGTAACTAAGGTGGGCCGGAGTATATTAAGCGAAGCTCCGGTATCTATGAGGAGGGTGGCAGGCTTCTTCTTTTCCCCGGGAGTCCCGATCCCTGCCTTTACTGTCGGTCTCCCCCATGTGTCCGGCTTTAGTTTGGCAACTATGCCCACGGAAGGAGACTGGGACTCGGGGCGACCCTATTCTGATCCTGCACCCTGGTCGGTGGAAGCGGCGCTTCCTCTAAAGGGGTTGTTGGGGCTCGGGCGTTCCCGGACCGCAGCTATCGGGGGACTCGAGAAGGGGGGGGTCTGGCGGTAAAGGGGGCGCCGACGGGGGTACTGGGGGCTGCTGCGGGTCTTCCCACTCCATGATCGCCTTCATTAGAACGGACGTGGGTTTTCCATCGAATAGCTCCATGTTCGCTCCAATGTTCTTGAGGCGCATCCACAGTTCCCAACAGAGGGAGTCCCTGGACTGGGGCGTGCTGCCACGGTCCCGGTAGCCCTCGTGGTCGCCCTGCGATGCTCCCCAAGCGTTAGACTGATCTGGAGGCGGGTAGACCTGATGGTTGTACGGGTGTGATGCTCGCGAGTGAGAAGGGGCTAGGGGCGCATCCTGTGATCGGGGCTCGTGGGGTCCCTGCTGGGAGGAGGAACCGTAACTCGGGGTGGGTGCAAAGGAAACTCCCGGGCGGTAGTCCCTTGGCCCTCTCCCCCGGTTGAAACTGCTGCTCCTTCCCCTCAGGATTCCTCCCCTTGCCTCTGAGTATGAGTTGCGTCCCTGCGGTCGGTACTGAGAGTGGGGGCCATGATTGGCGTAAGTGACTGCACTTATCGGCTCGCTCTCCTTCCTACGAGAGGCCGGGGACTTCACATGGCGGATGGCGCCGGTCTCTCGCAACAGGCCAGCAATGCTCCTGATGCGAGCTTCCAGGTCTCCCCATGAGATGCTCCCAGGCTCTACTCCTGCTAGGGCTAGGCGAGTGGTGCTGTTGAGTCCATCTATAACTGCCCTCCTGAACTCTAACTCATCAAAGTCGGGTACATCGCTGGCGTCCAAATCTACTTCATCCGCTAGCTCAGCGAGAAGCTGCTTCCTAGCCAAATACGCTTCTGGATCCTCTCTGGGTTTCTGGGACTCTGCAATATACAGGGCCTTCAAGGTTTTGGTGGGCCATAAGAATGCACACAGTTCTTTAATTGCTCCGTACTGGCTTCGAGTGGCTAGCCTTCGGTTAGAGATATAGGCATTGAGGGCCGAGACTATTTCAGGGGCGGCGCATTGGCGGGCCAGCTGGGCCACATCGGAACCACTAGCGGAGGGCTGGGAGGTAGTTACGTGAGTGAACCATTGGATGGCTGTGTCTCGGTTTAGGGGCCCCATACGATCTGCTATGGCTTGGAGCTCATCGGGCCTCCAATTGCGGGTTTCCTTAACGACCCGGTCTGTCTTTCTGCCGTCCTCGTCCATGGATACAATTTCCTTAGTAGCTATCGGATGGAGGGGCTGTGGAGCTTCCTCGGGCTGGGACGAAGGGGGTGACCAACGGTCGGTACTACCTTCGGGGAGGGCCAAGAGGGCTGCGGGATGCACGGCGGAAATTACGGCCTGCTGCATCCCCAGGTGCTGCTTTAGGGCCTCTAGCTCCCTCTTACAAGCGGAGTGGTCTGCTCCGGCTACCTTTGCGACTTTCTGCTCTGCCATGAACTGGGCAGCGTGGGTTAATTTTGCAATTTTCTCCTGGCCTTCAATTACTGCGTGCTCAGCCATATCGGCACGAGCGGTGGCTACTTCAGCCTTGTGCTGAGCGTCCTGGAGGGCAGTGGTGAGTCCCTGCTTCTCCAGCATGAAATTAACTCGCTCTGAACGCCACTCGGCTGCTTTCTCCTCATGTTCCTTCTTTTCTTTCCTTAGCTTTTCTATCTCCTGTTCCTGTTCTTCCTGAGCTACCTGTAGCTTATTAATTAGGGACACGCTGTCCTGTAGGGCGGTGAAAAGTGCCCAAGCTCCATATCTGTCTTTCTTACTGGACCTAGGTTTCTCCTTCTCACAGAAATCCTGGAAGGGACTTCTGACTATCTGGAGCGGGTCGGGTCCCTTGAAGGAACCGGCTTCCCAAGGGCAATCTCCCTTCTTAACTAGCCACTTCTCCAGGCGGGGCACGGTGGGGGCTGCCCGGTACATTTTACTTTCGTTTAAGGCTGATCTCGGGGCGGTTAAAGAGTGGATCAGCGACACCAGGGGTGGGGCGACTGAAGCTCCCTATAAGTTTTCCCGTCTAGGGGCCGTTCAGAGGTTATTTCCCTTCGGGTCCTCGGGGATTCTTACACTGGATTCTTAGAGGTTTTTAACAACTTTTTCCTCTCTATGTTCCTTTGGGAGGTTTATCCTTCCCTCCGGTTCTCAAGGATTTTTACCAGGGGGTTTTAAGGTCCTATTTTTAGGTTCACAAGGGTATTTTTAAGGGTCCTACACTCTGTTCTTCTCCACCGGGGGAGAAGGAAAAATTCCTATTCCCGTTTCAAGCTTGCCTACAAGCCACGGGACCAGGAAAAGTTTACTGGCTCAGAAGGTGCTCCCAAGCTCTCTAAGCCCAAGAACAAAACGCTCAGTGCTTCCAAGCCTCTGCTCAGAAGCCAAAGCTCAGGGGTCTCCCAAGCCTATACTCGGAAACCAAAAAGTGTCCCCAAGCCTCTGCTCGGGAACTGCTACTAAGGGGGTCTCCCAAGCCTATGCTCAGGCAACCAGAAATGCTCCCAAGCCTCTGCTCAGAAGCTACAATGCTCTCAAGCTCTCTGCCCAAGAACTAAACTCTCAGTGTCCCCAGGCCTCGTGCTCAGAGACAAACGGTTAAACTGTCTCCAAGCCAAGACCAAAAGACTAAATGCACTCAAGGACTGCCTCTGCAAGTCCCCAAGCAAAAGTGCCCAGGAGTAAAGCTTACTGTACTCCCAAGCGAGGTGCGCTCAAGAGTTCTAACAACTCCCAAGCAAAAGTGTGCCCAAGAGTCCCACTGACTTAAAACTCACAAGCGGAAAGGCGCCCAAGAGTCTAACTTAAAACTCTTAAGCACGGTGCGGCCGGCTGCCGTGGGGCTTCAGGAACCTGGCTTTAGATTCCCAAAGCTAAACTGACTGAACAAACGAACGGACTATCGATCCCTTCACGTTTCCTCCGGAGCGGGGATTGAAGCCTAAGTGCTGACAGGAACGGGGTTTGGACGGACTTAGGAGAGACGGGGGAGGGCAGAAGAGAGTTTTATATGTGCTGCTTCAGGATATATATATCTATAGAGCCTACTTCTGGGATCCCACCCACATAGACGCGTTTAGGCGGCCCGGAAGGTGGCCAGGAACTTCACCAGTTCAGAGGTCCTCACCCACAGTACACCGGTTATAATGGCTGGAGGGCCTCGCGGTGCACCACAAAAGGCAAGTAGTCCAAAGCTGGCTGAAGGAGGAAATGGGGGAAAAGCCAACCCACAAGATAGAAATGCTCGCTAGAGCCACACACACTCACACTTTTAATTCCCTGAGCTAAATTGCGCTCTTTACACAGAGGTCTGGAAAATTTTCCTCTAAGTCACGCTGAAGACACGCGTGTCGACTCACGTGTATTCACACGAACTGGGTTATGCCCGCATTCTCCACCAGTAAACTGTTACCAGAACTGCTTATTATTATAAGGGGGTGTCAGGGCTTGCCGTCGCTGCCGCTGGGCGTGGCACTGGGCGGTCTGCTCCTGACGTCACAGGGGGGCCAGGGAATCTGCAGGACCCTGCTCTGTGGAAGAAGGGGCGGTATACCTCACCCAGACTCCCTCTCAGTCCACTCGCTGGCCTGCTCAACCTGGCCTGCTTACCCTCTGCGCCCTCCTTCATCTTCTCCTTCCAGGACTCTCCTCCAAGCCTCCACCCTTGCATCTTACTGCTCTCACTCCACATCATCACTCCTCACTCACACCCACCACCACAGGGCTCTTCCCAGCCAGCTTTTATAGGGCTTCCTCCTACTGCCCCACCCCTCTTCCAGCCTGGCCTTTGGCTGCACCAAGCAGTTGCAGCTGGGGTAGCTGATCTGGCCCCACTGACCAGCACCAGCTGTGCCTTGTTCTCTGGCTGCCCAGCCTCCCTGCCTTGGCTGATTGCTGAAGGCATGTCCAGCTGCAGTCCCCTGGCTAGCAGCCCGGCCTCCCTGGCTGAGCTGATGGCTGAAGGTGGGTCCAGCTGTGGCTCCTTGGCTGGTTGCCCAGGGCTTCCTGCAGAGTGCCTCCAATAGCCCCACCTGGAGTGGCTTGGCTTTTGGCAACTCCTGGGCCAGGCTACTATTTTCTAGCTGGGGCGTGGCTTTGGGTTGTTGGGGCTGCTGCTGCTTCTCCTCCTCAGGTAAGGTCTTTGGGTGGGTGACTGCTGAGTTTCCAATCCCTCTGCCCTTGCCCCCTTCCGCCTTGCCTAGCCCCCTTTCCCTCCCTAGGGGAGTGGGACTCGCTGGCCTCTCTCTGTCTCCCCCTGCCTCCTGAGGCCCTGGGCTTTTGCCCCTTGCCCCTGGCACCGGCAGGTTCTGGCTCCATTTGCCTGTGGGAGGGGTTGACCTGCTGTCCCCCAGCTGCCCCCTCTGCCTGCCAGTCAGACCGGTTGACCTGCTGTCAGCTGGCTGACCAGTTGACCTGCTGTCAGCTGGCTGACCAGTTGACCTGCTGTCTGCTGGCTGCCCCCTCTGTTTGCCCATCAGCCCGGCTGACCTGCTGTTCCCTCCTACCAAGTCTGGGGGCTGGGACCCAGACCCCGGACAGGGGGAAATTAGCTTAGCAGTCTGTAACTTAATATTAAGCGCGGATCATAACCTATGTATACGGAGGTCCCGATCCCAGACACTCTGTCAGACTGTGGCTAGATAATGTCCTTCTTACAGGTTCTCCTTTACAAGCAAACAAGAGTCCATTGTTTGAATAAGGAAACTTTACTGTAGAAATGGTTCATTATAGTCCACTGTCCTGAATAGGAGACTCAGGATGGTACAAGATCATTGTTACCAATGAAGAGCAAAGCATGAGGTACAAAGTAACAGTTCCCAGTTGAGCCAGCCTCCCCCCACAGTTCTCAAAACAACATCTTTTAGTCTTGGGAAGCCGGATTCTGTCAAGGCCAATCTGGGATGGAACGTTGTTAGACAAAACAATCTCGTTCGGTGAGAAGTCTGCTTGGGAACTTGAGCACCTGTGGGGAAAGCACTTAAACACTAGAAGCATTAGAAAATGGAGACAGTACAGTTCATATGCCCACTGAACCTGACATTCTGCCCCCTTAAAATAAATCCCCCCCAGGTTTATATGGATAGCGAGTATGAAAAGCTTTGGTTAATCTAGGAGCATGAACATGTACAGAATTCACCCACTCATCGAACCCAGAGTCAAAGTCCTTCCACCTGATGAGGTAAAACAACTGATTGCGTTTGATTTTAGAGTCCAGAATTTGTTGTACCTCATAGTGTATTTGATCATCTATCAATGTTGGAATGGGTGGAGCCTTGACGTGCCATTTATCATCTGATGGAGCTTTCTTCAACAGGCTGACATGGAATGTATCATGTACATGGCTCAGGTTTTTGGGTAAATTTACAGCAACAGTCACTTTGTTGATTACTTTGCGCACTGTGAAAGGTCCGAGGAATTTTAAGGCTAGTTTGCGGCTGGCTTGTGCTAGTTTTAGATTCTTGGTGGATATATAAACATGATCTCCAGGTTGCAAATCCCATTCAGCCGCATGGTGGCGATCGGCGTATTTTTTGTAATCCTGCTTGGCTTTCTCGAGGTGTTTTTTAATGAGAGTCCATTGATGGGCTGCCTCCCCCCACCAGGAAGATACATCTGGCGAAGTCGGAGAAGAGGAAGGGGGAGCGTCCAGCGGAAAAGGGTTGAAGTGGGCCCCATATACGACCTTGAAAGGGGCTTCTCCTGTAGAGGCATGTACACTGTTTTTGTATGAAAACTCTGCTAGAGGGAGGAGATCCACCCAATTATCTTGTTGGAAGTTGATATAGCAACGTAGGAATTGTTCTAAGATCTGATTAGTTTTTTCCGACTGCCCGTCGGTTTGTGGGTGGTGGCTTGAACTGATTCCTTGTTCAATGTTTAACATTTGTAAAAGCTCCCGCCAGAAGTTGGCAACGAATTGTCCGCCGCGATCCGAAATTACCTTGGACGGAAAAGAATGTAATTTTACAATGTGTTTTAAGAATAGATCTGCCAGTTTCCAAGCGGTGGGTATAGTGGTACATGGAATGAAGTGGGCTTGCTTGGAAAACAGATCCACTACCACCAAAATGCAGTTATGCCCTTTGGATATTGGTAAATCAGTGATGAAGTCCATGGATATCGTTTCCCACGGTTTGCTGGGCGTTTCCAGGGGTTGCAATAGACCCGGAGGTTTTCCCTTGCGGGTTTTGGCGCTGAGGCAAATGGGGCAGGAGGCGACGTATTGGGAAATGTCTTTGCGCATGCCCGGCCACCAGAACTGCCGTTGTATTAAATGTAGCGTTTTCAAGTACCCATAGTGTCCTGTGGTGGGGGCATCATGACACCGCTGTAAGACCTCTTTTCGTAGACTGTTGGGTACATAGAATCTACTTCCCGATAACCAATCCCCCTGCGGGGATTGTTTTAGCTTGGATTTGGGCACCTTATCCCCCTCCTTTTCCACCTCCGCCTTAAGTTTCGATTTCCATTCCTGGCCGTGCTGAAGGGGTTGGCTTGCGCGGCTGCATGTAGTTACCACGCCTCCTAATTGCGTAGGTGAGAAGACTGTATCTATAGTCTCCTCCCGTTTACTTCTATGTTGGGGCATGCGTGATAGGGCGTCTGCCAGAAAGTTGGTTTTGCCCGGGAGGTAGTTCAAAGTGAAATTGAATTTGGAGAAAAATTCCGCCCACCGTAATTGCTTGGCATTTAACCGGCGGGGACTTCGGAGGGCCTCTAAGTTTTTATGATCTGTCCACACCTCGAAGGGGTGGCGTGCCCCTTCCAACCAATGCCGCCAGTTCGTAAGGGTCGCTTTCACTGCAAAGGCTTCCTTCTCCCACACATTCCAATTTCTTTCTGCCTCAGAAAACTTTCTTGATAGGAATGCACAAGGTCGAAGCGTCCCGTCCTCCCCCTTCTGCAATAACACTCCTCCAATTGCAGTATCGCTGGCGTCAACCTGCACTATGAAGGGGTAGTTTTCATCGGGGTGGCGGAGAATGGGTTCTGTTACAAATTGCAATTTTAAGCATTCAAAGGCTGTTTGGCAATCAGGTGTCCACCGCAGTTTGGAGGAGGGTTTTTTCGCTTGGTCCCCTTTGTCTTTGGTTTTTAACAGTTCTGTGAGGGGAAGCGTGATTTGCGCGAAATTTGCAATAAATTCCCTGTAAAAATTGGCAAATCCCAAGAAAGACTGCAGTTCTCTACGGGTAGTGGGAGTTTGCCATTCTTGGATCGCTTGTATTTTGGTCGGATCCATTTTCAAACCCTGTTGGGATATACAGTAACCGAGGTAAGTGAGTTCAGTTTTGTGGAATTCACATTTAGATAGCTTGATGGGCAACTTATTGCTCATTAGAGTGGCCAAAACCTTTTGAACCAGTTGTATGTGGTCCTCCTCTGAATCTGAGTAGATTAACACATCATCAAGATACACCACCACTCCTTTATATAGAAACTCATGTAGTACTTCATTTATCATGGACATGAATACGGACGGGGCTCCCGTCAATCCAAAAGGCATAACTAAGTATTCATATTGTCCGAGGGGTGTATTAAACGCGGTTTTCCACTCATCTCCCTCTTTGATACGAACGTGGAAGTAAGCATCTTTTAAATCTAATTTTGTAAAGATCTTACCTTGCGCCACGACGTTGAGAAGGTCCCGGACCAGTGGGATGGGATAGGCGTTGTTGGTCGACACCGCATTAAGTACCCTAAAATCCGTGCACAGTCGGAGTCCCCCGTCTTTTTTCTTCACAAAGAGTACTGGGGCTGCGTGGGGACTATTGGCTGGGAGGATGAAGCCTCGTTGAAGGTTAGTGTCAATGAACTTTCGGAGTTCTTCCCGTTCATGGAGACTCATGGGATAGAGTCGGCCTTTGGGTAGTGAGGCTCCTGGTAAGATCTCGACGGCGCAATCAGTTCGTCTGTGCGGGGGTAGAGTATCCGCTTCTTCCTCGGAGAAAGCCTTCAAATAGGGCCAATAGTATTCGGGTATTTGATTTATTTCTTCTTGGGTGAGAAGAGCCTTTTCGGTGTGAGTTGGATCACTACCCCAATTCTGGTTCCAACGATGGCTTTTACAGTTGGTGTGGGTGAAGGCGATACTTCCTTCTGCCCAATTTATGTAGGGGTTGTGATCGCATAACCACTTGCTGCCCAAAATTAACGGGTATTTGGCTGTTGTACTGATGACAAATGACCTTCTTTCCCAGTGTTGTCCCATGCCCGTCACCACTGGGATTGTTTCTGTAGTGACGGGGTTCATGTTGGTGCCATCCATTTGTTCAAAAATGACTGGGTTTTGTAATTCCCGGATTGGCAATACTAGTCCATTGACTAGGGCTGGGGCAATGATGTCTCTTGAACAGCCGGAGTCAATGAGAGCTTGTACACGGATGTGCATCTTTCTTTCGGGGTTTAGCAAAATTACTGGCATGAATAATATGGACCCATGCGGCCGGTCCCTAGTTGGGACGGGTCGGGGGTGGATCTGTCGTTTGGGTCCTTTTACGACAGATCCATTTCGTTTCCCGACTGGGGGCTTTCTGGATTCCCCTCTACGTTTGGGGTAGCTGGGTCGTATTCCATAAGTTCTTCTGCCTCCAGTCCCCTGTCTTGGGCAGGTCGTTGGGAGATGCCGCGGCCTCTACCCGATCTGGGAGCTGGTGTTGGGTGTTGCAACGAGGGGAATGGAGCAGGGGTTGGACGCCGTAGTTGGAGCGGAGGTCTTTGCACAGGCCGGTAAGGGCATTGTGCCGCGAAGTGGCCGGCTTGACCACATTGCAAACACAAACCCTGTTGCCATCTAGCATCTCTCGCTCCGCGGGTAGCGTATCCAGCACCTCGCCCTCCCTTCTGCAAAGTTAAGGCGCGTTTTTGTCCCGTTTGTTGTTGTTGTTCAACTAAACGGACTTCCAGTATGCGATTCTCAACTTCACATGTGAGTTGAATCCATCCCAACAGAGTAGGCGGATTATCTTGCATGAGGGCTCTGTCCAGAAGTCTCGGGTTCAGCCCTTGTTTGAACAGAATTATTTTAGTAGATTCTTCACATCTAGGGCATTTAGCGGCTAGCTGTCGGAACTTTGTAACATAGTCTCTTGCCGACATGTTGCCTTGTCTAATAGCTTGCAATTCGGTTCGGGCTCTAGTTTCTTCTAAGGGGTCTTCGTATTGTGCCCGGATAGCATCCACCAACCCTTGTAAGGTATTGAGTTCGGGTGCCCCAATATTGTATAGTCCCACATTACCAGTCTGCCGCTTTGCCTTGTAAACGTGAACCGAGATGTTCAATCTGGCTGGCCTCACTCCCGAAAAGATGTCCCCATCGGTTGAAGAACTGCACTACTTGTACCAGGAAAAATCCCAGTTTCGAGGGATCTCCGTCAAAAGTAGCTTCCAGTTTCACCCAGCCCATTGGAAGGTCTTGCCTTGGGGCTGGTGCTGGGTAATAGTCCATCGGAATAGTTAGTGGCGCCTGTGGCGCGGGAGGAGGCTGTTGGGGCAATGGCGGTTGCTGCAGTAATGGTTGCCCAGGGGCCCCCGGTTGCTGTGGTAGATACGGGACGGGGTATATCGGAGGGGGCCTTACCGGTTGGGCTGGTGGTGGCATCACCGGCTGAGCGGGCTGTGTTGGCAGTGGTTGAGCGGGCGGCAGCCGCACCGGTTGTGCTGGCCCTAACGGTTGGCCTGGAGGTGGCCGAACAGGTTGGGCCATGATTGGACGCGGCGGTGCGGGTCGATGGGGTCGAAGTGGTATAGGCTGTAATGGTTGATCGGAAGGTGGTAACACCTGTTGCGTTGGTGGCAATCTTACCGGCTGCTGTAGCGGTAGTAGTTGTGGTCGAAGCGGGAGGGGCCGCTGCGGCGAAGGCCGGATGGGTGCTGGGCCGCGTGGGCTTGCCCCTCCCGGCGTCGTTGATCTAGGACCTGGAGGTTGTTCTCGTGGTACTACCTGCACTGGTTGATCCTCCCCTGGGATTTGCTGTACGGGGATGATTACTGGAGTTTGGTGCGGAGTTCCCTCCCTTGGGGGAGCTGGAGGCTCTTCTAACTGGTCCGGCCGGACCGTTGTAGTGGACGTTGGAGGGGTTATCACCAGCGACTCTGTCGGGCGGGTTGGTTCATCTCCCCCTCCTCCTGGAACGTCCAGTGGAGTATCCCCGGAATGCGGAACCTCGTCTGGTCTAGGGGTTTCCGTTGGGGTCTCTCCCGTCTCTCCAGGGCAGGGTTCCCCCTCTTCTTCCGACTCGGAGGACTCTTCAGGGCACTGGCTAGTGGTGCAGGACCCCTCTTCATCTTCCTTCCCTGGGTTCTTCGAGGGCAGCGGCTGCAATGGAGCAGGTTCCTTCGGATTGGAAATTACGCTTTGTAGGGTGGCTATTTGGATGGCCAACTCTTCAGGTGATGGTCTCTCTCCCGCCACCATCAATGAGAGTAGATGTATGGCATGAGCTAGACTTTCTTCCATCCACAGTTCTCAAAACAACATCTTTTAGTCTTGGGAAGCCGGATTCTGTCAAGGCCAATCTGGGATGGAACGTTGTTAGACAAAACAATCTCGTTCGGTGAGAAGTCTGCTTGGGAACTTGAGCACCTGTGGGGAAAGCACTTAAACACTAGAAGCATTAGAAAATGGAGACAGTACAGTTCATATGCCCACTGAACCTGACAGGTTCAGTGGTAGTGAAAAAGGTAGTGAAAAAGAGGCAGGTAGTGAAAAAGGTAGTGAAAAAGAGGCAGGTAGTGAAAAAGAGGCAGACAACAAATAAGTTCCAAACACGTGTATTTAGTGTGGCGTAAGCCTAAACTTGCACAAGCATACAAGAAACACACAAGATCTAGGAAATACAGAGTATGAAATACAGAGACGTTCGCGTTAGCTGGTTCCCAACGATGATAGGGGGAATACTCACTTATCCTGGAGCGAAGCAGAGACACAGCAGCGAGGGTGGCCCAATGCCAGCACTGGGACCACAGACGGACAGCAAGGAGGTCTGGATAGGGAATGACCTGAGCACCGAGTGGTCTGAGAGACCAGCTTAAATACCCCAAAACGTACCCTGAGGCTGGTGCTGTACTTGGTGGTTCTCACAGATTAAAACAAAGGGTCTAATGGGCTACTGAATGGCTTGGATGGGCCACTTTGGTAATCAGATTGTGATAAGTGACACCTCAGGAAGAGGGGACAAAAGAGGGAGGGGGAAATCCAAGTGGGCTGAAAGGATGTTCCAGCGGACAGGGCTTGTCCTGATGTCATCAGCTTCTGGAATGCGGAGGTTTCTTTGAGATGCATTCTCTAAGTGTTTGGGATGGTCGGCACTTAGTTCCTTCTCCGGGGCGGCTCCTAAGATATGCAGAGCGGGGCGAGGTGCTCTCGCTGCGGACGTGGTGTGCCCGCTTCGCCGAAATGGCTTCCCAAAGCAGTCTTTTCCTTTGGGTCTTCTGGCTGCCTGAGAACATGGATGCCGGCTGGGCATAGCTGAGGCTGGTTTGCAGGCTGCCCGGTAGCGAGGGCAAGCTCGGGGACCGGCCCGCGGGAGGCTCCAGGCGGGAACTGCCCAGGGAGCGCCTAGCCAGGCTCGCTGGAGGTTTCCCCGGCAGGCGCCCGGCTGCTAGCAGCGGCTTGGGCCCATATGAGGCAGGCTTCCATGGAGGCAGGGGGAACAATACTTTAAAACACAGTCCAAGGCAGGGAACAGGCACGGTCCGTGGTAGATGGCACTCCAGGCACGGGGCACACAGTCCAAACGCACACTGGGAAGTCCAGATACAGGTCAGGGCAGGGTTGCCCAGAAAGAGAGTCCTTTGTGCAGTCACCCAAACATGGAGTCAGTAAACTGCACAGTCTATTGCAGCAGCAAGGTAATAAAACAGCAGACAGGAAACTGACACGTGTACTAGAGCACACACGTGCAAAGCAGTCTTTGGTGCAGCAGTGAAACAGCAATGCAGGAAACTTTAACACAGTTCAAAGCAGGCTTTAAAGCAGGGGAGGGGGCCTACTTGGCAACAATAGTTTTGGGTTTCAGAGGGCTTATATTTTCACCGCTTCCTTATTCAAAGCCATGTGTAATACAGGGTGCTTGGAAAGAGGCCACATTTGATGCCTTAGGTCCAGAACCAGAGACTGGATCATCACCAGCACATGTCCTCTTGTAGGGGACAGTCTCTGGAGTTCAGGGGTGTGTGATTCGGGGTGATCCAAAGATTGTTTTGGGTTTCAGAGGGCTTATATTTTCACCACTTCCTTATTCAAAGCCATGTCTAATACTGGGTGCTTGGAGAGAGGCCTCATTCGAGGACTTAGGTCCAGAACCAGAGACTGGATCAGCACCAGCACATGTCCTCTTGTAGGGGACAGTCTCTGCAGTTCAGTGGTGTGTGATTAGGGGTGATCCAAAGATTGTTTTGGGTTTCAGAGGGCTTATATTTTCACCACTTCCTTATTCAAAGCCATGTCTAATACTGGGTGCTTGGAGAGAGGCCTCATTCGAGGACTTAGGTCCAGAACCAGAGACTGGATCAGCACCTGCACATGTCCTCTTGTAGGGGACAGTCTCTGGAGTTCAGGGGTGTGTGATTAGGGGTTATCCAAAGATTGTTTTGGGTTTCAGAGGGCTTATATTTTCACCGCTTCCTTATTCAAAGCCATGTCTAATACTGGGTGCTTGGAAAGAGGCCACATTCGCGGCCTTAGGCCAAGAACCAGAGACTGGATCAGCTCCAGCACATGTCCTCTTGTAGGGGACAGTCTCGAGTTCAAGGGTTTGTGATTCATGGTGATCCAAAGATTGTTTTGGGTTTCAGAAGGCTTATATTTTCACCACTTCCTTATTCAAAGCCATGTGTAATACAGGGTGCTTGGAAAGAGGCCACATTTGATGCTTTAGATCCAGAACCAGAGACTGGATCAGCACCAGCACATGTCCTCTTGTAGGGGACAGTCTCTAGAGTTCAGGGGTGTGTGATTTGGGGTGATCCAAAGATTGTTTTGGGTTTCAGAGGGCTTATATTTTCACCACTTCCTTATTCAAAGCCATGTCTAATACTGGGTGCTTGGAGAGAGGCCACATTCGAGGCCTTAGGTCCAGAACCAGAGACTGGATCAGCACCAGCACATGACCTCTTGTAGGGGACAATCTCTGGAGTTCAGGGGTGTGTGATTTGGGGTGATCGAAAGATTTTTTCGGGTTTCAGAGAGCTTATATTACCACCACTTCCTTATTCAAAGCCATATCTAATACAGGGTGCTTGGAGGTGTTGCCAAGCAGGCCCCCTCCCCTGCTTTAAAGCCTGCCATGGACTGTGTTAAAGTTTCCTGCATCGCTGTTCTACTGCTACACCAAAGATTGCTTTACACGTGTGTGTGTTAATACACGTGTCAGTTTCCTGCCTGCGTGTCAATTACGTTGCTGCTGCAATAGACTGTGTAGTTTACTGACCCCATGTTTGGTTAACTGCACAAAGGACTCTTTTCCTGGGCAACCCTGCCCAGACCTGTATCTGGATTTCCCAGTGTGTGTTTGGACTTACAAGTGTGCCCCGTGCCTGCATTGCCATCTGCCATGGACCGTGCCTGTTCCCTGCCTTGGACTGTGTTTTAAAGTGCTGTTTCCCCTGCCTCCATGGAAGCCTGCCTCATATGGGCCCAAGCCGCTGCTAGCAGCCGGGTGCCTGCCGGGGAAACTTCCAGCGAGCCTGGCTAGGCGCTCCCTGGTCAGTTCCCGCCTGGAGCCTCCCGCGGGCCGGTCGCCGAGCTTGCCCTCGCTACCGGGCAGCCTGCTATCCAGCCCCAGCTATGCCCAGCCGGCATCCATGTTCTCAGGCAGCAAGAAGACCCTGGGAAGAAGACTGCTTTGGGAAGCCATTTCGGCGAAGCGGGCACACCACGTCCGCAGCGAGAGCACTTCGCCCCGCTCTGCATATCTTAGGAGCCGCCCCGGAGAAGAACTAAGTGCCGACCATCCCAAGCACTTAGAGAATGCATCTCAAAGAAACCTCCGCATTCCAGAGCTGATGACATCAGGACAAGCCCTGTCCGCTGGAACATCCTTTCAGCCCACTTGGATTTCCCCCTCCCTCTTTTGTCCCCTCTTCCTGAGGTGTCACTTATCACAATCTGATTACCAAAGTGGCCCATCCAAGCCATTCAGTAGCCCATTAGACCCTTTGTTTTAATCTGTGAGAACCACCAAGTACAGCACCAGCCCCAGGGTACGTTTTGGGGTATTTAAGCCGGCCTCTCAGACCGCATGGTGCGCGTGCCATCCTATCCAGAACCCCTCGCTGTCCGTCTGTGGTCCCAGTGCTGGCATTGGGCCACCCTCGCTGCTGTATCTCTGCTTCGCTTCAGGACAAGTGAGTATTCCCCCTATCATCGTTGGGAACCAGCTAATGCGAACGTCTCTGTATTTCATACTCTGTGCTTCCTAGATCTTGTGTGTTTCTTGTATGCTTGTGCAAGTTCAGGCTTACGCCACATTGTTAGACAATACACGTGTTTGAACCTATTTGTAGTCTGCCTCTTTTTCACTAGAGTGTCTGGGATCAGGACCTCCGTATACATAGGTTATGATCCGCGCTTAATTTTAAGTTACAGACTGCTATAGCTAATTCCCCATTATAATAAAGAAGCAGTTCTGGTAACAGTGGGGGGCCACATTCGAGGACTTAGGTCCAGAACCAGAGACTGGATCAGCACAAGCACATGTCCTCTTGTAGGGGACAGTCTCTGGAGTTCAGGGGTGTGTGATTTGGGGTGATCCAAAGATTGTTTTGGGTTTCAGAGGGCTTAAATTTTCCCCACTTCCTTATTCAAAGCCATGTCTAATATTGGGTGCTTGGAGAGAGGCCACATTCGCGGCCTTAGGTCCAGAACCAGAGACTGGATCAGCACCAGCACATGTCCTCTTGTAGGGGACAGTCTCTGGAGTTCAGGGGTGTGTGATTTGGGGTGATCCAAAGATTGTTTTGGGTTTCAGTGGGCTTATATTTTCACCACTTCCTTATTCAAAGCCATGTCTAATACTGGGTGCTTGGAGAGAGGCCACATTCGCGGCCTTAGGTCCAGAACCAGAGACTGGATCAGCACCAGCACATGTCCTCTTGTAGGGGACAATCTCTGGAGTTCAGGGGTGTGTGATTTGGGGTGATCCAAAGATTGTTTTGGGTTTCAGAGAGCTTATATTACCACCACTTCCGTATTCAAAGCCATATCTAATACAGGGTGCTTGGAGGGGGGCCACATTCGAGGACTTAGGTCCAGAACCAGAGACTGGATCAGCACCAGCACATGTCCTCTTGTAGGGGACAGTCTCTGGAGTTCAGGGGTGTGTGATTCGGGGTGATCCAAAGATTGTTTTGGGTTTCAGAGGGCTTATATTTTCACCGCTTCCTTATTCAAAGCCATGCCTAATACTGGGTGCTTGGAGAGAGGCCACATTCGCGGCCTTAGGCCAAGAACCAGAGACTGGATCAGCTCCAGCACATGTCCTCTTGTAGGGGACAGTCTCGAGTTCAAGGGTTTCTGATTCGTGGTGATCCAAAGATTGTTTTGGGTTTCAGAAGGCTTATATTTTCACCACTTCCTTATTCAAATCCATGTCTAATACATGGTGCTTGGAGGGAGGCCACATTCGAGGACTTAGGTCCAGAACCAGAGACTGGATCAGCACCAGCACATGTCCTCTTGTAGGGGACAGTCTCTGCAGTTCAGGGGTGTGAGATTTGGGGTGATCCAAAGATTGTTTTGGGTTTCAGAGGGCTTATATTTTCACCACTTCCTTATTCAAAGCCCTGTCTAATACATGGTGCTTGGAGGGAGGCCACATTCGAGGACTTAGGTCCAGAACCGGAGGCTGGATCAGTTCCAGCACATGTCCTCTTGTAGGGGACAGTCTCTGCAGTTCAGGGGTGCGTGATTTGGAGTGATCCAAAGATTGTTTTGGGTTTCAGAGGGCTTATATTTTCACCGCTTCCTTATTCAAAGCCATGTCTAATACAGGGTTCTTGGAAAGAGGCCACATTCGTGGCCTTAGGCCAAGAACCAGAGACTGGATCAGCTCCAGCACATGTCCTCTTGTAGGGGACAGTCTCGAGTTCAAGGGTGTGTGATTCGGGGTGATCCAAAGATTGTTTTGGGTTTCAGAAGGCTTATATTTTCACCACTTCCTTATTCAAAGCCCTGTCTAATACATGGTGCTTGGAGGGAGGCCACATTCGAGGACTTAGGTCCAGAACCGGAGGCTGGATCAGTTCCAGCACATGTCCTCTTGTAGGGGACAGTCTCTGCAGTTCAGGGGTGCGTGATTTGGAGTGATCCAAAGATTGTTTTGGGTTTCAGAGGGCTTATATTTTCACCGCTTCCTTATTCAAAGCCATGTCTAATACAGGGTTCTTGGAAAGAGGCCACATTCGTGGCCTTAGGCCAAGAACCAGAGACTGGATCAGCTCCAGCACATGTCCTCTTGTAGGGGACAGTCTCGAGTTCAAGGGTTTGTGATTCATGGTGATCCAAAGATTGTTTTGGGTTTCAGAAGGCTTATATTTTCACCACTTCCTTATTCAAAGCCATGTCTAATACATGGTGCTTGCAGGGAGGCCACATTCGAGGACTTAGGTCCAGAACCAGAGACTGGATCAGCACCAGCACATGTCCTCTTGTAGGGGATCGTCTCTGCAGTTCAGAGGTGTGTGATTTGGGGTGATCCAAAGATTGTTTTGCGTTTCAGAGGGCTTATATTTTCACCACTTCCTTATTCAAAGCCATGTCTAATACTGGGTGCTTGGAGAGAGGCCTCATTCGAGGACTTAGGTCCAGAACCAGAGACTGGATCAGCACCAGCACATGTCCTCTTGTAGGGGACAGTCTCTGCAGTTCAGTGGTGTGTGATTTGGGGTGATCCAAAGATTGTTTTGGGTTTCAGAGGGCATATATTTTCACCACTTCCTTATTCAAAGCCCTTTCTAATACATGGTGCTTGGAGGGAGGCCACATTCGAGGACTTAGGTCCAGAACCGGAGACTGGATCAGCACCAGCACATGTCCTCTTGTAGGGGACAGTCTCTGGAGTTCAGGGGTGTGTGATTTGGGGTGATCCAAAGATTGTTTTGGGTTTCAGAGAGCTTATATTACCACCACTTCCGTATTCAAAGCCATATCTAATACAGGGTGCTTGGAGGGGGGCCACATTCGAGGACTTAGGTCCAGAACCAGAGACTGGATCAGCACCAGCACATGTCCTCTTGTAGGGGACAGTCTCTGGAGTTCAGGGGTGTGTGATTCGGGGTGATCCAAAGATTGTTTTGGGTTTCAGAGGGCTTATATTTTCACCGCTTCCTTATTCAAAGCCATGCCTAATACTGGGTGCTTGGAGAGAGGCCACATTCGCGGCCTTAGGCCAAGAACCAGAGACTGGATCAGCTCCAGCACATGTCCTCTTGTAGGAGACAGTCTCGAGTTCAAGGGTTTCTGATTCGTGGTGATCCAAAGATTGTTTTGGGTTTCAGAAGGCTTATATTTTCACCACTTCCTTATTCAAATCCATGTCTAATACATGGTGCTTGGAGGGAGGCCACATTCGAGGACTTAGGTCCAGAACCAGAGACTGGATCAGCACCAGCACATGTCCTCTTGTAGGGGACAGTCTCTGCAGTTCAGGGGTGTGAGATTTGGGGTGATCCAAAGATTGTTTTGGGTTTCAGAGGGCTTATATTTTCACCACTTCCTTATTCAAAGCCCTGTCTAATACATGGTGCTTGGAGGGAGGCCACATTCGAGGACTTAGGTCCAGAACCGGAGGCTGGATCAGTTCCAGCACATGTCTTCTTGTAGGGGACAGTCTCTGCAGTTCAGGGGTGCGTGATTTGGAGTGATCCAAAGATTGTTTTGGGTTTCAGAGGGCTTATATTTTCACCGCTTCCTTATTCAAAGCCATGTCTAATACAGGGTTCTTGGAAAGAGGCCACATTCGCGGCCTTAGGCCAAGAACCAGAGACTGGATCAGCTCCAGCACATGTCCTCTTGTAGGGGACAGTCTCGAGTTCAAGGGTGTGTGATTCGGGGTGATCCAAAGATTGTTTTGGGTTTCAGAGGGCTTATATTTTCCCCACTTCCTTATTCAAAGCCATGTGTAATTCTGGGTGCTTGGAGGGAGGCCACATTCGAGGACTTAGGTCCAGAACCAGAGACTGGATCAGCACAAGCACATGTCCTCTTGTAGGCGACAGTCTCTGGAGTTCAGGGGTGTGTGATTCGGGGTGATCCAAAGATTGTTTTGGGTTTCAGAGGGCTTATATTTTCCCCACTTCCTTATTCAAAGCCATGTGTAATTCTGGGTGCTTGGAGGGAGGCCACATTCGAGGACTTAGGTCCAGAACCAGAGACTGGATCAGCACAAGCACATGTCCTCTTGTAGGCGACAGTCTCTGGAGTTCAGGGGTGTGTGATTCGGGGTGATCCAAAGATTGTTTTGGGTTTCAGATGGCTTATATTTTCACCACTTCCTTATTCAAAGCCATGCCTAATACTGGGTGCTTGGAGAGAGGCCACATTCGCGGCCTTAGGCCAAGAACCAGAGACTGGATCAGCTCCAGCACATGTCCTCTTGTAGGGGACAGTCTCGAGTTCAAGGGTTTCTGATTCGTGGTGATCCAAAGATTGTTTTGGGTTTCAGAAGGCTTATATTTTCACCACTTCCTTATTCAAATCCATGTCTAATACATGGTGCTTGGAGGGAGGCCACATTCGAGGACTTAGGTCCAGAACCAGAGACTGGATCAGCACCAGCACATGTCCTCTTGTAGGGGACAGTCTCTGCAGTTCAGGGGTGTGAGATTTGGGGTGATCCAAAGATTGTTTTGGGTTTCAGAGGGCTTATATTTTCACCACTTCCTTATTCAAAGCCCTGTCTAATACATGGTGCTTGGAGGGAGGCCACATTCGAGGACTTAGGTCCAGAACCGGAGGCTGGATCAGTTCCAGCACATGTCCTCTTGTAGGGGACAGTCTCTGCAGTTCAGGGGTGCGTGATTTGGAGTGATCCAAAGATTGTTTTGGGTTTCAGAGGGCTTATATTTTCACCGCTTCCTTATTCAAAGCCATGTCTAATACAGGGTTCTTGGAAAGAGGCCACATTCGCGGCCTTAGGCCAAGAACCAGAGACTGGATCAGCTCCAGCACATGTCCTCTTGTAGGGGACAGTCTCGAGTTCAAGGGTGTGTGATTCGGGGTGATCCAAAGATTGTTTTGGGTTTCAGAAGGCTTATATTTTCACCACTTCCTTATTCAAAGCCATGTCTAATACATGGTGCTTGCAGGGAGGCCACATTCGAGGACTTAGGTCCAGAACCAGAGACTGGATCAGCACCAGCACATGTCCTCTTGTAGGGGATCGTCTCTGCAGTTCAGAGGTGTGTGATTTGGGGTGATCCAAAGATTGTTTTGCGTTTCAGAGGGCTTATATTTTCACCACTTCCTTATTCAAAGCCATGTCTAATACTGGGTGCTTGGAGAGAGGCCTCATTCGAGGACTTAGGTCCAGAATCAGAGACTGGATCAGCACCAGCACATGTCCTCTTGTAGGGGACAGTCTGTGCAGTTCAGTGGTTTGTGATTTGGGGTGATCCAAAGATTGTTTTGGGTTTCAGAGGGCATATATTTTCACCACTTCCTTATTCAAAGCCCTTTCTAATACTGGGTGCTTGGAGATAGGCCTCATTCGAGGACTTAGGTCCAGAACCAGAGACTGGATCAGCACCAGCACCTATCCTCTTGTAGGGGACAGTCTCTGCAGTTCAGGGGTGTGAGATTTGGGGTGATCCAAAGATTGTTTTGGGTTTCAGAGGACTTATATTTTCACCACTTCCTTATTCAAAGCCCTGTCTAATACATGGTGCTGGGAGGGAGGCCACATTCGAGGACTTAGGTCCAGAACCGGAGACTGGATCAGCACCAGCACATGTCCTCTTGTTGGGGACAGTCTCTGCAGTTCAGGGGTGCGTGATTTGGAGTGATCCAAAGATTGTTTTGGGTTTCAGAGGGCTTATATTTTCACCGCTTCCTTATTCAAAGCCATGTCTAATACAGGGTTCTTGGAAAGAGGCCACATTTGAGGCCTGTTGCCAAGTAGGCCCCCTCCCCTGCTTTAAAGCCTGCCATGAACTGTGTTAAAGTTTCCTGCATTGCTGTTTCACTGCTGCACCAAAGACTGCTTTGCACGTGTGTGCTCTAGTACACGTGTCAGTTTCCTGTCTGCTGTTTTATTACCTTGCTGCTGCAATAGACTGTGCAGTTTACTGACTCCATGTTTGGGTGACTGCACAAAGGACTCTCTTTCTGGGCAGCCCTGCCCTGACCTGTATCTGGACTTCCCAGTGTGCGTTTGGACTGTGTGCCCCGTGCCTGCAGTGCCATCTACCACGTACCGTGCCTGTTCCCTGCCTTGGACTGTGTTTTAAAGTGTTGTTCCCCCTGCCTCCATGGAAGCCTGCCTCATATGGGCCCAAGCCGCTGCTAGCAGCCGGGCGCCTGCCGGGGAAACCTCCAGCGAGCCTGGCTAGGCGCTCCCTGGTCAGTTCCCGCCTGGAGCCTCCCACGGGCCGGTCGCCGAGCTTGCCCTCGCTACCGGGCAGCCTGCTATCCAGCCCCAGCCATGCCCAGCCGGCATCCATGTTCCTAGGCAGCCAGAAGACCCTGAGGAAGAGACTGCTTTGAGAAGCCATTTTGGCGAAGTGGGCACACCACGTCCGCAGCGAGAGTACCTCGCCCCGCTCTGCATATCTTAGGAGCCGCCCCGGAGAAGGAACTAAGTGCCGACCATCCCAAGCACTTAGAGAATGCATCTCAAAGAAACCTCCGCATTCCAGAGCTGATGACATCAGGACAAGCCCTGTCCGCTGGAACATCCTTTCAGCCCACTTGGATTTCCCCCTCCCTCTTTTGTCCCCTCTTCCTGAGGTGTCACTTATCACAATCTGATTACCAAAGTGGCCCATCCAAGCCATTCAGTAGCCCATTAGACCCTTTGTTTTAATCTGTGAGAACCACCAAGTACAGCACCAGCCCCAGGGTACGTTTTGGGGTATTTAAGCCGGCCTCTCAGACCGCATGGTGCGCGTGCCATCCTATCCAGAACCCCTCGCTGTCCGTCTGTGGTCCCAGTGCTGGCATTGGGCCACCCTCGCTGCTGTGTCTCTGCTTCGCTCCAGGACAAGTGAGTATTCCCCCTATCATCGTTGGGAACCAGCTAATGCGAACGTCTCTGTATTTCATCCTCTGTATTTCCTAGATCTTGTGTGTTTCTTGTATGATTGTGCAAGCTAGGCTTACGCCACACTAAATACACGTGTTTGGAACCTATTTGTTGTCTGCCTCTTTTTCACTAGAGTGTCTGGGATCGGGACCTCCGTATACATAGGTTATGATCCGCGCTTAATTTTAAGTTACAGACTGCTATAGCTAATTCCCCATTATAATAAAGAGCAGTTCTGGTAACAGTTTACTGGTGGAGAATGCAGGCATAACTCAGTTTGTGTGAATACGCGTGTCTTCAGCGAACTGACTTAGAGGAAAATTTTCCAGACCTCAGTGTAAAGAGCGCAATTTAGCTCAGGGAATTAAAAGTGTGAGTGTTTGTGGCTCTAGTGAGCATTTCTATCTTGTGGGTTGGCTTTTCCCCATTTCCTCCTTCAGCCAGCTTTGGACTACTTGCCTTTTGTGGTGCACCGCGAGGCCCTCCAGCCGTTATAACCGGTGTACTGTGGGTGAGGACCTCTGAACTGGTGAAGTTCCTGGCCACCTTCCGGGCCGCCTAAACGCGTCTATGTGGGTGGGATCCCAGAAGTAGGCTCTATAGATATATATATCCTGAAGCAGCACATATAAAATTCTCTTCCGCCCTCCCCCGTCTCTCCTAAGTCCGTCCAAACCCCGTTCCTGCCAGCACTTAGGCTTCAATCCCCGCTCCGGAGGAAACGTGAAGGGATCGATAGTCCGTTCGTTTAGTTTAGCTTTGGGAATCTGAAGCCAGGTTCCTGAAGCCCCGCGGCAGCCGGCCGCACCGTGCTTAAGAGTTTTAAGGTAGACTCTTGGGTGCCTTTCCGCTTGCGAGTTTTAAGTCAGACTCGTGGGCGCACCTCGCTTGGGAGTCAGTGGGACTCCTGGGCACACTTTTGCTTGGGAGTTGTTAGAACTCTTGAGCGCACCTCGCTTGGGAGTACAGTAAGTTTTACTCCTGGGCCCTTTTGCTTGGGGACTTGCAGAGGCAGTCCTTGAGCGCATTTAGTCTTTTGGTCGAGGCTTGGAGACAGTTTAACCGTTCGTCTCTGAGCACGAGGCCTGGGGACACTTTGAGTTTAGTTCTTGGGTAGAGAGCTTGAGAGCATTTTGGCTTCTGAGCAGAGGCTTGGGAGCATTTCTGGTTGCCTAAGCAGAGGCTTGGGAGACCCCTTAATTGCAGTTTCTAAGCAGAGGCTTGGGAACACTTTTTGGTTTTCTGAGCGCATAGGCTTGGGAGACCCCTGAGCTTTGGTTTTCCGAGCAGAGGCTTGGGAGACCCCTGAGCTTTGGCTTCTAGGCAGAGGCTTGGGAGCACTGAGCGTTTTGTTCTTGGGCTTAGAGAGCTTGAGAGCACCTTCTGAGCCAGTAAACTTTTCCTGGTCCTGTGGCTTGCAGGCAAGCTTGAAACGGGAATAGGAATTTTCCTTCTCCCCCGGTGGAGAAGAACCGAGTGTAGGACCCTTAAAATACCCTTGTGTACCTAAACGTAGGACCTTTAAACCCCCTGATAAAAACCTGTGTAGAACCCAGTTTAAAAATCCTTGAGAACCAGAGGGAAGGATAAACCTCCCAAAGGAACATAGAGAGGAAAAGTTGTTAAAACCCCTGAATAGCTTTAATCGCCCCACCCCTGGTGTTGCTGATCCACTCTTTAACCTCCCCCGAGATCAGCCTTAAACTAAAAAGAAAAATGTACCGAGCAGCCCCCACCGTGCCCTGCCTGGAGAAGTGGCTAGTTAAGAAGGGAGATTGCCCTTGGGAAGCCGGTTCCTTCAAGGGACCCGACCCGCTCCAGATAGTTAGAAGTGCCTTCCAGGATTTCTGTGAGAAGGAGAAACCTAGGTCAAGCAAGAAAGATTGATATGGAGCTTGGGCACTTTTCACCGCCCTACAGGACAGCGTGTCCCTAATTAATAAGCTACAGGTAGCTCAGGAAGAACAGGAACAGGAGATAGAAAAGTTAAGGAAGGAGAAGAAAGAGTATGAGGAAAAGGCAGCCGAGTGGCGTTCAGAACGCGTTAATTTCATGCTGGAGAAGCAGGGACTAACCACTGCCCTCCAAGACGCCCAGCACAAGGCTGAAGTAGCCACCGCTCGTGCCGATATGGCTGAGCACGCAGTAATTGAAGGACAGGAGAAAATTGCCAAATTAACCCATGCTGCCCAGTTCATGGCAGAGCAGAAAGTTGCAAAGATAGCCGCAGCAGACCACTCCGCTTGTAAGAGGGACCTAGAGGCCCTAAAGCAGCACCTGGGGATGCAGCAGGCCGTAATTTCCGCCGTGCATCCCACAGCCCTCTTGGCCCTCCCTGAAGGTAGTACCGACAGCTGGTCATCCCCTTCGCCCCAGCCCGAGGAAGCCCCACAGCCCCTCCATCCGATAGCCACTAAAGAAATTGTATCCATGGACGAGGACGGCAAGAAGACAGACCGGGTCGTTAAGGAAACCCGCAATTGGAGGCCCAATGAGCTCCAAGCCATAGCAGATCGCATGGGGCCCCTAAACCGAGACACGGCCATCCAATGGTTCACTCACGTGACCATCTCCCAGCCCTCCGCTAGTGGTTCCGATGTGGCCCAACTGGCCCGCCAATGCGCCGCCCCTGAAATAGTCTCGGCCCTCAACGCCTATATCTCTAACCGAAGGCTAGCCACCCGCAGTCAGTATGGAGCCATTAAAGAACTGTGCGCATTCCTATGGCCCACTAAGAGTTTAAAGGCCCTATACATTGCAGAGTCACAAAAACCCGGAGAGGACCCAGAGGCATACTTAGCTAGGAAGCAGCTCCTTGCGGAGCTAGCAGACGAAGTGGACCTAGATGCAAGCGATGTACCCGACTTCGACGAGCTAGAATTCAGGAGGGCAGTCTTAGACGGCCTCAACAGCACCACTCGCCTGGCTCTGGCAGGAGTTGAACCCGGGAGCATCTCATGGGGAGACCTGGAAGCTCGCATCAGGAGCATTGCTGGCCTGTTGCGAGAAACCGGCGCCATCCGCCATGTGAAGTCCCCAGCCTCCCATAGGAAAGAGAGTGAGCCCATTAACACAGTCACATATGCCAACCATGGTCCCCACTCCCAATATCGGCCCCAAGGGCATAGCTCGTACTCGGAGCCTAGAGGTGGCATCTTTCGTGGTAGAAGCGGTAGCTTCACTCGGGGCCGCAGCCAGAGGGACTCCCATCCAGGAGTAACCTTTGCGCCCACCCCCAGTCGCTACCCTTCCTCCCCACAGGGACCCTCTGAGCCCTGGAGACCTGCGCTGCCCTCGGCACCCCCGCCCCCTTGGGCACCTCACCCCTACAATCACCAGGTCTACCCTCCCCCAAGTCAGGCTGACTCCTGGAGACCGCAGCCAAAGGACCATGAGGAGCCCTCTGACATAGGAGAACCGCCACCAGCTGGGAACCCCTTTTTCCAATAGGGATGCCCGGGGGTCACACAAGCTTCTCCCCACTTAACGGCCCGTGGGAGAAAACCAAAGGTTGAGGCTAGCCTTCGACCTCCGGGAACTAAAAATAGCTGGAAACTTAAAAGAGAGAAGGAAAGATTCCAAAGGGTGATTCGCACCCAGAACCCAGCACCAACTTTGCCAGACACCTCTGAAGGAAATCTGGCAGAGTTACAAAATAAAATTCAGGAGCTCATAAGTGTGAATAGGGAACAGAATTTAAAAATAAATGATCTTAATAAAGAGAATGAGGAATTAAAAGAAAAATTAAACGCTTGCACAATAGAGAAAGAGCAGCTCCACAATAAATTCCTTAACATGCAGACTTTGCTGGAGAACCAGAATAATGAAACCGCCACTTTAAAAACCCTGATGCAAAATCTCCTGGAATCCCAGAGACTCACTGAGGCCAGATTAAAGACTTTAGAGGAACAATCAGTGATTGAATCAGCACCCCGCCCCGCCAAAGGCAGTGAAACAGGTAGTCAGTCACCTTTGCCTCCAATTTCTGCCTCAGCCCCCATGCCCAAGAAGCCAGAATTCACTTTAGCCTCTGAGCATGTGCAGAGTTTAAAAGTCATTCCCCAAGAAATTGTCTTGGCTCCCATAGACTGCCCCCAGCCAAGCTATACACAGCCCACCGTGACTGTGCCCTCTTGCAATGACCCTGAAAACCAAACAGACGAGAGTAAAAATGCAGTTCCTTTAAAAGAATTAAATTGCTTTGAGAATCCAGTGCTTGCAACTACACACCAAATAGCTTTCTCTCAGCCTTCCCGGACTAACACCCCGAAGAAAACCTTATGTTGTGCCTGTGTGGTTTAGTAGTGCTCGAGCTAATTCAAAGACATTTGTGTATCTGTTTCCACGTTTTAAAATGCTCAAGCCCAAAACTTAATGAAAAGGTAGAGCCTCCAGCAGTAAGTGCAGTCAGGAATGTAATAAGGCAAGTGAGCAAATTCCAGAAAGACTCCCAGTTGCTAGCAGCATCTAAAACAGACTGTTCCCACTCAGCGTTGCACCCCCACCCCTCATTGAAATGGAAAAACTGGCCAGACCAGGATTCTGACCTCCTCCCAATTCTTCCTTTTGTCCTCTCCCAGGCTGAAGTAAGCCCAAATAAATGTAATCACTGGTTCCCTGTCAGAATTTGGAAGGGATTGAAACCAGGAGAGGAAAAACCACCTTAAGGAGACTTGAGTTCAAGTCCCCGCAGCCCCTGTCCCTTTTCGTTGTGCAGTCTTAACTTTATGTGTGTGTGAACCTGAAGCCCAATTCCCTTTTAAATTTAGATGTAAAAGGCCAACGTAGCTTCCTATAATCATGTAAAAGGCCAACTTAGCTTCCTATAATCATTTAGTGTTTTTGTTATTTCTTTTCGGTTCTATTCTTTAACCTTCTTAGGCGGGCCCCACAGTTGGGACCCTTGGGGGAAACACGGCAACCAAAGCCAAATAGGACCACCACCGAAAGTGATTCTTAATTGGATTTTTAAGCCGCATGTTCGGGAAAAAATTGCACAGGCAAAAGAGATTTGCTGTGTGTGAAAGTGTTTGGAGAGGCTTTAGCCCAGAGGTGAATGCATTCTTTCGAACATAGTGGAATCACCAAAAAAGGTGATCTCTGTATTTGAAAACATTTCACCCGCCGTGCTGGTGAAGATCCTGCATCTACGTAGATTCGGGGTCTCACCTGCCAGACCCACGCTTTCGCATGATGGTCGGCTTTGGCTTTGAGGGCCGTGCCTCCCCTGGAAAAGGACCCCCAGATAGCCCAACATCCCTCTTTTACTAATGTTCATATTCGTCATGGTGAGTTGCTATATGGCGCCACCAGTTAGTACGCTTTAGTGCAAAAGTAAAAGACCCGCCAGTATTTTGTAAATATGTGCCCTCTGGAATATGTTATTGAGGTGTGTTCGCTACGCACAAGGGGCAGCGTGCCTCATTTACATAGCCAGGATCCCCCGCGCCAAGATGACCCCCGAATAACCCAGACCCAGTGGCGCCGGCAGATCTCGGCCGCCTCCGCCGCTTTTTGATAAACGCTGCTGAGCACCTTCGGCTCCACTTCGGCCCTTTCCGCCAGCAGCCGCCCGCCCCACGTAATCTTTTCCCTTGCCCGTACCGTATAAGGGAAAAGAAGGGGGGGAGACATATTGAAGTTATAATGAAGCCCTGCCAGGCCTTCCAAGTGAGGGCAACCTGAAAGTAACCCACGCCCGTGTGCTTTTGCTTTGTGTGTTTCTTTCTTTTAACATGAAATTGGGGCCTCCCGAGGGAGTCCCTCCAAAAATTGATCCTAGGAAAAAATATGGTCCGCTGAAATACATACATGAGGTCCTGCAAAAAAGCAGAGGGAAAAAGGCAAAGCAAAAGCAAACCATCATAAAACATACCTTCAACCCTAACCACCCCTACTTAAAAATTATTTTAGAAAAATAGAACGAAGGTCTCCTTTAGCAGCAACCCTTATAGTTAATGGAAACCGCTCTCTAGGTTCTTCCTCCTTTTAAAGCGGCAAGGCCAGGCCGAGCCGGACCGATAGCTCTCAGCCCGCAAAATAAAAGCAGCCCGCCACCAAGCAAGGGGCACCTGAAGGCCACATAGTCTAGGCACCCAGGGACCCCTGGGGCGAGTTTGCATAATCCCGCCTAACGCACAGCCGACCCTCGCTCGACGCAAAGACGTTCCCTCTTGAAATATACATGCTTGAGAAAGAAACCTTTGCACAGGAGTTCCCCAGAGCAACAAGCTGGAAGGCTCGCTTAGTGCCCCTGGGACTTCTCGTTCGAACCCCGCCTAATAAACAGTGCTGGCAGAAAAACACCCTCCTTTTTCCCCCCCCGCTTTACTTTATTCATTTTGCTGCAAGAAACTCAGGGAACCTGTACTTATATCCGCAGGTCTCCCCAGGATATTTTCGCTACAGAAAGGAAAGGAAGGCCAGGAGATGAGGCACCTGGCTACTCTGTGTTTGCTCGTGCTGGCAGGCACCCTAATAGAGGGACACCCGTCCAAATTAATGCCCTACCCACACTGGAGATGCATCAATACCCTGGCAGGAAATGAAATGATGGTCTGCAAGGTTGTGCAGCAGAGCAATATGACCACCCCCACGGACCGCACTAACTTCCGCAGTTGCGAAGAGCAGTGGATCCGACCCCCAGAGCTTGTTATTTTATGTGTGGGAGTAAAAACTCTGTCTCAAGAATTAGTATGTTACTCGCCTACTGATACAGTTTCACCACTTGCTCCGATTCCATGTATGTTTCTTCCCCGTATCAGGCCTGCCCCCACCGCAGTCCCGGTGGTAGACAAATATACCACCCCTGCCAACTTCGAAACCTCGCCATTTGTCACTGAGGCTTTCGGACCATACTGTGAAGTTATTCTAGTGTCGGCCGCAGTATGGAAGGCAGGAGACCCCTTTAGAATGACCATCCTACTAGGCACTACTACCACTGAATCTGCAGCAGTCACTATCACGCCCCCTTCAGGCACAGTTCTCTCCTTTGCTATAGAGCACTGGGAGAACTTGACCTGCATTGTAAAAGAGGAAGACCTAGCCAAACATGGCCCACCCGATTGGATACTGGTTCAACAGACGCCCGAATGCCAAACTAAGCCCCTAGTAGAGAAATTTCACCGGCTTGGGCTGCTCTTTGTAAACTTGACTCACGAACCAGGCAATTATTCCCTGCTGATCCGGACCCAGGAGACCCACACCACCCAAATTGACCCTTTGATTGCTAGCAATGAACAATTAAGCCAAGGCGGCACGCATATAGTGGGCTCCCATGTTTTGAAAACTGACATTCGAGAGAGAGTTCTAGTCCGCCCGCAAATGTCTTTAAAAGAGATCCGCATAGACTTAGCTGAGCTAAATGTAACCCAGAGGCTGCCGCAGTGCGCTCCCTATCTGGAGGCCGGTAGCAAGGGTTGGAATGCATGGCTACAACTGTGGATCGATCCCTCTCCCTCTCTCTCGCGTGCCAGACGAAGCATTGCCGACTGGACTGCTCCTGCAGCCGGAGGCTTAGCAATCATGGATTCGGTCAATATTGAGACTCTCGCTAATAAGTTTGCCCATGTCACGACTAGCATCTCCGACTTAGGTAAACCGGTGGTGCAGTCCCTAAATTCCATTTCAAATGGGCAACACGAGATCAGCTCCATTTTAGTTAACTGGGAGAGTCAAATTGAAAGAGATTTTTCTCTGCTGCTCAAAGGAACACAGTCTTTTGAACGCAACGTGTCAATAGCCATGGCATGTATGCAAGCCCAACAATTAAATCAGGCTGTGGCCATGGGGCTAATTCGGCAAGCCATGGATGGGCACTTGCCCCTGGAAATTAAAAGATTGATTATGCCCAAATTGTCACCCATTGAGCTGGAGCTTGAATCCTGGTGGTCTCTCGTAAATTCCTCATTCTCACCGGCCACCCAGGAGCTTAAACTATTTTTATTAACGGCCAGTGCGCACGAGTCATTCCACGTGAAACCAGTCGTGCCTCTGGGACTCCAAGTCAGCGACACCGAAGTCCTCTACGCCCGCCACCCTGACCATTGGGCCCGCTTCACCCCGACCGGATGGCAGCTCGTCAGCCTCCAAGGGTGCCAGCATCGAGACCAGACCGGCTTCATTTGCCAAGACCAAGCCTTTGCACCGCATCATCCCTGTGTAGCCCCGCAAGGCGACGCCCTCAATGAGTGCTCTTTCGAGGTCGTCCGGGAGAACAGCTCTGCTGTGGTCTACCTTGGGAAAGGATGTGCCTGCGTGCGAACGGCCTGCGACTTTGTGGTCCTGAACTCGTTCCAGCTCAAGCCCGTGATCCCGGGAGTCAATCGCTGCTTTTGCAACCTGTCTTCGGTAGCAGCCTGCGACTTCACCTACACGGTACCGGTCTGGACCCAAGAAGAGATCCTGGTGGCACCCTCCATCTATCAACATGTGAAGCCCATCTCCCTCGGCATCGGTCTGGAGCTAATCCACGAGCTCCTGACCCACCCCCAGCTCCACCGCACCCTCCAGAGCATCCAGAGGGACGGGGACACCACTGCGTTGGTTGTGTCCCACAATGGAAAGGAGATTTTGGATCTTGCCCAGCGGATTAAGACCACCGGCGAGCACTCGTGGTGGGAAACCCTCTTTGGTTGGAGCCCCACTGCCACTGGAATTTACAATTTGGCTTTGCACCCGATCGTTGTTATTTTGGCCTTTCAAGTTTTGTTATGTGCCTCACTACTTTATTTGGGCTGTTGGAGCCGCCGACAGCTCCAGCAACTCCAGCTGTCTTACCGCTTGGATCACTATAACCCCGACCTTCTTCTGCCTTAAGGGTTGTTCTTGGCGCCCTCCTTTAACCCTTGTTTATTTGTTTATGGTATTATGAACTATGCTTGGGTTTTATTATGTGTATGGATCCTGAACCAGCCCCATGGACGCTTTGCTGCAGGACCCCGCTCCGAGGCCCTCTTGTGGACTAGGGGGGGACCTGTTTCTCTGCCTCCCAGCCCACGGCCCGTCTCCAAACGACCGCCAGCAGCACTACCCCCATGAGGACTAGAACTGTGTGCCTGAAGCCCTTCTTGCCGCCAGCCGACCCTGCTCTGCGGATTGACGCAGACAGCAAGGGGTGGTGGAAGTGTGTTTTGGAACACATGGACTAAGCTCGCTTGTTCCTGTATATATGCAACCCAGTCTAGCAGCTGTACTGCGGACTGAGCCATCTGTGATCTTTGTAGCTCTATTGTTTTATGAATTTCTTGCCATTGCTTTTTATGAATTTTACTCCCATGAATTTAGCCCCGAACTAGTCCCTCCCTCTATCTACTGCAAGTGCGCCCATGATCTTCCCATGAACTGGGACCCCTTTTATCACCCCCTATTAACTTTATCCCTATGAATTTGATTTTAACCTTATGAATTGCCTTTTTAACCTGACTCCCTCCGCCGAAGTGATTTTAGCCTATTTGTCATTTTATGAATTTGGTTTTAACCGAGACCCCTACTGGACGGTCTCTTTTAAAGGTTATTTTATTCCTGATTTTAGACTCTATGAATTTGGTTTTAATCTGGCTGCATGAGTTAGCCTTTTTAATAGCGAAGTTTATTTTTCTGCCCCTTATGAGCCCTTCCGCCGCCCCCCCCCCTCATGAATTATTTCCTCGCACTTGCTTTTATCATTGCTGCTTTTATCTATGAGTTGGTTTTAACTTCCTGGTTTATTGCTTTTAATCATGTATATATGTATTTATGATTTTAACCATTTATGAATTGTTCCACCCTTGATGAATTGGTCTATGCCTGACTTGCACTTTCCTATATGAATTATTCCCTCACCTATGAATTCTGCTTTTAACTTCCTATGAAGTAGCCTGCTTTTATTCTTACGTTCATGAATTGTATCCATGAATTGCCTTTGCTTTTAATTCTATGCCTATGAATTAATCCATGTATATGAATTGCTCCTGGTTTTTAGTGCTTTTAATCCACCATGAATTACGTATGAATTACCCCCATCCATGAATTGATCAATGTACACAAATATGAATTATTGCTATTTATATGCATGAATTGCTCATTGCTGCCTATGAATTGCTGTCTATGTTGACTGTAGCACTTAGCACACCCCCTGGGATGAACCCAGAGACATGCAGCCCATTGGCTGATCTAAATTGCACTTATTCGGTTAGGTGGTTCTCCAAACTAAATTTTTGAGTGACGCCTCCTCCCCCTTCCCTTCCCACTCTTTCTTCGCTCGAAGCTTGACCACCGGACATTGCCGACCACCTCGCCTTTGAAGTCAAGTTTGGAGACCCGCGCGCCTGATGTCATGGGGTCTCCGAGGGGGGGAATTGTTGCCAAGTAGGCCCCCTCCCCTGCTTTAAAGCCTGCCATGAACTGTGTTAAAGTTTCCTACATTGCTGTTTCACTGCTGCACCAGAGACTGCTTTGCACGTGTGTGCTCTAGTACACGTGTCAGTTTCCTGTCTGCTGTTTTATTACCTTGCTGCTGCAATAGACTGTGCAGTTTACTGACTCCATGTTTGGGTGACTGCACAAAGGACTCTCTTTCTGGGCAACCCTGCCCTGACCTGTATCTGGACTTCCCAGTGTGCGTTTGGACTGTGTGCCCCGTGCCTGCAGTGCCATCTACCACGGACCGTGCCTGTTCCCTGCCTTGGACTGTGTTTTAAAGTATTGTTCCCCCTGCCTCCATGGAAGCCTGCCTCATATGGACCCAAGCCGTTGCTAGCAGCCGGGCGCCTGCCGGGGAAACCTCCAGCGAGCCTGGCTAGGCACTCCCTGGTCAGTTCCCGCCTGGAGCCTCCCGCGGGCCGGTCGCCGAGCTTGCCCTCGCTACCGGGCAGCCTGCTATCCAGCCCCAGCCATGCCCAGCCGGCATCCATGTTCCTAGGCAGCCAGAAGACCCTGAGGAAGAGACTGCTTTGAGAAGCCATTTTGGCGAAGTGGGCACACCACGTCCGCAGCGAGAGTACCTCGCCCCGCTCTGCATATCTTAGGAGCCGCCCCGGAGAAGGAACTAAGTGCCGACCATCCCAAGCACTTAGAGAATGCATCTCAAAGGAACCTCTGCATTCCAGAGCTGATGACATGAGGACAAGCCCTGTCCGCTGGAACATCCTTTCAGCCCACTTGGATTTCCCCCTCCCTCTTTTGTCCCCTCTTCCTGAGGTGTCACTTATCACAATCTGATTACTAAAGTGGCCCATCTAAGCCATTCAGTAGCCCATTAGAACCTTTGTTTTAAACTGTGAGAACCACCAAGTACAGCACCAGTCCCAGGGTACGTTTTGGGGTATTTAAGCTGGTCTCCCAGACCACTCGGTGCCTCGGCCATTCCCTATCCAGACCTCCTTGCTGTCCGTCTGTGGTCCCAGTGCTGGCATTGGGCCACCCTCGCTGCTGTGTCTCTGCTTCGCTCCAGGATAAGTGAGTATTCCCCCTATCATCGTTGGGAACCAGCTAATGCGAACGTCTCTGTATTTCATCCTCTGTATTTCCTAGATCTTGTGTGTTTCTTGTATGATTGTGCAAGCTAGGCTTACGCCACACTAAATACACGTGTTTGGAACCTATTTGTTGTCTGCCTCTTTTTCACTAGAGTGTCTGGGATCGGGACCTCCGTATACATAGGTTATGATCCGCGCTTAATTTTAAGTTACAGACTGCTATAGCTAATTCCCCATTATAATAAAGAGCAGTTCTGGTAAGAGGCCTTAGGTCCAGAACCAGAGACTGGAGACAGTCTCTGGAGTTCAGGGGTGTATGATTTGGGGTGATCCAAAGATTGTTTTGGGTTTCAGAGTGCTTATATTTTCACCACTTCCTTATTCAAAGCCATGTCTAATACAGGGTTCTTGGAGGGGGGCCACATTCGAGGACTTAGGTCCAGAACCAGAGACTGGATCGACACCAGCACATGTCCTCTTGTAGGGGACAATTTCTGGAGTTCAGGGGTGTGTGATTTGGGGTGATCCAAAGATTGTTTAGGGTTTCAGAGAGCTTATATTACCACCACTTCCTTATTCAAAGCCATGTCTAATACAGGGTGCTTGGAGGGGGGCCACATTCGAGGACTTAGGTGCAGAACCAGAGACTGGATCAGCACCAGCACATGTCCTCTTGTAGGGAACAGTCTCTGGAGTTCAGGGGTGTGTGATTTGGGGTGATCCAAAGATTGTTTTGGGTTTCAGAGGGCTTATATTTTCACTTCTTCCTTATTCAAAGTCATGTCTCATATTGGGTGCTTGGAGAGAGGTCACATTCGCGGCCTTAGGTCCAGAACCAGAGACTGGATCAGCACCAGCACATGCCCTCTTGTAGGGGACAATCTCTGGAGTTCAGGGGTGTGTGATTTGGGGTGATCCAATGATTTTTTTGGGTTTCAGAGAGCTTATATTACCACCACTTCCTTATTCAAAGCCATATCTAATACAGGGTGCTTGGAGGGGGGCCACATTCGAGGACTTAGGTCCAGAACCAGAGACTGGATCAGCACCAGCACATGTCCTCTTGTAGGGGACAGTCTCTGGAGTTCAGGGGTGTGTGATTTGGGGTGATCCAAAGATTGTTTTGGGTTTCAGAGGGCTTATATTTTCACCACTTCCTTATTCAAAGCCATGTCTAATACAGGGTTCTTGGAGGGGGGCCACATTCGAGGACTTAGGTCCAGAACCAGAGACTGGATCGACACCAGCACATGTCCTCTTGTAGGGGACAATTTCTGGAGTTCAGGGGTGTGTGATTTGGGGTGATCCAAAGATTGTTTAGGGTTTCAGAGAGCTTATATTACCACCACTTCCTTATTCAAAGCCATGTCTAATACAGGGTGCTTGGAGGGGGGCCACATTCGAGGACTTAGGTCCAGAACCAGAGACTGGATCAGCACCAGCACATGTCCTCTTGTAGGGAATAGTCTCTGGAGTTCAGGGGTGTGTGATTTGGGGTGATCCAAAGATTGTTTTGGGTTTCAGAGGGCTTATATTTTCACTTCTTCCTTATTCAAAGTCGTGTCTCATACTGGGTGCTTGGAGAGAGGTCACATTCGCGGCCTTAGGTCCAGAACCAGAGACTGGATCAGCACCAGCACATGCCCTCTTGTAGGGGACAATCTCTGGAGTTCAGGGGTGTGTGATTTGGGGTGATCCAATGATTTTTTTGGGTTTCAGAGAGCTTATATTACCACCACTTCCTTATTCAAAGCCATATCTAATACAGGGTGCTTGGAGGGGGGCCACATTCGAGGACTTAGGTCCAGAACCAGAGACTGGATCAGCACCAGCACATGTCCTCTTGTAGGGGACAGTCTCTGGAGTTCAGGGGTGTGTGATTTGGGGTGATCCAAAGATTGTTTTGGGTTTCAGAGGGCTTATATTTTCACCACTTCCTTATTCAAAGCTATGTCTAATACTGGGTGCTTGGAGAGAGGCCACATTCGAAGACTTAGATTCAGAACTAGAGAGTGGATCAGCACCAGCACATGTCCTCTTGTAGGGGACAGTCTCTGCAGTTCAGGGGTGCGTGATTTGGGGTGATCCAAAGATTTTTTTGGGTTTCAGAGAGCTTATATTAACACCACTTCCTTATTCAAAGCCATATCTAATACAGTGTGCTTGGAGGGGGGCACATTCGAGGACTTAGGTCCAGAACCTGATACTGGATCAGCACCAGCACATGTCCTCTTGTAGGGGACAGTCTATGGAGTTCAGGGGTGTGTGATTTGGGGTGATCCAATGATTGTTTTGGGTTTCAGAGGGCTTATATTTTCACCTCTTCCTTATTCAAAGTCATGTCTCATACTGGGTGCTTGGAGAGAGGCCACATTCGCGGCCTTAGGTCCAGAACCAGAGACCGGATCAGCACCAGCACATGTCCTCTTGTCGGGGACAGTCTCTGGAGTTCAGGGGTTTGTGATTTGGGGTGATCCAAAGATTGTTTTGGGTTTCAGTGGGCTTATATTTTCACCACTTCCTTATTCAAAGCCATGTCTAATACTGGGTGCTTGGAGAGAGGCCACATTCGCGGCCTTAGGTCCAGAACCAGAGACTGGATCAGCACCAGCACATGTCCTCTTGTAGGGGACAATCTCTGGAGTTCAGGGGTGTGTGATTTGGGGTGATCCAAAGATTGTTTTGGGTTTCAGAGAGCTTATATTACCACCACTTCCGTATTCAAAGCCATATCTAATACAGGGTGCTTGGAGGGGGGCCACATTCGAGGACTTAGGTCCAGAACCAGAGACTGGATCAGCACCAGCACATGTCCTCTTGTAGGGGACAGTCTCTGGAGTTCAGGGGTGTGTGATTAGGGGTGATCCAAAGATTGTTTTGGGTTTCAGAGGGCTTATATTTTCACCGCTTCCTTATTCAAAGCCATGTCTAATACTGGGTGCTTGGAGAGAGGCCACATTTGCGGCCTTAGGCCAAGAACCAGAGACTGGATCAGCTCCAGCACATGTCCTCTTGTAGGGGACAGTCTCGAGTTCAAGGGTTTGTGATTCGTGGTGATCCAAAGATTGTTTTGGGTTTCAGAAGGCTTATATTTTCACCACTTCCTTATTCAAATCCATGTCTAATACATGGTGCTTGGAGGGAGGCCACATTCGAGGACTTAGGTCCAGAACGAGAGACTGGATCAGCACCAGCACATGTCCTCTTGTAGGGGACAGTCTCTGGAGTTCAGGGGTGTGTGATTTGGGGTGATCAAAAGAGTGTTTTGGGTTTAAGAGTGCTTATATTTTCACCACTTCCTTATTCAAAGCCATGTCTAATTCAGGGTTCTTGGAGGGGGGCCACATTCGAGGACTTAGGTCCAGAACCAGAGACTGGATCGACACCAGCACATGTCCTCTTGTAGGGGACAATCCCTGGAGTTCAGGGGTGTGTTATTTGGGGTGATCCAAAGATTGTTTAGGGTTTCAGAGAGCTTATATTACCACCACTTCCTTATTCAAAGCCATGTCTAATACAGGGTGCTTGGAGGGGGGCCACATTCGAGGACTTAGGTCCAGAACCAGAGACTGGATCAGCACCAGCACATGTCCTCTTGTAGGGAACAGTCTCTGGAGTTCAGGGGTGTGTGATTTGGGGTGATCCAAAGATTGTTTTGGGTTTCAGAGGGCTTATATTTTCACCTCTTCCTTATTCAAAGTCATGTCTCATACTGGGTGCTTGGAGAGAGGTCACATTCGCGGCCTTAGGTCCAGAACCAGAGACTGGATCAGCACCAGCACATGCCCTCTTGTAGGGGACAATCTCTGGAGTTCAGGGGTGTGTGATTTGGGGTGATCCAATGATTTTTTTGGGTTTCAGAGAGCTTATATTACCACCACTTCCTTATTCAAAGCCATATCTAATACAGGGTGCTTGGAGGGGGGCCACATTCGAGGACTTAGGTCCAGAACCAGAGACTGGATCAGCACCAGCACATGTCCTCTTGTAGGGGACAGTCTCTGGAGTTCAGGGGTGTGTGATTTGGGGTGATCCAAAGATTGTTTTGGGTTTCAGAGGGCTTATATTTTCACCACTTCCTTATTCAAAGCTATGTCTAATACTGGGTGCTTGGAGAGAGGCCACACTCGAAGACTTAGATTCAGAACTAGAGAGTGGATCAGCACCAGCACATGTCCTCTTGTAGGGGACAGTCTCTGCAGTTCAGGGGTGCGTGATTTGGAGTGATCCAAAGATTGTTTTGTGTTTCAGAGGGCTTATATTTTCACCACTTCCTAATTCAAAGCCATGTGTAATACAGGGTGCTTGGAAAGAGGCCACATTTGATGCCTTAGGTCCAGAACCAGAGACTGGATCAGCACCAGCACATGACCTCTTGTAGGGGACAATCTCTGGAGTTCAGGGGTGTGTGATTTGGGGTGATCCAAAGATTTTTTTGGGTTTCAGAGAGCTTATATTAACACCACTTCCTTATTCAAAGCCATATCTAATGCAGTGTGCTTGGAGGGGGGCACATTCGAGGACTTAGGTCCAGAACCTGATACTGGATCAGCACAAGCACATGTCCTCTTGTAGGGGACAATGGAGTTCAGGGGTGTGTGATTTGGGGTGATCCAAAGATTGTTTTGGGTTTCAGAGGGCTTATATTTTCACCACTTCCGTATTCAAAGCCCTGTCTAATACACGGTGCTTGGAGGGAGGCCACATTCGAGGACTTAGGTCCAGAACCGGAGGCTGGATCAGGTCCAGCACATGTCCTCTTGTAGGGGACAGTCTCTGCAGTTCAGGGGTGCGTGATTTGGAGTGATCCAAAGATTGTTTTGGGTTTCAGAGGGCTTATATTTTCACCGCTTCCTTATTCAAAGCCATGTCTAATACAGGGTTCTTGGAAAGAGGCCACATTCGCGGCCTAACCCAAGAACCAGAGACTGGATCAGCTCCAGCACATGTCCTCTTGTAGGGGACAGTCTCGAGTTCAAGGGTGTGTGATTCGGGGTGATCCAAAGATTGTTTTGGGTTTCAGAAGGCTTATATTTTCACCACTTCCTTATTCAAAGCCCTGTCTAATACATGGTGCTTGCAGGGAGGCCACATTCGAGGACTGCGGTCCAGAACCAGAGACTGGATCAGCACCAGAACATGTCCTCTTGTAGGGGATCGTCTCTGCAGTTCAGAGGTGTGTGATTTGGGGTGATCCAAAGATTGTTTTGCGTTTCAGAGGGCTTATATTTTCACCACTTCCTTATTCAAAGCCATGTCTAATACTGGGTGCTTGGAGAGAGGCCACATTCGAGGACTTAGGTCCAGAACCAGAGACTGGATCAGCACCAGCACATGTCCTCTTGTAGGGAACAGCTCTGGAGTTCAGGGGTGTGTGATTTGGGGTGATCCAATGATTGTTTTGGGTTTCAGAGGGCTTATATTTTCACCTCTTCCTTATTCAAAGTCATGTCTCATACTGGGTGCTTGGAGAGAGGCCACATTCGCGGCCTTAGGTCCAGAACCAGAGACTGGATCAGCACCAGCAGATGTCCTCTTGTAGGGGACAGTGTCGAGTTCAGGGGTGTGTGATTCGGGGTGATCCAAAGATTGTTTTTTGGGTTTCAGAAGGCTTATATTTTTACTACTTCCTTATTCAAAGCCCTGTCTTATACTGGGTGCTTGGAGAGAGGCCACATTTGTGGTCTTAGGTCCAGAACCAGAGACTGGATAAGCACCAGCACATGTCCTCTTGAAGGGGACAATCTCTGGATTTCAGGGGTGTGTGATTTGGGGTGATCCAATGATTTTTTTGGGTTTCAGAGAGCTTATATTACCACCACTTCCTTATTCAAAGCCATATCTAATGCAGGGTGCTTGGAGGGGGGCCACATTCGAGGACTTAGGTCCAGAACCAGAGACTGGATCAGCACTAGCACATGTCCTCTTGTAGGGGACAGTCTCTGGAGTTCAGGGGTGTGTGATTTGGGGTGATCCAAAGATTGTTTTGGGTTTCAGAGGGCTTATATTTTCACCACTTCCTTATTCAAAGCTATGTCTAATACTGGGTGATTGGAGAGAGGCCACATTCGAGGACTTAGATCCAGAACCAGAGACTGGATCAGCACCAGCACATGTCCTCTTGTAGGGGACAGTCTCTGGAGTTCAGGGGTGTGTGATTTGGGGTGATCCAAAGATTGTTTTGGGTTTCAGAGGGCTTATATTTTCACCACTTCCTTATTCAAAGCCCTGTCTAATACTGGGTGCTTGTAGAGAGGCCACATTCGAGGCCTTAGGTCCAAAACCAGAGACTGGATCAGCACCAGCACATGTCCTCTTGTAGGGGACAATCTCTGGAGTTCAGGGGTGTGTGATTTGGAGTGATCCAAAGATTGTTTTGGGTTTCAGAGGGCTTATATTTTTAACGTTTTCTTATTCAAAGCCATGTCTAATACAGGGTTCTTGGAAAGAGGCCATATTTGAGGCCTTAGGTCCAGAACCAGAGACTGGATCAGCAGAAGCACATGTCCTCTTGTAGGGGACAATCTCTGGAGTTCAGGGGTGTGTGATTTGGGGTGATCCAAAGATTTTTTTGGGTTTCAGAGAGCTTATATTACCACCACTTCCTTATTCAAAGCCATATCTAATACAGGGTGCTTGGAGGTGGCCACATTCGAGGACGTAGGTCCAGAACCAGAGACTGGATCAGCACCAGCACATGTCCTCTTGTAGGGAACAGTCTCTGCAGTTCAGGGGTGCTTGATTTGGAGTGATCCAAAGATTGTTTTGGGTTTCAGAGGGCTTATATTTTCACCACTTCCTTATTCAAAGCCATGTCTAATTCTGGGTGCTTGGATAGAGTCCTCATTCGAGTACTTAGGTCCAGAACCAGAGACTGAATCAGCACCAGCACATGTCCTCTTGTAGGGGACAGTCTCTGCAGTTCAGGGGTGTGTGATTTGGGGTGATCCAAAGATTGTTTTGGATTTCAGAGGGCTTATATTTTCACCACTTCCTTATTCAAAGCCCTGTCTAATACATGGTGCTTGGATGGAGGCCACATTTGAGGACTTAGGTCCAGAACCGGAGACTGGATCAGCACCAGCACATGTCCTCTTGTAGGGGACAGTCTCTGGAGTTCACGGGTGTGTGATTTGGGGTGATCCAAAGATTGTTTTGGGTTTCAGAGAGCTTATATTTTCACCACTTCCTTATTCAAAGCTATTTCTAATACTGGGTGCTTGGAGAGAGGCCTCATTCGCGGCCTGAGGTCCAGAACCGGAGACTGGATCAGCACCAGCACATGTCCTCTTGTAGGGGACAGTTTCTGCAGTTCAGGGGTGCGTGATTTGGAGTGATCCAAAGATTGTTTTGGGTTTCAGAGGGCTTATATTTTCACCGCTTCCTTATTCAAAGTCATGTCTCATACTGGGTGCTTGGAGAGAGGCCACATTCGTGCTCTTAGGTCCAGAACCAGAGACTGGATCAGCACCAGCACATGTCCTCTTGTAGGGGACAGTGTCGAGTTCAGGGGTGTGTGATTCGGGGCGATCCAAAGATTGTTTTGGGTTTCATAGGGCTTATATTTTCACCACTTCCTTATTCAAAGCCCTGTCTAATACATGGTGCTTTGAGAGAGGCCAAATTCGCGGCCTTGGGTCCAGAACCAGAGACTGGATCAGCACCAGCACATATCCTCTTGTAGGGTACAATCTCTGGATTTCAGGGGTGTGTGATTTGGGGTGATCCAAAGATTTTTTTGGGTTTCAGAGAGCTTATATTACCACCACTTCCTTATTCAAAGCCATATCTAATACAGGGTGCTTGGAGGGGGGCCACATTCGAGGACTTAGGTCCAGAACCAGAGACTGGATCAGCACCAGCACATGTCCTCTTGTAGGGGACAGTCTCTGGCGTTCAGGGGTGTGTGATTAGGGGTGATCCAAAGATTGTTTTGGGTTTCAGAGGGCTTATATTTTCACCAGGTCCTTATTCAAAGCCATGTCTAATACTGGGTGCTTGGAGAGAGGCCTCATTCGAGGACTTAGGTCCAGAACCAGAGACTGGATCAGCACCAGCACATGTCCTCTTGTAGGGGACAGTCTCTGCAGTTCAGGGGTGTGAGATCTGGGGTGATCCAAATTTTGTTTTGGGTTTCAGAGGGCTTATATTTTCACCACTTCCTTATTCAAAGCCCTGTCTAATACACGGTGCTTGGAGGGAGGCCACATTCGAGGACTTAGGTCCAGAACCGGAGACTGGATCAGCACCAGCACATGTCCTCTTGTAGGGGACAGTCTCTGCAGTTCAGGGGTGCATGATTTGGAGCGATCCAAAGATTGTTTTGGGTTTCAGAGGGCTTATATTTTCACCGCTTCCTTATTCAAAGCCATGTCTAATACAGGGTTCTTGGAAAGAGGCAACATTTGAGGCCTTAGGTCCAGAACCAGAGACTGGATCAGCACCAGCACATGTCCTCTTGTAGGGGACAATCTCTGGAATTCAGGGGTGTGTGATTTGGGGTGATCCAAAGATTTTTTTGGGTTTCAGAGAGCTTATATTACCACCACTTCCTTATTCAAAGCCATATCTAGTACAGGGAGCTTGTAGGGGGGCCACATTCGAGGACTTAGGTCCAGAACCAGAGACTGGATCAGCACCAGCACATATCCTCTTGTAGGGAATAGTCTCTGGAGTTCAGGGGTGTGTGATTTGGGGTGATCCAATGATTATTTTGGGTTTCAGAGGGCTTATATTTTCACCTCTTCCTTATTCAAAGTCATGTCTCATACTGGGTTCTTGGAGAGAGGCCACATTCGCGGCCTTAGGTCCAGAACCAGAGACTGGATCAGCACCAGCACATGTCCTCTTGTAGGGGACAGTGTCGAGTTCAGGGGTGTGTGATTCGGGGTGATCCAAAGATTTTTTTTTGGATTTCAGAAGGCTTATATTTTCACCACTTCCTTATTCAAAGCCCTGTCTTATACTGGGTGCTTGGAGAGAGTCCACATTTGTGGTCTTAGGTCCAAAACCAGAGACTGGATAAGCACCAGCACATGTCCTATTGTAGGGGACAATCTCTGGAGTTCAGGGGTGTGTGATGTGGGGTGATCCAATGATTTTTTTGGGTTTCAGAGAGCTTATATTACCACCACTTCCTTATTCAAAGCCATATCTAATAGAGGGTGCTTGGAGGGGGGCCACATTCGAGGACTTAGGTCCAGAACCAGAGACTGGATCAGCACTAGCACATGTCCTCTTGTAGGGGACAGTCTCTGGAGTTCAGGGGTGTGTGATTTGGGGTGATCCAAAGATAGTTTTGGGTTTCAGAGGGCTTATATTTTCACCACTTCCTTATACAAAGCTATGTCTAATACTGGGTGCTTGGAGAGAGGCCACATTCGAGGACTTAGATCCAGAACTAGAGACTGGATCAGCAGCAGCACATGTCCTCTTGTAGGGGACAGTCTCTGCAGTTCAGGGGTGCGTGACTTGGAGTGATCCAAAGATTGTTTTGGGTTTCAGAGGGCTTATATTTTCACCGCTTCCTTATTCAAAGCCATGTCTAATACAGGGTTCTTGGAAAGAGGCCACATTTGATGCCTTAGGTCTAGAACCAGAGGCTGGATCAGCACCAGCACATGTCCTCTTGTAGGGGACAGTCTCTGGAGTTCAGGGGTGTGTGATTTGGGGTGATCCAAAGATAGTTTTGGGTTTCAGAGGGCTTATATTTTCACCACTTCCTTATTCAAAGCCATGTCTAATACTGGGTGCTTGGAGAGAGGCCACATTCGAGGCCTTAGGTCCAGAACCAGAGACTGGATCAGCACCAGCACATGTCTTCTTGTAGGGGACAATCTCTGGATTTCAGGGGTGTGTGATTTGGGGTGATCCAATGATTTTTTTGGGTTTCAGAGAGCTTATATTACCACCACTTCCTTATTCAAAGCCATATCTAATACAGGGTGCTTGGAGGGGGGCCACATTCGAGGACTTAGGTCCAGAACCAGAGACTGGATCAGCACTAGCACATGTCCTCTTGTAGAGGACAGTCTCTGGAGTTCAGGGGTGTGTGATTTGGGGTGATCCAAAGATTGTTTTGGGTTTCAGAGGGCTTATATTTTCACCACTTCCTTATTCAAAGCTATGTCTAATACTGGGTGCTTGGAGAGAGGCCACATTCGAGGACTTAGATCCAGAACCAGAGACTGGATCAGCACCAGCACATGTCCTCTTGTAGGGGACAGTCTCTGGAGTTCAGGGGTGTGTGATTTGGGGTGATCCAAAGATTGTTTTGGGTTTCAGAGGGCTTATATTTTCACCACTTCCTTATTCAAAGCCATGTCTAATACTGGGTGCTTGGAGAGAGGCCACATTCGAGGCCTTAGGTCCAAAACCAGAGACTGGATCAGCTCCAGCACATGTCCTCTTGTAGGGGACAATCTCTGGAGTTCAGGGGTGTGTGATTTGGGGTGATCCAAAGATTTTTTTGGGTTTCAGAGAGCTTATATTACCACCACATCCTTATTCAAAGCCATATCTAATACAGGGTGCTTGGAGGGGGGGCACATTCGAGGACTTAGGTCCAGAACCAGAGACTGGATCAGCACCAGCACATGTCCTCTTGTAGGGAACAGTCTCTGGAGTTCAGGGGTGTGTGATTTGGAGTGATCCAAAGATTGTTTTGGGTTTCAGAGGGCTTATATTTTCACCTCTTCCTTATTCAAAGTCATGTCTCATACTGGGTGCGTGGAGAGAGGCCACATTCGCGGCCTTAGGTCCAGAACCAGAGACTGGATCAGCACCAGCACATGTCCTCTTGTAGGGGACAGTGTTGAGTTCAGGAGTGTGTGATTCGGGGTGATTCAAAGATTGTTTTGGGTTTCAGAAGGCTTATATTTTCACCACTTCCTTATTCAAAGCCCTGTCTAATACTGGGTGCTTGGAGAGAGGCCACATTTGTGGTCTTAGGTCCAGAACCAGAGACTGGATAAGCACCAGCACATGTCCTCTTGTAGGGGACAATCTCTGGAGTTCAGGGGTGTGTGATTTGGGGTGATCCAATGATTTTTTTGGGTTTCAGAGAGCTTATATTACCACCACTTCCTTATTCAAAGCCATATCTAATACAGGGTGCTTGGAGGGGGGCCACATTCGAGGACTTAGGTCCAGAACCAGAGACTGGATCAGCACCAGCACATGTCCTCTTGTAGGGGACAGTCTCTGGAGTTCAGGGGTGTGTGATTTGGGGTGATCCAAAGATTGTTTTGGGTTTCAGAGGGCTTATATTTTCACCACTTCCGTATTCAAAGCCATGTCTAATACTGGGTGCTTGGAGAGAGGCCACATTTGTGGCCTTAGGTCCAGAACCAGAGACTGGATCAGCACCAGCACATGTCCTCTTGTAGGGGACAATCCCTGGAGTTCAGGGGTGTGTGATTTGGGGTGTTCCAAAGATTGTTTTGGGTTTCAGAGAGCTTATATTACCACCACTTCCTTATTCAAAGCCATATCTAATACAGGGTGCTTGGAGGGGGGCCACATTCGAGGACTTAGGTCCAGAACCAGAGACTGGATCAGCACTAGCACATGTCCTCTTGTAGGGGACAGTCTCTGGAGTTCAGGGGTGTGTGATTTGGGGTGATCCAAAGATTGTTTTGGGTTTCAGAGGGCTTATATTTTCACCACTTCCTTATTCAAAGCTATGTCTAATACTGGGTGCTTGGAGAGAGGCCACATTCGAGGACTTAGATCCAGAACCAGAGACTGGATCAGCACCAGCACATGTCCTCTTGTAGGGGACAGTCTCTGGAGTTCAGGGGTGTGTGATTTGGGGTGATCCAAAGATTGTTTTGGGTTTCAGAGGGCTTATATTTTCACCACTTCCTTATTCAAAGCCATGTCTAATACTGGGTGCTTGGAGAGAGGCCACATTCGAGGCCTTAGGTCCAAAACCAGAGACTGGATCAGCACCAGCACATGTCCTCTTGTAGGGGACAATCTCTGGAGTTCAGGGGTGTGTGATTTGGAGTGATCCAAAGATTGTTTTGGGTTTCAGAGGGCTTATATTTTTATCGTTTTCTTATTCAAAGCCATGTCTAATACAGGGTTCTTGGAAAGAGGCCACATTTGAGGCCTTAGGTCCAGAACTAGAGACTGGATCAGCAGAAGCACATGTCCTCTTGTAGGGGACAATCTCTGGAGTTCAGGGGTGTGTGATTTGGGGTGATCCAAAGATTTTTTTTGGGTTTCAGAGAGCTTATATTACCACCACTTCCTTATTCAAAGCCATATCTAATACAGGGTGCTTGGAGGGGGGCCACATTCGAGGACTTAGGTCCAGAACCAGAGACTGGATCAGCACCAGCACATGTCCTCTTGTAGGGAACAGTCTCTGGAGTTCAGGGGTGTGTGATTTGGGGTGATCCAAACATTGTTTTGGGTTTCAGAGGGCTTATATTTTCACCTCTTCCTTATTCAAAGTCATGTCTCATACTGGGTGCGTGGAGAGAGGCCACATTCGCGGCCTTAGGTCCAGAACCAGAGACTGGATCAGCACCAGCACATGTCCTCTTGTAGGGGACAGTGTTGAGTTCAGGAGTGTGTGATTCGGGGTGATTCAAAGATTGTTTTGGGTTTCAGAAGGCTTATATTTTCACCACTTCCTTATTCAAAGCCCTGTCTAATACTGGGTGCTTGGAGAGAGGCCACATTTGTGGTCTTAGGTCCAGAACCAGAGACTGGATAAGCACCAGCACATGTCCTCTTGTAGGGGACAATCTCTGGAGTTCAGGGGTGTGTGATTTGGGGTGATCCAATGATTTTTTTGGGTTTCAGAGAGCTTATATTACCACCACTTCCTTATTCAAAGCCATATCTAATACAGGGTGCTTGGAGGGGGGCCACATTCGAGGACTTAGGTCCAGAACCAGAGACTGGATCAGCACCAGCACATGTCCTCTTGTAGGGGACAGTCTCTGGAGTTCAGGGGTGTGTGATTTGGGGTGATCCAAAGATTGTTTTGGGTTTCAGAGGGCTTATATTTTCACCACTTCCTTATTCAAAGCCATGTCTAATACTGGGTGCTTGGAGAGAGGCCACATTTGTGGCCTTAGGTCCAGAACCAGAGACTGGATCAGCACCAGCACATGTCCTCTTGTAGGGGACAATCCCTGGAGTTCAGGGGTGTGTTATTTGGGGTGTTCCAAAGATTGTTTTGGGTTTCAGAGAGCTTATATTACCACCACTTCCTTATTCAAAGCCATATCTAATACAGGATGCTTGGAGGGAGTCCACATTCGAGGACTTAGGTCCAGAACTAGAGACTGGAACAGCACCAGCACATGTCCTCTTGTAGGGGACAGTCTCTGTAGTTCAGGGGTGTGTGATTAGGGGTGATCCAAAGATTGTTTTGGGTTTCAGAGGACTTATATTTTCACCGCTTCCCTATTCAAATCCATATCTAACACTGGGTGCTTGGAGAGAGGCCACATTCGCGGCCTTAGGTCCAGAACCAGAGACTGGATCAGCACCAGCACATGTCCTCTTGTAGGGGACAATCTCTGAATTTCAGGGGTGTGTGATTCGGGGTGATCCAAAGATTGTTTTGGGTTTCAGAAGGCTTATATTTTCACCACTTCCTTATTCAAAGCCCTGTCTAATACATGGTGCTTGTAGGGGGGCCACATTCGAGGACGTAGGTCCAGAACCAGAGACTGGATCAGCACCAGCACATGTCCTCTTGTAGGGGACAGTCTCTGGAGTTCAGGGGTGTGTGATTTGGGGTGATCCAAAGATTGTTTTGGGTTTCAGAGGGCTTATATTTTCACCACTTCCTTATTCAAAGCTATGTCTAATACTGGGTGCTTGGAGAGAGGCCACATTCGAGGACTTAGATCCAGAACCAGAGTCTGGATCAGCACCAGCACATGTCCTCTTGTAGGGGACAGTCTCTGCAGTTCAGGGGTGCATGATTTGGAGTGATCCAAAGATTGTTTTGGGTTTCAGAGGGCTTATATTTTCACCGCTTCCTTATTCAAAGCCATGTCTAATACTCGGTGCTTGGAGAGAGGCCACATTTGTGGCCTTAGGTCCAGAACCAGAGACTGGATCAGCACCAGCACATGTCCTCTTGTAGGGGACAATCGCTGGAGTTCAGGGGTGTGTGATTTGGGGTGATCCAAAGATTTTTTTGGGTTTCAGAGAGTTCATATTACCACCACTTCCTTATTCAAAGCCATATCTAATACAGGGTGCTTGGAGGGGCGCCACATTCAAGGATTTAGGTCCAGAACCAGAGACTGGATCAGCACCAGCACATGTCTTTTTGTAGGGGACAGTCTCTGGAGTTCAGGGGTGTGTGATTTGGAGTGATCCAAAGATTATTTTGGGTTTCAGAGGGCTTATATTTTCACCACTTCCTTATTCAAAGCTATTTCTAATACTGGGTGCTTGGAGAGAGGCCACATTCGAGGACTTAGATCCAGAACCAGAGACTGGATCAGCACCAGCACATGTCCTCTTGTAGGGGACAGTCTCTGCAGTTCAGGGGTGCGTGATTTGGAGTGATCCAAAGATTGTTTTGGGTTTCAGAGGGCTTATATTTTCACCGCTTCCTTATTCAAAGCCATGTCTAATACAGGGTGCTTGGAGGGGGGCCAGATTCGAGGACTTAGGTCTAGAACCAGAGACTGGATCAGCACCCGCACATGTCCTCTTGTAGGGGACAGTCTCTGGAGATCAGGGGTGTGTGATTTGGGGTGATCCAAAGATTGTTTTGGGTTTCAGAGGGCTTATATTTTCACCGCTTCCTTATTCAAAGTCATGTCTCATACTGGGTGCTTGGAGAGAGGCCACATTCGCGGCCTTAGGTCCAGAACCAGAGACTGGATCAGCACCAGCACATTTCTAATTGTAGGGGACAGTGTCAAGTTCAGGGGTGTGTGATTCGGGGTGATCCAAAGATTGTTTTGGGTTTCAGAAGGCTTATATTTTCACCACTTCCTTATTCAAAGCCCTGTCTAATACTGGGTGCTTGGAGGGAGGCCACATTCGAGGACTTAGATCCAGAACCAGAGTCTGGATCAGCACCAGCACATGTCCTCTTGTAGGGGACAGTCTCTGCAGTTCAGGGGTGCATGATTTGGAGTGATCCAAAGATTGTTTTGGGTTTCAGAGGGCTTATATTTTCACCGCTTCCTTATTCAAAGCCATGTCTAATACTCGGTGCTTGGAGAGAGGCCACATTTGTGGCCTTAGGTCCAGAACCAGAGACTGGATCAGCACCAGCACATGTCCTCTTGTAGGGGACAATCGCTGGAGTTCAGGGGTGTGTGATTTGGGGTGATCCAAAGATTTTTTTGGGTTTCAGAGAGTTCATATTACCACCACTTCCTTATTCAAAGCCATATCTAATACAGGGTGCTTGGAGGGGCGCCACATTCAAGGATTTAGGTCCAGAACCAGAGACTGGATCAGCACCAGCACATGTCTTTTTGTAGGGGACAGTCTCTGGAGTTCAGGGGTGTGTGATTTGGAGTGATCCAAAGATTATTTTGGGTTTCAGAGGGCTTATATTTTCACCACTTCCTTATTCAAAGCTATTTCTAATACTGGGTGCTTGGAGAGAGGCCACATTCGAGGACTTAGATCCAGAACCAGAGACTGGATCAGCACCAGCACATGTCCTCTTGTAGGGGACAGTCTCTGCAGTTCAGGGGTGCGTGATTTGGAGTGATCCAAAGATTGTTTTGGGTTTCAGAGGGCTTATATTTTCACCGCTTCCTTATTCAAAGCCATGTCTAATACAGGGTGCTTGGAGGGGGGCCAGATTCGAGGACTTAGGTCCAGAACCAGAGACTGGATCAGCACCCGCACATGTCCTCTTGTAGGGGACAGTCTCTGGAGTTCAGGGGTGTGTGATTTGGGGTGATCCAAAGATTGTTTTGGGTTTCAGAGGGCTTATATTTTCACCGCTTCCTTATTCAAAGTCATGTCTCATACTGGGTTCTTGGAGAGAGGCCACATTCGCGGCCTTAGGTCCAGAACCAGAGACTGGATCAGCACCAGCACATTTCTAATTGTAGGGGACAGTGTCAAGTTCAGGGGTGTGTGATTCGGGGTGATCCAAAGATTGTTTTGGGTTTCAGAAGGCTTATATTTTCACCACTTCCTTATTCAAAGCCCTGTCTAATAAATGGTGCTTGGAGGGAGGCCACATTCGAGGACTTAGGTCCAGAACCAGAGACAGGATCAGCACCAGCACATGTCCTCTTGTAGGGGACAGTCTCTGGAGTTCAGGGGTGTGTGATTTGGGGTGATCCAAAGATTGTTTTGGGTTTCAGAGGGCTTATATTTTCACCACTTCCATATTCAAAGCCATGTCTAATACTGGGTGCTTGGAGAGAGGCCACATTCGAGGACTTAGATCCAGAACCAGAGACTGGATCAGCACCAGCACATGAACTCTTGTAAGGGACAGTCTCTGCAGTTCAGGCGTGCGTGATTTGGGGTTATCCAAAGATTTTTTTGGGTTTCAGAGAGCTTATATTACCACCACTTCCTTATTCAAAGCGCTGTCTAATACATGGTGCTTGGAGGGAGGCCACATTCGAGGACTTAGGTCCAGAACCGGACACTGGATCAGCACCAGCACATGTCCTCTTGTAGGGGACCGTCTCTGGAGTTCAGGGGTGTGTGATTTGGGGTGATCCAAAGATTGTTTTGGGTTTCAGAGGGCTTATATTTTCACCGCTTCCTTATTCAAAGTCATGTCTCATACGGGGTGCTTGGAGAGAGGCCACATTCGCGGCCTTAGGTCCAGAACCAGAGACTGGATCAGCACCAACACATGTCCTCTTGTAGGGGACAGTCTCAAGCTCAGGGGTGTGTGATTCGGGGTGATCCAAAGATTGTTTTGGGTTTCAGAAGGCTTATATTTTCACCACTTCCTTATTTAAAGCCCTGTCTAATACATGGTGCTTGGAGGGAGGCCACATTCGAGGACGTAGGTCCAGAACCAGAGACTGGATCAGCACCAGCACATGTCCTTTTGTAGGGGACAGTCTCTGGAGTTCAGGGGTGTGTGATTTGGGGTGATCCAAAGATTGTTTTGGGTTTCAGAGGGCTTATATTTTCACCGCTTCCTTATTCAAAGCCATGTCTAATACAGGGTGCTTGGAAAGAGGCCACATTTGAGGCCTTAGATCCAGAACCAGAGACTGGATCAGCACCAGCACATGTCCTCTTGTAGGGGACAATCTCTGGAGTTCAGGGGTTTGTGATTTGGGGTGATCCAAAGATTTTTTTGGGTATCAGAGAGCTTATATTACCACCACTTTCTTATTCAAAGCCATATCTAATACAGGGTGCTTGGAGGGGGGCCACATTCGAGGACTTAGGTCCAGAACCAGAGACTGGATCAGCACCAGCACATGTCCTTTTGTAGGGGACAGTCTCTGGAGTTCAGGGGTGTGTGATTTGGGGTGATCCAAAGATTGTTTTGGGTTTCAGAGGGCTTATATTTTCACCGCTTCCTTATTCAAAGTCATGTCTCATACGGGGTGCTTGGAGAGAGGCCACATTCGCGGCCTTAGGTCCAGAACCAGAGACTGGATCAGCACCAACACATGTCCTCTTGTAGGGGACAGTCTCAAGCTCAGGGGTGTGTGATTCGGGGTGATCCAAAGATTGTTTTGGGTTTCAGAAGGCTTATATTTTCACCACTTCCTTATTCAAAGCCCTGTCTAATACATGGTGCTTGGAGGGAGGCCACATTCGAGGACGTAGGTCCAGAACCAGAGACTGGATCAGCACCAGCACATGTCCTTTTGTAGGGGACAGTCTCTGGAGTTCAGGGGTGTGTGATTTGGGGTGATCCAAAGATTGTTTTGGGTTTCAGAGGGCTTATATTTTCACCGCTTCCTTATTCAAAGCCATGTCTAATACAGGGTGCTTGGAAAGAGGCCACATTTGAGGCCTTAGATCCAGAACCAGAGACTGGATCAGCACCAGCACATGTCCTCTTGTAGGGGACAATCTCTGGAGTTCAGGGGTTTGTGATTTGGGGTGATCCAAAGATTTTTTTGGGTATCAGAGAGCTTATATTACCACTACTTTCTTATTCAAAGCCATATCTAATACAGGGTGCTTGGAGGGGGGCCACATTCGAGGACTTAGGTCCAGAACCAGAGACTGGATCAGCACCAGCACATGTCCTTTTGTAGGGGACAGTCTCTGGAGTTCGGGGGTGTGTGATTTGGGGTGATCCAAAGATTGTTTTGGGTTTCAGAGGGCTTATATTTTCACCGCTTCCTTATTCAAAGCCATGTCTAATACAGGGTGCTTGGAGGGGGGCCACATTCGAGGACTTAGGTCCAGAACCAGAGACTGGATCAGCACCCGCACATGTCCTCTTGTAGGGGACAGTCTCTGGAGTTCAGGGGTGTATGATTTGGGGTGTTCCAAAGATTGTTTTGGGTTTCAGAGTGCTTATATTTTCACCACTTCCTTATTCAAAGCCATGTCTAATACTGGGTGCTTGGAGAGAGGCCACATTCGCGGCCTTAGGTCCAGAACCAGAGACTGGATCAGCACCAGCACATGACCTCTTGTAGGGGACAGTCTCTGGAGTTCAGGGGTGTGTGATTTGGGGTGATCCAAAGATTGTTTTGGGTTTCAGAGGGGTTATATTTTCACCGCTTCCTTATTCAAAGTCATGTCTCATAGTGGATGCTTGGAGAGAGGCCACATTCGCGGCCTTAGGTCCAGAACCAGAGACTGGATCAGCACCAGCACATGTCCTCTTGTAGGGGACAGTGTCGAGTTCAGGGGTGTGTGATTCGGGGTGATCCAAAGATTGTTTTGTGTTTCAGAAGGCTTATATTTTCACCACTTCCTTATTCAAAGCCCTGTCTAATACATGGTGCTTGGAGTGAGGCCACATTCGAGGACTTAGGTCCAGAACCAGAGACTGGATCAGCACCAGCACATGTCCTCTTGTAGGGGACAGTCTTTGGAGTTCAGGGGTGTGTGATTTGGGGTGATCCAAAGATTTTTTTGGGTTTTAGAGGGCTTATATTTTCACCACTTCCATATTCAAAGCCATGTCTAATACTGGGTGCTTGGAGAGAGGCCACATTCGAGGACTTAGATCCAGAACCAGAGACTGGATCAGCACCAGCACATGTCCTCTTGTAGGGGACAGTCTCTGCAGTTCAGGGGTGCGTGATTTGGAGTGATCCAAAGATTGTTTTGGGTTTCAGAGGGCTTATATTTTCACCGCTTCCTTATTCAAAGCCATGTCTAATACTGGGTGCTTGGAGAGAGGCCACATTCGCGGCCTTAGGTCCAGAACCAGAGACTGGATCAGCACCAGCATATGTCCTCTTGTAGGGGACAGTGTCTGGAGTTCAGGGGTGTGTGATTTGGGGTGATCCCAAGATTGTTTTGGGTTTCAGAGGGCTTATATTTTCACCACTTGCTTATTCAAAGCCATGTCTAATATAGAGTGCTTGGAGACAGGCCACATAGTAGGGCTTAGGTCCAGAACCAGAGACTGGATCAGCACCAGCACATGTCCTCTTGTAGGGGACAGTCTCTGGAGTTCAGATCTGTGTGATTTGGGGTGATGAAAAGTTTTTTTCTGCTGCAGCTGCCGCCCCTTTCTTCTTATTGAATTGTTCTGGGAACATCCTATTTTGAAGCTGTTTACTCAAGATCTGGGTTTTGTAGGACGACCCAGTATAGCTCCCCTTAGAGTGCTGAGTCTTATTAATATGGAGGTGTATAATATGTGCCCCCGCAAACTTCATTTTGGAGTTGTAGCTTTTCAGTTTCCCACAATATTTTTCTTTGGCTTTGCCGCTTTGCGAATAACGAATAAGGAATAAGGAACTGCGAATAAGGAACTAGGAACTGGGAACCAACTTCAGCTTCGTCTACTGTGGTGTATATTGTTCACAAAGGCCACATGGCTCCCAGAGGGTTTTCAAGACAAGCACCAGACTGCTAAGGAAAGATGGAGAAAGACCTGCTTTGTCCACCTCCTTTGTAAGCTTTACTGAGAGTTTCAATGAGTCTAATATTTTTCTTGCCTACCAAAGTCACAAAACAAGCTTGACTTATATTTGGTGGAAAAGTTTGCAGTTACACCAGGTTGCCCTTTTTCAATGTGTAATGCAATCTTGTACAGCATGCATACATTTGTAATAAAAATATCCTGTAAGATATTTCTCGCTTGTTTTACCTGCTCTCTCTCTCAAGATTATAACCCAGCTCTTTAGTATACATCTAAAAACCTTCTTAAGAACAACAGTGCCCATGTATTGAAAAAGCTCAAAGTCTGGACCAACCACATGTAAGTATTTTAAATTTTACATTCACATTACAAAATTTAGAAACCATAGACAGTTCAGGCAAACTGTTAAAACACAGTATAAATTAGGCTTGTCATAAAAATTCTGTACATAGGTAAATTAGATTGTACATATATGACTGACAACAAGTTTCATAACAATCTCACCACAGCTATGTAAAAAATGGGTATGATATGAATTCTGAAAACATGAACACAGTATAGGATGTTTTCATCACTAACAGCTATTTTATGACCATGGTACTTTCCAGTATTAATGAAGATAAGGTAAGCATTAAAATTTTGCAAGAATATGTACAACCACAAAACTATGATACACTTTTTTCAAGTACCTTAGCGTTTTGTCTGCCAGGCAGCCAAAGTATTGGTAATATTTGAAAACTTTAAATAGTAAAGTTGCATTAGCACATACACAGAGACATAGATTCCAATTTGCCCTGGAAATGCATATTTTAAAAAGCACAAATGTCAAGGGCGGAAAGAACCTGTTTATCATTTTCAATATTTGCACATTCAGAAAACAGCTAAGGTGTCAGAACTATATAATTTTATTTTATCAGTGCTTGTTTTTTTACCCACATTTCCCACTTTTGTAAGTAATACTTTACAGATAATAAACCATCATTTTTGTTATAGATAATGGCTGAGATCCAAGGAACTATCAAACTATTTCCACTTGTCAAAAGCTGTTCAGGTTTGTTTTTTGTTTTAACAGGAGCCTTCTATGCTTCATAATATACCACTCTGAAACTGAAATGCAGTCTGTGATACAATAGGAATCTGTGGTTGAACAGTGAGTGAGGGAATCCACCTAGACAATCACAACACATTAAGGGCCAAGCTACACATGATGAATGACACTTGAACGGCAAGTGGATTGAGGGCAAGTGAACAGGGAGAAATACACTTGCTGTTCAAATGTCATTCGTCATGTGTAGCTTGGCCCTAAGTATCTTAAGGAGCTCTTTGAATTCTGGCCAAGGTAAAATTTGCAATGTAGATAAGTACTCCTAAGTTCTGGTCTAAGGAACAGTTTATTCAGTCAACAGAATAAAGTGGGAATAATTTTCTTGATACTATTTTAGTCTACAGAGGATGGGAAGAAAGGGTTCATGTTTGAATGCTCTCTCAGAAAAAGATTACTCCCCTGCACATTGACCAATACTGTGCAAAGGAAAAGACTAGATTGAAACTTTCTCTTGTGGCATGCTAGACTTGTATGTTTCAGGACTTTTCTATGTGGAGAGGCATAGAAGCATGCAATTCCCTGCTCCCCATATAATCCAGGCCTTGATTCTGTGTTTCTTGGGAGTCAGATTCATCTGGAACAAATACAGTAAGTCTGTAAATGTTTATTAAGTAGGCTGGGCTTAGTGCTTGTGCAACTGACTTGGGATAGACTGCAACTTGGGCAGAGGAGTTCAAGGAAGGGGGGCCTCTAGGCCATCAGCTCACAGGGACTTTTCCCAGTGCCTATTCTGCCTCTGCTCCCAAGAAATTCTGAGTTTGCCCAATACTGTCGAAGATGCAGGGCCATCTCTCTTCCACTCAACCTGGAACGTCTAAGTAGAAGGCTTCCTCTTGGATGCTCATTAAAAGAGGAGAGGGTTTTCCATGGAGCAGACTGGGAAAATAAAATGGCCCTGGAAATGGCCCCATCCCAATGGAGGATTCCACTGGGGAAGGCTGCTAGGGGCAGCAGTGGCTGTGCAACTTGCACAAGGAAGGTAGCTTGCACAGCTCTTCCAGATTGTGCAGAGCAGCAGTGGCTGCACAACTTGCCTGGGCCAATCTCCTTACCCCCCTCATCTGAGCTGGGGGGGGAGTCAACAGAGACAACCCCCAGGCCTTTGTCCCAACAGAATTTTCCCAGGGCCATAATGGCTAATCCACCCCTGGGGGTTTCAATTTACCCAGTTCTTCCTCCTCTTTGTAGGCCGGTCCTACTCTCTCTGTTGCAGCCTTAGGCTGCTGTCTCCTCCTTGGATCCTGGTGCCAAGGTTTTAAATGTGGTCGTTTAGGGAGCAATCCCAAGTAGGCCTATTTGAAAGTAAATTCCATTTTAGTCATGGCTCCCAGGAATGCATTCTTTGGAATGCAGCTTGAATACAAATCTCTTTGGGACTTTGTTGTTTTGCCTCAGTAATGGGGACTACCTCTAGCTCTCTTCAGCAGTAGGGCTGGCCATTCCTAGCCCCTTTCAGGATTCCTAGCAGCCTGGCAATTTAGGCTGAGCCCAAGTTGATCTCCGGGGATTACAACTGATCTCCAAGCCATAGAGATTGCTTCCCCTGGAGATAATGGTGGCTTTGGAGGATGGACCTTATGGCATTATACCCTAATTAGGTATAATTAGACTCTATCTCTAAAATCGCCAGGAATTTCCCAACCTGGAGCTGGCAACCCTAGTACACCTCTCAGCTTGTTCACTGCAACAGGATTAGGGCTGGCAGTGGCCAGTAAGATCATTTACAGAAAAGTCACGTGAGGGGGTTAGAGTTTCCAGTGCTGCAGGGAAATGTTAAGTCTCCATAGTGACATAGCACCTAGATTTGTCATGCCCTGGTATAATCTAAAGTGCTACAGTTCTGGGGAAAAAACCCTTTACATTTGATTTCATTGCATGTATAATCTGACCCCAACTCAGTAATAGCCTATGCTATCAACTTTTGAAATATCTGTAGCAGAAAGTAGAACAAACCATAATTTAGATAACCCTAATTTAGACTTTTTTGTAAATGTGACAAAACAGCATATGCTGCAGTCATATACTTTAAAAAGACATGAAACTATGTTATGTTTTCACATATAGCCTTTACTTCTGTTTGTGAAATGTTCATCCTTGGGAAAGTTAGTAATGGCACATTTATAAGAATAATGGCTGGGATCCAAGAATATTGTATGCAAGCAGAAAGTCCTTCTGTGTGTATGTGGGAAGGTGTTGAGGCTAGACTCTCCTTTCCAACAGGTCTCTTACATTGTATCAAATGGCAGAGCTCCTAGCCTTCTGCAGTAGCTTTTTGGAATGCACAAGGGAATGCAGTGGAATGGGGGGGCGGGGGCGGGTAGAAATGCTGCACACGGCCCTTAAATTTCCACGATTGAAAAAAAAAAGCTACTGCAACATATTTTCTGAGAATCTGTATTATTATTTTAACAATTACTAATTCACATCTTATAATTTTCAAGCACATGTCCACTCCTGCAAGTGATTTTTGTGGCGGGGTACTTAGGAAAATCTATTATGCTTTATGTATGCTACATGATTTTTCTGCATGCTTGTGTATAGAAGCTGGTTCAGAGGGAAGCACCATATGCTGAACATACTCATAACCCACATTTAGAAGACGCTATAATACATAAATTACTAAAGGAAGAAATTCAGAGACTTGACAAGGTCTTTAAGAGTTAACAAAAGTTGCTACTAATATAATACTCACACAGTCTGCAAAATCTATCTTCTTCACTGTTGTTCTCAAACATTAATCTTCCATTCAAGCCCTCAGCACATTTCTTTAGAAGACTGTCTAATCTTGGATAGATTAGATGGGTTGTCCCCGGAGTCTAAGATCCTGGATTGAATGCATATTTCTGGCCTAGAAAAGATGGCAGTGGCCACTACAACTGATGTTCCTACCAACTGAGAAGAAACATCCCCATGAGTCAGTGGCTTCCAGGATTAAGGAGGAAGGACAATGTGTAACTATGCACACATTGTTACACAAATGGACAACCTACACAAACCTCCACTTGTGTGCAGTCAAGCTACCAAAGAGAAACAAACAGTTCATTCCATTTTGAGAATACACTTTAGCCAATTTAACTTGATTTTAAACTATTGTTTTAATTTAGCAGACCTTTGTGCACAAATTCAAATTACGCCAAAATGTGTGACTTTTGTACACTATCCAGCCTTTAGCCTATTCAGTAGTTCACTGAAATTTCATAACAGAGACTGTATATGCTGCACACAAGTGCATTTTTTAAAGAACACAAACATTTTTTGGAATTGTCTTTTATTGATTTCTTTGCTATTGTTTTCAAAAGTTCGTTGCTAAATAACTTCTCCTTTTATTTAATTGCTGACTGGCTTTTTAACCATTATTCGTAGCAGCACCAAACAGAATTATAATGATTATTAGTAAACATCTTAAAAGTGGCTGTTTTAGTACTTTCATAGTTTATGAGTCTGCCACACTGAAAGTAGAAATCTTAATGAGGCAGGATTTTTAAAACATATTTTCTGCTGGTCCAGTTGATAACAACTTTAATGTATAAGGTGAAATGAAATATAGCCCTTTTATTCAAACCCCAGAAACTAATCTTCTATAGCAATGCATGGGATGGGAACTATAAACTGCTAATAAAGTAGACTGTATTTTTTTTTAATATCTAACATAGAAAACTACAAAAGACTACAAAGATATAAGGGAAAAAGGGGGGACTGGGGAAAAGGGAAGAGCAACATATAAACAAAAAACGCACAGTACTCTACATGTCTTGTATTCCCTTCATGCTGCAATTTTTCTTTGAAGTTACGCTTTCTAATATGCTATCAGATTGGTAGATCTTATACAATACAGACTATATTCAGGATCAGGTCTTCTTCCCCCACCCCTCCTGCGTCTCGGTCTCAGTTCTCTTTGCACAGCTGCAACAGCTGCGCTCGTTCTCTCCTCCCCCCCACTTTCCCCTTCAGACTTTGAACTTTCTTCTTGCTGAAACTCCTGATGGTTGAACAAAAAGTCTGTCAGCTGTACTTCCGATGTGATCTTGTAGGTTTGATCCTTATATCTGAACCAGACGCCTTCCGGAAACAACCATTTGTATTTTACATCACATTTCCTCAGGAAAGCCGCAAGTCTTTTATACTTAAATCTTCTTTTACGAGCCAGAAATGGAACATCCTTCAATATTTTAACCTTGTTGCCCAAATAGTCCAAGTCCACATTGTACGAATTATATAAGATGGTGTCCCGAGTCTTCTTAGATGAAAAGTCAATAATAATCTTGCGAGGCAGCTGACACTTCATTGCATACTTTGAAGATGTCCGACGGACTTCCAAAATATCGCTTTTTAACCCTTCTTTTAAATTTTCACTTTGCTCCTCTTTTACATTCTGAAGACGCAGTACCGTTTGGGCACGGTCCACTTGCAATCCTATTATTTGATTCTCCAAGAGCTTCACTTCTTTACTTGTTGCTTTCATGAGTATTACGTTTTCGTGTGCAGACTGCTCTGCTCCAGACGCTGTTTCTTTAATGGTTTTCACTTCGCTTTCCACTGAATCAACCTTTTGCCCCATTTCATTTAACTTCGCTACAAAGGGCTGCATAGCTTCAAAGACCGCTCGTCTGACCATCTCTTCCAAAGTTTCCCCCTTCCCCTGTAACATCGCCATCACCGATTTACTCATTGCAGGGCTCTGCTTTTTCGTCGCCATCTTAGGGGGGGGGGCGCCAACTAAGTTCCGAAACTCCGTGAAGGGGAAGAAATCCGCACCTTCTTAGCTTCAACTCCCACAAATCCTTCGCATACGCTTAGAAATCAGAAGGGATTCGCTTACTTACAGGTTTTCACCTTAAATCTGCTTATTGCCGTTCTCCATGGCCCGGCTGCACGCGATGTGCTGCGCAAGTCTGCTGGCTTCCGTTGGAGCAAACGGGCAATTTACCCCCTGCATTGCTTTCAGGGGGTTCTTCCCGCCGCGCTCCGGACCCTGGCTCCCTCACTGGGAGTCCTGGGGGTTAACCCTCGCGGGTCAACCGCCCGGTCAGGCTGCTCGGATGTTTCCTCCCGGACCTGCGGAGAGGAGCGTCCGACATGGCCGGGAAAACGAAACCGAATCAAGTAGACTGTAATTTTAATGCACATTTTTACATGTTTAAAATAAAGACACAATACTGGAACTACCTAAGGGCCCGAAACAATCTCAAGCAAGTAATTTTCACCTTTACACTCAGTTTTCCAATTATTACGCCTGAAAATCAATAGTGATCTTTGAAGACAACCAGAGTTACGATAATAGAAAGCTGTGTATGCAGCTACAATAGAACATCAAATGCACATGGAGATTTCTTTGAAGATACCTGCTGCAGCCACTTGCATGGCTGAACAGTCAAAATTAATTTAACTGGGAAAATGGCTTGACTATTCAGTTGTGCAGCACAGAAAAAGTTTCAAAAACATTTCTGCCTGTTCAAATAGTTCTCCCAGCTAGCAAATGCAGCATTCTTAGATTATGGCTCTGAGAATCTAATTCTGTTAAACTTCTAATAGATAGTAATTTTCTGGAAACTTTTGGTTCAAGTGTTAGTGCATGAAGTTATGTATTGATTATAAGTTTGATAGAACACATTGCGGAATATGCAAGTTATATCTGGAGTCCCCACCCTGGGTCCAATGTAACAGTTACATGTCAAGTGCAGGTTCTCCTCAGTTCCCATGCCATATAGCGCCCCATGGAATTGTTTCAAATCAGGAAAATGGCATGGGGCAGGGGAGGCCTTCTCTATATGTGCCACAGTTGCAATCTGAATTGGGTGCTGCCTGTGCAGGGACTGAGGAGAACCTGCAATTCATGTGTGACTTACATTAAACACAGAGGATAGGGACCCCAAATACAACCTACAAAAAGATACTCAAATAACCAATTTACCGAAAGCCATTCAGATTTTTCAAAATGACAGACTTGAGTTTGGATAGAAATAAATAGCTGAAGTCACACACCTAAGTGTAGTATGCATTGGCTTTTAATGTCTAATATATTTTGGTTTTAAGACAACTTACTTATGATAGAACATTGTTGTTTTAAAAAACAATGTATACTTCCAACCAGGGGCGTAGACTTTCAAATTTCCTGGGGGGGGGGGGCTGGGCCAGAGGCACTGCTATATCCGGTCCTTAAAAGAACCGGGGTCCAGTGACATCATAGGGAGGAGCCAATGACATCATAGGGAGGGGCTTCCATTGCCACCACCTATGGAGGTGGCGCTATGGAGGATTTAGGGAGGGGCTCCCCACAAATTTAGGGGGAACCAGGCACCCATGAGGACCCCCTAACAATCCCCCTGGGCTGGGCCAAACCTAGGAAAAGGTGGGAGTTGGCCAGTGGTTATAGTGCTATCTCAGCAATCTCCCGCTGTGTCCTGTTTTTGAAATTCACTTTTAGGATAGTCACTTTAAGATCTACAAATATACATGCCATGTGTATAGGACAAACTAATGGCCACAAATTTGACACTAAGAAAGTCAACAAAGAAAAGCCTGTAGGGGAAAAATTTTTTAAGTTTTCCCAGACGTTTACAGGAGTCTTGATTCTGCCTTATTCATAAGGGTGACTTATGAAATTTACTAAATTGTAGCATTGCAGATGCCTTCACTTGGTAAAAGTGTGGTTGATGTTTGAATCAGGGCAGAATACAAAACAGTTGCTGTGCACTCGATTTCTGAGCAATATACAGAGTTCAGAGTAGTAGCAATCTCCTTCTTCTCATTTTCAAACTCATATCCGCTAAGTGAGTACAAGCACATTTTGAGGCAATTCAGAACCGTGCTAGTCACGACCCCAAAGAAAACTCACAGTTATACTACCTAGGATTGTATATACCTTATACCTTGCTTTCTTAGCACACTGCTTAAAAACACCTTAAAAACACTGACATTTAGAACACATTATTAACAAAATCACATAATTAAGTGCATGTTCCTTGCCAATGTTCTCTCCGGGCTGCATACAGGGCAAAAGGAAATTTTTAAAGGCCTCTGATCTGCATCCCCCCTCCCCCAAATCTTGTTCATGTAGATGGGCTTTTTCATTGTTTCAGAGAGACAGCACTCAGGCTGCCATTTTAGGAATTGTCCTTTTTGGCAATAGATACCACCTCTCCATTTAAAAATGGAGTGGAAATTGAAAGAGGAGCTTAGGAGTGGCTGAAGCACCCCCCCACACACTACCATGATAAAACTAACTGTTCTCCCACACCCAGCCCCCCCCCCCCCAAAAAAACAGCAAGCAAGCAACAAACAAAGCTTTTTCAGCAAGGAAACAAGGTCTACCCCTTCCCAGTGTTCCATTTCCAAAATACAATGTAATGTTAAAGTAACTGAAAAGTAAAATAAAATAGACTCATTTTTCCCTATTAAAAGGAACAGAAACTATTCCTTAACAGAGTTGCATTGATTGCAGAGAAAACGTGATGATGGGTGGTTGGAGCATGCTGGCTGGTGCCAAGGAATAGAAAAACTTGGACAATTTCAATTTCCTCAACTTTAAAATTGTGCAATTCCTCAGTAGTCATTACTTTTGTCTTCTTGATATTCTGTTGTAATCCTGCTTTAACACTTTCTCCTTTAACCTTCATCAGTAGTTGTGTCAAGTCGTCACTATTTTCTGCCAGTATCATGGTGTCCTCTTCATATCTCAAACTGTTAGTGTTCCTTCCACCAGTTTTCACTCCACCTTCTTCTAGATCTAATCCAGTTTTCTTTCTTATATGCTCTGCATAGAGGTTGAACAGGTAGGGAGATAGTATGAATCCTTGTCTGACACCTTTACCAACTGGAAACCGTTCTGTTTCCCTATGTTTTGTCCTTCCAGTAGCCTCTTGTTGAGTACAGGTTGCACATCAAAACAATCACATGTTGTGGCACCCCCATTTCTTTTAACAGTCTCCATAGCTTTTCATGATCCACACAGACAAAAGCTTTGCTGTAATCTATAAAAAAAATGCTGATGTTTTTTTGAAATTCCCTGATATGTTCCATTAGCCATCGTAAATTTGCAATGTGATCTCTGGAGCCTCTTCCTTTTCTGAATCCAGCGTGAAATCAGGTATTTCTTCTTCCATATATGGTAAGAGTCTTTGGTTTAGAATTTTGAGCATCACTTTGCTTGCATGGGAAATTAACACGATAGTTCAATAGTTGCTGCACTCTTTGGCATCCCCTTTTTGGGGAATTATAATGTAGACCGAGCATTTCCAGTGGGCCATTTTTTTAAAAAATGTAAATTGGAACCAAGCAATTATGTTGCAATTATGTCCAACAGAGGCCTTGCAATCTGACTGTTGCTACATTGAAAGTGGGTGGAGCCAGCCAGGGTTAAGGCCTAAGTTACTTAGTGTTGGCCATAGCTACAGGCATCTTAAGGCAGTGTATAAATTCTTTTTTATATAAAATTATTTTTATAAATATAAGCACAACAGAGAAAATAAAATAAAAATGATAGCACAATTATAATTACATCAAAAGAAAAAGAAATGGCAGAGTAAACATATAATAAACAATATAAATAACTCAGGGTGTTTTTTATATCCAGTATATATCAATCCTTGAATGTGTTTTGCATCGGTCAGAAAAGAAAGTATAGTCTCCAGTATTCAGATTTTAGATCCTCCAAGCATCATCCAATTGAAACATTTCTATATAATTAAACACATTTGGGGGGAGTTTGCCTTCTTTGTTTTTTTTACCTATCATTTTTTTAGATCCATTACCCCATTCATATCTCCAAATATCATTACCTGCTTGAAAATTGAAAAAGGATTGGAAAACTTTTTCATAAAAATTTTCTCTTGCATTGTTTGGCGCATATATTGTTGCTAGTGTGTAAATCTTGCCTTCCAGGAGCCTGATTTTCAAAATCATATATCTTCCGTCAGTCTCTTAATTCTTCTGTAGCATTTATTTGTAAATTGTTTATATAAACTGCAACTCCTTTTAAAAATTATAAATTCTTAATAAACAGAAATACATAAGAGCAAAAAACAGGAACAAGCCCCAAAGAATCATGGAAATTGTAATATGATAAATAAGAGGGGTGGACAGTCCTGTGCTTCATCTGTCATTATAACTCAGTCCCTCATATGAGTTTGTCATTGCTTGCCCCCCTGGCCAAATTCAAGGGGGCTTGAGCCCCTCAGCCCCCATGAAGTTCACCGATTGCCCGGGGGGCTCAGCCCCCCCGGCCAAATCCGGGGGGGCTCAAGCCCCTCAGCCCCCCATAGTTTACACCTATGCTTCCAACATCCAGAATTTTTATATAGATTCTACAGAATCTGGAGGGGAAAAGCCAAGCATGCTATATAGGGCCATTTAGGTGGATTTCAGTTGATCTTTTATTTTAATAAAAACAATCCTTATTTGGATGTCTTTAAATCAAACTAAATTGTTACATTTTAACTGCATGGATTGTCACCCGTTCATACTAGATGTTAACAAAAACTAGTACAAATTTTAATGTCATCCAGAAAAACTCTGATCCAAGGTTGTACTTTATCCCCAAAAGGATGCCTCTGTTTACATGACAACAGGCTCTGTCCCAACATGTCAGATAATGCAAACTGCTCATTGCTATAATGGATTCTTCCTAGTATGACAGCAGCTCTGATCTAAAGCATAGTGAAATTATTAATCAGCACTTTTCTGGGCTTCTTATCACCTCTCCCAATTTTAAATATTTTCTAAATTAGGAAATTAACTATAGTATCCCTTAATCCTTCCTTTTACAGCGATATGAATAGCTATGATCAGGGCTTTTTTCCTGGGAAAAGAAGTGGTGGAACTCTCTATTATCACATGTGCGCATGCAAAACGCGCGTGCACTCCCAGAAATGTGTGATGATGTCACTTCCGGAAGTGACATCACTCCTGGAAGTGACGCCGCTTCCCGGAACCCAACACAATACATTATGACAAGATAAATGTTAGTAAGCTTGGAAAATTACACCATTATGAGAAAGGATTTGTTTCCTTTCTGTATCCTCTACAAAAAGTGAAATCTTCCATTCCCTTTCCCAAACATTTCATTTCTTTGGAATCATATTTTAAAATATGCAAGAAGGAGAGGCCCTCTAAAAATCTAAAACCGATCTCACAAATCTAAATTCTAAGAGATTCCCTCTGCCAGCGTAGGGGGAAAAAATTCAAAATTCTTTCTCAAAATTCCACAGAGTCTGAAATTCCTAATCTAATGAATATTGAATTTTCAAATTTTCAGGGAGGGTTTTGCTTTACTGGAGCAATTTAAAATTAGATATTCAACTTTAGCTGCATTAGATTTATACTTTGTTTAAAATGGCTTTTTTTTGTTGCCTGCCAACTCTGCCTTACCAATGGGTAAGCTGTTGTGACATTGTGAAATGCTCATAAATATTCCAATGTCGCAGACAAACAATATTCATAAAAACTTCCTTAACACCCATATGTCCACTGCAATTTCAGTGATGTTAATCAGCTGAGGGTGTGGAGAACCATTTGAGTTACAGCTATCAAGACATAAGAACACCTATATGCTGATGAATATATTGATGAAAGCCTTCTGTGACTTGAACTCAGCTATCCATTCCTAGCATAAAACTGGAATAACCATAACTGATATTTTAACTAATACAAATAACCATAACTGTTATGTTTAACTAACACAGAACCAATCTGCATTCAAAAGCTGTGGGAATCATAACAATGTCAACTTCAGTCAACAAAAGAATGAAAGCACCACACACACACACACACACACACACAGCCCCCACACCCCCATGAAAAGGAAGCAGAATGAACTCAAACACACACACACACACACACTCCCCAATGAAAATAAAAACAGAATGAACTCAAAGCAGCACACACATACACAGAAACCCCTGAATGAAATGAAAGCAGAATGAACTCAAAGCAGCTTAACCTCTTCTGGAGAGCCGGCCTCAGCAGCTCTGCCTGCTCTCTCTCTCTCTCTCACTCACTCATGAATGGAAAAAACGCAGAACGAACTCAAAGCAGCTAAACCTCCTCTGCAGAGCCTGTGCTGGGCTCTCTCTCTCTCTCTCTCTCTCTCTCACACACACACACACACACACACACACAGAGGAATGGAAAAAAGCAGAATGAACTCAAAGCAGTTAAGCCTCCTCTACAGAGCCAGCACCAGGCCTGAGCAGCATCTGCTTGCGCGCACTCTCTCTCTCTCTCTCTCTCTCACTCACAGCGGAATGGGAAAAGAGCAGAATGAACTCAAAGCAGCTAAGCCTCCTCTACAGAGCCAGCACCAGGCCTGAGCAGCATCTGCTTGCATGCACTCTCTCTTTCTCACTCACTCAAGAAAGCAGAATGAACTCAAGGCAGCTTAACCTCCTCTGCAGAGCCCGCAGGGCCGAAGGAGGAAGGAATCATGTGGGCAGATTCTAGAGCTGCCAGAGCGTCCCCCCTCAAAAAAAGCCCTGGAGAATCACTGCTAACAAATATGCTGTCTCTTTTTCTTTTAAATAAATCTTACTTACTGAACTGACAGCCTCAAATTGTGATCACTTTATATTGTCTTGAGCAGACCAATGTCCATGATTTAAACAAGGTATTCAATAGTTTTTTAAATTCAAAATATAGTAAGTCATGTGGATATAATGAGGAATTGGACTGTTTTTGTGGTCACTGCACAGGCCGATGATTCTTTCCCAAGCAATAACTATTTCAAAATGCATCAATATAAAAGATACATGTAACCTTTAGTTTACTTTTCAAGTTTAACTGAAATACTGGAAATCCTGCATGGCACATTACTGATGCATGTAAAGTTTATAACTTCATTGTATAATTACCCTTTCCCCCCAAGATCGGAGTATAAATTGAATTGCTGTTCTGTATAAACTAGTCACACTTGTATACCTCAATCCAGGGGTTTTTGGGGGGGGAAAGAGGTGGCGGAACTCTCAAGAGGGAAAAGAGGAAGAAACACACAGAGTTCTTTGAAATAATATTATTTTCATGCACTATTGCCGAGTATTTTCAAGAGGTGCCGGAACTCCGTTCCACTGCATTCCTGCTGAAAAAGCCCTGCCTCAATCCTTTAAGAGACAGCCACATGCATAATAGACTTTTCATCCAAATATATCTAGTTATAATGATGGGGAGGTGTATCAGATGTGCATCTGCATTCAGTGTGCATAAGGATAACATCCAGAGTTTGTACTGTTGCTGAAGATGTGCATTTCAAATAAACTGCAATGTGGATAGGAATGTGCATTCCATCACATGGAAATTTCTAATAACACACCTATAGCTGGATCAGAGCCATCTCAAGTAGAGTTATGCCATTTTTAAGTTCATGGAAGTCAATGGGCTTGGAAGGGTATAATTCTACTTAGGATGGCACTGTAAGACCCTTCCTTAATTAAGATTTGGACCAAGTTCTAATATGCAAACCTGGATCTATTTTGGAACTGTGGCTATTGCTGCTATGAGGATTGCTTTGAACTGATTTGGATTTTTTTCTGAATACCCCTATGTGGTGCTCACAGAAGAATTTATTTGCTGAAAGGATTTGCATAATATATTCATATTATACTTCTGCTGCAGACATTTGCTTTGTTCGTCACACATAGCATCTGCAGAAGTAATTGTCACAAATGCAAATCTGTTGGAAAATAATGGAATTGGAAATCTTCAGCAGTTGTCAGCTAGCTGCTGAGAGGTTAGGTCAGCATCTGCATGCTTTTAAAAGATCGGAACATGATGTTTTTAGCTATTACTTTCTTTTAGATAGGAGAAAATTCATTACCTGCTATTATTGGATATTTTAGAAATCTATATATCTGAATCATTTTCTATGACCTTCTGGTAAATTCCCAGGTAACTTATTAAGGGATACATTTGTCAAAGCAGCTCAGGTGCCAGGCTACTTTGAGCAGCTTCAGTTAATATGTACAGGAGTTAAGTATGGCCAACTTTATTTCTGTGCAGTATTACCAATTTCCTGTTTTTGTTACTTTAGTCTGCTTTGCCCATTCATGCATAGTCCTTAGAGAAATGTTCAGAGGTATCTTATTAGTTGGCAGAGACAAGAACAGATTATTAAGGGGTTTCTGTATTTCCACTCAAACTCTGTGCCAAGGGTGTTCAGATTACTGGTTTAAGTGACAAAATCAAAAGTGTAAGTAAATTAGTTAATCTCACAAAAATATGTTCAAGCTAGGTATTATTGCAGTGCTTGAGGCTTTTTAAAGGGATTGGGCAATAAGTGTTGCAGACTGTGAGCAAACATGAATATCTTTTCAAACCACAAGAAGTGTCTGACAAGGCAAATATGCACACCTGTATCTCTCTCTCTCCCTCCCACTAATATAAAAGCAAATTGAAAGCTGAAATTTTTAGGAATCCAAGTTTACATATACACAATTCTGCATTCTTATCTCCAAAACAAGGGGAGTTTCATTATCATTACTGAGTAACTAAATAACAATATATAGAGACCATAGAAGTTAATTTACTACAAATAGTACCTTATTTTTTCAAATATTTTTCAAATATTTTATACTATTGTGAACCTCAGGTTAATCTCCAGCTGCCATCAGTGTTGGAAGAAAGGACGTTCAGCACATCTGAGAAATGCCACTAACTTAGATTTAAAACATATAGCTTAACCTAACTGTATAGTTCCAGGGCTTAAATTTTTGGTTCAACTTCTGACAATCATAACTTCCAATAAGATGTCCTTAAACTCAGCTGGAGTGGAAGAATTCTTCTGAGAGAAGTTTATCCTATGCCAAATACTGTTGCATGTTTTATAGTACATTAGCAGAACAAATGCTTATATCAGATGAATGCCTGTCATCTGTCAAAAAGCATGACATTACATTACATCAGCACCTCAGACAGATAGACCAGATGCACATTTTGATCAGACCACAAGTCATCTTTTTGGAGTCTCTTTGCAGACCTGGCTGGTAACTGAGCTTGACTTCTGCAAACATTATATCTGCCTTGGATCACTTAGCACAAAAGAGCATTTTCACTTTTAAAAAAGCAAGCTCGTTCATCCACTTCTGTGCAATATAATGTCAGCCATTCAGGTCACAAATAGGCAATTCAAAACATGAACATATTTAAGGAAATGGCCATTCAGAGAATACACATATGCCTCTGATAGTTATTTATGCATATGTTTATCGTTTGCTGGTTGGAATCTAAAGGTGCTATACAGAAATCATTAGGGAAGTGAATAGTTGTTAAGAGAACCTTTCATTAGCACATATTCAAATATTAAATAGAAAACTGAATAACATCAAATCCACACTGTCTTCCTCTTATCAAATAATTTCCACATTGCCACTTGCCCATATTCCCTTGAGACTGAAGCCTGTGGACCATGTAGCTACAAGTCAAAAGCTCAGCCCTTGGCAGACAAGGTTCTGCTGTATTTGGGAGGGAGTGGATCCAATACCAAAGGGGTTCTTTACTAGATAGAGACCAGCTGGTTCACAGCTACTCATTTCCCACGTAATATGCAGTCCATGTGGGAGGGGCGTACAACTCTGCAGCTATAATGGACAGCTGTGATGCCCCACAAGGAATCAAAAGGTGTGCTTCCATAGGGTATTCACAAGTAGACTTCAAATAACCTATGATTTCTCCATTCAGATGCTGAAATCCATTAAAGAAAAAAAACCCAGAAACAAACACAGGAGATGGCACAAACATTACAAACCCACATTGTAGATTTCAACCTAAAAGCTGTGAAGTTTGCACAGAACTTGCAATGTGGGGGTGTGGATGATCACATGAGGAGGCCTGTATATAGCTACTTATCTGGCTGTGCCAAAGAATTTCCTCTGGGTGACCAGACAGGGAAGCTTATCAAAGCTTTTATTTTCTTTGTCTTTTTTGGCAATGAATAACTAGTGTAAATTTTCCATAACCTAATAATTTCACAACAGGTTTTTTGGAAGGCTGACATGAAATGTAGAAGCTGTCATGAAATGAGATTCCATTATAGAATAGAAACATGAGCACGTGTGAATAGTTTTCAAACAGTGATAATTTAAGTCCCTGTAGATACAATCACTGAGTTGCATCCTAGAGGTTAAGATGGCCTCATTCAAAGAAAGCACCCGTGATGGCTTCAGAGCAGTACTCTGGGGAGTCTTATCAGACTGTGTTGTTTATACACTCAAAAGTGGAAGTCAACAGTCTAGCCAAATTGCTATTCAGACATATCCCAGTGTCTAATGACTGCTTTGTTGTTCAGATGAGGGCCATTTCAGACATTGGTCATAATAAAATCCTATACATGGTGGGGGCAGAGTATATATGCAGTAAAGAGCACATGTGATTCTGAGACTAAGCCCACTGTATGTAAAATATTATTGAAGTGAACTACCTGTAAAATGGTATCAGTGATACAGTTCTGTTCCTACTATGCAACAAAGCCCTGATTGTGAAGTGAAGACCTGGACATTTTCCCTTTGTTCTTTTTACAGTTAGCTATACACAGTATGCTTTTGGCTTCCCTTCTGTAACTCATATTTACATTTTTAAAAACTGCAATATTACTTCTGTTTCATATGATGGTACATGTTAGTTAGTACTTAAGATTTATCTTAAGTAATGCCTCCTTGATCTCCATCAAACACCACAAGAAGACATAATAGATGGCTTACTGTCCTCGTAGATAGAAAGCAGTGAGCATGGGTTCAGTACATAAAAAGGAGAATTATAAAATGAGATAACCCATTTGTGAACAGTGTGTTGACTATTCTTTTTCACAGTGCAATGTTTAAGGAGTAAAAATGTTCACCTCTAATGCACTAGAAATAAGAGCTCTAGTATCCTAATCAGTCTTCCTGTCAAATATTCTTTACCAGACTTGAAGATAAAATGAGTAGATGAAAGAAAACCATCATTTTAACCTGTTAGAGCCCTTAATGGGTTCATTTTCCATCAACTGACAATGAAATAAGGCCTTTTTCTTTCGACCATCAGTCAACATCACTAGAGAATATGCTACATGCTTCATACAGAGGTAAGTCAAACTGAGAGCCATTTACTTCATCAGAACAACTTAGAAGTTGACAGTATTATATACTGTTAACAAAATTGTTATGATTCACACCCAGACAGAAGGAGAAATTACAGATGCTCACAGCTCAAAGGATTCTGTATATTTTTTAAAAAATGGGTGAGGGTTGCATGAATTTTCTACATGGATGTGGTTTGTACAAGTCTTTTCTCCTGCTGTCAATATATTGTTCAATAAGACTGAAGTCTGTGGAGGGGAAATGGTTCCTTATATGGAAAGTAACCAGAATAATGCTGTGTTTGGTAGAATTAACTTTTGACAGCTGTCTGAGTGTTATTGTCCAATACACCCTGCTTCTGAGATACACACCCTGTACCTTTCCATTTGAGATTGTTTTGTGTTTGCAGCATCACAGCTCCCATCCTTTGCCCTTTCTTCAGAGACAAAGTTATACAGCGATTAGGCCTTGGTTCTGGTCCAGCCACCTTCCAGGATTTTGCTGTTGAGAGTTGCTAGAAAACATCATTGTGCGTGCAGTTAAAAAAAAACTAATCTTTTAAGTCTGGTGGATTAATCCTCTTAACCACATAGTCCAAAAATGCATCCAAAAATAAAGAATAAAATCTCCTAAATCCCAAAATAGGCATCTTTGGAATCAGTAGTGCAAAGTAGTTTTGCTGATTTATTTTATCCCACTGTAGTCATAGATCTTTATCTTCAAGTCTTTCCTAAAATAGTTGACCTGCAAAGAAGAAACATAGTTGAAAGAAAGAAAGAAAGAAAGAAAGAAAGAAAGAAAGAAAGAAAGAAAGAAAGAAAGAAAGAAAGAAAGAAAGAAAGAAAGAAAGAAAGAAAGAAAGAAAGAAAGAAAGAAAGAAAGAAAGAAAGAAAGAAAGAAAGAAAGAAAGAAAGGGTAGCATAGAATTATTCAAAATTAGTCTGGCTGCATTTCTCTATATTGCATTGAAGCTGACTATGCTCTATGCTTTGGGGCAGTAATAAGACCAAAGAAGAAACTCAGGCAAAAGTTTTTTAAAAGAGTGTGACCTCACCTTTAGAAGAAAGCCAAGGGAGGATGACACACTGGGGAAACTAAGCTTCACAGGGGTTAGGATAAAAACATGCTCAACTGGCAAAGTTTTTAAATAAAATCTGGCACTATTGTTATTTTTTTCTAACATCCATTTGTTTGAGAAAATCACACATCTGAGTATCCCTTCTGAAGCTGCAGTTACATGCATTTTCTAGCCATTAATACAGATGCATCTTAAAAACATCTATAGACAAGGTGGCAATCATTAATACTGGTAGTGGTTTCCACCTGCATTATAACTTATATTTATGCTTTCAGTATAACCACCACTTTATTTAAAGGTAGTAAGTATCAATCTTTCATCATCACATTAATTCTTGTATAAGTTCAATATCATTACAAGAAAAACTGCTTTATAGCAAAACATCCCACACTTGCGTTAAACCAAGTTCTTTATAGAAACCTATGTCTCTATGAGGGGTTGGGATGAGTACCAATCAATCCTGCACTATCTTGTATCTAGACAACTACTTTTGATTTCCATGGGTCCTCTCACATGTTTGTGTGATGGTACCCTAGCAACTCCAGTGATCCAACCAAGATACTACTATAATTACTGGCATTACTATGGTTATACAGTTAACACAAAAATTCCCTAGTGTGTCAGAGGAGGGCCCAACTGTGTACAGAATCATTAATTTCAAGCAAATATATGACATTAGTGCTACTACCTTGAACATAATATGTAGGAAACACATCAAACAGTGGTATCTAAAGAAGGGAGCTCTGACTCTCAAAAGCTCATACCCTGAAAATCTCGTTGGTCTCTAAGGCACCACTGAACTCAAATCCTACTATTCTACTTGCACACCAACATGGCTACCCACCTAAAACATCCAAAAGTATGTTTTGGATGTTCTCTCTCTGCTACTTCTCTAATCCAACCATCCATTCTTGAAGTAATTTTTCTGGTTTTAAAAAAACTATAAAGTAATGTTTGTATGGAACATACTATTTTTTTCTTAAACTTTCATTTAGCATTCAGCTAAATTTGTGGTTGCTATGGGAGACAAAGGAAATGTCCAATCATTTATACCCAATCACACCAAACTTTCCATGATGGGAACCTCTGGCTCAACAAAAATGAACTCATACCTCAGTGCTTTCCACCTTTCTTTTTCCGTTTGATTTTCTGGACTTTCGCTTTCATAGGAAGCCAGATACAAACCTAAAGAGGGAGCAGGGCAAGATTGGTTATGACACCATTTGCCCAGATGGCACTCTAAACAATCAAGAACATAGCTACACAATTCTGTGCATATTTACATGGTACAAACCCTACTGAACTCAGTGGAAATTACTTCTGAGTAAAAATGCAAATGTGCACAACTATAATTTAAGCTTGTTTCATGCTAGCATTTTACCAAGTGATGTATTTTTAAGTGAAGATTGAACTGGCAAATCTTCTTTCTTTGAATTAAGAAATCAATTTAAATTCTGCTATGCTGGCACAAGGAAAGCAGCTCACGCTAAGGACAAACTGATCCTGTAATGCCTACGTGCAGTGTACAGATCAACAACACAGTGCAAGGAATATTTTGAGAGAAGACGGTGGAGGCAGATTGGGGTCGACCGTCTGTGACCCCTAGTGCTTTTAGCCTATCAGCTGCAGAAGCAATCCTGTCCTCTTATACTGGCAAAATTATTTTAGCAACAGGAAAGGAAGGGGTTTCACGTGGCAAGGGAAGCAAAGTCCACCAGCTCTGCCTCTCACAGGATATTTCTGCAATTCAGGCAGAGGCTTGTGCCATAACATCCAGGGAAGCCACTTCAATACAATATTTTGGACCACATCTTTTCCCTTAGGAACTCTCTATTTATTATTATTAGGCATAACAAGATGTTCCCAACAAATGCTCCCAATGCTTTTGAGATTTCACTTTGAAACAAAAGAAGAATCAAAGAAGAAACACGAAGAAACAAAGGTATATGTGGAGGAAGCAGGCTTCTGATTGCAAAGCTAACGTGGATACAGATGCCCATCAGAATGGGTGCATCCAGACTTTAATTTTCTTGCAAGTTTCACTGAATTGGCTGGATGAACTTTGTGTAAATAAAGAAGTGCACGCCCTTTTGGGAACATTAGTTGCTGTGTGTGCTCTGTATCCTGATTGAGATACACTGTCACAAGTAAAGAATTCTCATCAAGATGATTTGCATATGGTGTACATGCTTTTTCCTACAAATAAGTGAAATCATGCCTGAAGAAATCCCAGACTGAGGAAAGGAACTGGGATCATTTGGAGAGCAGGAACAGATTACTTCAACTACCTATTCATATCTGGAATACTGAGGTCCCTTTCATATAGGTTCTTTAATCCACTTAGGACTTTTCCAGAAGACACTGAGCACTGGCAGAGTTTCTCTCTCTGTCTCCTTCTTATAATGCTTACATTATTTTCACTTTTTGACAGTTGTTCCTTATGGGAATCGAAAGTAATTTTCTTTGCTACTTTCAGTTCATGTGTGGCAAATTAAGTCCCAGCTGTATAATATGATTAATATGGAAGAGGTTTAAAGGGTGATATTTAAAAGTGAAAAGTTCAGAAACAAATCAAAAGTCAGCCAAGGTTATGTACATGTGCAGGCAAAGCCAACAAATTCAACCCTAATCTGTGACATGATGATAATGGGATGTGACTGCATTAACCCATTATGCAATAGCAGGGAGTAACATGTTAGATTGGATGGGTAGGAAGAGAGGCAGACAGAAATTAATCTGCAAATAGGAATGATAAATTGCTTGATGAAAGGACTACTGTGAAAGCTTTCCACCCCCCTCTAAGAACATTTTAAAAGGTAAATCTCCCTCTGGTGGGAGCTGGGCTCTGCCTTCCTTGCCTGCAGCCATCACAAACTTCACTTAAAGAAAGATGGTCTTGTTGACTTACAGGGAATAGTAGCTCAGCTCAGAATGCTTTCAGCTAGAGCATGATTGACATTCATGACAGCATCTCATAGTATAGCTATAAGGCCTATTCCTTTGTGGGTACCAGAGAGATGATTTGCTACAAGCAAGGTGCCTGGTTGAAAACTTATGGGAAAAGACAAAGGCCCAGAGAATAATTTTTAAGCAGTCTGTAGACAACAGATCTGTAGGAAGACATATTCTGAAAATTACAGTTTATCAAGTGTGATGGTGCAATATTAATGTGTATCACCATAGACTGCTAAACATAAATTGGAATATCTTACCATCCTCAGTAAAGATGGGTGCTGTATGTAAATAGTGGATGATGTTGTCGTCTTGTTCAAATGGACATTCTACTTGTTTCCATGTTATAAATTCTCCTACTTGTTTAGCCAGTTCCAGGAATTTCTGTAAAGAAATTTTAAAATGTGGGTACAGAGACACTGTATATCCTTAAAATTATTACTAAGGCTCATATAACTGCTAAGCAGTGAATGCGTTTCATACCTATGTACATATAAGGACACCTGAGTGTGGATGCCCACTCTGCTATGAAGCTAACTGGGCAGCCTTGAGCTGTCATTCTCTCAGCCTAATCTACAGTAAAATGAGGAGAAAATATTATGTATGCTTCCTTAAGATTCTTATTTATTTACCTTATTGTTCCTAACTCCCACCTTTTTCACTGAGACTCAAGGCAGATTGCATAGTGTAAATCAATGTAAGCAATAGGATGAAACATCTAATAAGGAATGTATTATGTCTAGGATTACGGGAATCTGAAACAAACCATGAAGTATTAGAAAAGATATGTTAAACCAGGAATCCCCTATGTGGCTCTTTTTTTGATACCTGCCAAATGTTTTTAGAAAGTGGACATGGCCAGATGGGACTTTTTCAGTATTTGGTGTCTGTGGTATATAATGCAGATAGTGGTTTTATATAATGTACTTTATCTGGACAAAAAGCAGAGTGTTATTCAAAAAACACAGCGGGACTTGATTCTGACTCAACATGATTGGGCTGCACAGCTAAAATTCTTGATGCACTGATCAGGATCTTCTGTTGAAGTAATCAGATCTTCCCAATTTTAATGTATCTTTATAATTAAGATGAAAGTTGATAATAACAACAGTACATCAAATTGTGTTCACTTTTCAAAAATCATTCATGTTTCCATCAGATCTGGTCAGAATCTCTCTTAATGTATACATGTGCAAGGAGCTCTCACCAGCCTTTCAGCACCATCAAGTAATAATGCAGGTTAGAAATGGCTGGTCTCATGAAAGGACTCATGTAAAGAGATAACCAGGAGAAGCGTTCCCCCTTTCCCTTTTGTATAAATATATTAGATGCCTGCAGGTTAGGGTTTCTTAGCTTGTTCAGTATGTATTTTTACTTTGTGTATAGCCAAGAAAATATTTTAAAACAATATTTTAATTTTAAAAGGCATCCTGTTAAATAGAGCTTATGCTTCAAGCACTGATGACCTACTATCAGAGTTATCCATAACCTCACTCTCTGACATTTTGTAATTGGCTCCGCCTCCTGTGGCAGCCAGTTTTGTGGCTGGCTGCAGCTTCCAAGGCAGCCATTTGGTGGCTACACCTACTGTGTCAAAGTTCCAAAGGTGCCTGCTGGCTGCTAAACATATCTCCCTTCCTACCTCTTCCTCCTATATATATGAGTCAGGGAGAATGGCTATTTTTGGTACTTCTTTTCCTGGGCTTCAGTGACACAAAGAAAGAAAATGAAGACAGGATAGGCTATATTAGTTCACATCTTGACAAGGGTTGCCAGAGCCCTGGTAGGGATGAGGGATCCTCTGATGACAGTCTCTACCCTGCACCACCTCTCACATGGTCAGTGGAGGGGAAAGGTTCAGGAATGGGACTGCAGAATGGCAATGCATACTCCTGCGCATTCCAGAATGCTCCCATGTCATGCTGGGAATGATGTCATTCCTGGCACAGCACGGAAGCAATGGGTCATGCCAGGGGCCAATTCAGTAAAATTCACCCAACATTTTGTGATTGGAGCTGATTTTACTGTATTTCCCCCCCACCCCCGGCCACAACCTGTTGCTGTTTTGCATCATGTCAGGAACAACATCATTCCCCATGTGACATGGGAGTGTTTTAGGGTTTGGTTGTGGGCAGGGACAGGGGAAGGAAGGAAGTTGTTCTAATTGCAGCTAGAGAAAGAAGGAATGGGATTGACTAAAACTGTGCCTTTGTTGGAAACAATGTTGCCTTGTTATTGTTAAGTCTAGCATTAAGGACACTACACATCTTATAATAAAATTCTCTGTCTTAGATCTGAAAGTGTTCTGCTCATGGAATTTTCCCTTCTAGTCACAGAAGGTATCCATCCATCCAGCTTCATGAGTGGAAAGAAGGAGATTTCTGGTTCCAGCCTCATGGTTTGGATTCAAAGCCCTGGGCCTCAGAAACATAACGCACACACTGTGCGTGACATTCAGACTTCGATTGTATAAGGATGTTACTTTACTAAAGTAATGAAGTGTCTAATATATAAACACATCTTTGAATTTAAAATACATCAGTTTGAGTTTTGATGTGTATATCAGAGCAATAGAAACCAGCAATTTTCTCCCCTGACTGCATCCACTTGTGCCTTGTTGAATCCTGCCTACTCTAGAAAGTCCATATAATCTCCAGGACCTGGCTTCTGTGGAAGGAAGAATGACTATAAATTTGCATATATTGTTCCACAAATGATCTTGGGAAACTAAAAATCTAAGCTGATCTTTTCAAATGGTATTTTTAATGAGAAGTTATATTGCTATTTGACTTTTGAGGCAACTGCAGCCCTTTTGAGAGTCTGTAGGCTTTGTTGCCTCAACTAAAATGTAAACACCAGCACTCAAACAGAGTAATACTCTATGAACTTGATGCTGATATTCGCTTTGCTTACTTCAAAGTTGACATGTCCATTTGGCAGGCGGTTAGCACATCCTTCATTCAAAAAATAAATGTCTTTGATCAGTAGGCTGAAGAACGGGATCACAATCTGTAAAGGGAATGACATAACTATTATCTTTGCAGTTCTGTTTTTTTCTGCATGAAAGAACAACCCATTCAAAAGAAGAAAAGAGAGATTAACTTTCAGCACAATACTCTAATGAAGCAATACTAATACTGGCTAGGTCTAGAAGAGATAGGATACAAAAGATAACTTTAAAAACCCATAGAATAGCTGCAGCACACTGAACAAATTTTCTCTGAATATCATGGCAAAATAATGAAATGTATTCTGAAGTTTTTGTTGATTACCTATTAATATTTTAATAGCATTAATTTTTAAGCAAACAGAAGATCTTTTTGCAATAAGAACATTTAATAAGCATAATGATTAACTTTCCATGGACTAGAAAAAGATATGAAAGAGCCAAAGAATTCAATGACATTATAGGATGCTATAGATATGGCTAAGGGAACATTAACAAACTCAAACAAGCAACATACGGCATAATCAGCTATTGTGACTGAACACTGCAAAGGCTCCAACAGAGAGGAGACATTCCAGTGAAGCAAATAAAAGAGTATGATTTATGTTGCAGAGCTGGCATCTAGGCAGTGGGTGTACCCTCCAAAGCATGGTGTACACTCCACAGACATCCAGTGAATCAAAATGGGTTTACACTGAGGCTGTATCAAGATAAATCATGGTTAGATTAAATTCTAGTCAGCAACACAGACCTCTGCTTTCAAGATGGCACCTTTGCAACATTGCTGTCATGAGGCAACACTATCAGGGGGCACGTACCATCTTAGGAGAGGCGGTATCTTCTTTCCTCCCTTCCACAGGAAGGACTGCCTCTAGGTAGTACTTGGTCCCTGGTGATACAGAGTGACGATGTAATGCAAGGAAATCACACATTTTCAAGGGGTGAGGATTGACTGTTGACACCTGCCCCCACACCTCTATACAGCCTCCAGTAAGAAACAGTAATATTACTACAACTCTACACCAGTGTTGTGTAGTGGTTAGAGTGCTAGACTAGGATCTGGGATGCTCTGGTTCTAATACCCACTCTGCCACAGAAGCTCACTGGGTGACCTTCAATCAGTCACACCCCCTCAGCCCAACCTACGTCTCTGGGTTGCTGTGAGGATAAACTGAGGAGAAAATAATGATGTGAGCCACTTTGGGTCCCCATTAGGGAGAAAAGTGATGTACCAATAAAGAAAATAAACAAACAACCTTGAGGAGGGGGGAGAAAGCCTGGATTTTAGGGTGGCATTTGACACACAGCAGAGAAAAGCACAAGGGATGTAAGAATTTGGTGTGTCTGTATCTGGAAGGGTGGCAGCATTTTAAAATGCACACAGCAGTAGGCTCTGGAGATTGTATACATCTTCCATTCCCTTTGTACTGTACAGATTCAGTACATTCCAGTGAGCTACTGTGTGTGGCTTGGCTGCAAGCTCTAAGCATCAACGTGTTGTCTAAGATTAGCTTGTTCCTTTCCTTTTTCCATCTTCATGTACAGCTGAAAAGAAAGTTTCCTAGACAGAGGAAGAATAAGATTGCAAAACTGAAGGAAGTTGAAAGGCCACAATAGCCGTATATGGATACAACTTTCCTCCTTCTGAACAGGAGAGCCCTTTGGAGAAGACTCCAGAAAACAGCTGCTATGAATGCTGTGCTGAGTTTATTTTTTTTTAAAAGACCAAGCAACATGTTCCATGTGCTCATTTGCTCTGATTCATATTCCACTTTTCTCAAACAACCTTCAAACTATGTCTCCTCAGATGATTTTTTCCCCTCATGTCTTCTCTATGGGATCTTGTTTCCTTATTCAGTTATTTATTTCTGATCTCTCTCTCTCTCTCTCTCTCTCTCTCTCTCTCTCTCTGAGAGCCAAGCTACAAGTGACGCCTGACACAGGTTGGAAACTTGTCAGCTTCCCTCAAGTTTTGATGGGAAATGTAGGCGTCCTGGTCTTGCAGCTGTAATGGAGAGCCAAGCTGTAAAACCAGGATGCCTACATTTCCCATCAAAACTTGAGGGAAGCTGACCAGTGTCCAACCTCTGTAAGGCGTCACTTGTAGCTTGGCTCTCAGCTCCAGGTTAGGTTTCTCCTTCGGTTTCTGGTTGAGATATAGTTCAACCAGATTTCTGTGCTGGTTGCTATTACCGAAAAGTCCTGAGAATAGAACAGTCCAGGACTGTATTCTGAATTCTAATGTCATGCAAAAAGGGTTTACTCAAGAATTAGTTGGAAGTTACAAAATATATTTATTGGTTTGGATCTAAATCACTGTGAACAGGGGTCATTTAGTAGAAAATGAGCTGGAGGAACTCATAGCATAACTCATTCGCATATGCCACGCCCCCTGACAGCGCTGGAAATATGTCATTAGCATAACTGATTTGCATATGTCACACCCCCTGACATCACCTATCCTGGCTGTTTTGGACCCAATCCTGGCCATTCAGGCCTGAAATTGGGTCCAAAATGGCAAAAAGGGGCTGAAAATGGCCCAAAATGGGCCCAAAATGGTTAGGATCGGGATGCTGCTGAGCGGGAGAGTGATCTACCAACCGTCAGAGGCCCGATCCAGGCCGTTTCAGCCTTAATCCAGGCCGAAACAGGCCCAAAATGGCCGAGAGTTGGGTGGGCGGGGCCACCCTGAAATGTGACCTCTTTGGGGAACTACCAGAACTGCATTCCTGCATGTTCCCCCTACAAATGAGGCCTGACTGTGAAGAGATTGTAGTTCATGGAAAGAACCTTTGCAAATTCCCCTTTCCCACTGCAGCCCCCTTCAGTCTCCAAAAATCATTCCTGAAGGTCAGGCAAGAATTTCTGCCAGCTCCCCCTTCCTGTTGAACCCTCAACAATGCAGCCTACACTGTCTCAGGGGTTCCTGTGACCTTTACCAATACCTTTTGAAGAGGGCAGAGAATGCAATGAGAAGAGCAGATTGGCAAAGGTTCCTTCTGCTAAGCTTGTTTGTTTGTTTATAGTCCACCTTTCTCACCAAGACTCAAAGTGGATTACAAAATCTAGGTTAATACGATCATTGACTGGAACACTCAATAAATAGTACGAAAGCTTATGGAAAGCAGAAACCAAATACAAACGTAAATTCGAATACAGAGCTGAAACAGTGCTGAAACAAAACCCAAGCAATTTGACATGACATTAAGTGACGTGGAAACTAACCAGTAGGAACATCTCTATACCAACAGAGAGTAGTACCCAGTTGTATAGTCTACAGTCCCTTTAATCACAAGAATCTCTCTGAGCCATTTCCTCACAGCACAGCCCTATTACCTGTGTAAACAAGCTTTCTTGAGTAATTCAGTTTCGCATATTTTGCGGAAAGCCAGGAGTGGAAATTTTTCTGACATCTTCAGGCAGCCTCTCCACATGATGGGGCCATCACAGAGAAAGATCATGTACAAACAGCTTTTAATGTTGCCCATTTGCAGGGTAGAACCTGCAGAAGGCCCCATTCAGATGAGTGAAGCCGCCATGGTGGAGCAGCTTCAGTAGATATGAGGGATCAAAACCATGAGGGCTTTGTATGTGATAGTCAACATCCTGAATTGAGCCCAGTAACTGATGGGCAGCCAATGGAATGACTGCAGAATGGGAATAGCTCCTCAAGCTGTGGCATTCTGCACCAACTGGAGTTTCTAGGTTGACCTTGAGGGGAGACTTATACAGAGTGCATGATAGTAGTCTAGTCTGGATGGTACCATGGCATGGATCCAAGTGGCCAGGTCAGCCATGTTAAGATAGGAGGCCATCTTCCATGCTAGACTAAGTTGGAATAAGGCCTTTTTTGCAGCTGCATTAACTTGATTCTCCAGCAGCAGTGATGGGTCCAGAATAATCCCTAGGCTGTTAATCAAAACTGTAGAGGAGTTAGCCATGTTAGTCTGTAGTAGCAAAATCAAAAAGAGTCCAGTAGCACCTTTAAGACTAACCAACTTTATTGTAGCATAAGCTTTTGAGAATCACAGTTCTCTTCATCAGATGCATGGAGGACAAGAAGAAACTAGTCAGATATATAGGTGGAGAGGGGAGGGAGGAGTAGATGCAAACAGTAGCTTCTGATATGGAAATCAGTTTGCTTCTGTTAAGGAAGTCAGTTACTTCTGATAATGAAATAACCATTCATAATCTCTATTCAATCCCAGCCTGAATGAGTCAAATTTACAAATGAATTCCAATTCAGCAGCTTCCCGTTGGATTTTGTTTTTGAAAGGTTACTGTAGTTCAACAGAAACCTTGGGTTTAGTTTCAGTTTGTTCACTTTCAGCCTTGTGGCCACAGCTGTCAGGCAGTGACTCAGTACCTCTATTGCATCACCAGGGGATTTGGGTAGCAAGATACAGAGCCGGGCATCACTCACATATTGATGACATCCAATTCCAAACCTATAGTTTCTCCTAAAGGCTTTACATAGAGGTTGAATAACATGAGGGATAAGATTGTGCCCAAATGATAATTCCCATACTGAAGATAGGTGGTCACCAACAACAACCCTTTGAGTCCATTCCCTGAGGAATTGTTTAAATCATTCCAAGGCACATCGCCTGATACCTACTTCTACCTCCAAACACCTCAAAAGGATAGCATGGTCTACTGTATCAAAAGCTGGAGATAGATCCAGGAGGAGCAACAAAGATGCATGGTCTTTGTTTATAGTCAAACAAGAGGTAATCAGCTAAAGCTATCACAGCCCTCTCCATCCCATAGCCTGGCCTGAAGCCAGCCTGAAAAAGGTCCAGAGCATAAGGAATACCTGGAGTTGGTCTCTCAGTAACTTTTCCCAGAAAGGATAGGTTAGAAACTGGAGATAATCGGCCACATCATCTTTCTATAGATGGATTTTTAAGTAGCAGGTGGATAACTGCATCTTTGAGTGGCCACGGGAAGGCACTTTAAGTTAGTGACTGATATATGATACAAGAGCAAATTTATGCGGTGTTTACATGATTTTAGCAGCCAAGATGGGCAAGGATCCAGAGCATAAATAGTGGCCTTCAGATGCCAGGATTCTGTCAATATCCATCACTGTAACTGGTTCAAAACTGTCTACAGACAGACCAGATGATGAATTAAGCATTTTTCCACCTTACAGCAGGCATCTAGGTCAGAGTACAAGCATAAACTTTGCGAAGGTGTTGCAGCTAATTGTCTGTTCTTGAGCCAGTAAAGGTTCAGATTTAGGGGCCACAAGATGTTATGATGCTTTAAACAACTGGGATGGGTGTGAGCCAGCTAGCTGATGCAAGTGTTTCAGAGAAATAATGTTTCTTTGCTGCTATCCCTGCTGCTTCATAGTTCTTCGAATGGGCTTTGTAGCACACTTTATCAGATTCAGAATGAGTTTTCTATCGGTGACTTTCTAGACATCTTCCAGTCCTCTTCAGATCATCTGGCTCTGTGGTAAACCACAGGGTTGGCTTATGTCTCAACAGTGGGAGAAGTCAATGGGGAGAAATCTTATCAATGGCTTCAATGAGCTTCATGTTCCAAGCTTTCCACTGCAGCCTCAACAGAGCATGTGTTTGGAATCCTAAAATCCTCAGAGCATTTTGGAATCCAAAAAGATCCATGAGCCTCTGCAGGTGGACCATTTTAATGGGTTCCTCCCCTCCCCTTTTTGTGGGGCATTGGGGTCATATTACATCCTTGCCTTCAGTAGATAATGATCAGACCATAGTTCAAGCCAAATCTGCAATCCCAAGAGAAAGTTTCTCCTCAAGGGCTCAGTGCAAAAGATTGTCCAATTAATCAATGAGTAATTAAACTGTGAAATTCACTACTAAAGGATGTAGCGATGGGGACTAGCATAAATGGCTTTAAAGAGGTAGTAAGCCTCTGAATACCAGTGCTAGGATGCCACATCAGTAAAAAGCCTTGATTTCTATGCCATATATGGTGGCCCTCCAGGGCAACTGGTTGACAACTGTGTGAAACTAGATGGACTTTTGGTCTGATTCAGCCAAGCTTTTCTAATTTTATAGTAGTTGTAGAATGTTAGAAGCCATTCAGACATATAATCCCAGTGCCTGGAACATGCATTTTCAGTCCAAAAAACAAATACCTCAGAATTTTGCAAATGGGTTCAAATAGCTTCCTCCATGCTTCAGAATCTCTGCCCCCCACCTGCCCCAAGCTGCATTAAGAAGACCTGATTTCCTGGTCCCACAATGAAGCTTCTAGAACTATTCTAGAATTTAACACTCCTAACTGTCAGAACTCTTATTTCTGTTATTCAGCCTAACCTCATTTGCTGATTTGTATCCATTAATTCTGGCACTTTGCGTCTTCTTTAACCAAAATACCTTTAATTGAGCTAAAAATGTGTCTCTGAATAAGTCCAAGAATTGAATTTGCTTTCTTTTCAGATAAATCATATTCACCTCAAGAACCATAATGCTGACTGCTGTGACACTGCTCCTGCTTGGATTCAACTTTTTAATCCACCAAGAGTATATTTTTAGTTTAGGAAAGGCAGAAAAGGCCAGATTTATATATTTATTTACATTATTTATAGTCCACCTTTCTCACTGAGATTCAAGGTGGATTATTTAAGTTAGCCCAACAATTCAGCCCCCAGAGCAACTGAAGTCTATTCAACTCAATGCACCTACACTGTAACTCACATGACCCATCTATGGAAAGCTCCTGTTCACTATGAAAATCTTCCATTGAGCTGCCTTATGGATATTCACCTAGATGATGAATCTTTTATTCTTTTATTAAAATAAACTCTAGACTTTTTAATAAAGCAAGATATCAGAATATAAATACTTATTAAAGAAAACCTATAAAAATAGAACAGATAAATGCAACAAGAATTAAGTTTCCTAACATTACTCCATTAAGTTTAAGTTCAAATCAATTAGATTTACTACAAAATACATTAAGGTTCCCATAGCACATTGCAAAGGTAAGTTCCTCATCTAGATCTTCATGAGATTTCTTTCAGCTAAAACCCTGATCTGCTATCTGGGTTAGCACTTTTATATGTTATCTTGTGCAGAAACCTAAGATATTTTTTCATGTGATAACATAGATCAGTTATTATTGGTTTGAGATTTAATTAATTATTCATATTTTCAATAATGTGGTAGTCTAGCCAAAAAGTGACACTATGTCAAGCTGCAAGATAAAATATAAATCAGTAAAGATGACAGGAAAAGTTAAGTGAGCAGATCATCATTAGTCCATTCTACAATTAGAGAACATTTATCTGATAGTGTCTACTATTTTTAAGTGGCTGTCAAAGATGAAGGCGCACCTGTGTAGTTATACAATCACACGAGAAAAAAAACTATAGTAAAGTTCATACAGAGTTCACTAGAATACATGTGTATCACTAAATATAATGTGCTCTAATCCATATTTCCATGACATTATGACACTACTGATCACCAAAATGTACAGAGCATCTGCAGGTATAGGTTCAGGATGTATCAGGGTAATTCTAGGTCTTGCCAGGCAGTTACTATAAGCCACATTGGAATATTATTGTTTGCCTCTGAAGGGACAATAATATTTGGTAACTTTCCAGGTTACCACAGGGTGCCATTTTGTAATCATTACTGTTTAATATATACCTGAATCTAAGGACAAACTGTTACCCAAATGGGGGGTCTCCCTGTGAGTTGGGGGAATTAGCGTGCAAGGAGAGGCAGCAAAAGCAGGTAACAGTAAGATTTCCACCTATGTATACAAGGATTATCCCTTCTAGAGAACTCTTTCAGATGTTCAAAGCAGATGTTCAGTTTGAGGTGCTACAGAGCCTCTTCCCAGCATACTGTGGGGAATAACTCACATAAACATATATGGCTCTTCTCTTTGTCTCCATGAACATCCCCAGTTTAAGTTACATCTGCCTGTATTGATATCCTCAGCATTTCCACTATAGCTATGTTCCTTTCTTCCAAATGAAATCACTTCAAATCGTTTAGAAGGCATGGAAAAACAGGCAAGTATTTCATTCATAACTTTATTACATTAGCATTCATGTTGTTTTTCTTATTGTTATAGACTGATTTGGACTTCCTTGGCAGGGGGAGAAGGGAAGGCAAAGCAATGTATAAATCCTAAAAGAAAAAAAGTAAAATGTATGCAAGCCTCCAAAGAATACAGACTATGCGTATGCACTGATAGGATGTCATTTAGGCTTTTCTTTACAGTTTCTGTTCATCTGCTTTGCCCTAAATTAAATTCTCCACACAGTTACTTTTTGATAACAGCCCATTGGAATGCATGACACATTAAACGTGTAGTCTACTGTGAGCAGTCACTGCAGCAGCTTGAATGTGTTGAAAATTTGCAAGTCAAATCAGATAGTCAATTAAGTTTTAAGATATTCATCTCCTTCACTTGCCTGGAAAAAAAATCCACACCATGATGTAATATACACTTACATTCAAATAGCTGCCAGTGGGAGAAATGGGGGTTTGTGTGTGCACTTCTCCATCAATTCACAACCAAATGCTGAGTTTAACTTTTTTTTAAAAAAAACAACAACTTTCAAATCACTGCCCAATAAGGAACATAAATAAATTAACCCCTTTCTTATTTATTCAAAGTGTTAACATATTATAAATATATTTCAAAAGAACTTTGCTACAAGGCCCTAGTAGATAAATATTGCTCTTTACATAGGCTGATGGCATTTCACTCGACTTTATCTCGTGTGAGTAAAATGAATGACCATATTATATACATTTTAGGAAGTGGTGAAATTAAGAACCTAAGAAGAGCTTTGCTGGATCAAACCAGTGGTCCATCTAGTCCAGCATCCCGTGTCACACAGTGGCCAACCAGTTACTACAGTGGGCTGACAACAGGGCATAGAGGCTGACACCTTCCCCTGAACTTGCCTCCTGGCACTGGTATTCAGAGGTTCATTGTCTTTAAATGTGGAAGTTCCCCTTAGTCACCATGACTAGTAGCCACTAACATACCTATCCTCTTTGAATCAGTCTAATCTCCTTTTAAAGCTGTCTTTCAAAGGCCTGTTTTGGCCTTTGAAAGAGGACTTATAGGAGCCAGGCCCAGAAGCAACCACTGGACAACTTGATACCATGCAACATGCATGATTCACCCATGCAGAGCTGATTGCTGCTGTTCAACAGCAGCCCCCACCCCCAGTGTAGTGTAATGGTTAGAGTTTTAGAGTAGGATTTGGGAGACCCAGGTTCGAATCCCTGCTCTGTTGTGGAAGCTCACTGGGTGATTTTGAACCAATCACTCTCTCAGCCTACCCTACCTTTCAGGGTTGTTATGAGGATAATATGGAAACAAGGTGAATGATATAAACTGCTTTGGGTCTCCATTGTAGAGAAAGGCAGTATGTAAAGGAAGTACATTAATAAATATAGATGAAAATGGGAAGCAGATAAGAGGTAAGTTATTTAGTGGGTTTGAAGGAAAGAAGGAAATAAGGAAAGATAAGCATATGGGGGCTGCCAGGAGGAGGGAAGAGGAACTAGTGGAGAGAAGGGGATACAGGGAAAAGTGATGTACCCCAAGTTTCCCCACTGTACAACTGGACTATAGGAGAAAGGCTGCTGAGGGAGAAGGGGGAAAAGTTGAAGACAGGGCGGCAGACAAAAATGGGTAGGATGGAGAGAAGGAAGTGGGAAAAGGGAGAGGGGAGGGGAAGGAAAGGGGCCATGGTTAGGGAAAGGGAAATGGGATGCTCCTTACAAGTCCTTGTGGGCCCCCCACATATAATCCTTTATTCATGCCCCCCTTAGTCATCTTTTTTATAAACTGAATTGTGACTATTCAAAAAGACTACAGCCTTTCCTTATAGGAAAGGTGCTCCAACCCCCTAATCATCTTGGTTGTCCTTATCTGTACTTTTCCCCGCTCTATAATGTCCTTTTCAAGATACAGTGACCAGAACTGCACATAGTATTCCAAATGAGGCCGCACCACAGATTTATACAGGGGCATTATTGGCCATTTTATTTTCAGTCTTCAGATTCTTGGATATGGGAATTATTAGTTGTAATGGCTGTGGAATTTGCAAGCAGCTAGCAATGATTAGATTCTACACGATGCATAAACACTTTCTCAAACACCAATTATGTTATGCATTCAGATAAAGTAGAAAGCTGTCTTTATCCCTTGTAAAATAAATTTCCATCTAACTATTAAACTTCTGTTGCCCTTGTTCATAAGGATATATTTGTCTATGCCATGTAACCAGCATGAATGAGTTCCACAAGAAATGAGATTATGCACAGAACAGCAGACTTGCATATTTATACAAACTGCGTAAGCATCTTAAAAGAATCAGCTTCTCATTTCAGCACATATGGGTTTTGTATATGAATTTCTTTGCTCTTCCTTACTATATTATTCATCAGCTCATCACCCAGCAGGAGCTCAGTGTTCAGGAGGCAATGATCTGTGTGGGTTTAATTTTTCCCCTGCAGTTGAGGCAGCCAATGAACCAGATTTTTATTCTGCCTCACTGCAAAATCTTAATTTTAGAAGACTTGCACCACATTTCCATGGTCACAAGATCTACATTTGTAGATAGAAGGGGAATTTTTGCTGATTTCCCCTTCCCAATGTAGATTTCCCTCATGCAGCACTCAAAGGGGCATTCTGGGCAACAGTGGTAGGAGGCAGGCCAGGAAGTAATATGCTATGGATGGAAATTGCTTCAGTTCAGAGAAATTATTAGTGAATCCAAGCCATGCTCTGCATCCGGTCTGCTGCCTTATAAATCTGCTCAGTCAATAAAATTGGTGGCCATCTTCTGAAGTTAGTGAAAGATCTCAGTCCCTAGTTCCAAGCAGTTTATAAAAGTAACATCAGAATACAGAATAAAAATCCATAATGAAAATAAGTTAGAACAGTAACAACACCATTTAACCCTGCCCCCATCCCAAACCCAGGCGATGAAGTAATGAGACAGGAATTCTATATCTGATCATCTAGTACCTTTAGTGTTAGGTGCCAATGAAAACATTCTGTTTTCCTAGGCAAAAGGTAAAGTGCAGTTATGAGTTTTCTCCCTTCAACATCCTGTGGTATAATTATATTTAATTCTGAACTGGGCTGTAAAGTGTGAATAAAAATTCTATTAAATGGAGCAAGAGAGAGATGGGGGTGGGGAGTAGGGTTGCCAGGTCCCCTTACCCTCCCAGAGGGAGGGGGGATCTAGCACTTGCCTGTGGGATGTCCTCCAGGAGCGACATCCTCGCACTGCACCTGGAGCACACCCTGGGAGGCCCGTTTCTGTGCCTTTCCCTCTACCAGCCAGGTGAGTGGTGGCAGGGGGAGGAGCCTGGGAGTGGGGGACAAATCTGAAATCTAAACAAAATATATTGGTGGCTAACCCTCCAATAATAGAAGCAATGAATGCAAGTTTAAAAGTTGAGTGCCTACTGAGATATTGCGAAGCTACATTTTAGATATTGATTGCCATTTTGGAGGTTGCTAAACAATCACAATAGTATTGCTGAGCCTTCCAAGCTTTGTTTATATCAGTCAAAGGTGGCTGGGGGTGGGGGGAGGGAACTGAAAAGGGGAACAGAAGGAATAGAGGGAATAAAGCTGGGAAAGAGGAGAGAAGAAGAAATTGAAGAGGGGGAGAACAGAAAAAAGCTAGTTAGGAGAATGGGAAAGAAGAAAGGGAAGAGGCTGCCAGAGGGAGGAAAGGTGGGAAAACTGAAGACTGGGGTGTAGATAAAGATAGGATGGTTGCTGGGTGAGAAAGAAGGAAGCAGGGAAAGGGCAGAAGCTATGAGAGCTCCCAGGGAGAGGAAATAGTATGGAAAGTAGGATGCAGAGGGAAAATTAGAGCCAAGCTACAAGTGATGCCAGACACAGGTTGGACACTTGTCAGCTTCCCTCAGGTTTTCATGGGAAATGTAGGCATCCTGGTCTTGCAGCTGTAATGGAGAGCCAAGCTGTAAAACCAGGATGCCTACATTTCCCATCAAAACTTGAGGGAAGCTGACAAGCGTCCAACCTGTGTAAGGCGTCACTTGTAGCTTGGCTCTGAGACTCTCCCAGCTAGTCCTTCTGGCTTCCCTGCTTGTTACCCAGCTTTTAAACTGCTGCTCTGGCATTTAAATCTATTAAATAGTAGATAAAGAAGCTCTTATTAAACTGATATTGAAACAATGGAATTAGAAAAAGCCTATTTCTTTTAAATTTTGCTATACTATGAAAGCATGAGACTCAGTAATATGAAAATTATGTCCATTGTGATTTCTTTTCACAACATTTGATATGAGTCTACACAATGAGGTTCTTTGTAACATTTGGAAAATCACCTTGGAGGAGTGATGTTCACACAAGCCCTCCCTCCTTCCCATGGCACCATGCATGTGTCTGCATTACTTCTTCAAATCTTTTTGCTTTTGGGGAGAGGGTGGGAGAGAGAGTACTTGTTCAAAGATTCATGAAAACATTGTGGAGACTCTGTTCCACTATATCAATAAGCGGAAAAGCTGTGTCCAAATCCTAGGGCTTTCCAGTATAGAAATAACTCTGCCATACTATCATGACTATATAGAGACGTAAGTCCCATTCCAGATCCAGACTGATTGGAAACTGATGACTATTATTTATTTAGGTCATTTTCAGACTGCCTTATAATCAAGGTTCTGAAAGTGGTTCACAAAAAATATAAAAATACCAGTATTTATTTATCTATTTTTGTGGAAAAACCATATCCAAGAAAGGTTTGCAGCATTAAAAGAGATTAAAAATAAAAGTGCAACAGTAATAAAATCAGTGAGATCTAAGTATCGATTTAAAAATGTCAGTTCATTTTAATAGTCATAACAGTAAGTGACTAAAATAATTGCAGCAGTTAAAATAGTTAAGAGTGAGAATTAACAGAACTAGCTAAAACTCTAATTATTGAAATATGTTTGAGGAAATAGAAAAATCTTCATTCAGGACCTAAAAGTGAAAAGAGTAGATACCAGATAAATAGAATTCTAGAGACGAGGCACCACTACAGACACCACAGTTGTGGTCACCCATCTCACTTCTGAAGATGGAGACACAGGAAGCTTTTTTCTTATAATGTTTTTAACAGCGGGACATCAGAGGAGTTCCTTAAGCAGGCCTCAGTTGCCAGCGTTCCAACATATGCAATGTTACCAACTTATTGGTTTTCCTGCTACCTGTAGAAGTTGTTCAGTGTTTTTCCTATCTCCTTGGGAATCCTTGGGAAAAGTAGCATTCCAGGACTTCCAAGTCACACAAACACACGAAACCGCCTTATACTGATTCAGACGGTTGGTCTATCAAGGTCAGTATTGTCTGCAGAGGCTCGCCAGGATCTCAGACAGAGGTCTTGCACATCACATATTACATACCAGTCAATGAACGTGAGAATTTCTGCATGCAAAGCAGAAGCTCTGTCTCTGAGCCACTACCCCTCCGTGTAAAGTCTGGACAACTGACTCATTTCCAAAACAACAGCGTTTTTTTAGCATTATGTGGAATGCCCACAAATGCACGAAAATCATATCCAACAGAACAGGGTTACAAGTATTGCTAATAACTAATGAGGTTTAATGTACTCTTCTAAACTGCATACTGTGATGACATAACTCGTTCTAGTAAACAGTACTTCTTAGACTCTGGATTCAGTAATTCACCCAGGGCAATTAGTTTTTCCTTATCCTGTTTTCTAATCCATAAAGTAATAAATTAGAATTATAATTGCTTTCTACAAAAAAACAACATCTATGGAGCAATCAGAAAAACTTTTAAAAATACACACATACACACAGTATTGCCACTTCCATTATATCTACCTTTTCTCTGTTGCTATGTGCTGTTAAGGACCGATGGGCAGCTCCCCGCAGTGCAGTTCTATAGTTATAGAAGTTACCAGTTGGGTCCATCTGATGCTAGAAGAATAAACCAGGACCACGTGCAAGTTAATAGATCAGAAAGTATCTGGATTTTCTTTGCAACATGAAATTTAGAATTTGATCAAAAGGCAGCCTGATAAAAGCACATAAATAAACCAAGAGAACATAATTCCGCATCTCTTTTTGGGATCTGTTGCTCATTCATCCCTTTATTGTTTCTCTTGTGGTTGATAATTCCATTACTATTGGAAATAGTATTCTTTAGTTCTCAAAGGTTGCTCTAAAGATACTGTCAGATAATCATTTTTATAGATGATCACCACTTACTTTGTTTTTGTTGGACGCTGATTGATTCACAGAGGGCACATGATGTAAATAGTGATTGATATGCCTCGTTTAATCTGAGACTCATTTCTACAATGCTCAGTGCAAGATAAATACCATCGCTTTACTCTGAATACCAAATGTTTCTGTGCAAACTGTTGCACTTGGAAGTGCAATCCTCATCAGAGTTACATCTGTTTTAAGATCGGTCTGTTGTCTCATTGTAAGAACGTAACTTGTTTGTGCATTCCTCCCCTCCCCCCCCCCACATACACACTTGTACACTTATATGGTTCTCACTATCTAATAAAAACACAGCAATTGTCAAGGAGAACCCATAGAAGCATCCAGATTTTGAAATAATAGTAATCAAAAATGGTTGCCCTTTAGGCTCAGCACAGCGCACACGAGTGTAAGTCTAAAAACAAAAGTCTGCACAGAAACTATAAATTAGTTAGGACAGTATCTCCTCCTCTGGTAATTTTTTGCTGAGCCTCTAGGCAGATTACAATTGTTTTTTAAAAGTGTGTACAAGAGAGTGACAGGTGAACTAACTGCATGGCACACTTTTCCTATGTATTTCTTGGTCAGTTCAACAGATGTGGAATGGGACTTCTGTTTCCCAGGCATGTGCTAGCCAGATTTTGATCAGGACTGTGGCATGCAGGGAGAAGGGGCTTAAGCCATAGTAAGTGACTATTTGGCCCACTGGATGAGCTACATACTAAATATTCCACTCCAATTAGGGGGGATGGGAAGGCTCTTGGGTTCTGTTTTAAGTCAGGAAAATGGTGCTGGGGGCAGAGGTGAAGCTTCCTGTCGCCATACGCCATGGTCCCAAAATCAATTTAGCAACTGTACCCCTGGGAAGAGTGGAGCTCATAGACCACATCTGCTGACACAGAAAAGCATTATGATGTAGTTATGCCATGAGAGTGCAGACTGTGGTGCCCATTATTTATAATGCTAATCTTCTGAGACCTATAAAGGAAAAGTATTGTGCTAGGGATATATATACACAGAGCAGCAGATTACAACCCACATATTTTCAGGAGTTATCCTGTTTGTTCAAGAGAAGCAAAAGTGTGTCCCAGCAACAGAAAAAAAATAGAAGTGATGACAATATTAGAACTGAGGCCCTGAGCACAGTTACAATTTTAGTTCTTGAAAATCTTACCTGAAAGAACCCTAAGAGGAATAGATAGTTCGATCTGTTGTTTCCCTTTCTGGCAAAACTCAGTCTCCCTGATTATCAAACGCTGCCTTTTTGGATGGCCACTGGTCTTGACATACAAACTGGTATTTCAGTCAAAACAGTGACAGAATTCAGCTCTGATGGCACTATTACCTCTGTTCTCTATGGCTTGAGGTAAAAACACAGACCTGGAGTTGCATCAGGAATCAGTTTGCACTCCTTTGTGGGTCAGGTATTTTCTCCTTTTTGTTCGTTTCTGCCTTCAGCATTTGGTATGGTATGCAACGTGCATCATATCATTCAGCATCTTACTAGAAATATGCATCCTAACTAAATGCACAAAAATATAAGTAGCAAAAATCTTTATATATTATACCTCAAGAATAAAAAATTTGGCTGTTTTGACTTTTGACCAGGTCTTCTTTAATCTGGAGACTGGACTCATGTTCATACCAGCTGGGGAAAAAGAAGAGAAACAGGCAGATCATTTAGGAAACAGACCTTTTCCACACCTATAATTCCCTATAGTAAAGGTACTGGGATACTTACATATGATTGCCATCAGTGAATTAAAATTCCCTATGTTAAAGCACTCTCGAGCAACGTCAATGAAGAACTCGATAACTTGTGCTCGCTGCTTCTTTTTTGCAGGCTGCAAATAGACAAATAAAACAGACATGAAAGACAAGTGCAAAAAACTATGTGGTATATCAGGACTCTCTACTGGAGATGCCTTATTCTACAGCTCAATCAATTGATTTCAGAAAACGTCCGGCCTTAAAATTCCATTGAAGCTGTTTGATTAATGGCAGCAGCTTGCCAAAGCAACGCACTTCCATTATAGAGAGTGACCAGAACCTATTATACCTTTAGAAATGTATTTCACAAGCACTGACCCAACACTGACACATAGACCTGTACTCTGGGAGACTATTAATTCCATGGATACACTGTCCAACTAGCTGTCAATAAAATGCCAATTACTGTAACTTTTTCTAGGCTTCATGCCAATCACAGCATCTTTTTTTGGGCTTGATCTTAAAAGCAGGAAATAAAGGCAGGCTGTAAATTGCTAGCAAACATTCTTTTTACACTTGCTGTGTTTTTTGATAATCCATTCTTTATTTATGGTAACAAATGCTATTTGGACAATTGTGAGATCTAATTTAAGGCACAATGATTGCATTGTGAAATAGATTTAGCTAAAACAGGATACAGTGAATACCCAAAACTTAGCTGTTATTCTTGTTTAAAACAATCCATCAGATCACATCAGCTACTATCAATCTACTCAGTAAACCAATATTGGCCAGTTCCAGATGCTTTAAGAGATATCTTTAATAGTAAATGGCATAAGAACTTTTACCAGAGAACTATAGTAAGAGGCAGGCTGTGCTCCACTCTCTCACCTATAATAAAGAGTCCAGTAGCACCTTAAAGACTAACCAACTTTACTGTAGCATAAGCTTTCAAGAACCACAATTCTCTTCGTCAGATGCATGTGATTGCCATCATCTTTGTCACATGCATCTGATGAAGAGAACTGTGGTTCTCAAAAGCTTATACTACAGTAAAGTTGGTTAGTCTTTAAGGTACTACTGGACTCTACTATTTTGCTACTACAGAACAATACGGCTAACTCCTCTGGATCTCTCACCTATGTCAGTTAATCAACCATAGTGGATAGGAACTGTACCAGAATAAATTGTGGGCAAAATGTAGCAAGACAGAGCTGTCTTTTTACCACCATTTTTAATCTGCTGAGACCACTTTATGATTAGTATAAAAGATTTGCAGGTCCAGTATTGAAGGGGTAAGGGGTGAGGCAAGGTCACAGAAAACACAGAGACAATGGAATTAAAAAGGCCACAACTTTCATTAGTTTACAGCTTATGGAGCCTTGGTGTTACACAGGGCATGGATCCAAACATCAGCTGACCCACCTGCCACATGACCCCCCTCCCTCAGCCCACCTGCTCAGGGTGGAAAACCATGGGATGACAGGAAGTGGGATACCAATGGGTGTCAATCTCTGCATGGATCCCCTGTCACCTGGGAGTCAGCATGCCATGACAGCCCTGAGCTGGGCATGTGCCTACCATGCATCACCCCCAAGATCCCTTAAGGGGATTCTCAATTATGGGGAAACTGGGGTTGCAGGCCATGTTTCCCCCAAAAGGATCTGTGCCCAATACCATAACAGTCTCAAGCCTGAAGCTGTGACAAAGACGGAAAAACTCAAACATGCAGACCGCAAAATCCAGTACTATGTTACAGAACTCAAAGAAAACCAAGAAAGCATTCCCCAGCACAGGCTAGAAATGACAAAACACCCACAACCTGCTGAACGAGGAGGGGGATGGGGGGCATGCTGGCAAGCGCAAAGTGCTGGTGGCGTAGCCTGCTTCCTAAGAGATATCTGGCAGGCAAACCAGAGGAAAGACTGCACCCCCAGGGTTTCCTGGCTGGGACCCACTCCACCTATGCCTAGCCAGTTGGCTCCTGATTGGCTGGTTGGGCAATTTGAATCTGAAGCTGCCTGGGAAACTCCATGGAGGCGGCTAGGAGCTACCAGGGCTGAAGAGAAAATGGCAGCTGCCATTTTGTATTTCCATCTTTGAACTTAGTTCAGAAAGTAAATAATGGAAAATGAGAGGCTCGTTTTTAAACAACTCTTTCTTTTCCTGAATGTAATCAATGCAGTTATAACAGGAAAATAAGTGTATAGAAGCGGGGAACCTGCAAAGACTTGCAGAGGTCGCTTCATTTCCCTCTATATTCCATTCCCAACATGATTTCCTCCTTCTTCATCATGGCAGCCCATCATCCTTTCCACTTTCCCTGCTTCCTTTGTTTTTTCCCATTCACCAACCAGCCTTTCTTTTGTCTGCTTTCCCCCACTCTTCTGCTTTATTTCTTATTTATTTGCTTCATTTATACACCACCTTTCTCCACAATGGGACACAAAGCAGCTTACAGTACTCTTCTGTCCTCCATTTTATTTTCACAACTCTGTAAGGTAGATAAGGTTGAGTGTGACTGGCCCAAGGTCACCCAGCAAGCTTCCACTGCAGAATGGGGATTCAAACCTAGGTTTCCCAGATCCTAGTGCAACCCTCTAACCACTACATCACCCTGGATCTTAGGTTTCATTCCCTCCCTTCCTCTGACAGCCTCTCCCTGGGAAAAGTCTGGCTGAGTTGCCAAAGTTGTCAGTAGCAAGCCACTCAAATGAGTTGTGTGGAGGCCACAACTGGGCTTGGCTAAGTCATGCAATGTGTACAGAGCCTGCCAATGGGACCAGGTGAGTTGTGTGACATCAAGTCAGCTGGTAGGAAACACCACATCTGGGTGCATTGTACAACTACATAGTAGCAAGTTGACTGGTGGTCGCTGTTGGGCCTGGCTCCACTGAGTCTTCCCTCTAGAGCAGGGAGGAGGAGAGTAAGACTAGATTGGGAAGTCAAAACCGCCCTGGAAAGACTCTCCCCTGCCTTTTGCTGACAGAAATCAAGGTATGAAGGCTGCCAGTACTGCTGTGGTTGCCTAGTAGTAGTAGTAGTAGTAGTAGCAGCAGCAGCAGCAGCAGCAGTAATAATAACAACAACAACAACAACTGCGCTTAACCCCCATAATGACCACTTATTAGATTTCAGATTTTTCTGCAAGCCCGGGGATTTTTATAGGTTTGTAAAGAATATCTGTCTTGTCTGTTCATGGCTCGTCTCTGGATTTAAAATATCCACATTCAGAATTAGATATATTGATGACAAGGGAGGACCCACAAAGCTTGTGGGAAATCCCATTTCCCACCCTTCACCTGCCAACCTGCAGAGTTGCCGTCTCTAAAGTGCTTAGTGCAAACCATTCCACCATACAGATTATCTTATTTCATGTACACCAGGATACTATTAGATAGAAGTTTCAAGTCTAGAGGTTACCCTACGAAGAGAATAGAAGAAGCTAATAAAAGAGCTATTAACACCTCCGTGACGCCCTACTGGTTCCTAAGGGAAGACTGGGAGACAACAGGTTAAAATGGGTTTTGGATTATACCAATTTGGCTCTGGGGATTTTAGGCATTGTACGGAAACATTGTCATTTGGTCTCTAGTATAGAGGGTTGTGAACAGGCGCCATCTGCAGGGTTCAGGCGGACGAGGAATCTTAAAGATAATATAGTACATTCAAACAATGGGAGCAGAAGTTACCAATGTCCAGCTTCCAAAAGGGTATTTTCCCTGCGGGAGCTGCAATATTTGTCCAGTGACAGTAAGAACCACAGATATTGTTAACCCCATTACTAATAGACCACTCTACTGCACTGCTTTTTCTAATTGTAAGACACCGTTATGTGGTGTATTTGATTCAATGTAGCTGCCTTTTGATGTATGCGGGCAGTACAACTCGCCCATTGAAAACCCGTATTCAGGAACATCAGTCTCGGATTCAACATGGAGTTACAGACGCACCGCTTGTGGAACACTTTATTCAATATCATGACTCTAAAACAGAATTTAAAGTGATGGTTCTTCAAGTATTACAGGGTAAAAATCTAGATGCCCAACGCAGGTTGCTGCAACTTGAATCCCAATGGATACAGATTAAATAGTTTGACCCCTTATGGGCTTAACAATGTCTTGGATTTGAGTTGTTTCTTGTAAACTCTCTGAGGTTGTCAGGTGACTGCACCTTTAAACTAAATACTGTATATAAGCCATGGGAAGGTTACACCCAGGCACGACGCTAGATCTGCCAGAAGTAATTGCAATGGTGGAATGAGACTGATCGTTACACTCGCTGTGAGTTGATATGTTTGTAATTTGCTAAGATAATTACTGCTTGGAAAATATTGAGTTAATGTTTGACTTATACTGAATTGTATAACAGATGTTTTGCCTGTGAAGAAGCCTTTGGTGCGAAATGGGACTGGACCCCTTACATGCCGGCGAACCCTGTAGGCAGCGTACATTACTCATGAGAAGACTTCTACAACTTGGAAACCACATACTTGTGGCAAAATTTTGCTTTATTATGGACTGTTAAGTTTCTGCTTCCAAGCACTTCATTATATGCATTGTCTGTAGGAACTCCGTGACTTTATACCACCGTTGACATTTGATGTACATGAAATAAGATAATCTGTAAGATGGAATGGTTTGCACTAAGCACTTTAAATATATGAAATTGTGATATTTATGGTTATTGTATATTCCTAAGGGCTTTTTGTACTGCGTGCTAGTTTGGTGCCCTTGGGATAGCTCTCTTGTTATCTTTGAGTTGCCGTCTCTGCCAATCTGGTTCATACAGTGGCAACAGCTCCCTGACCTCCTCCCATTGAAGGCTATGCAAGCACAGACGTATCGCTTCTATTTGGGGGGATTTAATCCCCTCTATTGTTAAAGTTTTGGCATTTTTCAGCAAACCAGTCTCCTCCAAACTTGCAGAAAAATATCTACTGTGTGTACCTGGCCCTGTTCCCTGGGTCTATTGATCCATATGGAGGTTTGATTCTGTATTAGATATATAATTAATATATGTATATCAGTGGATGTATCAAAGGGCACAAAAAGGCAAACCGTTACCCATGCCTGCACATCTTTCACTTACCATGCAAATTTCCGTTGCTACAAGATAGCACAGTCTGTTGAACCATTTTACATAGGCTTCAAGGTTACTAGTCTTCTTCTGTTCACTGAAACAGGGCTGGAAAACAAAAATATGAAGTGATACATAACTAAATTTGGCTTAGCTCTTAAGAAAAATTAATTAGAGCAACTGTCAATGTTCTTTTGTCACGAATAGTATATGCTTGGGTGGAAACATAGACGCATACACTTGATGAGGCAGTACATGTATGTGAGAACCTGCAGATGCATTAGATTTAACAGAGTGTGATGTTTCCTACAAATCAAATCAGCTTATGATGAACAGCCCCATTTTGCCTACCGCAATTGCTCAGGAGGCAATTTATTCCAGTCCCTACTCACCAGGATATTAAGAGCCAGGATATTACGGTATGCAAAGAGCGAGAAGAATCTGGAAAAAAATAAAATCTGACAAGCACGACTTTCCATGTAATAATCATTTAGTTTACATGTTTGGACTCCAGGAGTTCCCACAGTTCAGCAAATGCATAGCCCATGATGCTATCTTGCAAGAAACAAAATTTCTAATTTGGTTAAGGAGAACGATGACAAAACAAAAGAGGACTGCAATAACAGTACTGAACAATATTTGTCTAAAAATATTATTTCCTTCACATCCTCATGTTTTTGGAAGAGTAATATTTTCACAACAGATCTCTTCATCTCCAGCCTATTTCTGTATCATTTGTTGCTGTGAAATAAGTCACTCAGATGGCAAAATTCATCACAAAAATGTCACTCTTGTGACATATGCTCTTTAGATGGTGGTTACGAGGAGATTTAATGTGAGTGAGAATGAATTCTAGTGTGGTGCCTACATTCTTTAGATTAAAAAAAAATCACATCATAATCTTCCAGATAGGGCTTATAACTCTGAATAGCTTTAAATACTTATATCCATTAGCAGTCTCTACAGGGTATTGGGGGTTACTTTCTTTCATTTCATTTCATTAATATCATAATTTCAAGTTAAGGGCTTGAGGATATCCTAAAGATAGGATGGGTATAAGGGGAATGAAGAAGAGGTTTTTATACTGGGGTGGGGGGAAGGTTTCTTATGGATGGAACAATATGGGAAACGTTTGTTTTAAAAAACTACCCTAATGCTAATGAAGATTGGAGGTGGAATGAGGGGATTTGTGCTGGGGGGAATTCACATGAAGCAAGCCATACCTTTAAAATAAAATAAAATAAAATAAAATAAAACAGCCTCAAGCTTGTTCAGTAGAATGGGTTATAAATTCAAAACAATGAATGCGATTCTCATAGGTATCACAGTTAATAAAATCAGAGGAAAATACCTTGGCTATGTTGAGTTCCAGCAACTCTAGCTTATGCACAGCCAGTTGTACACCAACAGGGCTGGGAGAGGCTTTATAACATCCCATGGTAAAACATCCTCAATGTCAGCTAATGATGCCATGTGAAAGAGCTGCCTACTTATAGGCAGAAGGTGTTTAATTTCAACTCCTTTTTATACCTCCTTGAGCTTGGACTCTCAATACTTAGGTTGACCCAATGTCCCCCACCTGCAAGAGGTCTGGAAAGGGCTCAGCTATCTCTGAGAATCATTGAGTTGACTATGATTAATCCTACCAAGGTCGAATCCACATTACTCATTCTAAGTCGCATGTTCCCCGCATTCCCCATGCAATCCTGAGTGCCGGTCACATTACCTCATTAAACAGACGCATTTCATTTGCATTTCTCCCGAATATGTGGTCACAGGTTTTCAACGGGAGTTTCACAGTGGCCGTGAACGGGCCAATGCGCAATTTATGCGGTTTTTTAAAAAACCACCCCCCTTCCTGTCTCTCCGGCTGTTCCGAGGGTTCCTGTTGGCTGATTCAACTTGCAAGTGCTCCGTAGTCTGCAAAAGACTGTTTTTGACTTCATAGCATTGGATTTATTGAATATGCTGTTTCTAAATCAAATCTGGTAGTTTGAAAAATCATTTTGGGGTGAATCCATCCTCAGAACAGACTCACGAAACTTCCTTTTTAACTGTTTTTTATTTTATATTACTGTAATATCGAAATTACGAAATATCGAAATAATGACACTCCAAGGAAGTGAAACTTCAGTAAAATTCAGGCACTGAACTGTCCTGCATAGGAAATGCCCATGAAAGCTTCCCACATGCTTCCAAATTTCCAAAAAAGAAACGGGAGAGAGCCATCAGTGCTGTCAGTGGGGGAAAGAGAGGCATCATTATCTTGAATGATGTTTCTTTATAAGGCAAGATTGAAATAACGGAAAAGCGCGCTCAAAAAAATAAAAAAAATGGGCGGGGAAAAAAGGTCCCGCCCCAAAAAGTGGTTTTCGAGCGGCCGTGTGACCGGAGGGACGCGCAAGAAAGACGGATTGGAAGCAGGAATGTGAACGAAGAGGAAAAAATCGCGGATTGGAGGCAAACGGAAGATATCCGATAAACATGTGGGTAATGGGTGAATGTGGATTCGACCCAGGTTGGCAGCTACTTCACAAATATCTGTATCAGGAAAGTGGTGATATTTTGGGGAAGGGGATTCCCAAGTGCACATAAAAGGCTATGGATCTCACAGCCACTGGATTGATGATTTATTCAGACAGAGAAGCTTTCAATGACTTCCTGGCTGGCTGAAAATAATTTTACTACCTTGCTTATTGAACAAGTATATCAAACTGCAACACTCTAATATCTAATATATATAACCACTCATGAAATACTACTTGTGTAAGAAAAGCAATTCATATTTTCCAGTTGAGGCAGTGGATTTGGATTCTGCTCAGGCCACTTTCATACTCTGTTATTTACACACTGTGGTCTGTCATCTCCATCTCATATTTCTTTGCATTATCCTTAATTGCTGCTCATACTTTATTCTCCCCTTGCAGCGGCTTTTCCTTTTAAATCAAGGTATATTTAATGCTATATGGCAAGCAAAGCCTTCGGGTGTACATTTAACATAGCACTCAACATTTCTTCTTTGTTCTCCATGCTCCTCCCACCCCAAACCTTTGCTGGTTTATCCAACTCAGCTGCATACAAGACACATTTTCTCCCACCAAAACTGACTACCATGTCTGCATTTAATCATCACATTTATCATTGTTTCAATTTTATTTAGAAGCTGATTCCAGACCCTTTAAAGTTCTTGCTTCAGACTCAGAGTACATGCACAGTCAAGAGTAAATGTTTGAATATGGAACTTGCTTTGTATGTGCTAGAAGATATGAACACTTTTGATCAAGTGATCTCCCACATCCATTTCTTAGGTGATAGATTCCCATTATGGCTTATCTATAACTACAACAAACACTTGCACAAATTTGTGATAATTAATTGCATGAAAAATTACTATAGAATGCCCAGAATCCCCATGATCTAAAATTTGATCATCAAAATTGCCCGATGTATCTACTATTAACATCTAATCTCCTATCCTGTGTAATAGCATTCCCAAAGTAGTCCTGTGTATGTGAGCTTATATAAGTATCTGAACATTTCAACTGTTTTTCAGGACATAAATAATGTTTGGGGTCACTTTCAATCTTATGGCCTATTTTGATTGAATGAAAACAAAAAAAATTCATCTTCTATGAGAGTGTTTTGCAAATACAATATTTCACTTTTTTGGTGAAAAACAAAAGAACAAGTTTGACAATCAAATTCTGGGCTGTAAACAGCAAGCCACCAGAGACAACAACCTGCCAGGCACTCAATAACCCCCATGTTTTTGTGGGTGCCAGTTGTTATGGTAGGCAGAAAAGGCTTGAAATGTTTAAATAAAGACAGAAGCCATGCATAAAGAATCTCCTTAGTTCTTGAAACTATCTAGGGACTTGATTGGGAAGAGTATCTTCACTTACTCCACTAGTTCTTTTGCTGTGAAGTTCACAAGAATTTCGAACATATTCAGTATATGGCCTTTATGTCTCCTGCATTCTAATTGTTGGCTGCAAACTAGCATAGACATTGTATGCACGGTCTCATGTGCCTGCCAAAGCATTTCCCTTGTTCTTTTCTGACCAGTAAAAGGAGGGAGGTTATCTAACAAACCTCAACTAATTCACTTCTCTACTCCAAACTGACTTCCTAGGGCGCTTCCTAAAAACCATTACCTTGGACTTGGCATAATTTATATGGAAGCCTTCTTCTTTACAATACTGACCCACTCTATCCAATAGCCTTATCAGACCAATTTTGGTCAGTGACAATAAAACCATGTCATCTACATATAACATTATTGGTACCTTAGTTTGATCCATTGCTGGGGGCATAAATTCCATGCCCTCACAACTATATACTATGTCATTAATATACAGATTAAATAGGGTAGGAGCCAAAATACAGCCTTGCTTTGCCCCCTTCTGTACTGGAATATCATCGGTTAACACACCTTCCTTTCCAACTTTAACCTTAACAATAGTGTTACTATGCAGTTGACTTATCAAGTAGACCAACCTGGGATCAATATTAAGTGTTATCAGTTTCCTCCATAATTTATCCCTGTCAAGAGAATCAAAAGCTGAGGCCAGGTCTATAAAGTCCACACAGAGTACTTTTGTTGGGCCTCTAATTGCATCCACAGCCAACAAATATAATGTTTGACAGTGTTCAATTGTAGAGTGTCCTTTTTTAAATCCTATCAGCAGGGGATGAATTAAGTTGTTCTCAGTAACACTGTCCTCTAATTTATTTTTCAAATATTTACTATACAATTTAGAAGTGATGGACAATAAGCTAATCAGCCTAAAATTATGAAGGTCGCTCTTTTGCCTTTTTTATAAATCGGAACCACAATACTTGTAGTCCAACCTTTAGGAAATCTACCTATGTCATTAATCTGACAAAAAAGTTTTGTCAACAAAGGGACCCACTAATCGATATGCGTTTTAAAACATTCTGCTAAAATCAGGTACTCTCCTGGGGATTTACCTCTTGGCAAAGATTCCACCAAGGATCTCACTTCAGATTCTGACACAGGGGGCCAATTCGGCGCACTTGGTAATAAATCGCATAAAATCATGTTCCTGTATTCACAACTGTACATCTTCAAAAAATGGTTATACCAAAAGTCAACCTGAATAAGGGATTCTGAGCCCATAGGTTCACTCTCAAAACCAGCCATCACCAGTGTCCAAAATCTGCTTTCGTTTTTGTTAATCACTGCTTCTTGGAGCTCAGCCCAGTAACAAGTAGCAAATTCTTTTCTTTTTTTCCCCTTTAATAACTCCTCGTACTGACTTTTGGCCCTACTTGCCACCCTTAGGGAACTCTGATCCTGTTTCCTTCTTGCGACCCTTACACATTTCATTGATATATTTTCAACCGCAAGCACTCCCCATCAAACCAAGAAGACTTAGCTGGTTCCTTATACAATAACAGAGATTTTAAACATTGGACAATTTTATCGTAATAATCAATCACATCAAAATCTTTTTGTTTGGAACTCACAGATTCCTGTATAACCGCCTCATTTTTCAGGACTTCAGCAACTGAATTCTGCATACGAACTGACCATTTAGGTCTCTTATAAATTAAAACATTACTGCTGAGATTACCAAATAACCCAGATGATTCAGCTCTGCCGCCAAAAGTGACTCTCAACGGATTATGGTCACTATACACTATATCTAATACTTCAGGTAGATCCTGTTATCAGGCTGTTTGAGAGTAAGGTGATCCCCAGTTTATTTTTTGAGATTGAAATATGGGGCTGGGAAGAGAAGATTCTGGATCATTTGGAAACAATTCAAAATTACTTTATGAGATGGATCCTCGTGTTGCCAAAGGGTTCTCCAGTTGCATTAATGAGGGCTGAGCTTGGTATTCCCTCTCTGAAAGGGCAAATTTTAGAGTTCTGTCTTACTGGAAGAAAAATCTAGAGTGCCATCAGGATACATTGGGAGGCCAAAGTTTCTGTTCTCTTTTGAATCATGTTAAAACCTATAAGGAATATCTGGGATTTATACAGTCCAAGTATGTAATACTGAATGACCTGACAATCTAATAGATCAGGTCATGAGCTGAGGGACTGCGTCTTTAAAATGGATGCAATTGTTAATCTAAAGTGGCCCCTTCTTTCAAATTTTTTTAAAAAGATCATACTAGGTCACCATCCCTTAGGACCTTAACAACAATGAAATTAAGGATGGCCTTTACCAGCTTAAGATTTCAAGATATGCCTTCTGCTTTACATATGGGCTACTTTTTAAATGTCCCCCCCCCCTCTACAACTTTGATTGTGTGGTATGGGAGAAGTAGATGATTTGATTCCTTATGTCCTGAGATGCCCTCTCCTTTTGGACACCAGAAACAAATTTATTTCTAATATTTTGTCCTTGCAGGAAGGGGTTTCAGATCAGTAATGTTGATGAGGACTCTTATGTTTCTAATAGAGTAGCTTTGTATGCATTAGCGGCAAGAAAGATTAGATCGAAATGTATGGTATAATAGTACAATTGTGTTGTGAATATGTTTTAATCTGGTTCTGACCCTGTCCAGATGTGTTTTGTATTATGGTGTATTAAATTGTTATGACCTACTACTACTCTACTCTTCAGCCTTCCTGACAAAATTCAGTTTTGCAAGTTAATTTATATTACAGGCCACAACCTATCAAAATAAGGCAGGAAATCAAGAGAAAGGCTGTTAGCCTATTAGCAACCTGAGGGAAAACACCGAGTGACTTTGAAATTGAGTTTGTTTTTGGTTTGCAGTATACAGTTAATTAAAAGGTATAGTCATAATCTGCTTTCATTTTAATGACTTTTAAAAGATGTTGACCTAGAATAGCTTTTTTACAAGTTCTGAATTCCAGTCATACTGGAGGGTTGCCAGGTCCCCCAGGGGCCAAACTGGGAGTGGGGAGTGGGATGGGGGGAGTCAGCGGGGTACTCATCCTTGTGTGCTCACTCCCATGCTCTCCTGTTGTGTTCAAGAATGATTTTCTGGTGCATCAGGGAAGCTACAGGTCATACCTAGGGAGGACATTCATTGAAAACCATCCCCCCACGTGACCTGTAGCTTCACCATCGGATCAGAAAATGCTATCATTTTCCTGTGCAAAGGGAAAAAGTGTGCACTCCATGCACATGCCTCCTCCCAGGTGCCTCCCCCCACCACTGGCAGGTGAGTGGAGGGGAAGCAGGAGAATGGCACCTGTAAGTCATAGGGTTGTCAGGTTGCAGTCTGCATATCTATGCTGCTCTTTTAAGATTCCATCCTGCAGCAGGAGATAATGAAGTTCCAGCCGCATCCTGTTTTTCTACAGTCCTGTTTCTGCTCCTTTGCCTTAGTTCAGAGAAGTACTCCTCCTGGGTAGTTTCCACATGGAGAAGGGCTTGTGTGGTTTCCCTGTTCCTGCAGTGGCTGTTTATAAAGCACTAGCAACAAAGCCCACTGTGGGGAAAAATACAAAGGGCTCTAGAAAGGGGAGGGCAGGCAGGCATTCCCTCCTCCTCTGTCACTGATCCCAGCTGGATGAAGGCAGGGAGGAAGGGCACGGCCACCTCCTCTGCACCTGGTCCTGGCCGAGTGAAGGGGGGGGGTGGAAATTGCCACCTTCTACACTCCTGATCACAGCCAGGTGAAGGGGCACGCCTTGCTGCACGCTCTGTGCCTGATCCTCAATATGTGAGAAATTTTGACTATATATGAAGACAATATTTTGTATTTAATATATGCCTTTGACTCCTTGAATTTGTTAATTGGCAATTACTTCCTACTCGTGCGTTTTCACTGTCTAGCCATTGTCACATAGAAAAGACATCAGTTCTACATATCCTTCAATCATAGGGAAGGAAATATTGGCTGGCTTTCCCAAGTATAGGTGCTGCAGGATCTTATCCTTTGGCTTAGGCTCCATAGAGGACACATCAATGTCCAGTGATTTGGCTATATGGAGCATCTGTTCAGCATATAAGCAAAAATCAGCAGCGGATGAGACTGACCCTCCATCGTTTACTGCCTTTTGGGGGGGATTAGATGGTAAACTGGGACTCCTTTCACTCTGATAAAGTACAGGGTCCAACTCAGAAAGCTGGAAGGTCATAGAGGACTTAGGTACAGAGTGTTGGTGTTGATGTGGTTTAGTCTGTGTGATTCCTTTGGAGACAGGATCTCATCTCAAAATGACAGATCTCATCTCAAAACTTTCACTCTCACACTCTCTGTTAGATGATCAGTGGCATAGGAAGAAGGCTTGGCCCGAAGTGGCAGGAAAGACAGAGGCGCACGCTGTAGAAGAACCTCTTCGACCAGCAGCAAAAGAGGAACTGAGGGTCGGGGGCACCACCTCTCTCAGAACACAGGCTGTTTCAGCGGGAAACAGCCATTCATGCATTTGGAGAATCACTCCCTCGTGGAATAAATGCTGTATAACACCTCCTATCAGCACGACTGTGTGTGCACAGTTCCAGCAGGGATTGCACAGAAGACAGACAATGAACATTAGCTAAGAACTGGCTCTGTGAGGTAATTATTATTGTGGCACTGATCTACATAGAGGGTCATTCTTAAAATGCTTATTTAGAATGTGTAAAATAACAGGACAATATTTCAAGTCATACCTTTGTGCTTTCCAAAGGATCCTTATGGACAAACGCCTGAACGAATTCTTCAGGGCCAATGTGACTCAGTCTTTCCTTTTGCAAGAGAAAAAATGAAAAAGAAGGTATAACAGAACACCCTGAGAATAACTCACAACTGTTACTGAGTATATAATGTTCAAAATATCATAATTCAAAAAAAGACTTTAAAATGTCTTTTTAAAACCACTAGCCCATTGAGTAGCTCCTCTCAACATTATCATCATCACAGTTAATATTACAGAAGCAGGGAAAACATTCCAAATTAGACTAGGACATCTAGTTACCAGGGTAAAAATAACCTATGATGATGACATGAAAGCTCATGGAAACTTAAAAGGGAGAATGGGGCACCAATAACCATATAGAATAATAAGGCTGCCACACTAATTGTAACTGGAAAACTAAATTATTGTAAAACTGGAGTGTTTCAGACCATGTCAATTGATGAAATATTCAGAGCAGTGCAAATTAAGTAAAATAGGATATCTGGTGGAATAACTAAGCTTTTTGAAACTGCTTTTTGAATGTATATATCCCCAAACAGAGAGACATACGGTATATTATCATCAATTGACAGGTCAACTGATCACTTATTAGTTCACTGTACTTTGTAATTAGCTTAAGCCCCCTCTTTGTTACAATTCAACTTTATATTGACAAAGTGTTTTTATCTGATCAAATGCTTAAATTTATATTGAAACATTTTGAATATATTACCCTCAGTTTTTGGAAGGTGAAATAGAAAAACAAAATGTCTAGTTAATGATGGAGAGAAGGAATGATTACTTCAAAATTTCCTTGTAACAGAAGACTTCAGTGCTAGAAGAGAAGTTATCTTCATTCTCTGGGTACTAGAATTGCCAAATACCTAGAGGAAAAGGTCCTGTCCCTTTAATAGAGGCTTAATGGGATGTTATTAACCAGGTGATGCTATTTACCTGCACGCCATGAAAAATCTCAGCTGCCCATTTCCATACATTAAACATCTGTTAAGGAAGCAGGACATTTTTCTTCAGGTCTGTTGGTTATATTTTGTTCATTGATGTTTGCAACATTTTTAAAAATTCTCAATGGGAATTTTTGAAAAAAGATGTTTTACACCATTACTACTGGATGCAAAGTATAAGTCTTGTTTTCCATTTACCAGTTCCACATGTGTCAGCTGCTGGGCCAAGGTGTAGGGATCACTGCAGACATTTAATATTTCTCTTTGAATGGATGGAGGTTTACTTTTAAAAGCAACCACCTTATCTGAAACAGTTGCATTGATCTTGAGTATTCCTTCTTGTCCACGGTTTAGAGTTGCAAGCTTCTGGTTCAGTGTTTGTAGAAGCTGATTCATTTTTTTCCAATATGCCTGAAGGGAAAGACAGATAAATAAATTAAACATTACAAATCATAAGCAGGGAAAATAGGTTTTGAATGAGTATCCATATGCGAGTAGTAGTTTAGAATAATATTTCTCAACCAAACTATTCTAGAATGTCCAGTCCACTTACATTATACCTCTATATTATAGCTCTCTATCACAGTTCTGGAATCCAGCGCAAATTAGAACCACTCTACCAATGCCAGCTCAATCCACTGACCACAATATAAGTTCCATACGTGTCAATACAGAGGGAGTATGAAACCTATTTGTGTACAAGAGAGGCAGCAAGAGGAGGTAACTTAGCAGGATCTCCAGCTATGTATACAAGGATTGTTTCCTTAGAGGACTCTCTGAAAGATCCAAGCAGGTGTTCAACAGGAATAGTTTTTATTAACGGGGTAGCAAAAGCAAACATGCAGGAAATCACACATAACATACACACAGAATTAACTAGAAAACAGGGAGGAAAATCGAGAAGAGTACAGGGTTGGGTGATATTTATCAGTCTAGAAGATAGAGGACATTCATAGGGAGTAGCAGCTAAGTGATCATCACTTCGTGGCAAGAAGGAGGCGGCTCAGGCTCCCACCTCCATCTGAAGGGGTTCATAGGGTCCCAAGAACACACACTGGGCATATAGCAGGGTATTATACTGGGGAACGTACCCTGGGGCAGGATCACATCTTCTGTCCAAAAAGAATAGCTTAATGACTGTCTTTGGAGGTGAGACAATAAAATGGGAAAGGCTTGATTAAACCTTCCTGGGTGTGACTATAGGTAGAAATAGTGACTGATGACCCGCAATTAGCAAAAGGGAAGAGTTTATCAGGTCCCTGGTTAACTCTGATTAGGAAGGAGGGAGGGGGAACATCAGCAGGGTGTGGGTGATTAAGTCAGGAACTTCTGGAAGACCTTTTGTCTTTACATCTATGCACATCTCCGGGATGTGGGGCTGATAGTCAGTCTTGCCTCATTACTCACATTCTAGTAATTTTTTATCTTGAGCCAGAGTTGGGAATAGTTTGTTTAGCCAGGCAATAAGCCATGTGCTTGAAGCACACGAGGAGAGGGAGTTATGATATAGCCATATTAATAAACTTCTCTATTAGCATGAGGATATGACTTGACTGCTAACAATATATTCTGTTGGTTGAGCAACAGTTCCTCTAACAAAATGGCATTTCTGGTTGGGGAAGAGGGCAGTACAATTTTTGCCAATCCAGCCTCCTGCTGCAGACCCCCACTTTGCCCCCTACATAATCTCTGAGGTAACATTGACCAGCAGGAACACAGTTTCAGGGGCAAATAAGGCAGCAATGAGAGATGGGGAAGTTGATTTCCTCCAATGCTTAGAAGCTAATCCAGTGTATTTGTTTCTTAAGTGGCAAAAACTTGCTAATGGAATAATCATGCCTTAGTAGATACATCAAAGGAAAGTCTATTTGAAGTAGTTGGTAATCAGTTTTACCAATCAATTAACTTATGATTATATATTTCAGCATTCCAGTTGCAAGTAACTTTTTGAAATGTTTGAATGATGTTAATTTTCTTGACTAACAGTAGTTTGGAAATCACTGAATACATATTGGTAGTCTAACAAATGCATACATACTTTTTCAAGAATGTTACCTCCCTATCTATGAAAAATATGAGCCTGCCTGACACAGAGTCATCATTGGACCACCTAGCTCAGTATTGCCCACTGACAGGCAGGGGATTTCTAGATAAACAGAGAAAGGCCTTTGAGGAGGTTTGAGGAGTTGTTGTGGAAAATGCTCTCCTAAATCCTATCACAGACAGCTTTACTTTGATCTTACTGCAAATCTGAATGAAGGACACTATCAAAAAGTAGAGTAAACACTGGAGAGGATGGCATTAGGGTTGACACAAGTATTGAGACTGGTCATATCTGCAGAGTGCTCACAGAAGATGCTATCCAGCCAGCGCCAGATCCAGGTGCGTGGGTGCCCAGGGCAAACCTTGCCTGGGTGCTCCATGAGCTGTTGTGACATTATCACGCAGGGCGGGAGCCATGCCCACCTGTGCGGCAAGCCAGCCGCTCCAGCGCCCGGTGAGCCAGGGAACTGGCGGCAGCGCAGGCATGCGCTGGGGCGGCTGGCTGGCTTGCCACGTGTGCAGGACCTCCCAGCCCTGTGCTCAGCCACCCGCGTGGCAAGCCAGCTGCCCCAGTGCACGCTCTCACTGCTGACAGCTCCATGGCTCACCAGGTGCTGGGGTGGCCGGCTTGCCGCACGGCCAGCTGAGCGCAGGGCTAGGAGGCCCTCCACGCAGTTAGCGTGCCCCACTGCCCTGTGCCACCCGTGCCGCAAGCCGGCCGCCCCAGTGCACGGTGAGCCGCGCAGCTGTCGGCAGCAAGAGCGTGCACTGGGGCAGCTGGCTTGCCGCACGGGTGGCTGAGCGCAGGGCTGCGCTCAGCCTCCCAGGCAGCTGGCAGCCGCGTCTGGCGCCCCCTCTTTGGCAGCGCCGGGGGCAGGCTACCCCCCCTGCCCCCCTCGATCCAGCCCTGTATCCAGCTACATGTTGTTTATGACAAGTGGATGTATACTACCATAACAAGCTATGCATGAGTGATGTTCTGGAGTTGTGGAAAAGACTGATGGCAGAGAACATATTTGTGTTGCTAGGAAGAGGAAACAAAGATGACAAGTGACATAATGTGAAGTTTGATCCCGCGTTCCCATCAAGGAAGAAAGACTATCATGGACAGCAACTTCCACAAAAAGTACATCTACAGAAGACAAAAGAGACATCTCCCTATAATATCTCTCTTGAAAAGCAAAGACAAGAGAACAATCTTAAAGGTACACAAGAAGTCTGCTTACATAATGAAAGCTCACAGATGGAACACAGTCCAGTACTGTTGCTGAGCAAAATTATATTCAAGTTTAACAGATGCAAAAAGTCCCCAATTTCTTGCTCAGCTATTAACATACAAATAACCATACAATTTTGCTTCACAATAATAGTTCCACTGGCGCATATTCTGCTGAAACTAATATTGAATCCTATGTCTCTTTAAATACCTCGTTTGGGAACAAGAGTATGATTTTTTTAATATTTAAACAAAACATTTAATTCTCAAGCAGGAATGTAGGCTATTAACCTAAGAAGTCCAAACTCAAATAATAAATACTGGGTACTTCAAGAGTATGAGCCAAACGGCCAAAAAAAGTTTGTTGAAGTAATTAATCAACTGGCGTGACCCTATACAATGTGCGTGTGTGTGTGTTTTTAAATGCATCTTATGAATCTGCCACAGATCCTTGCTATCATCATTATTACCAACATCCTGTCATTCAGACATTAAATAAGTAAGAAAATAGAAATGATCCTCTGTAGAGACATAACGCTGGTCTTGTACAAACCATGGTTTAGAAACTGGGAGAGATAAACATGGGGAAGAGCTGCCTTTCTTTCATCCTTTGCAAACACTGATGACGATGGAGTCAGTGGGAGCCTATATACGGTGGTGCTTAGAGAGATAAATGTGTACTGCATTCCAGTTCTGCCCTGCTATGGATTCAGTATATGGCTTCATGCAGGCCAATCCCTTTCAGCCTTCGTTTTCCATCTGTAAAATGGAAACAAAATATACTTACCTTGCAGAAAAACATTGGTTGGTGTAATCCAACTTCAGAAAGGATTTTTTCACCCCTTTTTACTACCTCTGAACACCTAAATGTTATTTCACAGCACTAAAGCATGCAATCCATGTCTGTGCAGCCATGGAAAGTTTCTCCATTAATACCACCAAATTCTTATTTGTATCTGACAAAGTGAGCTTGATTCATAAAAGCTTATATCCTGGAAAATTGTATTAGTTTCTAAGGTGCTATTGGAACCAAGTTTTGTTCTGTTACTAAAGATCAACATGTCTAACCACATGAAAAAAATTAAAAACAGTGCAAAGTAAAGTATCAGACATGATATGTCAAGTAATGAAAAAAATTAATTACAAAAGTACAAAACAACGCAGGAAGAGCAGGATAATACATAGAATAAATAGCTAATATACAGGTACAAGAGTGACACAGACTTCAGTCCTGGGTCAAATCCACATTCCTCATTCTAAGTCGCATGTTCCCCGCATTCCCCACGCAATCCCGAGTGCCGGTCACATTACCTCATTAAACAGACGCATTTCATTCGCATTTCTCCCGAATATGTGGTCACAGGTTTTCAACGGGAGTTTCACGGTGGCCATGAATGGGCCAATGTGCAATTTACACGGTTTTTTAAAAAACCACTCCCCTTCCTGTCTCTCCGGCCGTTCCGGGAGTTCCTATTGGCTGATTCAACTTGCAAGTGCTCCGTAGTCTGCAAAAGACTGTTTTTGACTTCATAGCATTGGATTTATTGATTATGCTGTTTCTAAATCAAATCTGGTAGTTTGAAAAATCATTTTGGGGTGAATCCATCCTCAGAACAGACTCACGAAACTTCCTTTTTAACTGTTTTTTATTTTTTTTATTTTATATTACTGTAATATCGAAATTACAAATTATCGAAATAATGACACTCCAAGGAAGTGAAACTTCAGTAAAATTCAGGCACTGAACTGTCCTGCATAGGAAATGCCCACGAAAGCTTCCCACATGCTTCCAAATTTCCAAAAAAGAAACGGGAGAGAGCCATCAGTGCTGTCAGTGGGGGAAAGAGAGGCATCATTATCTTCAATGATGTTTCTTTATAAGGCAAGATCGAAATAACGGAAAAGTGTGCTCAAAAAATTTTTAAAAAAATGGGCGGGAAAAAAGGTCCGGCCCAAAAAAGCGGTTTTCGAGCGGCCGTGTGACTGGAGGGACGCGCGAGAAAGACGGATTGGAAGCAGGAATGTAAACGAAGAGGAAAAAATTGCGGATTGGAGGCAAACGGAAGATATCCGATAAACATGCGGGTAATGGGTGAATGTGGATTCGACCCTGTTCTGTTTATAAAATATTGAAATGAAGCCTTTTAAAGAAAATAGATAATGGGCAGGTTTACTTAGGTGAACACTTAGGCAGGATTATTTCTACAGAATAAAATATCGATATAATTCAGACATAAGTCTTATTATAGAAGGACTATATAGGTAAATGCCTTTCTTCATTGCTTTGTTAAAAGCATAATTTTTAATATAATTTCACTCTTCTATGGTTGTTTTGGATTTTCCGGGCTGTATAGCCGTGGTCTTGGCATTGTAGTTCCTGACATTTCGCCAGCAGCAGTGCCTGGCATCTTCAGAGGTGTAGCACCAAAAGACAGAGATCTCTCAGTGTCACAGTGTGGAAAAGAAGTCGGCAGGTAATTTATATCTACTCAAGAAGGTAGGGTTGGGCTGAGTCATCCTGTAAGTTTCCCAGAGTGTGGAATGCTAATGGAGGGAGGCTTCACTGTATCCTGAGGAGGTTCTTTTGCATAAGGATTGGTGCTTGATATGCTAATCTTCTCTGCAGGGCTATTGTCCAGTATAGAGTATTTTGTTAGCCTGGTGTTTTTCAGGACTGGAAACCATGTTCTATTCATTCTTAAGGTCTCTTCTTTCCTGTTGAAATTGTGCTTATGCTTATAAATTTCAATGGCTTCCCTGTGCAATCTGACGAAGTAGTTGGAAGTGTTGTCCAGTATTTTAGTGTCCTGGAATAGGATACTGTGTCCTGTTTGAGTTAGGCTATGTTCAGCCACTGCTGATTTTTCCAGATGGCCAAGTCTGCAGTGTCTTTCATGTTCTTTTATTCTTGTCTGGATGCTATGCTGTGTGGTCCCGATGTAAACTTGTCCACAGCTGCAGGGTATGCGGTATACTCCTGCAGAGGTGAGGGGGTCTCTACTGTCTTTTGCTGATCGTAGCATCTGTTGTATTTTTCTGGTGGGTCTGAATACTGCTTGAAGGTTGTGCTTTTTCATAAGCTTTCCCATCTGATCAGTGATTCCTTTGATATATGGCAAAAACACTTTTCCTGTGGGAAACTGTTTTTCCTTGGTTGTTTGATTTATCCTTGGTTTAATTGCTCTTCTGATTTCATTTCTGGAGTAGCCATTTGCTTGAAGTACGTGGTTTAGATGATTAGTTTCCTCGTTGAGAAAGTGCAGTTCACATATCCGTCTTGCATGGTCTACTAATGTTTTTATTATACCTCTTAAGCCTTCGACAATACATCACTCTTCTATGTCCACTTAGGACAGCTTTGAAAATTACCATTCAGGGCCCTACAAACTTATATGTTCAAAGAAGTTCTTGTCTGGACAAAGTCCCAAATGACTCTAACTGTAAAGTTTCTAAGCTGTCACTGACTCAGAAGTCCTGCCGAGCCATATATACTCAAGCAGACAACAGACAAAAAGGCACAACGAGAGCTGAATTACCCAAGAAACTAGAAAGCTGCCTTTAATAGAGGAAAACTTTCATGATTTGGAAAAATGCATCGGTCAACTTTCTGAGGCTTGGACCAATGTAATGCAAATGCCCCAGAGACAGTAAGGGCGAGGCTGTTGAAAAGCCAGTCTAATCTGAGGGGTTTTTTTTATTCCAAAGAAAACGCATTAAAAAAAGATTAATTAATCATGGATTGAAAGAATTTGTAAATTGGATCTTCCTGGAGGTGTTTGACTAGTTCTGGGGCTTATTCATGGGCAGATCATGGCTGTTGGATGCTACCGGTGAAATTCTATGCAGTTACACCCTTCTAAGCCTGTTGACTTCAATGGACTTAAAAGAGTGTAGCTCTGCTTAGAACTACTGTGAAAGTTCTGCTACCCTCACCTCATCACATGGAGCTATCCGGTGGATAATATCTTTCAAACAGCCAACCATTCTCTCTTCTTGAAAGTCATATGGAAATGTTTCTGTCCATTCTGTCAATAACTGTAGAATTTTGGGTCCAAATTTTCTGATCCGGGCCTGCAAGTAGAAAACAAAATTGATAGATGAAAACTTCAGAACAGTCAGTTCGCACACACTAACTGTAAGCTCCAGTGAATTTCTCCTGAAGCCAAAGGTTGAATGGTAGCACTTATACAGTACCAACAAAGATCATCTATTTACATTGAGTTTAACGTGCATCACAAATAACCTTAGTTGCTTTAAAACAATTCATATGCAACAAAAACCTGGATGACAACAGAGAGTTTCCTTGCCTTATTCTGTGGACTAAAAGCAAAGTTTTATTACATACTGAAGTGGCTTCCTCTTTCAACAAAATTAGACAAAATGCTTATTTTAACTTTTTTCAAACAACTGGTTTGTTTATTGTTTAATTGTTACAGATGTAGCATTAAGGGGTGGGTGGGGAGGGGCGGGACAAGATGGCAGAAAAACGCCAGGCACAGATTGGAGTTAAGAAGGGCAACAACTGTATTGGTACATAGTTTATGGAACATTAGCACAGCACAGGATGTGGATCCCAGCATTAAATGACCTGCCTGTTAGCCAATGACCCTGCCTGCCCCTTAGACTGCCTACTGAGGGGGGAAACCAGGGGAAGACAGTTAGCCAGATGTCACATGGGTGCACACCTCTGTGTGGATCCCCTGCCACGTGGGAATGAGGATATCCCAATGGGCACCTAGCTGGTCATGAACCTGCCCTGCCTCACTCCCAAGATCCCTTAACAGGATCCCCTGAGTGGGGAAATTAGGCTCACAGGCGCTGTCTCCCCACAAAAGGATATGTGCCCAATGCCAAAACCACCCTACCTCAAGTTATGATAAGGAAGAAATTAACAAACACAAACTCCACACAAGGTGGCTAAGATGCCAGTTCCAAATAAAGGGAAGGCTGAATGGGGAAGCAGGCTATGAGAGAACTGATGTCACACCCAGCCAGCTCCTCCCTAAACCCCCTGGCAGTGGACGAGGGAAAACTACACCAACCAGGTCTGTTGCCTGAGCAGGCAGGCCGGCATGTCTTGATTGGCCGGCTGGGGGCTTGAATGGGCTGAGGACCATTGGGAGCCGCTTGGCTCCAAAGGTGGCCACCATGTGCCATGCCCCCCTTCCCACCCTGTGGCCCTCAACAAAGGCCATAGGTGAGTCTGTGGCCAGGATTATTCAAGCTGCTTGTGACCATTACAAGATAGCAACTGAAAACCTATAAATTATCATATGTGGCATATGTGGAAGAGGCAGCATGGGACTCTCCACTTCCTCTCCCATTTCTCTTTTTCTCTCCATATACTATTATAAACCCAAAGATAAGTTCTTGGTTTGGGGCAGAGAAGAAATGGAAATATATCACATATGCCTTTACTTCCCTTATTTCAACACAAGGTCATGTATAATGAAGGCTCCCGGCCTTCTGTTTCTTTATCACACTCTGAACAAGAAAGCTTTGTAGGGAAAGATTATTGGAATCAGGCATTATACTAGAAATATGCCTGTCATCATGACAAGTGTGGCAGTGTATCGAATTACAGACATAAAAAGGTAAAAAGCAAAACCATCACACTAATATCCATACAAAACCTTCAGCAGACAGTAGCAGGCAAGGGAATAGAAGGCTCCCATTAAAGATTTCTGTGGGGTATATTAAAAGGCTCTGGAAAATTAAATCATCTTCATCGGACACCTGAAAGCTTGCTACCTGGTGAGCTTCCATATGAAGTTAATTACAAATCTAGTTATCCCAACAGAAAAGTCCCTGTATTTGGTGTTTATCCATCTTGCTTCTGCCAGTGGCAGCAGATAGAGTAGGGTATCTGAGAACCCTCTTAACTAGTTGCCAGGTTCATGTAGAAAAAGATGGTCTTTCAGGAGGCCTGGCCTCACACTATGAACACAGTAGACATATTTATGTTCCAGCAGCTGACTAATGAAAAAAAAGGTTCTTCTGAAAACAGTGTCTTCCATAGCTGACTAAAAACAGTTGAATTAAGAACTAATTAATGAATCTGCTGGTGGTCATAGCAGACTGAATATTTTTATGCAAGTTTAGTACCTTGCTGAGCTAAATATAAGGTATTTTTCACAAAATTTGAAAATTCAGCCCACACAGCAAATTATCACTCTTAATTCTAGTCCTCGTTTTCAGTGGTGGAATTGACAGATGGAATACAGAATCTTCTTTCTTCCACTATATGGTCAAAGGGGTATCAAGAGATGTTATCAATGCATGCTGATATTCTAACAAAAGTTGTGGCAGTAATGAATGGCCTAATATCCATTTTAACCCAGTTTCCAACATGTGTTTGCAGCTGCATTTTTTTTAAAAGTCACTCTACTGGTACCTGCAAAATCTGAAGATGTGAAGAGAAGTAACAGATGAAGTGTGTGCTGTATCTTACATGACACAATTGGGGTGAGGGGGGGTAGGTGTTGCTGAAAGCTACAGTAGTCTCTCCCACAATGTTAAGATTCAAAGGGATGAGCAAAGGAAGCGATAACAATGTAATTTTGTTGTGTCTTGTCAGGAAGTCATAAACTAGGCATAACACCAAAAAATTGGTCTTGTGTGCTAGATATACAGTGGTGTTATATATTTTGCCTAAGGGACTGGGCTAAATGTCATGGTGCATAGCTATGCAAACATTATTTAGTACAGACATAGAAGGCTAATGGATAACTTCATTATGCTGTCGGGAGTTGATAATGATAGCTAAAACAGTTTCAAGCTGTACCCAAGGCAAAGGGGAGATGCATTAAATAAATCCAAGAGTGTAGCTTTGCTGACATCTGCTATTGACAGTGCACAGTTTAAAACCTAGCACCCTGTAGGCTTCTGCAAAGCCTTAAAAGAAATGACAAGGAAATCACCTGGGAAGACTGAGTTGCTAGAATAGGAAAGGAGAAGGGGATTTGAAGTGACTGCTACATCCTGCGCCTGGAGCTTTGCTCTTGGGCACTGAATGTTCTATTAGAATGTGACTCTGCCAAACTCTCAGTATCAACAAAAACCCCAGGGGTGTGGATACACACAGATGGCAAGGAATCAAAAGGGAAGATATACCAGGAGTCAAATCCACTCTAGCACTGTCAGTTCCTTGCAAGCATGACAAAACCCTTCATGCTGTCAACAGTACTAACCTTATCCAGCACTGGGTCATCCAGCTGCTGTTGCTCAATGCACTTGTGGCAAACACGAGAGAGAAGTTCGTGAGGTTCAATGAAGAGTCGTGAACTGAGCAGGAATGTAAAGATATAGGCCTTCTGGGAAAGAAACAGGCAAGCTTAGTTGATGATCACTGAGCAAGAACAGAAAATACCTCTCTTCTCTTTTTCAGCAGCAGAAAAGCTGTCTGGATCCAACCCCTAATGTACAAATCCAGGAATTAAAGGAACTCTCTAGTTAGGCTATGCAAAGCACAAAGTTTTACAACTGCTGATACTGAAAGAACTTTACACATGAACAAAACAGACTGTTTTCCATGAGACTGCAATGAATCTCATTATGATTCATTATGATTTTTTCATTCATTATGATTTTTTCTTCCTGACCCCTTTCCTTCATGGAATGAGCTTATCAGATACTTGGAGCATCCTCCTTGACATTTGACTCACACCCATATGATTAATGGAGTTTTTTTCTCTCTCTATGGAAGAGGGGTTAATCCTTCTCTTCCAGTGAGCCCCATCCCAGGTAGAAATCCCATTTCATGATTGGCTCTGGCCACCTTTCAGCAGGATGTCATATCCCAGTCTCATGCAATGGGGACGCACTTTGGAAAATCCATAAAGCAATCCATGCAGGGAGCTCAGGAGTGCACAATGGGTTTTCCTGGACTTGCTCAGCAGTGGTGGGGTGCTGATGTTTGAGTGTGTGTCCTTCCCTCATATTGGGGAGTGTGAGCCATGTAATTTGGATCTAAGGGATGGATTGTGAAGCCTGCAAGTGAACTAAGGATGAGCTCAGTTGAGTTTCATTGTGGAATTTCTGTAGCTATCTTTGAAACAGTTTTGCCTAAAGTTTTACTTTTAACCAAACTCTGTTGTTTTCCTGTTGCTGAGGGCAAGGGCACAGTTGCTGTTCTCTCACACTTCCAGAGCAAGCTAACCCACCGATCTGTGCCTTTGAGCATCTGTACAGAGCTTCCCATTGCTTTTGGGTAAGCTGTAATCACTCTTGCCTTGATTATGTACGTGAGCTTTCCATTGCACCCTCTTCAAACCTTTTGCTTATTTCTGCCATAAATGTAGTGTCTTAATAAAAGTTTCAGGACTCTTCTTGGGGCAGTTAATATCTTTGATGCACCTTCTAGACTAGGCAGTACTTTGCTCATGATAAAGTAAATGCTGCTAGGTGAAAGGAAAAACAGTGTTTCATACCTGTAACTGTTGTTCATCTAGGTCTTCCGTGCAGGCACACATGGGACTGCGCACGCGCAGGTCTGCCGACCGGAGATTTTTACAGCTCAGAACCACTAGGGGGCGCCTCCGCCTCCTAACACACATGTGCGGCCGTCTTTTCCCGCCGAAAATGGCTCCTAAGAGGCGGGGCGCCCCCAACATACCTTCAGGTCCTCTTTCACCGCCAACTACAAGGTAAGTACCAAGAGAATTAGCGGGGAAGGAGGGAGGGTATGTGTGCCTGCACGGAAGACCTAGATGAACAACAGTTACAGGTATGAAACACTGTTTTTCATCTGCGGTCTTCCTGTGCAGTCCCACATGGGAGATTACAAAGCTTAAATACCTGGGTGGTAGGCACAGATGCATCATCACAGGAAGATTGATTGTAGGACTGCTGTACCCACTATCATTTCCTTCCTGTCTAGGACTTCCAGAGCGTAATGCCTGACAAATGTGTTCGCAGAAGCCCAAGTCACAGCTTTTCAGATGTCTTGCAAAGGGACACCTCTCAGGAGGGCTGCCGAAGATGCTTGAGACCTAGTGGAGTGAGCATGTATCTCCAGGGGACAAGGTAGATTAGCACATTTATAACTTAACAAAATAGCTTGCACCACCCAGCGGGCCAAAGTCTGAGAATTGGCTCTCATCCCCTTTTTTTGGGCCCGCAAAACAAACAAAAAGATGAGAGTCCTTCTGGAAGGGCTTCACCCTATCCAAATAAAAAAGGAGAGCCCTACGAACATCTAAGGTATGAAGAAATCTCTCAGCCTCAGATGCATAATCCTTAAAGAACACAGGTAAAGAAATTTCCTGTGATAAGTGGAATTTTGACACCACCTTGGGCAAAAACTCTATCTTTGTTCTTAGGACCACTTTATCAGGGTGAATACTCAAATAAGGAGGGTCACAGGAAAGAGCTGCCAATTCACCCACCCGTCTGGCAGACGTGACAGCTACGAGAAAAGCCACCTTAAATGAAAGTAAATTTAGAGGGCAAGTAGCCAATGGCTCAAAGGGCTTGGAAAGGAGTTTAGCCAAAACCAGAGGTAGCGACCACTGAAGGACTAACACCCGCACCGGGGGGAACAAGTTATTAAGTCCCTTCAAAAACAATTTAGACGTATAGTGGGAAAAAACAGTCCTTCGATCAACTGGAGGATGAAAGGCCGAGATTGCAGCCATGTATACTTTAACAGAGGAATTGGACAGGCCAGATTGTTTAAGTCCCCACAAAAAGTCCAGGACATCAGAGAGGGAGGAGGCCAAGGGATCGATCCCTCTACCCTCACATCATTCAGTAAATTTGTTCCATTTCAGGGAGTATGACTGTCGAGTGGACAAGCAATGGGCATTTTGGAGAACGTGCATCACTCCCTCAGAGAAACCCCATCCTGAAGAATCAGCCATGCCATCAGTCTGAGTGTATGTACTCTGTGATGGAGCACCCCCCCCCCCGAAAGGACAGTAGATCCGGTCGATCTGGAAACCGATGCATTCGACTGTGCAGTCTCAGAAGGGCATGAAACCACGGCTGCCATGGCCAGTAAGGGGTAATCAGTATGGCTGAAGCTTTGTCCATCTGGATCTTGGATATTACCCTGGCTAATAGTGGGAACCGGGGAAACATGTAGAGAAGGCGACCTGACCAAGTTAACTGAAATGCGTCCCCAAGAGATTCGAGGCCAACGCTTCCTCTGGAACAATAGTGGGGAGTCTTGTAGTTCTCCTCCAAGGCGAAAAGGTCTAATTCTGGGGTCCCCCATTCTAAAAAGACAGGACGCAAATACGTGTCGTGAAGAGACCACTCGTGGGTGTCACCCCCTGTCTGCTAAGACAATCAGCTGTGACATTGTCTACACCCGGTATATGAACTGCTATTAGCCAAACAGAGTGGTCAATGGCCCAAGTCCAAATCTTCATTGCCTCTTCGCATAAGGTCCGAGACATTGTGCCCCCTTGCTTATTTAAATAAAACATAATTGTGGTGTTATCTGTAAGGATTTGTGCTGTCTTATTGTGTATCAAATTAGAAAAAGAAATTAGGGCATAGTAAACTGCACACAATTCAAGGAGGTTAATGTGTTCCTCACACTCCGATTCATCCCACAAGCCATGAGCATATAAGCCCCGACAGTGAGCACCCCACCCAAGGGTAGAGGCATCAGTAGTGATTGAAAGGTCTGGTTGCTTATAGACAAACCCTACACCCCCCAAGAAGGTTAGAATCTTGTAACCACCATTCCAGAGACAAAAGAACCTTGCGAGGAATACTAAGTTTCCTCCGTTGGGAGTCTCTCTCAGGGAAAAAAGTTGAAGCGGTCTCATTTTAAGTCTCGCTAGGGATATCACTGCCGTAGTGGCGGCCATATAGCCCAAAAGTACTTGAATAAGCCTGGCCGGTTGGAACCTGCACCTCTTAAACTTTCTGATAAGAGCCTTAATCTTAACAGCCCTGTCTAAGGGCAAAAACCCCGCATCCTGGGAACCATCAATAATGGCTCCAATGAATTGGATGACCTTAGTAGGGATAAGCTTTGATTTCTTTTGGTTCACAAATCACCCCAACTTTAAGCAGGTAGTCAACGTGACCGAAATCTGATGGGTTACATCCTCTTCTGACTGCCCAACAACCAGCCAGTCATCAAGATAGGGAAAAATACAGCAGCCCTGAGTTCTAAGGAAGGCAATCACCACTGCTACACACTTAGTGAATACTCTGCGGGCCGTGGACAACCCAAACGGAAGGACACGGTACTGGAAAATTCGAGTACCATAGGTGAAACGAAGAAACTTCCTATGCTCAGGGAAAGTTGAGATGTGGAAGTAGGCATCTTTAAGGTCTAATACCCCAAACCACAAACTAGAGGGTAGCAGGGTCAAGACCATTTGCAGAGTGGTCATTTTGAATTTTTGAACCTTTATAGACTTGTTCAATTTTCGGAGATCCAGGATGGGGCGAAGACCCCCATCCTTCTTGTCTACCCCAAAAAGGTTAGAATAAAAACCAAGGGAGGAAGAAGAAGAAGAAGAAGACACTTCTTCAATAGCCCCCTTCAACAATAATGCTGATAACGCTGAAACCACCCCCGGTTGGGGTGTCTGGGAAGAAAAAACAGGGAGCAAGAGACCAGGCCACTGAACAAACTCAATTTTATATCCAACATTAATCACTTGTAACACCCAAACGTCTGAGGTAATGTTACACCATTCAGCAAAGAAGAAAGACAGCCTGTCCCCAAAGTAGGGGTCAGGTCCCTGTGATTGTCAGAATTGCTTCTGTGCATGTCCCGAATCCTTGGGTTGATGTTGATTATTGTTTTGCCTATTCTTATTGCCCTGCCTCCTCCTCTGGAAGGTAGATTGCAGGCTCTGGTACTGACGTTGAGATTGGAACCCGTACCCATAATAAGGGTGGTAGCGTTGTTGACGGTTCCTGTTGTAGGACCTGTATTGAGGGCGACCAGACTGGTGTTGACGTACCACGCCATAAGATCGAGCCGTCAGTCTGTCTTTACGCTTCTTTGACAGGTATTCATCTGTTCTATCGGAGAACAGGTTTTGTCCTTCAAAAGGGAGATCTTCCACTTTAGCCCGTGTCTCCATGGGTAAGGCAGTGGTCCTCAGCCAAGCGAACCTCCTCAATACGAGAGCAGATAGGAGTGCCCTGGCAGAAGTGTCAGCAATTATTCCTGCTCACCATGATTTGGTGATGTGACAATCGAACAGCCTCTTCCTGAATAACTCTAAGGAAGACCCGTTGGTCCTCCGGCAGTTGAGGCACAAACGTGGCTACCTTCGTCCATAACAGTAATTGGTAGGCAGCCATCATTGCGGCATAATTGGCTATTTTAATGCGAAATGCAGTTGATGTATAGACCTTTCTGGCCAGGGAGTCGATCTTTCTATTGTCTTTATCCGACGGGACCGATAAAGAGCCTTGTTTGGGTTTCGCCTGCATATCTTCTGTCACAAGAGAGGACGGAGGTGGGTGAAGAGAGAGGAACGGACACTGTTCGTCCTTGACCCTGTACAGATTTTCAATCTTCTTGTTAGTAGCAGGGGTCGAAGCAGGTTTTAGGTTCAAACCAGACAGAAGTTCCACGAAGCCTTCAATCATTGGAAAGGCAATTGTCGGAGTCGACCCAGCATACATATGTTTTAGGATCTTATCCTTCGATTGTGGTTCCGAGGAAGCCACCTTGATCTCAAGAGCCCTTGCCATCCTTTGAAGAAGCTCGTTGTAGGCGCGAAAATCTTCCGTCGGGGATGCTTCCTCCGACGGTCCAATCACTCCATCCAGCGACTCCGATGGAGGGGAATCATAAGATTTACCATAGGGAAGGTAATCATCATATTCGGTGTCAGAAAAGCCCGGGGTCCGTCTGGATCCCCCCTGGAAGCAGGCATGCAAGGACGGCGAGCGAGAGCGCCTCCTGGTTCCACGGTCGGAACCATAAGATCCTTCTCTGTAATAACGACGTCTAGTCGAGTAAGAACTGTATCTGTCGGAGCGGCGAGATCTCGAATGGCCTCTGTCTGACTGAGAAGAGCGTGAAGACCATGAATCACGAGAAGGCGAGTGGGGTATCCCCGATGGAGTCGGAAGTTTCTCGATCATAATTACATCAGATTCCTGGGACCTCTCGGATGCCGGGGTTCTCCTAGGGGAAGCCGCGTCCCCGGATCCACGATGGCCTTTTGAGGTGAGTTTGGATTCAGAAGCACTCTGTTGACCTTGCTGAGGGGTGATAACACTCTCTAAAACTTGTCTGTCCGATTTAGAAGACAGATTCTTTCTCTTCTTTTTCTTTTTCTTTTCCAGATTGGCCTCCACCGAATCCGATGGATGCTTCGGATCTGAGGATTTACGCAAAGTGTTGTGACAGTCCAATATTGATCCACTCCGAGAAGTTCTCGGTTCTGATGGAGCTATGGAGCTTTCTCTCCTAGTCTGATCACCTGACACGGAGCCAGATGGTTCCGAAGCAGGTCTCAACCCCAAAATCGGATCCGATGGAGTGGGAGTAGTCGGGTTCAAGGTGCTCCGCGGGCTCAAGGGTCTTTGAACAGTCGAAGCGGGAGACTGGCGGGGATGTGGCAACTTCTCCGAAGATTTTGAAGTCGGAGTGGTGGATTTTTCCAGCGCGGGGGATTTGCCCTGTACAGGAGGGTCAGTAACCGCCATCGTGTGCCGCTATAAATACGCTTGAAGCCTCCCCGATCTTTCTGCCCTGGCCTTCGGAGTGAAAGTACTTACATGCCTGCGGGTTGTGGGTTTCTCCCAAACAATACAGGCACTCAGAATGACCGTCTGATTTGGTCATTTTGCGATCGCAAGTGGAACATCATTTGAATAATGCTGTGTCCGACATCTTCTGGAATTCGAAGAAAAAAAATGCTTTCTGAAGAGCAGAGCCAGCAAGAACCTCCCAAGTTGGCGGCAAAAGAGGAACTGAGGGTATGTTGGAGGCGCCCCGCCTTTTAGGAGCCATTTTCAGCGAGAAAAGATGGCCGCGCATGCACGTTAGGAGGCAGAGGCGCCCCCTAGTGGTTCTGAGCTGTAAAAATCTCCGAAGTCGGCAGGCCTGCGCGTGCGCAGTCCCATGTGGGACTGCAAAGGAAGACCACAGATGAACCTCCAGTTTCATTCAAGGCATTATCTTCCCAAATAACCAGAGGTGGTGGCAATGGATCACCACACCCTAGAGTTGCCAGCCTCCAGGTGGTGGCTGGAGATCTCCCAGAATTACAACTGATCACCAGGTGACAGAGATCAGTTCCCCTGGAGAAAATGGCTGCTTTGCAGGGTAAACTCTATGGCATTATACCTTTCTGAGGCCCCTCCCCTCCACAAACCCAGCCGTTTCCAGTAGGGTTGCCAGTTCTAAGTTGGGAAATTCCTGGAGATCTGGGGGCGGGGGAGGGTGAAACCTGTAGAAAGTGGGGTTTGGGGAGGAAAGGACCTTGACATGGCATAATTCCATAGAGTCCACCCCCTCAAAGTAGCCATTTTCTCCAGTTGAACTGATCTCTGTGGCTTGGAGACCAGTTGCAGTTCTGGGAGATCTCCAGCCACTACCTGGAGGCTGGCAACCCTAGTCTCCAGGCTCCACCTCCCCCCAAATCTCCAGGAATTTCCCAACCTGGACCTGGCAACCCTACCACACCCAATTCATCCAGGGTTAATTAAGATGTGCAGAAGACAGTAGAGGGAGTTTGTCAGTCTTTTGCCCCCGTAAGGGCCCCCCCCAGCCAGAACCCCTTACTCCAACAATCTTCTGGCACATAGGAACCTGTGATCTGTCTGTCAACTTAAGCAATACTTTTTATATACAAAAAGTAAACTGAGTAACTCTTGCTGAGTTATGCCTATGTCCAGTATCTCTGCAGCCAACGGAACAGTACCATTGCCAAATGGTGAATGCACTGGAACATGGGCAGCTATGCTCTTTCAACATCTTAGACCTGCAAAGAAAAAAGTCCTATAAAATGAAGAATGCCCTTTAGCTTCTGAAGCAGCAGACAAATTAACAGATTAGAACATTCTGACATATTTATTGAATCCGTGGTTTTTTTCTCACATCATTCACAGAGAAAAAAGCCTACTGTATGTAGGTAGCAGATGTCACTGTTATGAGCCTGGGTCTAGTGAGGCCTAGTAGCTCTGGGGAACCCTGCACTAAAGTGACTGCAGGGCCTACATTTCCCAGGTTACCTTTAGTCCCTGTGACTGGGAAAGAGAGGATTTGGAGGGGAAACTTGCACCAACAGAAAAGTAGAGGGAAATGGATGACTTCCGGTTTGGGATCCATGGAGGTCTAACGCAGCTCCAATAGTGGAGCTGACCGGGCTGCCGTTTCCAGTGGCCGGTGGGGCAAATTCAGCCCGCGGCCACCTGCTCCCAGGCGGGGAACAGGCAAAGAACAATCAAGTACCTCAGGGCGTGTCGATCTCGGGCGAGGGGGGTTCTGCGCTAAGGATTCTCTCTCGTCCCTTGAGGTCCCACCCTAAGACAGGTCGGCATAAATCTCTGCGGCAGATCCGGGGCCAGTGCGACTGGCATAAGATCTTCATGCCCAAGCATCAGTAGGGGAAATTAATTTCGGAAGAAAATTTGGAATCGAAGCAGTGATTACAACCCAGAAAGACGTGTGAAAAGGTAAAGATCACTATCTCTCAAACTGGGACAGACTGTTTAAAGTAATGAGGCTTTAAAGTGAACTTTTAAACTGCAACAGTTGGACTATATTGAGAAAAAGATCTGGCAAGAATTTGATTAGAAAAAGGACTAAGTTAAAGAAAGTTATTGAAGAAAATAGATAATTGTTTACCATACCTGTGGTTATAAAGTGATAGCAAGCTGTGAGAAAACTTCTACCATCGCGAGAGCTGCAGTGGAGAGTCGGCAAACAGGAAGTGTGTAACAGCGATAGAGGTGCCTGTGAGAGAAGGTCCCCATCGAAGGACAGGAAGAAGGGAATCGCCATTTTTGAAAAGGGAAGGGCATTGACTTCAATAGGAGCGGAAGTAGGATATCTTGGATTATAAAAAGACTATAGAAAAACCATAGAGAAAAGACGCCCGGCATTTTGGATTTTGTAAGTGTCTCTTGTTTATTTTAAGAACCGGGACATTTAAATTATTTCAAAGGGACATCAATTTAGACGCCACGGAGCTAAGGAAACGTGCAGACTCGTGGGAGCGAGGTAAATCAAGCCCCACGATGTCGAAGAAAGAGTGGCAAACAGCTATTGAGAATTTGGATAAAAAATTCCTGGAAATGTTAAAGGAACTGAAGGAGACAAAACAGGAGTTGGTGAGAGAAGTTAAAGATGTTAAAGAGACAGTAAAAAACGAATTGGCAGAGGTGAAGAAGGGAATGGAAACAATACAAACCGATTTACAGGCAGCGCAGCAGAAAGTTAATGTTGTGGAAAAAGCGATGGAGAATCTTACAGAGACGCAACGAACAGATATGAGAGTGATAAGGGGGAGAATGGCGGTTGCGGAGAGTAAATATATGGAGAAACAGCTGAGGTTTCGAGGTTTGCCGGAAATAGAGACAAAGACAGCACAAGAACAGGTGACTGAAGTGTTAGCTGAATACCTGGGAAAGGAGGAGGAGGAAGTTGTGGCTATCCTGGATGTTGCGTACCGAATAAACTCCAGATTCGCGGCCCAGAGGAAATTACCAAGGGACGTGATTGTGCAATTCACGACAAGGAATATAAGAGAAATGATAGTGAGTAAACAGTTTCAAGATCCATTGGTAGTCGATGGCAAGACGATTATCATCATGAAGGAGCTACCCAGATCGGTGTTGCTTGATCGGAAAAAATATAAAGTGCTTGTGCAGAATTTGAAGGATATGAAAATAAGATATAGATGGGAATTACCGGAAGGGATATCTTTTGAATTTGGAGGAATGAAAAAGCGCATCAGATCTGAATTTGAGATGGAAAAGTTTATGAGGGACAATGAAAAGGACTTACCAACAACAAGGCTATGAATATGGAGTGTAAAGTTCTATCTTGGAATGTAAATGGACTTAATTCACCCAAAAAGAGAAAAAGTACTTTCCACTGGCTAGTAAAACAAAAATGTGACATTGTATGTTTGCAAGAGACCCATATCAGAAATCAGGATGTAAAATATCTCAAAGTGAGTAAGTTGGGCATTGATTTTGTAGCGGCCTCAAAAAAGAAAAAAAAGGGAGTGGTACTATATATTAAAGAGGAGCTACAGCCAAAATTAATGATTAGAGATGTGGAAGCCAGATTTATAGCAGTGGAATGTACATGGAATTTTTAAAAAGTGTTGGTTATCGGAATTTACGCACCAAACGGTGCTAAAGAAAGCTTCTTTGAGGATTTAAGGAAGCAACTAGATGAACTTACATATGATCAGATAATCCTTGCAGGAGACTTCAATGGAATTACAAATTTGGAACAGGACAAAAAATCAGTAACTGCACAAAAGAAAAGAGGACTTTTGCCAAAGACGTTCTTTGCATTAGTGCAGCAGGAAACTTTGGAAGATGTATGGAGAACGCGGAATCCCACAAGTAGACAGTATACATTTTTCTCCGCAAGACACTCTACTCTATCACGTATTGATATGATCTGGGCCTCAAAGGATTTAGTGCTTTGGACTAAGGATGTTGAAATAATGCCTATGGTAGGCTCAGATCATAATCCAATTATGTGGAAGTTCGGGAAAAGAAATAAGAGGAAAGGATGGAGAATAAATGAGGATTTGCTACAGGAGGGAGAAAATATGGAGATGCTGAGAAGGGAAACTAAGTTCTTCATACAACATAATATGAATCGAGAAGTACCAACCAATAAGGTCTGGGATGCATATAAAGCAGTGATTAGAGGCATACTAATGGATTTAAATGGAAGAGCACGAAAGAAACGAGAGGAGAAGAGACAGGAGATTATGGAGAAAATAAAAGCCAAAGAAATACAACTAAAGAAAAGACCAGGTAAGAAGAAAATTTATCAGGATATTAAAATTTTACAAGAGCAGTTGACGGCAATGAACAATAGAGAATTGGAATGGAATTTGAAAAGAATGAATCAAAAGTCGTTTGAAGGTGCAAATAAACCTGGGAAATATTTGGCATGGCAACTGAAGAAGAGAAAAGAAAAAAAGATAATAAATAAAATATGTGAGGACAATAAAGTGCATCTGGAACAGACTGCCATTAGTAGAGCCTTTTACAAATTTTACGCCAAATTGTATGGGAAAAAAGAAGTGAAAAAAGACTCAATAGCGACATATTTGGGAAAAGTAAAACTCTCAATAATCTCGGAAGACTGGAGAGTTAAATTAAATAGTGAAATAACAGAGGAAGAAATAAAGAAAGCAATACAGTCAACAAATTTGGGAAAAGCGCCAGGGCCTGATGGACTTACAGCAAAATTTTATAAGGTAATGGCCAATGAGCTGGCGCCATTTCTAAAAGAGGTGATCAACGGGGTCTTGAGAGACCAAAGAACTCCAGATACTTGGAGTGAAGCTAATATATCATTGATCCCTAAAGAGGGGCAGGACTTGACAAATGTTAAAAATTACAGACCTATTTCTTTACTTAATAATGATTACAAGATCTTTGCGAAGATCTTGGCAGAGAGGCTAAAGGGATGACTAGCTGAGGCTATTGGGGAAGAACAAGCAGGTTTTCTTCCAAACAGACAAATTAGAGACAATTTAAGGACAGTTATAAATGCTATTGAATACTATGACAGGCGTTGCGATAAAGAGGTTGGGTTCTTCTTTGTAGATGCTGAAAAAGCGTTTGACAATTTGAACTGGGACTTTATGTTTGCAACTATGGAACAGCTACAAATGGGAGAAAGATTCATAAGAGCAGTTAAAGAAATTTACAGGGACCAAAGTGCAGCAATTGTGGTGAATGATGAGGTGACTAAGAAACTGACTATAGGGAAAGGTACAAGACAAGGTTGTCCGTTGTCTCCACTGTTGTTTATTTTGGTATTGGAAATTCTGATGATACAGATCCGAGAAGATGATGCAATCCGTGGAATAAAGATAAAGGACTTTTCCTATAAGGTCAGAGCATTTGCAGATGACATAATGTTAATTGTGGAAGATCCAATTGAAAACATGCCTAAGGTAATAGATAAAATCAAAGAGTTTGGAGACTTGGCAGATAATTTTGTAAACAAAAAGAAGTCAAAGATATTGTGTAAAAATATGACTAAACAAAAACAACAGCAACTTATGGAAATAACAGACTGTGAAGTAACAAGCAAGGTAAAATATTTGGGAATCGAACTGACTGCAAAAAACATAGATCTATTTAAGAATAATTATGAGAAATTATGGACTCAAATAGAGCAGGACTTGATTAAGTGGAATAGATTGAAGTTGTCATGGTTGGGAAGAATTGCAGCAGTTAAGATGAATGTTTTGCCAAGAGTGATGTTTTTGTTACAGACAATACCAATTATTCGGGACTCTAAACAATTTGAAAAATGGCAAAGGAAAATATCGGAGTTTGTGTGGGCAGGCAGGAAACCTAGGGTGAAAATGAAAGTGTTGCAGGATGCAAAAGAAAGGGGTGGAATGCAACTGCCCAACCTGAGACTTTACTATGATGCAATCTGTCTGGTATGGCTGAAAGATTGGATGACGCTGGAAAATTGCAAATTGCTGGCCTTAGAGGGATATAAAAAACTGTTTGGATGGCATGCATATTTATGGTATGACAAAGTGAAAGCAGATTCTATGTTTCTACACCACTATATTCGGAGAAGCCTCTTCACAGTTTGGAAGAAATATAAAGATTACCTACAGGAAGGAACTCCCTCCTGGGTGGTTCCATATGAAGTAATTGATCCAAGAACGGTCGATAATAAGCAACAGTGTTTAACGTATAAGGAGATAACTCAAACAGAACTTTCTAAAGCTAGAATAAAGACACAACAAGAGCTGTCCCCAAACTATGATTGGTTTCAATATAGACAAATCAGAGATCTTTATTATTCGGACTGTGCGAAGGGAGGAATAAGAATGGAGAATTCAGAATTAGAGAAAGTAATTCTACAAGGAGATAAAAAAGAAATTTCAAAGGTTTACAAAGTGTTGCTAAAATGGTATACTGAGGATGAGGTAGTTAAAGTGCAAATGGTGAAGTGGGCTATAAACTTTAACAAAGAAATAACAATGGAGGCGTGGGAATATTTGTGGAAAAATACGTTGAAGATTACGACATGCACTAATATTAAAGAGAATGTTTATAAAATGATGTATCGTTGGTATCTGACACCAAAGAAGATAGCGCTAGGGAATTTGAACATGTCTAACAAATGTTGGAAATGTAGAAAACATGAGGGTTCTTTGTACCATATGTGGTGGACTTGTGAGGTAGCCAGGCAGTACTGGGGGGAAATAATAAAAGTAATGAGTGAGATTTTACAATTTCAAGTGAATAAGAACCCAGAACTCCTGCTACTGAACTTGGGAATGCAAGATATGCCAGCACAATACAGGACATTGTTATTCTATATGACAGCAGCAGCTAGACTTTTGTACGCGCAGAAGTGGAAAGTACAAGAGGTGCCAACCATTGAGGATTGGATCTACAAATTGCTGTACATGGCGGAGATGGATAAAATGACAAGAAAATTGAGAGACCTTGACCCAGGGCAGTTTAACAAGGACTGGGAGAAGCTGAAACAATATCTGGTGAAAAAATGGGAGGTGGGTGGAGAACTGTGGCAGTTTGAAAATTACTGAAACACAATGGAAGAAGAGGGAAGTGACTATACCGAGGGGGGGGGGGGGAGTTGACTGAATAATTCTAAGCAAATACCATGTTGGATTATTATATAGAGTATTAGTAGTGCTATTATTATAAGAAATGTAAGGATAAAAGCTAAACTAAATATCTTTCTGACGTAAATAATAGTTGCAAAAGGGTGAATGGATAAATATTAGCAGGTGAAATGTGGAAATAATAGATTGACTTATGTTAAATGAATATATGAATGGATTACTCTAGTTAAATAGCTCTATAATGGAGAAATTAGATAATTATATTGGATATGATATGTAAAAGGAAGTAAGGAGCAACATATATAGAATATAAGTCAAATTGATTGATTTATTATGAATACATGCAAAGTTTATAGAAGTACTAGAAAATATGTATAAGGTGGGGCAAATTGCTTGTCCCATATTGAAGAGAGTAGAAAGAGTAAAATAGAGTATAGGTGATCAGAATGAATATTATTGAAAGGAATCAGAAATAGCACAAATATGATAGATAAGCTTAGAAGAATTTGAAAGTATATTATAATAAATATAGTAAAATTCATATGAGTAAAGGGAAAATAGATGAGGGGTTGGAAAACTGTTGGAAGTCAACAAAAGGGGGGGGAATGGGAGGGGGTTAGAATTGGAAATTTAAAGGAATGTGAGTGTAAATGATATGATACGATATATTTCTAATCCAATAAAAATTTTTACAAAAAAAAAAAAAGAAAAGAAGAGGGAAATGGTGCCTGAGAGAAGGAATAAAAGGCCTCACTACAATGGGAGGGTGTTCATTCCCAAGGAGCAGAGCTGAGGGGAGGCTGCTGCAGACAGAGGGATCCCTCATCCAGAAGGGGTGAGATACTTTGAAGCCATTCACCAGAAGCGCGAACGCCTGACTCACCAGGCATGTAGTTTGCGGCCGCGGGGGGGAAGAGGAGGGCCGGCGCGACCACGGCTCTGCTGGTCGGCCCAGCATGCCCTGGGCCGGCCGGCAGCCAATGGGTTTAAACGGCGGGCGGCCAATCCTGGGGCCGCCCGGCTGGCTGCGGGGGGCGGGGCCTCTGCCGGACCTGGGAAGAGCAGTTTTCCCTCAGGTCCGGCAGGCCGGCATAAATTCCGGCCTCCGCCCCCGCCCCCATCATTCCGGTTCGGCAGCGACATTCGGCTCGGCAGCGACGGGAGCAGCACGCTGAGGGAAAGGTCTAGCTGAGCCTTCCCCCTCGTGTTCCTGCTCGCAGCCCAGCTCCCCGGCTCGGACAAGGCGGCCAGGTGGGAGCGAGAAGCCAGCGAGAAGACCAGCTCCCCGGCCCATGCTTGCACGCGTCGGGTGGGAGCGCTGCATTTGGGGACGAGGGTTGAGCTGAGCCCTCTCCCCGACGCTGCGAAGACGGAGCCAGGGCCGAGCGTCGAGCAGCAGTGGAGGAAGCCCCCCCCCCACTCTTACACACACACACACACGCAGGCGGCTGGCAGGCATGGCCCCAGCAAAGGAGGCCAGGCGGGCCAAGGCTGCAGCCATGGATCCTTCGGGCTCCTCCACACGGGCCAGGCGGAGGCCCGCGGCAGGGGCCTCTAAGGGGCCAGGGGTGGGGCAGCACCCAAAGGGAGGGCCGCCAGAGGCACGCAAGGCCAGGCAACCCAAGCACGCCAGGGCAAAGGGGCAGCCCTCGGTGGCAGGCAAGGGTAAGACGGCCAAGGCACCCCCAGCGCCACGCACGGGGGGAAGGAGGGGGGAGAAGAACAAAAAAGGGGCACAGACCATATCTTGCGGGGGAGGGGCCACCCGGCAACAGCCGGGCTACAGCCGGGACCCCTCCCCAAGCTCCCTGCAAAGCATTGCCAGGGCGCTGGAGGAGCTAAGCGCCCGGGTGGACCGCCTGGGGAACTCCGGGCCCGGGGGGGGTTCGACTCCCTCAGAGCCTGTCGAGGTTCCCCAGGCTGTCCCGCGCCCAGAAGAGGGGATCCAGAGCATCCAGAGGACAACGGGAGCCACAGTCCTCGGACGCCAGCAGCTCCAGCGGGGAGAGGCGGCCTGCCTCCAAGCGCAGGAGAACTTCACACAAGAAAGCGCGGCGGCGCAGGAGGCGGGAGGACACAAGCAGCGATGAATCCTCAGGTGAGTCTTCCTCTTCGGAGGACAGGGCCCATGGGGAAGAATACTGGGGGGAGGGGGCCTCCATCCCAGGCCTCCCTGGGTGGGCCCGGCGGTGCAGGGCGGTGCAGTCCAAACAGAGGGATCCTGGGGGGGTGTGGGACTCAGACCCTGGGGAGGCCCCTCCCCTCCCAGCGGACCCCAGGGACGACGAGGACCCCCTGGGCATCCACCTGGCGTGCAAAGTTCAGGAGAGAATCTTGGATGGATATTATGTAGATCTTTTTAGCCTCCTTAAACCCGAGGCAGAGGACGGCAGGAGTGCCCCCCCTCCTCCAGGAGGGACAAAAAGGGGGGCAAAAAGGAGTCTGCAGATCGCACCTTTGGGAATTGGCTCGAGGGTTTCACCGTATACATGGGGGTGGTCCAGATTGCCTACCCAGAACGGGGTTGGCACCTCTCCAACCACTTAAGCAACGTCCTCAGGGCAAGGGCGCTGGCGGGGGAAGGGGCAGCAATGGACTACGACGAGGCCTTTCGCAAGAGGGCCTCCCACATCCCCCAGGCGCGCTGGGACCTCATCAGCCAAAAGTTGTGGGTCCTCCTGGTGGGTCCCCACATGCGGGGCAAGGGCGACGGCGCCCGGGCTGGGCGCTGGCCGGGCAGGAGGGAGAAACCGCTGGGGTTGTGCTGGGAATTCAACCAGGGCAAGTGCCAGCGGCCCAAGTGCCGTTATGAGCATATTTGCGACACTTGCGGGGGCCCCCATCCGCGCCAATCATGCCCCCGGGGCCCCCAGCCCTCTGCCCCTTTTCGGGGGGGCCGGTCCACCAGCAGCGGGATGCACAAGGATGGGGCGACCGGCTCCAACGCTGCCTCAACCGCCACCGGCGGGAAATAGTCCTGCCTGCCAAGAGCTCACCCTCGCCCGCTCCCCAGTTCGGGTACCTGCCCTCCGCCCCCTGCTGGCCCGGTACCCCAACAGGCTCGCAGCGGCCTTTCTGTTGGAAGGTTTCACTAAGGGTTTCCGGATTCCCTTCACCGGGCCGCGGGTGCCCACCACCTCTGGCAATCTGAAGTCAGCAAGGGAGATGCCAGAGGTGGTGGCGAGCAAGATAGCCAAGGAGGTTGCACTGGGCCGGGTGGCGGGCCCCTTTCCCTCTCCTCCCATTCCCAATTTAAGGGTCTCCCCCCTGGGCCTGGTACCCAAGAAGGCCCCGGGCGAGTTCAGGTTAATCCACCATCTCTCATACCCCCGCGGGTCGTACGTCAATGACCACATCCCCCGGGAGCTATGCTCCGTCAAGTACGCGTCCTTTGACCAGGCAGTCCGCCTCGTGCGGTCCTGCGGTCCAGGGGCCCTGATGGCCAAATGCGACGTGGAGTCCGCTTTTAGACTTCTGCCGGTCCACCCGCTTGACTTCTGCCTGTTGGGGTTCAAATTCAACGGGGAATGGTTCGTGGATCGGGCCATGCCCATGGGGTGTTCTGTGGCATGCGCCGCCTTCGAAACGTTCAGTACCTTCTTGGAATGGGTGGCTAAGGGCCGCATGGGGTCCCCGCACATCAGCCATTATCTCGATGATTTCCTGGTGATGGCGCCCCCTGGGGACAACACCTGTGAATCCCGGCTTCAGGCCTTTCGGTCCCTCGCAGCCGAGCTGGGGGTTCCCCTCGCTCAAGATAAAACAGAGGGCCCCACCACCCGGCTCACCTACCTCGGCATCGAGCTGGACTCCGTGGCCGGGGTATCGCGCCTCCCCCATGACAAGCTGGGGCGGCTCCGAGACATTATCTCGGTGGCCCTCCCCCGCGAGAAGTGCACGCTCCGCGAGCTGCAGTCCATCATCGGCCACTTAAACTTCGCTTGCAGGGTGGTCGCGCCAGGCCGCGCCTTCTGCGCTCGCCTCTCCAGGGACTGCAGGGGGGCCTCCGCGCCCCACCACCACATTCGCTTAATGGCAGGTATCGAGGACCTGCGGGTGTGGCTAGAACTTTTGTCACGGTACAACGGGGTCTCGCTTTGGCAGACCCCCTTAGCCCCGGGGTCCGGGCTGCAGGTTCACTCTGACGCGGCAGGCAGCCTGGGTTTCGGGGTCTACTTCAATGGCAGGTGGTGCGCCCAGCGGTGGCCCCCCTCCTGGGCCGGCTCGGGGATCTTGAGGGACCTCACCTTCCTTGAGTTCTTCCCCATCCTGGTGGCGGTGACCGTTTGGTGCGAGCAGTTCAGGGACAAGCGCATCCTCTTCTGGTGCGACAATCAGGCCACGGTGCAGGTTATCAACAAACAGTCTTCTCGCTCTGAGTGGGTTATGCGTCTCGTTCGCCGTTTTGTATTATGCTGTCTTGCGTTTAACATATCCTTTTCTGCCCGCCACGTAGCAGGGTTGGATAACGGCATCGCGGATGCACTATCTCACTTCCAGATGGAGAGGTTCTTTGCCTTGGCTCCCGAGGCCAGTCGCACACCCGACCCATTCCCAGCAGCCCTGTGGACGATTGGCGAAGCTCCGTGATGAAGGGGATCCTTCATTCTGTGGCACCATCTATCCGGCGAGCCTACAGCAAGGCGGTGACGCGCTTCCGGGCCTTCGCGGCGGGCCTCGGCACCAGGGATCCATGGCCGGCCTCACGCACAGCGGTGCTGCAGTACCTAGCACACATGCGGAGCCTGGGTCTCGCGCCCAGGACCATGCGGGCGGCCCTTGCTGGCATTTCCTTTTTTAGCAGGGCGGATGGGCTTCCCGATCCTTGCGACTGCTTCGAGGCCCGCCGGGCCATAGAGGGGTGGGGGCAGCTTTCCCCTCGCCCACCAGACCGGCGGAGACCCATTACCCTGGCCACCCTGGGGGCAATTTTCGAGGTGATCCCGAGCCTATGCTGGTCCGCCTTCGAGGCACAGCTTTTCCGGACTGCCTTCGGGCTGGCCTTTTTCGGGGCCTTCCGGGTGAGCGAGCTGGTGGCTGGTTCCCGCTGGGACTCTTCGGGGAGGGCCATCGCACTCGGCCATGTCTCCGCGTCCAGGCACACCGTCTCCATCGCGTTGCGGAGTTCAAAGACAGATCAGAAGGGCCGGGGGGCCACTGTGCGCCTTCGGGCCCTTCCCGGCCAGGCTCTATGCCCTGTCGCGGCTGTGCGAGCCTACATGGCCATTCACCCCACCACACCTGGCCCCTTCCTGGCCCACCGCGACGGCTCCCCACTCACTTGCTACCAGTTCGTCTCCATCCTGCGAGCTGGGCTCCAGGCCTCCGGCCTCCCCCCGGGTGATTTCGCCTCTCACTCCTTTCGAATCGGGGCCGCCACGACGGCGGCAGGCCTGGGCCTCCCCGACACGGTCATCCAGCGCCTCGGCCGCTGGTGGTCCAGGGCCTTCCTCTCCTACGTCCGCCCCTCACGGGTTCTTACTTGCTGACCTTATTTTGTACTCCTCCCACCTGCAGGTCATCGGAAGAAGGTGTGGATATGTGGCCACAGCATCGTCCACTGGGCCGGGAGGTACGCAGCGACGTCCGGTTGGGGAGTGCACCTGGGACTGGACGACTTCATCGAGATCCGCTGGATCGGTTCCCGTGGCATGCTGTGGGACGCGCTAGTCCCCACCTTGACTCACCAGGCCCGCCGCTTGGGCCCGCCTGATGCGCTGATCATCCAGCTGGGCGAGAACGATCTGGGACTGCGGGAAGGCCCGGAGCTGCAGCGGGCAATGTGCAGGGACCTGGACTACTTGTGGGGGCTGTTTCCCGGGACTTTCTTCATCTGGTCGGACTTGCTACAGAGGCGAGTTTGGCGCCATGCCCAGCACCCGGACAAGGTTGATGGGGTGCGCCAGAGGGTGGCCCGGGCCATGGTGCGCTACAACACGGCAGCACAGGGCTTGCCCGTCAAACACCTGGACATTTCTTTCCGGCAGGAGGCGCTTTTCCGCCCAGATGGGGTTCACCTCTCTTCCTGGGGGCATGACTTATGGCTGCAGGACCTGAGGGATGGCTTGTTGGAGTGGTTGAAGTTGTAAGAGCGTTGGCGGGAGCCCCTCGGGGGGCTCTGGTGGCGGGGGTCATGGGATCGGATCTCTTTGCGGGGATCAGGGCTCGCCCTGGTCCCCGGGAAGGGGATCCCCTTATGGGATCTTGGGAGTGAGGACGGAGGTACATGCCCAGCTCGGGGGCTGTCAGGGCGGACTCACTACCAGGTGGCAGGGGGGGTCATGCAGGGGTGTACACCCAGATGATCTCCCCGCTGAATGCTACTCGTGGAGGCTCCCCCTCAGCACAGGCCTGAGGGGGGAGGGGTCATCGGCTGGCAGGCGGGTCAGCCGATGCTTTTGTGGGATCCGATCCTCATGACTGCCAATGCTCCTGTTTGCTTTATGTTTGCTGTTCTTGTCAATAAAATTTTGGCCAGTTTCCTCCACGCGCCTTGTCCGGGGTATTTCTTCCCGCGCCGCTACCCTCCTCGAAACCCTTAGCAATAGGCCGCAAGCGCGAACGCCTGACTCACCAGGCGTGTAGTTTGCGGCCGCGGGGGGGAAGAGGAGGGCCGGCACGGCCGCGGCTCTGCTGGTCGGCCCAGCATGCCCTGGGCCGGCCGGCAGCCAATGGGTTTAAACGGTGGGCGGCCAATCCTGGGGCCGCCCGGCTGGCTGCGGGGGGTGGGGCCTCTGCCGGACCTGGGAAGAGCAGTTTTCCCTCAGGTCCGGCAGGCCAGCATAAATTCTGGCCTCCGACCCCGCCCCCGTCATTCTGGTTCGGCAGCGACATCCCACCCGCCGCGCCCCTTTTTGTTATGGTTTGCTACTGTTGATTTATTAAAGGTTGGCGGGGGTCATGGGATCGGATCTCTTTGCGGGGATCAGGGCTCGCCCTGGTCCCCGGGAAGGGGATCCCCTTATGGGATCTTGGGAGTGAGGACGGAGGTACATGCCCAGCTCGGGGGCTGTCAGGGCGGACTCACTCCCAGGTGGCAGGGGGGGGGGTCATGCAGGGGTGTACACCCAGATGGTCTCCCCGCTGAATGCCACTCCTGGAGGCTCCCCTCAGCACGGGCCTGAGGGGGGAGGGGTCATCGGCTGGCAGGCAGGTCAGCCGATGCTTTTGTGGGATCCGATCCTCATGACTGCCAATGCTCCTGTTTGCTTTATGTTTGCTGTTCTTGTCAATAAAATTTTGGCCAGTTTCCTCCACGCGCCTTGTCCGGGGTATTTCTTCCCGAGCCGCTACCCTCCTCGAAACCCTTAGCAATAGGCCGCAAGCCAGTAAAGAACAGTCTAGTTAGACACGTTAGGGTATTTTAGTTTATTTGTTCACCAACCTTTAAAATTCTCTTTATTTTACAAAGTTTTGAACACCAGTTATTAATAAACCTTTTAAATAAAGTTCTTTATAATTCTGCCTGGGTCCTTATGCCTCATTTGGTCACTTAATAAATAAAACCTACTGGGAAAGAGTAAACAAAAGGGGTCAGCTGAGTACTCTGGGCCCTTCTGAGGAAACCTGTACCAGAATGGTGGCAGCCTACAGATAGCTTCCCTGGGCCCCAGCCTGCTGTGACAGTCATGTTTGTTGACCTTTGCATTTACGTGATATATAGCATTAGCTGGGGCAGTGCATTTACCTCACTACACTGTTGATTTAAAAAAACTGTTTTCCATGGATTATGGCTGAAGTCTCACTTTAAAATATGCTATTTGGAAAGAAGTGACATTTCCAGGCAAAAGTGTTAAGAACTGTGGGTTACAGCAATTCACTTACAACTCATTTTATGCCTACTAGATGTGAAAACAAAAGCAAAGATTAGACTGGCTGTAATTGAGCCTTCTGTTATAAATGCTTAAGAGTAATTGAAGTAAATGGAACTTAAGTATGCTTATCTCTGAATTTGACTTGATGGGAAGCAAGTATTAGCAATGCTAAGAATATGCCCTCTAATTTGGTCAGTTAGACAGCTCTTGGTATACAACATTTATACAACCAACCTTTGGCTTTGTCTCAGTTGTGAAAAAGCCTGGAAAAGGGTAGTTACCATATATACCTAAAGTATCATGGGCTATAGTTGACAAAAGCTTTGCTAAAATAAATCAGTCCTCACCCCCCCCCCTTGGCATTTTTGAGACTACTAACAGCCCCTGCTGTGAAGAGCGCAGTGCTTTTTAAGGCTTGAACTAGGGAGGCTGTCAAACAAGTATGTAGGTCTAAGGCCATTTACAGCTTAAAAGGTCAAACCAACACCTTGAACTGAACTATGAAAGAAACTAGCAACCAATGAAGATGTTTCAGGATCTCAGTCATATGGCTGAATGCACCAGCTCCTGTCAACAGCTAAACGGCTGCATTCTGAGCTAACTGAACTTTCCCATTTATCTTAAAGGGCAGTCTATGCAGAGTGGCACTTGGCCATTTCTATGGTCTCACCATAAGAACACTACATTTGCTATATTCTGCAGAATTATGCCATGTGACAGATTGGGATTCTCTTTTCTGTAAAAGAATGGTTCCCACTGAGAAGAATGTCAACAGCTGTTGAAGATCAACTACTTTACCGCTTGTTCAATCTTGACAGTGTTTTTCCTTCTGTCTAGCTTTACGCCTGCTGGGAACATGGTCCTATTTTAAAAATAACCCAGCCAAGGCTAAATCAGCAGGAACCAGAACTTTGAGTTATGTGATCATCTTCAAAAGCAAGAATCATAAACAGGACACATTTTCAGGCACAGAACACAAGCTTTTAGTGCAATGCATGAACATTACACATTCCTTTAATCCCACATTATTTTAAAACAAAACCTTAGTGTAAAATAGAATACACACAGTTTGCGTGAAGTAATGATCCAGTTCATTAAAATTAAGCAGTAGCTTACAGTAACAAAATCCTTACTTCAGGGTAGTACTCGGCTGTAGGTATAAGATGCTGGATTAAAGCATCAAGAGATGCTGAGGTAAGGTTTCCATCTTGAAAGATCAGCCCTCCTTCATCGTCTTCTTTGGATGGATGGAGATGATGAGGGCTGAAGCCGCACGAAGTAAACATGCTGGTAGAGCTCAGTGTTTGGGGCATGCCTTCCTGCAACAGAGGGAAGATAGATGGTCCAAGATATTGTAGAGACAAATCAGAGCTATAGCCATAAACTGAAATGTTGCCCAGAAGTTACTGAGGCAAAGAAAGATGTATATTTATAAGCCTGAGAAGATAAGGGATTTGATCTTTTTCATATTCTCTCTAGCAATTTGCTTTCCAAATTTAGAACACAGTTATGAAGGATAGCAAAATCCCATCCCTCCTCAACAGGAATTTCAACACAGAAATGTGTTCAGCAATGTTGGCATTTTTTGTTATTGATTTGATATATTTTATTTTTATGTTTTGAAACATTTATATCCCACCTTCCCCGAGTCGCTCAAGGTGACTTACAATACATAGTTAAAACATATAACAAATCCCCCAAATTTCTTGCCAATCTGAAAAAAATAGTAAGATGGAAGTAAAATGCTTACAACCTAACTATTAAAAGCGCTGGTGAACAGAGCAGTTTTGCAGAGCCTCTTGAAACATTCCAAGGACAGCACTCCCCTCATCTCCTCCCATAGAGGGGAAGCAACTAAAGAATAGGCATCGGTTCTCACCAACACCTTTTTCTGAAGGGGCAACAAGGAAGTCCAGGTCTGTATGGCTCATATGGACATAGGGGGAGAGACAATCCTTTAGATAACTGCTAGATGGTAGGAAGATTCTGTACTATGATTGTTTTGGGTCCCCTGATATACAGAAAAACTTTTAAGACTGAAATGACTATGCATTTGTGTCTTGAAAATAAAACCCAAAAGTTTCACTGGTTACTTGTGGGCAAAGTAGTTGATGCAATTTTGTAGTCTGATAATTTGCTTGGAAGCCTGGTTCAAATTTTCAGCTTGGGTATGAATCACCTGAGAAACTTACCTAATCTCTTTCTCACCCTCCAGTCTCCTTCTGTCAGGGAACACAAAATGTGTCCTACTCTGGAAACTGCACTTAATAATAATAAAAATTTAATAGAAATAAATTATTTAAATGTGATATTGAAATTGTGGTAGCAATCTCCAAGTGATAAAATGATTTAAAAATGCTCTCAACAAACCAGTTATTTGGAGTTGTTGGGGTTGAGGGATACATTTCCATAACAGGGCATAACTTACAGGGTAAATACCTGGGAAGCAGGCTAAATTCCAGGGAAGCATTTTTTGACAAAAGGTAGCTGGATCTGCTTCTGCTTCCAGTAAGGGGATGAAACCAGAAGTAGGTTGTCATCTGTGCCAGCAGTAGCAGCCAGCACTATATCATCATTCATGGCAAGTTATTCCACTGTATCCAACCCTGAAGTCCAGTCTGTGGTTGTCAGGAGGGCACACTTTATCTGGGTTCATCTATAGGGCTCTTAGGTCAGGTTGTGATGGCAGTAAAGAGGCATACAGTAAGAATGGCAAAAGCCAGAAATGGCAAAAGTGACCAAGTACTTGATTTTCTAAAAGGTTGAAAGAAGTAGAAAGAAAAATATTCCATATTTCTTTCAAGATTTCCTTTTATGCAGCTCCTATAATTTCTATAGCAGAGAGGTTAAAGTGATACACAGTTCGAGTCATTGTAATGTATTGTTGATGCATGCATTTCAATGCAGAGGAGAAGCAAGATTATATAATGGGAAGGCCATAGTGAGGCACAATGCTGGCATTTGGTAAATAGCAATGGCCCCAACATTCCCCAGAGATTTTGGCCTTGATTAACATTTATCAGACCACATCTTTGACCAAAGAGAATTTTTACTTCAGCTTGTATAAGGTACTGATCAATGCACTGGACCCAAACTCAGGCACTAGCCACAGAATTCTCAATATCTCGTTATTCAACAAGGAGACCACTACTCGAAACATATGCCATTCGCTACTAGTATATTTTTGTATTTCTTTCCAAAGAAGCTGTAAAGATATTTCCAGTATTGGCTGCCACATGGATTACCAGCTCCAAAAAATCCTTCTCCTGATTAAAAAACAAAATAGACTTCTTGAAGGCTTGTTCTTGATTTCTAAGGACAAAACACTCATTAACGGTAATTGAATTTGTGTTGCTGTAGCAAGGATAGAAGCCACAGCAGGATCTTGTTTTAAAGGAAGTGCAATATATTTGTTAATAAGGATCCTTCCAGTCTCAAATAATAGCTGCTCTTGGTACACTGTATTTCATAAAGAAAACAGACATATTAAATCTAAAGATGGCCAAATCTCATTTGTTTTTTCAGCTTTCCCCACCATCTTAATGTTTTGTTTCTATGGTAGTAATCCGAGTAGTGTACATGCATGTATAAACTGAAGAATAACTCTCATAGATAAGGATTTATCAAAGCCAGGTTTTTTAAAAAACAGTCATAAAACTGAATATACATGTCAGAATTTTGTGTCACAGTTCTTCCCTGTCATCCCCATTTATATAACTAATGGAAATACTTGTGTAGAAAGTACCTGGATATTGGCAAAAATATATATTAAACATCTTTAAATTTATTTTGAAAGCTAAACTGAAACAACCTATTCCCAAAGTTCACTTCTGATTTTTAAATCTAAGTTGCAAAGCACACTAAGAAATGTGTAAATTTCTGCCTAGAGTTGTCAGAATTGATACCTACAAAAAAGAAACACCACTAAGTGTTCCAAGCAGCCATTTTCAATTAGTGGGTCGTATGATCCACCAAATGAGAGACTCCAGTGCTGCCAGCATTGACACTGGAGGGGCAAGTTAGATAGCATTTGCTGACATTCAGTACAAACAGGGGTTGTTGCCATCTATGCAGGCATTTACTATCAGATTTCTTATTCATATATATGGATAACCCTCCAGAGACCATCTTCTATCACATCCAAGAGCATGTACGTGCCCAGAACTTCTTTTGACTTCTTTTCTTTGAGTATGTTATTTTCATTGCCTAAACCTATGCCATATTCCAAGCAGTTCTTGAAATGTTCCTAAGGGTTACAAAATGGCTTGAAATACAGCCTAAGTGGCTGAGTACAGCACAATGGTTAAGACTGAGAATGAATTGTGAGTGGGGAAACCCCAAGTTCAAACCTCAGCTCAGCTTTGAACTCATTGGGTGATCTTAAATAAACCACTATTCCTCCGATGTATTGTCGAAGGCTTTCACGGCCGGAGAACGATGGTTGTTGTGGGTTTTCCGGGCTGTATTGCCGTGGTCTTGGCATTGTAGTTCCTGACGTTTCGCCAGCAGCTGTGGCTGGCATCTTCAGAGGTGTAGCACCAAAAGACAGGGGGACACTGAAAGATCTCTGTCTTTTGGTGCTACACCTCTGAAGATGCCAGCCACAGCTGCTGGCGAAACGTCAGGAACTACAATGCCAAGACCACGGCAACACAGCCCGGAAAACCCACAACAACCATCACTATTCCTCCGTTCTGCAGCTATATTAAGGCATTTAAGTGCCATTGATCAATGAGATAGTGTTATACTATTCTAGAAATAACACTGCTGGATACAGAGACAGGGTCCATTTCAAGGTAGTTGTTCACTCCAAGCATGGGATAATTTTATTGCTTTCTCCCTACCCAGTTAGTTCCAACAACACAACATGGGTTAATGGAAAATAACCTATAATACATGCAGCTCATCCTTAAGCTGACCTCATTTTCTCTGTCCTCTCCACTGTTATCCCTAACCCTTTGAATCAGTGCCAGAGTACATTCGTCTGGTCTGTTCCCTATTCCTATTCTAATGGCTTGTCACTGAATGAGGTTGCTCATGCAACCAAAATGATGCCTGAAATTTCATGAGATGAAGGAATTTTACAAGACTTTGGGGAAGATCTACTGGCTGTGCACAACTTGATACTCAATATTAACAGAGGGATGGAGAATGAATGAGAAGGATGTGGTCTGGCTCTCATGTGAAGATGAAGCACAGTCTATACTTTGACTGCCCTCTGATGGTTCAGCCTACTTTGGGAAATGTTTGCAGACTCCTGTGTCCATTCTGCACCATCAATACAACAGTGCTCCCCTTTTCATATTCTCCAAATAACTGCTTACTTAGCTTGGTGGTAGGGCTTCCAGATCCCTTGATGGGGGTGGGGGATCCCCTGCCCCCAGCCTGGCCGGTGAGGGCGAAAGGCCTAGGGAACAGGCCCAGGAGTCAAAAAACCTCCCAGGCCAGCTCACAGTGGGTGTGATCCCACCAGTTACAATGACATCACTTCCTTAAGTGCCTGGTGGTGGGCAGGCTCCTATGATTCACAAAGGCAATTAACAGGTTTCCCAAGCAACAGGAAGGTGGCTTGTGGCCAGTGCAAGTGTTACCCAGCTCAGGGACAGCAGCTTGTGGCTGGCATAGGTCTTTCCTTGCTGAAGCAAGGTGGTTCCTGGTCAGCACAAGTTTCACCCCAGCTCAGAGATGGTGATTTGTGGATGGCATGAATTTTGCCTGGCCCGAGGATGGTGGCTTGCAGATCCTAGGAAGGCCCAGGGATGGTGGCTTGTGGAAGGTGTGAGTCTTGGCTAGCCTGGGGACAGTGGCTCACAGATGCCATGAGTCTTGGGTAACCCAGGGATGGCAGCTCACGAATGGTGCAAATCTCTCCTGACCCAGGTGGATGGTGCGAGTCCCTCCTAGCAAGGGTTGTTGCCCCTCCCCATCACCACTCACCTGGCTGGTGAGGGGGGAGGTGAGGGAACAGGCTTCCCAAGGTGAGCTCCAGGCACAGTGCAGTGACATCAGTCCCAGGAGTGACAGCATTAAGCAGTCCGCAGGGGTGCTCTTGCGCTTTGCACTAGATCAATTTGGGCCCCAAATGGGTCGATTCTTTAAGAATCAGCCCCGTGCAAAGCGCAGGAGCACTCCAGCAGCCTGTGAATGATGTCACTTCTGGAAGTGACATCATTGTGCCACACCAGGAGCACATGCACACTTTGACCATGCGTGAAGACCTTCAAAAGGTGAGTGCCAGCTTCCCTACTCTTCCTGCCAGGAGGGTAAGGGAACCTGGCAATCCTACTCCTAGCCCAGGAACAGTGGCTCCTAGCAGGCAAGCATCTTGCCTGGCACAGGAATGGCAGCTTGCTGACAGAGCAAATCTTACCCAGCCCAAGGAATGTGGATCTTGGCCAGTACAAGCCAGGTGCAGGACCTGGGGGAGTTGCAGGTCTGGCTGGCTCCTTCACCTTCCCTTCCTCTTTTGAGGAGGCAGGGTCCTTTTCCAGGGTGTTTTTTCCTCCCAGTCCACACTCCTGAAAGTAGTATGGCTGAGGGCATCGTCTTTAGGAGCCCATATAATTGAACCCCTTGGTCCAACTAATTAACCCTTGGGGGAGGATCTTTAGTGAACAGGCAGCACTAATTCCCCTGCAATTTAGGTTTCATTTGGTTGAAAATAGCCACTCCAGCCCCCTCCCCAGCAAAAAGTTCACCAGAGAGAATAATGAAACTCAAATAATTCCAAAATTCTGGAAAAATCCAAACTCAAATGCTGAAATGGGATTGGTATTCAATGGCCCAAATGCCACTGAATACCAGTATTTAATGCCCTTCCTGAAATCTGAATCAAAAATACCAGTTTTTGCTCAAGTGCATATCTCTGTCTGTGTGCTTTCTATCCAATTAGGATGCAATTTTCACAGATTATGCCTTCCACACATGGGATCCCCTCCCACATCCTTCCCTGTCAAATTTCATTCATGTAGGGAAATGGAAGCCTGTATATGCATCATCTCAATAAAAGAACTGTATTCACAGATTCAAGGAAATATAATACCGTGTTGTTAGTTTATCAAAATCCAGACTAAAGTCACTGTATAATTGTCAGGTAAGGTTTATTTGTTTATGTTCTTTATAGCCCGCCTTTCTCCTTGAGACTCAGGGCGGATTACACATTTTAGGCCAATACAATCAACGGCTGGGATGTTCAATAAACTTTTTTTTTAAAAAAAAAATTTATTTTTCAGTATACTACACAACACTACAATAACACTACACAAGACTATCACAAGGAAAGGGAAAGGATGAAGAGAAAGGGAAGGGGCGGGGAAAAGGGGACATAAAGGGAAGGATAAACTACATTCAACACTACACTTCAATGTTTTCCCTTCATACTGCCATAATAGAAAAAAAATAGCTCAATAAAATGATGATGGGGTGGTTAATCATACAGATTACACATTCCAAATTCTAATTAAACTTTCCTCCCCCTTCTGGGTTCCGGACGCAATTCTCTCTGTGCAACCGCAGCTGCGGTGCTCTCCTCCCCCCCCCCCCCCCTCAGGCTTCTCCTTTTCTTCGTTCTTGGTACACTGGAATTCCGGGTTTTTATCCTCAAAATCCTTTAGTTGATCTTCTGATAGTATCTTATAGGCTTGATCTTTATGTCTAAACCATATTCCTTCCGGAAGTAACCATTTATACTTTATTCCATGGTCCCTCAGAAGAGCTACGAACTTTTTGTACTTAAAACGTCTTTTCCGGACTAGAAATGGAACGTCCTTTAAAATCTTGACTTTAAGACCCATAAAGTCCAAATCCGCATTGTATGAGTTATACAGGATAGTGTCCCGAATCTTTTTAAATGAAAAGTCAATAATGATCTCGCGAGGCAACTGTCGCTCTGTTGCATATTTTGAAGAAGCCCGACGGACCTCCAAAATGGCGCTTTTAACCTCTTCTTTAGTTGTCCTCGCGGGTGTCGCCAGTAGTTCCGAGACCAAATCCCACAGATCCTCATTTTCCTCCTCTTTCACATTTTGGAGACACAAAATTGTCTGCGTTCGTTCCACCTGTAGCCCGATCAGCTGGTTCTCCACCAACTTCAGCTCTTTTTTCGTAGCCTTCAGAAGTGACGCACTTTCCAGAGCAGACTTCTCTGCCCCCCCCCCGCTACTTCCTTGATGGTTTTCACTTCGCTTTCAATTGAGCCCACCCTTTGATCATTCGTTCAGTTTGTCAACAAAGGGTTTTATGGCTTCCACCACCGCCCTGCGCACCAACTCTTCGAGCGACTCTCCCTTCTGCAAGGTAGCCGAGATTGACTTACCGAGAGCGGGACTTTGCTTCTTTGCTGCCATTTGGGGGGGGGGCGCCAGCCAAATTCTGGAACTCACCGAAGGGGAAGAGCGAGTCTTCTTCAGATCAACCTCTCCTTCACAAACGCTTGTAGAACAGAAGGGATTCTCTTGTTTACAGGCTTCCGCCTGATTCTTTTATTTGCCGTTTCTCGTTGCCCGGCGGCACTCAAGGCGCCGCGCACGTCTGCCGGCCTCCATAGGGACAAACGGGCAATTCCCCCCCGCATTGATTTCGGGGGGTTCTTCCCGCAGCGTTCCAGACCCTGCCTCCCTGACTGGGAGTCCTGGGGGCTAATCCTTGCAGATCAGCCGCCCGGTCAGGGTGCCCGGTCGCTTCCTCCCGGACCTGCCGAGAGGAGCGTCCGGCATGGCTGAGAAAGTGAAACCGAATCGGATGTTCAATAAACTTTTAATAAACAATACAGTAGGGTAAGAACTGCAGAAATTTGAAAACAGTATGAGCATACTTACAACAACAGACAGTACACAGTACTACAGTCTACAGTCCCTATCCCATTCCTGAGCATCTCTCTGAACCATTTCCTTACAGCACAGTTGTATAACCTGTGCAAAAAAGCCCTCCTGAATCATTCAGTTTTGCATAGTTTACAGAAAGCCTGGAAAGTGGTACCTTTCCTGACCTTCTCAGACAGGCCATTCCATAAGGTAGGGGCCATCACAGAGAATATGTATATACAAGCAGTTGTTAATTTTGCCCATGTGCAGGATGGCACCTGCAAAAGGCTCTGTTCAGATGAGTGAAGCTGTCATGGCGGGGCATAGGAAGAGAGGAGGTCCTGAAGATAAGAAGGACCAAAACCATGAAGTGCTTTGAATGTGATAGCCAAAACTAGAGATGGGCACGATCCAAAATAACAATCCAGCCAATCGTGGATTGGCACCGGCGACGATCCCCAATAAACGATGCACGCTGATCATCTCTCGTTCCCAATCCGTGGATCGTGGATAGTGGAGGCCAAAGCGGGGCGCGCTGCTATTCCCAGCTATGTGGGAAGGTGGGTGCTGGCAGTGGCCACCGGGCTGGGCGGGCACGGGGACATGGCGATGAGCCACCTCCCCTCAGGGGGCGGGGGGGTCTGGCCTGTGTTTGGCCGTCAGAGCTGCCTATCAGGGTTTGCAGGGATGAAATTGGAGTGCCCATGGCTACAGAACATCCCCTTCCCCCTCCCTCCCCTGGCTGTCTTCTCCCAACTGGTGACTGCTTTGCTGCTCCGTGGTTGGAAGGAAGCCCTGCTGATCAAGGAAAGCTGGGCTTCCATTCGGGTTTCCAGGGCGACAGAAGGAGGACAAACACAGCTCAGGCATTCCCCTGGCACCATTGCCAGGGGAATAGATTGCTGGCGCCTGAGTGTCTGGCTTCCTGATCCGAGCACTATCACCCCGATCAAGCCCCGATCCGAGAACTATCGCCCCGATCGCCCCGATTGCCCCGATCAAGTCCCGATCCGAGCACTATCGCCCCGATCAAGCCCCGATCCAGCCATCCCCCCCCCGAGCATGATCCACCGGGTCCCGATCGCGCGATTGCCATTATCGTGGGTTTTTTTCGATCGTAATGCGGATCGTGCCCATCTCTAGCCAAAACCTTGAACTGAGTCTGACTGTAAGAAGCCAGCAGAGTAACTGCAGAATGGAAATAATATGCATGCTTCGACTAGCTCCAAATAATAATTGAGTTGTGACATTCTGCACCAACTGGAGTCTCTGAGTTGATTTAAAGGGAAGACCCATGTAAAGTGCATTACAGTCTCAATGTTACTGTGGTATGGATCCTTGTGGTCAGATCTGCTGTGTCAGCGTAGGGGACTAAACTCAGTTTGTAGAAGGCATTTTTTGCAGCTACCTTAACTGGCTTCTCTAGCAGCAGTGCTGGATCCAGTATAATCCCAAGGCCCATATCAAGTCTGCAATGTCAACTGAACCCCACAGAAAGTGGAGAGTACAATGCCTTTCAATATCTTTGCCTTTCCAACCAGTTGACCTGCTTCTTGTCTGGGTTCAGTTTCAATTTGTTCACTTTTGGCCATTTGAGAATAGTTGTCAGGCAGTAGCTTAAGGCCGTTCCTGCATCACCAGGGGATTTGGATAATGAGATAAAGGCTTTACATAGAGGTTGAATAACACGGGGGATAAGACTGCGACCTGTGAAACTCCACAAGATAATTCTTCCACTAAAGACAGTTGGTCTCCAACAGCAACCCTCTGAGTCTGTTACAGAACAATTTAAACCAGTCCAATGTACATCCCAATACCTACTTCTGCCTCCAAATGCCTCAACCAGGATGGCATTATTGTGTTTTAACCATTATATTTCAACTGATAACTCTTTAGGGTAGGTGATTCTTAGCCTGCGTTGTCTAACAACTGTACAAAGACATCATGGTGGTGTATCGATTGTACTAGGATCTGGGAGAAAAAGATCTGAACCTCTGCACCTTGTGGTGATGATTTGTAGCTTGTCACTTTTAGTCTTTGTTGGTTGCAACTTTACAAGGTAATAAATTAAAAGGTCTACCCTTTTCTATTTTGTGCTTTTGTGACATGTGACTATAACTCTATATTCCTTATTTACAGACCCATGTACAACTAAAATCCTCTCCCACAATCCCTGCTTTCTGTGCCCCCCATCTGCAGAAATAAGGCAGGTCTCATCCAAAATCACAGAGTATTCAGTGGTGGCACCTCTCTCTTGGAATGCTCCCTTGAATCTTGCCTGGTGCCTACCTTTTCTCCAGGCTTTTAACTGAGGGAGTCCCATATTTTAAGCTGTGTTTATGATCTATTTCTAAGCTGGGGAATGTTTCACAAATATCATTTTAGGCTCCTGAAGTTTGTTTTGGCATGTTTTTAATGCTCCTGGCTTGTTTATATCATTTTAATATTCATAACTTTAAAATGATTTAATTGTGTTGTTTTTTACTTCATGAGCTGCCTCAAACAAGTCTGGAGAGACATGTTCATTTTCTAAATAAACAATACAAGGTACATTTTTGAGAAGAATGTGAGTACTATATAGAAGAACTTCCTGAAGGTTGATAATGTTTGTGGTAGGTGGCCTCTCCTTTTATCTACAAGAGAATGGATCACTGGGCAATATTCAGTCCAAAGATATTCCTCATTTTGAAGTCAGTAGAGAATTTGACAGTATCAGGAGGACTGTCTTCACCTAACGTAATGTATTATTTGGTGACAGACATATCAATGGCAGTGACCAAACTGCAGTGATGTGAATGTCCTGTGTTATCTTCTCATTAAGATTGTCTGGAAGGTAGAATTGTTTTGATCAGGGGAGGTCATAGATGTTTAAAACATTGCCCTCCATTTATCCTTTTCCTGCCCCCCACACCTGTTAGACCAGGTACATAGTACAGTACTTATTATTTGGGCACTATATTCTTCCCAAGGTGACATAAAGTTACAAGATCTAATTTCATTCCTGACCTTTTCTAGCTCTTGACTAGATCCATCCTCACATAGCTATATTTTAATGTATACATTTCATATCTATCATATATTTTCTTCATCAGTTTCTTCAGTAAATTGTGACTTGCTGTTTCTTGCCAAGACAGGTGTTGTTGTTTTTTTGGTTTTTTATTCTACCTCTCAATAAAGTGCTGTTTTATTACATTAAACTTGCCATGAATTATTGCCAAGAGCAAAACAGCTGCTTCTGTTTACTTATGTAGTTATGGGGTTATCAGTGTCTCACACATCAATTTCTAGATCAGTCTGGAATAGAATGAATATGCTACCTATTCTACTCTTTTTAAATCAATTTGCCTATTTAAAGTATCTGGTACAGAAAATCATTAGTTGCTGTCAAATTATCTGCAGTGCAAGTATACTGATAAAAACCCACTTGTGAATGTGAATAAAGCCTTATATGCACAGCGAGCTTAGAAACATCCAAGTCCTCTACTAGAAGAACTGCTAATTTCTCTGGTGCATAGTATGGCTCAACCAAAAAATAGTGCTGCTGTGAACCCTCCCCCATCTCTATTAATGAGGAATAAGAGTTATAGAGAGATAAGTGGTCTTATTACATGTATTTATGGATCTCCATCAGTGCAACTACCATGCAGGTATTTGTTACTGAGCTCTCATCCTTAGACAATGACAAGAAGTATAAAATCATTTAGGTAGCAAAACTAATCACCAGTATTTGCATTAAGTGAATTAACACTGGCAATCTGAAGGCACAATTAGTCAAATCAAGAAGATTCATGATTAGATCTCCGAATTACTTTAGCTGTATTTAAAAGCAGGGAATTTAACCCTTCCCCCATTTTCTCTAATCTAACCTCCTCCCTACAAGCTTCTATTTGTTCCTCTGGAGAAAACATACAAGTCCTTATACGTTTTTGCCAATGTAGCAAGTGAAAGTTGGGGGACAGATGAGCAAATTAGGCTGGGAAAATGGCATGAAATGAAATGGCTAACTGACCTAATTCAAGAGCTCTCATGATGACTGCTTTTAAATAACAATAAAGATGGGAGAAAACATGATGGTGAACAGAGGTCAAGATGTCTCAGCTCTTCCCCCCTGAAAAACTGTTGCCATCATTTCAAAACTGATAGCATAGAAGTTTAGTGAGAGGTTTTTAAGGGACTGAAGTATGCCAGCCTCTGGTACACAACAAGCTTTTAGACACACCGTGTGTGTGTTTGATGTGTGTGTGTGATGTGCCATCAAGTTGTCTCCAACCTATGGCAACACTGTGAATGAAAGACTTGCAAACTGGAGGATGTGGTTTCTTTTATTGACTCCAACCAGCTCACTTGGGGTCCTCCACTTCTTCTACTGCCAATTTTTCCTAACATTATTGACTTTTCCAGAAAGGCTTGTCTTCTCATGATGTGACCAAAGCCTCAGTTTTGTCATTTTAGCTTCAGGCTTGATGTGATCTAGAACTCACTTGTTTGTCTTTTTGGCTGTCCATGGTATCTGGTATAACTCTCCTCCAGCACCACATTTCAAATGAATCAAATTTCTTCCTGTCAGCTTTCTTTATGGTCTTTATGGTAATAGAATATACCATAGTTTGGATTATCCTTATCTTTAAGGATCTTTTCTAGTTCCCTCGGGGGCCGTGGCTGCTTTTCCAAGTCTCAATCTTCATCTGATTTCTTGATTGCAATCTCCCTTTTGGTTTATGATTGAGCCAAGGAATAGAAATACTTGAATATTTTCTCGCTCCATATATGGTAAGAGTCTTTGCTGTATAATTTTGATCATTACTTTGCTTGCATGGGAAATTAATGGGATGGCCCGGTAATTGTTGCATTCTTTGGCATCCCCTTTTTCGGAATTGGAATGCAGACTGAGCATTTCCAGTCTGAGGGCCATTGTTTTCTTTTCCATATTTGTCAACATATTCTTGTTAAGATTTTGGTAGATTCAGTTTCTGTAGCTTGAAATCTCTCTTTTGGAATCCCATTTACTCCAGGTGCTTTGTTTCTCCCAACTGCTTTGAGCACAGGTTGAACTTCACTTCTGGTTTTTCATCAAAAGTTTTTTCTTTGAAGGTATCTGTCATCCTTCCATCTTTTCTGTATAGTTCTTCAGAGCATTGTTCCCATCTTTCCTTTATTTTGTCCTGATCAGATACTATATTTTTGTGTTGATCTTTCAAAATCCTGAGCTGTGGTTTGAATTTCCCTTTGATTTCTTGGATCTCGTAGAACAGATCTCTTGTTCTTCCTTTTTTGTTGATCTCTTCTATTCCTTTGCATTGGTTATTATAATGGATTTCTTTACATTTGTATGCAAGTCGCTGAAAAGCTGAATTTAAAATTCTGACTCTTTTTCTGTCACCTTTTGCTTCTCATCTGTCTTTAGCAACACTATGCCTTATTTTACATTGTACTGAACACTCAGTAGACTGAAAATCAGCTGGGATTCACAATACCCAAACTTCAAATCTTCATTTGGAGATAATCTAGCCAATGCAGAAAATGTCAGTGTTTTTCTGAGATATTAAGCTCTAAGGTAGAATAGGTCTCATGGAAGCTGATTAAAACAGCTTCCCTTCTGTTATTTTGAATGTCCCAAAGCTTCCTTTGGGATTTTTACTCCAAAACAGTGTTTGCAATTAAACTACCATGACTTCCATTTAATTGTCTCCATCTAGACTATATAATCCACATGTAGAAATAGTTTTATCAGATACACAGAAAGCAGCAGTGGAGGATAAGAACTCCACCTTCAACAGCCCAGGATTGTATGTGGAAATGCATGGACATTTGCAAATAGACCATATGCAACCATGGACTTTGACAGCATAAGAATTTGAAAACAGAAAAGCATAATTAAGATGCAAGTCCAATATTCAGCTTCAAAAAAGTGGCGTGAAAATAGTTTTGGTTTCTAGTATTCATTTAGGACTATGATTCCAATGAACGCAAAAATTAAATACCTACCTTCATTTACATGGGTTTTGCTTCATGCTCAGGATTCAACTGATAATCATATTTAAGTTTGGAGATGAATTTTCAGTCAGGTCACATTGCCTACAAACTTTGGAATTTATTAGCAATGGCACGAAATTTGATTATTTGACTCTGTAAGTGAAATAAGAGAAACTTTTTTTGTCCTGGTGCCAACAAAGGGATTGGTGAAGGAATGGAGAAGAGATTAAGAGACAGCTCTCTCTGTCAAAGCCTTGGTGCATTTAAAGAGACTACATATGCACTGGGTTAAAATCGAGCAATGCTGAAAAGCAAATTAGTTTGACATTTCAGTTCAAATGTGAATTCATCCACAGTTAATCAAGGATACAAAGAAAAAAAAGAGTAGCATAATTTTTACTTCTTAAGGAGCACATGTTGCTTGAAATCATGGCATTGAAGTCACATGCCTTCCTGTATTTCTATAGGTAAATCAAGACAGAATTCCCTTGTGTAGCATAATGTGTGAAGGGAAATAAGCAAGGATAATCTTTCCTATAAGGCTAGGGCTAAAAAGAAACACAAGAATGATGGAAAGTGAAAGAGATTTGAGTTTCTGATAGCCAGATCATAACTATATTTACTTAGACAGAGGTCATTGAAACAGACAGCCAAATGTATAAGATTGATGCGTGTAAGTTTAAGCATTAATCAGAAGCAAATCTGCTGAAACAAGTGAAACATCAAAACATAATGGGGAGAGGAGGCCTATTCCCTTGCCAGCTTTTAATCTTCTCACGCCACTGCTCATCTCAGGGTGGAAATACACATTACTAAGTACCTAGGGACCCTCAAGTGCAGGATTGTATGTGTAGTCCTCAATTCACATGCAGGCTGTTCTTGCTCAGTGCACATGAATGCCGCTTTCATGGAAGCTCCCTTTGTGTGACTGAATCTGCAAGTGATTCCAATTCAACTCTGTTTTTGCTGCAAGAACAAGTACTGTAGGCTCCTTTGACTTGCCAATTTGCATTTCTTTAAAGTCTACATTTCAATGGATGGATGTGCGGGGGTGGGGGTGGGGACTGGAAAACTTTTACCAGTTGAGGAGAAACTGATATCAAATGCATGAATGTATTTATGTGGAGCAACTTGAAGTATGACTGTGTGAGTGAGTGTATGGAAAATTGGAGGGGGAACACATGAAATGAGGTTCACTGGAGGTTTACTGGTCCCTAAGTACCTAGCAACATATGTTTCCACCCTCAGTGGAACTCACAATTGCAAGGGCATAAGCTAAAAGTGCAACACCTAGAGACTTCATACTTGCATCATATTTGAAATGACAGGCCCTGGGAAGAATAGTATTAATTAGAAAATCCTTATGGACAGGTGTCATTGATATGGGCTGGGAAGAAAAGAAGATCTGCACAACAAACAACTAGCATTTGCAGCTTTCAGTCCAAAGTTGTACGTCACAATGCTTCACACACAAACTTTTCCATTTTAGCATCTTCTGTTTCTATGTTTTTTAAAAAAATTAAAGTACTTCCTGGAATGTGTCAAAGACACTTAAGCAGCAATCAATCCATGCAGCAATCCAGAATTCATTTCCAGATGCACAGTACCACTGAAAACTGAGCATTTGTGCACATGCACACACAAACGCATAGGAGGTTGTAGATTTTTCAAGCCCCCCCTCCCAGTTAATAAAGGTGAAAAGGCATTGCTTACAATACATGAATATTTATGGCCAATCAACAGCAGCACAAGCACTGCCAGAGGCAGCAAGACAAGTTGCCACCATTGTTAATGGAAGTGCATTGCAATTAATAATATTAACAACCGTCTAATCAATGTAGACAGATTTTAACATTTATGATTGTGATGTGGAAATCCTATTAACTTGATTTATTTTTCAGGCTTGTGCCCTGAATCTTGTAAACAAAGAAACATTTCTAAAATGGGAAGATAATAATCTGTGGCACGGGAAGCTGATTCATCCATTACCCTTCAATTGAAAGAATGGGTGAGATCAAGCCAAATGGTGCCTAAGTAGATTGCCAGAAGGGAGCAGAGTTCCTCCTTCGAGCAGCAGCGGTTTTGTCCTATGTGTTCCCTGTTAAAGAGGTAAGATGTGAATGAGTTCTATTATAAGAGATATACACAGGACAAGAATGCACAATGGCCCCTTGTACTTTATACTCTCCATTTCTTCTTCCTTTGGGAAATTGTTCCCCTGTGACAAAAGCAATCTTTTGTGAAACACACAACTGAAGTCTTGGGCCTTTTCAGATTTTTATTCTTAAATGAAAGCTCCAGAAATTAACTTTCATAACCGAGTTATGGGACAGAAAGTGTTTATGAGGACTAAACTAGACATGACTTCCTAATTATGTAAAAAACAGAGTGAGCCTGCAATGCTGTTCCTCTCCTGCTGATTCTCTTCTTTTGCCAATGAAGGCAAAACCAGACTTTCCCAGATTACTGCAAGAAGAGGTAGGTAAGAACAACCTGAAAAACAGGAGACAGAGGATGGGACTGCCTGAAGCCTTCTGTGGTGTCTCTGAGCATTTAAAGGTGTTACTACCGTTACCTACTTATCTAAGAGGCCATCATAGAAACAAAGAAATGTTAAGGGAAATCCAGTTTCAATTATTGCATCTGAAAATTCCCATTAAGAATTTACTTGCATAACTAACAAATGTTTGTGCCCTCTCTTTGCCTTCAAGCATTAGAATCATGCAGAATTACCTTCTTTCTTGGTTTTTCCACTTCCAGCCTATTCAACACACTGCCTTGTTTCAGGAGAGCCAGTTATCTGAATCTGCTCAGCAAGGGCTATGTGGCTTTCATTTAGAGGAGTGTCCAACTGAGAGTATAGGAAGCTATCCTTTAGATAAACAGTGACTGAATGTGTGATTGCACAGTTTCCCTTCCAGTTTTACTGTTTCTCATGTTCTCCAAATATACATAACAAAAATGAATGACTAGCTAGTCACTCCAGCCTCCTTTGTTTTAGATATAACTTCTGATAGTCTTGTGTATAATAGGAAGCATATCAATAAGGAGAAAGTACAGTATAAATCTTTTTTTAAAGGATAGTCTATGTAAAGCTTGTGCAGTGGCTGACCTTTTTGTAAGCTCCTAAGGAATCTTATGGGAAATATATTTTTGGATATACTTCTTGAATGAGTACAAGGAAAACGTGTTTAGAAAAATCTTGTGAAACCTCATGAATATAAAGTGTCTGTATCAGCCTAGGGACAGATTATGACTTGACTGACTGTGATCTTTTTTTTTTTTTACATCTTTTTGCGATGACAAGATGCTGGGCTGAAAGTTTTCTCCATATCTTCAAGGTGGCAATCCTAAAAATCATTATGTTCTCCATTTCAGAATAACTTTATAGATGGTATTTCCTTGATGATACTCAGAAATATCAAGCCATGCTTAAAGGTAAACAGAAGCCAAAGGGAAATGGAAGGTTTGTTCTCTTTTATTTAAAGTCAAACTTGTTTGCACATTAATGTAATCCAGTGAGCAGAATGAAAGAACAGCAGAAGGGCCATGTCTTTGGACAGGCAGAAAATCCCAGGTTCAATTTCTGGGATCTACAGTTTAAGAATCTTGAGTAACAAGATGGACCTTTCTCTGCCCAAGACCCCGGAGAGCTGCTGCCAGTGAGAGCACATGAAAACAAGCTAGACAGACCAGAAATTCGATTCCGTATAAGGCCACTTCAAAGGTTCACATAGCATAGCCCATAAAACAAACTGCTTTCTGTAACGCTTATAGCTCTAACACAGGCAACTCAACCGTCAGTTCCCCAACCAAATGCTAAACAACCACTCCCATTACCCAGTGAGACTGCACCAGAGATTTTAAAGAACTCACAAGTCACAGGATTATAGTTAAATCAACATAGATAACATTAAAAGGAAAACAGTGGCAACTTCATACAAACCTGATTTAAATGCAGTGTGACTTTAAATTTAAATTTTAAAGAAGCTCTTCAGAAAAAAAAATGTACGGTAAGCCTACAGCTATACTCATTTCAAGTTATAGAAGCTGAAACTTTAAAAGAACAGATGTGAATTTTAAGTAGCTTTGTTGCCTTATCACTTGCAAGTTAATGCTCATTGGAGAGTCTGCCAAGTCCTGCTGTTAGTTGTTCTTTTAATATTTTACTGTTTGTTGCAGAATTACAGGATTAGAGTCTGAAGAGATCAAAAGGCCATCTATGCTGACAGCCCCAAGCCTCAACTTCCAAGCAATGGAATAGAGGAGTTGGCCTGAGAAAACCAGGAAGCCCTAGCAATCACACAGGATAGCATCCATTCTGGGTCTGTCCTCTACAGTGAGCTCCACTGTGATAGAGTAGTTGGGAACCAGGAATATCATTTTGAATGTCTTTTGGGGGGGGGGTCATGAGGTCTGACTGTCGAAAGGAATGATTTGCCAGGGTCCAAAGTTTGACTCTTCGATGCATTAAAGGCTATACTGCATAGAAACAGTGCATTTCAAAGACACTGGTTTTGATTATTTTTCATATTATACTTTAGTATTTTCAGTTACTTTTATTTTATTTAATAAAAGAGATTTATACCTTTGTCATACTCATCTACCACATTGGCCAATTTATTCATTTAATCACTTGGTCTGCGGTATAAGGGAGCTGGCCAGAGGAAAAAAATATTCTTGAGGAATAATTATATGGGATCTCAGAATTGGTGCATGAGGAGTGGGAGGATTTTAGAACCCCCAGTATTGGATACAATCCACCTCAGCTATGGGTTCTATAGTTTCTTTTTTCCAGATATGGATTGTGTTTGTGGTACATAATTGTCATAAGCATAACAGATTATGTCCTTGGCAAGGTCAGTGAGCTCTACTCTTAACACCTCCTTTATAAATCTGTTAAAATCTTCTCTGAGTTTGCTGGAGCAGAACTGCTATATCACAGATTAAGAAGAATGAAAGCTACTTGGCCTGTCAAGAAATACTTCTAAAGGAGGATTAAGTAGCTGCACGGGATTCCAAAGAACAATAAAGCTGCATTTTGGAGGCTAAGGATGTAATGCTCTTCTTCTTCCTCCTCCCACAGGTTGCAAGACTCCAGTCTCAGTATATCCTGTTCTATGTAGGAATAGAACAGGATGTTCCTCTTGTCTGCTCTCCTTCCTATCTGTTTTGTGAAAAAATTAAGGTTTCCCTAGACACAGAAGGGAAGGGGAGGAAGTAAAAGCACCAGTAGATGACTGTTTGCAAGACTAGTGCCTTCCTTCTTATCTAAGATCCCCTGAAGATACAGGTAGTCAGCAGAAGTTGGACTTTGCATATGTGAATGATATACCCTCCACCACTAGATACCACACTATCCAGTTTGGCTTCTCTTGACTCTCTATCTAGTGCATTACCTAAAATTAACCTCTAACATTAACATAAGAACTACCATATTTTTCTTTTGCTGTCTGCCTTACAAGAGATCTGTGTTCTGTGGGAGATACAATTATCTGCTGATGTTTATATTCTCAAAGGGTTATGTTTTTGCTTCTCTATCCCAGTTGCATTTGGATCATCATGAATCCTGTTTTGCAACTAGCACCCTCTAATTTAACTAAGTTGGAAACAGAAATAGCATTCCATTTTAAGACTGGTAACAGACTGTAGACTTGGGGCTTTTCCATCATGCCCTAAAAAAATCTGCGATGAACTGCATGTTTTAAAGAAGCCTAGAAGGTCTGGTTACACCCACATTTGCAGGACTGTTAAGAGTTAATCTCTCTCAGAATCAGATCACTGTGAGAGGCAGGCTGCTCCAGGGCCTCTGATTGGGTAGCTGAGTTGAGAGAGGAGGGTTTTGAGTCCTGGCAGAGAGAGAGAGAGAGACCAGAGTGTGTGAAGAAATGGAGAGATGGAGTCCTCAGGGAAAGCAGTTTTCAACACCAGAAGGAGAACGCAGAAAGTTGGCAGAAGGTTTGGGTAGTAAGTGCGGACTCCCAAATGGACCAAAAAGGAAGGGGTAGATCTTCTACAGAAAAGGAGATTGTCCCTTCCCAGTTGAAACAAAAAGGCAACTCTAGAGAAAGGAGAACTCTCTGGTTCAGTGTGGTGGATAATTGCCTGAGCAAACTTACAGATTCAGTCGAGGACTGAAGGAAAGCACTCATGAGTGCAGGGAGGGGGCTTGGGGTACTAAAAAGAGGGTACCAGCCTTCCTAACCCTAGATGTGAAGAAGAATACTAAAAAGAAAGTATACTCAAGTACTTGGGGGAAGAAACAAGGGAAACAAAGCCTAACAACAACAGAAGCTTTCAGTAACAGTGAAGAGCCTAAAAACTGAAGTCTGTGCATGTCCTGAATGTTACCTCAGTGATCTAGATGTATATCTAGAGCCAGTTTGGTGACAGCCAGTTTGGTATAGTGGTTAAGAGCGTGGGACTCTAATCTGGAGAACCGGGTTTGATTCCTCACTCCTCCACTTGAAGCCAGCTGGGAGACCTTGGGTCAGTCACAGCTTCTTGGAGCTTTCTCAGCCCCACCCACCTCACAGGGTGTTTTGTTGTGGGGATAATAATGACATAGTTTGTAAACTGCTCTGAGTGGGTGTTAAGTCATCCTGAAGAGCGGTACATAAATCAAATGTTGTTGTTGTTGTTGTTGTTGTTATTATTATATGTTGAATTTTACTTTAAAAAGCTTCAATTCCTGACTCCACCAAGCCTTTCCCATTAATGTAAATAAACTTCATAGTTATTTTTGAAATTTTTAAAATGCCTCTGGTGCCATTTCTGTGGTTTAAGGACAAAGGAACGTCATAACATCTCTCCCCACTTTTTTATACTGACTGTCTAGCCTAATGAACAGTCCTGGTGAACTCAAAAATTTGCTCACTGCTTTGTGAATCTTTATAGCGTTTTGTAGAGTTGTTGAACCTATTTTGTTGTCCCCTCCCCAGCTCAGTCACCAATAATTTTTTTGGCATTGAGGGTACAAGATGAAATAGTTTAAAACGAGCAAGGGAAAGCTTGTAAGGCACCTGGAATTGAATTGGCGGGGCTAGAACTGGACGTAGGGAGCTGTCCAGCAAGAGAAAGAGAGCTGTCCACTTTCAGGTGACAGAGACCAATACTGAGAAACAAGCTTCTATACAGTTGAAAATCAAAGGGTGTCACACCAGTTTCAGTCAGTTACGCTTGGTCCTAGGTACATCCCTGACCAGCTTCTTTCTAAAGCACTCCTCAGGAGGCATTTTTGTAGATGCTTATTCTCTCTTTGCTCTTTAGGGCTTTCCAAGCCATGAAATGTATACAGAGCCTCTTGAAGGTTGCCTCAACTAAGTCCACTTTCTTTCTGACACCCACTTCAGAATGCAGTCCCCAGCAATGCTTCCTTGCACTTAACAATCTTTTGTAGTTCCTTCATGACTGTCATTACAAATCTCAATCTCCTTCTGATTTCTTGGTTGCAGTCTCCCTTTTGAGGCAGTCAAAGAATAGAAAATCTTTAACAATTTTGATAACTTCATTGTCAGCCTTCAAATTATGTAATTCCTCAGTAGTTATTCCTTTTATCTTTTTTTTTTAAATTATTTTTATTTCAATTATTTACAAAACTGTTTACAATATGAAATACAACATGGGTAAATTGTTAAAAACTACATAACAGAGAAAGGTAAAACATGGAAAGACAAATTCAAGTTGAATGATCTAATATATTTTGGATTATAGATTCAGGATTGTTTGGTATATTTTATTGGGAGGATATAGATTTTCTTTAGAAATGTATTCAAAAAAGGGGAACCATTTTTCTATAAAATTTGTTGTTTTGGGGAAATTTTCAGCTTGATAGATTCCATCATTGATTTTTTCAAATAAAAAACGGTCCCATATTTTAGAATACCAACTGGTAATTGTCGGTACAGTATGTGATTTCCATTTTAAAGCAATTAAATTTTTTGCTGCCATTAAGAAGATATTGATGAGGTCTCGTCGAATTGGTGGGATCTCTATATCATCCCATTGATTCAGAAATATCAGCTCAGGTTTCTTTGGTATTTTGTAGCCAGTTAACAAAAAGATTTGGTGCAAGATTGTATTCCAGAATTCTTCTATGTAATGACATTTCCACCAGCAATGTATATATGATCCTGTATCCCCACATCCTTTCCAACATAAAGATGAACTGTGAGAGTAAATAGCTGCTAATTTTTTGGGTGTAAGATACCATCTTGTTAATATCTTATAGGACTGTAGTTTAATATTAACTGTTGATGAATTAAATATTTTAGAGGACCATAATATTTCCCATTGTACTTTTGATAATATTTTGTCACAGTCTTGGTGCCATTTTGACTGATATGTTAAGGTTTTAAGTTTAATGTTTTGTAGCAAAATATTATAAATTTTGGAGATTAGTCCTTTATTTGAAAGACCTTTCCTATCTATAATTTGTTCAAATAGAGTCTTTGGTTGTTTCATAATGTCCTTTAAGTTTATAGAAGAGGCTAGATTCTTTAATTGAAAATAAATAAACCATGATACATTACTATTAATTTTTTGCTCCAATTCTGGTTTATCTAGTAAGCCTTCTCGAGAGGCAATATTAGTTAGCCTTATTATGTTGTTTTGGTTCCATTTTTTAGTGAATGCAGGTGAGAGACCTGGTGGAAACCAATCCTGAAAAAGAAAAGAAAAGAACCTGGAATATTTGGGGGTGATTTTATTTCTATAAGCATCCCATACATTTAGGATAGCTGTAAAAAAGATGTTTTGTTTAGTGTTTGTGGGGCGGACATGTTGTTTATGCCATAGAAGATCCTGAATGGATTCATTTTGTTGTGTGTTTTGTAAATGGTTGATCCAATCCATATGATCTTCCTTCTGTATTATAGAAATTACATTTTTTTAATCGTGTAGCTTTTTGATAGAGATAAATTATCTGGGAAATTAAAGCCTCCTTGTGTGTTTTTTAATCTTAGTGTTGTAAATGCAATTCTTGGATGTTTATCTTGCCACAAAAATTTATTGAAGAAGGTTTGCCATTGTTTTAAAAGTTTTGGTGGGATTAATAATGGAATTGTTCGAAAGAGAAAAATTAACTTGGGAAGTGCAAATGATTTAATTAGATGGTATCTATCATACCATGATAATTGTTTTTTATTCCAGTCACATAATTCTGCTCTTATTTTAGCCATTTTATCTATGTGATTTAACTTTAGTAACTGGTTGAGGTCAGATGGTAGGAATATACCCAGATATGGTAGTTTTTTTGGTTCCCACTGGAATTTATATATGTGTTTAATATTCAATTGAGTTGTAGTTGTTGTGTTTAAAGGAAGTATGTTCGACTTGGTGTAGTTTACTTCTAATCCTGAAATTTGACCAAATAAACTTAAAAGATTTGATAAGTGTTGAAGTGATAGGATTGGGTTTGTGAGGTATAGCAGCATATCATCTGCAAAAGCACTGAGTTTATATGTTTTAGAGTTAACTGTGATTCCTTGAATTTGGGTGTTCTCCCTGATCGCTACTGTCAGTGGTTCTAAGGCAATTGCAAATAAAGCAGGTGACAAAGGGCAGCCTTGTCTTGTTCCTCTATGTAGATAGATTTTGTCTGAAGTGTTGCCATTTATTTTGACATGCGCTGTGGGTTGTGAATAGATTGTCTTTATTATACGTCGGAAATTTTCTCCAAAGCCCATACGGTATAGTGTTTCATCTAAATAACATATTTCTAAGGAATCAAAGGCTTTTTCGATATCTAATGCTAAGAATAGAGCTTCAGTATGCTGTTTTTTGCATATAGACATTAAATTTAAAGTTTTATAAATATTGCGTGTTAAATCCCTGCCGGGCATAAAGCCAGTTTGGTCCTTGTGCATATAGTGAGTGATAAATAAATTAAGACATTCGGCTATAACTGAAGTAAATATCTTGTAATCTTGATTTAAGAGAGAAATTGGGCGAAATGAGGCTGGGGTTCTTTGCCTTGCTTTGGAATTACTATAATAGAAGCAGTCGACCATGAAGGAGGCTGTATTCCTGATGTTAGTAACATGTTACAAGTTTCAGTAAGGGGTTGTAACAGAAGTGGGGCAAATTTTTTATAAAATTCTGCAGGAAATCCGTCTGGTCCTGATGTTTTGTTGTTTTTTGATTTTTGTATGACTGCTGCAATTTCTTGTGCGGTGATTGGAGTCTCCAGTTTTGACTGATGTGCTTTTTCTAATTTTTTAAGATTTTTAAGTGATTGCAAAAAATGGGATATGTTTTCTGTTTTTGGTTTTTTTTGATGTATATAGTTGATTATAGTAATCTCTGAAGATATTAATTATGTCTTTTGATTTAGTGTATATTTGTCCTTTTTTGTCTTGGATTACCCTGATTAATTTTGCTACCTTCTTTTCTTTTATTCTCCAAGAGAGAATACGTAAAGCCTTTGGTGTATTGAACCAATGTTTCTGTTTTAAATATATGAGATTTTTTTGAATATTATCTGATTCTATGGTTTCTAAAAGTTTGTGTGCATTTATTAGTTTCTGGTATACTTTTTAACTACCACTCTGTTTATGTAGGAATTCCAAATGTTTAATTTTCCCTGTAATTTCTTGTTTTTGAGCTTTCTTATCCTTGTGAATTCGTGATGTTAATGCTATTAGATGTCCTCTAGTGACAGCTTTTAAAGCGTCCCAAAAAATATGTGGTTTTGTTTCTGGTGTTGTATTTTCTTTCATGTATTGTTTGATGATATTCTCAATTTCCTTAACATGATTTGAATGGTACAGTAGTGATTTACTAGATGTCCAGTGTTTTTCAGTTTTTGTTTCTGACTTAAATGAAATGGTGCAAGTAGTCCAAGCATGATCTGAATGGATTATGTTACCAATTTCGGTTGAGTTTACCTGATTAATTAATTTTTCTGAAATTAAAATAAGGTCAATTCTGGTGTAAATGTGATGTCTAGGTGAGTAGTAAGTAAAGCCTTTTTCTGTAGCATGAGTTTGTCTCCATACATCAATCAGATTGTGATTTTTAATCAATGTTGCCAATTTAGTATTGTGACATTTCTTATTGGATTTTTTATAGTCTGACCTATCTAATTTGTGATTCATTATGAAATTAAAGTCTCCACCCACAATCAATTCGCCTTCCTGAAATTTTTCTAGATTAATTAATAGTTCTTCTATAAAGGTTATTTGCCTTTGGTTAGGTGCATAGATGGATGCGACCGTAAGATATGGTCTGCATACAGAATGAACAGAGAGGGACATAATATAGATTTTTGTCTGACCCATTTGCCAATTGGAAAACATTCTGTTTCCCCATATTCTGTCCTAACAGTAGCCTCTTTTCCAGAGTACAGATTGCACATCAAAATTGCCAGGTGTTGTGGCACACCCATTTCTTTTAAAACCATCCATTGTCTTTCATGATCCATACAGTCAAAAGCTTTAATGTAAACTATAAGACACAGACGGATTTTCTCCTGAAATTCTCTGGTACACTCCAGCAACTGTTGTAAATTTGCATTATGATCCCTAGTGCCTCTTCCTTTTCTAAATCCAGCTTATATTGTAAGAGTCTTTGTTATAAAATTTTAAGCATCACTTTGCTAGTGTAGAAAATTAATACGATGGCCCAACAGTTGCTACAATCTTTGACATCTCCGTTTTTTTGAACTGGAATGTAGATCCAGCATTTCTAGTTTGTGGGACATTGTTTTGTTTTCCATATTTGTTGGCATGAGTTCAGGGCCCAGCTGCACATCATGTGGTCCTGGCTTCCCATGGTTCCAAATCCTTCAAACCTTATCTCTCTACCACTTAAGATAACTCGCAAGTACCTTGTTATTGGAGCTACCAACTACCTCAAAGTTCTGTACTCAGTTCTGCTTCTTTTGCTTGATATTGCTTCACCTTTTGCCTGGACTGAATTCCATCCTAGCTCCTGTTACCAGCATGTGAGTTCCTCCCTGTCCACAACCTGGTGTTCCAGTCTCATTCCTGAGAAGGTATACGTAAGACAATAATGGATACTGTTCAATAAGGTAAAGTTGTGTATGTTTTTTGTTAAACATTTAGCTGCTCCAGATGTATTGATTTAGGCTTCCTTGGCTTCAGTTTGTTCTATTACACCCAGCTACTTCTGCTGAGTTTATTTCTCAACAAATGAAGTCCTACATGTGAAGCCATATCTGCTTTATAGTCAGGAGATGGATATAAATTAAATGAATCAGATTTTATGCTTCGAACAAGCTGCTTAAATATGTGTTAAAGAAATGCTGATAGCTCATACGCATTAAGTTGCTAGAATATACTCAATGGAATGTGCTAGCAAATAGTTTGTTGCCGCACTGACACACAAGATTATTGTAATCAAGCAAAACCAAACCTTTTTTGCATTGCAGTTTCTGTGACCTACTGTGGGGCACAAGATTTGGAAGGAAGCCTATCATTATCAGTAAAGTGCATTTATTCATGCATTTGTATATACTTTGTTCAACTTTCCAAAGTTCAGGCTACAAAATGCCTATATTTTATTTTATTCTGACTTCCCATATACTTCAACGGCTTAAACACAATGTTGAGTCAGATACAGCAACAAATATAGTCATCTTACAGTTTTTGAATTCCAAAAAGCTTGACTGAAGGGCACCCTCTTCAGCTGTCAATGAGACAGTGGCAGAGAATTTCACAGTTGGACGGGTCCTCTTGTAGCCAACCTACCACTTTTCAGACACAGAAGAAACTCTTAGGTTACCTCAAAACCCAGTAGGTTTGTAAGGAAGAAGACAATCTTTAAAACATCCAGTTCCTGGACCATTTGGGATTCTACAGATAAAAAGTAACACTTTGAATTGGGCCCAAAAATTAACTGGCAGCCAATGCAGATGGTTCAAAACAGGAGCAGCTTACTCCTATTGGCTTGTCCTTATCAGCAATCTGGCAGCCACATGTTCTGGCTAATCTACAGAGGCAGTCCAAGTAGAGTGCTTTACAGTAGTCCACTCTGGACATCGCTTGGGAACGGGCAACCCAGATCCCTTCTGGCTTGACTACATTATATAGTTAAATGCTGATAAAAGCACAGTATTTTATTTCTATTACTACTATTCCTGGCCCACCACAGCCTTCCAGGAGCAATGGATTCAGCAGCATCCACAAGCTGCAGACCACAGTTTTCAAGAGGAATGCTACTGCATTCAATGAAGCCTTATCACTTACTTCCAAATGAGTAATTTCCCATCAACAGGTTCATCTTACCTGGATTGCATTTTGGTTTGTTTGTGCTCATCAAGCCCACCAATGATTTCAGACACTGATTCAGAATTTCTACTGCCTGAGGCAGGTCACCCACTAGGGCAACTACAACAGTCTCTATCCCCAAATCAGGTTGGAAACGATGTCCAAGAATATAATACTGGAGACTGGCCAACAGCTGACTTTAAAAAGAGTAAACACATAGACCAGACCAATTCTCCCTTAAATGCAACCATAATTGCCAAATCCTCTTGACTACGTACTATTGAAGGGCCTCCTGGAGCCAGCTTTTGGCCACTCTACACTCTGAACCCTGACAATCTGCTACGTAGAAACAGAAAATATCTGGATTACTATGACAATTAATTACACCTTCTAGGGATAAGCAGATCTATACTGTGAGCAACATTTAACACAAGATCTGTTGGTGATGCCCTGCTCCTTGAGTTCTGGCCTTTTCAGCTGTTGCCCTCAAATTATGGAACACTTTTTCACTTCATGTTCACTTGGGCCTCTTCCTCCTGGCCTTCCAGTGAGATGTGAAGACCAGTTTCTTTAGGAACACATTTGAAGTGGAGCAACACTGAATGTCTACCACTCAGCCTTAAGCTGAAACATCCTTTATACTCAGGTGGAAAGGGGGGACCAGGATGACTCTGGGCAATTGGGCCCAGCATGAGGTGTTGGACAGGAAGCTCTCAAACAGCTTTCTGCAGCCCCATCCCCCACTGGCTAGCCACATCATTGGGGGGAAGTGGAGGGTCAGCTGATCAGAGCTGCAGGCTTCAATTTGGTCCGCAGTTCATGTTTAAAAGAAGGAGCTCCAGGTGCACTGGGCATTCAGGGGTCCTCTCCTAGCAACAATCCACTCTTCAACCCGACGTTTTCAGATTTTTATTTCTGTTATAGCTAACATCTTTTGCTATGTCTGCAGGCGGTTGCCGGTTAACACAACCAGGAAGGAATTTGACCCAGGGCTCTGATTGGCTAAAAACTCCTGGGGGTTTCACCTCCCCCACAACAAAGAATATATACTGTGTATGATACTGTTAAAAAGAGCATTATCATAACAACTGGCTGCTGGTGGATAGGCAGGCATTGGCTAGGAAACATAGTGCAGGTTGTGCAAGGTGGGCTCTCTGCAGGACCATAAAAGAGGGGGCCCTTAGGAAACTCTGAGGTGAGTGGTGCACGGCAGCCAAACTCAAGACTGACACATTGATGATGCTCTCAGGAGGGTGGTGATGGACAGGAACAGTGGTTTTCACCATTTCCAGCCCTAATGCAATCCTTTCCTTGTCTACCCCCACTAAGGGGGGGGGGTTGGGGAAGGTTGCTAACAGCAACTGAGTTCTCAACTGCACCTACTATCCACAGCCTATGCTGCACCAAGACCCAAGGAACTCATAAACAGTAAAACTGTGGACTGATTCATCCCAGCACAGTGTCTAAGTTGTGTGTGTCCCCTCCCCTTTGGGCTTGTCTCCACTCCAGGCACAAAAGTTGCTGCTGACTTGATATTTTATAACATCTGCTTATCTAATATCTTTGTATTAAGTATTTGTTACTGTTTTATGTTTTAAATACTGATACTCTTTTGTTTCAGTGACAAACAGTCATCAGTTCATCAGTATTGTATGACTGAAAGCTTTTTGGGTATTTCTTTCAATACGGAAAAGTAAGGTATAGATAAATACATCATTTTAATTGACTTGTTCAAATTCTACCCTTAGGATTTTTTCCTTCTGAGAAACTATTTAGATGTATATCCTGCTCCATCATGAAATTTTAGGATGGGTGACAGCAACCAAAATTTAAAACTACCTCACTTCATTTATTCAGCCCGGTCGAGATAAATAAACAGCAGAAATTAATCAATAATTACAATTATTATTTGTGTTATCCAACTATAGTAGATAGTTTAAAGGAATGGAAGAGACCAACAACTGATTCCTCAGCAGGATGAATTTCAAACTGGCAGTATTGTCTGAAGGTTAAAGGTTTGGTATTATATTTGTAGAATTTTTATAACTTTGTATAACAAAGTGGATTTTCCTATTTTCTTTTTCTATACAAGTATTAAAGATATAGAAAGCTCATCCTCCTATGCAGCTGGGTCACCTGAGATGGCACAATTCTTACTTTGTCATAGTTCCATAGGCAGTCTGTATTTATTTGGAGAAAGGATAGTTGTAACTATTTCCACCAGGTATGGAGCGACTTTTAGAAAGTAGCCATCACCTGGCCGGGGAGGGGACACATAGTTGGAAAAAAACTGGTTCCATTTTGTTCACAACTGAGCAGTCATGATTTTTTCAAAAAAACCTAAACCTGAAGCATGTTGTGGACAGGGTGAATTGGAACTGATCAGCACAGCCAGACTGTGGATTACAAAACTCTTTCGATTCTTCTGTCTAGCACTCTATTTCGGATTTTTTTCTACTGAAGTTTCACACCACATGCATGACTATGTATCAGCACCTCCAAAGATACTGTGAAGCCCACAGGTCTAGGAGCCCGACATTTTGATGTCAGCATTTTGCTACTGCCCTATAAGAGTAAATGTCAGCGAGCTTACCAGAGGAGATGGAAGAAATTTTCACCTCTGAAATGAAACCTTTGGCTGTGCCAACCTGCGCTACTTTCTACATGTCAAACAAAACCCTTCAGCTCCACTCTGCATTAGCATGCTGCAACACAGCTTTCTCTCATTGCCTTAGAGAACGGCCCCTGCTTTACATAAATCTTTCATGAAATGCTCTGCCTCCAGCACTAATGCCTCAGCACAAAAGACAGAGTTGAAGGAAAACATAGTTTCTGCCTCCAAAAGCAGTGTCAGTTCCACAGATAGTAAATGTAATTTTTATGAGCTGTGTACTCGCACAATCCCAGGGGCTCCATTAAAGGGAAACAACACCATTAACAGATGTGAGAAGTTGGGAATAATTGTAAGGACTTTTGTGCGTAGGGGGAAAAAGCAGTATTTAACCACTGTGTGTATATTTATAGAGACAAGAATTTTTTTTTTATGTGTAGCACAGCAAGACAAAACATGTGCAGGACAAGATTCTCCAAGCTATATATCTTCCTTCTGCTCTGGTGCTAACAGAACTGCCAATAGAGATCAACGGAGTCAGAAAATGCTCATGATGAATATTATGGACCTTTTTTTAAAAAAAAAAACTCTTCATGTTAATCCTACACCTCACCCTAAATCTATGCTATCTTTATGCTATGATGTTCCATCAGGCCAGCAAAACTTTAGCTCCACTATTCCAAACACAAGCCCACCACCATGTGCAGTGGCCAGACAATTCTGCCCTATTTGAAGCCCGCAACAAAATTAAGAAATTTAATCAAACTCCTAGATGGCCCACTATACACAACTTGGCATAAAAAAAGATGCTGTTGCATTCTCTATGAACTACTTAAATAATCATTTAAAGATAGAGCCTTAGACCCAGCACAAACCACAAACATCAGCCTAACTAATCTCTTCTTCAAGCCATTTTCAGCAAAGTAGCTATTGAATGAGCGTCATTTTGTACATATGCATGTTACAGTGTTTAATTTCCAACATAAAATGAACATGCTGAAGCTGCAGCTGCTAGGGAAGTTTGCTCCCAAACAATTTGATGTGGATCATTTGGGGATTTATGGAAGTGAATAAAAGACAGTTGATGAATGCTCAAAGGGCACTCCTTTTTGTACCACTACTCAGCATGTTCTAAGTCAGAACTCTGGTATAGAAAACAGAATTTGCAAGTTTGGATCAGATTCTGACCTTTACTTCTTAGAGCAAGATAAATGCACTGTAACTGGGGAAGCTGCTGTCACTCTGTCCCTTTATTTACAGTCAGTGGATGCAACTGATAACAGAACAGGTGGAGTTGTATGCATACTTGGATTCATGCCATGGTTACATTGAAACTAGACTATTGTAATTCATGCTTGTCATGATCTGGCTGTGCCAGGAAGGCCTAGCAACGGCTCAGAAGCCTGTTAGCAGTGGGAGTAGGCCTGCTTACAATTCAGAGGAGCCCGTGGGCCGTTTTGGCGCCCTCAGAACACAGGGGGCTAGTGCTATATAAGTCTGGGAGGGAAAAAAGCCTGTGTTCTTTCTCCCAGGGAGCAGGCCAGAGGAGGTTTCTGCTAGGGAGAGAGGCCCTCATCCAGGTAGGGTGAGACGACAGGCCTGGTAGACAGAGGGACAGTGAGTTCAGTCACGCTAGGGCCTTTTGTTTATTTTGCTTTCACCCATCTATTGTTGCTAATGCACCTTGCTTCTTGTTTGCTTGTTTGTTTGATATTAACTGACCTCCTTGTAAATAAACTATTTTGTTTGTTGGTACTCTGCTGGGTCCTCACGCCTGTTTATTGGCCAAGCTACAGAGGTCAGAAGGGTTGGGGGGGTACTTGGGGCCTTCCCAAGGGACCCTAAATCCCAGAGTGGTGGCAGCATAAGGTGGCTCACCCTACCTGAGGCATGACAATGCTACATAGGTCTCCCCTCAAAATCACCTCAGAGACTCCAGCTGGTGAAAAACACTGCAGCTCATTTATGCTCAGGAGCTAGACAGAGTATGCGTATCATTCCCATTCTGCAGTCACACCACTGGTTCAAGGTCATGACTATCACATTCAAAGCCCTTCATGGCCTCAGCCCCTCTAATCTGTATAACTGCCTCTCCTCCTATGTTCCCCCTATGTTCTGCCCTGCCAGCTTCCCTCTTCTGGACAAGGCCTTCTGCAAATACTGCCCTGTTGTTAGGTAAAATCAACATCTGCCTACACACATGCTTTCTCTGTGGTAGCCCCCACTTTACGGTCAGGAAAACTCCCACTCTCCTAGATTTCCGCAAAGATGCAAAACTGAATTATTCAGGAGGGTTCTCTACCCAGATTATAGGGCAGTGTCATAAGAAGTAGATCAGAGAGGTATACAGGTAGGGACAGGGACCAAACTATAATCTGTTGGCTATTGTCTGCTGAGGTAGACATGTGCCTACTAGGGAATTAGTTGTGCTTTGTTTCAGAAAAATTTCATCGCTATGTGTTGGCTTTATCCTTGTTTTCAAATTTTCTGCTACTGTACAATATTCTGTCTCTTTCACTGAATGTCCTAACTGTTGTTCATGTTGTACTTTGTTCAGTCAATGTCCTAGCTGTTGATATACTTATACTGTATAATCAGCCTTGGATCTCAGTGAGAAAGGCAGACTATTAATAATAACAACAACAGCTTAAAAACAATACAATAGCAATGCACTTTTGAAGCAGTAACAGACTTTAACAGACTTTAGCAGTATGACACTATAGCAAATGTTTGGATTACATACAAAAACCAAGTTCAAATCCCTACTTAACCACAGGGCACTCTAGGTGGCTTAGAAGTAAGTCATGATCACTCATCAAACTCTAACTCATGTTATTATGAGCTAAAACTTTTATCTGAGCTGCCCAGAGGAAGGATGGAATACAAATGGTTTAAAAAACATTGTGGGTTGGGTTACTGAGCTTTGGCATAATCCAAAACAAATTAAACTAAATAATTTAAAAAAATCATTTAGGAAACAGAGAATATAAATTAATATAAAAATTAAAGGAACATAATTTATCATTTTGGTTAGTACACTGTCCTGCTTTAATGTAGGGCAGTGTTATATACACCTAACTGCTAAAACATGGCTTTTAGAGAACAGTCTCTTCACAAAAAATCTTGGCAGAAACTAAAACATGCACATAACTTAAACCATCATAAATGGTGTCTACATTTAATCAACTGCACCCAGTTAGATAATCTGTCCTTTTTTATAGGAGCAAAAGCCTTAGCTCTAAAGATCAGCATGAACCGAAATACGAACCACAATTCGTGATGAACCAGGTCAGTTCGTGGTTTGTGAACCAGCGGTTTGTCAGATCCCATTTCTGACAAACCACCATGAACTTTAGGCTGGTATGTTTGATTCGTTTTTCAGTTCATCACTGCAGACAGCCTGGCGCTGATCAGTTTCCGAGGCAACAGGGGATGGACTTCCTGTAGACCTTCTGCTGACCCAGAAGTGACGTTCTGCTGACCTGGAAGTGGTGATTTGCTGGCCCGAAAGTGACATTTTCACAAAACAAAACAAACCAATTTGTGAACCGGAGCAGGTTCGTGAACATTCGTGGTTCTTGAAACGTGACAAACCACGAACCACACGGTTTGTTTTGTCTGGTTCGTGCCCGTCTCTACTCTAGAGTGATGTTACATGGATTAACTCCATCATAAATGTTCATTTGAATTAAACTGTTAACAGGATGCAGATACAAGCAAATAATCAAGAAGGCAACCTGCAACTTGATTTGCACAATCAGTCAGCGCTTTCATTCTGATGGATAGAAAGGCACCTCTTGCATACCAAAGGGGGAAATTTCACAATGGATGTTAATATTTTCAGTATCTGTTTCAGTATCTTAGCAGAGCTTGGAATTCCTTACCTAGGCAAGCAAGATGGAAATCTACATTCAAGATGATCACAGTCTTGCAACATCATCAACTACCACAATAATATTCATATAGCACTACCTCAATATGTCTTAGCACTGTCCTATAGCAAAAACAACAATACAGGTAGCCTACTGCTTTGCTACTACAGTCCCCGCCCCTCCATATATCTACCCAGTCGTAAGAGAAAATCTCTCTCTCTCTCTCTCTCACACACACACACACGCACAGAGAGAGAGAGAGAGAGAGAGAGAGAGAGAGAGAGAGAGAGAGAGAGAGAGAGATGGTCTTTCATGTTTCTGACCTTCCCTGACACTTCAGCACCACAGGCGTGATACAATATTAGATTTCTACATCTTGTATCACTTTCTAAAGCAGATAGTTACTGAAAATGGTTCCAGGATTTTAGTTAGTAGGCATGACTGTGTTTCAGAAGTCCCTGTTATTAGCACATCAGCAGGAACCAACGTTATTAAACAGAAAAGGAGGGAGGGAGATTGGGGAAGTGACCTGGAAATTATGAAGGGAAAGCAAGACAAGGGGTAAAAGTGAGTGCCATTAGCAGAGTTATCTAGATAATGGATACCCAAACTAATGCTTGTTATATTACAAACTACAGTACTTTGGTGTTTCTTGCTTCGGCAGCAGCTTTACAGACTTACCGTCTGATGATTAAGTGAAGTCACTTGAACAGCAGTGAGCAAAACACATGGAAACAAGCTACTTTAGTTTTTCATCACGTAGGATTTTGCATCAAACAGCAGAAATGTGGAGTCCTCACTGCAGCAAAGGCTTTCTGTGAAACTAGATCTTATCTCAAATAATCCATTGAAACTAGCAAAATATACTTTGAATACAGAGTACCTTTATTTTAAAAGTAGAAGCCAATGGGTATTCAGCACAAAAGGCTCCATATTTTAACACTATCAGTATGTAGAATTTGATCTGAAAGCATGGAATGCAGAAGAGACATCCTCATAAAAAAGTATGTATAAAACTCTCCCACAAACCAATAGACAAGTGTCTCTTTTCTTTTGTTTTTTATTTTTGCCTTGTAACCAAAAGATAGTCTGCAAGCATTTTTTAAAAACGTATGAAAAAATGACCTAATTCTTTAGATGAATACCTTGATAGGCCTTTTCCATCATATTAGAGTGACTATACAGAACATAATCCACAGCCAACCAGGCTTGATGAATACAGTCCAGCAGACAGGCCAAAGGGAGCCCTGAGTTAACCTGGCCACAAGAAAGCAAAACAAGCTAGAGTTCAGACCTATTGCTAGAAGAATACAAAGGGGTGTCTGAGGTAACTTACATTAATCTAAAGCAAGGTTTGGAACTTCCCATCTACAGAGCATGTCAGAATCCCATCACCATGGCATCTGGCTCTTGTGCAATTCACTTATGCCCTTTCTTAACTTGGTGTTGCCTTGGTTGTGGCCTGACCCTTTAGAAAACTTCATCAACTATATATAAATTTTCTACAGTTCACAGACTCAAGAGTATTTTGCACTTAAAAGATCAATAGGATTTTGCAAACACTTTGTAGCATAATCCACTATGGGCAAAATATATTTATTCCCCTGCCAGGATGCTCTGATAATTGGTCCGAAAATGTCCACTCCAATTTTAGAGAATGCTTCTGAGACAAGCAGGCCAGGTTGTAAGAGTCCCTTCATTTTGTCTTGTGCCTTGCCCACTAGCTGACATGCTTGACAAGACCTGCAAAACACCCAGCTGTCTTTTCTCATACTGAGCCAACAGAATCTGGCTTGCAACCTGTCTCTGGTCTTGTTGATCCCCAGATGTCCTGCCACAGGTCCTGCCCTGCCATGGACCAGCTGTAAAAATTGCATCCTGTATTTTCTGGGAATCACTAGCTGTTTGCGCTTCTCCCAAATAGCAGCACATTTATGCCTCAGAGACACTCTATACAGTCTCTGTTCTGAGATCTTGAATAGACAAGGGCTGAATCCACATTACCTCAGTGCGTCCCGGTGTTGCACTAAATGTTCGCTAAACACCTGGAAGTATAGCGTCTTTCAAGCGCGATTTCTGAATCGCGCTAGAGAGACGCTATACTTCCGGGTGTTTAGCGAACATTTAGTGCAACACCGGGACACGCCGAGGTAATGTGGATTCAGCCAAGGACTTTCAATGATCACTTCTTGAGAAATTTGAGCCCTTTGCCACAAATTCTGCCAAGTTTCATCTTGCCGTTGCTCCTTAAGGAATTCTGCCGCATGGATTCTTTGAAACCAGCTTCCTGTATCTATCACTATAGGCTAGATTGTAAATTTTCTGCTAGGTGGCTACAACTGGTATCCTTAGCAGCCCCTTGAATCTCAGGCCTAGGTCCTTTTCACACTGGAACTTTAAAGCGTTTCAGCACCTTTTCTGCTTCCCATGTTTGTGGAACTTTCACACTTGCAAGACAGTCATGGGATGCAGAACTGATGTTTGTCCACGGCATCCCCGATTTTGCTCCCTGCAGACATACCACGAGTTTATTTTGAAGCTGCTGCCAAGTCACAGCTGGTGTGATTAATTTCAGTGTGAACTCTATACTCCCCTTCTGCTTCTCTCCCCCCCTCCTTTTCTATGGGAGTTGATTGATCTGTGCAGAATCAACCACTCTTCAGCTCTCTGAACAACTTGACCACCATTTTTTTAGTAAAGCGAGGTAAGGGTCATAAGGCTGCTTCTCTGTTGGCTTCCTTCCTCCTGAGTATGCACGCGTTCTTATTTTTTCCCCCAAAGCCAGGAACGATTCCTAAGCTTGCTGCTAATTCCCTGCTGAATTTAAAAGCCAGGAAAGGGTTAAATGGCTGCTTTCCCCTTCCTCCCTCAGTAGTATGAGCAAACTCTTTTCCCCCCAAAGCTCGGAAAGTTTTGTAATGTTACTCCTAATTTCTCCTAGCTTTAAAAGCCAGGTAAAAAAAATCTTTTGCACAGATGTTTGTGAATCAAAGCAGAACAGAGGGAAAGAAGCAGCAGAATTTAAACCCATTCCTGGCTTGGCTTTTTAAAAAAATAAATGAGAGCGGTACATGTTTTCCCCCAGAACTCTGCCACCAATTGCCTCTCCAGTGGGCAGGGGACAGCCCAATCAGCCAAAGCAGGGGGGACGGGTTCCAACATTGCAATGATACTATGCATGCTCAAAGTTTTTAAAAAGTGTGACATGAACCGCAAAGCCCCGAAAGCCTGAAACTGCACTGAGGCTTCAAAGCGGGTCTTAAATGAAGCACAGACGCCAAACTGAAACTGCAGCGGACAGTGTGAAATGAATGGGGCGATTGCTCATAAATGGCGGTTTAAACCATAAGTACGAGAAAGGCCAAAGTTTGCTGCCCTTAAGCCTTACTCTGTGGCTTACTCCTGGTCACTACTTTAACAACCTTAACTTGTGAGGCCAGGTCATTCCCCAATAAAATTGGAATGTCCAATTCTCCTCACACTCCCATGATCCATTTTCCCTGGAACCCTTTATATTTAATTGGAAGTTCTGCCAAGTTCACTTCAAATTCTGGGCCACTGATTCCCTTAATCCTGTATGTTCTTCCTGTTAAGTATTGTTCTTTCTTTATTAAGTTAGGCTTTATCAATGTGTCTTCTGCCCCTCTATCTCTCCAGCCTATTACTTCTTCGTTGTTTAAGTCTACAAACTTCAAATATTCTCTGAGTAAATCCTCCTGCACTTTCCAGACTTGCAAGACTTTAACTGGTCTCTCTGTTTGGGCTTCTTCTGGCACAGGATCTGGTGGGAGTTCTGTGACCACTTTTGTCCTCCTAATTTGACAGTCATGGCTGAAGTTTGCTGTTTTTCTTTGTCTAACTTTGGACAACGGGCTTTCATGTGTTCCTCTTCCTGGCAGTTAAAACACACTATCTTTCCTTTCCTATGAGTGTTCTGCCTCACAGGGTTGGTTTTAGATGGCTCAGCTTTCTCTGAGGGGTCCCAAACGTAATTTTTCATGATGGGGGTGAGTGGGAAAAGAAATCCTCCCAAGTCCTCTTCTAACGCATCTAATAAAGTGGCGGCTTCATTGATATTTTATAACTTTTTATCCCTCAGAAACCATCTATGTTGTGTGGGAACTTATCTGTAAAACTGTTCTAAGCCTATTAATTGATTCAGTTCTTTAAATGTCTTTCCTCAACCCATCTGTTTAAGGCTCTGTCCAAATGACAACCTAGCTGTGCTTACTTTTCATCCTCCTTTTTAAAAATTTCCCTGAATGCTTTTCTACTTTGTTCAGCCATTAGCCCAAATCGAAGTCTCACTCTCTCCTTAAAAAGCAAATAATTTGAGGCTTCCTCATCCCTCATCTCTGAGTACATTTCACTCAGTCCTCCACAAATTTGTAGGTGCAAATAAATCAATCTGTCCTCATCTGAGACCCCAAAATCTCTACAAGTTTATTCAAAACTGAAGAGAAATGCCTCCACATCACCCCCTTTTTGGTAACATGGAAATTTCTTTTGTTCCACTGAGATACTTTCCTCACCTCTCTGTGGAAGCGTCAATTCTACCCTTAACTGAATTTTCTTCATCTTCATATCATACATTTCTTTTTCATGTTTCCTCTCAGCTTCCCCCTCTCTATCTCCCGCTGTTCCATTTTAGCTAATTCTCTATCTGTCTGAATTTTTGGCTAACTGTATTTGTTGTTTTCAATTCTGGCTTTTGCTGTAGCTGCTTCTATTTTTGCCAGTTCAATTTTAATTCTCATAATTTCTACCTTCTGACTAGGATGCTCCTCAGTGGATGTTTCCACCCCCTCACCTCCATGTGTCTCTCTAGGTCTCCAGGTCTAAGTGGTGGTGCCATTTCTGACAGGAATTCTGTAGTAATTCCTCACAAATTTATAAAATATTTTCTTGTTTTAATTTGTATCTGTGGTGGGACAAACTAGTTATGGATTTTATTTTGTTCCAGTGTTTTCCTAAACACCCTAGTCCACTTTCTATGAGTATTCTCTTACTCTTTTGGTTTTAAGCAGGCTAGTACCCTCTTCGCAATACCCAAACCCCTTCTCTTGAATCACTAGTATTCATTTTCAGTTTTTAACTGACTCTTAAGGTCTCCAAAGGCAGTTTCTAACCACACCAGATCAGGGATCACTCTTCAGGATTAACTCCCAGTTTGACTGGGTAGGGAAATTCTCTCTATAGATCTGTCCCCTTTCTTTGGCCTAAATGGCCAAAGTCTTTACCTACTTCCCAGACTTCTTTGCCAACTTTCTCTAGTTCTCCTGTCTGTGTTCAACTGCTCTCAGTCAGAGCAGAATCTCAAAACTATCAATACTTGACCCCTCTCAGCTCTCCCCTCTCCCCAGCATCCAGTTCAGATGTCTTTCTCTATTCAGCTCATGCTGTCCAATCAGATTCCTTGGAGTAGCTTGTCATTCAAGGCTCTCTGTTTCTGTGAAGCATTAACCCTTCACAGACCTTCAGCTATTTGTGCAGCACTTCTAAGATTTTAAAAGTGCAGCCTATCACTTCTATACTAAAAGCCAACAAATTACAGATATGTTGTGGTATATAAATGATATGCAGAGTCTTAAGCATTTAAGAACTTCAGCTCTTATTCAATACTAGTAACGAAGCCCACTGTAGGAAAAAATACAATGGGTTCAAGAAAGGGGAGGGCCGGCAGACGGGCATTGCCTCCTCCTCTGTAACTGATTCCAGCCGGGTGAAGGGGGGCAGGCATTGTCTCCTGCTCCATGCCTGATTGGGGCCAGGCAAAGAGGGCGGGCACTGCCATCTTCTCCGTGCTTCGTCCTGGCTGGATGAAGGAGGATATGCCAAGAAACCATAGACCCGACCAGGGACCAGTTATCAAGATGCTTGTTTCCAAGTGCTTCACTTCATCAAGGGTCAATAGACCTTGCCACTGTGTATCGAAACTGGTGCATGGGGGCATGGTGCCGGATCCCGAGGGAGCTCTGTCTGTCCTGATCCTCAAACCTCAACCCAGCACGCAAAATGCCCACTTTACCCAGCAAAGTGGGTAAACTTGACCTTAATAAAAAGAAGAATGCAACGAAAGCAGCAAAACCGGAAACACCCACAATCGCCATTTCCTTTGCCTCTCAAAGGAAGTAAAATTCCTATAAGAGCCAACTGACACTAAAACATTCTCTCTCTTTCCCCCCCTCCCTTTTTTTACCATTCTGGGCATTCTATAAAAATCATATGTTATTAATCTTTATCAGAGGTTGGGGAAAGGGATACAGGGATTTTCTCAGGGTTGCTTCTTCTCTTTGTTTTTATAATAGCTTCAAGATATTGGCTTAGCCAATAATTGTTGTGTGTATTAACTAGAAATGGGCACGATCTGCATTACGATCGAAAAAAACCCACGATAATGGCGATCGTGCGATCGTGACCTGGCGGATCATGATTGTCCATGGCCAACGATCCAGCGATCGGGGGAGACCTGGATCGTTGCGTTCGGGCTCGGATCGGGGATCCAGACACTCAGGCACCAGCAATCTATTCCCCTGGCAATGGAGCCAGGGGAAAGCCTGAGCTCTGTTTGCCCTCCTTCTGTCACCCTGGAAACCCGAATGGAAGCCCAGCTTTCCTTGATCAGCAGGGCTTCCTTCCAACCACAGAGCAGCAAAGCAGTCACAAGTTGGGAGAAGACACCCAGGGCAGGGAGGGGGGAGGGGTGTTCTGTAGCCATGGGCACTCCAATCTCATCCCTGCAAACCCTGTTAGGCAGCTCTGACGGCCAAACACAGACCTCCTGTGCTGCTGAATGGGACCTGAGGGGAGGCGGCTCGTCGCCACCTCCCCATGCCCGCCAGGCCCGGCGGCTGCCGCCACCAAACACCTTCCCATATAGCTGGGAATAGCAGCATGGCCCGCTTTGGCCTCCACGATCCACGGCTCGGGAACGGGAGATGATCGGTGTGGATCGCTAATTTGGGATCGTCGCTGGCGCCGATCCACGATCAGCTGGATCATTAACTTTTTTGGGATCGTGCCCATCTCTAGTATTAACACGACAATTATAGGGAGCGATTGTAGCGATCAGTAAGATTATATTTTTATTTATTGCTTTGAGGGAGATGGTCAAAGAAAGGGAGGGGTGGGATAAAGTACAAACATTATTGTTTTCAATTAATTACGAGTAGAAGAGGAAGGGGGGAGGGAGATAAGAGGAGGGTTGGGTGGGGAGGGTGGGAGAGGTGGGAGATATAGGGGGTAAATTAGTTAAAGTAGTTTGAAAATAAATATTCACATAAATAAATCTTTAGATAAGGAAAAATAGTCTTTACTGAGTTGAAGTTATAATAGAAATATATATTAGGAAATAAAACAGTTTTGGCTGGTAAATTTAATATCTTAATAGTTATAAAGTTATTTAGAAATTTATAAGCTACCTGTTTAGTTAATATAGTTAATTAAAAGGAGTTCAAGTTAATCTGAGTTGGTATTGTTAATATAAGCAATAATGGTTACTGTTAAGCATTTATATAATTGTTAAGAGAACTATATAACTATATAAGCTGGCTTTAACTGTTGAAATCTACCATATTCTAATGGGTTTTTCTAGAAGTATCTAAATATCAAAACTTTATAGATATAAAAATATTGTTACAACTGTCTTCCATTCTGAACTATATTTATAAAATATGGGCTCTAAATTAAAGGTCACTTCCTATAATGTGAGAGGGTTAGGAAATCCTATTAAAAGGAAACGTGTTCTTTTAAATATGGCTAAGAAAAAATCTCACATAATATTGTTACAAGAAACCCACTTTCATCCAAAACATAACAATGAGCTCAAAGCTAATTGGATCCAGGCTCAATTTCATGATACTGGAACATCTAAATCTAGAGGTGTAGCAATCTTAATATCAAAAGCTATTCCTTTCCAACACAAAAATACGTTAAAGGACCCCAAAGAAAGATTTATATTCATTACAGGCTTACTGGAAGGTCAAACATATACAATTGCCTCTTTATATGGCCGAAACAAGAATCAATTAGACTTCATTGAGGAAATATTTAATAAATTAATCTCTTTTCAAGAAGCAGATCTTAATTATATAATAAAACATGATATGGACAAATTGAACTTCAATAAGAAAAGAAACCAAAAGAAGAAAAAAATAACTAGATTGGCATCTATTTTGAATAATAATCATCTCATAGACATATGGAGACAAATAACAAAGAAGGAAACTACACTTATTTTTCACCAAGGCACAACACTTACACTAGGATAGACTATGTACTAATCTCAGACTCCCCAGATAAAAGAGCAATTTGCTCAGAAATAGGCACTCTCTGTATCTCAGATCATTCTTAGGTTAACCTTATAATTGCCAGAGACTCAGAGGAACAAGAAAGGAAACAATAGTGTTTACCTAAAGCCTTAATTTCTGCAAATTATACCTCAAAAGAAATAGGGAAAACGATAGAAACAGCAATTTCTGACAACTTATCAAATGACATTAAACCTAATATCCTCTGGGACACCATTAAAGCAGTTACCAGAGGACATATAATTGCATTATCATTGCAGACAAATAAACAAAAAAAGCTCAAAAACAAGACTTAATGAATGAATTAAAATTCTTGAAGATCTCCATAAAAAAACAGGAAATAAAGATATATCAAAAATTATTGTCATTGCAAGTTGCTAGAATCCTTAGAAGTTAGCAACATTCAGAAAAATTTACTCTATATAAAACAAAAATATTGGTTCAATACTTCTAAAACTTTACGACTTTTATCAAATAGAGTAAAGCAAAAGAGATCAATAAACAATATTAACTTTTTTTATGATAAGAACAACAATCTCCATTCTAAATCAAGTGAAATTGTAAAGATATTTAAAGACTTTTATGAACAACTATACTCCTCAGTAAATCCAGACCAGAACAAGATCTCTCAAGTCCTCCAATCTCTAAAAACCGTAAAGAAACTAGAAGATAAGCATCGTATGATACTTGATAATCCCATCACACAACAAGAGATACTAGAGACTATAAAAACCCTTAAAAATAACAAAACAGTAAATCCAGACCAGAACAAGATCTCTCAATTCCTCCAATCTCTAAAAACCGTAAAGAAACTAGAAGATAAGCATCGTATGATACTTGATAATCCCATCACACAACAAGAGATACTAGAGACTATAAAAACCCTTAAAAATAACAGCAGGGCCGGATGGTTACCCGTCCGAATTTTATATGCCGGTCTTCTTTCCAAACCACTTGCTAATGCTTGTAATCAGATACTAGAATTGGGTCAGATGCCTAATTCATGGAAGATGGCAATGATAGTAGTAATCCCTAAACAAGGTAGAGATCCATTATACACTACTTCTTACTGTCCTACATCTTTACTTAACCAGGATTACAAAATTTTTACAACAATTTTAGCAAAAAGACTAAACTCCTTCATATCCAATTATATCCATACAGATCAAACTGGTTTCATTCCAGAACATGACTGTACAGATAATATCTATAAGATGTTACACTTATTATCTCATTCTAAAACCCATCAATTAGAAGCTGCTTTTCTTTCTTTAGACACTGAAAAAGCATTTGATTCATTAGAAATAAGATATCTATATAAGACCCTACATCATATGGGATTTGGTATTAATTTTCTCAATACAATAATCTTAATCTATGTTCAACCATTGGTAATTATCAAAATACACTGACAACTTTCGGAAACAATAACTATCAAAAGAGAACCAGACAGGTTTGTCCTCTCTCTCCCATTCTTTTTCCAATCGCCCTAGAACCATTAGCTATTGCTATCAGGGAAAACCAATCTATAAAAGGTATTAACATAGGTACATCATCATTTAAAATTAGCATGTTTGCTGATGATATGCTAATATATTTTACTGACATCTCTCTATTACTTACAACCATTGTTAACAGAATTTGGAACAATCTCTGGACTAATAGTCAACAAATCAAAATCCTCTATACTTCCAATCCATATTCATAAAGATTTAAAAGAACAAAGTACCAAACTATATAAATTCCAATTGGCCTCTAAACAAATAACATACTTAGGAATCATGATCCCATCAGATCTTACAAACCTAATAAAACTAAATCACATAAAAATTATAGCATAGATAGAAACAAATATAAGCAACTGGAATAAACTAAATCTTTCTTGGTATGATGGATTTCATATGATTAAATCTTTCTTTATATCAAACAGCTGCAAGGTTAGTGAATCTTTTACAATTATTAATACAAACAGATCTTCCAAATTGGACATTAATCTATCAACCTCTGCTGGACAAAGAATCAATTACAGATATAATTTGGAATAAACCTAATAATTGCCCAACCATGATTAAGAACAATATCTTTTTAGACTCAATATTGAAAGAATGGGATCAAATAAGAAGCAAACTCATTCCATATATATCCAGATTTTCATCTTTCACTTCTCAACACTGGTTCCCACCGGAACAAAACAGAACTTTTAGTCTATTTTGGAAACGTCAAAATCACCAGATTAGTAGATATAGCCTCACATAAGGGCCTATTAGAAAAAACAGAACTAGAACTTAAAACACAACAAAAAATACAATGGCAACTTAAAAGCATGGTGGATCAAATTAACCTTAAAAAAATAATGAACGCTCCAAAAACCGAGTTTGAACAAATATTAAACTCCCCTAAAATCTTACATAAAGGCTTAATTTCTAAAATTTATAAGACCTTATTAGCTACATCTAAGTCAAACCCCTAAATTGTCAAACCAAATGGGCATAGGATTGCAAAATAAAACAATCATTAGATAATTGGAAAAAGATTTCCCGTCATCTAATATATATAATTCTAACATAATAGTAACTAGGTTACAAACATACAAAATAATAAATAGATGGTATATGACCCCTAAAAAACTTTCACAGATATCATCATCGTCCTCACTGAAATGTTGGAAAGGTTGTGGAGAAGAGGGTACATTTTCCCACTGTTGGTGGAAATGTCCATGCACTGACAAATTTTTGAAGGAAATTTTAAAAGTAATTAAAGACATAACTAGTCATAAAATTCCTCTATTCCCAGAAATAATCTTTTTGGACCAGAGGGAAAACATTCATGTACCTAAAATTAGAAGAGACCTTATAGCAAATCTACTTATAGCAGCTAAAAGCGCTATTGGAATGTATTGGAAATCAAAAAAGACACCAACAATAGAAAACTGGTTTACAAAAGTATGGGATCATTCTATTTTAGAAAAATTGAACAACAAAATATACCAAGCTGAACACTTTCCTAAAAGTGCAGATTTTTTGGAAAATGGTTTCTTTTTTGGAATACATAGAATCGAATAACCCTCAGCCTAACTTTGAATTATTTCAATCCTTGGATATTTTTGAATTGTTATAATCATTAGCTAATGTTTCTATAAATACATTTATATATAAAGTTAATGTACTATATAATTTGTGTAAATTGCAATTTATCACTTTCTGTTTGTATTGTCTAACTTATCAATAAAGTTTTAAAAAAAGAAAAAAGAAAGTGCATGGATTTTCTCTTGCATCAGAAAGGTGCACCTCATATGCTGGCCTGACACAAGAGTGTACCAGTTTCGATGCATGGTGGAAATGTCTATTGACCCCTGATGTAGCGAAGCACTTGGAAACAAGCATTGCCACCTGCTCTGCTTCTGATCTCAGCTGGGTGAAGGCGGTGGTCAGGCATTGCTGCCTGTTCCACGCCTGATCCTGTCCTGATCCTGGGCTTCCTGTCACAGCATGCTCTCAGAGGGATGAGCTGCCTCTTCTGGGCTTCCTTCCATGGCAGCACACTCTGGAGGTGCACCAGGGCAGGAAGTGAGTTGTCTGGAACACGGTTAGCCTTTTATATATTAGGATTGATCATATGAATTACATATTTGAAACAGAAAGGAGAGGCAAACTGAATTAGTTCCAAGCCAAGTTTTGAATTCTTACAAAAGCTTTTAGCACTGCTATCACACAACCCCACCCCACCCCCAACATATCAACAAGATAATGATCTATTCTAAGATGACAATAAGCACACATATTTATCAGGTTTATTTCAGCCAAGTACAAGAAAGAAATTATGGATCTTTGCTAGGAACAATTCTACTGAAATGGGAAGTACAATAAATTATTTTTCATGCAATTGGAATCAGTCCTATGCTGATGCTTCTCCTTGCGACTGTACACACATTGCGACAGAACTTTTTCACAGTGCAGATGGACACTAGTCATTCACACAGCTCAGCTAGAGCTATATGGGTTGGACATCACACAAACCATAGCAAATTTAATGCAGTTCAGACCCTTTAGCCAGAGGCTGAAGCCATGTTTCCCAGATTTACCCAGTTTTACCTGGATTTATCCGGGAGTCTGGATTCAGGTTCCTGGATTGGATCCCGGATTCTCTGATTTGATTCATGAAAGCCAGATTGGCAAAAAAAAATCAGCTTTCCCCCTGAATTCCAGATCTGGATTGCACACTCCTATGTGAAAGGGCCAAAGGGAGAAGCCAAAGCAAAGACAGTAAATTGGGAACACGGCACTGTAAAGATTTGTTCCATACCTAAGTAATGCCTGCATTTTTGTGAGCAACTCATTTGGAAACATACAGGAATTCTCCAGGTGTAGACCTGAGTGTTGTTTGTATGTGTGCCCTAGTTTCAAGGCCGATAAATTGAAATGGCTTTCAGGAAATTAAATTGCAAATCTGGATTGACGGGCCATTATAAAATACCATGGCCCCTGTGAGATTCCATTAAATACTCTATTTATTTTCAGCTTTAAGAAAAATGGGAAGCCAGCATGAAGGTGCTACGAACATTAAGACTTCAAAATATACCCTCAAAGATACCAGAGTGAAGGTAATTATTTCAGGGATTTACCCTGTTCCATGCTTGCAGGTCTAGGTGAGCTGAAGATGGATGGTTCAGGGCTTTGCTAGCAGAATGATAAGTCACTGGTTCTAGTATTTAGCAGAAATCTGTACATGTAAGTATTTTGGAGGAAGGTATATATAATGCATGAACTTCATTTGGCTTATTGGGTCACAAAGTGTTGTAAGACACTTGGGGTTTCTTGCAGCTGCAAGATTCAGGTGCCTTACTCTCTCTGCCACCATAGCAACTTGCCAGATAAAGAGCAGCTCTTTGCTGTGTTGCTCTGGGGGGATCAACTCATGAGGGGTCTAGTGGCATGACGGCATTAGAGCTGCATGTAGATATAGGATGTTGCTGATTCCAACCTGGATCTCAGTATGAACAAGCACACACTGAGCCAACCTTTGAACTCCAATTCATATATGTGTGTGTGAGTGTGTGTGTGTGTGTGTACACGTGTACGTGTATATATGTATGCATTTAGAAATATAACCTTGATCTTAAGGTTCAAGATGTTCAATAACATTTTACTTTTAAACAGCTAATAGTATGCACCAATTGTACCAAAACAGAATCCATTTGTCACTTTCTAAGTACCATCTGCTCCTCAGAACAAATGTTATTTTATGAACAGCAATTGCCATACATCTGCTCACTCCCAACTATCTAAAATAACTTCAAATGTATATACTGTTCGGTGTATGTGCAAATAAAAATGTACTTGCTATGTGAAAAAGTTGACTCCAGCCTTTTAAAATTACTAGAGGGCAATCACCATTATTCTGATCACAAAACATTAGAATAAACATTTTTACTAATTGTAAATATGACAGTTCTTGCATCAATGTGCAATTTAAATTTGTGTCCAAGTTTAAAGTGAGGGACCATGACATTTACAAAACATTACATCAAATCCTTTTTTGCTACACATGTTCGCATTTTATGCTGGCGTTGATCTAATTTACAATAATACCCCACCCACCCTCTGCCTGGATTATAAGGACTCTTTACTTTTTTCACTCCTTGTATCTGACAAAGGGAGCTCTGACTCAAAAGCTCATACCCTGGAAATCGAGTTGGTCTTTAAGGTGCTATTTGACCCACATCTTGTTCTAGTACTAACAAGTTATCTTTTCCAAACAAACAAAAAACTATATACTATTAGTTATTTACACAGTACCACTGATATGCATGGTATATTACAGAGCACATGATGACAGTACCTAGTCATAGGAAACTTGCAGTCTTAACATAACATACTCACAGAGAGAGACAGAAATGGAAAGAGGGGGGCTGGGGCAGGAATCAACAGGGGAAGAATAATCATTTACTCCAGTTATACATGCTTAGGCTTTTTTCAGGAGGCAAGGAGCACTGTGCCGAAGTTTTCACAAAAAAAGTGGATTTGAGGAGGATTTTGAAGGCAGTTGGAGTGGTGGCATCACACAAGTGTTCTGGAAGGCAGTTCCAAACTTGAAGAGACCCAAGAAAGAGAAGCTTATATATCTAAGGGAAGATGAGACTTTCAGATAATGAGAGTAGTAGAACTGAAGCAGCAGAGGTCACAGGAAGGAATGTGCTAGTTATAAGTAAATAGACTAGATATATATGATATATATTATTATAGATTTTAGGATATGATATATTCTTTAGATTAAGTTGGGGATGGAAAACTGTTGGGAGTCACCAGAAAAGGGGGGGGGAAGGATAGGGAAAATGTAATGGGGTGGAAAATGGTAATGACTTGTATGTTTATATTTGTTAACCCATCCAATAAAAAATTTTTTAAAAAAAGGAATGTGCTAGTTATAAAGCGGAAGATTGAGGGAAGATTGAGGAAAAGGACAAACAGTTTGTACTTCATAATGCATGAAAGACATAAAAGAGGTGCAGTGGTTTTCCTAGAATTAGTATGGAACATGAAGTTGTATTGCTGGTGCATAACTAGGCAGATGAGAAATAAGAATGATTTTATTATGGGCAGGATCAGCCAACTTTTGTTTTCCAGCAGAGATATGAGCAAAAATAATGAAGGGTGTAATTCTGGGCTGGAGACAAGAGGGGTGAATGGTTAATTGGGAGTAGGGTTGCCAGTCCCCCATCCCTGCTGCCCCCTCCACCCCCTGCCCCACTTACTTAAACAGCAAGGCGGGGTGTGTGCTTCCTGGGTTGTGCTCCCAGGCGGTGTGGTGCACTCCTGTGAGCCACAGCGGCCCGATTCCAGAGGGAAAATGAATTGTGTGGGTATGCAAATTCCATAAACTGGCTATTGTCAAAAGATTTATAGTAAGGCTCCAATGCTAAGAGCACTTTAGGAAGAATATGAAGGAGGAATAAACTATGTTTTGAAATTGACAGACAAGCTGTGCTATGTGAGGAAAATAATCAAGAACCTGATCAACAGAAATAATGAGAACACCAATGAAGAGAACGCCAATCAAATCTTTATATTTAATAGCTACATGGCCCCTGTGTGGATCAAAACATCCATACAATGGGGCCCATCAGAGGTAAGATATAGGTTTCTTCAAACCTGGGCGGGGGGGGGGGGGTTCTCCTAGGATTGCGTAAAAATTCCAATGTTTTTTAAAATGATGACAGAAAGGCACTAAATTAGTATAAGCATTGTGAAGATACAGGGAAAATGAACCACAGAATATATCATATATGGCTCAGTGGTGATTTTAAAACATGAGTTACTAAGGCAAATGCAAAGAAGTCAGGTTGAAAATAGGCACACTTCATTTCTGTGAGGAAAATCAGTGCACAAAATCGGTATTAGAATAGATTTTTATAAAGAGAATGCATTTGAAGTGTGTGCCATAACAAGCACAGCACAGTATGATAAGATAAAATGTTTCTGATTGTTTGTGGATGAAACTGATGTCAGATAAGCATTTTACTGTCCTCAGGATTATGGAAGTAGCTTGAGCAAGGAGGATTTGAAATGCTGTGAAATGACAAAGGCAATGAAGGAATCGATAATGCTAAAAACCAGGAAGGCTCATTAGAATCACCTGATCTTTTGTATACAAAGTCTAGCTCAGTACTGGACATGATGAAAAATTAGATGAAAGTGTTCACTTCAGGGGTTTTGCTTTCATGAAAGGCTCATGTAAGGGCAGGGCTGTTGACCTTTCTGATACAAACCCAACCAAACCTAGAATGCAATTTTGTGCTAAACCTGTCATCTGCTCACGTCAGAAAGGCTACTAGTTATTGGTCTATATGGATGCTTCAAGATGGGTCATTTTTTCAATTCTAAGGGTTAGATCCTTAAGTAAAAGCCATGCCATATGCAGACAGTGAAACTCTTAAAAGGTTTGCTAGTTCAGATCATGGGGGATTAAACAAAGTCTGCTGTTGCCCAGGCCCCATTCTAGCCAGGCTGTGAGTTAACCCTGAAGAGGACTGAGTTTGCAAAGAAATCCTCCAGCAATGGGTAACAGGTTCTAAGTCCGCAAGAGCTCCCAATGATGCAAAGGCCAGAGCCCAAATGAAGCTCTGTTTTTACTGAAGTGGTGTTAAACCTGTGACTCAGGCTGCAGGTAAACACACACACACACACACAAAACTTCCTGCAAATAGAAAATTGACAGGGAAAAGGACAAGTTCAAAGCCTTGCCCTGATTCCCAATGTCCTACATGGGGAATCTTTTTTAAATGGGGGAGCATTCAGTCATGTAGCTTCCATCTGAAATTTGCTTCAGGTTTTCCATCTCAGTCAGAAATCTTAAGCAAGGTTGTTGAGAAACCAGAGCATCGAATGTTATGCCAATGGCAGGTTTCATGTGTTCTCCCCCTTAGGTAGAACACTCTTCCTTCGAATGTTCAGGGGGTTGGGACATGATAATACAAAAGCCAACACTGTACCATCACAATCCCCCACACGAAGCAACATGAAAACAAGAGTTAAAAATATGTTAGCTGCAGTATCACAATTTTGCCTTGGGAATCTTACCAATGTGTTAAGATTTGATTAGCTGCTTCCATGAAAACGAGTTCACAAATTTCCATGCTTGTAATCTAAAGAACAAACTCTCAGAGTATTATTCTCTCATCTTTGGCCTTTTCCACACAGTCATTTTACAGCATTTCATATCCTGTTCTGCTTCCCATGTTCTCCAGAGTTCCACACGTGCAAGGGAGTCATGGGACTTGGATATGATATTTGTCCATCTTTTCCCTGTTTTTTTCCCTGTGCACATTCCGCGATTTATTTTTAAAGTCACTGCCTAGTCAAAACCGGAGCATGGTATGTCTGTGTGAAACACCATACTCCCGTTCTGCTCATCCCCCCTTCTTTTCCCCCAGGCGCCACCTGGTATTTTGAGGTACTTGAGATGGTGACAGAGACGAGAGTGGAAAGACATCCACAAAGACCTGGAGGAGGGAAAGGTATGGGACCACACGGAAGTGGAAGAAAACGGAAAGTGGTGGTCGTTGGGGACTCTCTGCTCAGGGGTATGGAACGTCATGTGTCCAGGCCAGATCCCCTGCTCCGAGAGATGTGTTGCTTGCCGGGAGCCAGAATTTAAGATATTACAGACCAACTGCCCAAACTGATCAGACCAACTGATCAGTACCCGTTTGTGCTGGTTCACATGGGAACGAATGGCATGGCCGCGAATACCATTGCAAGAATTAAAGAGGACTATGAAGCTCTTGGAAGGCACAGTGGGGGCCTTGGAAGACAGTGGGGGCTCTTGGAAGACAGTGGGGGCACAGGTGGTTTTCTCTTTTATCCTTCCTGTCAAAGGAAGAGGAACGTGAAGGGAGCAGACCATACTCAAGGTGAATCGTTGGCTGAGGTGGTGGTCCAGCAGGAGCACTTTGGGCTTTGGGACCACAGGATAAGTTTTCTTAAAGAAGGCCTTTTAGCACATGATGGGCTTCACCTCTCAAGGTCAGGGAAGAAAATGTTTGGAAAGAACCTGGAGAGCTTCATCAGAAGAGCTTTAAACTGACGCCACAAGGGGAAGGGGACGATCAACATGGGGATTTCAATGAAGTGATAATAGCGGGGGCCCACCTGAGTAGGACAGATCAAACAAAGGTACAAGGCTACAAGTGCCAATATACCAATGCCTGAAGTATGGGTAATAAGAAGGAAAAGCTTGAGCTTCTCTTGCAAACAGAGGGCTACGATACAGTAGGAATTACTGAGACTTGGTGGGATGATTCCCATGACTGGAATGTGGTAGAAGATGGGTACGAGTTGTTCAAGAAAAAAACAGAAGGGTAGAAGAGGGGGCAGAATGGCATTGTATGTGAGGAGAGAGCTTGATTGTCAGGAAGTTCTGGAGAATGTGGCTGACAACCCAGTGAAAAGTATATGGGTGGAAATAAGGGGAGGAAGGACAAAGGGTGTTGTTGCTGGAGTCTGCTACAGACCGCCTGACCAGGGAGTTGGAAATGGATGCTGCCCTCCTTGAACAGATTGGTAGAGTATCCAGACATCAGAGCCTTATAATTATGGGTGACTTCAACTTCCTCGATGTGTGCTGGGAGACAAGCTCAGCAAAGCGACAAGAATCACGCAACTTCCTGACCTGCCTGGCCGATAACCTCCTTTTTCAAACGGTGGAGGAAGCTACAATGTGTTTCCCGTTCCCTGATGGCAATCCACATTCCCCACTGATCACCTCTTGAGTTTACTTTTTTATTTCCTTTCTTTACAACTGGGCTCATGTTTGAAAATTAAAAAAAAACTGGTGGGCATGCGACTGCCAATCAGTGAATACAGAGACAAGGAGAAGTGAGTGGAGGTGAACAAACTGGGCTCCAAAATTGCAATGTTACTACACATGCTCTGAAATAATAATAAAAAAAATGACGTCAGCTCCAGCCCCCCAAAAGGCAGCTTGAAACTAACACTTCTCATCTTGTCTGGAATAAGAAAGCAGACACCAAATCGCCTCGAGGTCATGCAGTGCAGAACGCTAGGAGCCCAAGCCAATTCTGTGCTGATCGGCGTGAATACTCAGTATGGTGGGCTTGAAGTGTGCAGAATGGGCCTCTGATTACATTGTCACAAAACTTAATGCTTTCCTGCCTGGTCCTTTTTCTGCTCAAAACTATACATTTCCTCTACTTATGGTTGCCATCTCTGGATTGGGAAATTCCTGGTGATTTGGGGGTAGAGCCTGGGAAGGGCAGGGTTTGGGAAGGGGAAGGACTTCAGCAGGGTATAATGCCATAAATACCACCTTCCAAGGCAGCCTTTTCCCCCAGGGGACATGATCTCTCTTGTCTGGAGATCCGTTGTAATTCCAAGAGATCTCCAGGCCCCACCTGGGGGTTGATATCACTACCTCTACCGCATTTCCCCCTGAAAGGATAAAGCCAGAAAAGGATTTTGAGTGGAAAAAATGGCTGCCAGGGAAAGGATCAAATACCATTCCTGCCACCATTCCTCTGTTCATGACTGCAGCCTTCCAAAACGTTTTCATTTTTAAAATGAAAAAGCATCAGGGTATGCAATGTGCAGTTTACTCCTGGTCTGAGATGCTGAATACACACATGCTCCTTGAAGTGCCCCAGAAGGCCTTGTGAATAGAGTGACCAAAACTCTTTTCCTGTCTGTCAAGAAGACAACCTCTTTTTAAATACCAGGCATTAAGCACTGTGAGAAAAATGCCAATTGAATATTTCTGTATTTAAATTTTAGCCAGCCTCTATTTATATACAGTCGGGAATGTGCTGAAATAAAGCAAAACAAAACTAAGCAGAAAAGGCAGCTTCTGAGTCACAAATGACATTAGTTAAATGTCAGAAATTTGAAACATCCATGATTTGGCTGATCTACACTGTGATATCTCAATTGTGTGTGTGTTTGTATTGTATTTGTTTGTATTGTGGGGGATGCAATGCCTTCATCAGCCCACCCCAAAATTTGTCCTGTACAGGGAGAAGTTTCTGCCTGCTCCAGCATCTCACCCTTCCCACGTCCTTTTTGCAGGAACAGAATGCTGCATCGCAGGGCACTACTGAGCTTAGGATGATGCAGCAAAGAAGGCTGAGTGAATATCCTTCACTAGCAGAAGGTTTACTTGCACCATCTGCTCTGAAACCACACCATTTCATTTATTTAAAGCATTTTTTATCCCACTTTATCTCCTTGGATTCAATTTTAAATACAACTTGCATAACACTACACCAGGCAGGCCATTACAACATTAATACATAAGATTTATATATTTGTTCTGACATTTACTACTTATTCAATTAGCCTAGAAAGGGGTTCTCAAAATGGCTCATGTTTCTGAACAGCAACATGTTTTTCAAAAGCAACAGTCTCTCTCTCTCTCGCTCTCTCAAAACCGCTTTCAAAGATTATATCATACTGAACAGTAAACAAGAAACATAGCTTAGAGCAGAACTATATAGATAGCAGCAGATTTAATTCTCAGGGGTCAGCATTAGAGATGGGCACGATCCAAAAAAGATTAACGATCCAGCTGATTGTGGATCGGCACTGCAAACGATCCCGAATTAACGATCCACACCGATCATCTCCCGTTCCCGAGCCGTGGATCGTGGAGGCCAAAGCGGGCCATGCTGCTATTCCCAGCTATGTGGGAAGGTGGGTGGTGGTGGCGGCCGCCAGACCTGGCGAGCACGGGGAGGCAGCGACGAGCCACACTCCAAACAGCTGTTTCAGGGGGGCTTCCAGCAGCCCATGTTGGGGCTCTGTTCACCCTCCCTCAGCAACACAGGGGGTCTGTGTTTGGCCATCAGAGCTGCCTATCAGGGTTTGCAGGGATGAGATTGGAATGCCCATGGCTACAGAACATCCCCTTCCCCCTCCCTCCCCTGGCTGTCTTCTCCCAACTGGTGACTACTTTGCTGCTCCGTGGTTGGAAGGAAGCCCTGCTGATCAAGGAAAGCTGGGCTTCCATTCGGGGTTCCAGGGTGACAGAAGGAGGGCAAACAGAGCTCAGGCTTTCCCCTGGCTCCGTTGCCAGGGGAATAGATTGCTGGCGCCTGAGTGTCTGGATCCCCGATCTGAGCCTGAACACAACGATCCAGGCCTCTCCCGATCACTGGATCGTTGGCCGTGGACGATCACGATCCACCGGGTCACGATCGTGCGATCGCCATTATCGTGGTTTTTTTTCGATCGTAATGCGGATCGTGCCCATCTCTAGTCAGCATCTCAGCTTCCTCTCTCTTCTTCTTGGCTCCTGGCACTCAAAACACTCCAGAAAATCCTGGAGATATTTACTCTTACCAGAATTTGGCAGTGTTTGGGGTCATTTCAGAGATCCACAAGCCAACCAGAATCAGAAAGTTCCAGTATTTTTGGCTTGTATATCCCTAGTACAAACTCTCTTTCAAAAAATGCACCCTGTCCATCACCTAGACAAACATGTTGCTATATTGGAAACTTCTTGGGAGACTGGGACCTGCCTTATTTAGCTCACTAAATAGTGTAAATCACAGGGTCTAGGATCACACTGAATAAACTAAAGTAATAAACCAATAGTCCTTTTCATCATGTAAATAGAGGCCCATTCTGCAAGGTCAATTTACGGCGATTCAGATTTCATTCTGCTTCTCTTGATCTTCAGAGTTCCACATCAGAAAAGGAGGCATGAGATTCAGAGATGACCTTTCGCTGCCTTTTCCCCTACTTTTATCCCTGCACACGTATGGTGACTTTTTTTTGAAGCTGCTGTTGATTGGCTGCTGATGTGTCTTAAGTGTGTGCAGAATTCTTAATCCTGTACTGCTTCTCTCCCCCTGCCTTTTCTTTCCCTGAGTGCTGATTGGTTGGTCACCCAGTGGAAACCACTTCCTCTCTCTTCAGCTCTCCATACACACCCTCTTTATTTATTTTTAAAACTAGGGAAGGGTCGTAACACTGCAACATCAATTCTCATACCATTGTATTGTGAAATCAAGACTGCACATTCTTAACCTTGCAAACTGTGCTGCAAATGTTCAAATGCTGCTGCCCAAACAAAACGGTGTTCTAATTGGCCTCCTCACATCACGTGACTGTGTTCTGGGATGGGGAAGGAGGATTCTTGAGACAAGTCCCTCAACCTCATTTCCAAATCACCATGAACACAAGACCCAGTTGTAAAGAAAGGAAATAAAAAAGTAGGAAGTTAATCAGTGGGGATTGTGCATTGGCATCAAGGAACTGGATGGACATTGTGCTTAAAGGAGTAGCATGCAGAAACATCACAGCATTGTGACTCTCCCCTAATTAAAAAAAGGGGGTGGATGCTCAGTTGTTTGAGCCTTGTTTCAGTCTTCTCCTAATGCCAAAGTGTCATTCAGATGATAAAAAAGTAATTTTGCTCTGGCAGAGCAAAGTGGCAGAGAGGTGCCATTTTGCACCAAGCAGACAATTCAAACCACACCAGAGCAATCTGTTAGTAGCTAGTGGAACAAGTATGAAAAGCACTTCCTAGGTTTCCCCCAGAACTCTGCCGCTAGTTGTCTCTCCAGAATTTAAAAAAAAAATGGTGGGCAGGGGACTACACAATCAGCAAATACAGGGACAAGGAGTAGGAGGGGGATGGTGGACACATTGGGTCTCAACACTGCAACATTACGAAGCATGGGCTGAAGCATGGCTCCAACTCCCAGAAAAGGCGGCTTCAGACATATCTCAACTCATCTGAATAAGAAAGAAGATACCAAATCGCCTCAAGTTAGTGCAGTGCAGAATGCCAGGAGCCCAGATTCAGTCCCAATTGGCGTGAATACTCAGAAGCGCTAGCTTGAAGTGTTCCATGCGGAATGGGTCTTAAAGCTGAACAAGATATTAAAAGACCAATATAAGATTCCGAGTTTCAACTTGTATCATAATGCTAATGTGGGTACAAGAGAAAATAATCAGTTATTACACTACATATTTAATTCTTGCCCCATTCCTCAATTTTCCTTTGTAAGTACCGTCCATGCAGTTTTAAATTGCTTTTTCTGCACCCAAGTGGGCTCCAAAACTAGAAGTAAACCTGGACAAGGAGAACTGATAGGCATGAGAGGGAGTTTGGCACCTTTCCATCCTTTGCACTGCATCTTCCCTCCCTGCCTGCAGTCCTTCTATCTCGGCAATATGGTACCTGGCTCACAAGTTGCCAATTTAACATCTAATTCTAGGCTTCAAGTGGTGAGAGTTGGTGCTTCAGCTCCCCTTTTTAATCTGATCTCCCACCTTCCTACAATGCTTCCGACTAGAGAAGCGAATGTATATTTTGCCTGGATTATCTGTACAAAGAATATGAAAGAAAAAAGTCTCCAATAACTCTTCAGCATAATGAGATTTCAACATTTGACCTTTCTGAAGTACCTGGTTATACTGCATCCATAACAGTCCCTTCAGGGGTTCTCACTTTTTATAATAACAGGATGTCCAAGGCTCTAAAAATTCATACAAGCACCTCAAAATGTCAAAGTGAAAGAAAGCAAAGAATCAGAAGAAAACAGAGGGTCAGAGGCACATAAACGCACAGTGTGAGGCCAGGTGCCAGAGAAAATCCTGGGATGAAAATAGCTTCCTAACTGATCATCAACACTTTGTTCCCTGTACCAGACAAGCCACAGTCTACAAGAGTGTCAAGAAGGATCCCACAGCATCCTGTGGCATCAGCTTTCATTCATAATTGATTAACACAACTTTGGAAGACCACTCTCACTCTACAACTTGTACTAAGAATCTTGGACAGTATGAACTTTAAGACAAAGACATTCTCTTGGTATCACTTAGGCTACTAGTACTGCAGAATCACCACATATGAACATCTTCTATAGAAACCATCTTCAAAAAGAAAGCATATAAAAATAAAAAATAATAAAAAGTTATTAAAATCCAGCATTAAAAACTCAGTTACAGCTTCTCTAATATATAAAAGGCAAGCCGTGTTACCAATAACTCACTTTTTATCCTGGTGCAGGCGCAATGAGTCGTTGGCAACAGAGAAACACAGAGAAGCAGTGGCCACAGAGGTGGTGGTGGGGCCCGGTGTGCTGGCATGGCCCTCTGGAGGCCCTGCAGCAGCCACGGAGGCACAGGAAGGCATAGGGAGGCCCGGCAAACCAGCATTCTCCATTGCTGTGGTGGCCTTGACGGAGAAACCTGACGAAGCACGGCACCCCTCCCTCCTTGCTTGTAAAAATATAACAATGAAAACAGAGACCACTGAGCAGCTTAAAACAACAGCTTTCAATTCAAAACACTCCAATGTGGTATTAAAAGATCATATCTTTATTTAAAAGCCTGAATGAACAAATACATTTTGACCTGGCACCTAAAAGAGCAACGTAGGCACCAGGCAAGCCTCAAGGAGAAGGGCATTCCACAAGCAAAGTGCCAGTAGTGAAAAAGCCCTCTCTGGTTGCCATCGTCTCGCCTCTGAAGGCAGAAGAATCAGAAATAGCACTTGTGAGGCAGCTGTGAACCTGTGGGCTGGACAATATGGGAGGAGGCAGTACTTCAAGTACCCTGGCCCCAAGCCACCTAGGAATTTAAAGGTAAGAACCAGGATTTTGAATTATGCTGAGAAACACATGGGCAGCAAGTGTAGATCTTTCTGCACCAGGATGATATGATCGCTGTATCCTGCCATTCTTTTTGCAAATAAAGGGGGTGGCTCTGGGGTGCACTGCTGCACCCAGCATAGCAAATCTTTATGTGATCAAACTGGAAAAGGATCCAATACAAAAACCACTTTTACAATAACGTCCTGGCCTTCAAACACTTTACTGATGATCTGATTTTTGTATTCAGAGATGCTACCCGGATAGAACATTTTTGTAACTGGCTGAATGGCGTCAATAACCATATAAAATTTACCTGGCAGATTAATAGCATGGCAATACATTTCCTGGATGTAACAGTTTACAGAACAGAGACTAACAAACTTGCAGTTTGTCCTTTTAAAAAACTTACGGATCTCAACTCATATTGGCATTATCCGTTGTTCCACTCGGGTCATATTAGGAAAAACGTACCCTATGGCCAGTTCCTGAGGTTAAAACAAAATTCAATCAGACAACAGGACCTTTTAAATAGTTCTCAATGTCTGACCAGGGAACTAATTCACAGAGGATATCTAATTGAAATAGTGGAAGCAGCCAAGCAAAGGGACCTCCAACGCAACAGGAGGGACTTGTTTGACCCCCAACGAAGGGACAGGACCTTTAAATTTAAATGCATTCTCAACTATTCCCCTCTAGCGTATCATCTGAAAAAACCAATCTTGAAATATTGAACCACAGTGGAGGACATACCAGGGTGCCACAGCCCACCAATGGTAGTCTTCCGCAGAACCCGCAATATTAGGGAAAAGATCATCAGGTCGGGTTTTGAGCAGCCTAAGGCCAAAAAAACGTTACTGGTAGGACACCATAAATGTGGTCGATGCAGTATTTGCCCATTATTAATGGACCAACATGAGATTGCTGCTTTAAAGATTGTCAAGCAGGACACCTTTTCATAGTAGTATATCTAATCAAATGTATATGTAATTTACTTTATGCTGACAGTACCACACGGCCAGACAACATATACAAGAACATCAGTCCTGGATTAGGAACCAAGTACATGATGCTCCCATGGTCACGCATTTTACGGAGGCTGGGCATAGGGAAACCGATTTTAAATACACTGTTTTGTATGTATCAGAGAATAGGCAGGAATACTTGATTTGCGGAGGAAGGAAGCTCTATGGATGCATAAAATGAACAGCCTCACCCCAGGAGACTTAAATATAAATAATGATTTAACATGTTTTCTGTAACCAGTATGTGACATCAGTCAGAAGCGGGCTATCCCTTTAAGAATCAAACTGGTTGTGGTACTCAGCTGTATTGAATATCTTTTAAATACCCATCAAACCCACAATTGAGTCTCAGCCTTTTGCAGGAGCTTGGCAAGGATGCCATTTCTTTTTTTATTTTATTTTATTTTATTTTTAATATCTAACATAAAAAAGTACAAAAAACTACAAAAATATAAAAGGGAAGAGAGGGAAAAAAAGGGAAGGGGGGACTGGGAAAAGGGAAAGGGCAACACATAAACAACAAACGTTACACTACATGTCTTGTATTCCCTTCATGCTGTAATTTTTCTTAAAAGTTAACTTTCTAATATGCTATCAGATTGGTAGATTTTATACAATACAAACTATATTTAGGATCAGACTTTCTCCCCCCCCCCCGCGTCTCGGTCTCAGTTCTCTCTGCGCGGCTGGAGCAGCTGCGCCCGCTCTCTCCTCCCCCCCCACTTTCCCCTTCAGATTTTGAACTTTCTTCCTGCTGAAACTCCTGATGGTTGAGCAAAAAGTCTGTCAGCTGTGCTTCTGATGTAATTTTGTAAGTTTGATCCTTATATCTAAACCAAACGCCTTCTGGAAACAACCATTTATATTTTACATCACATTTCCTCAAGGAAGCCGCAAGTCCTTTATACTTGAATCTTCTTTTACGAGCCAAAAATGGAACATCTTTCAATATTTTAACCTTGTTGCCCAAATAATCCAAGTCCACATTATACGAATTATATAAAATGGTGTCCCGAGTCTTCTTAGATGAAAAGTCAATATTAATCTCGCGAGGCAGCTGTCGCTTCATTACATACTTTGAAGATGTCCGCCGGACTTCCAAAATATCGCTTTTTAACTCTTCTTTAGTTGCCTTTGCGAATGGCGCCAAAAGTCCAGACACCAGATCTTTTAGATTTTCACTTTGCTCCTCTTTTACATTCTGAAGACGCAGTACCGTTTGGGCACGGTCCACTTGCAATCCTATTATTTGATTCTCCAAAAGCTTCACTTCCTTACTTGCTGCTTTCATGAGTACTGCGTTCTCGTGCACAGACTGCTCTGCTCCGGTCGCTGTTTCATTAATGGTTTTCACTTCGCTTTCCACTGAATCAACCTTTTGCCCCATTTCATTTAGTTTCGCCACAAAGGGCTGCACAGCATCAAAGACTGCTCTCCTCACCATCTCTTCCAAGGTTTCCCCCTTCCCCTGTAACGTCACCATCACCGATTTACTTATTGCTGGGCTCTGCTTTCTCATCGCCATCTTAGGGGGGGGCGCCAACTTTCACCTTAAATCTGCTTATTGCCGTTCTCCATGGCCCGGCAGCACGCGAGGCGCTGCACAAGTCTGCCGGCCTCCGTTGGAGCAAACGGGCAATTTACCCCCTGCATTGCTTTCAGGGGGTTCTTCCCGCCGCGCTCCGGACCCCGTCTCCCTCACTGGGAGTCCTGGGGGTTAACCCTCGCGGGTCAACCGCCCGGTCAGGCTGCTCGGACGTTTCCTCCCGGACCTGCGGAGAGGAGCGTCCGACATGGCCGGGAAAACGAAACCGAATCGGCAAGGATGCCATTTCAAGAGTAGAAACTACCTGGATACTGTAAGTACGTAGCTCTTAACATCGACAAGACAGGGCAGGTTACTCATAGCTTGCTTGCTTTAATATATTTTTGGAAATGTGACTGCTTTGAGGAAGACAATGCAACGGGGTAACAGAACAAACCAGGCGACCCGTACAGTCACATGTGATTATCAGGCTCTCCTATTTGGCTGTGGATTATCAGACAGCAATTTGGGACTATGATTTGACGTATGACAAGAAATTACAAGTGATTTGGTGAAAATTGTGTTTCTGTATGTCCAGAGTTGCTTGTGGATTTTGGATCGTGACACTGAAGGCACTAGTGCCATACTTGACTGATTATTAATGAAAAATTATGGATTTATGAAATGGACATGTTAATAGGATTAAGTGCTAACACATTACAGTCATGAAATGTTATACAGTAAGTGTACCAAAAGGGATTTGACACCTGAATTATTTATTGTATCAGTGTGTATTGCAACTTGGAGGTTGCTTCATCTCAGTACCCTCTGCAGTTTAATGCATGTACTACACACAAGAAACAGACGTAGTTTTGGTTAAAATGATTTATTAAACGTTAAATGGTAGATTGGATTTGATACTTAGTAAGTACCCTGAAGTTGTCAACCTGTTCCTTCAGTAGAAGTGCAACCCCTTCCAGGACAGGCTGACTCCACAGTAGAGATGGACATGAACAGCAATACGAACAAAAAAAAGCCACAAACAGCCCAATCTGCTGTTCGCGAACAAGCTGTTCATGTGGCCCCATTCTAAATGAACAGGTGGTCATTGCAAGCCTCATTCGTTGCTGTTCATTGCTATTCGTCAAGCTAGACAGTCTGGCACCTGCAATCAATTCCCTTGGCAACTTAGGCAAGGATTGTCTGAACTCTGTCTGAACTCCTGCTGTTGCCCTGGAAACCCCAATATAAGCCCAATTTAGCTTGATAGGCAGGTCTTCCTTTCAAGTGTGGAGCTCCAAATTTGTTACAACAAGGGAGCAAAGACCAGGGGGAGGGGGGCTCCCAGCTCTGGCTTAGTTTGCAGACAGTGGAGAGGGAGAAAGTTGCTGTTGGCATTTTGATAGAGAGAGTGCATTGGAGCTTGAATTTTCTTTGTGTGTGGTGGGATAGGAATCTACCCCTTCAAGTTCCAGGGATGCTGCCAGGCTCTGGGCCAAGCTATTATTTATTACTGGTACCTTTCCTGCTGCCTGCTCAGGTAAGGTTTCTGGGAGTGGTACAGGAGGGATCTACCCCTTCAGGTTCCAGGGCTGCTGCCAGGCTCTGGGGCCAAGCTATTATTTATTATTGGTACCTTTCCTGGTGCCTGCTCAGGTCAGCTTTCTGGGAGTGGTGCAGTAGGGATCTTGACTTGGATGATGGCTGGAGGAGAGCCTGCTGGCCCCCACGAACAGCCAACCACGAACATGTTTGTGAACAAGGCCATGTTCGTGGTTGTTTGTGAGTCCCTGTTTGTGGGTGGCAACAAACAACGAACATCAAGATTGGTTTTTTTTCTGTTCATGCCCATCTCTACTCCACAGTCCTCAAAGCAGCTTTGTCATTGACCAACAGCACTTTGTCTGGACTGAGCTTCAGTTTAATGCCCCTCATCCATCCCATTACTGTCTATAGGCATCTATCCAGTAGGGACTTCCATAGACTCACCTGACTGGAGGCACAATTAGATGTGGCAGTGCCCCTGGATCTGAGCTTTGGGAGACACCACCATTTTAGAGCTTGATGAGGGTTATTTTAGAATGTTTCAGCATTTGAAAAGGCACAGGGGAGGGAAACAAGAGCACTGTGGGCCCTCTTAGTGTGTTGCCCTCAAAACATTTTAAAATAGCCACCGTTAGGCTCTAAAATGGTTGTAGTCGTGCCCTCAGCTTTTAAGGAGCAGTAGAGTGGGGAGGGAGGGCTAAAAAGCAAATAAATAAATAAATAAATAAAGTAAAGCCTCATATTGGCGGCACCTTATTCCAAATACCCTGATGATCTCTCCCAATGGTTTCATGTAGATCTTAAAACAGCATGGAGGCAAGATGAAACCCTGCTGGATCCCACAGCATCAATGTTATGGGGTCATGCAGCAATCAGTACGTGTTTAGGTCAGTGTAGTCCAGAGATGCCTTCTTTAGAAGGGGTCACATGACTACCCCTTTCAAGTAATTACAACTTCTAGCATAGAGGTGCTCATTACTTTCCAGACCCATTTGACCAACACAGACCAGTTTGATACAAATAGCTATGAAAGGCAATGGTTAGATCTAGATACGATAGGCCGCACACTTCTAAGCAGTCTGTCCACTTCATCAGGCTTCACCAATCAAAAGTCATCCATACAACTACATCCATGCTATTTAATACAGCTCATACTAAGATGATACTACTCTGACTCATAAATTATTGAATAAAATCCAAGTTGGTGAAAGACCAAAAAATTCCAGCCCAAATATCTGGTGTACTGTGATAACATCATATAATGATGACGACGACTAGGCATTCTGCTTGAACTACACCAACTGTGGAATCTAAGTCACAGTAAATGTGAGTGATTTTATCTGCAAAATACATCACAAAATGCATCACAGTTGGATCATATGTTTTCCAGGTCTACATTTTCAAGATAAGAGCCCCTTCACAAACTGGAAAAGCTCTGTGGGAGAGCAATTCAGTCAGAGAGATGCAATGGTTGTGGAAAAGTGAGCTCGCTTCTCCATCCTTACTGCCACATAATAGAGTTGATAATGTGCTTTCACCGTGTTTGGTCACATTCACTTTGGTCACCTGAACTCCAACTGTCTGCCCAATCTCTTTACTGCTCAAAGCTCTTCAGTAAACCAAAGAGCCTACCAGGCTCTTCAGGAGGTAAGAGCGTTCCTTCCAGAGCAACCATGTCCACAGCCTGGGTCACCTCCATATTCCACAGAATGACCAGGACTGTGACAGATGCACCAACCTTGTTCTAGGCTTGGTGTGGAGCTCTGTAGGTGGACTTAGGAGCTGGCAATCTGCAGGCTAAAGTGGTAAGGCAGTGACTGTCCCCTGATTCAAAGACACGTGTGCCCTTAAGAAACCCTAGGTTAGCTTTTCTACGTCAGATTTTAAAGCTCCTAGCAAGGGGAACACCTCAACAACATTTTTAGTAAAGTGGTAGTGCTGTTAAGTCCCTGTGCCCCAACGACACATGATCACTGGCTCTTGGGCATAGTGTTCACATGTGTACATGTATGAAGAGTAGCCTCTTTCTGCAGGATTGAGGCAGTGCTTCCTAGGGAAGAAGGCTATGCACATGTACTTCATACATGCATAGAGGCATGCTCACAAGCAAGCAACTGCGTGTAGGGACCAGCGTGCTCATGTCTACTCCTCTTCTATGTGCATTGATTTCTGTACACCTTATGCCAGTTGTAGATGGCTAGACAGAAGTAAAAACTGATGGGATGGAGCATTTTCTTCTACAGACAAAGAATATAAAGTGCATTTAATTAAAATGATACATTTGAATTTTGTCTTATTTTTAAAAGTGTTAAACCTAATATGTTTTACACATTTTTACTAAATACTAACACCAGTATTCCATACTAACCCATAATGCCTTACTATTACCACTAGAGATTACATTATCCTGAATTGTTCTGGACAATCTGGAAAACTTACAGGTATACAGTTGTGCTGCATGCAATTTCATAAAAAACAATCAGGGCTAGATCCCCTGGTATTCCCAGTGATGAACCTAGTGACCCCAGTGCAGGAAACTGAGCTTTTCAGTGTATTTATCAAATGAATATTTTAATAGAAACATTTCAGATTATTTCTGTATGCACCAGAAATCCTTCAACTAATTAACATGTATTGCTTTTCATCTTCAAAATGCTGTGCAAACAGTAATTAGGCTTAATAATACCCCAGCGAGTTAAACAGGTTATTATTAGTTCCATTATCCAGAAGGAGAAATTGAGACTCAAAGTGCTGGCATTACTAAATTGCCCAAGCCAAGATCCCCAGGAGGAGTGCAGTTCATAAGCAGACTTCTAGTTTTCATAATAAAGAAATTACAGTGAAGGGGGAGATTAAAAAGTCCCTAGAAATAATATAAGGGAAAATTTGTATAGGGCCCACAGATCCAAGAACAAATTAACTGTACTCACAGGCCAACAACTCAACTGCTTTATTACTGGACATAATATTATGATACAGAGACTGGAAGGAATAAGAAAGGAAACTTCTAGGATGGAGTTTAACTAGTTTTGTCAACTCTGGGTTGGGAAATTCCTAGAGATCTGGAGGTGCAGTTTTGGGATGGCAGGGATCTCAGTGGGATATAATGTCGTAGAGTCTACCCTCCAAAACAGCCATTTTCTCCGTGGAAACTGATCCCTGGCATTTGGGTAGGGCTGCCATTCCCCGGTGGGGGTGGGGGAATCCTCTGCTCCCAGCCTCTGCCCCCCCCCACCACTCAGAGGGTTGTTGTGAGAAAAAATGGAGGAGAGGAGGTCCTCAGTGGAGAGAAAGGTGAACTAATAAATGAAGTAAAATAAAATAAATGAATTTTCAAGTTCAAGGGGAAGGAATGACATATTATATATCTAATCTAGAAACTGTAAGGGGTCTGTCTCCTTATGCAGGTTTTCACAAGACAAGGTGTTGATCCTGGAAAGCTAGTTCTTTCTACCCTTCTGATTCATGTGTCATATTCAAAGACTTCTTATTATTTAAAATACATATATACTACTTCTCTATCAGAAGTGCCTGACACAGCTCACAACAATCTCAATTATACTACTTAATATGTTCTATGTGGGACTGCCCTTGAAGATATTAAGAAGGTACAGAATGCTGCAGCCAGAACGCTGATATGGTCCCTATAGTCCACTCCAGTCTTGTTCCATCTGCATGGGCTCCCCATCAGTTTCTGGGCCAAAGGTGCTGGTACTGACCTTTACAGGGCAATCCTATGCAGAGTTTCTACAGCCTAAACCAGGATTGCCAGTTCCTCCAACTTTGAACCTAGAGGGCAGGGAGGCTCCTGGGAAGGGGGCACTATTTCTCTTCTTTTGTATGTGAGCACTCCCGATGACTTCACTTTTGGTTTAAACTGAAAATGATGTTATCAGGAGGAATCTGTGGCACACGTCTTCTTCTCTGTCAGCCAAGTGAATGATGGTGGGGGGAGATGACAGCTGGGTACAGGGGATCCCTCAGCCTCAATGGAGGACTGGCATCCCTAGTGTAAGCCCACTGACTTTAAGAGGATTGCTCTGCTAAACCTGTATATGACTTGGTACCAACATACTTTAAGTACTACCTACACTCATATGAACCTAATCAATCACTAAAATCATCTTAAGGCCCTTGCTTCTAGTATCCCCGCCATCTGGGAAATAAATGAGAATTAACCCATAAAAGTTCCTTCTCAGTCGTGGCACCAACACTATGGAATTCCCTCCCCAGAGAGATTCACCTGTTCCCCTTGATCATTGTCTTCCACCACTAGAAGATGAAGGCTTCTGTTTTGTTTGACATCCCCTAACCAATCATCCTTCCTGTTTATGTGTTTTAATTGTTTATATGTACTGTTTAATTGTTGTTGTTAATTGCTTTTATAATATGTGTTTTTAAAAACTATTTTTAATAGTTTTGATTCCTCACTTCCTTGGGGTTCTGAGTTGAATAGAAAGGAGGCATAAAGATGTTCTAAAAATAATAAATAAAACAATGTGATTCAATTAAAACCTAACTAAAATAACACCACAAATCTAAAAGGAGCTGTACTAAAACCAAATGGCAGTCAACTAAAATCATACTGTGACCAAAAGCAGGGAAAAACAAGAGGATAAACAAAAGCCATATACCACTCAATTAAAAGTCAGTTGGAATCAAAAGATCCAAAGATGGTATTAAGTGAGAGGGAGGATTCTAAAGCTGAGAGAAACACTGAAAAGACCCTATACCTATCATTTTTCCTCACCTCAGAAGGATTTTGCTGGGATTTTCCCTTTGTGCCTACATTTCCCAGATACTCTCAAAATCTGGGCCTAGGGAAATTGGAGGGGAAAGGCCACTCACCACAAATGTGAAGTGTTGCCAACCTCCTGGTAGGGTCTGGAGATCTTCCAGAATTTCAACTGATCTCCAGACTATAGAGGTCAATTTCCCTGGAGAAAATGGCTGCTTTGTGGGGTGGACTTTGAGGGGGTGGAATTTATGACATTATACCCCATTGAGGCCCATTCCCTCTCCAAATCCCACCTCTCCCTAGGCTCCACTCCCCAAATATACAGGGATTTCCCAACTCAGAATTGGCAAGCCCACAATGGAGCCTGGGCCATGAGAGAAGTACCATAAGGCCCCCTAAAGAAGGAAACTGTGTAGCAGAGAAGCAGCTATGAACAGAAAAGGATTCCTCACCAAGAAGGGTGGTTTGTACCAGGAGGGGCCAGGTGCAGCAGAGACCAGTCAGTAGGGTTCTCAGGTGCCTGCCAGTGGTGGACAAACTCCCAGGGGTTTGCCCTCTTATGAGCTGATCCACCAGTGATTGGCAGAAGGTGGCATGACCCCAGAGGTTGCCCACCACCAGGAGGCACCCCAGGAACATATGCACCATGTGCACTCTTGGGGGCACGCTGACGTCATTCCCAGAAGAGACGCTGTTGCATCGGCTGCGGGAGTGCTCCCACATTTCATTTGGGGCTGACCTGCCAGCAAAGCTAAGTGCTAGGTCCCCCACCTCCCACCGGGAGGGTATAAGAACCTGGCAACCCTACCAGTCAGGTAGTCACATTAGGAGGCTTTATAAATGCATCCCATTTTAAATGGTTGCTCACGAGCATTTATTTCCCATCTGTCTGGTGACTGCCCCCATTTAATAAAGCAGTTTGTTTTACTTTGTCTGATTCTTCATATCTCTAGATTGACCAGTAGAGAGGCACTGTTTGGAAGGGTGAAAGGAAGAAGGGGAGTACTCTGAGCCCTCCCTAAGTGAAACTTCCAGACCAGAGTGGTGGCAGCCAGTAAGCCCCTTGCCTGCTCCAAGGACTCTAATCTGGAGAACTGGGTTTGATTCCCCACTCCACTGCTTGAAGCCAGCTGGGTGACCTTGGGTCAGTCACAGCTTCTTGGAGCTTTCTCAGCCCCACTCACCTCACAGGTTGATTGTTGTGAGGATAACAATAACATACTTTGTAAACCACTCTGAGTGGGTGTTAAGTTGTCCTGGAGGGCGGTATATAAATCAAATGCTGTCGTTGTTGCTGCTATTATTTCCCCATCTCTCCTTTTTGAGTGGAACATGTTGCACAAATGTCTTGGTGTTTGGTGTACTTGCTCCTCATTGTACTATTACACGCATGGTATTTCCTATATTAAACCGTCTCTGTTCACTATATCTCATTTCTCCATGATCTATTTCAACTTGCATAGAAGCACTGTCACTTTATCATAGATCTTGTAAATTTTTATTTACGTTATTTATAGTAACACTAAGGTCTTAGTTCAGAGTTGGACATGCCTCTGTCTAGCTAGTGTTAAAACCTAACCCAGCATCTCCTAGGACTAAAAGGTGGCAGAGGTGCATCACTATCATGTGTATATACCACATACAATAACAACATGACTTTTCTTTCTCCTCATATCTATTGAAACAACTGGACAGTGTGTTCTCAGCAGTAATATTTTAAAACTTAGGCTCTGTGGGAAACTAATACACAAAGGCCAAACATGCTGTCATCAAATTATTAGATTTAATGAAGAAAACCAATATACAGACACATTGATTACAGCATTTGAATAATAATAAGCCAGATGGATAAACGATTTCATTAGAGAACTGTTGACAGAGCTTGCATCAAGAAGATACATATATATTGCACTTTGTACTGGAAGATATATTTGTAAAATGCAGGAGGTGAGAAAGTGGCTGCTTCTGAATCTGTAGTTTTGAGCCACTGTGTTATAGTCAACTGCCCTCAAAGACTGGCCACAAACTACTGTGGTGCAATCTTCTCATCAGAACCCTCCTGGCAGAGCCTGCATTTAATAAGGTTTAGTTCAGCTTTGGAGCAAGGATGGCTTCCCACCCCCATGACATAACTAACTTGGACCAAATCATGGACTGCAGAAGACACTTCAGCTTAGAACATACAAGGATAAATCTCTCATCTCCTGCACAATCAGGATTTGCAGAAGCTCCATTTTCCATAAACATGACTCTAGGCCTTAAACAATATATTAAAGCACATGACACCTCCCCGCCCTTGCAAAAAAAAAAATCTGCAGATGTTTATTCCTTTGGAAACTGTTTCACCCATGCTGCATTCACTTACACATTTCCTATTGCATAATTCCACTTTATTTGCGGTTTTCACCCTACCTGAACTTTTTATAAGGATTATTCTTCTCTCACAGCATACAGGGCTGTGCGCTTTCCACAAAAAGTGTGCTTACCTGTGCGCTTTCCACTAAAAGTATACTTATCTAACAGTTGCTGTAATTCAGGATTACTCTGTCAACCATTTGCCATGGGTGTTCAGTATCAGTGCCAGGCCTTTCTTCTGTACTTCAAGATAAATTAACCTTTAACTACCACTAGAAATGCATGAAATCCACCTTGATATGGACAGATCTTACATGGCTTATGTGTTAAGGCCAGAAAAGATGTAGTATGACTACAACCAAGTAAACATGGATGAAGCCCCTACAGCAGTTACACAAGTGCAAATAAAATATGTAATACATTAAAGATAATCAGCATGTTATGGTAGGTCAACATTAGAAAACAAGATTTGATCTAGCTAAAAGTATTATCTGACAAAATTATCTAGATGATGCCAAATTTGAACCAACATCTACCCTACAGTGCAACTGTTCCTATTTTAGGAAAACAATGCTTGGTTGAGTAAAAAATCAACCTTTAACACAATGCTTATTTCATGAGTCCTTATGCATATATAATTATGCATATAATTATGCATATATAATTATGCACTCACTATAAGGTATCAAATGGCTTAATCCAATAAAGCTTTCAATAAGAAAAGAAATATAACTAGAGCACATATTTGTGCCTAAACACCTGTTTCCACACCACAATCTCATACAATGTCAATTCATCTATACTGTGCATGTTGTCATTTGCAGAGGACAGAATTAAAGCAATCAGTGCCACAATATATGGCAGTTGCACCTAGTAGTGTAATTACTAGGGATGTGCGTTTCGGCATTCAGAATGCCGAAAGAATGCCGAAATAAAAGTGTTTCGGCTTCTTTCGGGGAATGCCGAAACGTTTCGGGGAATGCCGAAACGTTTCGGGTAGCCGAAAGAAAAAAGCCGAAACGTTTCGGGATTCTTTCGGCTTTCTTTCGGCTTTTCAATGGGAAAATGCCTCCGTCTTCCCGGACGTCTGGGGGAGGCATTTTCCCACCGAATAAGCCCAAAATTGGTGGGGACCTTCCTCTAACCCTTCTCTAACAACCACCCAAGTTTCAGACAGATTGGACTTTGGTGGGCCATGTTATGGCCCCCCAAAGCAGGTCCCCCCATCCTCCCATAAGAAAGCGAAGGAGCAGCATATTGTTAGCATGCTGCTGCTAATCTTTCTTCATTATTTCCTATGGGGAAAAAATGAAGAAGCAGGCTTCCTTTGCCAGGGGTGGCATTTTGCATGCAAAATGCCCCCTCACCCTCAGGGGCCCTTCTCCCACCCCTCCTCCCACCCCCCACCAAGGCTCAGCCTGCTCCCACTTGGGGGGGCCATTTCATGGCCTCCCCAAGTAGGTGCTCTAATCTCTACCACTGACAGCTGGGGGAGGCTTGTGTTGCCAGGGGTGGCATTTTGCATGCAAAATGCCCCCAAGCCCTCAGGGGCCCTTCTCCCACCCTTCCCCCCACCCCCCACCCCGGCTCAGACTGCTCCCACTTGGGGGGGCCATTTCATGGCCTCCCCAAGTAGGTGCTCTTTTCTCTACCACTGACAGCTGGGGAAGGCTTATCTTGCCAGGGGGGGGCATTTTGCATACAAAATGCCCCCCAGCCCTCTGGGGCCCTTCTCTCACCCTTCCTCCCACCCCCCACCAAGGCTCAGACTGCTCCTACTTGGGGGGGGCATTTCATGGCCTCCCCAAGTAGGTCCTCTCAGCCCCTAAAGTCCACCCCTTACAGCCCCACACAAACCCAATTCCCCCCCAGCTGCCACACACAGACCCAAATCCCCACATTAGCCCCTCACAGACCCAAATCCACCCCCACCTGCCCCACACCCATAACCCCAGGAACAGGCTGGCAAAGGCCAGCCCTCTCCCTTTGTTCCCTATGCTGGGAACTTCTAAACTCTCTTTCCCTGGGCAATTCTGCACAGCCCAGGGGTGCCACAATGGTGGGCACACTTCTGAGTGCCAGCTGGTCCCTGTGAAAGAGCACCTGAACCACAGACACCCTCCCTCAAATTCCCCCACCACCTACAGAGATGGCTGGCCAGCCAGCCCCATTGTTCCCTATGATGGGAACCAACTGCACAACAAAGAATAAAACAAGAACAACACAAAATAAAGTTTTAAATTTTTTTTTCTCCCTTCCAAAGTACAAGTAGGCAAAGCATTATGACACATTACACCAGCAGTCCCCCACACAGAAAAATAACACAACTCACTTAACATCAGAGAATCACAAAGCATGATTCCTGTCAAAAACACTTTATTTCTTGAACAGCTTTAGGTTACACAGCAGGGGGGAACACCAAAGGGCATGGCAGCACTATCTTACACAAAAATAACACAACTCACTTAACATCAGAGAATCACAAAAACACAATTCCTGGCAAAAACACTTTATTTCTTGAACAGCTTTAGGTTACACAGCAGGGGGGAACACCAAAGGGCATGGCAGCACTATCTTACACAAAAATAACACAACTCACTTAACATCAGAGAATCACAAAAGCACAATTCCTGTCAAAAACACTTTATTTCTTGAACAGCTTTAGGTTACACAGTAGGAGGGCACAACAGGACATGATAGCAATGTACTACAAAAAATGATACAACCCACTTCACTGTTTTTGACAGCAATTGTGTTTGTGTGATTCTCTGATGTGAAGTGAGTTGTGTTATTTTTGTGTAGTACACTGCTTTCCTGCTCTGTGGTGCCTTCCTACTGTGTAACCTAAAGCAGTTACAGAAATAAAGTGCTTTTGACAGCAATTTTTTGGGGGTGATTCTTTAATGTGAAGTGAGTTGTGTTATTTTTGTGTAAGATACTGCTTCCATGCCCTTTGGTGTTCCCCCCCTGCTGTGTAGCCTAAAGCTGTTCAAGAAATAAAGTGTTTTTGACAGGAATTGTGCTTTTGTGATTCTCTGATGTTAAGTGAGTTGTGTTATTTTTGTGTAAGATAGTGCTGCCATGCCCTTTGGTGTTCCCCCCTGCTGTGTAACCTAAAGCTGTTCAAGAAATAAAGTGTTTTTGACAGGAATCGTGTTTTGTGATTCTCTGATGTTAAGTGAGTTGTGTTATTTTTGTGTAAGATAGTGCTGCCATGCCCTTTGGTGTTCCCCCCTGCTGTGTAACCTAAAGCTGTTCAAGAAATAAAGTGTTTTTGACAGGAATCGTGTTTTGTGATTCTCTGATGTTAAGTGAGTTTTGTTTTAATTTTTCTGTGTGGGGGACTGCTGGTGTAATGTGTCATAATGCTTTGCCTACTTGTACTTTGGAAGGGAGAAAATAATTTTTTTAAAACTTTATTTTGTGTTGTTCTTGTTTTATTCTTTGTTGTGCAGTTGGTTCCCATCATAGGGAACAATGGGGCTGGCTGGCCAGCCATCTCTGTAGGTGGTGGGGGAATTTGAGGGAGGGTGTCTGTGGTTCAGGTGCTCTTTCACAGGGACCAGCTGGCACTCAGAAGTGTGCCCACCATTGTGGCACCCCTGGGCTGTGCAGAATTGCCCAGGGAAAGAGAGTTTAGAAGTTCCCAGCATAGGGAACAAAGGGAGAGGGCTGGCCTTTGCCAGCCTGTTCCTGGGGTTATGGGTGTGGGGCAGGTGGGGGTGGATTTGGGTCTGTGAGGGGCTAATGTGGGGATTTGGGTCTGTGTGTGGCAGCTGGGGGGGAATTGGGTTTGTGTGGGGCTGTAAGGGGTGGACTTTAGGAGCTGAGAGGACCTACTTGGGGAGGCCATGAAATGGCCCCCCCAAGTGGGAGCAGTCTGAGCCTTGGTGGGGGGTGGGAGGAAGGGTGGGAGAAGGGCCCCAGAGGGCTGGGGGGCATTTTGCATGCAAAATGCCACCCCTGGCAAGACAAGCATCTCCCAGCTGTCAGTGGTAGAGATGAGAGCAGAGCACCTACTTGGGGAGGCCATGAAATGCCCCCCCCAAGTGGGAGCAGGCTGAGCCTTGGTGGGGGGTGGGAGGAGGGGTGGGAGAAGGGCCCCAGAGGGTTGGGGGGCATTTTGCATGCAAAATGCCACCCCTGGCAACACAAGCCTCCCCCAGCTGTCAGCGGTAGAGATTAGAGCACCTACTTGGGGAGGCCATGAAATGCCCCCCCCCCCAAGTGGGAGCAGGCTGAGCCTTGGTGGGGGGTGGGAGGAGGGGTGGGAGAAGGGCCCCTGAGGGCTTGGGGGCATTTTGCATGCAAAATGCCACCCCTGGCAAAGGAAGCCTGCCTCTTCATTTTTCCCCCATAGGAAATAATGAAGAAAGATTAGCAGCAGCATGCTAACAATATGCTGCTCCTTCGCTTTCTTATGGGAGGATGGGGGGACCTGCTTTGGGGGGCCATAACATGGCCCCCCAAAGTTCAATCTGTCTGAAACTTGGGTGGTTGTTAGAGAAGGGTTAGAGGAAGGTCCCCACCAATTTTGGGCTTATTCGGTGCGAAAATGCCTCCTCCAGGTGTCCTGGAAGACGGAGGCATTTTCCCTTAGAAAAAAGCTGAAAGAATGCCGAAATAATGCCGAAAGAATCCCGAAAGCCGAAAGCCGAAAGAGATTCTTGTTTCGGCTTTCGGCTTTAACGATAGAGAATCTTCTTTCGGCTTTCTACTTTCGGCTATAGCCAAAAAATTTTGGCTTGCACACCCCTAGTAATTACTATTGTTGCAGATGTGTTCACGTTGTTAACATGAACTTGAACAGAACAGTACACAGCCAATACATATCAATCAACTCTGAAAATTACTATTCATGCAAAGATACGTATTGGGATTATAATCAGAAGTTCCAAGTCCAGGGTCTTGCATATTTTGAAGTTCTTCTCAAAACCCTGTCATTGTGTAAGTTACCTACTAGTGATCAATATCCTGCAAAAAAGGCACTCTTTGAAACAAGTATTTAGCTGCCTCCAACTTAGCAGCACAATCTATCCAGTATTTTCTGACAACTGGATCAAATAAACTCAAACTCTGTTTCAGAAAATTACTCCTGAATGGAGACTGCCCGTGTCACGTTTTAGCCAGAAACAAATGTTTCAGCCGTAGAATTGTAAGTGCCTCGTCATCGCTAGAATTTACAATGCTCCAGGTGCTTTTCTAATACCACATTTGATAGGATCCAGTGCACCCAAATGAAAGCAGACGCATCCTTCGTCTAAAACACAATACATGGATGGAAGTGCCTGTGACTGAAAGCTGTGATTACATTCAGGGTGTCAAACAGGTGCTCTAGAATCACAGAAAGAGGCATGTATCTTGTAAGTGTGATGGAGGCTGCAAGCTTAGACACACTCACTAGGGAGCAAGTCACCCTGTGGAAAGTACCTATAACGAAACATGCATAAGGTTATGTTTTGTCTCTAGCAATCGACATTTTAAAACTAAGGATCACTACAAGGCTCACCTGCTTGACTGGTGGAGCGGTAGTATTTTGAAATGTATTACCTTATGATGTCAAAATAAAGAACAGCCTCTAAAGAACTTTTACTCCTACACAGCAATAAACCGTAGCAGTCCTGTTCAGCAACTTTAACAGACTACGGGGAGATTGATTCCCCTTCTCTTAGATTTAACTTTATTCAATAAACATTACAGATTTTTCAGTCGCATACAGTTCAGAAGGGATTCCCACCACCTTTCTCGGAGAACAGGCAGGAGGTCAGCCTCATTAATCTCAGATAACCCACTGCTATCCCCAACCATAAATTCCACCAAACACATTGGCTCACTTTCCCTAATCCACTTTGGGCTGCAATTCCAATCGATGAGCATTATTAAATTAAAAGTTTGCCGCTGAGTAATGAGAGAAGACTAAGCGGCCCTAGATCTTACCCGCCCCCCGCCCCATCGCCTACCACGCCATTCCAGCGTGGATGGATTTGCAATCAAACATTTGGAAGGCATAAGCCCAGCCTAATGGCTACTCGCTCATCCACCGCAAGGTGCATCCACTCCGGAAGCAAGGCACTACGCCACGCCAGCGACTTCAAGCGAACCAAAGCAGCATCGCTTTGGCAAACCACCCTTGAAAAATGAGGGAAGCCTACGCCAGAAAAAAGTCCTGACCCAGAGTTTAAAACTGCGTTCTTTCTAATGATAAGCGTGCTTTGCAAAGCTGTGGCTGCTGGCGGTCTGCTGATTTTTTTTAAAAAAGCCGATAGTCGTCCACTCACTGTGCCCATAAATACAAGACACTGGAAGAAGCCAAACATTTAAAAGGCGGCGAAAAGGTGCCCCTACTCACCACAGCTATGCCCCCGCGATTCCTGCTTTCCAAGCCATCGAGGTGGAAAATATGTCCCTGACAGGGTTAAATCCGCTGGCCAGAATCTTCACATTCCCTTCCGCTCGAGGTACCCAGAAGCTCAGCTCTCGTCGCGCACCCACCGAGCGCAGACACACGCGCGCCCAGGGCGCTCACCGTGCTACCGCTGCTGCTGCAAGAGGCGGCGTTTCGCCCCTCATGCCGCACCTCGACGGTCGGAGAAGCCGAGCGCGAGACTCCGGCGGTTCCAGCGCCACCTGGTCACAGGACGCGGTATCGCTGCCGAAAACCGGCTACCGCCTGCCCCTCCCGCCCGCTGAACTAGAGCGGAGCGTGCAGCTGGCTTAGGGCACGCGTGGAGCTGGCCCTCAACAGGCGCGCGGCAGCCGACAGGGGAGGAGGCGGGCGCGGCATGTCAAGCCACGGGCAGTCTGGTGGCCCCGCCAGGTGCAGAAGTGGCCTCCTGAAGCAGCCGCCGTGGAGCCCAGCACAGCCTCCAGAGGCGCGTTGGAGTCCAGCGTGGGTGGCGGCAGCAGCGGGTGGGGTGGGAGGATTCTCGCCGCCTCCCCTGCTCCCTGCCAGGAGAAAGGCGGTTATCGACTGGTAAAAATCTTCTGAGGCACGCCGACAGGAGCAGGAAAGGCCGGTTTATGTTAAGCAAACGAGCGGCTGTTGATTTCTTTCCTATTGACTGGAAAGGAGGAGGAGAAGTAAAGGGGTTCTATGTATTGTCGAAGGCTTTCACGGCCGGAGAACAATGGTGGTTGTGGGTTTTCCGGGATGTATTGCCGTGGTCTTGGCATTGTAGTTCCTGACGTTTCGCCAGCAGCTGTGGCCGGCATCTTCAGAGGTGTAGACACTGAGAGATCTCTGTCTTTTGGTGCTACACCTCTGAAGATGCCAGCCACAGCTGCTGGCGAAACGTCAGGAACTACAATGCCAAGACCACGGCAATACAGCCCGGAAAACTAAAGGGGTTCTGCTGCCCGGGGCAGCATACAATAGCATAATAAAGAGGAGGGGGAGACGCTTGCTCATAGTTCGAGGGGGGTGAATCAGCTAGCCTGAGAGACGGCCGTTCTCTCTTAGCCCCCGTTTTGGCATTGGGCTAATATGGGAAATGTTTGAAACGTGGAATTTTCTTAGTATCAGGAGACAAATGGTAACTTTAATCAAATGGTTATTTATTTATTTATGATATTTCTATGCCACCTGGTCAGAGTTCTGCTGGATGCCGCTTAAAATTAAGATCATCACAACATAAAAAGCAAGCTGTTAAAAACAAGAGATTGGACATAAGCAGCATACAAATGGTCCATAAAACAGAAGAAGGCAATTTAAAAAGCTGATAAGATAAAAGCCCTAATTAAAGCCCTGGGTAAAAAGATGTGGCCTGAAAGAAAATAAAGTATATCCTTAGACTCACAGCAGCTAACAAAACAACAAAAAGTGTATTAGCAATTAGCCTTGAATCACCTAGGCCAGCAAACCTCTAATCAGTTCAGAAGTTATGTTCGCAATCACTCAAATAATGTCTTTGAGAATCATTAATATGTTCACTTCTCACTTGCTCCCACTTTCCCTTCTTCTTTCCCGCTCACCTGCTGAATCTTGCCTCCCCCCCCTCACTATAGTGTGCTATGACATTCACATCAGGCAACCTGTTGTTAGCGTCAACTGTAGTTTGGCTCCTGCCATGATTTCAAGCCATAAGTTGAAATGGGTTTGCAAATCATAGCTTAGAGGCAATTATTTACCTTTTGTTGCAATTTTAAGTTGGAAACCTAACCCACCTTGAATCCTAAGGAAGAGACGTTGTCAGATTCCTCCTTGCCACTGCTACACCCTGTATTGTTCATTTTCATTGCCACTGCCCTCTAAGAGGACTTCCAGAGTAAACTGCATACCGCTTGGAGAAGAGAAAGGTGGGAAAAGACCCATTCTGCCAACTCCTTCTGTTGACCTTCCTCCTGGATCCAAACCAATATTTAGAGAATGGTCCAACAATTATTTTATTAGGAACTGTTTAAGAACAATTTTAAAATATATATATTGGCAGCAGCGAAAAATGACAATAAATCCAGAGTACAGCCATATTTGGAATAATGTTGTTGTTGCCCATCTCGAAAGGCTTACTGGAAAAAGTACCAAAAGGGCAATTTTAAAAATGGAAGTTGGAGCATTTCAGTAGAAAGGAAGAACAACACATTTTTGTTTTTTGTTTGAGAGAAAAGGAAGGATAATGTAGTGTAGGGGTGGGAAATCTTTTTGGCCTGGTCAGCAAAAATCCTTGTTACATTGACCTGTGAAGATGTGCTGCCAAACCAAAGGGGTGGGAGGAGGGAGATGGCTGAAATTGGCCAGACACACTCAGAGCTGAGCCCCAGCGGTGCTGCCAGTGCCTCAGGGGCTTGCCGTGGTCCCTTGGGCAGAGAACCAGGCTTGGGTGCAAGTAACATGGTCTGGCATGCTGCTGTTTGGCAGATTTATACAATTGTGAATTGGGCAGAAAAAGATGGCGTCTTTTCTCTGTATCTCAGAATACTAGAGGTTGGGATCACTCAATCCAATCAATTGTAGGACTGGACCAAACAAAAGAAAGTATTTCTTCAGTCATGTAACGAATGGAATTCAATGACATAAGACTGGATAGTGGACGCTAAAAATAAGATATGTTTATGAAGAAAAGGTCTACCAGTGGCTATCAGCCATAGCAATTAAATACTGCCTCAGTATTCGGGGGGCAGTGAAATTCTGCATACCAGGTGCTGGGGGCAAGCATGACAAAAAATCTTGCCTTTATATCCTACCTGTTGGCTTCACCGAGGCAGTTGGTTGCCCTCTACTGGAAACAGAATTCTGGACAAGGAAGTTCCTGCATTCTTAAACAAAAGACAAAGAAAGAAAAGAAGGAATACTGTGATTTTCTAATATACATGTGTGTTTGAAAAAGCCTTTGAAAAGTATAGGAATCTTTCCTGTTTTGTCAATTTCTAGGCTACATTGTAAATGTAACAATACTAGATTACAGCCATTCATATATTTTTTTAAAACAAACGACATCATCTGAAAAGAATGCATTTCATTTCTGAGATCTAAACAGTGACTGTATTGTGCTAACACTGTGAGCATCACTGTCCCCAACTTTTCATGTCAATCACTACACTTTGTTTTTTATATAATTTAATTTTCGATTATCATCTGGCTTCACTATTTCAATTTCAAAACTGCAGCTGAATTTGAAAATAAAGGACAAATGTAAATTAATACCTATCTATATCTTGATAAGATGCATATAGATAGATACGAAAGCAAATTAGGTGCATAAAATATTTACAAAGTAATGGTTTGAGATGGAACATGAAACTTCCTTTATTAGTAAATGGGTATGTACTTAAGTTGTAGTTGGCTGCACTATATATCAATCACACTGTAATAATACCACAATTATCGTGTCAGGGTTAACATAGAAATACTGGTTTATTTTTTAACTTCATAAGGTAATTTGCTGTGGAAACTGATTCACACTTGGAAACACACATGCAGGGCTGCTGTATCCCCCAGGCTCTGCCTTTGTTGTAGGGACTGTGCATGTTGCTGGCTGTTACTCGTTCAGTCCAGCTCCGTATTATCAAAGCTCTTCTACAGAGCAATCCTAAGCACTTATACTCAATGAGGATTAGTCCCAGGACAGTGTTTTAAGGTTTGCACTGTGAGTCTCCCATGAAGAGCCATTTGGTAATCAAGGTGACAGAGGGCACAAAGATTCTGAGTGAACAGCAAGAAGGAGGCAGCCAGGCTTCTCCTCTTCTGAAAAGTAGGAAATTAATAAAATTCATCCATTTTTCCAGTCATTGAGCAGCTCCTGTTCTGTTGCTTTATTTTAATACGTTCTTTTAAGATGCCTTATGGTTTTACACTGAGTGTAAGCTGTATTTGTGATTTTGATAATAAATCCAAACATTGATGTGTATATCAGATTCCTAAATTAATCCCATTACCAATATCACTGTGCCATTTATGTCTGGACAGCAATGGTGCATGGTCAGTGTCTACATCACAGCTTTTCCATAAGGGTTTACCTATGCCTGGGGTCCCCAACTTTTGCCAGCCTGCAGGCACCTTTTGGAATTCTGACACAAGGTGGTGGGCACAGCCACAAAATGCTGCCCAGGAGATGGAGTCAACCACAAAATATCAGGGACTGAGGTTATCTTTAACTCTGAAAGTAGGTCTTCTTCAACATTCAATGTGCTTTATAAAATTATCATACTATTTAAAATGTTTTCTTGCACACACAAAGTAAGTATACTTATTGAGCTAGCTAAGAAACCCTCATCTGGTAGTATCTGTCCTTATTTTGAAGGCATCTAATGTGCTTATGCAAAAGGGAAAGGGAAAAAATACTTACATAAAATATTTTACATAAAGCCACTCTCTGTGTTATACTGTAAACAGAAAAGTCCCAGTTGGCCCACTTTCTAAAATTAGTTGGTGAGCACTTGGAAAGATGCTGGTAGGCAGCACTTTGGGGAACCCTAGTCTATGCCAAAGCCTGAGCATTTTCTAGAGACAAATTTTTGTTTAGGCTGATAACGATGCTGGGGATGAACTAATAAAGAGATTACAGTTGTTCTGCAGCCAATTTTACACAAGCACCAAGCAGTGGGAAGGCCTTTTGAAAATGAATCCACATTGCTGCAGAAAGCCATTCTTATGGGGAGGTTGGTTCTAAAGATGTTTCTTTTACAATGCATGTTTTTCCATACCATAAAACAATCCTGATAATGGTTTATGTCAAAACACATGATGAGCTTCTGTACACAAACTGTACATCATTGTATGGATCCATACTGCTTGATGTTTGTCTGAAGGAGGCCCACCATATTGCTTCACAGTTCGATGCCTGCATTACGATTAAAACAACCTGTTACCACAGGACTCAGGAGGACCATCCATGCTTGCTTCTGTTCCTTTCTAAATAGCTGTCTTTTTTCCAGACATTATAGAGCATTGTGTCTACTACATTTTTATATTGTATTTTCTACCTAGTTTAAATGTGTTACAAGTATTACAGGCTTCCATTTGTCTCTACAATGTACATAGATGCTATTTCTTTAGATATCTGTAGGTCACGGGAATTCATGGGACGTAGCTTCTGTACCTTACCTTATCTGCAGTGAGATTTGCCTTCCCCCTGAGTTGTAAGGATTGAAGCAAGCAAGGATTGCGGCCATGTTCTGTAATGTTAGGAAAAGAGACAGCTATTTAGAGAGGAACAGAAGCAAGTACTGATGTTCCTGAGTCTTGTGATGCGGTATGTGCTAATTGCAATGCAGGCACCAAACTGTGAAGAAAAGGCTTCTTCACAGCGTGCTTCTCCGTCAAGGATTTTTGACAGCAAATGTACCACTGGGGGATTTTTTTGGCAATGCCTTGTGAAATACATGTGAAATTACCATTGTACTTGCCATGATTGCTTACACACCTGACCATTATTTTCTTTCCAGAAGATTCTGTATATGCATTCCCTTATTTTGTTGATATGGCTCAAAATGAAATATTTGCATTTAATATTTACTTGCAAGATGCAACAACTATATTCTCAGTTTTGTAAAAAAACAATTTTCATTTACATTATGACAGTTGGCCCAGCATAATGCCTTATTGTGTACTCTAGATCAACCTTGGAAGCCCTACGTGATATGTACATTCATTCCAGTTGAGGGAGCAATTCTGTCGCTATGCATGTAAAGGGAATGCTGCCATTTTGCAACTCCACCCCACTTGTCTTTAGTATTGTGTTTTGATCCCATAAACCACTGTTGAAAAATTGGTTAATTAAACCCTGGTTTATTGTGATATCTACATCCTGGTATCTGGAACAAACCACAGAACACAGCTCCTCCTCCTTCCCTCTCCTCATGCACAGAATTCATTTAAAATCTTCTTGGCTTAGAGTTTGTGTCGAGGCATACAAAAGCAGGAAGCTTTTAACTGTGTTGTGACTGAAATACAGGCATCTGGACCGATTGGACTTCATTTCCTCCACACAACTCAAGAGTTCCAAACCATGGTTTAATCCCAGGTTAGAATCCTAGGTTGTGGGGAGGAAAAAATTGCTATTTGCTAGTCACCTGTGTCTGGACATCATAGTAAACTGGGGTTTGATCCAAATATTCTGAAATCTGGAAGTAAACAATTGGGGTTTGCATGAAAAAGAATGAGGAGCATGCAAGCATTAAAACAACCGGTGGTTGTGCCCATGAGAAACAAACAGGTTTGTCCTGACTTTAGAATGCAACCATCATAATACATCATAGTTTACTGTGAGCGCTGGACCAGATTTCTAAAGCACCTTTTGTACCTATTTGGTGAATTAACAGAGATTTGTTGTTACATCTGAATGCAGGAATGAAAGATTGTTCAGTAGCAATATCCCTCCCAACTTCCTACATATAGAGCTAACTGCAAACAGCAACAACGAAAGGTAGCTGCTCATCTATGAATTATACTTTCTTGAGAAATACCCTCACTCCCTCTCCCTTTTCCTTCCAGGTACTCTTTCTCTTGCTAGTGAGGATTCAGATAAAACTGCATTGCTTCATCCTCTTTCAAGGAGTTTAAAAGGCAGGAGAATAAAAGATGATACTTAATTGCATATTTTTATGCAATTTCCCACTACACACTGGAAATTATTCTACATAAAGCTTAGTTACAGTTTTCTGTGCAGTGGCAAGTCAGCACTATAAAATGAAGGACAGGAGAATGATGTAAGCTGCCTTGGATCCCCAATGGGGAGAAAGGTGGAGAATAGGTAGGTAGGTAGGTAGGTAGGAAGATAGATAGATATTTGTTATAACTATTTGCAGTGGAAATTATCTGTTTCCCTAAGCTCTAAGAATCTATAACTTGATGCCATATCCTAGTGCATCTTCTACCACAGAGGATAGCATTGAGTCAATAGAGATGTGTGAGGGATCAAATAGGTAGAAAGTGAAATGCTGAGACAAATTCTTGAGTTGACTTGGAAATCACTAAGCAGGCTGGATTGCAATGTGGGACAACTGTGTTTGCTTTCCAAACTTCATATACTCAATATATTTTCCTAAATAAGAGAGAAAGTGCTTATGTAGTTATTCAGTATGGCAAGCAATTATTCCGCAGAATATGAATATTCAGGAAAAATAATTTAAGAAAAAGTTCAACAAATTGATGAAAAAGTATAGATTGTATCTTTCTCCTGGATAAAAATGGAAAAATTACATGGTAGACTGCCATTTTTTAACCTTAGGTGTGAAGTCCTGTGTGAAATTGCAACATGTCCTGAGATAACAGGAATGAGTGTCACAGAAGTAATCCCCCTCCCAAAGTAGAATCTGTTGATGACAGCTGTATTGACAAGTCTTGTGGACAGCTTGTTGTCTTCTTAATGCCATACTATTTTTATCGTTGCTGCTAAGGTCCCTCATCTGGAATAAATCCCATCATCACAGTGCAGTTTCTATTTTCTTTCTGGACTTGAACAATGGTACAGTTGAGAACGATGAAAATAACTAGCTGCTTCTCAGGCCACTCAACAAAAGTCTTCAGTTGGGTTATTTATAAGAAATACAGACTGTAGCTCAGAGGGCCCCAATTGCCTGAAAGTCTTATTCTCCAGGGCAATGTTTCTATGGAAAGAATCTGTTACTCTGCTGCCCACTGGAATTTGTGGGATGTGATTCACTGAAGCTGAACATTAGAAAGGAACTTTAGTTCCTAAGGCTGGACAGAAGACAGTTTGGCAAGCATGGTGAAACTCTGAATAAACAGCAGGAAGCATCATTGCAAGAGCTTAAATAATTCAGCAATCACCAATGAAGCTAAGGAGCGCGCTATGATCTAGGGAAAAGTCAGGAAAAAAGTGAATATTGATGGCATTAATCAGGTTTAGAAAAAACATTAGATAATAATAATACATATATTTGATAATACATAGATAATAGATCGTTACAAGTGGGGAACCAGCACGGGACTTGCAGGGGGCATCTCAGTTTCCCCTCCTCCACCATGTCCTCTTTCCCTTCACTGCCCCTCATAGCCTCTCCCCCCTTTCTCACTTCCTTCTCTTCTTCCCACTCACCTTTGTCAGCACCCCTATCCTCACTGTCCTACCAGCTGCTTCTCCCCTATAGTCCAAGGTGCTGGTTGAGCTGGGTCCAGTTGTATGGTGAGGAACCTGCAAGGACTTGTGGGGGAGGGTACCTCACTTTTCCCTGTATCCCCTTCCCCACACTAGTTCCTCTTTCTCTCTTTCTGACAGCCTCCCTATGTTAGTGGTCAGACTTGCCCTCACAATATTTAGAAGGCTTATGAATATGCCATAAGCCCCTTCTCTGCATGCGTTTCAAACACAAAACACTGCCCAAGCAGGAAGAAATATGTAAGCCAGATCCCGGCCAGGAGACACAACATTGCTAGCATGTGAGATGTCAGGCAAGGCCAGCTTTCAGCTCCCACACCTTGGAGATGTGCAAAGATCCTAAGAAAATAGGGTCTTCCTGGAGTTCCTGAATTAATCACTACAATGCACCCTAGCAATCTTCCCTGACTGTCCCATCAGCTAAAGAAGCTCACCTGTGGGGAAATGAGAAGTTTTTCAGAGGCAGTCTCATGATTGTGGAACAGCATCCCCAAGGAGGTATGCCGGGCTCCATCAATGCCCATCTTCAGGGGGCAGCTGAGGATGGGTTTTTTTTAAAACTTAGGATTGTTTTTAATTAATTTTGTTCTTATGTTTATTCACAGTCCTAAACTGTGTTTTTAAACTTTGACAAATAGACAAGAAAAAAAGAAAAACCTTGGTCATGTATATTTGACAACTTATATATATATATATATATATATATATATATATATATATATATATAAGTTGTCATAAGTTGTATATATATATTCCCCTCTTGCTCTGTCTGTCCCTCAGATCATTCTCTTAATGTAGAGTTGGTTCTCTTCATCCCATTTGAATCACAGCAAAAAACTTCCCTATGTATCTTACATAACACTACTGCAGCTCCTAATGTTGTGCACATTTCTGAAAAAAATTAACTTTGACAGTATGTTATCTCAAATCATTAGTGTGAAATTAATGTTTATGTAATCTGAGTGATATACTACTTTGGTTGGAATATAGCCTACTGCATCCTCTCTCCCCCTCCCCCCTCCCCAAACTACAAGATTTAATGGCAGTAAATCAAAATGTCAAGTTTTCTGGAGCCTGACTAACAAGGCATTCTTTCTCAGCAGAGTGTTATTCATTTAGAAACTCAGGCACTCTCAGAAGTGCAGTTCACACAACAGAATTTGTATTGGGCATCTTGTTTACTGTCAAATACTTTTGCAGGGAATCTCTTCTGGTGATCCTGGTTCTGTTAAGAGTAACAAGTTCAATTCTGTTCTTATTTCCCCCTTATGACTGAATCATTGTCATTGTCAAGGCAGTTTACAATATAAATAAAATAACAATAATAAAATGAATAAAACAGTTTAGGACTGCAAATAAACATAAAAACAATGTTGAGGCATGCCTATCCACACTCCAGCTTATTAGGGAAGGTAAAGAGAGATCTTGGAAAACATTAATGCAACACTCTTTGGAGGGCAGCAGCAGCAGGACGAAGAGAAGGTATCCAAGGAGGAAGAACAACAAGCACAGGAAGGGGGAAAGGGGAAGAAAGTGACCCACAGGAGCAGGAAAATCAGGAGACATCCTGAGCCTTTATTGCTAAGCAATCCGTTTCAGGACCTTCCCATAGATTCTAGCTTTGGACTACTGGAACAAGGACTACTGCCTCAGGCTCCACAGAGTTCAAAGGAAGTTTCTCAGGCCCCGGCAGATGAGAAGACTCATGCTTCTGCCCCCCAAAATTGGAGTAGATGTGTGGTGGTGATTGGGGACTCCCCTACTGAGAGCAATAGAGTCAGTGTGCAGACCACATTTGTCATCTTGAGAGGAATGTTGTCTACCAGGCGCATGCATCCAAGTTAGACAGAAAGGCTAGGAAGGGTCATCATTCCCTTCTTGCTCATTCATGTGGGAACAAATGAATCTGCCCAGCACAGACTGGAATGTATTAAAAGAGACTATGAGGCTTTGGGTAAAAAGGTGAAGGGCCTGGGAGCACAGGTAGCAATTTCGTCACTTCTTCCTGTTGATGGCTCTGGCTTAGGACCACTGGGAATAAACAACTGGCTATGCAGATGGAGTTGTCTGAAAAGGTTGGGTTTCTTGGCATCTGATGAAGAGAACTTGATTCTCGAAAGCTTATGCTATAATAAAATTGGTTAGTCTTAAAGGTGCTACTGGACTCTTTTTGATTGGACTATGGTCAACACTTTTGGCAGGATCCTTGCAAACCTGTTAAAGAGAGCTTTAAACTAAATCCTGTGAGGGAGGGAGACAAAACCCCAAAATGTAGTATGATGCCACTAATGATGAGTGGGGAGGTGCGCATATGCAGGCACTCATTAATTTGCAAGTAAGGACAAAAATGAAGTACTCACAGCACATAAATCGTGGATTCTGATGTCTCTAAACTAACGTGTACAGTATTGAAATCAAACAGGAGGAACTTGCAATCTTAATACAGGAAGGGACTATGACCTAATAGGTATTACTGAAACTTGGTGGGATGAGACTCACAATTGGAATATTAGGATTGAGGGCTCTTGTTTAAAAGGAATAGACCAATAAGGAAGGAGGTGGCGTAGCCTTATAGGCTACCTATGTCAAGGATGTATATATTTATGAGGAAATACATGAATCTGAGCATGGAAGGTCAGTTGAGAGCCTCTAGTTAAAAATAAAAAGAGAAAGAAATAATAGTGATATTATGGGGGGGGGTCTGCTATATACTACCAAACCAAGCAAAGGACTTGGATGGTACACTCCTAGACCAGATTACAAAATTTTCAAAGTGATGGGACACAGTAGTCAGGAGGGGGGGAGATTTCAGTTTCCCTGATATCTGTTGGAAATCAAACTCTGCTAAAAATGTAAGGTCTAATATGTTCCTGACTTGTCTTGCTGACCACTTCATGTCCTAGAAGCTAGAGAAGGAAACAAGGGGGTCTGATATCTTGGACCTGATTCTCACCAACAGGGATGAACTGGTTGATGAGGTGAAAGCACCCTGGGTAGTGACCATGGAATTTTGGAGTTTAAGATCCTGAGTAAGGGAAAAGCTGAACCCTATGGGCGGAACTACAAGTGACAATTGACACAGGTTGGCCACTTGTCAGCTTCCCTCAAGTTTTGATGGGAAATGTAGGCAGCTTGGCGGAATGTTGGACAAATGACAGTTGAAAAGTCCATTGACAGCAGTCAGAGAGCCAAGCTGCAAAACCAGGATGCCTACATTTCCCATCAGAACTTGAGGGAAGCTGACAAGTGTCCAACCTGTGTCATTTGTCACTTGTAGCTTGGCCCTATAGTCAGATAGATAGGTTGGATTTTAAGCTCAAAGTTATGCTGGGCAGAATCCCAGGGTCAGAAATACTCAGGGAGAAAGGAGTTCAAGATGGGTGGGAGTTTCTTAAAAGTGAGATATTGAAGGCATGTCACAAACAATTCCAATGAAAAAGAAAACTATGAGGAACCTTAAGAAACCAGGGTGGTACCATAATCAGCTTTCCAAAGATCTAGAATTTTAAAAGACACATTTAAAAAATGGAAGAAAGGCCATATACTGTAAGTAAGGATGAACAAATTGCAGGGAGAGTGTTAGAAAGGCTAAAGCTCTGTATGAGCCTAGGCTAGCAAGCGATACTAAACACAACAAAAAAGGGTTCTTTGGTTATGTTTGGAATAATAAAAAGAACAAGGAAGTGGTAAGCCCACTGAGGGAGAAGAAAGTGGAATTTTAACAGGTGATAAGGAGTGGGCAGAACTGCTCAATTCCTACTTTGCCTCTGTGTTCTCTTGCAAGGAAGACTGTGCTCAACCTGGCAAAAATCTGCTCACAGAAGGGGAAAGGGAGGGCTGATTTAGACATATCACTAATGCTCTCAGGTGGACTTCTTGAAGCAGTTATCACCAGGATCACTGTGGATGAAGGAAAGGAGTTGCAACCTATGATAGGCATAGGGGTAGTACATAAATACCGAGCTTCTTTAAATGAAATCAGATCCTCAGGGTCAGAGGAATTGCATCTTAGGGTACTAAAGGAAGATGCTGATGTGATTTTGGAGCCTCCGTCTATAAACTTTAAGAATTATTGTAGAACAGAAAACTGTAGGCAGGCAAATGTTGTTCCCATCCTCAAGAAGGAAAAAAAAGATGAATCCAGGTGTCTACTAACCCAGCTTGACAAATTTTGGGCTGCATCAACAGAAGTGTACTGTCCGGATCATGTGAAGTGATGGTATCACTTTACTCTGCTCTGGAAAGACCTCTCTTGGAGTATTGTACTGAGTTTTTGGCACCAACGTTTAAGAAGGATGTTGATAAGATTGTACATGTCCAGAACAGGGCAACAAAGATGGAGAGGGATCTAGAGATCCTCCAGTGATGAATGGTTGAAGGAGCTGGGCCTGTTTAGGCTAGAAAGGAGGCGACTGAAAGGTGATATGATAGTCATCTTCAAGTATTTGAAGGGCTGTCACACAGAGGATGGAGTAGAGTTTTGGTGCCAGTTTGGTGTAGTGGCTAAGAGCGTGGGACTCTAATCTGGAGAACTGGGTTTGATTCCCCACTCCTCCTCTTGAAGCCAGCTGGGTGACCTTGGGTCAGTCACAGCTTCTAGGAGCTCTCTCGGCCCCATCCACCTCACAGGGTGATTGTTGTGAAGATAATAACAACATACTTTCTAAACCACTCTGAGTGAGCATTAAGTTGTCCTGAAGGGTGGTATATAAATCTATTATTGTTGTTGTTGATGTTGTTATGTTGCCCCAGCAGATTGGACTGGAACCAACTAGTTAAAATGAAATCAAGAGTTTTCAGCTAAACATTAGTGACCTCCCAGACTTGCCTATGCAGCCCTGTGGAATTGCTGATGGGCCAGCCCGGCTTGCGGCGACCCCAGGAGCCACAGGGACAGTGGTGCAAGGCAGAAGAGATCCTGATGCACTGGACCAGTTTGCTGTGGCAGGGGGCCACAGGAGCTGTGGCTGGAGCTGGGGAAGCCTCCAACACACCTGCCCAGCTCAACGTGGTGGAGGCCACAGGAGTGGTGGCTGGAGCCCAGCAAGCCCCCAACACGCCAGCCCAGTTCGATGTGGCGGTAGAGGCCGCAGGAGCAGCAGCTGGAACCAGGGAAGCCCCTGACATGCCAGCCCAGCTTGCAGCTACAGCAGCAGCTGCAGGAGCAGCAGCTGCAGCTGGGGAATCCTCCGACATACCAGCCTGCCTTGGAGCCACCAGCACAACAAGAACCGCTCTGAAGGCCCTTGACACATCCACCAGCCCCGAGGCAGCCTGGCAAATGGCAAGGAACACCAGCAAGGCGTGCAACTCCCTGGGAGGTGGGCAGGCAGCACCTGGGGCCTTGGAAGTCATCAGCCGCAAGGGAACCTACCTGGGCCAAGCTGCACAAGGGCAGATGACCCAGGGCCAAACCATCCCCAGCCCAGCAGGCCACACCCTGCAGGAAGAAGAGGAGGGCAGGGGGCAGAGCCCAGGTTTAGAGGGGGCTGGGAGATGCTGGGGGTTAGGCCAGCACCCCTGGCAATACATCAGGGAAGAGGGAGGGGACATCAGGGACAGGTCGGCGCCTGGAGCGGGAGGGAGCATGGGCAGGGGAAAGCCCCATAAAAGTGGGTAGGAAAGGGATGCCAGTGAGGAGTGTTGGGAGACAGAGTGGATCAGAGAGAGAGAGAGAGAGAGAGAGCTGTCTACTGGACGGAGGAAGAGAGGGATGTGGGTGCTGTAACCCCCCCCCCCCGTTTTTCTGAGGCGCACCCTTTGGCCGGAATGAATGGGGGGGGGGCTAACCTGGAAGGTCCACCACCCACAGGCACTGATGCCTTTAAGAAGAGGCCAGATGGCCATTTAATAACAATGCAAGTTTTATGACTCAATATTAATTTAGACAGATTGTGAGAGGGAGGGCAGGAAGGGATGAACCTGTGCTAGGCTCTCATGGCCCTGTCTTATATGCCGAGGTAAATGCCAATTGCCACTTTGGGGTCAGGAAGGAATTTTCTTCCAGGCCAGATTGGCCAGGGATTCTGAAGATTTTTTGCCTTCTGGCATAAAACAGCGCTCCCTGCAGACGTCAGGTAGGAGGTAGCTGTGAAATTCCTGCATTGCGCAGGGGGTTGGCCTAGATGACCCTCGGTATCCCTTCCAGCTCTATGTTTCTATGTTTCTATGAAAGTTGGCTTATGGAAGCAGCAACCATGACTTTATGGACCAGCGCTTTACATACCTGGAAGAGAAGGGAAACAAAAGCATTATTTTTTTCCAATCAAGTCAGTGAAACAGTTTAATATTAAACAGATCATAGATAATATACAATATCACTTGTGCTTTCCCATCCCATTTCCCTATGATATAGAAGTAACATAGCTGGAGATGCTTACTGGCACCAGTCTTCTCTACAAAACACTCCACTTGCACTATGACAGCTGCCAATACTGGCAAATGTGTGCCATAAGTACAATGATGATCCACCCTCGAAGCCTAATGGATCCCACTGGTTTTCAGACAGCACTGGGGGATTTTCCTGCTGATATGGTCAGTGCTCCTGTCAATTTCACCTGGGTACCCTCTATCATGTATTAGTGTATGGGTATCCCCATGGTTTACCAAGAGGCTGTGGACAATGAAAAGACAAGGGAGATGGTTAAAACAAACTGGAGAAAGGCTTGGAATGAATTTGACAAGGCATGGACTCATTTTAAAGCCTATTCCAAGTGGTGATGGTGACAAAGAAACAATTCACCACAACCAGTGGGCTGCTCTGCAGCTGCTGCAATCAGTTTGCTAAGCACTTTGCAGATAAAATCTCTTGCATCCATTCTGTCTTGGACACTATGTTAGCACTGACAGGATTGGATGGTCCCACAGTGCCAATTTGTCCAGTTGCCTGGGATACCTTTCAACTTACATAGTTTGAGGATGTGGACAGGATTCTTGGAAGTTTGATACCTACCACCTCCCTGTACAACCCTTGCCCCTCTTGGTTGTTTAAAGTTGACAGACTGGGTCTGGGAGTCAGTAAATGCCTCTCGGAGACAAGGGGTAGTCGCTCCTGCATTGAAGTGGACAGTGGTGCGCCCATTCTTAAAGACATTTACTCTGGAACCAAGCGATTTGAATAACTACCATCAAGTCTCAAATGTTCCATTTTTGAGAAAGTAATTGAAAGAGTGGTGGCTGGCTAGCTCCAAGGACTCCTAAATGAGGCAGAATGTTTGGGTCCATTCCAATCTGGTTTTAGTCCTGGTCATGAAACTGAAACAGCCTTGGTTGCCCTGTTGGATGACATGTAGACAGGGGAGTGCGACCCTATTAATTTTTCTAAAACTCTTGGTGGCTTTTTATACCATTGATCATGGTAACCTTCTGGACAGCCTTTCAGAAGTGAGACTGGAAGGCAGTGTTTTACAATGGTTCTGGTCCTATCTCAAGGGTACATTTTAGAGTATGGTGTTGAGGGGCTGTTACTCTGCCTCTTAACTTCTCATCTATGGGGTGCCTCAAGGTTCTATCTTGTCTCCAATGCTTTTCAACATTTATGTAAAGCTGCTGGGAGAGGTCATCTAGATATTTGGGCTAAGTTATCACCAATATGTGGATGACACTTGGTTCTATCTTGCACTACCAGCAGATCCCAAGGAAACTGTAGAAACTGAACAGGTGCCTTGAGGCAGTTTAGGGATGGATAAGGGTTAACAAGCTGTAACTTAATCCTGACAATTGGTGATGTCCTGGTGCTATTGGTGAGGGGAAGATCTAACCAAGGAAATGAGTTATTTCCTGTTCTAAATGGGATTGTACACCCTGTAAAAGAGCAGGTTCATAGCTTGGGGGTACTCCTAGACCTGGGCCTCTTGTTGGTGGCAGTGGTTTCCAGGGGTGCCTTTCACCAGCTTCAGCTGGTGAGCCAACTCCAGCCCTTCCTGCCCCCCAAAAGCTTGCAACTTTAGTTCATGCCCTGGTAACATCTAGATTAGACTACTGCATTTTATGTTGGGCTGCCCTTGAAGACTGTCCAAGTATTTTATTTGGTACAGCATGCTGCAGACTGTCTGCACTTGCTCTCAATTTGCTTCTGGGCCCAATACAAGATTGACCTTTAAAGCCCTATATGGCTTGGGATTGGCATATCTTAAGAACTGCCTTCTCCAATGTGAACCTAAACATTCACTCCAATCATCTTTGGAGGGTCTGCTTTGTGTCACCCAACTATATGAGGCTAGATAGATGACAACCTGAGAAAGGGCCTTCTCAGTCATGGCAACAAAATTATGGCACTCCTTCCCCAGGTAGATTCATCTGTCCCTCTCTATTGCTGTCTTCTGCCAGCAAGTGAAGGCTTTTTTGTTTTGTCTGGCATACCTTCAAAACTGTTATTGGTCCTCCTGTTATTGGTTGCCCCTGTTATTTTTGTTGTGTGTGTGTTTTTTTAAAATTTTTATTGGTGAGTTTGAATTTTCAAATTTAATACGTACGTTCCCTTCATATCTAATTAGTTCTGTTCCCCACCCTTTTCCTCCCCCCTCCCTATTGACTTTCAACAGCTTTCCAACCCTTACCCCCTTTTATTGCTTAATTCTATTTAACCTGTTTTTCTGCAACACCTAGTTCATAATATCTCTTACTCTAAGCATATTCTAATTCTTTTGTACATATACTCTATCAAATATACTATCAATATAGTATTTGTTATATACTATACCATACAATATAGCATAGCATGCATTGTAATATAACATAACATATATTTATCTGCAACACATAGATCATAATATCTCTTACTCTAAACATGTTCTAGTTCTTTTATACATATTCTCTATCAAATATAGTATCTGTTATATACTATTCCATACAATATAACATAGCATGCATTATAATATAACATATCATAACATCCCAATATAGTATGCAATATGATATACTAACGCCATACATCATAATATATTATCTATAGTGTATAGTATACATTTTCTAATATATCCATAAAATTAGCTTAGATTGTTATAATTAAATTTCCCCCTTAATGGTAAAGTCACTTCTTTCCTCCATTTACAACACCACCCTTTAGAAATTCTCAAACTGCCACAGTTCTCCCTTCACATCCCATTTTTTCTCTAAATATTGTTTCAATTTCCCCCAATCAGCAATATACTGTCCTAGGTCAAGATCTTTAAGCTTCCTTGTCATTTTGTCCATTTCTGCCATGTACAGCAATTTGTAAATCCAGTCTTCTATGGTTGGTATTTCTTGTACTTTCCACTTCTGCGCGTACAAAAGTCTTGCCGCTGTAATCATGTAAAATAGCAATGGTTGTTGTGGGTTTTCCGGGCTGTATTGCCGTGGTCTTGGCATTGTAGTTCCTGACGTTTCGCCAGCAGCTGTGGCTGGCATCTTCAGAGGTGTAGCACCAAAAGACAGAGATCTCTCAGTGTCACAGTGTGGAAAAGATGTAGGTCATTTGTATCTACTCAGGAGGGGTGGGGTTGAGCTGAGTCATCCTGTAAGAGTTTCCCAGGGTGTGGAATGCTAATGGCGGGAGGCTTCACTGTATCCTGAGGAGGTTCTTTTGCATATGGATTGGTACTTGATGTGCTAATCTTCTCTGCAGGGCTATTGTCAAGGATAGAATGTTTTGTTAGCCTGGTGTTTTTCAGAACTGGCAACCATGCTCGGTTCATTCTTAAGGTTTCTTCTTTCCTGTTGAAGTTTTGCTTATGCTTGTGAATTTCAATGGCTTCCCTGTGCAGTCTGACAAAGTAGTTGGAAGTGTTGTCCAGTATTTTGGTGTCCTGGAATAAGATACTGTGCCCTGTTTGAGTTAGGCTATGTTCAGCCACTGCTGATTTTTCAGGTTGTCCAAGTCTGCAGTGTCTTTCATGTTCTTTTATTCTTGTCTGGATGCTACGCTTTGTGGTCCCGATGTAAACTTGTCCACAGCTGCAGGGTATACGGTATACTCCTGCAGAGGTTAGGGGGTCTCTACTGTCTTTTGCTGATCGTAGCATCTGTTGTATTTTTCGGGTGGGTCTGAATACTGCTTGAAGGTTATGCTTTTTCATAAGCTTTCCCATCTGATCAGTAATTCCTTTGATATATGGCAAAAACACTTTTCCTGTGGGAGACTGTTTTTCTTTGGTTGTTTGCTTCATCCTGGGTTTGATTGCTCTTCGGATTTCATTTCTGGAGTAGCCATTTGCCTGAAGTGCGTGGTTTAGATGATTAATTTCCTCATTTAGCAAGTGCGGCTCACATATCCGTCTTGCACGATCCACTAATGTTTTCATTATGCCTCTTTTCTGTCGGGGATGGTGATTGGAGTTTTTGTGTAGGTACCGATCAGTGTGAGTTGGTTTCCTGTAGACCTTGTGACCTAACTGAAAGTTTGCTTTGCGGATGACCCAGGTATCCAGGAATGGGAGTTTTCCCTCGATTTCTTTCTCCATGGTGAATTGTATGTTCAGGTGGATGTTGTTGAGATGATTCAAAAACCCCATCAATTCTTCCTCCCCATGGCTCCAAATGATAAATGTATCATCCACAAACCGGAACCATACACTAGGTTTGTGGGGTGCTGATTCTAGAGCTGTTTTTTCAAAATGTTCCATGTAGAAGTTTGCTATAACTGGGCTGAGTGGGCTCCCCATGGCCACCCCATCCATCTGTTCATAGAATTCGTTGTCCCATTGGAAGTAACTGGTTGTCAGGCAATGGTGGAATAAGGCTGTTACATCCTCTGGGAAAATCTGATTAATAAGTGCAATAGTGTCTTTTACTGGAACCTTGGTAAACAGGGATACAACATCAAAACTGACAAGTATGTCTTGTGGATTGAGTTTCAGAGAACTGATTTTGTTGATGAAATCTGCTGAATCTTTGATGTAAGACGAGGTTTTCCCGATGTGATCCTGCAGGAGATCTGCCAGATGTCTAGCTAATTCATATGTCGGTGAACCAATGGCACTCACAATGGGTCGGAGTGGGACTGAATCCTTATGTATTTTGGGGAGTCCATATAGTCTAGGTGGCTGTGCTTCAGTCTTGCATAGTTTTCTGTGCGTGTCGGGATGTAGTGAGGAATTCTTGATCAGCGCATTTGTTAGCCTGGTGATTTTGCAAGTGGGATCTCGTTTTAGTTTTTTGTAGGTGGAGGGGTCCAGGAGTTCCTTAATCTTCTTTTTGTATTCCTCTGTTTTCATGATCACTGTAGCATTGCCTTTATCAGCTGGTAGAATGATGATGTCTGGATCTGCATTGAGGGTCTTGATGGCATTTTTCTCTTTGCGTGTTATATTGCTGGTGGGAAGCTTTGCCTTTCGTAGAATCCTGGCTGTCTCTCCTCTTATTTCCTCAGCTTCCTCTTCAGGTAGATGACGAATGGCAGCTTCTACATTTGCAATGATGTCTTCCACAGGAATTCTGGTGGGGGTGACTGCAAAGTTTCCTCCCTTTGCCAAGATGGAGGTTTCTTCTGGTGAGAGTTGACGGTCTGTCAGATTGATGACAATGCGTGCATTGTCGAGCATGGGGCTTGTCTGTCTTTTTTCCTGTAGTTTGTTAAACTTCTGCTTCTGTCTGGATGTGTGGTTGGTAAAAACTTGTTCCATCTTCCTGTAGGTGAGATTATCAACCTTGTCCCAATCCTGACTTCTCATTTTATGGCTGGTGTTGATATGCAAGCAAAATAGCTCCTTGTCTGTGGCAGCAAGTTCTCTGCGGGTAGTGTGGATTCTCTCACGTAAGAGGGCCTGTTCTAGACGGTCATAAATGCGGTTCGCCTGTGTGGTTTTGAAGATTCTTTTAGTTGTGAGAAAAGATGGAATAGTTCTTGTGTCCCTGCAGCGTAGAAGAAAGGTTAAAGAACAGAGTAGATGTGCTTTCTTGTTCCGAAGTGTTTCCAATCTCCGGGTCTGTTGGAATGTTTCCTCCCCGTAGAGGTGTTCGATGTATTGTCGAAGGCTTTCACGGCCGGAGAACGATGGTTGTTGTGGGTTTTCCGGGCTGTATTGCCGTGGTCTTGGCATTGTAGTTCCTGACGTTTCGCCAGCAGCTGTGGCTGGCATCTTCAGAGGTGTAGCACCAAAAGACAGAGATCTCTCAGTGTCACAGTGTGGAAAAGATGTAGGTCATTTGTATCTACTCAGGAGGGGTGGGGTTGAGCTGAGTCATCCTGTAAGAGTTTCCCAGGGTGTGGAATGCTAATGGCGGGAGGCTTCACTGTATCCTGAGGAGGTTCTTTTGCATATGGATTGGTACTTGATGTGCTAATCTTCTCTGCAGGGCTATTGTCAAGGATAGAATGTTTTGTTAGCCTGGTGTTTTTCAGAACTGGCAACCATGCTCGGTTCATTCTTAAGGTTTCTTCTTTCCTGTTGAAGTTTTGCTTATGCTTGTGAATTTCAATGGCTTCCCTGTGCAGTCTGACAAAGTAGTTGGAAGTGTTGTCCAGTATTTTGGTGTCCTGGAATAAGATACTGTGCCCTGTTTGAGTTAGGCTATGTTCAGCCACTGCTGATTTTTCAGGTTGTCCAAGTCTGCAACCATCGTTCTCCGGCCGTGAAAGCCTTCGACAATACATAAAATAGCAATGTTCTATACTGCATTGGAACAAATTCCATCCCCAAGTTCAGTAGCAACAATTCTGTGTTCTTATTTATTTGAATTTGTAAAATCTCATTAATTACTTCAGTTATATCTCCCCAATATTGCTTAGCTACTTCACAAGTCCACCACATATGGTACAATGATCCTTCATGCTTTTTGCATTTCCAGCATTTGTCTGACATATTCGTATTCCCTAACGCAATTTTCTTTGGTGTTAAGTACCATCTGTAGATCATTTTGTATACATTCTCTTTAATATTCGTACAAGTTGAAATCTTCAGTGTATTTTTCCACAGGTGTTCCCACACCTCCATTGTTATTTCTTTATGAAAGTTTATTGCCCACTTCACCATCTGGGTTTTAACTGTTTCATCCTCTGTATGCCATTTCAGAAGTAATTTATAAATTTTAGATATTTCTTTCTTGCCTTCTTGTAGCATCACTTCTTCTAGTTCAGAATTTTCCATTCTTATACCTCCTTTTAAGCAGTCTGAGTTATAAAGATCTCTGATCTGTCTATATTGGAACCATCCATAACAAGGAGACAACTCTTCTTCTGTTTTTATTCTTAGCATTGAATGTTGTACTTGTGTTATCTCCTTGTAGGTTAGATGTTGCTGCTCATTGTCGACAGTTCTTGGATCTATTACTTCATACGGAGCCACCCATGAAGGAATTCCATCTTCCATATAAACCTTATATTTTTTCCAGACTGTGAAGAGGCTTCTCCAAATATAATGGTGCAAAAACATCGAGTCCGCTTTTACTTTATCATACCACATGTATGCATGCCATCCAAATATTTTTTATGTCCCTCCAAGGCCAGCAATTTACGATTTTTTAACGTTATCCAATCTTTTAACCATACCAGGCATATTGCTTCATAATATAGTCTTATATTGGGCAGCTGCAAGCCACCTCTTTCCTTCGCATCCTGTAATACTTTCATTTTCACGCGTGGTTTCTTGCCTGCCCACACAAAGTCTGAAATTTTCCTTTGCCATTTATCAAACTGTTTTGAGTCTCGAATAATTGGAATTGTTTGCAGCAAGAACATCACTCGTGGTAAAACATTCATCTTTACTGCTGCTATTCTTCCCAACCATGATAAATTCAATTTATTCCATTTTATCAAGTCTCTGTCTATTTGTATCCACAATTTCTCATAGTTGTTTTTAAATAGATCTATGTTTTTCGCAGTCAGTTCAATACCAAGATATTTTACTTTGTTAGTTACCTCACAGTCCATTATCTCCATTAGTTCTTGCTGCTTTTGTTTAGTCATATTCTTACATAGTATTTTTGACTTCTTTTTATTCACATAAAATCCAGCTAGATCTCCAAACTGCTTTATTTTCTCTATTACCTTTGGCATGTTTTCAATTGGATCTTCTACTATTAACATTATGTCATCTGCAAATGCTCTGACCTTGTAGGAAAATTCCTTTATTTTTATACCTCTGATTGTATCATCCTCTCGTATTTGAACCATCAATATTTCCAAAACCAGAATAAACAACAATGGAGACAGAGGGCAACCCTGTCTTGTTCCTTTGCCTATTTTCAATTTTTTAGTTAAGTCCTCATTCACTACAATCGCTGCACTTTGGTCTCTGTAAATTTCTCTGACCGCTTGTATGAACCTTTCTCCCATTTGCAGCTTTTCCATAGTGGCAAACATAAAATCCCAGTTCAGATTGTCAAATGCTTTTTCTGCGTCCACGAAAAAGAAACCAACTTCCCTGTCACAATGCTTGTCATAATATTCAATAGCGTTTATTACTGTCCTTAAATTGTCTTTGATTTGTCTGTTAGGTAAAAATCCTGCCTGTTCCTCTGCATTGAATTCCATCAGCCATCCTTTTATTTTTTCTGCCAAAACTTTTGCAAATATTTTATAGTCATTGTTCAATAACGAAATTGGCCTATAATTTTTAACATTAGTCAAGTCCAGTCCATCTTTCGGAATCAGTGATATATTAGCTTCGTTCCATGAATCAGGATTGTTTTGGCCTTGCATAGCTTCATTCATTACCTCTCTCAGAAAAGGTGCCAATTCGTTAGCCATCACTTTATAGAACTTTGCTGTTAGTCCATCCGGTCCCGGTGCGTCCCCCAATTTCGTTGATTGGATGGCCTCTTTTATTTCTTCCTCTGTCTCTTCTCTGTTTAATTTTTCTTTCCATTCCTCTGACATCGTTGGTAGTTTCATTTTCTCTAAGTATTCCTCTATTGAAACCCTGTTCACGTCTTTTTTCTGGTATAGTTTTGCATAAAATTTATAGAAGGCTTTGCTGATGGCTGTTTGGTCCAATAATATTCTATCTTCCTCTCGGATTTTAATTATAGTTTTCTTCTTTTTTCTTTTTCAATTGCCAAGCTAAGTATTTGCCAGGTTTATTTGCACCTTCAAATGTTTTTTGGTTCATTTTTTTCAAACTCCACTCCAATTCTTTGTTGTTCATTGCCGTCAATTGCTCCAATATATCTTGATATATTCGCTTCTTCCCTGGTCTTTTCTTAAGTTGCATCTCTTTGGCTTTAATTTTTTCCATTATTTCCTTTCTTTTTTCTTCTTTTCTCCTTCTATCTCTTCCGTTTAAATCCATCAGTATTCCTCTAATTACCGCTTTATAAGTGTCCCATACCTTGTGAGTTGACACATCCTTATTTATATTGTATTGTATAAAGAACTTTGTCTCCTTTCGCAGCAACGCCATATTGTCTTCTATCTGCAGCAAGTCTTCATTTATCCTCCATCCTCTTTTTAAAATATTTTTTCCGAATCTCCACATAATTGGGTTATGATCTGAGCTTACCTTAGGCATAATCTCCACATCTCTAGTCCACAACGTCAATTCTTTGGAAGCCCAGATCATATCAATTCTTGATAATGTAAAATGTCTTGCAGAATAAAAAGTATATTGTCTATTTTTAGGATTTTGTCTCTTCCATACATCTTCCAGACATTCCTGCTCCTTGATCGCAAAAAATGACTTTGGCAAGAGTCCCCTTTTTTTCTGTGCAATTTTAGATTTCTTGTCTTCTTCCAAGCTTGTAACTCCGTTAAAGTCACCCGCCAAAATTATTTGGTCATAAGTCAACTCATCTAATTGTCCTTGCAAATCCTTAAAAAAGTTTTCTTTTGTGCCATTCGGTGCATAGATTCCAATCACCAAAATCTTTTTTGAGTTCCAAGTTATTTCCACCGCTAGATATCTGGCTTCTACATCGCTTACAACTAGTTTTGGCTGTCGCTCCTCCTTTATGTACAATGCAACTCCTCTCTTCTGCTTTTTGGAGGCAGCTGCAAATTCATTTCCCAATTTTGTCAATTTTAAATACTTTAAGTCCTGTTTTCTAATATGTGTCTCTTGCAAGCATACTATATTACATTTTTGTTTTAGAAGCCAATGGAGAGTAGCCTTACGTTTACAAGGTGAATTTAGTCCATTTACATTCCAAGATATAATTTTACACTCCATGGTCACATTCTTGTACTTTTTGGTAAGTCCTTTTCATTATCCCTAATAAAAACTTCCATTTCATGGCCAGATCTAATGTTCCTCCTTGTTCCACCAAATTCGAATGCCAGTCCTTCTGGTATTTCCCATCTATATCTGATTTTCAAGTCCTTTAACATTTGGACCAGCTCTCTGTATTTTTTCCGCTCCACCAACACCGATCTGGGCAATTCTTTCATGATTCTCACCACCTTCCCATCGACTTCTAGTGGTTCTTGGAATTGTTTGCTTACAATTGTCTCTCTTATATTTCTAGTCGTAAATCGCCCAATCATATCTCTTGGTAACTTCCTCTGTGCTGCAAATTTTGAATTAATTCTGTATGCCACGTCCAGGAGAGCTGCAATCTCCTCTTCCTCTCTTCCCAGGTAACCTGCCAAAATTTCTGAAATCTGTTCTTGGGCTGATTTTTCTGTAATCTCCGGAATTCCGCGAATTCTAAGTTAAGTTCTAAGTTGTCTAAGTGGTTTTCCATTTCCATTCAGCTACGGCCATTCTTCCCTTCATTCCTCTCATCTCTGTTCTCTGCACGTCTACTAAGGTGTCAACTGTATTCTTTACTACATTTACTCTCTGCTGTGTAGCTTGCAGTTCATTCTGTACTTGATCAATTTTCTTTGTGAGTTCTGCCATCTCCGATTTGAGTGCCTCTTTAAAGTCTTTGAAGTTCTCTTGCATCATTTCTTTAAGCTCTTTGTTTCCTTCTGAAACTTTTTTGTCCAAGTTCTCCAGTGCGGTTTGCCATTCCTTCTTTGACATTGTGGGGCTAGATCTACTTCGCTCCCATGAGTCCGCTCTTTTCCTCAAATCCATGGCACTAATTTGCTCCTTTCTGTTAATTTTAAATGTCCTGATTCAGCTTATTTTTTTAAAGTTAATGCTTTCGCGGTCCAAAATGTCGGGCGTCCTTTCTCTATGGTTTTATATTGAAGTAATCGCCCTTACCCTCCTCAAAGATGGCCTACTTCCGTTTTCTTTGAAGCCACAGCATTGCCCTTCTTCAAGATGGTGACTTTCTACTTCCGCTTTTAACAAACCGCTTCTCGCCAATCTCTCTATGATTTTGACGCACTTCCTGTTCCTCCTTTCTTCACGGCAGCTCTCGCGATGTTAAAACTTTCTCACAGTTTGTTATCTCCTCTTAGCCGCAGGTATGTAAACAATAATCAATTTTTCGCGTTTATTTCTCTTTATAATGTCACTTTTTTTAAATTTAACTTGCCGGAGTTCTCTCCTATATGTAACAAGTCCCTTGCAGTTTTTAAATCGTCTTTATCTCTTTACTCTTTTTTATAATCTGTCCCGTATTGAGAGATAGCAATCTTTACCTTCTTAGACGTTTCTCTTGGGTTGTAATTGCTGCTTCAATCATCCGATCAATTCCAATTCCCTTCTTGGTTTACTGACGCTTGGGCATGTAGGTCTTATGTCAGAAACTGACTCCAGAGCCGCTGCACAGATTTTAGCAAACCTTTCTTCGGGTGGGACCTCAAGGGTGGAAGGGGGCTCGTTCCGTAGAACCCCCCTCACACCCGAGATCAACGCGCCCTCAGGTTCTTGAGCGTGCTTGCCTGTTCCCCGCCTGGGAACAGGGGGCTGCGGGCAGTTGGCGCCCCTCCAGCCTCCACAAACAACGGCACGGACAGCCCAGCTCTTTGAGCTGCGTTAGACCTCCATGAATCCCAAACCGGAAGTCATTTTTGTTGTGTGTTGTGTGCATGTTTATTGAATTGATTTTAATACTACTTTAAATACTGTTTTAAATTTAAATTGTTTTAAATGTTGTTTTAAATTGTTTGTTAGTGTTTTAATGTTCACTGCCTTAGGGTCTCTATTTTAGGTAGAAAGGTAACATACAAATGTTTCTAACTTTGACATAATACTATTTCAGGAGACGTGGTGTCTTGAGTCTCCAGCTCTGAATGGCTACCAAATTTTTGCCTTAGCAGCTCAGCCTTCACTACATGGGAGAGCAAAAGGAGGTTTATCCATTATGATCTCTAGCACCCTCAATGGGGAAATTGCCACGCTCCCCTCATTTAACTCAAATGCTATGGCTGTGGCTTTTCATCTGCAATATTGCTCCTTTATAATTATTAATGTTTATCTGCCCCCAGCGCAAGTAAAAGAACAAACAAAAAAACTCTGGGCAGGCCTAGAAACATACATTGGTCAGTTATCTTCAATATATCCTACTGCACAGCTGTTAGTGGGTGGAGACTTTAATGCCCGGAGAGGGGTGGACGATACTAGCCTATATTCCCAGCTAGGGGTGTGCAATTCGGGTATATGATACCCGGAAAAGCCCGAAACAACCTGTTTCGGGTTGTTTCGGGTTTTCCCGAAATGTTTCAGAAAACCCGAAACATTTCGGGTAATCCAAAACAGCGATTTCCGAAACGTTTCGGTATTTCAGCTTGTTTTAGTAATGCATTTCAATGGGGAAAAGCGTCCCCCAAGCTTCTCGGAAGCCTGGGGGAGGCATTTTCCCACCAAATCAAGCCAAACTTGGTGGGAACCTTCCTATAACTCCCCTATAACAACCCCCCAAGTTTCAGAAAGATTGGACTTTGGGGGGCCAAGTTATGGCCCCCCAAAACAGGTCCCCTATCCTCGCCTAAAAGGGAAAGGTATTTGCTTGCTGCTGCTGATCTCTTACGTTGTGGATGCTGCTGCTGATCTCCATGTTTCCTATGGGGGGAAAATGAAGAGGCAGGCTTGTCTTTCTAGGGGGGGGGCATTTTGCATGCAAAATGCCCCCAACCCTCAGGGGCCCTTCTCCTACCTTTCCTCCCACCCCCCACCAAGGCTCAGCCTGCTCCCACTTGGGGGGCCTCCCAAAGTAGGTGCTCTTCCTCCCCTTTCTCCACTATTTCCAGCTGGGAAATAACAGAGGCTTATCTTGCCAGGGGTGGCATTTTGCATGCAAAATGCCTCCAACCCTCAGGGGCCCTTCTCCTACCTTTCCTCCCACCCCCCACCAAGGCTCAGCCCCAAGGCTCAGCCTGCTCCCACTTGGGGGGGGGCATTTCATGGCCTCCCAAAGTAGGTGCTCTCAGCCCCCAAAGTCCACCCCCTACAGCCCCACACATACCCAATTCTCCCCCAGCTGCCACACACAGATCCAAATCCCCACAGTAGCTCCTCACAGGCTCAAATCCAGCCCCAGCAGCCCCACACAATCCCAGGAACAGGCTGGCCAGCCTTCTCCCTTTGTTTCCTATGCTGTGAACTATAACACTCTGTTTTCCAGAGCAAATGTGCACAGCCCAGGGATGCCACAATGGTGGACACACTTCTGAGTGTCTGCTTGTCCCTGTGAAAGAGCACCTGGACCACAGACACCCTCCCTCAAATTCCCCCACCACCTACAGAGATGGCTGGCCAGCCAGCCCCATTGTTCTCTATGATGGGAACCAAGTGGACAACAAAGAATAAAACATGAACAACACAATGTTTTTTAAAAAACATTTCTCACTTTCAAAGTACAAGTAGGCAAAGCATTATGACACATTACACCAGCAGTCCCCCCACAGAAAAATAACATGACTCACTTAAGATGAGAGAATCACAAAAGCACAATTCCTGTCAAAAACACTTTATTTCTTGAACAGCTTTATGTTACACAGCAGGGGGGCACACCAAAGGGCATTCCAGCATTCCACCTCACAAAAATAACACAAATCACTTAACATCAGAGAATCACAAAAACACAATTCCTGTCAAAAACACTTTATTTCTTGAACAGCTTTAGGTTACACAGCAGGGGGGCACACCAAAGGGCATGGCAGCAGTATCTCACACAAAAATAACACAACTCACTTCACATTAAAGAATCACCCCAAAAAAATGCTGTGAAAAGCACTTTATTTCTTTAACTGCTTTAGGTTACACAGTAGGAAGGCACAACAGGGAGTAAAAGCAGTCTACTACACAAAAATAACACAACTCACTTCACATCAGAGAATCGCTCAAACACAATTGCTGTCAAAAAAGGTGAAGTGGGCTGTATTATTTTGTGTAGTACACTGCTTTCATGCCCTGTTGTGCCCTCCTACTGTGTAACCTAAAACAGTTACAGAAATAAAGTGTTTTTGAAAGCAATTGTGTTTTTGGGTGATTCTTTAATGTGAAGTGAGTTGTGTTATTTTTGTGTAAGATACTTCTGGCATACCCTTTGGTGTGCCCCCCTGCTGTGTAACCTAAAGCTGTTCAAGAAATAAAGTGTTTTTGACAGGAATTGTGTTTTTGTGATTCTCTGATGTTAAGTGAGTCATGTTATTTTTCTGTGTGGGGGACTGCTGGTATAATATGTCATAATGATTTGCCTACTTGTACTTTGAAAGTGAGAAAATAATTTTTTTAAAATTTTTTGTGTCGTTTGTGTTTTATTCTTTGATGTGCAGTTGGTTCCCATCATAGGAAACAGTACGGCAGGCTGGCCAGGCTTCTCTGTAGGTGGTGGGGGTGTCAGGGGGTGGTTGTCTGTGTGTCAGGTCAGGTGCTCTTTCCCAGGGACAAGTTGGCACTCAGAAGTTTGCCCACCATTGTGGCACCCCTGGGCTGTGCGGAATTGCCCTGGGAAAGAAAGTTTAGAAGTTCCCAGCATAGGGAACAAAGGGGGAGGGTGGGCCTTTGCCAGGCTGTTCATGGGGTTATGGGTGTGGGGCTGCTGGGGGTGGATTTGGGTCTGTGAGGGGCTAATGTGGGGAATCAGGATTTGAGTCTGTGTGTGGCTGCTGGGGGGGAATTGGGTTTGTGTGGGGCTGTGGGGGGTGGACTTTGGGGGCTGAGAGCACCTACTTGGGGAGGCCATGAAATGCCCCCCCAAGTGGCAGCAGGCTGAGCCTTGGTGGGGAGTGGGAGTAGAGGTGGGAGAAGGGCCCCAGAGGGTTGGGGGGCATTTTGCATGCAAAATGCCACCCCTGGCAAGACAAGCCTGCCTCTTCATTTTTTCCCCATAGGAAATAATGAAGATTAGCAGCAGCAAGCTAAAAATACGTTCACATTTCCCTTTTTTAGGCGAGGATGGGGGACCTGGTTTGGGGGGCCATAACATGGCCCCCCAAAGTCCAATCGGTCTGAAACTTGGGAGGTTGTTAGAGAGGCGTTAGAGGAAGGTCCCCACAAATTTTGGCTTGATTTTGTGGGAAAATGCCTCCCCCAGGCGTCTGGGAAGACGGAGGCATTTTCCCATTGAAAAGAAACCCAAAACAACCCGAAATGATACCCGAATTGCTAAACCCGAAACGGCTTGCTCTTTCGGATTTAGCTGTTGCCGAAACAGATTCTCATTTCGGGTATACCCGAAACAAGAATCCCGAAACAGTGTGCCTTTGCACACCCCTATTCCCAGCTTAAGACTTGTCCTCCTAGCATTTCTATTCAAACTTTACCATATGCTCGTTCTTCAAAAGTCCCTAAAGCCAACTATTCAGGATTTCTCCTGACACAAATGGCATTTCAAAACAACTTATGCATATTGAATGGTTCTATTTTGAATTATTACCCTGGCGAATATGCGTATTGGTCAGGAGATAGAATGAGTACAATTGATTATATTATGGTTTCAGACAACCTTGTACAATTTACCGAAACCTTTGAGACTGATCCTTACTGTGACAGTGATCACTTACCACTTAATGTGAAGTTAGCTGTTCCAATACATAATGCAGATGTAGGGGCACAAGGGGAAAGCAAACCAGTTCAAGGTGAGAGATTCTGCCGGATTAGATGGAACACCAACCTAAGTAGGAATGTATCTAAACTCCTGAGCTCAGGGAGACTTAACCCCAAGTTACAAAGATTTTATAACTCAGGGGATCCTGATTCCTGCTTTGGAGAATACGATTCTCTGCTTGAGGAATTTCAAAAAATCCTGAAGGGCTCAAACACCAGGAACACAAGGGTAAACCAGAGACCTAATAAATCCTGGTTTGATGATGAATGTAGAAAAGTAAAAAAACTCTCTCAGTGCTAGCTATTTTAGATATAGGTATGAACCAGGGACGGTAACCTTGGAGGAGTTAAAAACTCAAAAATCACAGTATAAACAACTCCTCCAAAGGAAAAAGCAAGAGGCGGTTGTTCTCACATGGGAACAATTAAATCAGGCGACAAAGAACAACAATTCTACCCTATTCTGGAGATTAATTGCACAACACTCAGGTGGTGCTCATAAGATGACAGACACCATAATAGTGCCAGAATTATGGGAAAAACACTACAAAGAGCTGTATAGAAACCTGGCAGGAAATTATCATCAGACAGTAGATCTTAGCACCCTTCCAAAATGGCAGCCAGTGAATTCCACAGAAGTGAAGCATCTTATTGAATCTTTAAAGCCTGGTAAATCACCTGGCATTGATTTGATCCCCCCTGAGCTAATAAAACAAAATATTGGCTGGTGGGTTCCTTTCTTGACGGAACTATTCTCAATAATAGACAATACTGGAAGAATCCCAAGGGATTGGGGGGCTGCCGTCATCATTCCTATTCATAAAAAAGGCAGTAAAGATGACCCCTCTAATTACAGACCTATTAGCCTTTTAAGCTCTATAAGTAAGTTATATGCAAAACATCTCCAATGGAAACTTAGGGACTGGATTGAGGAAGGGGGCTGCCTAGCTGATGAACAAGCTGGGTTTAGGGAGGGGCACTCAACACTAAATCAATGTGTGTTCTTAGACCACCTGATCACAAAATCTCCAATTCAACAGCATCATTATATGCAGCTTTCATTGACTTAAAATCAGAGTTTGACTCAATTTCTAGAACCACTCTGTAGGATAAATTAGAAACTACAACAATCGATAGATGCTTATTATTTCTGATTCAGGCCCTACACGAAAATAATACAATACGAGTATGATACAGTCCCCAAGGCCACCTGTCAGATTCAATAGAAGTAGGGCAGGGAGTCAGACAGGGATGTATACTAGCCACCCTTCTGTTCAATTTATATATTAATGATATGGTATCCTATTTAAACAAGCCAGACTTCCATCTCCCGAAAGTTTGGGAACAGGCATATTCCTGTGCTTCTGTATGCTGATGACGCAGTCATACTCTCCAGGACTCCTATAGGTCTGAGGAGAGCTTTGCGCTCACTTATGCAGTATTGCTGGGATAACACTCTAGAGCTCAACTATGCTAAAACAAAGATAATGGTCTTTGCCCAGAGACCCAGAACTTATTCATGGAACCTGAACTCAGTCCACATAGAGCAAGTACGATGCTTTAAGTATCTGGGTGTGGTCTTCCAAGCGACTGGGTCAAGCAACGCACATATTGCCCATGTTGCCTTGAGTGCTCAAAAGTCTGCTGGAGCAATTCAAAAATCCTTTTGGACCAAGGGAGGCAGATGCCTGACAGCTGCGCTCAGGTTATTATCTGCAAAATCATTCGCCCAATTAACGTATGGAGCTCTGCTTAGTATTAAATTAAACTGTACCCCGATGGAAATAACACAATCAAAATTTCTGAGAGGTATTTTTCAGGTCCTCCCTTGTACTACAAATGCTGCAATCCGACTGGACGCAAGCCTGATAACAGTAGAGGCCAGATTATGGATTGCAGCAATTCTTCATTGGTTAAAGTTAACTTTTTTCCCTAAAGGACTTGTAAATTTAATGCTAACTGATCATTGTACACCATCTTGGGCCAGCAAGATAGATAGTAAACTAGCCTCCTATGGCTTATCACAGCATTTATTGCTCAGTATGAGTTATAATCAAGCCAAAAATGCCATTAAGCAGAGAATAATAGAGGTCGAGAGACAACACGACTTAAACAGATTCAAGGTGTTACTGTTTGATCCTGACCCCATGGTTAGGCTAACCCCAATGCCTTATCTTTTCAACCTTGCCAATCACGAACACAGGAGAACCTTTACGTTAATGCGTTGGGACGCTCTCCCATCAGCTGTACTGGAAGGCAGATACAAAAGAACGCCACTGGAAGAACACCTGTGTCCCTGTGGTGATGGGAAAATAGAATCGCTAGAGCATGTCATCTTCAACTGCAAAATACATATGCAACTTCGAGAAGTTTATATAAGGCCTATACTTTCTGCCCATCCAGGTAGACAAAGAGCTTTTCTACTTTAAAAAATGCTCTCGGATAGATCCCAGGACATAACACATAAGGTTGCTAAGTTTGGTTGGATGGCAATAAAGAACAGGAGTTCGTTTACTACCAACTAAAGACAGTTTTGTCCTATGGTTTTATGGTACCTGGTTTTTTATGATATGCTGAAATTTAAATTTTAAGCATTTTTAAATATTTTCAATATTTTCAATATTTTAAGGCAATGTAATCTATTATGTTATTGAGGTATCTTTTAATCGGAATTCTCTAGTTTATCTCTGTAACATTGATCATTCCTGTAATTCTTTTGCTGGTCTAGGACCGTAATAATAAATTTGATTTGGTAACATACAAATATTTTATACAAATAATAAATAAATAAACTATAACTTATGCTATACAGTAAAAGAGGAATAGACTGCAGTGAATTTTAGACAACTCTGTAAAAACTCCATTCTGTGTGCCTACCAGTGGTTGTTTAGGTAAGTATATCCCCCCCATAAATTCTAGATATACAGTGAATATCCTAATTTGCATAGAGTAGCTTGATATGTATTTTGAATATTCTGCCAAGATCTGTGGAGAAGAAGGGAAGGACAAGGAGGACAGAGACGCATGCAGGAAACATATATTTTACTCATGGGACTACTAGAATCTCCGCTCTCCTTTAGTTTCTGACCTTTCAACATATATTCAGCAATTAGCACATATTCATTCAGCAAAATTTGCTACAGCCATAACTGATGAAAACAAGTTTTAAAAATCCTTCAAAATGACATTCTATACAATATTCTTCACTTTACATTCCGCACAGAAAAGTGCATCCCTATCTATAGGAATTCATTCTGGATCTTGACTTGAAGCTAATTTTTCCTGACTTCTTTGACTTTTGTCTGGATAAGGCACTATACAGCCCCCTGTTTAGGGGCTATTAGACTTGTTAGTGTCTAATAAGTACACGTGAAGTTCATGTCTGTCTAGATAGACCTAGACCTGTCATCACCATTAAAACATGTATAAGCCATCACCTGGCAGATGAGAGGAGAAAGTGTTGCCACTGCTGTTGTCTTCACCAAGTATGTCCTTGTTCCCTTTCCTGCTCAGCTTCCAGTGAAGACTCCAGACTAGAGATGGGCACAAACCAAAATACGAACCAAAATTAAGCACGAACCAGGCCAGTTCATGGTTCATGAACCAGCAGTTTGTCAGATCCCATTTCTGACGAACCGCCATGAACTTTAGGCTGGTTCGTTTGGTTCATTTTTTGGTTCGTCACTGAAGACAGCCTGGTGCCAATCAATCAGTTTCCTAGGCAACAGGGGATGGACTTCCTGCAGGCCTTCTGCTGACTCAGAAGTGAACTTCTGCTGGCCCAGAAGTGATGATTTTCTGCCCTGGATGTGACATTTTCATGAACCAAATGAACTGGTTCGCAAACCAGGGGCAGGTTTGTGAAAGTTTGTGGTCCATGAAATTTGACAAACCATGAACCACATGGTTTGGTTTTTTTCTGGTTCATGCCCCATCTTTACTGCAGACTCCCCTCCCCCATCACTTGGCAGAGTTATGCTGAGAAGGAGAGAAGGTACAGAGATGAAGAAAGGAGGGAACAGATGCATGGCATGCAGCAAGCTGTTTTCTCCCTTTGGGCATCTCATAGTGGGTGGAGGGAAGAATGGTAGTGAAGGCAACAACAGAGGTGATGATTTACCCTTATATATGCTAAGAGATAGTATATAAACATTCAGTGAGATCCTTGGGTCCAACTGGATGGGCATGATGCTTAGGTATATCTGTAAGTGTACATGTTTAAAATGCCTCAGTATGTTAGGCCTTCGGGGACCAGGATCCAATGTGACGAGCCAGGCCTGTCCAAAATCCAGGCATTAAGGATGTTTAAAATTTTATGTTCCTGTACAAAGTATAGGATTGGACCTAAGGAGTGCCTTCTGCTAATTTGCATCCAGTAACGCCATACAACTTAGAGCCTAGCTAGAGTTACTTTTCTGCATGGGCATGCACTTGTTTTAACATGCTCCCTGCAGTCACACAGCAGGGAGAGCCATAAAGGGCTCAGAATGGTGCTGCAATTATAGGAAGGGCTCTTGCCTCGCTGCCTCACAGGTTTTTTGTGCAAAAACCATGTGCAGAGGGAGTTATTACACTGATTTTGCTGCTCCATGTGTTCAGATTCTCCATGTAGAACAGCAGATCTGAAAAAATAACTCCCCCCACGTGCAGTTTTCATGTGAGAAAACCGCATGAGGGGAGAGGCACAACCCCTCCCTACCCCCATGGTGCTGTTCTGAGCTTGTTTGGGCTCCCCCCCTTTTTGAATCAGTTCCCACAGCTGCTGTGTGACTGACTGCAGGGAGCACATTAAATGATTACTTGCCTGTGTAGAAAAGTAACATCTTAGGAAGGGCCTAAGTATTCTCTAACACGGCTGTTTTCCATATGCACACTTACACTGGGGTTTCTGGGTATTCAGTCCATAAGGATCAGATCCTCCTTGATCCTCTGTAATTCCTCCTTTGAAAAATCAAAGTGGTGTCTGATTATTTTTCTGCACTAGAAAAATGCCCTTTTTCTGTTGCAGTCTTTCTATTCATCAATTGATCACTGAGGTTGAGGAAACTTGCAATGGTTGATAGGCTGAGGAAACTTGCAATGTTTTGGGGTTTTTTTGGAATTTTTAATGCACCAGAGTTGCAACATTGCCACAATGTTGTTAAAATAAATAAAAAAGGGATGAGGTTAGTGAGCACACACAACACACTTTTTAGTCCATTCTTAAAATTTTTCTTAGCCATATTGCAGCTGATAGGCTTAGGAAACTTGCAAGGTTTTTTTTTAATGTGCCAACGTTACAATGTTATTGTTTATTTTTTAAAAGGAAAAAAACTGGATTGGTTGGAGGATAAAGGATATGGTGAAAGGCAGCGCGAGGCCTCATACCAAAGAAAGAATTCTGCACTTCAAAAAAAGGCCTAGTTTGACTTGGCTGGAACAAAATCAGAAAATCCAGGAGAAAATTGACTCTGCAGCTGATGTAGTCTTCTGCCTTGCACAATGTTATAAAGTCTGGAAAGCAGCTTAGAGACTAAATCAGGGTATTTTGATCATGTGTGCAGAATTCTGGAGAGAAATCAATGCAGTATGGGGCCAGAACGGACTAAAAAGCCCAGTGCAGAAAAGACCACAGACAGGGGAGTTGTTGGATCCACCTCTGTGGAAGAGAGTCATTAGATTTATGGTTACTTACCCCTATAACATTATCATTTTCTGTATCTTGAAAAATTAACAAGAAAGTTATCCATAGATGCCTCTTCCTGCTTTTGTACACACTGCATATTCCTGAAGCTGGACCAGGACAGAGAGGAGAATGTGTTATATCGACAGATTTGTGACTCCCTAATCCTGTTGTATAAGAAACAAAGTGATACACAAGAGAAAGTGATTTGAGAAAAGAGGCACAAAATAAAATAGGGGAAAGCAGGGGAAACTTACCACAGATTTGAACTACCACAAAGAAAACATACATTGAGGAATTTGTGGGTACTTAGAGAAAACCAGCAATGGAAAGTTGTAATGTTTGCAGCACAGGTATGTAAGGAATTCTGGAAATGGATGGGGTGAAAAACCCAATTCGCAGTATTCATTTCAGGTAAACAAGAGTGCAGCACTGTAAAATGACATGGGTGATAAAATACAAAAAAGGAGGAGGGGTATAGTTAATGGCAGAATTTTAATCTTGCTGGACACTATTAGTGGAAGTAAGATTAAGGATTAGAATGGCTTTTTAAAAATTCATAATAAGGGTATCAAAGAAGAAATGATGAACCACCAAGAGCTGATTAGGTAACAAAGACAGTAAATGGAAACCATAAGAAACGGGGATCTGGACAAAGCTAAAACACAGTCTAGTTAAGCTTTAAATGAATAGGAGTATTAAGGAGCAAAGACAAATAGCAACCATGCTGCATACCTTTCAGCACACATTATTCGGTGCTGATGTGATCATAAATCCAATGCTTGTGCTTTTCTGGTTGTGATAGTAAATGTGTGAGATGCATTCCAAAACAGAAGAGGTCCCTGGGAGATCACAGTTGAAAGGAAAACAGATTTGCAGACAAAACACAGAGGCAAGGATTCAGCATGTTAAAACAAAGCTGCTGAAGTGGAGATTGATCACATCTTGGTAGCACATAATAACTATCCTTATGCAATAGATTTTTAATGATCCCTTGTTAGAATACATGCCCTGATTTGGATGGCTCAGGCCGTCAAAGAAGCCCAGGTTTACTACACAGAGGCAGGCAATGGCAAATTACTTCTGTTCATCTTGTGTCTTGAAAACCCTATGAAGTGGCCATAAATTGGCTGTGACTTTACAGAAGTTTCCACTACATTAGAATAAACTGGAAGAATCCAAGTGACTGTTTCTAACTAGTCCAACTACAATGTATATTATTCTTACAAAACAGAGCTCACTTCTTCAAAAGTGAACTGTGATATCTGAAGAAGTGAGCTGTGGCTCACAAAAGCTCATACCCTACCACAAATTTTGTTAGTCTTATAGGTGCTACTGGACTCTTGCTCTTTTCTACTGCTACAGACAATAAAGTTGTTGGAATTATCCTGCTGTCTCAGGCACGGCTACCCATCTTGATCTATTTACAAAACAGAAAGCATCAAATTTACATACAAATGGCTACGCTCCTCCCACGTTGTCTGGAGAGCTCAAGTTTGGTAGACACACATGAAAAGTCTGCATATGCATCTTTGTAGATTATAAATTGTTTTCACAGCTTCTGTAAATTCATTTCCTAAATCCATCTTCTCCATAGTCGCAAACATAAAATTCCAGTTCAAATTGCCAAAGGCCTTCTCTGCATCCACAAAGAAAAGGCCAACTTCCTTGTCTGGGCGTTTGTCATAATATTCAATGGCATTTATTACGATTCTCAGATTGTCTTTTAATTGTCTATTTGGTAGGAATCCAGCCTTATCTTCTTCTATGAACTCCATTAGCCATATTTTAAGTCTATCTGCTAATATTCTTGCCATTATTTTATAATCGTTGTTTATGAGTGATATAGGTCTATAACTTTTAATGTCTGTCAGGTCTTGATTTTCTTTTGGGATCAGAGCGATACTCACTTCATTCCACGTATCTGGGAGGCCTTTTCCTTGAAACATAACATTCATTATATTTTTTAAAATTGGTACTAGGTCCTCCTTCATTACTTTATAAAATTTAGCTGTGATCCCATCCGGTCCTGGTGCTTTCCCAATCTTAGCCACTTTAATTGCTTGTTTGACTTCTTCTTCTGTTATTGGAGCGTTCAGTCCTTGTTTCATCTCTTCTGGTATCCTTGGAAGATGGGCATTCATCAAATACCCATCTATGTCTTGTTGATTTACTGTTGTCTTTTGAAATAGCTTTGCATAATATTTAAAAAATGCACGCTTGATTGAATGATGCTCTTTCAATTCCTTACCATCCTCTATTATTCTATTAATAATTTTCTTTTCCTTTTTTTTTTCAGTTGCCAGGCTAGATACTTTCCTGGTTTATTTGCGCCTTCAAAAGTCTTCTGCTTTAATGTCTTTAGTTTCCATTCTAGCTCTTTATTACTAATAGCTGTTATTTGATCTTGTAGTATTTTAATTTCCTGTATAATCGACTTTTTCCCTGGTCTTTTCTTTAATTGTTGTTCTTTTTTGTGATTTTTTTCTTGTATTTCTTGCCATTTCTCCTGTTTTCTTTTCTTGTTTTTACTATTGAGTAGTGTTAGATTTCCTCTTATTACAGCTTTATATGCACCCCATACCATCTGTGTCGACACTTTATTATTGTTATTTGTCAAAAAAAATTGCTTAGTTTCTTCTTTCAAATACTTCAGATTTTCCTGATTTTGTAATAAATCCTCATTTAATATTCATTTAAATTTTCTCTGCCCCATTGTCCATTTCCATGACATTGGATTATGGTCTGCACTCACCCTCAGTAAAATTTCCACTTTTTTAGTCAATAAAGTCAAGTCCTTAGTCGCCCAAATCTATCAATATGTGAAAATGATAAATGCCTTCTGGAGTAGTATGTAAATTCTGAACTTTTTGGATTTTCTTTTCTCCATACGTCTTCCAATTGTTCTTGCTGAACTAAGTCAAAAAAAGTCTTTGGTAACTTCCCTGATTTTTTGACAGTTGTTTTTTGACAGTCTACAAACAAAAAGAAGTCAAAAATAATAACAAAAAATATGACCAAGAAGAAGCAGCAAGAATTAAGTGAATTAACAAACTGCGAAGTGGTACACAAAATCAAATATTTGGGGATAGAGCTTACTGCTAAGAATATAGATTTATTTAAGAATAATTATGAAAAGCTCTGGACTCAAATTGAAAGAGATATGATAAAATGGAATAAACTAAATCTGTCATGGTTAGGTCGTATTACTACAATTAAAATGAATGTATTGCCCAGAATGATGTTTTTAATGCAAACAATACCAATTGTGAAAGATAAAAAACAGTTTGAAAAATGGCAGAGGAAAATATCTGAGTTTGTTTGGGCAGGGAAGAAGCCAAGAGTAAAAATGAAAGTCTTATGTGATGGAAAGGAAAGAGGAGGAATGCAGTTACCTGACCTAAGACTTTATCACGAAGCGATATGTTTGGTGTGGATAAAAGAATGGGTGTCCTTGACCAATCATAAGTTATTAACGTTGGAAGGATATAATAAATTATTTGGATGGCATGCATATATGTGGTATGAAAAATATAAAATGGATGCAATGTTTCAGCACCACTACCTAAGAAGAAATTTATTGCTAACTTGGCTTAAATACAAGAAACTCATAGAAGAAAAGAAACCACTTTGGATTATACTAGCTGAAGTAATCAACCCAAATTTGGAATACCAGGGAAAGGAATGGCTTACCCTCAAAGAATTAACAATACTAGAAAAGGATGAGTTGAAGCTTAGACAAAATGGGGATTTGCCATTCAAATATGGCTGGTTACAATACAGGCAAATTAAAGACAAATAAAAGGAAGATAGGCTTAAGAATTAAAAATTCGGACTTGGAAGAGTTATTATTGGGAGATAATAAAGCAATATCTAAAATGTATAAGTTGTTATTGAAGTGGTTTACAGAAGATGAAACAGTAAAGGTTCAAATGGTAAAGTGGACTATAAATTGTAATAAAGAAATAACCATGGAAGCATGGAAACAATTATGGAAAAATACCCTAAAAATATCAACTTGTATTAGTATTAAAGGGAATGGATATAAAATGTTGTATAGATGGTATTTAACACCGAAAAAACTAGCCGTAGCTAACAAACAGTTATCAAACAAATGTTGTAAATGTAAGGAGCATGAAGGTTCTTTGTTTCATATGTGGTGGACTTGCCAAAAGGCTAGAGACTTCTGGTCTAAAATATGTTCTGAAATGTCTTTGATATTACAATATAATGTTGCTAAAAATCCTGAAATGTTATTATTATCTTTACACTTATAAGAGGTTAATAGAAAGGATAAGACATTGTTATATTATATGTTAGTAGCAGCAAGGATTCTATATGCTCAATATTGGAAAAAAGAAGAAATACCGAATGTTGAAGAATGGACAAGGAAGCTGTTGTACATGGCCGAAATGGATAAAATAACTAGATATTTGAATGAGCAAGATCCAGAAACTTTTTTGGAGGATTGGAAGAAACTTAAGAAATATTTGGAAAAGAAATGCGATGTTAAAGGACAATTGTGGTCTTTGGAGGGATTTTAAATTTTATATAAAAAGACTTTAACGAAAGAAACACATATTAAGATCTTTACCATGGTAAAAATGATAGCAATATAGTGTAATAATAATAGCTATGAATAAACGGGGGGTTCGAGTGTTGTTGGAAGTCAAGAAAGAAAATGGGGAGGGGAGGGGGTGGGGTATATATCTATGTAGAAGGGTTAATTTGGCTAAGTTTAATGTATTAATCAATTATTGTATATTGCCTCATCCAATAAAAATTATTTTTTTAAAAAGTCTGCATATGCATCTTTATATCTTGTGGTCAAAACTCAGGACATAAACTTTATCTTATAATATAGATTAACTTTCCAGCAGAGGCCAGACAGACCAACACATGGGACAGGACATTAGATTGTGGAAATTCTCATGCCTCTTGTGAGGTTATTTCTGTTGTGATAAAGGAATGTTGGATGTCCTGATGAACACACCAGAGGCCCTGGCCTCACAGAAAATACAGTAGTGGGAATCTTCTTGTTCTGTGCAGACAAATGGGAAAAACACTATTTGCCTACCTGTCATGAACAGGCAGGATAGGTTACTTTTTGATATCCAGAGTTAAGCCATAAACATCAAAGATATACAACTTGTTATGATTAAAGATATACAACTTGTTAAGATATACAACGTTATGATATAACAGCAAAATGGCAGGAAACCTGGGGACTCAACTCCAATTTCAGGCTAGGAGCCAAGCTACAAGTGACGCCTGACACAGGTTGGGCGCTTGTCAGCTTATCTCAAGTTTGGATGGGAAATGTAGGCATCCTGGTTTTACAGCTTGGCTCTCCATTACAGCTGCAAGACCAGGATGCCTACATTTCCCATCAAAACTTGAGGGAAGCTGACAAGTGTCCAACCGGAGTCAGGCGTCACTTGTAGCTTGGCTCTAGGTCAGATGGACCAACAACTGTCTGTACACATGCATTCTGTGTTGTGGCTGCCACCTTGTGGAATGGCCTTCCTGAAGCAGAGAATAAGTCTTCTGTCATTCTGCAACCTAGGTAAAACAGAATTGTTCAGGAGGGTACTTTATAAAGGTAATGGAGCAATATTATAACAAAATGGTTCAGGAAGGCTCTTGCATAAAGGGAATGGATCAAGATGGGTAGCCGTGTTAGTCTGTCTGTAGCAGACAGACAGACCACAAATTTTGTTAGTCTTATAGCTGCCACTGGACACTTGCTCTTTTCTACTGATAAAGGGAATGGGTTTATGAATTAGACCACTGCGTACAGTATGTATTATCTGTTTGTTGTTTGTATTATCCTGCTGTCTCTCTACACCTATGTAAATGCTGTTTTCTGCATTGTTTAATATATTATGACTAATACTTTGTGCCTTGTTTCAGAATTTTGTAATCCTGCTCCTATTACATTGCTTATTAGATGTTTCAGAGCCAGTTTGGCGTAGTGGTGTAGGACTCTAATTTGAAGAACCCAGGTTTGATTCCCCACTCTTCCACTTGAAGCCAGCTGGGTGACCTTGGGTCAGTCACAGCTTCTAGGAGCTCTCTCAGCCCCACCCACCTCACAGGGTGATTGTTGTGGGGATAATAATGACATACTTTGTAAACTGCTCTGAGTGGGCATTAAGTTGTCATGAAGGAAAGTATATAAATCAAGTATTATTATTATTATTATTATTCATCCTATTGATTGCATTTATTTATACTGTATAATCTGCTTTGAATCTCAGTAAAAAGGCAGACTATAAATAAAGTAAATAAAATAAAATATTTGGATTAAAGACCAATATAATGGTAATAAAGCTTAGACATAGATGGATGAAGCAGAAAGGAAAGTAGAATCAGATTCACAAGTTAAAGGACATTAAATTTCAAACAGACAGCTGTTGATATGTTGCAGCTGAAACAATAAAAATGTTATGGCTCCTTAAAGACTAATATTTAGGCAGCAACCTTAAGGACACTTTCCTGGGAGTAAACCCCATTGCATAACACGAGACTTACTTCTGAGTAGACATATTTAGACTTCTCCATCACAGTGGCAGAAATTTCTGTGAGCCCAAGCTCACTTTGTCAGATTTATGTAGCATTTTACTCAATAGTCAGAATATATAAACTTCTGCACATTGAGCATAATACTTGCCTGTGATAGAGTGGCTCACAAAAACTTATGTCCCAGTAAATTCAGACCTTTATGGTGCTTCACAACTCTTTGCATGGACTTTAATATGATGGTCATGACAGTCCTTTAAACAACATGACTTATTCTTAAACACAGATTCTAATTACAGCCAAAAAAACTGGTTAATTATGCAGACATAAGTTGGCTGGCCAAGTTAATTACAAACACCATCAAACACTGGCAAAAACACAGTACTTGGGCAGAATAAGAAGGTGTGATTCAGAGACTAATAGGAAAACAGCTTGCTCAGACAGAGAAGATATGTCGGATGGAGATGTGCACGCTCACACACAAACACACACACACCCCAGATGGGTTTTCTGGTAGCAGAGACAGGTGCTGACATGAGCAAATTGTTGCGAAAACAGCAGGGGCACATGGCTTTGTAACAGCTTTTAATGTCTTTTCTCATATTATGCTCATGCCTCTCCAGTAAAGGTGCTACTTCTATGTTGAGCAAAGCCAGAGGAGACCATCAGTCACTCCATTTATTTTGTTATTTAAATGCTTAGTGCCCCATTTTTTTTAATCTGTTGGGCCCATTATTAGTTCTATGGCTGCCTCAAAGTCATGGGACTTTTCTGTCCCCCAAATTTACGTATTTGTGAAATAGGAGTAATTAGTGCCCTAAGGGCACCTTTGATGCCGTGCATTATGGTGGGGAACAGCCACACCTCAACTCATACATCAATCTCATCATGAGTGGAGTGTAGACTTATGTGGATAGAATTACTGGTTTTCAGGTAGGAAGTGACTGGTTCGGGATTCAAATCTGTATGGTTTTTCAGGTTCTGGAGTTTCAGAACTATTATTTTCAATAGAGAACATATTTGACGCTCTGGGACAGCTGTTTATAAAGATCATGGCACTGAGTTTGCACAGAATATAGTTCTACCTCAAATCTAAAGATTCCCGAAGTTTCAAGCAGATTGAACGAAAGGATTCAATTTGACAGACCCTGAAGTGGTTGCCTCTCTGAGCAGTTACACATTTCTCTACTGACTGTGGGGTGGGGGTGGCAGTCAAGCAACTGCCTAGCAGAAGAGAAGAGGGCGGCCACCAGATTTTTTTAAAAAAAGGTCTACATTCATATTATTTTCCTACTCTTATACTGAATAGTCTACCAATATTCCCTACAAGGGACTCGGGATGGGGGTGGGGGAGCTGTTTTTTAGCCAGATGACACCAAAATTGAAGGAGAGCCAGGCCAGTCAGTCCACTAAAGACCCCCCAGGTTTTAAGTGAATTTGCCATGGGGTCCAATTCTACAGGCCCCCAGCTATCCTACTTGCAGAAACAAAAAGGGCTCTGTCCCCCACGAAAGAGGGAGGAAAGAAGATGCCAGGGACGGCATCACTGCCAGGCCCTGTGCTTGGCTTGCACAGGTCAGGAGACATCTTCCCTGGGCCACTGCCTGAGAAATCAGTAGAATCAAAATAAAACAAGATGCCTGCTGCATTTCTGATGGCAGGCACCCAAACACAGGGAAACAACAAGAACAACAGATTTTGGGAGGTGGGTTTTTTGTAATTCCTAAGTATCCTGCATTTGTGTAACCATTCTGTAAAATCATGGTAACAACATAAAATAGCAATTTTTGTATATATTTTTGGCTTGCAAAATTTCATAATACACATCTCTAGCATAGATTATACATTATGTGAATTAAGCTCTATATTATAAAAAATGGGATGTCCAACATGCAGATGTTGGGGGTAGAACTGTGGATGGGATCAGGGCTGATGATATAATCCTTCATAAATTGAACATGTGCATACGGCAAAAGAGAGATAGGAAAACATTAATTAGATATCTTTAAAAAATGTAAATCTACAAGTATTTCTTGCATTGCTAAGAGGTCATTTTCAAACTGGCAAATTTAGGAACAGTCTAGCCATTACCACATAAGGATGCAGAATAATCATATTTAGTTGCATCTTTTTAAAGACTAAATAAGAAATTGGGAACAGGTTACTGAGGCCTCTGCATCAATATAGCCATGTTATATCATGCAAAGCAAATGTCAGCTTTCAAAGTGGATATGACAGAAAAAACAATAACACATCTTTCTACAAAGCAAATAACACATTACTTTTTAAAAGGTAGCTCTTTGTTGTCTCCACAAGTCTTTTTCTCAAGCACATATATTTTAAGGTGAAGGAAGGACTGATTGAAGTTGGTTCAGACACACCAATTCTGTCTTCATAGATGACACTCACATCCCATTTAATTTCACACGAGAAATAATTCACAAGAAAATATATAGACAACTCTATCAATAATTCATTTTCTACTGACTCTGGGCAGAACTACTGAAATATGTACAATCCATAAACATTATGACTGGGTGTCAGCTTTTGTCTGTGCGAGGGTCAGCTTTTGCCCTGGATCCATAGGCATAGGAAGGGCATCTTTGAGGGACAGAGAGGATTGTAAATTTCTGCAGAACAGGGGGGGAAATAGTCTTTTGACATCTTATAGAAAAGAGAAGATTTCACTGTGGTCTACTAAGTCAGCAAATGCCACTCTCTCTCTCTCTCTCTCTCTCTCTCTCACACACACACACACACACACTCAGAGAGAGAGAGAGAGAGAGAGAGAGAGAGAGAGAGAGAGATGATTATGAATAGTGGGGTTACAAAGCCATGAAATGCAACTGGCAGACTTCCGTTTTTTACCTGGAATTATATCATCACAGCCTCTGAAGCATGTGTGTGTGTGCAATTTTGCTGTCAGCTCCAGTAGCTCCTGGCCTGTCTCCCCCTTCCTCTCAGCCAGATGAGTGGAGGAGGGGTGAAAGGTAGGGGTGGGGACTGGCAACCCTACCTCTGTGGTGAACAGCAACAGCCTTGAGCAATATTGTTGTCCAGGGTAGACTGGTCAGTTAACTTACAGGGAAATTTCTAAGTGGGCTGCTGCCCTAGAGGGTCATTGGTGGCAAAAAGCAAGCACAGCCTGCTCCAGAAACACTTCCTGTGCTCCAGGAGCCACTCGGAATCAGTGGATCAATAATCATCATTGTCAGCTCACCAAGAGCCTCTTTCCTCACTGCTGCTGGTTAAAGGGAAGAGGCAGTGGGTGAGCCAGTGCTTGTTGCTGGTGCTGCTGAGCTGAGTGGTTTGCTCCAGGGCCATTTTAATGTCCAAGATGGCCCATGCTGTTGCTGTAGCACCGCAGCAAGCCCCCTTTATTTCATAGGAATGCTGAGAAAGGAGTTGCTGCTGGCTAGAGATGGGCACGAACAGAAAAAAATGGACATGATGTTCATTGTTCATTGCCATCCACGAACAGGGACTCATGAATAACCACAAACATGGCCTTGTTCACAAACATGTTCATGGTTGGCTGTTTGTGGGGGCCAGCAGGCTCTCCTCCAGCCATCATCCAAGTCAAGATCCCTACTGCACCACTCCCAGAAACCTGACCTGAGCAGGCAGCAGGAGAGGTACCAATAATAAATAATAGTTTGGTCCAGAGCCTGGCAGCAGCCCTGGAACTTGAAGGTGTAGATCCCTATCCCACCACACACAAAGAAAATTCAAGCTCCAATGCACTCTCTCTATCAAAACTGTCTCTCTCCCTCTCCACTGTCTGCAAACTAAGCCAGACCTGAGCCCCCCTCCCCCCTGGTCTTTGCTCCCTTGTTGTAACAAATTTGGAGCTCCACACTTGAAAGGAAGACCTGCCTATCAAGCTAAATTGGGCTTAGATTGGGGTTTCCAGGGCAACAGCAGGAGTTCAGATAGAGTTCAGACAATCCCTGCCTAAGTTGCCAAGGGAATAGATTGCAGGTGCCAGACTGTCTGGCTTGATGAACAGCAACAAACAGCAACGAACAAGGCTTGCAACGACCACCTGTTCATTTAGAATGGGGCCTCACGAACAGCTTGTTCGTGCGCAGCAGATTAGGCTGTTCGTGGCTTTTTTTGTTCGTATTGCTGTTCATGCCCATCTCTACTTCTGGCTCCTTCAAGTGCTCCTGTACCCTTGTGACAGCTAGGGACTAAAGAATAACACAACAACAACATTCAATTTATATACCGCCCTTCAGGACAACTTAAAGCCCACTCAGAGCTGTTTATAAAGTATGTTATTATCCCCACAACAAGGAGTGAATGTGAGGTGGGTGGGGCTGAGAGTGCTCCTAGAAGCCATGACTGATCTAAGGTCACCCAGCTGGCTTCAAGTGGAGGAGTGGGGATGGAATCAAACCCAGTTCTCTAGATTAGAGTCCCATGCTCTTAACCACTACACCAAAGTGGATGTCCCCCATTTTACAAACATAAAATTCATAATCTATAATCTTTTATAATCAGATCATAAATTGTAGAACTTACCTAAATTTACTTTTTAATATTTCACTTCTATTTAAATACTTTTATTCTCCATTTCCCATCTATCTTTGTATCTATTGATATGTATTACCCAAGTCTTTCTTTCTGTCATTCTCTGTTTTAATTTAATTTTAATCTTGATTTTCAGCTATATAATAAAAAAAAACCTTTCAATTTTTCTTGAAATTCTGAAATGGTCTGTTGTGTATAAAAGATGTTAATTTTACCATTGCTGCATATTCATTCATTTTATTCTTTCATTCTTTCGAATCTGGACCACTGCCTTCAATTTGCTGGGTATATTACTCTTGCTGTTGTCACCATATACTTAAATAATTCACTGTGTATTTTTGTAAAATTGCTTGGTAAGATATTTAACAGTATGTTTTTTGCATCCATCACAAACTTAACTTTTAATATCATTTGCATTTCTTCATGATCTCTATCCAATATTTTATTGCTTTTTTACATGTCTACCACGTGATAAAATATTGCATCTGTGTTCTGACATTTCCAACAGTTTTCATTATATTCTTTGTTTGCTGTGGATATTCCCTACTATTTAGCAGAAAATATGGGTACAGCTGACTTCTTACTTTCTTCTCAAATGATGCTACTATTGTTGTTGCACTGCAGGCAACCGTTTGCACTGTAGCTGCTCCATCAGTTTGCCCAGAGGTAATGGAACCGACACTTTAGCACAGTTGAATGCTGTGCTGCCAAGAAAAAAAAAGCCTAATAAATCTCCACCGTCCTTTGGAAAGTCTATAGAAGAGGTCATTTCAAAAACAGCTAACTCTTCAGTGAGGAAAGTGTAGTGCTAACAGGTATTATTATCCCCACAATACAGGAAGGGAGCTGGGGCTGAGAGGAGTGACTTATCCAAGGCCACCTACTGAGCTCATAGCAGCAGTGGGATTTAATCCAGCAGAGTGCTGATTCACAACCCAACCACTTAACCACTGTGGCTTGTGTACAACCAGAGGGCATCTGTACATCATTATGGAATGGCCAGCTTCATGAGGTCAGGGAGGCTTCCACTCTCCTCACTTTCTGAAAACAATGCAAAACAATTATCCAGGAGGGCTTTTTAATATAGATAATAGGGCTGTGTTGTAATTAAATGGTCCAGAGAGATGCTTTGTTAAAGGGATAAAGAATGGGGTCTATACTACCATGTGTCTGTTGCTGTTAAGTATGCTTCTACTATGTAATTTCTGCATTGTTTAATGTGTCATGTTTAAATGCTTATGCTTTAAACAAGGCGTATTTTCTTTTAAAGTTTCATTTTAAATAAATTTATTTTATTTTGAACAATAAACTATGTTTCAAGGATTGCCATATTCTTTGTAATAAAAATTTTAGAGCCCTTTTTCATATCTAACCAACAACATTTAGATTACCTTTAAGTTTCTTTCTTCTTCCATAAATTGAATATGGAAAACTTAATTAATGTACCTTAAATCTTTTAAAAAGAGAAAACAGAGTGAGTTGGGAGTGCTCTGCCGCAATTAGCAGTTGGTCAAATAATACATAATCTCTCCACTCTATATGCTCAGTAATGTGTACTTTGTCCTGGGAAAACAATGATCCTCTTTAGAGCAAATGCTTCTACAGTTCTGACTAAGGATCTTATTTGCTTAGCACTTGGACCAGTTTATAAGGAAACAGATTCAACAAAGGGCTGCAAGAATGCAATTAAACTTTTCAGCAACGAATTCTCAACAGATGGAATTAAAAAGAAGAAAACCTTTGGGTGGGCCCTTTAGTGTTGACTTGGAATGAGATCAGAGGTCCCAAAGGTCAGTCTTTCACTTCTCTGGTTCTTAAACTCAAGAAATCCCAGACTGATTTGGCACCGGTAATTTCCGTCCTTTTGGGATCCATTTTTTAAAATAAATTCTGCAAATAATTGGGGGCATTTGAGGATCACTCTAGTTCTTTTCTGAGCTTTCTCTGACTTTTATGAAAGTGCTGTTGCCCCAGTCGTGTTTAGGATTCAACGCAGAGTTGCCCTTCCTGCTGTGCGCAACTTTACTTTCACCTTTCTAAGCTCTTCCTCCTCCTTTCTTCCTCATCTTTTGCTAATTGGTCTCTGGTCAGCATCCAACCACACTCTTTTCCTGCTGCTTTCCATTCCTTCTTCTCTTCCCATTGGCAGATGATTTTTCCTTTTTTGGTATGTTGCTAAAATTGTAGTAATGGCATATTTTTTGTCATCAAGGTTGCTGTATCGCTGAACTAGTGACAGCAATGTTTTTCAAATTCTTGCAATCAAAACCTTCTTGAAAACTGTACTACCTTCAATTTCTCTTGCCAGAAGAGAAAGAAACACTTTGAGAGCTTTGCAGGGTGAGCGAGAGCCATTCTTAAGGATCTCAGCAGAAGGAAGGCTCCACCGGCTCCCCCCTCCCACACACACTTATCCCACACACACACTTATCTTTCCAAGTAAAGGACAGTCTGATAAAGGAGGAAGAGGAGGAGGACTACAAGAATAGGGAAGAAAGCCTTGCCAAGACTCTGGCATGTAGCTTGACTTCCCCCCACCCAGCAGCGGTGAGGGGAGAGAGAAAAAAAGAGAGCAGAGCTGAAGTGCAATTTCTGCCAGCCTTTCACATTTATTTTTCATCTGGCTCTCTCTTCTTTTGTGTGTTTGAAAGAGAAGGAGGGAGAGAAAAAGGAGAGAACAAGGAGAGAGAAGGAGTGAGAGAATGCAAGGGGGAAATTGTGTGTGTGGGGGGGGGTGGCAGAGAGAGAGAGAGGAGCTGTGGGGGCATCATGTCCAGCTATGAGCTACCTGAGGATAACGTAAGCAGGTGAGCTGAGGGGCAATGAATAGTCTCTCCCTGAAAGTTGGTTGTGGTGTCAAAGGATCGGGCAATGCTCTTAAAAAAAAAACAAACCCTCAAACCTAGGAAAGCATTGATGACATCAGCATCAATGCTTTCTTCTGTTCTGATAAACCACTATGGGGAAAATTTCCACTGACTCCACATCAGAGAAAAAAGCTGACCTCAAAATGGAGGTGTGGACCAACCTGGACCAAAGCAAAACAATGAAACCATCACTGAATTTTAAGAAAATCAGGAGAAAGCTTGAGAAAGCTCTAGACCAGTTTGTAGGTTTGTGTATGGTATGGAATCAACACCCCCCCCCCCGCCCCTCGGCAGATTAAAATCAAAACGGTTTGAGGTGAAATAAAAATGATAGGAGGAGGGGAACATCTGGAACTTGGCTGTGTGTATAAGTAATGGTGACCACATAGGATGGTCTCAGAGCTTTGCAAAGTGTAAAATCTGCACATTTTGACAACTAGAAGAATTGCTTTTGCAGTATTAACAAAGAATGTTGGAAATTTTAGAAACCCTATACATATGCACAATCCATGTACAGTACACACACACGTGTTGAGTAGTTCTATCATTATATTCAAAACATGCATGGCTGAATGTGCAATTTAAACCCTATGTTTGTAAAGGCAACACTGCACAAGCAAACACTGGTTTGCTTGTAACACAGACAAACACTGTCTTTTGGTGCTACACCTCTGAAGATGCCAGCCACAGCTGCTGGCGAAACGTCAGGAACTACAATGCCAAGACCACGGCTATACAGCCCGGAAAATCCACAACAACCAAACACTTGTTGTTTCTTTCTTCCTCCTACACAAGCAGGATGTACACTCATTCACCATAACAAGTGTACAGGGCTACCGTGTGGTTCTATCAAGTGCCACCAACAACTGCACAAGTGGAAACTTTGGTATAAGGACACAAGCAAATATCCAAGTTACAAAAAAAGAAAGGAGGGCGTAAGTTAGGTAAGCAAGGGAGGGGCTTACTAGAGGCAACTACATTTCAAAGCTGGGGTGCAGGGGGGGTGTTGGGGAAAAGAGGTGGCAGAACTCTCAAGAGGGGAATGAGGAAGAAGCACACAGGATTCTTTGAAATAATATTATTTTCACGCACTATTGTTGAGTATTTTCAAGAGGTGCCGGAACTCCGTTCCACTGTGTTCTGTGGGGTATATAACATTTGGCCCATGGGCTGCAGGGTTCTGAAACTGACTCTCCAGAACAGGGACATACAGACATTCCTTGGATGAGGAGGCCACTTGAGAGGGAAGAGGCATTCTGACCCACCTCCCTGCATGGGAAACTTCTCCACTGTATCTCAGAGGCTTGTAAACACAAGTCCCTAGGATGCCCAGGGGGAAATTTCCCTGGGATGTATGTGAGGTTTTTGTGTGTCTAAATGTTGCATCTAATCCCAGAGAACAGCTGCATTCTGAACTCCCCTCTTAACAGTTACATGGTCCATAAGAGAGCCCAGCAGTATCACTGGAAAGCTTACTTACCTTGAGTTGCGTACTCTTGCCTCAAAGTATGGCCCCTGAATATCATCCAGCCATCCCCCAAGAATGTGTGCAGACTACTGTCCCTAGAATATAGGGAAACCGTGTGCTGAGTAAGCAACCATCTCTTCATTCCATGGGCAGTATCACTCAGCAAGAACATAAGGCAAATATGCATTCGGTGTGTGTGTGTTGCCAACAGCTTCTCACACAGAGAGAAGAGAACAGAGAGTACAGCCACTTCTGTCGTTGAACACCACACTCCACGGTACAGTTAGTCCAGCGTCTCTGACTCATTCTTTTTGCAGACTCAGAGTCAAGGGATCTGGGCAGCAGAACAAACAGCAAACAGCAACTGGACACAGCATTCCACTGCAACTTACTTTATTAGATGGGTGAGCATTGCCCTGATCACAACATTACTTTCCTCAATAGGAGTCATAGTGTAGACTGCTTATTTTTATCTGCTTATTAGATTTTTATTCTGTCCTTCCTCTAAGCAGGGTGCACCCCTTCATTTTTTTCCTCATAACAACTCTGGTGTGTCAGATGGAGGAAGATTGACTGGAAAAAGGTCACCTACTTTGCTTCATGGCCACATGGGAATTCCAGTTCCCAGTCTGACATTCTATCAGAGCATGACATTTAATGGACTTCAAAGGGTGTAACTCAGTTTTCGATTGTGTTGTATTCCTAGGAACCCTTCAATAAGGGACTATATGTTTGGAATCCCTTGGTTCCGTGCATGGGACAGAGGAGGAGGCAGGCCATGAACTGGGAGATTGTAAAGGCTTCCTCATGGATCTATTTTCTTTATGTTACTACTGCTGTGTAGTTAAGAAATTGCATTTTGGAGTGGAAGGTTTGTACTGGAGCCCTGCTGATGTTCCTTTCCCATCCAAAATGGTTGTTGCTGGCAGGGCACCCAAACATCAGTTGTTACTGATTATGAATTTACTTTTGTAGTATTTTTATTTTGCAGTAGCTCTTTGACCTTTATTTAGAATGTCCATTAAAGTTTATAACGCAACAGAACTCATATTTGCAATAAGGGAACTGGAGATAACTTACATGTCTGATAAATGGAAAACTGCCCCAGGATGCTGAGATTGCTGTAATTTTAAACAAGGCAGCTGATTTTCAGGGGAAATTTCTTCAAGTATTATTGGAGTCTGCTGCATTACAGTAAAGGGAAAGTGACACAATGGGGATCATGCCCAAGGGAAGATGCATCTTTTGCACAAAAGCTGTCATTGCACACCAGTTCCTTATGATAAAGAAACTATTAAAAGCTACAGAATGCCTTTGGAAGTAACTAAGTCCTTGATAATTCCTCACTTTCCAGTGAGATGAAGAAAGAGTTTTGTTTAGCAAGCAGAAAGTAGTAAAGTAGGAAGGTTCTATCCAGGACTGCCAACTTTTTGAACCAGGAAATACTTCCAAAGTAGCTACAGGATGCTAGGTTTAGATCAAAAAGTGGGCCAAGATGAATCCAGATATTCTTGGTTTGTCTAGTAATTATGGTTGCAAATTATATATCCATCTACATAAATCCAAAGACAGGATACTTTGTAGTTTCTAACTGTATCTGCTTCAAAGTTGTTGTCATCCTAGGACCTCCTTGTATGATATACAAACTCAAGCTTGGTTTGGAGGGAATCAAAAGATGCTATCCATTTAACATGAAATGGTAAGCTTACCTTTAAAACAGTGTGTGTGTGTGTGTGTGTGGGGGGGGGGGGTGGGGGGGAATGACAAATAATCTCCTGTGTGTGGGAAGAGAATCTTCACTCCCCCACCTGACATTTTAACTAGCTGAGAAAGGCCATGGGGGAGGGCTGTTTGCCTTATTCTTGATTCCACTTACCTACCCAGTTATGATTAGATGATAAAGGAAGATCCTTGGCAGATGCATGGAACCGTCAGTAACACAAATAGCCCCCCCCCATGGCTAGTTCTCTGCTAGTTAAAAAGCACAGGGTGGAAACACCTCCTGCCTCCATACGCTGCCCACACAGGAGATTATTTGCGCCCCCCCTCAATTTGGGGTTCCCTCAAACCAAACCCGAGTTTGTATAACATGTAAAGAGGCCCTAATTTCATGCTGAGAAATTAGGAAGTGATTTTTCACTGGTATATACCACTCATTGATGAACTAGGGATGACTTTGGCCTGGTCTACACATCACAGAATAAGGCAATAGAAATAAAAGAATAAGTGCAGGTGGGAAATGAACATTTTAAATGTTTTCCTATGTTAAAAAAGTCACACAGAAAATTATCACTGCAGTGTTCATGTTGGACTACAATCTTTTTCTGCTGTTGGCACTCTCCCCCTTTTACTTACAGGCAGTTTTTAAAAGGGGGAAACATTTCTAAAAATCCACATTTCCTGGGTGGAGTAATGCAGTCTATTCTACCATCTCAAGAGTTTATCACCTCTCTTCACTGCATGTATAGGCCAGCCCCATCTTCTTTAGAAGAGGAGATACCTTGGGACCATCTACGCCTCGCATTGTAGGGACAAAGCTGTTCCTGAATGGTTAACAAGTCAGAACCCAGCTTTGGTGAGAATAACATTAATGTGACAATATCTACACAGTTATGTAGCTTTCACTGTACTAAATTCATCCGATAAAAAACATGTTTGGCATTTGAATGAAGGCAGTGAAGTAAGAGAAATCACCAGAGATTACAACTCTGCAAAGAGGTTCTGCATCTTGCAGCATATATGAATTTACCTACTGAAAAATAATTTCCTGGAGCAGGAAAGAACCTGACTGTCCAGTCCAACCAGGAGAATAGTCCCATCACTCATAAGCCAATGTGCTTAATATTGATGGAGAGATCTTAATCTTGCTTACATTCATGTTGCTTATGTGATTCCTATTACAATATAACCATATTTTCAAATGATGATTTGTATAGGTGTGTGTTTGTATATTAATCTTTCTTGATCAGACATTTCATTTCTCCATCATTACTTTTTTATTCCCTTACAATTTTAAATTTATTTGATGTAAAAAGTTGAGCTAATATTAACAGAAATCCAAAACCACCAGAAGTTCTGAAAAACTAGTTCTTCTGTCCCACTTGTGAGAGCCAGTGTTGTGTGTTGACTACAACATGTGACTAGCCCTTCCGAAACAAAAAAACCTGACTAAACTACTTTGGTATAGGGGTCAAAATGACCCCACATTACAGCAAAAAATAAAGGAAACCCGATAATTCTCTCAATTATGTCATTAACTATTAATTAAAAAATCAGGCCTCCAGACTAACTTTCCTCAGCAATGCAGGACAAACAAGAGTAAAATTCATAATTGGGGCCAAAAAACACAAGTCACAGTTGAGAATCTGTAAAACTGCTTATTTTTAACAAAAGAATCATTTAAACTATTGCAATAGTGAAACTTGATGTAATAACAGTGCATCGTAGAACCAGAGATAACAAAAAATGAGGTAACAAGTGAAACAGGTAGAATGTCAAAAATAAAACCTCAAAACCCCACAGAAACATTATTATGATCAAACTGACCACACCATTCTTAAAGCATATGATGAGGGATCTCAGTTGCAAAGTCATAGAAATATGATTCCTTCTTTTACACTATCTAAACTTTGAAACTGAAGAAAATGTTAACATTTAAAGCTAATACATGAATCCTCATAAGTTCTGTATAAACTACTGGTAGAAGACAGATCTGATGATGTTAAGAATTTGAACCACAACTTTCGGAAGGAATTCTATGTCAGACTCACGTGCTTTTTAAATTCACTCTAGATCCACACTGAACTACAGCCTGCCACATAGAACCCACAGTTAATCTCCAGATCTTCATATTTTCTATAGGATAACCAAATATAAGGGAGGATCTTTAATATTACATAGAAGAACATGTAGACAATAATCCATGCTAAGAACAGCTGCACCTCTTGAAATTCTTATTTCTACAAAGAAAGTTTCAGATCTGTCTTCATTTGCCTCTGTTTCTCTTTTCTGGCTCCCTTTTAAAAAATGAATTTAAAGAAAGAAAATAGTGGTGATGAGTCACTGTGGCCACTTTTGGTTGCAGTAAAACCTACTTGTATAGACCACTGCAAGGAATCCAATAGTAGAAAAAGTTGCCTTGCACCCTCAGAGTCTCTGCACAAGACATCTGACACATGTTCTTCCTGTGTTGGGAGAAGCAATGTTAGCTGAGAAGCATAGTTTGAAAGACAGAGCTGGTGGAGATCTCTCTGGAGGGGACAGGATCTCTCACAGCCTTACACTGCCTCTGGTGTCTCCATTTCCAGAGCCTTTGCCCTGCCGAGGCCTGGTTAATTCAAAGCTTTAAGCAGCGAGGCTGGCAGGGTAAAAGCTCCAGAAGGGGAGACAATCCAGCACGCCAGAGGTGGTGGAGGGCTGTGAGAGAATCCGTCCTCTCCAGATTGATCTCTGCTGGCTCCATCATTTAAAACTACGCTTCTCAGCTAATATTGACAAACATGGGCCCAGGCGTCTCATGTAGAGAGACTCTCAGGGTCACTGTTTGTAAGGCATAGAACAAATAGGTTCTTTACTCTACCTCTCTTCATGCCCAATTACCACAGGAAAGAATCTCTGTTTTGTTTGGCCCCTCCTGTAGCATATTAGACCATGAATGATTTCCAAAGTAAAGATTTCCAAAGTAAAATCTTTATCGCCTAAGTCCCTGGAATAAGACTTCTGCTAGTGTCTTTGCATAGTAGCTCGTGTAATAACACAATCTTCAAGAAAACCTATAAAATCCTTATTATTATGGTAATATGTGTATAGTGCTTTAAGCCAAGAGATCTTTATATGAGAGCTTTCTGGAAGCAGATGTGAACTGCCACTCAAAGAAAAATGGAGACTTAGAGCAAATGTCATCCAGGTAAGTTTGTCTGTATATAAAAATACAAACTTCTGAACTAGTATCAGATGCTGTACCTACTACCAAGCTAAACCAGGAAGTAAAAAAACCCACATCAAAATTACTAGTACCCCACCATCCTGTCTCATGCATTTTGGAAAATGCCTCAATGCATTCATTGTCGGAGAACCAGATAACTGTATGATAACTGAGACCTTTATTTGTCTTAACTAATTAGAGCCCTTGAAGTTAGCACCCCTACAAAAATTTTAGAAAATCACACTAGTTTTCTTTCAATGCTGTTAAATGCAAAATTCTATCTAGCTTACATTTTTATCTTCCCGTTCCTTCAAGGCATTCAGGATGGTGTACATGGTTCTCACTATTCCATATTATCCTTACAGCCCTCTGAGGTTGGATAAGATTCAGGATAGTAGTTGGTTCAAGGTGAGTTTCAGGGCTAAGCGGCACTTTGAACCCAGATTTACGCACTCTTAGTCAAATATTCTGCCACACTGGCTCTTATATCTATTGAGTTTACACCAAGAAGGATGAAATGGAACAATATACAAACACAAGATTTCCTCACAGTTCTGCTCTGTCTACAGAAAGCTACTAAACTGACTCAGCCAGGCAACTTGTTTGAGTGAAACAAGGTTAAATAGGCCATCAGTCAGGAAGGAGATGATATACCCTTTTGTTAAAGTTAATTATGCGAGGATGGACAAGCTCTGACTGAGCAGGGTCTAATATTTTTAAAATTTTTCATTATTCCACTCCATACCAAATGTTTTGGCAGCTTAATTAGAGGCAGGTGGCATAGCTCCTGTAATTATACAGAAGGCCTCCTATTTTGTCATCACGCTTAATTAGAGATGTCAGGCTATTTCTCAACCCTGAAGAGGATATATCTTGGATCTGTTTTGACATTGCAGAGGGAAAAAGATGAAAATGTTAAACTGAGCAAGTTGAATGTTGCATCGAACACCATTAGGAAACAATCATTGCATATATAGAATGGGACTGTGAGGGTTTCCCAATGTGTCCTTTCCTCCTAATAACTTCACAGAATGCCATCCCAAATGGTTCTTGTCACTTTCCCACCTTCCTCACTGCACCTGGGATCCCAAAGGAATTAAAGTCCAGAGAGAGAATAAAACTCACCTAAACCTGGGCCAATAGTTTGTTTATTTGTTTATTTGATTTATAGCCTGCCCTCCCCGCAAACAGGCTCAGGGCGGGTTACAATAAAATGCTCAATAGGCATTAAAACAATATAAATACAGTTAAAAACCAAAAATCAACAATAAATACATGCAAAACAGCATTTCGGATGGCGGCTCCCCAAGTCCAATTCTCCAATTATTATGTAAACAAGCAGAACAGAACAGAACAGAACAGAACAGAACAGAACAGAACAGAACAGAACAGAACAGAACAGAACAGAACGGGTGGGATGGGGCCACAGTTTATAAGAATCTGATGACTGCACTTATAGGAGGGATGAGGTCAACTGACAGAGATAAAAGTTTTTTGTGTTGAAAACCAAACAAAATTTGTTAACTGGGGTAACTATAAACAGTGAACAGAAATGGCAGTTCAGGCTAAGGATCCTGGGTTTATCAGTGGGGGGTGGGGGTGGAGGATTCCCCCACTCCCACCTTCCACCCCCTGCCACTACTCATCTGGCCAGTTGAGGGGAATGGTGGGGAAACAGGCCTCCTAGGCATGTTCCTGAGGCGGTACAATGATGTCACTCCTGTGAATGCTTTGCAGTGGGCTGATTTGGGTCCCTGGGGCCCAAATTGGCCCACAAAGCACTCCCATGCTCCTGCACCTGTACGATGATGTCACTTCCTGAGAAGAGCACTCTTGAGGCCCCACAAAGGTGGGTGCTGGCCCCCTCTCCTGCCGGGAGGGTAAGGGGAACCTAGCAACCCTAGTTCAAGCACATATCTGGCTAAGGTTACTACTTCTCTTTCTGTCCTAGGTGGCTTTGACTTGCTTTCTGTTGTTTTTTTTTAAATGAGTCAGATCAGAATTTATATTGTCTTAATATAAAAGTAATTGTACAACTGGGACTGAGCTGACCATTTCAACCCCATAGGGTTGTCTCAGAACTAAGCCAGAGCAAGCACTGAATTTGGCTCCCATTTTGTTGTTTCCTTGGGAAATCAACTTTGTTTTTATTTGTTTCGCCATCTGCAACAGGCCATATGTTGGAGGAGTCACTGAAGCCAATAGGCTTTAAAAGGTTTTTAACTGTGCATAGGAGTGTGGTATAGGCTTCTTAATTCAAAGGTATAAAGTCAGCACCAGCTACTGTGCTTCAAGAAGCTGGGGATTCTCCAACTTCATAGTGAATCTGCCAAAAAAGGAGGATAGTGTCAGTCTCCTTAAGGCTAATAACCAGTGAATGCAGCAAACCAAGGTTCACTGCCACGAAAATGAGCCTGGGGCACCAGTAGGATAGCCTACTTCCCATCCCTTCCTCTTGCATATGGTGAACTAATTAGATCTTTCCTGGGCTGCTGCAAACTATGGCTTGCATTTGCCCAGCAACATAGCATTCTTAAACTTGTTTGCTCCCAGTTTGGAATCTTGGTTTACAGAAGCAGAGCAAACTATATTGTACCACTTCAGAAGTAAGAACAAATTATGGGCTATCTCAAACCCAGAAATATGTATTTTACAAGGCAGTTGTAAACAGTATTATGTCCTTCTATGCCCATTGACCTATGGATTTTGAAAGGTGTAACTGTAATTAGGATTGCCTTGTGAGCCAGTATGTGTGGGGCTAATGGAGAGAGCTCATAATTCTTAAGCACTATCAGGTCTGAACAAAGCCTGCATGCGGGCAAAATTCTTCAAAAGATCAGGTGTGTCTGCAGAAAAAAACAGAGCCCTGTGCATTTGTTCATTTGTGTTCTACAGTGCCTGGTTGCTACTGCTTACCAGTGGTGAAGGAGGTAACAGGAGGGGCCAGCGCATCAGCAGTACAGAGTACTGGATAGATCTGGGATTCAGAGATCCTCAAAAAATCTGGGGAAGATTCTCTGATCCGGGTTGGACAGATCAGAGAAGTCAGTTTATTGGACCATTATTTCCTAAGAGGAAAACTATCTGGGGGCTATCCGGGGAGCTGCAGGGGGGGGGTCATTTTGCAAACAAACTTCACCAAAGTTGTGGGAAACCTACTCCTGTCTACTACTACTCCTCCCAAATTTTAAGGAAGTTTCGACCCTGGGGTCCAATTCTTTGGGCCCCTGGAGAAGGTGCACCCAGCCACTCTTCATTATTCTCTATGGGGAGAATTATCTGGGAACTATCCCAGAGGCTGGGGGCAGCATCTAGGTAACATTCTCTAATTTGGTTCAGCATGCTTACAGAATCCCAGATTTATTTGGTCATTATTTTTTATGGGAAAACCTTTCCAGGGGCTATTGGAAACAGAGAGGGGCATTTTTCAAGCAGACTCTACCAAATTTGCAGAGATCCTATTCCTGAGCACCTACTCTAAAGACCAAACCAAAGTTCCTCCCAAACCTAAGTGCCTACTGCACAAGCTGCTCACCCACTTGCCATTGTTTACTATGAGGGAAACATTTCCAAGCAGATTCTCAGGCGGAAAGACACAGAGGCAAGGCTTCCAGCAGCAAAAGACACACTTCCAAATGTAAGAGGAAGCCAAACAGAGCCAAACTGAAGCAAGGGAATGGATGGAATCCCCTCAGAACAAAAGTGAATCAAAGTGATCAACATCAAGCCGGAAAATCATGTCAAAACAGAGAATTCCACCAAAACCAAACTGAAACAAAAAGAACCAAAGTGAATCAAGGGGGCCAATATTAAACCAGAGAATCATGTCAAAAAAGAGAATTCCACCAAAACCAAACTGAATCCAGTTTGCACTGGCCTAGCTGAGCCAGTGTTACTCAGAGAAGCCAGGCAGACAAGGAGAGCTCCTGCACACATCGGCCATTCCCTGCCCCTCCCTGCCTCATTCCCCCTCCCTCCTGCCTCTGCCTCACTCCCCCTCCTTCCTCCCCCTCCCCTTTCTCCAAAAAAGTCAGGAAATGCTGTTTCTTTGCTATTTCTTTGCAAGGAAACAGGAAGGAAAACAACCAAGCTGTTTCCCTATTTACCCAGATTTATTTAGAGGTTTCAACTCACCTACCCAGATCAGATCCAGGGTTCTATAATGTGATCTGGGAAAGCTGGATTTTTCCAAATCTGCAAAAATCCGCCCCCCGCCCCCCAACCATTACCACCAAATCTGGGGCCCAGATTGCACACACCTAGTACTGGATCTTCTGGTCCTTTCCTTCCTTGACCATCACTTGTAAGTGGTGGTTAGGCATTGTAATGCATACTATCATATCACACTGCTCATAAACTGATGAGTCTGGTGTGTTTTAAGGCTCCCAGGGAGCAATCACAGCAAAGTAAAAAGCTTTGCAAATCGAATGCAACTCCTCCACATATCTCCTACCAACTGCTTACATTTCGTGTTGAAACCTGTGGCTTTAAGAAGAATATATTGGTCATATCAAAATATGTTGATATCAAAATGTGAGTTTGAATTCTTGTCACAAATGGTGCAGAGGGTACCTCAGGATTATTGCTAGCACTTCAGCAGGTGAACTAAAGCATACCTACTATAGCACGTGGGGTATGAGACTTCCCCATTCACATGTTTCAAAAACATTTGGTTTAGGAGTGGAAATTTACAGTGATAGTCACAAGTGTCTAGAATAGAAAATTGTGGAACTTTCCTCCTTTGTGTACATGAAGCAGTGACAGGTTGTGGAAAGGAGGCTACAACTGCAGTGGAAATTTTTTATGTGAGTAGAATGCAAACTTTACATACTAATGCAAGTAAAAAAATTGATATGGAATAGCTGATAAGTATCCTAAGTCTCTTTCAAATATTCCTATGTCTAATTTCTACCTGGCAAAGCTATGGAAGCCCTGCCAGCACTCATAGAAATGAAGAGAGAGAATTTTCCTCACAGAAGAGTAATTCCTCCCTGAAGAAGCACAGATGAGTTCAATCTGGAAAGAGTCTTTTCCCTTTTAGTCTTTAGATCCAAGTCAATGCACTGATGCAGAAGAATGCTTTGGTGAAATATTGAACCACAGATCTGCCTTCCAATTGTGTGACTATTCCTAACCGCAAAAGGGTCCATGTCCCTCAGCGGAATGAATTTGAAGGGGATCCTGGACCATATCAGCAGTGTGTGAGAGTATTTCTAAACCAATCTTTACTCTCCGCTGGTCACGGTTATACCTCAGAATTGGGACAGATGAAATTTATCATCAGCCTTCTAACCATTCATGGATCTCCTCTTCTCTTAGCCCATTACTAGTTCGATGTGGTTGCAAGAACTGTAGATTTTTGTTTGGGGGACCCTAAATGAGAATACGCTACTGAAGCTCAGAGCTAAACTACATGAGACGTCTGGATGTGTTGCGTTCCGGCAAGTTTACCTGGGAAGTGTAGTTGGGCCAGCAGCAGCAGCAGGGCCAGAAGAATGGGAGGGAAAGAGTCAAAGAGGGGAGCCTGAAGCTGACAGGTGGCTAGCAGCGGCTGAAGGAGCTGCTGAGGCTGCTGCCACTGCATCTACTAGACTCAACCATCCCTTCTCACAGAGAGACGAAGGCATCTGTGAGATGGCAGAGTCTAGAAGCTGCAGTGGTGGAAGTAACAGCCTCAGCAGCTCCTTCTGCCGCTGCTAGCCATTTGTCAGCTTTGGGCTCAGCTGTCTTTGGGATCCCCTTGCTGATTCTTTCCCTCCCATCCTTCTCACCCTGCTGCTGCTCTGACATGCCCCACCCCCAAGCTCCTGGAGGAAAACCTGAGCAGAGTGGATTTTTGCAAGAGCCAGCATTCAAATGATACACGTTTTATAAACCTTAAAGTGCAATGTGCTCCAAGAGTAAACACTATATTCAATAATACTATTTCAATATAATATCCAGACCTCTTTTGTAAACAGCACACCACATCCAAATCCTAAAATCTATATACATACCTCCAATAGACAGTTAACTATATAAATACCCCCAATAGACAGTTAATAACTATCACAATAATCAATACATTCATTCATGAAATGATTATGCTAGAATACATATGCAAGTACATCCGATAGCCAATCTATGGTGGAGTCCAATGATAGCGCTCCTATGTCAAATAAATGTTGCTCCTCCCATAGTCTCCAAATGCTCTGGATAGGTCATATAGATGACTCCCATGCATCTACTCATAAGTAAAAGTACTTCAGTCCTGGCTGGTAGCAAGGTGAGTATAAATAAATGCTTTTAATCTCTTTGCTAATGTATTCTCCTTTCACAGGTATATGTTAAAGCACTGGAAGAATCACCATCCTCTGGGTAGCACTCCACCATCTACACCTCCCACAGGTGGCATGAAATCGGAGTACCATCCTCCTCCTGACAGGTTGCTAGCTTGCGTCCTGTTTCATCAATCTACTTCATCATGGAAGTCGCATATTGTGATCATTCAACACCTACATTGCACAAGCACAACAATAAATACAATATACAACATCCTCAGTCTGTCTTGTTAAAAGTATAAAGTTAATCCACTCACAGCATCATTCAGTGTTCCCCAAGGTATTTGCTATTGTGCAAGTTAACATGTTGACTCACATTGGTCACTTCATATTTAAAGTAAACTCCCTTCAATTACAACTGCTAATCATTACAGCGTTCTCTTTAAAGATACATGCCAGATAAAAATTACATTTGATCTGATGATAGCTGTTATAAGCTGCCAGTCCCTACTTATAGATAACAGGAATAATCAATAGTTTGGTTTAAACCCCTTGAGGTTACAGTGTTGAGTTCATAAATCCAAAGTGTCTCTCTTCTTAATAACTCCCTATGTGGATCTTTAGAGCTATCATGTTTCAAGACTGAATACCAAAACTGCCTCATGTCATTACGACACTCAGTAAAGTGTTAGACCAGGGGAGCGTCAATCATTTTCTTTCTAATTTTGGAAACGTGTTCTTGTATGTGAATCTTGACTGCCCTTTGTGTGCTTCCAACGTAAATTAAAGGGCAAGTACATTCAATAATATACACTACACTCATTGTACTGCAGGTTGAAAAATACCTCAAATTAATGATCCATCTCATACTGCTGATTGTGAATGCCTGAACTATAGCCCTAAGATCACACACATTACATTTTCCACATCTATAGTGTTCCTTTGAACCTCTGGGGTTAGCTGCTGGTAGTCCATAGCTGGCGTGGACCAAAATGCCCCTTATGCTACGCGAATGACGGAACCCTATTGCTGGTATTTGTAAGCACTCGGGATCTTGTCCACCAAGTGCCAGTTCCTTCTCGCTATCTTACTAATACTACTGGGTAATTGCACATAATCCAGAGCCCATTGCAATCTGCCTGTGGGTACAGGATCCCTATGCATTAAAAGATCAGTCCTTTTAACCCTGGCAGCCCTGATTACAGCACTATTTGTAGGTATCCACGTTGGCGAAAATCTTCACTAAGCTGATCTCTTTCCCTAATGTAATCAACTTGTTTTTATACCTATATAGATGTAGTATATTTTAAAATGAATGTTATGTACTATTTATGTTTTTAATGGTAATTGTTGGTTTATTGTGCAGTGTGTTTTTAAGCTTTGTTGTGATCTGCCCTGAGCCCACTGGTGTGGGGAGGGCGGACTATAAATTGAATAAATTAAATTAAATTAAATTAACTTCCCTAAATAAATTCCTGTGCAAGTGCAAGTACTGCCCATAGAGTATGTTTCTCCTAAGGTGCAGGGGGTGGTGTGATGAAAAATGGAGATAAGAATTCCTGTCTGTTGGCATCTTGAATGCTCTTATACCTATGGTGTCACTAGATGTCCTAAAAGTCCTAGGAAGCTAATGCATTTGCTATTGTGTTCTCAAGTGAATTTGATATTTGGATTCAATGTGTTCATCCATTCCATAAATTTGTCAAGTTTCTCCATCTTCATATATAAAATAAAGATCATCAATGAATCTCCTAAAGAAGACCACTTTCGTGTGGAACAGGTTGGCACATGGGTCATGCATAGTTTGTTGTTCTAACTTAGTCATATATAGATTTGCAATGCTGGGGGCAGCTGCACAGCCCATGGCTACCCCCTTTATCTGATAGAAAAAATCACCCTGAAACTGAAAATATTTTTTCTCTAGGATGATATCTAGTAGGGAAATGATAAAGAATATAGAAGGGACCTCCTGTCCTGCCTCTACAAGAGCTTCTTCAACCACAATTCTTGCATTGTTGTGGGGTATAGATGTGTACAACGATGAAACATCCATGAAGGCAAAGAAGGTAAAGTTATAACAAATCAGCAGATTACTGGAGAAAATGCCGGCTTTGATTTTCTAAAGAGCACACTTATCACATTGTTCTTTTTCAGCCAGCCTTGTTAAGTGTAACAATGCCTAAAGTGGCCTCTAAACTGAGGGCTTCTTCACAGCTGTGGCAAAAGTTCTGGCATTTAAGGGTATACGCCACTGTAGTTTTATCTGACAACTGCTTAAAGCAAAACCAGCCTTGTCTCTCTCACTCACTGCAAGTTTTATGGGTAATAAGAGCTCAAAGCATATGCTAGCAATGCTGTTTGAGAAGTCTTTTCCCATATGCTGTTCTGCTATCTTGGGTACTCCTGGTTCAGTTTTATTACTCTACTTTTCTTAGTGTGAGACATCCACTTTATCATCTACATGTGCCCTTTGATTCTAGACAATTTTCTTGTTGTACAAGGTGAGTCACATTCTGAACAGATAATATTGTTTTGTCGGGGTGGGGGGACTCCATACATTTCCTGCATAGACTTGTTCCACAACTCCCCCCACCCATGTGTAGCCAAGACCAGGTGATTAATAATAGACTGATTCTTTACAAAATGTCTAAATAAAGTCAGTTTCTCTCAATATTTTGTTCTGAAAGAGTAAGGTGGGCCTCTGTAATTACATACTCAGGGAGATTCAGCTTTTTTCCTTAAGTGATGTGTCGGCTAGGCCAGAAGAAAGTAAATTTACATTCGCCCACTCTTTATATCAAACCTGCAGAGCTGGAAGTCTGTAGAAAAACCTTTCATTTTTTATTAGGCATTTGCTTTCCTAGGTTCCCTTATGAGGGATCAATACGTGGCAGGGCCACATGTGGATCTGCTTCTTCCTCCTTTTAAACTGAGAAAGAAAAAGCTATCTTTGTTGAATCAGTTAAATTTGGAATGGCTCAATTAGAATTGTTTATTGCTACTTCACAGAGCTCATAGAGTCAAGCTAAAGAGTTATATCTGGGTTTCCCGGATCCAACCCAGGTTTCCACAGCCACACAGCAGTTAAAAAGTAAATGGCTGTTAAAAAATAGAGGAGTGCCCAAATGGCCTCAGAATGCCTCCGCAGGGGGAGGAGGGACTCTTCCCTCCCCACTCAAGCCATTTCCCCACATCAAAATAGCACGGGGAGAGTCCCCCCTCTGTTTTTACTGCTCTACATGCATAGCATACTCCACGTGTATTCTGTGGAGGCACCAGTTTAAGGCCCATAGGAGTGGCAGCCACCTTTAATCCTGGGACCTGGTGGCTCCTAGCAGCCTCCTCAGGGCTCTGCGGGCAGCCCACTGTTCAAAATGCCTGGTCGGCCAATTAGCAGTGAGCTGTCTGGGTTTGCCTGGGAGAGGGCTTTTGCAGCTGGTGGACTGGGAAGGCAGTCTTCCGTATCGTCCTCTGGTTAGGTCTACATTTAGGAACCAGCCAGGCCCCCTTGCCATTTGGCTCTTTGCCAGCTTCCAACCCATCCCTCAACAACAACAACAACAACAACAACATTTGATTTATATACCGCCCTTCAGGACAACTTAACGCCAACTCAGAGCAATTTACAAAGTGTATTATTATTATCCCCACAACAATCTCCCTGTGAAATGGATGGGACTGAGAGAGCTCTGAAAGAGCTGTAACTGACCCAAGGCCAGCTGGCTTCAAGTGGAGGAGTGAGGAATGAAACCTCATGGGAAGACTGGAACAAAAAGGGGAATCTGGCAAATTTTTGCTCTATTAATGGTGCTTGCAAAGTGGGGTAAGAACTGATTTCTGCCAATTTCCCTCTTTGGCAATGGCCTCTACGCTGTATAGAATATTTTTTCCAAGGTTTCCCTGACCTTCAGCAACAGCTTTAATAGGTAGTCCTGGAAGCTACTAGGGAAAGGTGGGAAAGATCAACTTCCATTTTCTCCATTAGAAGAGTTTGGATCTAATACATATACTTAGATCTGATTTCTCCAGGAAAAAAATATCAGATGATCAAAGTTGTAAACAGATGAGGCTTATGCCATTTCAAAAAGAAAGTGTCTTTGTTTAATTTAGTATGTTACTGTGTGGATGGGTAGTAGCCATCTTGTAAACTTTTCTTCAACTCAGTGAAATATTGCTTGGGACCTGTTGGTGTTGAAAATAGGAACATAAATCTTTGTATACTGCTCAATTTTATTCACCAACTGTCTGTTAAAGGTTTAAAGGTGATACAATTAATTACTCTACTGGTTCATCATGAGTCAGTAACACAATTAGTATGTGGCTAAACCTGGAGGCCAAAGGGAATTGGATTAGCACTGAGAAAGACAGAGAAGCAATTAAAGCACTGCTATTATGAGGTACATTTAATTAACATGCACTGTTTTGTTTTCTTTCATGCTGGAGAGACAACTGAACACCATTTTATGACTGTAGGAACTAGTTATGATACTGACGTCTTGAAGAAACAGTAGTTGTAAAAAGCTGAAATTCATGCCCATACCATTTTAAAGGAACTAAACATTTGCATATTAACTAATAAAAAAGAAACAAAAATGTCCAACTCATTTTTGTCATTTTTATAATGAAAATGTTAATTTTTGTTAATCTTTACTGTCCCGGGGCCTTGCTATCTGGTTTAGAGAGCTCAAAATAAGTTCAAATTCAGAAGCAGGAGATTCAAGGGACAGCATAAACACAAACAAACAGATGTCACAAAAGAGATTTGTCCTGACAGGTGTACCGTTCTGCAGCGGTTCCATGAATCATTGGTGGCTAAGTTGGTATGGCACAGAAATTCATTATTCTACATAACTGCTGGCTCCTGTTTGCCTGAACTATTATGTTCTTTAGTGCTTGACTATTTTGATAGAGCAAGCTTTCTCCCCCACCTCTTGCTTCTCATCATCTTGGTCCTTAGCTCTAGTAGTTAGTACTTCTAAGTTGAGTTGCCCCAGAAGAATGTCAACATACAGTGCAAGAAGAGGGGTTGAGGCCTGCCTGCACACCCACAGAGTTCCCATCCAACATTGCTCTGGTTACAGTGCTGCCCCCATCTGTCACTAGTAAGCCCTGGGTGATGTTAACTGCTGCCCCCAATGCATAGCTGCCTCATCATCATGAAGTTGATGGCATAGAGAATTCTGGCACATGTGGCAGAACCTAGACAAGGAGTAAGGCTCAGCTTTATCTTTGCCAGTATGCCACTTCCATTTATCATGTGTTTTCTATATCATGATAGGATTAAAATCCAAATTGCTTTGATAGGCTGTTCCCAATAATGTTAAAGAATTGTTCAGATCTGTCAGACTTGGTACCTGTGGCTTTAAAAGTAGCTGAAGTCGGACCTTTACTGTTAACAACCATCCATAATATGGCTTTTTCAATAAAGGTCTACCCATGGTCCCATTTAAAGTGACAGGTACTGATTCTTCCAATGAGTTGTTTATAATTGGCATGATCTATTGGAGCCATCCTTCTCTGTAGATTGTACAAAGTACAAGGAAGATGTACTGAGGAAACTGTTGGCCCTGTTGTCCTGTGAACGCATTCCCAGTCTTGTCTTCCATCTTTTCACAGATGCAGAGGAGTTAGCCGTGTTAGTCTGTGGTAGCAAAATCAAAAAGAGTCCAGTAGCACCTTTAAGACTAACCAATTTTATTGTAGCATAAGCTTTCGAGAATCAAGTTCTCTTTGTCAGATGCCTGATACAGAGACTGGTCAAATACAGAAGAGCAGGAGAGAGAAGAGGCAATTAGGAGGGGAGGGGGAGGGAGCAATCAAAACATTCCTTTGCTAGTATATGTAAACATCTCCTTTTAGTGTGTGTATCAGTTGGGTTCAAAGGAGTTTGCCCTGTTAGTTTGTAGAAGCCAAACAGCTAGACCATCCAATTCCAATGCAGTATGGGCCTTCGATAACCACAGCTCTCCCTGCCAGATGCATCTGACAAAGAGATCTGTGGTTATCGAAGGCCCATACTACATTGGAATTGGATGGTCTAGCTGTTTGGCTTCTACAAACTAACAGGGCAAACTCCTTTGAACCCAACTGATACACACACTAAAAGGAGATGTTTACATATACTAGCAAAGGAATGTTTTGATTGCTCCCTCCCCCTCCCCCCCTAATTGCCTCTTCTCTCTCCTGCTCTTCTGTATTTGACCAGTCTCTGTATCAGGCATCTGACAAAGAGAACTTGATTCTCGAAAGCTTATGCTACAATAAAATTGGTTAGTCTTAAAGGTGCTACTGGACTCTTTTTGATTTTGCATCTTTTCACAGTGAGGGTAATACATGAACTTTGTTCATTCTCACTTTTAGCTCCATATAGTGTGGGATTATATGTGAACATATGTTCTAGGGTCACAAAGTGAGAGTTGTGTAAACATAAATCATGCATTAATCTAATGGCGGGACTTCATAAACCACCCTGAAAACAGACTTCATGTTAAAGAAAAATACAGTAGAACACATAGAGAAAATATTAGCTTCTGATCAGGACCTTTAATTTATAGCCAACACACATCAGTGGTTCTTTATTTTCCTTTACTTTCTGCCTCTTCCAGCTTCTAAATTGCTTTTCTTTTTACACAGACATAATCTTCAGCGAGATTAGCAAAACCATTTCCTTATATGACCCATGCAGGAGGTGCCTACATACATTGATACACATTACCCTTCTTTTTGTCATGTTGCTGATTCACACTGATGCTCATGAAGATACCTTATGCAGAGTCAGGCCGTTCGTCTATTACAGTAGATATTAGAGCAAGATCCAGTAGTACCTTAGAGACCAACTAGATTTCCATAGTACAAACTTTCAAGAGTCGGAACTCCTTTCATAAGATACAAGGAATGAAAAAGTAGGAGTCTTTATAATCCAGGCAGAGAGTGAGAGGGTCATTGCAAATTAGAGTATCAAGAAGCTAGCTATAATACATGTTGTAATTAGCTTGATATAGTAGGGGTGTGAAGTACAGTAAATTAGCATTTATTATGTGAGAAAAATCCCATATCTTGATTCAATCCTGGGACAGGGGTGGGGGTACATTTTTCCAAACTTGTAAATAAATTAAATTTCAGGAATCTCATGTGGTCATTTCCCTTTGAAGTTTATCTGTTTGAGAACTGCAACTTTTAGGTCAGTAACTCACCTGAATAGTTCACAGCTACCCACCTGAATATACAGTTAGTATTGTGTATTTTGCAGTTATCCAGGTCTCAGGTAGAGGTCTTTCACATCACCTACTATTTGAACTGTTCAAAACTGAACATGTTGCTAACCAAGAATTAAATTTAAGGTGCTACAAGATAAAAGAGAGGAGGAGGCTTAGCGGTACCTAATATTAAAATTCAAATGATAGATTAATGAAATTAAAAACTGCAGATCTGGCTGAAAGGCTGCATAATCATTTCTTGGTAAAGAAAAGAACTCAAACACAATATGAAAGTCGTGTAATTAGAGATAGCCTGTTTAAAATCTGGGATTCTATAAGAATGAGGATTAGTCTACTGACTTCACCAGTAATGTTACTAATAGATGCATTTTGTGACAAATACGCAAGGAAAACCAATGATTTTATAACTTGTCAGGATATGATTAATCCAGGAAAAATAAAAATGAGGCAAACAGTTAATGAGGAAGGAAAGAAGATACAATGGCTAGTATAGAGGTCTATACTAGCCATTTCAAAAAGATCATTACCCAGCAGAAAGATCACATGTTAGAGCAACTTTACAAACACTTATTTCAATATGACACAGAAATTGAACAAGTTAAAATGTGTATGTTGAAATGAGTCCAGAATTTTGGAGAGGTAATAACATTTCAAAAGTGGGAAAATTTATGGATGAAAGATATTAAACTTACAGCAAGTCAAGCATTAAGAGAAAACTGGTATAAGATGTTTTATTGGTGGTATATTACCCTGAAAGATATTGAAAAAATGGATAAAAAATACATAGGGACATGTTGAAAATGCAAATAAGCAGAAGTACTTTTTACCAAATGTGGTGGACATGCAAAAAAAACCAAAAAACAAAAAAAGGAAAAGGAAAAATATACGTGCTGAGATTCAGAAAATTTTAAAAAATGATTTTGCTGTGAAATTTGAGATTATGCTGTTGGGAATTTTGCCTAATAATGTTGAAAGAACATTATATGAACTACTCAAATACATGTTGACAGCAGCCAGAGCAGTAATGGTAACCAAATGGAAAGCAGAGGAATGTCCAACGAAAGAAAATGGGAAAGACAAAATGGCAGAATATGCTGTAATGGCAAAATTAACGAATTACATAAATAGAAGAACGGTTAAGGAATTTGAAAAGAAATTGAAAACTTACTACTCCTATTACAGATAAAGATAGGAAATAGTGATACAGACTAAATTTGTTACGAGTCTTGATTTGCACAAAGTTAAAATGATGTTTGTTCTAAATTTTAGATATAGTATTAATTATAGATATATGTTACTTAACTGATTGTATAATATAACCAGTATTAATAAATTGTTATGATATAATATCTTACATATAATTAGATTTAGATATAAGATAAGTTTATTAGTATCCTTTTTGGAAATATTTTAAAATGCATTGTTTACTTTTTCGGAACCAACAATCAAAGTACAGCTATGTCATTGTAGCAAAAGTAAAATATTTTACAATTTATAATAGTTAATATTAATTTTTAAATTTTAAATCAGCTTAGTTATACAGTTTATTAAATATCAGTTGATCTAATAAGGAGGTTTATTAGGATGAAGAGAGAGGAAATATTTCTGAGTATGTTTGTGTTGTATACTTGAAAATTATATTTTAACCCATGTTATATGGCCATTGCATTTTGATAGATCTTGTAATGCATATCTTCAATTTTCTTTCAGATGTAAACTTCTGTTCCATTTCCCCTTTTCTTTCTGTACCCCTATTTATTTTTTAAAAAATTAAAATTAAAAAATCCAGGGCATGCTGGGATTGAACCTTTCATTTTCTTAAAGTTTTTATTTTAATGTTAATACTAGCTCAAGTTTAGTTTGGTTTATTCACATAATTTTCCTCCTGAGGAAGATGGCTTTTTTTCCTAAGTAAAGATTTATGGCTGGAATAAATCATTTTCATTGTATAAATTATAATTGGGCTTCATAATTAATTACTTAGATAATGTTTAACTCAAAGCTTCAATGCATTTGATTTTTATCAGTGCAGTGTGTGAAATTAAAAGCAAAGCATATTCCATTAACACTTTCAATGTGATAGGACAAGATCTTTTCCTTCATACATCCAAGATTGCTCTGGAATTAGTGATCTTATAGACCTCTACAAAGCAGACAGATAGATATAGAAAAAATCTGGCAACAGATCCAGCAGCCTAAGCTGTTTAAATAGTTAAGGACATTTTCTTCAATTCAAACAAACAGATGATTTGTGGTGGTGACACCTGGATTGAGGCAGGTTGGTGCTGCTAGTACTTTTAGATCTCACTTCTGTATTCAACACGGTCAGTTACAATCTTTTGACCCACCACCTTGCCGCTGTGGGGATTCGTGAGACAGCCTTGCAATGGCTGAGTTACTTTCTACATGGTTGAGGACAGAGGGTGGCGCTAGGGGAACAGATGTCCGCTCACCATCCTTTGGTGTGTGGCGCCCCTCAGGGGATGATTCTTTCCCTGATGTTGTTTAACATCTATATGTACCACCTTGGCCTGGTAGTTCCTAGCTTTGGACTGGGTTGTCACCAGTATGTGGATGATACCCAGCTCTATCTGTTGACGGTCAGCCAGTTATATGCTGCTCCAGATTCCTTGGCTGGATGTCTGGATGCTGTGGTGGAATGGTTGTGTCAGAATTGCCTGAAATTGAATCCCTTGAAGATGCAGGTTCTGTACCTGGGTCATGGGACAACATATTTGGGTATCTGGCTCCCAACCCTCGACAAAATGCAGTTACAGCCATTGTTGACAGTGAAGAGTTTGGGCATGCTCCTGGATTCTATGCTTTCTATGGAGACCCAAGTCGCAGCCATTGTCACATCTGCATTTTTTCATCTTCAGCAGGTCAGGCAATTGGCATCCTATCTCTTACCCCAGGACCTGGCTTCTGTAATCCATGCAAAGGTCACCTCCAGGTTGGACCACTATAACTCGCTTTAAGCTGGACTGCCTTTGGGTTTGACCCGGAAGTTACAACTGGTCGAGAATGCAGCAGCATGCGTCCTTACTAGGACACTGTTTAGGGCATATGTCCATCATATGCTGTGGCAGCAGCACTGGCTTCCAGTTCTGGATCCAGTTTAAGGGGTTGGTTTTAGTGTTTAAAGCCATTCATGGACTGGGACCTGCATTCCTATGGGACTGCCTCTCCTATTATGTCCTGTGCAGGGCCTTGTACTCTGCAGATAAACAGGTGGTCCCTGGCCCAAAGGACATTCAGCTGACCTCTACCAGAGCCAGGGCCTTTTCTGCCATGGCCCTAGCCTGGTGGAACACACTCCCATTGGAGATCTGGGTCCTGTAAGACCTATTGAAATTCCACAGAGCCTGCAGAATGAAGATGTTCTGCCAGGTCTTTGGCTGAGAGCCAGTGAACTGTTCCCTTTCCTGACTGCCATGCCCGACCTGCAACCACACTGGGCCTGTATCATGGCTGCGCCTGTAGTTTTATAGTAGTTTTGTAGTATCCTGTACAGTAGTACAGTATTGTTAGAGGTGTCTGGATTTTAGCTGTCAAATTGGTTCTATATTTTTATGATGTTTTAATTGTATATTTTCTGTTGTAAGCCGCCCTGAGCCTGTTTGCGAGGAAGGTGGAGTATAAGTCAACTAAAATAAAATAAAATAAATTACACATCACATGGAGTTCTATAATTGTTTCCTCTTGCGTGTGTTAACCCCAAGGTGCTTTGGGGTGAGGACCAGTGTGGTGTAGTCCAACATTCTTTTGGACTAGAATCTGGGAGATCCAGGTTTGAATGCCCACTTTGCCATGGACGCTTGCTGGGTGATGGGGGGCTAGTCACAAACTCTCAGCCTAGTCTATCTCACAAGGCTGTTGAGAGGATAACATGGAGAGGAGAGGAGAATGATGTAAGCTGCTTTGGGTCCCCATTGGGGAGAAAGGTGGGATATAAAAGAAGTAAAATAAAATAAAAATAAATTAGGATAAGCTGTGTTTGAATGGAGGAAAGGCAGCTTGATTCTTCTTCCTCCTGTTATATTTTGTCCTCCCGAAGAGGCTGGGTGGGGGGCAGGGCAGGGCAGGGCAGGGGGGGCGGGGCAGAACCGGAAATAGTTAAGAGAGCTTCCCTGCCAGCTCTTCTTCTACTTGAATGTTGCTTGAGTGTGCTGTGGATTTTTTAAAAAAAATGAGAGAGAAAACTTGAAATCTGTCTGGTGGACAAGTCTAAATATGTACCACTTTTCACATACCAATGTTGGTTTCAGTTTGCTGTTTTGTTCCTACTCACCTAGTGTTTGATTATTTTTCATGGCTTGCATTGGTTTCTAATGTCAATTTTGTATCATTAATTCCTATTTCAGATCACTTGTGAGTATTTTCGAAGGGGCCCTGTTCACATGCTTGCAATGTGAGAGAATGGATGCTTATGCTTAATCTTCTCTCATAACAAACAGCCACATGCTTTCTCATTCAGGTACATGGTGTGGGGAATTCTGGGAATCTGGGAGCTCCCTGAGGAGTGTTCCTGTATTGCATGTGTGTCTAAGAGCCAAAACAGACGTGATGAGTTACTAGAGTTCAACTCGTGTTTCCTTACCTCAAGGTTTGTTGGGAAGTGTAGGCGTCCTTGCAGCTTAAAATTTAACATTTACAGAGCAGCAGGGGGGGGGAAGTGCAGGTGTGGGGTGCCTTTCCTCCCGCTGTCCAGGTGCATCACTGCATTTCCCCCTCACCCAGCCCCCACACAGTGACGCTGGGCTATGCAGCTCTGGGCTGCATGGCTTTGGGCAGGGGCCAAGTGAGAGAGGGGGGGGGAGATGCAGCGATGTTCTGGGTGCCTCTCCTCCCACTCTCCCAGTGCAGCCTGGCATCACTCTGAGGGGGCCAGGCTGGGCAAGGGGGGGAGATGAAGCGACGCTCCATGTGAGCAGGCTATGTAGCTCTAGGCCGCTGAGTGGGGGAAGGGGAGATGCAGTGATGCACCTGGAGAGCGGGAGGAAAGTCACCCCACACCTGTACTTCCCCCTCTGCTGCTTTGTAAATGTTAAATTTTAAGCTGCAAGGATGCCTACACTTCCCAACAAACCTTGAGGTAAGGAAACCCGAGCTGAACTCTAGTAACTCATCACGTCTGTTTCAGTTCTCAAATGTGACATTTTAAACATACACAATATGAGTATGTGCTATACATAAGAACCGTTGTATTGCAATGGTATTTCCTTATTGTGTCATGATTACTTTTAAGGGGTTAATGAAGGACCTTGTCAAAGATTCTTTTAGAAGTCCTAGCAGAATATGTCACAGTGATTTTTTTTTTGCCATTTGAACAATTTAGAACTACTTTTGGAGACAACTGAATTCATTATCTTAAATTGTTCTTGTCTGTTATTGTTGATAAAGCTAGAGTTTCACCTTCACAAAGGTCTACTGAAATCACAAGCAATCTAAAGCATTTTATCTTAGTTTCAGTTGAGATGTTCTTGTCTCTTCTTTTCACACTGTCAAATTTGGCAAGTATTGCAAAAGAAAATCTACTGGAAATTTCTGCTTCAGCTTTCTCATGTTTTTGTCATAATGGCTTCAAGTATAAGAATGACAAGATTTATTTGCGTGCCACCTTTGAAGCACTTTTCTGGTTGAGCTTGCTTACCTTAAACTGTAGGCTGTGGCTCATGGCAGAGCATCTGCTTTTCATGCAGAAGGTTTCAGAGTCAATTGCTGGCACCCTCAGTTAAAAGGACCAGGTACTAGGTGATATGGAAGACCTCCGTTTGAGGTCAGACTGAGTACACAATATTGACTTTGATAGACCAAAGGGCTGATTCCATATAGGACAACTTCATGTGTTCATAAATTAGAACTATAAAATGCTAATAACGTGGAAAGAAGAAAACCTTTCACTTAATGTGAATAAAAGTGATCTCTCTACACATTACAAAGTACCTAGGGATGTTCAAGTGAACCTCATTTCACGTGTCCCCCCTCCAACTTCCCATGCACTCGCTCACACACTTCAATTTGCTCTCTGTGAGTACATTTCCTCCTCAACTGCTAAAAGTATCCCAGTTTCCCCTACCTCCCACATCCAGTCATTGAAATGCAGATCTTGACAGTTTCTTACACCTTAAAGAAATGCAAATTGATGTCAAAGGAGCCTACTGGAAATTGGTAAGTCAAAGGAGCCTTGTAGAGAAAACAGATCTGGACTAACTTGAAGATACTATCACACCAAGGAAGCTCTCCTGAAAGTGGCATGCACATGCACCTAGCAAGAACAGCCTGCATGTGAATTGAAGACCTCACATAAAATCTTGTACCTGAGCGTCCCCAGGTAATTCGCAATATGTAGAGAGACTGTCAGTCACCAAGCCAGATAGCCTCTGAACGCAAATCATTTTTTAAGGCCAGGTGAGTGTAAAGTTAGAAGCTGTTGAATTAAACATATAGGTATATCCCCAATATGCACATAGAAACACACAAATACACTCCTTTCATTTACCTAGGCTAGACTGCAAGCAAGGATAATTTGAGTTATTACATATGATTCTATTATATTCAATATCCTTGTTATCATAAATAAGCTGTGGTTATTTGCCTGCAGATGTGCAGAGATCCTTATGTGCAGTAGTGCTGCTGTGCAGGAAAATGTCTGCATCATGCTGCTGTATTTAATAGCCTAGCAATGTGTGTTGATATGTTTTTAAATAAATGTTTGGCCTGGTGACACATATACTCCTTAGAGGTTATTGAGCAGAACCATAAATCTCATCAAATCCCAGGCGTTCCATTAACCCCAATTTCCAAGTGCTATTGGTGGCTGTTCTGGTGGGCATAATGAATGAAAATTATGCTGTTGGTGCAAGAAGTGATGATGTTCTACAAAACATACATAACATTCTGGCAAAGTCAATGAGCTTTTCAGAAATAACTGGTCTCTCCCAGCCAATCCTTTGTGATAGGCCCTTTGTTATATGCAACGTGATATTTTAGTAACATGGATAAAAAGGCCACGGAAAAGAAGCATTATTATATTGGTACTTCTGTTGTCTCGAAATGATATGTCTATTATAATATTCTAATTGAATCAAGGGCAAGTAGGAAAATGATAAAAATGTAGCTGTTTCTAAGGTATGTATAAATACATGTCAGAATTTGAAAGCTTGCATAACTTGGACAGGAATTCCTGAATGAAGTTACTTAATTACATTGGAGCCACATCAGGCAAATACAGTGTGATGCATTTTCTTTCACTAAGCAGAAGAAGGATATTGAGAATGATAGAAGCAATTTCAAAGCATAAACGATAAAAAGGCACCAACTATATAGCAGCACCCAGAATGTAGCTGTTCCAAATACAAATTCAACCTCTTGGTGCCCAATTTAGCATGAGTGGAATGTCTGAGTGCTTCATATGTTAAATGCTTCCTATGCAGAGGTGATCTCTGTGTAACAGAATGTTGTGTAGACTGTCATGGCTTTATACTCTTTCTCTTGCAGGGCATTCCATAGGGTGGAAGCTACCACGGAGAAAGCTGGTGTGCTCATCAAGGTCAAATGACTCTCCCAAAAGAAAGGAGCCTCCAACAAAAACTACTAGGTTGAACAAAGCTGGCAAATGGGCCTCTATATAGAAAGAAATGTCTTTGAAGTATGCGGACCCTGAGTAGGGCACAGAACTGCAGTTTCTTTTAGAATTCTAGTGAAAAGAATTTTCCAAAAGTCCACATGTGGAACTTTGTAATGTGTGAATTGACTGAGTGCTGGCTTTACCAGCAACCTCATACTCAACTGCAAATTAAAACCAAATACCTTGGGGAATGTAACTGCATACATACATATTAGGAAAGACATGTTTGTCCCATTTGCTCTTATATTTTTAGGTGTATACATGTAAGATGTTTTGGTGTACATTTAAACAACATGCTGTGTAAATTACTCTGCAGTTGCCTTTGTATAAAAGAAAAATGTAATAAATATGAATGAAATCACAGTACATTTCAGCAAGCCGCTCTATGTTATTTGAATAAACTTCAGAATTTGGCTGTTGTGAGTTTAATGGGATTGTCACAACAACAAGGACCAGGACCTAAAGATCATGAGCTCAAGGTATTTCTGTGAGTGCACATAAAGGTTTGCCATTTTTAAACAGAGCCGTGTCTCATCACATAACTTCAAATGTCACTATGGCGGGTCCTCTGACCTTCGAAAGGAGCTTTTCAGGGAGTGTGAAGAACTGAAAAGGGAGATGGGGGAAGGGAGAAAAGTCCTGAAGCATACATGGTGTTATACATGCAGCCATTTAGATCCTGACCAATTTCTCTAAAATAATAAGAGAGGATTAATTCCATTCAAAGGAAGGAACTAAACTGAAAATGGTTGGATCTGTGCCTTTGTTGAAGAAAGCTCATAGGGATGGGGGAGTGATGATAAACAGTTGGCTTGACTGGGGAGAGAACTTGTCAAACCAAACATGATCACACTTATACAGCATGTAAAAGCCCACAAAATAGATTTTTTCCCCCTCCTAATACCCATGGAGAATTAGCTCTGCCACTGCTGCGGCCCTTGTGATGTATTGCTGCCCAGTCATGCATGCATCTTTTAAACATCATCTCAAGTTCTTCTTGACAGGAAGAAATGCACTCCCACTTCAAGGTTACCTTTGTTGAAAACATAACAATGGAAAATAGATGCTAATGAGAAAATAAATGCATAGCACAATCTTTAGAAACAGGATTGCCAAAGCCACTGTACTGTCTCAGGCAATGAATTCCAAATAGAACCTACCCATAGTCTCAAATATATAGCATCGTGTACATGAGCAAGCATGATTATGTGCCTGGTTGTGAGTTATGTTCAATACTATAGACTGGAGGGGGGCACTTTCAACAATTTTGAAAGAGAAAGATAATAGTGTTTTGCTTGCAGAAAATAAACACAGTATGAAAAAAGGAAGGAAATAGAGAAAGAGCTGTACTGTGCAACTGTGGACTCAAAAGAATGTAACTGTTTAGGATTGCACAGGCAATCTAGTACACAGGCAATCTAGCTTATCTCCTGTCATATATGCTTCCTGCATATCTGACATGAATGTATGTGGGTTCTAACTATAGCTCCTGAGAATGGGGGAAGTTCTTTATTGCTCCGTGCCTGTTATCTTGCAATTTTTACTTTCTCTTTCTTGCTCCGCTGAGCTAGTGTCCTTGACAGCCAGCCGAAGCTGGCTCATGGTGTGCTCTTCCTGAGACATCTTTCTCACTACTTGCTCTCAATAATGTCTCAATCCAAACCCCGCCCCCCAGGCAACGGTTCAAATTAAGGTGGGAATATGCCCTATAATTAACACTGCTAGTCTTACCTACGTCACTACTGCTACTTTCACTATGATGAACCTTGTACTGAATGGAACTCTAATAAAGTTACTTCAACTGGAACACCTGTGTGTTAACTGTGGAGAACTTGGGGACCTAACTGCCAGGGACTGACATGTCTTGTCTGAGGTTAGTAATGACTCACCCCATTCCACAGAAGGACAGCTGGAAGAAATGGATAAATATACTTTGGGCATCCCTCTGAAGGTTCTTTGCTTTGATGTGAGCACTGGGGACAGCACTACATATTATGCACAACTGTGCTGCATATTTTACACCATCATTTCTCACAATGACGATGTAAAGCATCGACTATATATACACATAAACATTTGTTACTTTGAGAATCTCTTTTTGGAGTCAGGCTGCCTGCTGTGTATATGTGAGAGTTTGAATATGCATCTTACTGTAATCAATGCTTTATGTGTTTGCTGGGAGAGGCATTGGTGAAATGGATACACTCATCAATATTTTTCTCAGAAAAGGTGGAGCTGCTTTTTCTTAGGGTCCCTTGGTTAAGCCACTCCAAAGCTATTACTATTGCTTACGGTAATATTTTTATTAAGATGTAATCAATTGTTCAGATTCATGCACCGGATTCCATTAAACTCAGGGCCAAGCTACAAGTGACAAATAATACTTGAACGGCAAGTGTATTTCTCCCTGTTCACTTGTGCTCCACTCAATCCACTTGCCGTTCAAGTGTCATTCGTCACTTGTAGCTTAGCCCTCAAATACCCTCTCTGAGTATAGTTTAGGTGGGTAGCCATGTTGGTCTGCAGTAGAATAGCAGGATATGAGTCCAGTGGTACCACAGAGACCAACAAGATTTTTAGAGTGTAAGCATTCGAAAGTCAGAGCTCCTTTCTTCAGAGCTCCGACTCTCAGAAGCTTACACTCTGAAAATCTTGTTGGTCTCTAAGATGCAATAGTAGTGCATCAAGACCATTATGAGGGCTACCACTTTTAGACATGACAGCATTTATATTCAAATTAGAGAATTTCAGATGATGTAGACAAAAAAGAGGGAAGTGTTATTTTCTTGCTCTGCCCTTGTAGACTCCCCAGAGTATCCTTGTGTGAAATAGGTTGATGGACATGATTCTGTATTCCTTCACCTTTTATTGAGGAGGGGCTGTGGCTCAGTGGAAGAACCTGTCCTTTCCACTCAGGAAGTCCCAGTTTCAGCCTCCAGCATCTCCAGTTAAAGGGATCTGGTAACAGGTGATATGAAAGATCTCTACCTGAGACCCTGGAGAGAGCTGCTGCTAGTTTGAGTAGACAATACTAACTTTGATGAAATGATGGTCTGATGCAGTATAGGGCAACTTCCTGTGTTTTCATATGTGTGTGTGTGTCAATTATATGGTTCCTTCAGTGAAATATGCCCTCCTGTTCTGGATATTTCACATGTGACATTTTATCACAGTATGCAGAGATGTTATTGCAAATGGAAGATCCTCTCTCATACATTTCTCTCAGGTCACTTGCTCATCCATTTGTATGAAATTCCACAGTACAGAGACATGAAATTTTGGCAAGTCTATAAACAGTTCATAAACTTAGAATTACTATCCAAGATGCAGGGTGTTTTTTTTTTAGAATTGTCTTAATTCCACTGTAGTTTTATATAGCCATATTTATACTAATATGGAAACATTTCAGTCCCTAAAACAAATTATTTGGGGGGGGAAATGATCCCAGCCTTAGGCAGACAAGCGTTTTCAGAAGTGCTGTAAACAGTAAATACACAAACTGAACACTGTATATTGAAAGACTGAGGGTAATTACTTTAATGTGGAACTTTCAATCACCATTTACCCTACTGAGTTCCCCCCATGGACCTGTATGTGAGTAATGCAGCAAACGACAGCATTATAGCTTGTTACAGGCAGAATCATTACAGCATCACTAGCAAGAAATCGCTCTTGCAATTAGTAATAATTCCCAGATTCACAGTCAAATATTAATGTTCACTTCATTAAATTAATCTCCTTCTGTCAAGAACATGGGGGAGGAGGAGGTCGTTTCTGTAATTCCATGTTTGAATGCACCTCTCTGCTTCTTTCAGCTTGCACGCTCTCTAACACTTTGGTCTTACAGAATAAATTGCCTAGTGGGATCATTCACAGGAATTGAGCTATGCGATCTGTCAGATTAGTCAGTGAGGTAAAAAAAGTGATTCTTTCATGTTTGACCTGGTTCTGCATGTAGTCTAAATGGAAATCATGCCCTTCAGAAGATCCTATAACTGGAGAGAAATGATAATAAAAGACAGTAGAAAAATTATTCTCTTTAATCTAAAGGCCCTTGTTTGTTGTTGCTGCGAAACCAGAGTAAGTCATACCAGGTGTCTTTGTAACGACAGTGGAACTCTCCATTGGGCCAGGTCCAAAGACTACTTGACATCAATTCAAAAATCAACATAATCTGCCTCTTTGTTTTCATTGTTGGTCACCTGTGGCCTAGGAGCAGCGTTGCCAACTGACTGAAGAAAGAGTTTCCAGCCCCTTAAATAAAGGCTTAATGTGTGAAAATGAACAGCTGAAGTTTTTCATTGGCATGGAGATAAATAGCCTCATCTGGTAAATATCAACCTGTTAAGCCCCTGTTAAGGGGGCAAAACATTTTTTTCTCCAGGCAGTTGGCAACACTAGGAGTCATTAATTGAGATTCCCAGACGCATGTTTAACCCCATGTTCTTAAAGCCTACAAATATCTTCAAATGTTACAAAAATGATGTGGTCAACCCATAATGCAGGCATGAGAATTTAATTTGCTGAAACATCTGCTGTGGCTCTCACTGGGAGATATAACAATCTGATCCAATCTACTTTACTTTCAACCACCTCTGTTTATTAATATTTCATTAAATCATAGAAAAGGAAGCTTTGACTAAACTTCTGCCTTCAAGGAACAGCAATGAACACTTTTTTATTCCTCCAGGATCAATATGATGTACTATTTATCTACCCAGTTTAAAATATTTATCTCCTGCTTTTCCATGAAGCTCAAGGTGACTTAAAAACAACCTTCAAAGCAGGTTCATTAAGACAAAAGTAAAATATTAGAATAGAGAAAGTCATTGTAAGAAGGAATTAATATGACCCAGTTGGCTTTGCAGATGAAGGCCATGCCTTTTTGTTGTTACTATGAGATTAATCTGCAGCCTTTGATATAGTAGACCATACCATCCTGTTGAGGCATTTGGAGGCAGAAGTAGGTATCATGGGATGTGCCTTGGACTGGTTTAAATTGCTTCTCATGGAACAAACTCAAAGGGTCACTGTTGGAGATGAACTATCTCCAGAGTGGGAATTATCTTGCAGATGCCATCATATATACATCCTATGACCTCAAATCGCACACTGTACGGTTGCTTTAAGCTGTTGCAGGATGAGGGAGTGGGTGGGAAGAGCTGTCTTCTTTATATTATAAACTTTGTTTAGAAGGCATTCATTAGGATTGGATGGAAACATTTGTTGCAAAGGTGGCAACCCACTTAACATTTAAGTTCTAGCTTGTGGGAGATAGAATTAGGGACATGCAGCACCCACTGTCTCGTACACATCATCCACCCCCAATTTCCATCCCCCTCCAATTTAGAGCCTTTATATTATTGAGGAGCTCCTCTCTTTGCTACTTAATTTTCTATTTGAAAAGTAAATGAGAGCATTATGAATATCTTCAAAGAGAGTTAATAAGGGGACAGACCTTCTACCAGACAGCCTTAGAGGATCAGGTTGTGTGTGTGTGTAGTTTTTGGCATTTATGTTAACAGAGCTGTGGTCAGGGCACCTACAAATACTCTCAACACTGAGTCTGAGACCTCAATACAAACCAATATCTAATCACAGATGAGAGCTCCACTGTTGTACTTTAGTGAAATAACAAAAAAAAAGGAGAAACAAACTCTGTATCAGACTTATGCTTGTTTTCAAATTTCTGCAGTCCATACCCTATTGCATTGAATGTCCCAGGTATTGACCACATCGACCAATACTGTGTAATTTTCCTTGAGTCTCAGTGAGAAAGGTGGACTATAAACAAACAAACAAATAAAAACAAACAAACAAAATGAAGACACCATTTTGGGCATGTCCTTTCACATAACGGAGAAGTAAACTATTTTCTCAGTGAATATACACAGAGAACTATATATCTAGGCTGATTGTTGAGTTCCTGTCTTACAACAGGAATTTTAGAATGTTTCTCTAAAACCTTTCACTCAGTATCTTGGGGAAAGTACAAACAAGGTATTTATACCCACAAAGCCTTTCTGGCACTTTACATCATTTTCTACGTGCTGGCCTCATGTCCCAATACATGACCAAAGTAGTTTGAGTCTAAAAATATAATTGGCAAATATTGATACACACACAACAATTCTATTTTTAAGTCTTACAGTTTCATGTACTTTCATCTGGGCTGTAAGCCAAACTTCACGACACGAGCACAGTAAAGTCTTGTGTCAGACCTGGAAGAAAGAGGCAGCTGCATGACATAAATTGTGATGGAATCTTGGAAAAAGTTTGTCAAGTGCTGTCAAAGACACAGGAGATATAATGGATAATTCTTACTTCAAAAATAAGCTCTGTTTTACTCAGGATGCAAAATGTGCCAAATGTCAGAATGTGAATGTATACAGTTGATCAACAGTCAATGAGCAGGTTAATTTATTAGGGTAAAGTGTAGATGACAGGGGAAGGCAATGGCAAACCACCCCGTAACAAAAAGTCTGCCAAGAAAACGTCATGATGTGATGTCCCTCCATGGGTCAGTAATGACTCGGTGCTTGCACAGGAGAATACCTTTACATTTAATTTATCACAGACTAGAGACGGGCACAAACAGAAAAAAAACCTGAACATGATGTTCGTTGTTCATTGCCATCCACGATCAGGGACTCACAAACAACCATGAACATGGCCCTGTTCACAAACATGTTCGTGGTTGGCTGTTTGTGGGGGCCAGCAGGTTCTCCTCCAGCCATCATCCAAGTCAAGATCCCTACTGTACCACTCCCAGAAACCTGACCTGAGCAGGTACCAGGAAAGGTACCAGTAATAAATAATAGCTTGGACCCAGAGCCTGGCAGCAGCCCTGGAACTTGAAGGGATAGATCCCTACTGCACCACTCCCAGAAACCTTACCTGAGCAGGCAGCAGGAAAGGTACCAATAATAAATAATAGCTTGGCCCAGAGCCTGGCAGCAGCCCTGGAACTTGATGGGGTAGATCCCTATCCTACCACACACAAAGAAAATTCAAGCTCCAATGCACTCTCTCTATCAAAATGCCAACAACAACTGTCTCTCTCCCTCTCCGCTGTCTGCAAAGTCAGAGCTGGGAGCCCCCCTCCCCCCTGGTCTTTGCTTTCTTGTTGTAACAAATTTGGAGCTCCACTCTTGAAAGGAAGACCTGCCTATCAAGCTAAAGTGGGCTTAGATTGGGGTTTCCAGGGCAACAGCAGGAGTTCAGATAGAGTTCAGACAATCCCTGCCTAAGTTGCCAAGGGAATTGATTGCAGGTGCCAGACTGTCTGGCTTGATGAACAGCAAGACAAACAGCAACGAACAGCAACGAACGAGGCTTGCAACGACCACCTGTTCGTTTAGAATGGGGCCTCACGAACACCTTGTTTGCAAACAGCAGATTGTGGCTTTTTTTTGTTCGTATTGCTGTTTGTTCCCATCTCTATATATGACAGACACATATCAAAAATTATGTTGCTGTAAGAGCCTCAGATTTAAGATGTAGTATATCTTAAATCTGAGGCTCTTACAGCAACATAATTTGCATCCTACCCTTCCTATATACATGGTTTTTCTCCCTCCCATTTTATTTTCACAACAGCCTTGTGATGATGGGAAGATTAGGCAGACAGAGTGTAACTGGTTAAGGAAAAAAAGAAGGGGAATTGAAAAACACCCTGCTTTAAGGCTGAATCCTGTACTGAGAGATTTTGAAGTGGAGTGATATTCTTTTTGTTTCCCCCTGCCATTCCTTCTGGGTCTCCAGCTTAGAATTGTATATTGGCATTGAAATTTTAAAGATTTTGGGCTGCTATCTGTAGTTTTGGTTGAAAGGCTTTATTTCTACTTTTACTGTGCAGAGGATCAGAGGCAAACTACGTGTTGTACATCAGCACAGGCAAGAATACCCTTTTTTTAAGCAAGTGAAGCCATTTCAGGAAAAGGGAATTTGGAGTTTCTATTCAATATTGTTTCTGTGGTTAGGAATTGTGTGTGTTTTGTGTGCTGTCAAGTTACCTCTGACCTATGGTGACCTTATGAAGGAAAGACCTCCAAAACATCCTATAATTAACAGATTTGCTCAGATCCTGCAGACTGGAGGATGTGGCTTCTTTTACTAAGTCAAGCCATCTCATTTTAGGTCTTCCTCTTTTCCTACTGCCTTCCATTTTTTCTAGCATTATTGGCTTTTCCAGAGAATCTTGTCTTCTCATGATGTGACCAAAGTACAATAGCCTTAGTTTTGTCATTTGATCTCGGTAAAGGTAAAGGTAGTCTTCTGTGCAAGCACCAAGTCATTACTGACCCATGGGGGGTGTCGCATCACGATGTTTTCTTGGCAGACTTTTTACAGGGTGGTTTGCAATTGCCTTCCCCAGTCATCTACACTTTACCCCCAGGAGACTGGGTACTCATTTTACCGACCTCGGAAGGATGGAAGGCTGAGTCAGCCTTGAGCCGGCTACCTGAACCTGGCTTCAGCCATGATCAAACTCAGGTCGTGAGCTGAGCTTGGACTGCAGTACTGCAGCTTACCACTCTGCGCCACGGGGCTCCTGTGATCTAGTACCCACTTATTTGTCTTTTTGACTGTCTGTGGTATCCGTAAAACTCTCCTCCAGCACCACATTTCAAATGAATCAATTTTCTTCCTGTCAGCTTTCTTCACTGTCCAACTTTCACATCCATACGTGGTAATGGGGAATACCATAGTTTGGATTATCTTGATCTTGGTTCCCAGAGAGACATCTTTATTTTTAAGGATCTTATCTAGCTCCCTCACAGCTGCTTTTCCAAGTCTCACTCTTCATCTGATTTCTTCATTGCAGTCTCCCTTCTCATTTATGATTGAGCCAAGGAATAGAAAATCTTGAATAATTTCAATTTCCTCATTGTCAACTTAAATATTGTTTAATTCCCCAGTAGTCATTACTTTTGTCTTCCTGATGTTCAGCTGCAATCTTGCTTTGGTGCTTTCTCTTTTGGCTTTCATCAGTAGTTGTTTCAAGTCTTCACTATTTTCTAGCAGTAACGTGGTGTCATCTGTATATCTCAAATTGTTAATGTTCCTTCCAACAATTTTCACTCCACCTTCTTCTTATCCAGCTTTCGTTACGATTAGACATGGTCATGGACTGGGGAAAAAGCACGAACTGTTGGTCCATGGTCCATCATGTTTCACGGACCACAGATCACAAACTTTTCATGGACCTGCCCCTGTTCATGGACCAGTTCATCAGTCCATGGTCTGTTAATTTTGGAGGCCCTAGGACTGCCACCTTTGCACTCAGATATGCCAAACTCACAGTGAGTCTTCAGCAGGCTCTCCTTAAGCCACTCTCCAAGTTTTTTCAAGATTGCATTTCAGAGGTCCGAGTTACAGACCCCCCCCAAAGCAGCCACCCCCAGGAAATTTCCAGTAGATAGAACAGGAGCCACAAATGCCAATTGACTTGCATTGGCTTGCAGCAATTGGAAGAGCCCTAGGCTAGCCCAACAATCAAATAAGAATTGAAAGGGGAAAAAATGAGACAGAAGACTGAGCCCTCAAGGAGCCCAATAAGCTTGGTCCCAGAGCCTGACTGCAGCCCTGAGATTGGGTTGGGGCAGAGCCTTAGGCTAGCCTACCATCGCACAATCAAATAAGAATTGAAAGGAAAAAATGAAACAGAAGAGCGAACCTTCAAGGAGCCCAATAAGTTTGCACCCAGAGCCTTACTGCAGCTCTGAGACTGGGTTGGGGCAAAACCCTAGGCTAGCTCACCACCCCACAAGCAAATAAGAATTGAAATAAAAAATATTAAACAGAAGATTGAGCCCTCAGCCAAGGAAACCCAATAAGCTTGTTCCCAGAGCCTTGCTGCAGCACAACCCCCAAGCCTCCCCCTTGCACAATCCAAGAAAACTCCTGCAACAAGCAGTTCCTCCCTCAGAAATCAGCTGGACAGTGAAATCATGGCTCAGTACTGGTTGTTATATATACTGCTTGCTCTCACAGAGAATAATGGGAGCTCTCTGGCTGGCAGCCAGAGCTGCCTATCAAGGTTTTCAGTGCTAAGATCCAAAGGCAGCAGAAGGTCTGCGGGTGACTTCCCTATGTTGCCTAGGGAATTGATTGCTCAGTGCCAGGATGTCTGGTTTCATGGACAATGGACTGATAGGCTGGCTCAAAAGTTGTTGCGCCCATAAAAAATGTGTGTCCCATGCCCCATCTATTCACTGGGCTGGTCTGTCTCAAATTTTTGTCTGTTTTTCAGTCCGTGTCCGCTTCTACTTATGATATAGCCTGTGTAGAGGCTGAACAGGTAGGGAGATAATATGCATCCTTGTCTGACACTCTTGTCAATTGGAAACCTTCCATTTCCCCATAGTTTGTCCTGACAGTAGCCTCCTGTCCAGAGTATAGGTTGTACATCAAAACAATCAGATGTTGTGGCACCCCCATGTCTTTTAAGACTCTCCATAGCTTTTCATGATCCACACAGTCAAAAGCTTTGCTGATTTTCTTCTGAAATTCCCTGGTATATTCCGTTAACCATTGTAAATTTTCAATGTGATCTCTGGTGCCTCTTGATTTGCTGAATCCAGCTTGAAATCTGGCATTTCTCATTCCATATATGATAAGAGTTTTTGCTGTAGAATTTTGATCATCACTTTGCTTGCCTGGGAAATGAATGCGATAGTCCAATAGTTGCTGCACTCTTTGTCATCCCCCTTTTTTGGAACTGGGATGTAGACTGAGCATTTCCAGTTTGCGGGCCATTGTTTTCTTTTCCATATTTGTTGACAAATTCTTGTTAATATTCTGATGAACTCCATTTCTGTAGCTTGAAATAGCTCTATTGGTATTCTATCTACTCCAGGTGCTTTGTTTCTCCCAATTGCTTTGAGTGCAGCTTTTACTTCACTTTCTAGGATTTCTGGTTCTTCATCAAAAGTATCTCTCATCCTTCCATCTCTTTTGTATAGTTCTTCAATGTTTCCATCTTCCCTTTATTTTGTCCTGATCAGATACTGTATTTCTGTGTTGATCTTTCAGCATCCCAAGACGTGACTTGAATTTCCCTTTGATTTCTCGGATCTTTTGGAACAGATCTCTTGTTCTTCCTTTTTTGTTGTTTTCTTTTGGTTTTTTTTTTTGTTATTATTATAAGAAAAGTCTTTGTCTCTGTGTACAAGTCACTGAAAAACTGCATTTAGAATTTTGATCCTACTGCTGTCACCTTTTACTTTTGCTTCTTGTCTATCTTTAGCAATTTTAAGAGTTTCCTCAGTCATTCATTTAGGCCTCTCCTTTCTTTTGGCTACAGGAATAGTCTGCACATTCTTCCTTGACAATATCTTTGATTTCTGCCCATAGTTCTTCTGGCTCACGATCAATTAAACTTAGTATTACAAATCTGTTCCTTACTTGGTCTTTAAATTCTTCAGGAATATTATTTAGATTGTGTTTCGGCACTATGATTCTTTTAGTGTTTCTTTTCAGCTTTATTCTAATTTTTGATATTAGCAACTCATAAGCTGTGTCGCAATCAGCTCCTGGTCTTGTTTTAGCAGAGAGAATAAAGCTTTTCCATCTTCTGCTTCCAATTATGTAATCTATTTGGTTCCTTTATTGGTCCCCCAGTGATTTCCATATACACAATTGTCTTTTTGGTTGCCTGAAGCATGTATTAGCAATGAACAAGATGTTGGCTTCACAAAATTCAATGAGCCACTCTCCTGCTTCATTTTGTGATCCTAGTCCAAGTTTTCCAACAATGTTTGATTCTGCTTTATCTCCTACTTTCGCATTCCAGTCACCTATGATTATCAGCATATCTTGTTTAGGTGTACGATCAATTTCTTCTTGGACACTTGCATAAAAGTTTTAGATTTCTTCCTCCTTAGAAACTGTGGTTGGAGCTTAAACTTGAATGATGGTTATGTTAACAGGCTTTCCCTGAAGTCTGATTGATATTACTCAGTCAGACTTTGCGTTGTAGCTCTTAACTGCTTGTGCTGTCTCGCCTAACTATTAGAGCAATACTGTTTCTTTTCAGTTCATTTCTGCAGTAAAACACTGTGTGGTTTTCTGACTGAAAATGTCTTGAGTCAGTCCACATTAGTTCACTCACACTCAGGACTGCAATGTTTAAAAATTCAATTTCTTGTTTTACGATTTCTAGCTTACCTGGCTTCATACTTCTCATGTTCCAAGTTCCTATTATGTGTGTTACACAGCTTTGGATGTTCCTTTTGCATCTATTTATGTCTGCAACTGGACATCCTTTTGGCTTTAATCCAGTCCCATCATTAAGAATAGCGTTATTCGTACTTGTCCTTGGCTCTTCCCCAGTAGCCAATTGTATGCCATCTGACCTGAGGGTCCTGTTTTCCAGCACTACATCTTTTTTCATTTTGAATTGTTTAATCGTAGGGTTTTTAATGTAAGAGATTAGCAGAAGTGGTTTACCATTGCCTTCTTCTGCTTTGCAGTACTATCCAGGGTTAGCTGAAGTGACACTGTCTGTGAAAGATTCTATGCCAGTGTCACCTTCCACTACTGCTGCTGCCCAGTAGCTAGGCTTCAAGAATTCCTCTGCTCCCATCACCAATGGAACATTCAATTCTCTTCTGCTGATGTGACCATTAATTCCTGAAGGGGGTGGATGCATCTTAGTCTGGTGTCTCAGCTTTGATCATTCCACCTTGTGTGACTCTTCCAGGAGTTTAGACTCTTGACCAAGCCTGTGTCCCTGATGGTGTTGCTCTTAGCTTCCCTGACACACTCAAACACCCTCACTGCATTAAGGTGTGTGTCCAAGAGGGAGATATTGTACCATAGAGACAAATTTTTTTAGAAACCCTTCAAAATAGTTTAGGCTGAGTTCTTCCTGGAAAAAGAGGAATGACTACTGTCCACATATGCCTTGGAAGCACCTAGATTGCATTAGTGCACTTTACTTTATGTGGGACTGCCCTTGAAGTAGGGAAGGGGGACAGGATTTACACAAATGGTGATTTCCAGTGCTGCAATGTCATTTCTGGCTTTGTAACTGAAAGTGATATAACCACATCATCGCATGCTCTAGGATTCACCTGAAACTCTATGGTAAAAGCCTCCTGGGACACAGTGGCATCACTTCTGATTACGTAACTGGAAGTGCTATTGAAACATCAGAAGATCGCTGTTCCATTCTTCGCCACCACTCCATTAAGTGCTTATGGGGAAGCACCAGTGGGGGTTTCCCCACCAGCAGCAGGCAAATGGCACTATTACACCGAAGACAGTCCTAAAATGTCAGTTTGGGCAAAATGCCATGGCTAGAATTCTAAGTGAAGCCTAAACATACCAAAATCCAGATGTCCTAGATAAATAAATAAAACCACAGTCATGATTAACTATCTGGGCTGGGGCCTCTGTGCCTGTTGATTGCTTATTTGTTTCTGAATGTTTCTAACTTCATTAACTTTAGCAGATTGCCTTTTAGGATTAAAAATTACTTCACTAGTAGCTTTGTAGCAGGAAGTTTGGCATTTTGTTGGTATAGGTAAGTGGATGACATTTTGTCTGCATGAATACATTAATGGACGCAATGTTCCAGTACCACTATTTGAGAAGGAATTTATTTCTAACCTGGCTAAAATATAAAAAGTTCATTGATCAAGAGAAACCACTATGGATTGTTCCAGCTGAAGTAATCAACCCGAACTTAGAGTATAAGGGAAAAGAATGGCTTACCTTTAAAGAGCTTATAGAAATAGAAAATAATGAGTTGAAACTTAGGTTAAATGAGGAATTACCATTCAAATATGGCTGGCTACAATACCGACAGATTAAAGATTTATTTGAGTCAGATCAAAGGAGGACAGGTTATAGAACTAAAAATTCAGAGCTAGAAGAACTTTTGCTGGGGGATAATAGCAAAGCAATTTTTAAAATGTATAAATTGTTATTAAAATGGTATACAGAAGATGAGACAGTGAAAGTTCAAATGGTAAAGTGGGCAATAAATTGTAATAATGAAATTATGATGGAAGCTTGGGAGCAATTGTGGAAAAATACATTAAAAATTTCAACTTGTACCAGTATTAAAGAAAATGGCTATAAAATGATATATAGATGGTATTTAACACCGAAGAAGTTAGCCATTGTGAACAAACAGCTATCTAACAAGTGTTGGAAATGTAAGGAGCATGAAGGTTCTCTATTTCATATGTGGTGGACTTGTGGCAAGGCTAGAGACTTTTGGTCTAAAATATGTGCTGAAATGTCTTCAATACTCCAATATAATGTTATTAAGAATCCAGAACTGTTATTATTATCTTTGCATTTAGAGGACGTTAATAGAAAAGATAGAGTACTATTGTATTATATGATAACAGTGGCAAGAACGTTATATACACAATACTGGAAGAGAGAAGAAATACCAGAAATTGAAGAATGGACACGAAAATTGTTGTACATGGCGGAAATGGACAAATTAACAAGAAAACTGTGGGATCAAGATCCAAAGGGATACTTTGAGGATTGGGGGAAATTGAGAAAATATTTAGAGAAAAAATGGGATGTTAAAAGACAATTATGGTCTTTTGAAAGTTATTAAATAAGATAAGATATAGTTTAGATCTTTACCAGTAATAAAAAAGTGACAACTAGGATTTAGAAATAAGATTAGAAAACGGGGGGTTGGAGTGCTGTTGGAAGTCAACGCAGAAAAGGGGGAGGGGAGGGGGTGGGAAGCATATAACCATGGGAAACAAAGGAAAATTTAATTGTTATAATCTTGATTGTATGTTAACCCATCCAATAAAAATTATATTAAAAAAATACATTCAAGATTTGGCACCAAACAGCATTACTGAATATGAAACAATAGGTGTTAAGGCCACTTCATTTTGTGCCCTTTACTCACCAGTTCTGAAGAGTGTTTCTGACTGAAAAAATGGTTGTGAAATTCCTGTTTCTTTTACTTAGTGTAGATGGAGTGTCTTATTAGGAAGAACTCATTGGACCAGTTGCTCTGCAAAGCCTTCCAGGGAGTTCAGACCCACATCAGCTTGGGAAAGGGTAGGGCTGCCCAGCGTCCTGCCATCAGCCCTCATTGCCTGCTGATGCAGAGTATTGGAGTCATATGCACTGTGACATGACTTCTGGGAAAAACCTGGAAGTGACATCACATAGCTCTAGGAGTCACTGGAAACTCTATGGTTTTACTTATATTACTTACTATGGTTTTATTTTACATAGCTTGGCACAGCTTGGAAATCTTAGAAAGGGGCATGGCTTGCAGGATACCTTAGAGATCAGATATTACCCAAGAGCCATTCTGTGCCTCATGGGAGAAACCATGCATACTTGTTCTTGAGAGTCTGCCAGGAGTACTTTTGAGATTTGACTTGCTTGGGACTCGAAAGGTACTTCTTATTTAGAATTTGCAGTGTTTGATCATGATGTGTGAAAGGCAAGATTAGTACAGGATACTTCATGAGTGCTAAGTCTATTTTTCATTTGGTATTGGCTCATGTGCTGAGAAATTTACATTCTGTTTCTAAGCCATAAACTCTGCACTCAAAAGCTGTGAATGAGCAATTTGTTTTCACTTCTTGTTTAGAAACTCAATGTTGAATAACTGTTTCTTTCCATTTGGAGCAATTTTGCTTTCAATAGCATGATGTTTTCAAACAGTGACTTCCCCCAATACATGGGCTAGGGGGAGTTTTCACTGCAGACATGGTGCAAATCAGCAGCTGTTGGATAACAATTATTGATTCCCCTCAAGGGTTGTTTTGCTGTGTGGCTGACAGGCCTAATATTTTTTTAAAAAACAATAACGAATCAAGTTATCTTACAGCTCAGTATTGATTAGGCTGTAGTATCAGTGTGCAAGGAAAGGATGGGCACATACAATTCATCCTTGGAATGCACAAGGCACAAATGCTAGAGAAGAAAGAGCATGGGACCAAATTCAGTCTGCTTTGAAGATCCTGAGCACTATTTCAAAGGGAGGAGCAGAGTGATTTATTGGGGATAGGGCAAGGGTCAGAGAAGTTCAACGGTTTCCAGTTTGGTAAAATCAAGGAAGCAGAAAGAGTATATTCTAAGAGCAGCTGCTGGGACCTTTAAAAAAAAATCTTATTCTTTTTACTGTACAGCCACCAATTTGTGCCTTTGACAAGTATGCTTCATACTTAAGCCTATTTAATTGTTTATGGTTGTCAGGTTCTGCCCCAGGCGCCACTAGCCCGGGCACCGGCATGCCTGATCTTGACTCTGGGAGGTTGTCGGGGACAAAGCAGGTTCTCGCTCTGTGGAAGAAGGGGGGTATACATCACCCTTGTTTCCTCTCAGTCCACTCACAGGCCTGCTCAACCTGACAGAGTCCTGGCTGCCTCCCCTTACTTCTCGCCTTCCAAAGCCTTCAGCCTCCTTGTCTCCTCCAGGCTCGATCTTCCTCCTCTCCTCCAACTTCACACGCCCTTCCAGCTCCTCCCTCACTCTATCAAACTCCATCACAATCCACACTGTCCTCCTTCTTCCGCTTCCTACTCCTAACTCACCCCCACCTTGAGAGTGAACTTTCCTTATATTCCTTCTCCAATTCCCAGCTCCACCTGCCAACCACACCCTAGCCCTCTAGCCATGGCTCTGGCCATCTTAGGCAGCCACACCTGTGGTTGCTTCGCTGGCTGCTCTGGGCAGCCACACCTGCACCTTCTTTGCTGGCTGCTGGGCTTCATCTGCTGAATGCCTCAGGCAGCCCCACTTGGGGCTGCTTTGCTTCCAGCCTCATCTGGCTCTTGTTACCTCCTTCTAGCCTGCCTGCAGTTTGGGGCATGGCCCTGTGCTGCCTTTCCTCCACTATGGGTAAGGTTGCCGGCTGGCTTGCTACTGGTTGGCCATCCCTGCATCTTGTGCCCTCTCCCACCGGTGGAGTCCCTTCCTGACTGTCCTCACTCTCCCTGTCTGGGCTCCTAGGCTCCCATTGGAGGGTGGGGCTAGCTGGCTTCCACCTGCCCTGTCTGATAAACAAACAAACATTCCCTAAAGCAAAGTCTGAGGGTCATCATAATGGAACACTTGTCATTGTCTGTCTGAAATTCTAAGTGGAGTTACCAAGCTTCCAAATAGAGTCAGTTCCTTTCCCTTGAAAATACTGAGGCTGCTGCAGGTATACTTGAGGTTGCCAAGGGGAAATTCCTAAAGATCTGATTAAGGTGACTGGGGGAGACAGCATCTGGGTAGGCGAGGAAGCTCAGAAGGGATGTACTGCCATAGATTTCACCCTCCAAAGCTGCCATTTTCTCCAGGGGAACAGATCCCTGATTCTAGGAGAACTCCAGGCCTCACCTGGAGGTTAACAAAAAACAGAGAGCTGCAGTAGCAGACGGAAATTATACAGGGAAACCCCTACTGCAAGCCGGCTTACTATCTAAAATTAACAATTCTTCAAAAAGAAATTTTAAGAAGCATTATTATAATTAGCAATTCCAATTACAACCTCAATAAACTGAATAAGTGTAAACAAGTATAAAGTGCAAATTGGCAAGTCAATATACAGACAAGAGGTTAGTATAAACCACAAAGAGTCCCAAAGTTATATTCTTTAGACCATCCAGAAGTTGCTGCAATGCCTTAAATGTATTCATCAATGTCCAAAATTGATCATTTCCTTGTATATTCCTTCCAGACAAAAGAAGGTAAAAGGATGTTAAATGGCTCCATTCAATGAGAGGCCTGGCGTTTCCACTCATTTCTGTTGTTCTTTCTCTGGAACATGCCAAACAACAGAGAAACATATTCCCAATGTTTTTTTTTTATTTGGATGACTCATGCAGATTTTTTTTAGAGGACCATCAAACATTGGGACTCTGTGGTTTATACTAACCTCCATCTGTATATTGACTTGTTAATTTGCACTTTATATTTGTTTACACTTATTCACTTTATTGGCATTGCTAATTATAATACTGCTTTAGAAAATTTCTTTTTGAAGAATTGTTAAGTTTGGATAGTAAGTTGGCTTGTGGTGGGGGTTTTCCTGTATAATTCCCTCCGGGAGGTTGGCAACCCTAGTTATATCTCCTATTCTATATAGTGTTGAAGTTTTGAAAGGTGCTTCAAGTCCTGTACACGATGAAACTAGGTCTCTTAAAGAAGCCACACTCTGCTCTGGTCTAGAACACTTTCACGCTGTGTTGTACTTGTAGGTCTCACTAGCATTGTAGGTGAGAGGAAATAGGATAGCTTATGATTTTGATTGGCAGATTGCTGCCTAAGAGAACTTGGGCGGTCTGTTTGGGTGTTTTAGATTGCTGAGACCTAGTTACTGGACTGACAGAAGCCTAGTTCTATACTAGAGGCCCTCAGCAGCTATTCCTAGGTTGGCCCTTGGTTCCTAAATTTCACAAAGCTCTCTGACCCCATGTATTCAAGGTCTGTGCAAGGACCACTCTTAAAGAGTGATGCTGTTACAGCACTCTTCTCTGAGTTACTGTTTCAGATTAGCTGAAGTCATGGAGGCTAGGTCCATCAATGGCTATTAGCCATTAATGCAAAGCTTCCATGCTTGGTGGTTGAGACAGTACCTCTGAATAGCTGATGCCAGAAGGCAGCAGGAGTGGAAAACTTTGGTCTTGCCTGTGTCTTGCCTGTAAGCTTTTACAATATATCTGGATGACCCTTGTGAGAAACAGGACTGTGGAGTACATGGACTTTGTCCTGATTGCACAGAGCTCTTCCTATGAGCATCTCTATACAAGACACCTTACATGGGTCAAGTGACTTACTTTCTGTGTGATCTTATATTCAAGTGTACTCTGTCACCCTAGCAGTGCATGTGTATCCACAATGGGAGAAGGAGTGTAAGATCTTTCACTTGAGCGTCCCCATGTAAGAGTCTCTCTACACAAGATATGTTAGAATCTCTATACACAAGACATCTTACATGAGGACGCTCAAGTGTAGGGAGAGGCAATGCTAGCTGGGAAGTGTAGTTTTAAAAGACAGAGTAAAAGACTCTGTCAACTTCACCTCTCTGCAGAGCTGGAGACGATCACTCCTCAGAGAGTTTGTTAATTTCATCTTCGCCTCCCGGCTAACATTTTGTGTCCCTACACTTGAGCATCCCCATGTAAGATGTCTTTTGTAGAGAGAAGGGATTATCTGCTAAGGATAGTTTTCAAGGACTGGATGAAGACATTAACAATTGATCCATATTATCTATATAGGGACTGTGGTGTTCCCTTTTCTTTGCCGATCAGGAACATGGTACTTGCTCAGGGTTTTCCTCTTAAATTTACTCAGCAGAGACTAGTGTGTTCAAAATAACATGCATTTACGATCAAGATGATAAAAGCAACTGATTTCAGGGAAAGGGAGCTCCTATTCAGTCCACAATTCTAACTAACAAACAGGACCCAGCACAAATTCCATCCCATGAGACTAAACCAACTCACGCAAATCTCAGAAGGGAAAGCAGACTGTTCCATTATAACACATAGAGTAAATGTAATAAATAAATAAATACACCACAGGGACAACTATGGTTGAATAAGATAGAACGCTAACTTCTTTGCCTCAGCTTTGTATAATTAATTGTTTAAGGTAACTGGGATGAACATACCATGGAGTTAGAGTGAACTGTGGAAGACTAGAGCTTTTACAGATGTAGGTGAAAAAATGTATTTGAACTCAATTTATTACTTAGGTAGCATTGCAAGCGCTTGTGATGGATTAACAAATATTGGTGAGGGCTTTATTCACTTATTTCATCAAATTATTTTCCATTGAAATTTGCAGTTTCTTTTCCTGCTTACTAGCCTCCTGTTCATTCATCAGAGCTGTAATAACAGCATCTTTAGCCAAAATGCAATTTTTAGGAGCCCAATGAGGCATTTGACAAGTTCTCCTGTTAAGTGTGAAGATTCTACTATGTCACATGCTGACGGTATAAATATCTCTTCCTATAAATGTAACTGGTGACTGCAGCACAATAACTTCTGGTTCTCGGCACACTCTTCCTTGCTAGGTTGGCCCCGGGGGGTGGGGTGGGGACAGGGTTCTGTTAATCAAGTTACATTAAAAACTTTATCAAATAGACAGTAATATGGAAATGTGTGACCTCCCAGATGCAGTACCTGTACTTACTTCCCCCAAACAAACTGTAAGTTCGGGGCTATTTTATGTTAAGGAAATGGCACTTATATGATCTTTATAGCAGCTAATCAGGTTGCTAATTAGTGTTATTTAAATGTAAGATCTGAATGACGCCCATGTCATGTCAGGCTTGGCCTTATGCGAGCTGAAACCAACTGATTTCCGTGGGCATAAACATACCTAATTCTGTTGGATAGTGGCCCATATCTATAGGCAATTCAGTCATTGTCTATAACATTATCAAGCAGGTCTGAGCAAAAACCTTGAGTGTGAGCCAGCCAAATGTGAGCACATTTAAACCCCATTTATTTAAATGGGAGAGCTAAATGCCTCATGTTTATACTTGGTAAATAGATGGCATTGTTTCTAAAAGTGCTAACAATGATAGTGGTATTAGTCATGACTTCCTGTTTGGGATCCATGGAGGTCTAACGCAGCTCCACTTGCGGAGCTGACCGGACTGCCGTTTTAACCGGCCGGCGGGGTGAAAATAGCCCGCGGCCGACTGCTCTCAGGCGGGGAGCAGGCAAAGAACGCTCAAGACCCTAGGGTGAGCTAGATCTCGGACGAGGGGGGGCTTTACACAACGAGTCTCCCCCCGATCCTTGAGGTCCCACCTTGCGACGGGTCAGCTATAATCTCTGCGGCAGTTTTGGGGCCAATTCGGCTGGCATAAGACCTACATACCCAAGCATCGATTGGGGGAAGAAGCTGAGAGGAGAACTTAAAATCGAAACAGCGATTACAACCCGAGAAAAGTGAAGAGAAGGTAAAGATCATTATCTTCTGAGACGGGACAGATTGATAAAAACAGAGAGGAAAAAAAGTAGATTTTTAAACTGCAACAGACTAGTGAAAAGGAGGGGAAGACTCGGCAGGAATCGAATTTAAAAAGAGACTAAGTTTAAAGAAGTTATTAAAGAAATGGGACTATTGTTTTGAATACCTGTGGCTTTGGAGCTGTGAGAAAAAGACACCATCGCGAGATCTGCTGTGGGAAGACGGGAGACAGGAAGTGCGTAATAACAATAGAGTGGCTGGAGAGAAGCGGCCCTTGCTGGAGGGCAGGAAGTAGGGAATCGCCATTTTTGAAAGGGGAAGGGTCGCGGCTTCAGCGGAAGAGGAAGTAGGCCATCTTGGATTACAAAATCATAGAGAAACCATAGAGAAAAGACGCCCGACATTTTGGACTCTTTAAAACTTAATTTCTATAAGAAGACCGGGACATTTAAAATAGAAAAACGTTAAATTTTACGCCACGGAGTTAAGGAAGAGAGCGGATTCGTGGGAGCGAGCTAAAGCAAGCCCCACGATGTCAAAAAAAGAGTGGCAATCGGCAATAGAAAACCTGGATAAAAACCTGGACAAAAAACTTTTAGATATGATTAAAGAACTTAAGGACACGAAATTGGAGCTGATAAAAGAGGTTAAAGAGGTTACACAGACAGTAAAATCGGAGCTGTCAGAAGTGAAAAAAGGTATGGAAACAATACGAAGTGAATTACAAGGAACGCAGCAGAGAGTTAAAACAGTAGAAGACGCGATGGAGAATTTAGCAGACACGCAACAAACAGAGATGAGATTGGTGAAGGGGAGAATGTCAGTTGCAGAAACTAAACATATGGAGAAGCAGCTACGTTTTCGTGGTTTGCCAGAAGTGGAAGGAAAGTCAGCGCAAGAACAGATGACTGAGGTGTTGGCTGAGTACCTGGGGAAGGAGGAGGAGGAAGTTGTGGCTATCCTAGATGTGGCATACCGTGTGAATTCGAGAATAGCAACCCAGAGGAAACTACCAAGAGATGTGATTGTGCAGTTTACAACACGAAATATGAAAGAGAGGATTGTGACAAAACAGTTTCAAGATCCATTGGAGATTGATGGCAAGACGATTATTATAATGAAGGAACTGCCCAGATCAGTGTTACTGGACCGGAAAAAATATAAAGTGCTAATTCAGATTTTGAAGGACATGAAAATCAGGTACAGATGGGAGTTACCGGAAGGAGTGTCCTTTGAGTTTGGAGGGGCCAAAAAACGCATCAGATCTGAGCGAGAGATGGAGCGATTTATTAAGGACAATGAAAAAGACTTACCAACAAGATCATGAGTATGGAGTGTAAAGTATTATCTTGGAATGTAAATGGACTAAACTCACCGAATAAGAGGAAAAATACTTTTCACTGGCTACTAAAACAAAAATGTGACATTGTTTGTTTGCAAGAGACCCATATCAGAAAGCAGGATGTAAAATATTTAAAATCTGGAAAATTGGGCAAAGAATATGTAGCGGCCTCCAACAAGAAAAAAAGAGGAGTGGTGTTGTACATAAAAGAGGAGCTACAGCCAAAATTTGTTATGAGAGATGTGGAAGCTAGATTTGTAGCAGTGGAATGTATTTGGAATTTAAAGAGAGTGTTGGTAGTCGGACTTTATGCACCTAACGGTGCAAAAGAAAGCTTCTTTGAGGATTTAAGGAAGCATTTAGACGATCTTGCATACGACCAGATAATTCTTGCTGGAGACTTCAATGGAGTGACAGACTTGGAACTAGACAAAAAGACTACAACAGCACAAAGGAAAAGAGGACTATTGCCAAAGCTTTTTTTTGAGTTGATTCAACAAGAGACTCTTGAAGATGTATGGAGGAGAGAATATCCTAAAAGCAGACAGTTTACCTTTTATTCTGCAAGGCATTCTACATTATCAAGAATTGATATGATCTGGGCCTCAAAAGACTTAGCATTATGGACTAAGGAGGTAGAAATAATGCCTATGGTAGGCTCAGATCACAACCCAATTATGTGGAAATTTGGAAAAAAGAGAAAAAGGAAAGCATGGAGAATAAATGAGGACTTGTTACAGGAAAGAGAGAATATGGAAATACTGAGAAGAGAGACAAAGTTTTTTATACAATACAACGTGAATAAAGAAGTACCAACCAATAAAGTTTGGGATGCTTACAAGGCGGTTGTAAGGGGCATACTAATGGACTTAAATGGTAGAGCAAGAAAGAAGAAAGAGGAGAAAAGACAAGAGATTGAGGAGAAAATAAAAGCCAAAGAAATACAGCTAAAAAAGAGACCAGGGAAAAAGAAGGTATACCAGGAAATTAAAATACTTCAAGAACAGCTAACAGCAATGAGCAATAAAGAATTGGAGTGGAATCTCAAAAGACTGAATCAAAAAGCGTTTGAGGGTGCTAATAAACCTGGGAAGTACCTGGCATGGCAATTGAAGAAGAAAAGGGAAAAGAAGATAATAAATAAAATCTGCGAAGATAACAAAACGTATTTGGAGCAGGCTACCATTAGTAGAGCCTTTTATAAATTTTACGCTAAGCTGTATAATAAAAAAGAAGTAAACAAAGAATCAATAGCGTCATATTTGGAGAAAACCAAACTTCCAGAAATCTCGGAAGCTTGGAGAAATAAGTTGAATAGTGAAGTAACTGACGAGGAAATAAGTAAGGCAATACAATCTGCAAATCTAGGAAAGGCGCCAGGGCCAGATGGACTTACGGCTAAATTCTATAAGACAATGGCTAATGAACTGGCACCATTCCTAAAAGAGGTGATGAATGGGGTTTTAAGGGATCAAAGGATTCCAGAAACTTGGAGTGAAGCGAATATATCATTGATCCCAAAAGAGGGCCAAGACCTGACTAATGTGAAAAATTATAGACCTATATCGCTACTCAACAATGACTACAAAATTTTTGCGAAGATATTGGCGGAGAGATTGAAGGGGTGGCTCTCGGAAGTCATAGAGGAGGAACAAGCAGGCTTTTTGCCAGACAGACAAATAAGAGACAACTTAAGGACAGTGATCAATGCTATTGAATATTATGACAAGCGTTGTGACAAAGAGGTTGGTTTCTTCTTTGTTGACGCTGAAAAAGCGTTTGACAATTTAAACTGGGACTTTATGTTTGCCACTATGGAAAAGCTACAATTGGGAGAAAGATTCATCAGAGCAATTAAGGAAATTTATAGAGACCAGACTGCAGCAATTGTGGTGAATGATGAATTGACCAAGAAATTGACGATAAGTAAAGGAACAAGACAAGGTTGCCCGTTATCTCCATTGTTGTTCATTTTAGTATTGGAGATTCTGATGATACAAATACGTCAAGATGATGAAATTCGTGGAATAAAAATAAAGGACTATTCATACAAGGTCAGAGCATTTGCGGATGACATAATGTTAATTGTAGAGGACCCATTGGAGAACATGCCAAGAGTGATAGATAAGATCAAGGAGTTTGGAGACTTGGCAGGTTTCTTCATTAACAAAAAGAAGTCAAAGATATTATGCAAAAATATGACTAAGCAGAAACAACAATTGTTAATGGAAACAACGGATTGTGAAGTAACAAGTAAAGTGAAATATTTGGGAGTCGAATTAACTGCAAAGAACATAGATCTATTCAAAAACAATTATGAAAAACTATGGACTCAGATAGAGAGAGACTTGATTAAATGGAATAGATTGAATTTGTCATGGTTGGGCAGGATTGCAGCAGTTAAGATGAATGTGTTACCAAGAGTAATGTTTTTGCTACAGACAATACCAATCATCAGAGACTCCAAACAATTTGAAAAATGGCAGAGGAAAATATCAGATTTTGTTTGGGCAGGCAAGAAGCCTCGAGTGAAAGTGAAAGTTTTACAAGATGCAAAGGAAAGAGGCGGAATGCAACTGCCCAATCTGAGACTTTATCATGATGCAATCTGCCTAGTTTGGTTGAAAGAATGGATGACATTAAAGAACAAGAAACTATTAGCCCTAGAGGGATATAAAAAAATATTTGGATGGCACGCATATTTATGGCATGACAAAGTAAAGGTCAACTCGATGTTCCTGCATCACTTTGTTCGGAGAAGTCTATACATAATCTGGAAGAAGTACAGAATTTATCTACAAGAAGGAACCCCTTTGTGGGTGGTTCCATATGAGGTGATAGACCCGAGAGCTGTTGATAATGAACAACAATGTTTAACGTATAAAGAAATAACTAAAACTGAAGCATCCAAACTTAGAATAAAGACACAAGAGGAACTATCACCTAACTACGATTGGTTCCAGTATAGACAGATCAGAGACTTATATAATTCGGACTCTGTAAAGGGAGGTATACGAATAGAGAATTCGGAACTAGAGCAGACCCTTCTTAAAGAAGATAAGAAAAGAATATCCAAGGTATACCAAGTACTGTTGAAGTGGTATACCGAGGATGAGATAGTTAAAACACAAATGGTGAAATGGGCTATAAACTTTAATAAAGAAATAACAATGGAGGCATGGGAATACTTGTGGAAAACTACAATGAAGACAACGACATGTATTAATATCAAAGAGAACATTTATAAAATGATCTATCGTTGGTACATGACACCAAAGAAGATTGCGCTAGGGAATTTGAATACTTCTAATAAATGCTGGAAATGTAAGAAGCATGAGGGCTCCCTCTATCATATGTGGTGGTCGTGTGAGGTAGCCAGGCAGTACTGGGGGGAAATAATAAGAGAAATGAGTGAAATTTTACAATTTCAAATTAATAAGAACCCAGAACTCCTGCTACTGAACTTGGGAATGGAGGGAATTCCAGCCCAACACAGGACGTTGATATTTTATATGACAGCAGCAGCTAGACTTTTGTATGCGCAAAAATGGAAAGTACAAGAAGTGCCAACTATTGAAGATTGGACTTACAAATTGCTGTATATGGCTGAAATGGACAAGATGACAAGAAAATTGAGAGATCTGGACTCAGGGCAGTTCAACACAGACTGGGAGAAGCTGAAACAATACCTGGAGAAGAAATGGGAGGTGGGAGGAAAACTGTGGCAGTTTGAGAACTACTGAAGTATTGAAGTAGAGGGGGGAGACTTTACCGGGGGGGGAAGAGATAAATGTGAATTAATAAGCAGTCAGATTAATAGATTGACATATATATAGATATATATAGGTTAACAAACAGAACATAGAGAAAATAATTAATTATAAGGACTAAATATAAGGAGCGATTAACTAACAATATTTTCTTTTTTTTCTGACAAGTTTTGTACCAAACTGAATGTCTGAAGATATAGATGGGTCAAATTGATTGACTACGTGAGGAGAGATATATAGAACTATTATAAAAAGATAGAATGGGTAATATATATAGAGAATAAGTCAAATTGTTTGATATAAACGAATGTATGATCTATATGGTTTATGATATATAGAAATACCTGAAATTGAAAAATTGGGATAAATTGTTTATCTAAGATGGAAACAAAGGCTTACAGTTTGGGCATATAATGTTAAAAATAGTTAAGGATGTACTGCTTAGAATAATGGAGAATATATATTTGTTTTAGATAGAGGAAGTTAATAAAAGTAAGGGAAAGGGGACAAAGGGTTGGAAAGCTGTTGGAAGTCAACAAAAAGGGGGGGGAAAGGGAGGGGGTTAGAGATGAAAAAATTGGGGAAAATTGAATGTAAATGTGGAAATAATGGATTCTAACCCAATAAAAATTTTTCAAAAAAAAAAAAGATAGTGGTATTAGTCATGTTACATGAAAAAAAGGAATTTCTAAAGAATACATGAGTGAGGAGGTGGGGAAATATGATTAAAACCTGAACTATTAAAACAAAAAGATGCACATTGCAAACTTTTTATTTAGGAAAATCTCACCTGATACTCATTCCCTACTATTTATTCAGGCCATTCATTTTATGGTGATCTCTTACAGTAGTGTATCGTATAAGCTTAATCAGCAAAATATGTCACTGGAGTTCACACTTGTAGAGAAATATTATTCTTATCCCTTTGGTAAAGGGATAGGGACTGTTATCCCAATCTTTAAGAAAGGGAAGAAGGATGACCCGGGAGACTACAGGCTGGTCAGTCTGACTTCTGATGCTGGAAAGACATTAGAGCAGATTTTAAAGGGATTGATTTGTAAGCATCTGAAGGACCACTTAGTAATCTGGGGAAGTTAACATGGTTTTGTCTCCAACAGATCTTGTCAGACCAATCTGGTTTCCTTCTTTGAGTGACAAGCTTACTGGATTGTGGGAACTCTGTCGATGTGATTTACTTGGATTTCAGCAAAGCTTTTGATAAGGTTCCCCATGACATTCTAATGGGTAAACTGGAAGGCTGTGGACTGGACTATAGGACAGTTCGGTGGATAGGGAATTGGTTAGAGGACCGCACTCAAAGAGTGGTGGTCAATGGCGTTTCATCAGATTGGAGGGAGGTGTCCAGTGGGGTGCCACAGGGCTCAGTTTTGGGCCCGGTAGTTTTCAATATTTTTATCAATGATCTGAAGAGGTAAATGGGCTACTCATTAAATTTGCTGATGATACCAAATTGGGAGGCGTGGCAAACACCCAACAAGATAGAGTTAAAATTCAACAAGACCTGAATACTCTGGAGAAGTGAGCGGTTGTGAACAGGATGCAATTCAACATAGATAAGTGCACAGTATTACATCTGGGCCACAAAAATGAGAAGCACAAATACTGGATGGGGGATACACTTCTGAGCAGTAGTGTATGCAAAAGAGATCTTGGGGTAAGAGTGGACTATAAACTAAATTTGAGCAGTCAGTGTGATGTGGTGGCAAAAAAGGCCAATTCAATCCTGGGTTGTATCAAAGGGGCCATAGCATCAAAATCGCAGGAGGTCATAGCCCCTCTCTATACTGCCTTGGTCAGGCTGCACCCGGAGTATTGTGTGCAGTTCTGGAGGCCTCACTTCAAAAAGGATGTGGACAAAATCGAGAGGGTGCAGAGGAGAGCGACGAGGATGATCAGGGGTCTGGAGACTGAGCCCTACGAGGAAAGGCTGAGGGCCTTGGGAATGTTTAGTTTGGAGAAGAGGAGATTGAGGGGCGACATGATTGCTCTCTTTAAGTATTTGAAAGGCTGTCACTTGGAGGAGGGCAGGGAGCTGTTCCAGTTGGCAGCAGAGGGTAGGACCCGAAACAATGGGCTTAAATTACATGCACAAAGGTAACGGCTGGATATTAGAAAGAACTTTTTCACGGTCAGAGTAGTTCAAAGGTGGAATCAGCTGCCTAGGGAGGTGGTGAGCTTCCCTTCACTGGCAGTTTTCAAGAAGAGGCTGGATGAATATTTGTCAGGGATGCTTTAGGCTCATCCTGCATTGGGCAGAGAGTTGGATTAGAAGGTCTGTAGGGCCCCTTCCAACTCTGATTCTGTGATTCTGTGACTATTCTACTGTGTATTGTCTGTTGCTGTAAGTATTCCCTGACTAAGTAATTTCTTCATTGTTTAATGAGTCATGTTTAATTGTGTACACTTTGTTTCAGCATCGTTTTGGCTCTCTATCAGATCTCTGCTTGTTTTCAAATTTTCTGCTATCCAAGCCCATTGCGTTGCTTACTGGATTTCTAAGCCATAAATCATTTTATTTTTATTTATTTTACTTCAATTATATCCCACCTTTCTCCTCAATGCGGACAAAAGTATCTTATAACATTCGCTTCTTCTTGATTTTTCCCTCACAACAACCCTGTGAGGTAGGTTAGACAGAGAGGGTGGGACAAGCACAAAGTCACCCAGTGAGCTTCCATGAGAGAGTAGGGAATTGAACCTGGGTCTCTCAGATCCTAGCCTGCCACTCTAACCACGACACCAAGTCATTCAAATATTGACTTACACTGTGTAATCCATCTTGAGTTTCAGTAATAAAGGTGAACTATAACTAGTGTAAATTAAACAATAAAATTATTGTTATTGTTATCATCATCATTAAAACTCATTATTGTTATTTAACCCAGTTTACATTTACACTAATTTTTTTAGTTTAACTTGAAAATGGCTGGCAAGATGAAGAATAAAGCAGAATCAGATTCTAAGGGGATCCAAGGTGAGGAATTCAGTGATTCAGCAAAAAGGCAAAGGTTCGGTACGTGAGCGAATTGCAAAGTGGAGAAGGAGATTCAGTTGCAGAAGCAGCTACAAAATGCAGGGCTTGAGATGCTTCCTCTGTAGTATTTGGAGCACCAGAGTTTAGATGTGGGATTCAAGCAAGAATGTGGGTTAGTGAATTTGGGAGGAGGCGTTGGAGGCGGCCGATGATCACCGTGGAGGATGATTATTTATAGAGGAGAATAGAAAAACAGGTGCATCCAGTGTTTTATATTGTGCTCAGTGGCTAGGATGGCATTCCATTGTTAAGATTCTAGAATCTAGCAACTTTGATGAAAAAATATGAAATGCAACAATTTGAGGATTTTAAGAAAGTGCATTGTTGTTTCAGAGTGTTATTTCATCCTGTCGTGGTATTTTCTCAGTTTTGTTCCCTATCAAGGAGGAAACTAACTCATTTTCTAAATGGAAGATGAAATGTTTGGGATGATAAGAGCCCGCAGGCTGCACAGAAAAGCTGCTGTGGTGAATTCTAGTTGGCCTGTTCTGTTCAAAGGGCAACTTTTTGTCTGCATAGATCAGATTCATTATGTTTCTGCTGTTTCTGCTCTGCGGGCAGGAGGTGTCAGCCTGCAGAGAGCTCACTTCTCAGTAAAAGGGCTGCAAGTCCTTTGGAATAAAAAACAGGGAGTCACTTATTTCTTAGCAAGTCATTTATCTTGTGATAGCAGGGCGATAACTAGGATGAAAGATAAAGTAGTCAAGATAAAGCAAAGGTAAATCAATCACTACATTAACGGTATTTGAAAAAATAATTTGCATGCACTTAAAAATGACCATATTTGCAATCAGACACAGCTTTGGCCATGAGCTTCAACAATCATAAATATTCATTGCCTAACCTTTTAGTAAAATTCAGCAGCTGATAGGGGAGCCAGCACCTGATTTCAATCCAATTGAAATAATGAAACCATTGTGTGTCTAGGTCTTGATTAAATCAGTGTACAAACTTGCATAGTTTAATGGGCAGCCAAAGAATATTTTGATTCTTGACTTCTAGGCAAAACAACAAATGATCAATATTTATTCTTAATTCAGGGACATAGTTCATATTTTCAGAATCTCATAACAGTTTTGGCATAAAAATGCAGAGCTCATTAAAGCATGAACTTTCAAACTCTGTTAATTAGGTGCAGAGCTAATTAAGGGTGTAACACTTCAAAAAGGCACACTGTGTTGTGCTACTTCAGGATCCAGCCCTATTCTCATTCCAGATTGTCACTTCCAAGTAAGGGGGGGGGCTTACTTTAAGTGGAATCTATGTAACTCTGAGCCACCAAACTGAATATAGCCTACAGACCATGTAGGCAATCCCTAGTGAGCCTTGAGAAAACTCCTGCTTTAGGTACTTTGTTGGAACAAGAAGAACAGGGGGTTGGGATGGGAAACACCCAGCAGGGCACAATTCATGGTTGCAGAGGGGTGTCTGAGATGGTGGGTCACAAGTTGTAGTTGCTTGCCTATGTTTGACAAGAAGCTCCAAGGGCAAAATTCACCAGGAGGCTATTTTCTACAAGCTCTGTTGGAATAAATAGATACTGTACAAGAGCATTATACCTTCCCGACCTTATCACTGCTTTCATTCATTTCAAGTGGGCTTGAGTAGTAGACCTTCTTGGTGGATTGTAGTCAATGAGTGTGTATGTGATTTGGGTATTGCTCTTATCTTGAGAATCTGAGCATGTGGTAGCAGAACAACTTTGGACATATCTAGATCAAACTTCCTTCCCTGATCCATTTAAAAATAGGCTCTGACCTGCTTGCAGAATTGGGATCAATTTAAACTGGTTCATGTTTGTTCAAAGCAATTTTAAAGAGGTTTTAGATGGTTTAAAATTGTTGAAAGCACTTTTAAACTCATTTAAAGCACTTTTACACTTGTTTAAATTAGTTTAGACCATTTGTAACCAGTTCAGATAACTTTTAAACCTGTTGAAACTTATTTCCTTTTTAAAAAAAAAAAAATTATTGGTGGGTATAAATTCCAAATTTAATACATACATTCCCTTAATATCTAATTAACCCTCTCCCCCGCCCTTTTCCTCCCCCCTCCCTATCGACTTCCAACAGCTTTCCAACCCATACCCCTTCTTATTACTTAAATCTATTCATTTATACTTTCCTACCACATATAATCCTAATATCCCTTACTCTAAGCACATTCTAATTTTACAGATGTTCTATCAAATATATCAAATATACTATCAATATAATATTCGTCTATCAAATATACTATCAATATAGTATAATATACATCTTATACCCCTCAATGTAGTAGACCAGTAAAATATGGTATAAAATATAACAAGAATCTTAGTTTAAACATATTCTATTTCTTTTAAGCATATAGTCTATCAAATATACTACTATCAATATAACATGTATTATAAAACCCCTATTGTGTGCCACGCCACCAATGTAGCACAGCACACAACACAGTATAACACAACCACATTATATAATATACAATCTGATCCACTAACATAGTATATTGTATATAATATACCCCCTTAGTATATTTATTTAACTACACTCATATTCATATAATCTGAATAAAATTCCCCTAACCCTTATACTAGCTTAGATTATAGTTACAATTCCCCTATATGGTAAGATCCCTTCTCTCTTCTCTTATCCTTATTTTTCTTTAAAAAGTCTCAAACTGCCACAATTCTCCTTTTACATCCCATTTTTTCCCCAAGAATTGTTTCAATTTCCCCCAATCAATAATATATTGCCCTAGGTTAAGATCTTTAAGTTTCCTTGTCATTTTGTCCATTTCTGCCATGTACAGCAATTTATAAATCCAATCTTCTACAGTTGGTATTTCTTGTATCTTCCATTTCTGCGCATACAAAAGTCTTGCCGCTGCAGTCATATAAAATAACAATGTTCTATACTGCACTGGAACAGTCTCCATTCCAAGGTTCAGTAGCAACAGTTCTGGGTTCTTATTAATTTGAATTTGCAAAATCTCATTTATTGCTTCAATTATTTCTCCCCAGTACTGCTTAGCTACTTCACAAGTCCACCACATATGATATAGTGATCCTTCATGCTTTCTACATTTCCAGCATTTGTCTGACATATTAGTATTTCCTAGCGCAATTTTCTTTGGTGTTAAATACCATCTGTAAATCATTTTGTACACATTCTCTTTAATGTTCGTACAAGTTGAAATCTTCAATGTATTTTTCCATAGATGCTCCCACGCCTCCATCGTTATCTCTTTATGAAAGTTTATTGCCCGCTTCACCATCTGGACTTTTACTGTTTCATCCTCTGTATGCCATTTCAGAAGTAATTTATAGATTTTAGATATTTCTTTCTTGCCTTCTTGTAATAACATTTCCTCCAACTCCGATTTTTCCAATCTTATACCTCCTCTCAGGCAGTCCGCATTATAAAGATCTCTGATCTGTCTGTACTGAAACCATCCATAACAAGGAGACAATTCTTCTTCTGTCTTTATTCTCAGCTTTGAATGTTGTATTTGTGTAATCTCCTTGTAAGTTAGACGTTGTTGCTCATTATCCACAGTTCTCGGATCTATTACTTCATACAGAACCACCCATGAAGGAATTCCATCTTCCATATACACCTTGTATTTCTTCCAAACCGTGAAGAGGCTTCTCCGAATATAATGATGCAAAAACAAAGAGTCCGCTTTTACTTTATCATACCACATGTATGCATGCCATCCAAATATTTTTTGTGTCCCTCCAGGGCCAGTAACTTACGGTTTTTTAAAGTTATCCAGTCTTTCAACCATACAAGACATATTGCCTCATAATACAGTCTTATGTTGGGCAGTTGCAAGCCACCTCTTTCCTTCGCATCTTGTAAAACCTTCATTTTCACTCGTGGTTTCTTGCCTGCCCACACAAAGTCTGAAATTTTCCTTTGCCATTTATCAAATTGTTTGGAGTCTCGGATAATTGGAATGGTTTGCAACAAGAACATTACTCGTGGTAAAACATTCATTTTTACTGCTGCTATTCTTCCCAACCAGGATAGATTCAATTTGTTCCATTTTATTAAGTCTCTCTATTTGTATCCACAGTTTCTCATAATTATTTTTAAACAGATCTATATTTTTCGCAGTCAGTTCAATGCCCAAATATTTTACTTTATTAGTTACCTCACAGTCTGTTATCTCCATTAGCTCTTGCTGCTTCTGCTTTGCCATATTTTTACATAAAATCTTTGACTTCTTTTTATTCACATAAAATCCAGCCAGGTCTCCAAACTGTTTTATTTTCTCTATTACCTTTGGCATATTTTCAATTGGGTCTTCTACTATTAACATTATATCATCCGCAAAAGCCCTGACCTTGTAGGAAAAATCTTTTATTTTCATACCTCGAATTGTATCATCCTCTCATATTTGAATCATCAACATTTCCAAAATCAAGATAAAAAACAATGGTGACAAAGGGCAACCCTGCCTTGTTCCTTTACTTATTTTCAATTTTTTAGTCAAGTCCTCATTCACTATGATTGCTGCACTTTGGTCTCTATAAATTTCCTTAACCGCTTGTATGAACTTTTCTCCCATTTGCAGCTTTTCCATAGTGGCAAACATAAAGTCCCAGTTCAGATTGTCAAATGCTTTTTCCGCGTCTACGAAGAAAAAACCAAGCTCTCTGTCGCAGTGCTTATCATAATATTCAATAGCGTTTATCACTGTCCTCAAATTATCTTTAATTTGTCTGTTGGGTAAAAATCCTGCCTGTTCTTCTGCAATGAAATCCGACATCCATCCTTTCAAACTCTCTGCCAACACCTTTGCAAATATTTTATAGTCATTATTCAACAAGGAGATTGGTCTATAATTTTTAACATTAGTCAAATCTTGACCCTCCTTCGGGATCAGTGATATGTTGGCTTCATTCCATGAATCAGGAACTCTTTGGTCTTGCATTGCTCCATTCATTGCCTCTTTCAGGAAGGGTGCCAGTTCATCAACCATCACCATGTAAAACTTTGCCGTTAGGCCATCTGGTCCTGGCGCCTTTCCCAATTTGGTTGATTGTATAGCTTCCCTTATTTCTTCTTCTGTCACTTCCTTATTTAGTTTTTCTTTCCATTTCTCAGAAATTGTCAGAATTTTCATTTTCTCCAAATGCTCCGCTATTGCACTCTTACTCACTTCTTTTTTTTGGCATAGTTTTGCATAAAATTTAAAAAAGGCTCTACTAATGGCAGCTTGATCCATCAACACCTTATCGTCTTCCAGAATTTTACTTATAATTTTCTTCTCCTTCCTTTTTTTTAATTGCCACGCCAAATACTTCCCAGGCTTGTTAGCACCCTCAAACGACCTCTGGTTCATCCTCTTAAGATTCCACTCTAGTTCTTTGTTATTCATTGCCGTCAATTGCTCCTGCAAAATTTTAATGTCCTGATATATTTTCTTTTTCCCCGGTCTTTTCTTAAGCTGTGTCTCTTTGGCTTTTATTTTATCCAAAATTTCAGATCTCTTTTCCTCCTTTTTCCTCCTGCTCCTTGCATTCAAGTCCATTAGTACGCCTCTTATCACTGCTTTATAGGTGTCCCATACCTTATTAGTCGGCACTTCTTTGTTCAAGTTGTATTGTATAAAAAATTTTGTCTCCCTTCGCAGCAACGCAATATTTTCTTCTATTTGTAACAAATCTTCATTTATTCTCCATCCTTTTCTTTTGAATTTTTTCCCAAATCTCCACATAATTGGATTATGATCTGAGCCTACCTTAGGCATTATCTCCACGTCTCTAGTCCATAATACCAAATCATTGGAGGCCCAGATCATGTCAATTCTTGATAGTGTAAAATGTCTTGCAGAGTAAAATGTATATTGTCTATTTTTCGGGTATTGTCTCCTCCATACATCCTCTAGGTTTTCTTGTTCCTTAAGCGCAAAGAAAGTCTTTGGCAATAGTCCTCTTTTTTTGTGAGCTGCTTTAGACTGCTTGTCCTCTTCCAAGTTTGTAACTCCATTGAAGTCGCCCGCCAAAAATTTTGGGATCATAGGACAGGTCATCTAATTGTTTCTCTAAGTCCTTGAAAAAGTTCTCTTTTGCACCGTTAGGGCCATAAATCCCAATCATCAATGTCTTCTTAGAATTCCATATGATTTCCACTGCTACATATCTGGCTTCTGCATCATTTAACACTAGTCTGGGCTGCAACTCATCTTTTATATATAATACAACACCTCTCTTTTTCTTTTTAGAAGCGGCAACAAATTCTTTTCCCAGTTTAGCAAGTTTCAAATATTTTACATCTTGCTTTCTAATATGTGTCTCCTGCAGACAGACTATGTTACATTTTTGTTTTAATAGCCAGTGGAAAGTAGCCTTACGTTTACAAGGTGAATTTAGTCCATTAACATTCCAAGATATGATTTTACACTCCTCAATCACTTTCTTGTGCTTTTTGGTAAGTCCTTTTCATTTTCCCTAATAAAAGTCTCCATCTCCTGACCAGATCTGATGCTCTTTCTTGGTCCACCAAACTCAAATGTCAATCCTTCTGGTATTTCCCATCTGTATCTGATTTTCAGCTCTTTTAACATCTGAACCAGTTCTCTGTATTTTTTCCGCTTCAACAGCACCGATCTGGGCAACTCTTTCATGATTCTCACCTCTTTTCCATCGACTTCTAATGGATCCTGAAATTGTTTGCTCACAATTAATTCTCTTGTATTTCTGGTCATAAATTGCACAAGCAAGTCCCTTGGTAGTTTCCTCTGGGCTGCAAATCTGGAATTAATTCTGTACACCACGTCCAGAAGAGCTGCAATCTCTTCCTCCTCCTTCCCCAGGTAATCTGCCAAAATCTCTGTAATCTGATCTTTGGGTGTTTTTCCCTCAACTTCTGGGATCGCACGAAATCTTAATTGCTTTTCCATCTGTTTACATTCCGCAACGGCCATTCTCCCTCTCATTCCCCTCATCTCAGTCTTTTGCACTTCTGCCAGCGTTTCCACCATTTCCTCAACTACGTTTACTCTTTGCTGTGTAACTTTTAGGTTATTCTGTATTTTATCCATACCTTTCGTCAGTTCTGCCATTTCCGATTTAAGTGTCTCTTTAAAGTCTTTTAATTCTTTCACCATTTCTAACATCATATCTTTAAGCTCTTTATTCCCCTCTGAAACTTTTTTGTCCAAATTCTCCATCATAGTTTGCCACTCTTTCTTCAACATCGTGGGGTTTGCTCTGCTTCGCTCCCACGAGTCTGCCCATTTCCTTAACTCCGTGGCGCTAATTTATTACTTTCTGATGCTTTTAAAAGTCCAAATCCAGTTTATTTTTGTCAAACGCTGTTTTAAAGAGTTCAAAATGTTGGGCGTTTTTTCTCTATGGTTTTATACTGAAGTATTTGCCCTTACCTTCTTCAAAGATGGCCTACTTCCGTTTTTGTTGAGGTCTTCCCTTGCCCTATTCCAAAATGGCATCGCCCTACTTCCGGCATTCAAACAAAGACCCTTCTCACTAGTCTCTTTATGGTTTTGACGTACTTCCTGTTCCCCTACGTTGCACAGCAGTTCTTGCGATTTTTAAGCTTTCTCATAGTCCATTATCTCTTCCTCGCCGCAGGTATGTAAACAATAATCCAATTCCGTGCTAACTTCTCCTTGCAAAATTACTTTTTCAAAAATTTTCTTGCCGGAATCTTCCCCCTTACCCAATCTGTAGCAGTTCTTAGGTCCGCTTTAACCACTTAATTCTTTTTAAAATCTGTCCCGTACTGAGAGATAGCGATCTTTACCTTCTTAAGCGTTTTCTTGGGTTGTAATCACTGCTTCTTTTGTTCGATTAAATCCAAAACCCTTTGCTGTTTCACTGAAGCTTGGGCATGAAGGTCTTATGCCAGAACTTTGACTCCAAAGCCACTGCAGAGATCTAGGCAACCTTTCTTCGGGTGGGACCTCAAGGGTGGGTGGGAGTTCATTGTGTGGAACCCCCCCTCACCCGAGATCAACGCGCCCTCAGGTGCACGAGCGTACTCGCCTGTTCTCCGCCTGAGAACAGGTGGCTGCGGGCTTTTTGCGCCCCTCCAGCCTTCCAAACAGCGGCACGGACAGCTCAGCTCTTAGTTTTAAACTAAATTGTTATGCTGTATTATATTTGTTGTACTCCACTCTGAGCCTGCTTGCAGGGAAAGCAGACTAGAAATAAATAAATAATAATGAAAGCAATGCTCAAAATCCACACTATAACACAGAACAACAAGACCAGTCTATAGTACAGTTTCCCATTTGCCAGCCAGCCAGACATAAATACCACTCTCAGCCTCTAAGATCTGACACATACAACATGAATGGAATGGCAAAGATATAACATGGATGGAATAGCAAAGATTAATAAGAACAGCACAATAAAAACATAAGTGAAGATAGAAGCACTGGCTGACTTGCATTCCATGAGCTAGAGTAGGTTGTTTCCACCATATATTACACAAATGAGCCTAGATTACTATTCAAGTGATGTGAGTATGCTTGTTTCTTATGTATAAATGTGAGTTCAATTCTATTATTTTATTTGGCCAATGACCAGTACAAAACAGATACAAATGTTTAAAACACACATTATAAAAAAATAGAATTTACAAAAAAATTCAACTAGCACTGCTCCCAGTACAAAAGGAAATACACAACCCCTATTTATGTCCCACCGCTGTTAAAACTATCAATTTATTCCTGCCCTTCATTGCCTGATTTTTATGTGCTCTCAAATCTATAAGATGTTTACTTGCAATTCTCTTATCCTACTATTGCTACGTTTTCTTAGTTTTTATTTTCTTCTTCTTTCCCTTACTCTTCTTTTAAAATTCTTTATATAGTCCACAAGCATGAAGATATTGATACCTGTTGTTCATGGGTTTTTCCATATTTTCCCTAAGTCTGGAAGAATAATCCTGTGATATCTTGATAGATTTACAGATGTTTTCCTAATGGTTGTAAACTGTTAAAAACAATCCTCTGGTGCAACATCCTCCATCCTACAGCTGAAGGGAGATGACAGAATTTACCTCTCAAGACAGAGAAATTACAATCAATTGTAACAGCACTAAACACTAAAATATTCTAAACATGAAATAAAAATAATCAGGACCTTCTCGCACCTTGAAGTCTAGCAAAATTTTATTCCAGCATAAGCTTTTGTAGACTAAAGGGTCCCTTCTTCAGATGCAATGAGTGAATGCTCACTATTTTATGTTGGAGAATGACCCAAAAAAAGGGGGGGAGGTCACTGGACCATGAAATGCAAGGAGGACAGGGTGAAATGTAATTATGTAAAATTCAAATCTAATCAAGAAAAGTACAGAGAACATTCACTAGATATACTAAGCTTGCTAACTCCTATAATAGGTAGTGAATTTCAGGTTTTGTTAAAGATAGTTAAAAGTTGATTAAATTTGGTGGAAGAAGTGGATATGAAGAGGAAGAACATTTAGCAAAGAACTAACTACAGAGAAGAGGAAGATTGCAAAGAATGTTGAGAAAAATAAGATTATGTTGGAGAAGTGACAGCCTGCTAAGAGTAGTTACTGTAAATACCACTGAAAAGTGGTTTAGTCCACTTGTACCCTAGGGGGAGCTGTGGAGCATTCTGTGGTGTTTAGGGTTTATTGAATGTTTACTCAACCTACCTCTAGTTCAACCTACCTATTGTTGCTTTTCTCTCTCTGTTGTGTGTTAGTATGTGTTAGTGCTTGGCCTCTGATCAGGGCTGGTGACAGAGTTTCTGGCACTGAGGCTGGGGGCAGCTTCAGGGCTGTGGCTGCCCCCGCACGTGCGCACCCGTACTGTGTGAGCCGGCCTTGGGGCCAGGCACAGCAGGTGGCCGGGGTGGCATGTGGGCGGCTTCCCAGCCCTCCTGTTCAGACGCCAGCGCTACTGCCGCCAGCTCTGTGGGATGTGCCCCTGCCCCAGCACCCCTTCCAATGCCTCAGTGCTCAAGCTGGCTGCTGGACCCGCCTCCATGGATGCGCCAGCCTTGCCTCTGAAGGCTCCTCTGTTGCATTAATGGCCTGCAGTTAGTTATTGTCCTTTGCAAAAATCCTGTTGCAGCAAATTCCTTGAAAGCAAATTCCAAAGCATGGAATGGATTATTTTCTGAACTCTGCCAACAGTGTATTCAAGGATAGATGAGGAAGCATAAACCTTAAAATGAAGCCAAACAAAAAAGCTCTTATAGATGTTGTAGTCCAAACATACTGACAGGTCAGCAATTGCACGTAGGTCCTTGTACATATGGTCACCATGTTGTCTGCAAGGAGCAACGCACAGATTTTGAGCTTTGTACACATGAACCTTGGAAAATCAGGGTTTTGTGTAGCATGTACAGAGGCAAAATCTCTACATTGGCCCTTTCAGACAACATGGTAAACATGAATATTGGGAGGATCATGGGTAGCATGCTTTCTTGACACATGTGGTTGTCTGGCTCCTGTAATGAGAAATCATCACATCTGAAAAGGGCTAAAGTAATAAGGCACAAAGATGACTCAAGTGTTCAGCAGATTTGAGGCACCACTGGAGTGAGCCAATGCTGAAGAGATGATGAATGACAAGAACAAAAAGTTACAGAAATAAAAGAATCAAAAATATACCCAAGGAGAATTAGAAGAGGAAATAGAGGATGTGTGTGATGGTTGAGTGAGTAAGTGCCAAATATAGTGTACTTGAGCAATTTGGTTAGTATTGATCTGTTTGTGTTTGTTTAACAGCTGTTTTGCTATATTTTCAACTTGCCTTACTTTGAGTAACAGAGACATCAGTTTTATGATGGAATGTTCACAGTTGTACAATTATTAAACTCCCAATTACTCCTAAGATAGCACAGTTTGTAATGAAGTTATTGATTTCTACACGGACTGGCAGGTTATTCAGCCAAATGTAATTGCAGACCAGGAAGACATATATTTAACCTTTCTTGTTGAGTTTGTCCAACACAAACCTTACAGTTTGCAAGCTAAAGCAGATGTCTAATTACTGTAAAGATACAAATATGAAAAGAAAATGAAAGCAGGGGCATTTGCATGTCAATGTGATGGTTTGTGAAGATTATTATAAAGAAAAATTGCTTGGAAGAATCAATGTGTTCTTCCCTAGAAATACATACTGTTCCTTAGAAATACATACACATTTCCCTAGAAATACATACTATTGTTACCCAGATCAGTCTTTGTGCTAGGACTGTTCTGTACATGTTTAGAACATTATACATGTTCCACAGTTATTCTGTGGAACTAGTTCAGTCTATTGTATACTCTGATACTTTTTCTCGAACAACACCCTTAAGGAGATGAGACACACATAGAGATAGAATCTCAGAAATGAAAATCTTTATTATCCTAAGAAGATACAAAGCTAGAAAATGAAATGCAAGGAAGCCGAAGCCTAAAACACTGTTGCAATATAATAACCAGGGCTTTTTTTCAGCAGGAACGCGGGGGAACAGAGTTCCGGAACCTCTTGAAAATGGTCACATGGCTGGTGGCCCTGCCCCCTGATCTCCAGACAGAGGGGAGTTTAGATTGACCTCTGCATTGCTGAGCGGCACGGAGGGCAATCTAGACTCCCCTCTGTCTGGAGATCAGGGGGCGGGGCCACCAGCCATGTGACCATTTTCTCCGAGGGCAGCCCACTGAGTGCCACCACCTCTTTTCCCAGAAAAAAAGCCCTGATAATAACACAATCCTAGCAATGCTGCTGTTCGTTGTTCTTTAATCAATGTGCAAATGGGGAGTCTAAGGCAGAAAGGAAATAAAGGAAGAAAGGAAATTCATGTGTTGCCTGGCCTGAGGAGAAAAGTCTGATGTGCTGAGGTCTGGGGCAGGAGAAGGAAAAGTTGGTCTGGGGTGGGATTTCTCAGGGCGGAAGGAAAAGTCCGTAAATGAAACCAAATACAGAGTTGGTGATTCAGGAAAGAATGAAAGTCCAGGAACAGAAAAAGGAGATTTCAGTGATTCAACAAGTATGAATGAAAGTATGGGGGCAAAACTAACTGTAGTAGGATTGGATCAGTGGTGCAGGGTCTTGTTTCCAATTTGAGAGTTTGAATTTTGGGTGTGAGCATGCAAATGAAGATTTCTGGGGTAAGTGGAGGTCCAAATATAGTTAGGCTAGGTGGGATGACAGGGGAAGTGGAATAATTTAGGTGAGATGGCTGAACTACCTGAGACAACTTGGGCTGGTTTGACAAAGCCTGAGCAGCAGCTTGATAACATTTCCGGGGTTTGGAATTGAGTTACTGGGGCAGGCTGCATTGTGAAGGGGAACCTGGCTGGGACATCAGGTTATTGTCCAGAAACTTTGAGTCAGTTACTCATCATGGCTATGAGTGTGAGGGATCTCTGGGGGCTTTAGACAAAAGGCCCTTAATAAACGTACTCTCTATTCCCATGTGCAGACCATCTAACGGAGGGCACCCAAGGAAATTCCTGCTAGTTCAGGGTCTGTTGCTTTGATATTAAACTGGATATTTTATCCAGGCCTCTGGTAGTCATATTAGATGATCCTGGGGATGGGGGATGAGTAAATGCAGGGGTCCTGGAGGCGCTTCCTATAAGCTCTAAGGCACCTTATGTAGAGATAAACAGTAACATTGGGAACACTATATTCTGAAGGTTTTCTGAACCTTGGCTCAGATAATGAAGAATAATCCCACAGCTGGTAAGATCATTACCTGCAGCCAGCAGGTAAACAGCTACCTCAGTTTCCATAGCACTTTGTAGGCTTGAGATACGCTCACCAAGCCTGGCAGTTTTCTGAACCCCTTTCTTCCCTTTTTCGGCATTTATACACATTCAGCACCTGCTCCCAGAATAATTCCTGCTCTTCCTAAGGCAATACACCTAGTGAGATTTCTTCCAGAAATTATGAGCTCATCATCTCTGTTTAGTTTACAACTGTCAAGGGTTGATGCATGTGTGCCAAACTTTCTCTCCTCCTTTGCTAGGGGTGCTTTCTGACAGAGGTTTACTTAAGCATCATGTGCATTTATTCTCTCAGTGACCCTGACATTGTGTGGCAGTCCTGGTGCTGAGTGAGTTCTGCTGTCAGCAGAACAATATACTAGATTTGACTAGCTGTCAACAGTTAGCAATAAAGCACACAGATTAAAACAACTTCAGGGAATAAAAACAGCCAAATGCCCTCAGAGTTTTTTTTTATTTCCCCAAGTTTCTGGAAGTCCATAAGGGATGGAGCATGATGGACCACCTGAATTTTGCATCAGCATGCAAAAGTTCCAAAATTTCATGGGTTGAACTGCAACATGCCTGTGAACATGTAGAGGGTAAGGTCTATGATTTCAACTTGCATTAAGCAAAGAATGTTGAATCTAGCAATATACTTCCCATCTTTTTTCCATCATGGCAGTCAAAGCAGATTACCAGGCAGTCTTACATCCTAGCACTGACCAAACTCAGACTTGCTTAGCTTGGACTAAATCAGACCATTGGTCTATGTAGGATCCCAGGTCTAGCCATCATGCACCAGGGCCCAATTTGACTGATGTGCTTTTTCTTAGCCTCAGACTGAGAGAGGAGGAGTTGAGTACCTCCCTGTTCCCTTTCTGAGCCCTATGGGGGTGTGGCCAAGCCTGTGAAAGACCTTCTGAACAATTTCTGTCTCATTAATCCCCTTCCCCATCAGAAACAAACATAAAATGACAGCAACCTGGCAGAAAACAGTTTCGATTGAACAGTTTTTCCTTCCTGAATACAGACAGGCAGGAATCATTTGGAACATCCAGAGGGACCATATTCCAGAGCATCAAAGCAATCATAGAAGCATATATTTGGAAGGGACTTTTAGACCGTCTAGTCCAACACCCTGCCCAAAGCAAGAAAAGCCTAAAGAATCCCAGACAAGTATTTGTCCAACCTTGAAAACTGACAATGAGGGGGAACCCAACACATTCCTAGGCAGCCGATTCCACTGCTGAATTACTCTCAATGTGAAGTTTTTCCTAATGTCCAGACAGTATCTTCCCTTCTGTAGTTTACCCATTATTGCAAGTCCTATCTTCCATTGCCAACAGAAATTGCTCCCTTCTCTCCTCTAAGTAACAGCCTTTTAAATACTTAGAGAGAGCAATCATGTCTCCCTCAATCTCCTGTTCTCCAAACTGGACATTCCCAGGTGCCTCAGTCTTTCCTCGTAGGACTTGATCTCCAGGCCCCTGATCATCCTGGTTGTCCTCCTCTGGACCTATTCCAGTTTGCTTACATCCTTTTTGAAGTGAGGCCTCTAGAACTGCACACAATACTCCAGGTGGGACCTGACCAGCATGGTATATAGTGGGACACTGGCATCCTGTGATCTGGATGTTATGCTTTTGTTAATCCACCATAAGATTGGATTTGCCTTTTTTGCTAGTACATCACAGACCACTCATATTTAGCTCCCCACCCACTCATATACCAAGATCTTGTTCACACACACTGATATCTAGAAGTGTATCCCTCATCCAGTATGCATGCTTTGCATTTTTGTTACCCAGATAGAGAACCTGGCACTTATTCATGTTAAATCTCATCTTATTCCAATCTGCCCGCTTTTCCAGTGTGTTCAGATCACATTGAATTCTATCCCTTTCTTCAAGGGTGTTTGCTACTTCTCCCAGTTTGGTGTCATTTGCAAATGTAATTAGGAATCCCTTCACAGCCTCGTTTATATCATTTATAAAAATATTGAAAAGCACTGGGTCCAGAACCAAGCCCTGTGTCACTCCAAACTGAACATGGTATACCAAACTGAGAGCCAGTTTGGTGTAGTGGTTAAGAGTGCAGGACTTTAATCTGGAGAACCGGGTTTGATTTCTCACTCCTCCACTTGAAGCCAGCTGGGTGACCTTGGGCTAGTCACAATTCTCTGGAGCTCTCTCAGCCCCACCTTCCTCACAGGGTGTTTGTTGTGGGGATAATGATAGCATACTTTGTAAACCGCTCTGAGTGGGTATATACCATCCTGAAGGGTGGTATATAAATCGAATGTTGTTGTTGTTATAATCCAGTGGACACTTCAATCAGATGTGATGCCATCAACAACTACTCTTTGGATGCGGTTATCCAGCCAGTTCCCTATCCATCTAACAATCCTAGAGTTCAGTCCACAGTCCACCAGTTTATCCATCAGAACCTCATGAGGAACCTTGTCAAAAGCTTTACTGAAATCCAGATAAACTACATTGACAGCATTCCCATGATTCAGTAAGCCTGTCACTTGATCATAGAAGGAGATGAGGTTGGTCTGGCAGGACCTGTTGGGGACAAATCCATGTGGACTTACCCATATCACCATGTTGTCTATCAGATGCTTGCAGACTGATGCCTTTAATATCTGTTCCAGTATCTTCTCTGGGACAGAGATCAGACTAACTGGCCGGTAATTCCCAGAATCATCCTTTTTCCTTTTCTTGAATTTTGGGGTGACATTTGCCCTCCTCCATTCTTCTGGCACATCACCTGTCCTCCAAGAGGCCTGGAAGATGATCGATAATCACAGATAACGTTCTGGAACAGGCTGATACTATACATACCTCCTTTATTGCCTGGAAAAGTTCAGGAGTTACCTGCTAGTATGTTAGGAAAAATAACAAAAATAAACATAGCATTACTAATTGCCCAAAATGAAGCCTGGGAACTGGGTTGATTAAACTACAACCCAGAACCACATCTCTAAGTAGATGTGCACTGGCTCAGATGACACAAGATAAGAACTTGATCTGACACAGGAAAAAAGTTTTGTTCCTTCTAAAATGCTGTAACAGATGTAATACAGCCTGTGTAGGAGTCAGCCGTAGTGGGCCCTCCAGAAGCCACAGGCCCTGGCAGCTGACCCACCTCACCATGTCCTGGCACCAGCCTTGATTCCAGGCCTTTGGAGGTGCAGAATTCCAATAGACTGATGGTCATAGCTTAAAATGGCCCCATCCCATATATCCTCCAATCTCATCTTTTTTAACACTGGCACACAGTAGCAGCCGATCTTAAATTACACAAGTTGCTCATATGGCAGTCGTTCACTAAAGTGTCCTGGGCCCAAGCCATTTAGATCAAAAACATCACTTAGAATTGGGCCTGGACATAAATTGGCAGTCAATGCAGTTGACATACTGCTTGGGTAATGTGGCCTCTATGCTGGACAGATTCCAGGAAGATTTCTTATGGACGTGTCTTGAACCCATTATCATGTGTGTATGACCCTCCCAGGCACAAAACCAATATGCTTCACTTAGGGGAGGTGCTTTATACTGCTATCAGCTCGGGGGCTGAAGCCAAAGAGATTTGATTGCCAGAAATGAATGGCATTGTTCCTCATTCTAGCTTTAAAGCATTTTTTTTTTAAAATCCCTCTTCTGCTATAGCAATTTTAGCCTTTTCAATAACAGCTCATGAAAACTAATGGGCACTAAGTGCATCAGCTAACCCACTGTTGCACCATGTGCTATTTCGGTTTTTATATATTGGCACAATAAATAATAATATGGAATAAATTAGAACCAATAAAGCATTTCCTGAACGCATTTCTATAACCATTTATGATTATTTATTCACTGATGGGTTCAGTTTGTAAGCATCTGCCAAACCATGCTAGTAGGGTGTGACTAGAATGTGAGAAATGGGTTGGGGGGGGGGGCGGAACCACTACCCAGAAAAGAACAGAAAGAGCAAAGGCTGGAAGTATTAATTAAGTTGTTTGTATTTGGAGTCAAAGGCTGCTCAAATTAATATGCACCAAGGATGGTAAAGATATTAGTTTTTATAGTTAATCAACTTGGAGAAAGGAAAATTTATTAAATTCCCCCACCTGTTATCTGTGGCTTTTCCTGGGGGCGGGGGGGGGGGAAGCATCCTACAATTTATCTTGGATGTTGTTACAACAGCTCTTATCTTGTAATCACTCAACCAATCAATCACTCAATCAATCAGTCAGCCAGCCAGCCAGCCAGTCTGTCTGTCTGTGTGTGATGGCGGCTTTCCTTCCCTAACAGAAGGGATGCTTTTCTGCTACAAAGTAATGTGACTTCCTGGGATGTGTTGGGTGGATATTTCTGAAAATACTGTATAGAAGGCAGTGATAAGTGGGAATGAAATGCTACTCAATTGTGTAAAACTTATTTAAATGTATGTATGCTTAAAACAGCTATCTGACCTGGATGGGGGATGAAATATTAATGCTAACATTTATTATTAAAATAGTAGTTGGATATACCATTTCCAGTGACAGACTGCAGAAATAACTCAACCAGACAGAAATCATATTATTCATTATTGGAGAAGCCTTGGTGGTAACCAATACCTGTCATCATGACCTCTACATTTTTAAATGGAGATTCCAAGGGAGAGAACTGGGGAAGCTTATGCTTAACATCCAGTTTTCCCCCAGTTTCAGAATGTCAGGATCTGTTATTCTATGCATGGAAATAACATTGGATCCAATGCTTCTCTTAGAAAAAAAAGTTGAGGAAGAAGCTAGTAATGCTTTCTATTATCTATATTGAATGTGCCAACTGCCCACCCCCCATCTTGATTGTGCTGATCTTGTGACATTGATTCATGCTACTGTATCCTCAAGGCTAGATTATTTTAATGCATTATATGTGGAGCTGCTCTTGAAAACTGCTAGGTTATTGACCAGTTTGCACCAGTATGATCAGAGTATATCCTGCTTCTGCAGCATAACTGGTTTCCTATTTGTTTCTGGGCACAATTTAAGTGCTGGTTATTATATTTAAAGCCCTTTATTGCTTGGGAATAGAGGCAGGCACAAACCGAAATATGAACCAAAGTTTGTCATGAACTGGGCTGATTTGTGGTTCATGAACCGGCAGTTTGTGGGAGCTCATTTCTCACGAACCATGATGAATTTTAGCCTGGTTCATTTGGTTCATATTTCAGTTAGTTACTACAGACAGCCTGGCGCTGATCAATCAGTTTTCTAGGCAACCAGAGGCGGGGGGGGGGCTTTCTACAGATCTTCAGCTGACCCAGAAGTGACGTTTTCATGAATGGAACAAACTGGTTCGTGAACTGGGGCAAGTTCGTGAAAGTTGATGGTTCGTGAAATGTGACGAACCATGAACTGCATAGTTCAGAATTTTCCCAGTTCGTACCCATCTCTACTTGGGACTCACATATCTAGCAGACTATTCCCCTATACCAAACAAGGTTTTTGAGTGTCTCACTTTTGGTGGTCCCCTCTGTTTGGGAGGTCTGCTCTTCCACAGCCGAAGTGGACTTGTTTTCAGTGGTTGTGCTTACACTTTGGAATAGCCTACTGGATACGGTAGGCAAAACTCCTATACTCTCTCTCTTCCAAAAAAGTTGCAAAGCAGAATTATTTCAACATGTCTTTGGTGGAAATAACTAATGGTTGTCTCTGACTGGCAGCCTGTAGTAATATTTGTTTTAAAAGATACGCTTACCATGCTCTTTTTAGGCCTCTGTAATTAAATGCTGTCACTTTCCAACCTTGACATGAACATATCAAGAAAATTAATTCAGTGGAAAACAGTTCTGAAGTATTGCTTTTCTGGACTATAGTTTGCCTTGCATAATAACTCTTTAAATAAACCAAAAATGATGTGAAAGTCTGGGAGGGGGGAAATGGAACCCCCTGTTTTTTCTGGTAAAAAAACTGGAAAAATTGGGGGGGGGGAATCATTGAAAGAAATCTCCAATAAAATATGTTATCTTTTAGAATGAGTAAAATGCTTCTTAAGGAAAAGTTGTAAGATTTATAACATGAAAAAATATGAGGACTTCTTCAATGTTTCCAGTGGAAAAATTGGGATATTTGGGGGACCATTGGAAAAAACTTTATGTGAAATGTTTTCTCTTTTTCCATGAGAACAGCCTTGCCTTGTCTTATGAATGTACAGCAGGAAAAAACTTGGAAGACTTTCTGAATTTATCCAATTGGAAAGTTTGGGGAAGTACTGGCGGGGGGGGGGGACTTTTTATACTAAAGACATATATAACCTTTTCAAGATATCTTTGTTTAAATGTAAATAATTTTGGCAACAATTAATATGTAAAAATGTGTTTCATGATCATACATATGTGACACTTAAAAAAAATCATTTATGACACTTTTGCCCCAGCATCCAGCACTCTTCCCCCCTGCTTAGGCAAATGGCCCTTGTATAAAGGCTGCAACTCTGCTCAGAAGTTAGGACAGAAGTTGCATTTTTGGTGAGGAAAATCCATTTGTCCCCACCCCCTGAAATCCCTCATAACTCCTCAAACCCCTGTTAAGCAGGGTTCAAAGTCTCTCCCTTCAGTATCCTTCCTCTAGCTCCTGTTCCCTGCCCCCTCCCTATTTGATCAGCCAGGAGGAGCTACCAAAACAGGGTGATGTTTGTAGTGTGACCCAGAAGCAAGACATGTGGGTAGGAATCAAGGCACTAATATAACTTTATTACCTCAGGTACAGATTTAGAGTAAATAAAGTTTATAGAAACAGGGTACAGACTGAGAAAAGAAACAATGAAAGATTGCTAGCCTACTTGAGGTTTTCCCTGTAAGTGATTTTATGCCATTGGCCCAATTTTCATTTTTAAAATCAGAAATAGGGATGGGAGATTCTTCACCCCTGCCAGGAGTCTGACAACCCTAATATGCAGTTATTGCTTATAAGAAATAAAAAGTATTGCTGAGCCAAACTTATCTAACAACTAGTGAGTAAAGGTAAATAAAATAAGGAACAAACAAAACTTCTCTCCCTTTTAACAATAGATTCCTGTCTCAGGTTATGCTCTGGCCTCACTCTTTCCCTGCATTCCTGGCTGCTGTTGAAATCTTGGTCCCGATCTCCCTGCACAAAATAACAAATCTCTTCTTGGCAAACCAAGACAGAGTTCCTCCTTTAAAGTGTGCCAGACGCCTCCGGGCTTAGGAAATGCCTCCTTCCAGTGGGTGATGCCCCACCACAGCGCTCACATTCCACTGCTGATGGTGTTTGCAATGGGAGAAAAGAGGGATGCAATCTGACCTGGATTTTATGTAACTTTTAGGTTACACTCTAGGACTATCCCCTGTAGAGCTGGGAGTACATCATATGGAAATAATGTCACTTACAGATCAGATGCAACCCCAGGTCTCACCCCAGATATCTCCCAGAAGTTGTGGGTAGAAGCCTGGGAATTTCCATCCTACCTGATGGAAATTTACTAGCCTTGCCCCAGAGACTTCACTGTTTATGTCTAGAACCGGGTAAAAGTCTTTGTTCTGTTGGTTTTCTCACAACTACATGTGAATTGACATCTTGATATGCTGGCAGACGGAAGCAAAAAAGACCTTGTCTACAACCTTTTATCTACATAGAAATTGAGCTTTCGTTTACCCTCAGTGCATTCAATATTTACCTCACAAAGATGAATTTTTGTTTTTACTCAGATACCTTGGGTGAAGTGTCATTGCACTACAGAGTTCTCACAAGCCAAGAGTGCCTTAAGCTTTCTTCAGGCTTGGGCAAAAGGAGATGGTCAGATGCTGAAATAAGTAAAAAGAAGACTCTAGAATAGGGCATGAATCTCAACTCCTTTCTCAAAATTGAGCCTATCATCTCCTTTGCCCTTTATCTCCTCGAGTGGAAACCTGGAGAGAAGGCTTTGTGTAATGGGTATTGGGAAAATACAGGAATCAGGTGTTTTGATGAGAGAAGCTTGTACTTTATGGCCTGGGTGGTCTAAATATCAAAGATTTAATAGAATTAAGGTTTGCATAGAACTCCATCCAGGGTGTATCTTCTTACCTAGAAGATAATCATTGCTGCACTAACTCTGCCTAGAGCATTATTTTCTTGTAGCTAATCAATTGGAGGAAAACCCTAACAGGATAACAGTTGTCAGAACTCAGTATTCTAAAAGGAGATTTCAGTCTATTACTTTGAAAGTCATAGTTGCCTGGCTTCTGTTAGATTTTTGTAATTAAATATTATTACTTTATATCTGCTATACTTGGTTGGGACAAGTTACTCAATATCTTAAGGCACCCCAGCCTTCCAGCCCAACTAAGGGCCAAACCACAAGAGAGGAATTACACATTTCTATTCGAGTGAATATAATCATGTCTGTTCCTACCTGCCAGTGTCCATCTTCCCTGAAGTGAGCAAGTGTCCTGCAGCCCTAGTCCGTGCACTTATGGGCTATATGTGTAATCACAGTGGCAAGTGTCTGCGGCCAGCATCAGCGATTTGCTGCTGTAGAGTGGCTGCTTTTGTCTGCTTCCGCTTCCCGACAAGGAGAAAGGGGGAGCAGGAGAGGGAAAATGGATGCTTGGCAAAGTAGAGGTCTGAAGAGAAATGCAAAGGTGGAGGGGTGAAAAAGTTGCACTTGGTGCAAGCTTTTCTCTTAAAATCATCAGTACAGCCCATCTCCCAGCCAGGAGAAAGGGTGGGGGCGGATGGGGATTGGGGGGAGAAAGAGGGGAAAGGGATGCTTGAACAAAGTGGAGGTGCATGATGAGATAGCATCTTGTGTCATGGAGGAACATTGAAGAAACCTGTGCCAGCCCGAGCCAGAACGAACACGGGGATGTGTGCAGTGTGGCTGCGCTGTGTGAGTGGACAGGAGAGCAATGGGGAAATATGTATAAGTGTATTGTCGAAGGCTTTCACGGCCGGAGAACGATGGTTGTTGGGGGTTTTCCGGGCTGTATTGCCGTGGTCTTGGCATTGTAGTTCCTGACGTTTCGCCAGCAGCTGTGGCTGGCATCTTCAGAGGTGTAGCACCACTGAGAGATCTCTGTCTTTTGGTGCTACACCTCTGAAGATGCCAGCCACAGCTGCTGGCGAAACGTCAGGAACTACAATGCCAAGACCACGGCAATACAGCCCGGAAAACCCCCAACAACCACCTATGTATAAGTGCATTCCCATGCCATTCACGTGCTATTCATCTCGTGTGGTTCTGCTCTAAGAGCCAAACTAGATGTTACAGCATCCATGGTTCCATCCCATGGCTGCTGTTGCCATTTTAAAAGCATTTGTAGTTATTTTAAAATTGCTGTGAGGCCCCTGTCTGGAGTGTGCTTACAGCATGGCAGCCCCAGGAGCCCTTCAGGTGCCAAAACAACTCCCCCCCATTGCTGTTTTAGCACATGAAAAGATGTGGAGGAGGGAGAAACAAGAGCTCCTGAGGCCACCACATCATATGCATGCTCCGTATTGGGGCCTAGCAGCAATTTTAAAAGAACTAAAAATGCTTTGAAAATGGCAGCAGTGGCCACAGGATGGATCCATGACCACGGTCACTTCTAGTTTGGCTCTACAAGATGGTCAGCCAAGTGTTAATGCTAATCTGTTGTGGATGGTTGACACTGGGATTGGGAGCAGGATCCACTTTCTTCTTCCTGAAAAGATCATCCTAGTTCCTAGGATGCAAGATTGCAAACATTGGCATATCAAACAACTAAGGCACATTTTCTGCAGCCTATAACACTCTGTGGATCCCTATCATATATCTTAAAGGAATTTAAGAATCAGTCTACAACTATTCAAATCAATCGGGAGATATGTGGTTAGTTTCAACAGGATATCGAATGTACTATTAAGTGTGTTCCTGTCTTTACACTTTGGTCTTAACCCAGCGCTGCTGAAATCAATGAGACTTATATTGGTTGTTGTGGTTTTTCCAGGCTGTATAGCCGTGGTCTTGGCATTGTAGTTCCTGACGTTTTGCCAGCAGCTGTGGCTGGCATCTTCAGAGGTGTAGCACCGTCTGGTGCTACACCTCTGAAGATGCCAGCCACAGCTGCTGGCAAAACGTCAGGAACTACAATGCCAAGACCATGGCTATACAGCCCGGAAAATCCACAACAACCATCGTTCTCTGGCTATGAAAGCCTTCGACAATATATCGAGACTTATATTGTTCATGACTACCGTAGTTTGGTTTTGCTGGACTGGGGCTTTGCATCAAGGTCTATAGTTAATGTCTGCTTGTTGAAGAATTGTCATATATCTAATTCTGAAGTGCCCCAATGCAGGTGGATGCTTATATCTAATTATCGTGGCCACCAACCAGAGGCTTCTGCAACCTTGGGGGACCTCCCAGGCTTGCGGACAAACCTTAAAAGTCAGAGACATACAATGGAGAGCTTAAATTCCCCCCAAACAAGAGCACACTCTGGGCTCAGGTGCCACTTCCCTAAGCTCCCAAAAGTATGTCTCAGGGCATCCCTAGGAAGTCCTATAGCATCATCATACTCTTGCTAGCGAGCCTGTAAAAGAACATGGATGGGCTGAGGGAAGCACTAGGACACTGGAGAAATGCTAAGGCCTGCTCTGCTCCCACCACTTCAAGGTAGATGGAAGAGGCCAGCGGGTGGAGAAGGGTGACTGCACTGCAGTGCGGTAAGGAGAGCCCCCAGACCAGGTGAGGAGAGCCGCCCTGGGGCTTCCCAGAAGTGCAACAAGTCCAGCCACCCTAGAGGCAGCAAGTACTGTAGTCAGGTGAGAAGAGCTGCTGCAAGCCTGCCTCAAAGCCCCAGCATTGTGAGCCCAGCCATCCCTGGGCTGCCCAGGCAAAGACAGCCACTTTGGGAAAAGGTAGGAAAGGGGGGAAAGGAAGCATGTTCCAAGAGAAGGGGGGAACTGAAAGGAGTGATTGAAAGGGAGCCAGGTGGGAGGGTAAGGGAATATGGCAGGGAGGGAGAGGGGGAAAGGCAAAGGTCTTTGGAAGGAGGGAAAGGTGAAGGGTGTTTGTAATGGTTGAGATGAAGGGTGTTCATGAGGGAGGGAGAAAGATGAAGTGTATTTGCAAGGGGGCAGGAAAGGGTAAGGGTCTCAGTCAAGGATGGCAGGAAAGGGTCAGGGTGTTTGAAAGGGAAGGTGAGGGGAAGGGTGTTTGGCAGAGACAGGCAAAAGTAACAGGGAAGGTTAGATGGGGGAGCCAGTAACAGGGAAAGGTTGCCTTGGACAACTGTGGAGAAACTGTCTCCACAATCTGCAACATTTTGTTGTTGGCCTCCATTTATGTATAATATTTTTGTTACAAACAGAGTTTAGTTCAAAAGAACTACTACCTCACACCTTATTGGTTACCTGGCTTTTGCTCATGAGCAACAACATAGCAATGATAACATACTGCAAATTCAGATTTTGTGCATCAAGATGTAGCCACCTGTATAGAAACTTAAAGAAGCAAAATGGTAAAAACAGTCTATTTAAAACAATGGGATATTTAAGACTGATATTGAGGGCCACTGGATCCCAAATATTTACCTGTAAGGTCACAAAGGCTGCTTTTTATTGACTAGCTAGGTTCTTCTGTAGAAAAAGAAACACATATCATCCATTGAGAAACCATGATGTGTATTTATTTTTCTATTTCTATTTAACCTACATTTCTACAGACAATGGGGCTGTGCTGTGTAATAATCTTTTTTATATGGACAGAGTCAACAGAAGATTATTTGTGATTCATTTAAAATATGGATTTTAGAATCAGCAATAAATCCCCTTTTGCCGAGACAAATGAAAGGCAAAGAAATAACATGGCATTTAATCTTTTGGCTCCTCAAGTTCTGCAAGATTATTTTGACAGTTAATTCAATGTATTTCAGGTAAGCTTCTAGCCCAAATAGCAAATCCTGATTTGAGCCTGTAGGAATGACACTGTTGGGCTTCACCATCTTTCAAAGAATTCCCTAAGTGTGGGAGGAAAGAAGAAGGATATTATGAGTATTACAAACATATTGATGTTCAATTAATCAAACATCAGACTTCTTACAGATTGCCTAATAAATAATAAATGCTATTTTGGCCAGGAATGTGATTGCTCTTGTATTGTCACAGGAAAGAACTACAGATCAGACTTCACTGCTAAGTGCATTCCACAGCTAGCTCCTGACATTGCAAGGTTCTTGTGAATGTTACTGACACAATGACTTTTGGGCCTTTTGTTTTTCCAGAGCCAAATTGCTCTCCTTATGCAAAGGATCCTATTAGGCAACAACTGACACAGTGTTCTACCCCTGGCAAGGAAGCGAAAGAGGTGTGCACCTCACAAATATTCGGGTTTCCTGCTTCGGGAAAAACATTCAGAAATACCCAAACCCTGAAGAGGCAGGCCGCTTCAGATTCGAGAATTTGAATCACTTCGGAATGCTCCGTAAAGATTCGGAGCATTCCAAAGTGATTCAGGGGGCTGTGTTTTCTCCCAGCACCCCCACCTACCCCCACTCCCTCACCCCCGCTTCACCCCCTCATCCCCTCCAACCCACTACATGGCTGGGCGAGGAAGGCCAGAGCTGCCTCCTCCTCCTCCACCGCCCCCTCTGGGCCCACAGCAGCTGCGGGGAGGGATGGAGCCACTGCCACCACTGCTGCTGCCACCGCACCACATCCTCTGGGACCACAGCAGCCTACAGGGTGGCCGGAAAGGCAAAATCCGGTGGCATGTAGCACTGCAGGGTGGCAGGGAAGGCCTTTTTGGCCTCCTCTGCTGTTGCACAGGCCCACGTGTGCTGGAGAAGGCCGGAGCCACCTCCTTCAGCCCTTCCTGCCCCTCAAATGGCCACTGCGGCAGCCATTTGAGGGGCAGAAAGGGCCTTTTCGGCCTCCTTCACCACCGCTCGGGCCCGCAGGGCAGGGAAGAAAACCAAAGCCGCCTCCTTCGGCCCTTCCTGCCTGTCAAATGGCCACCGCAGTGGCCATTTGAGGGGCAGGAAGGGCCTTTTCAGCCTCCTCCACTACCGCGCGGGCCCGCAGGGCGACAGAGAAGGCCAGAGCTGCTGCTGCCAGGCTGCGGCCTCTACCACCACAGCAACAGAACCAAGGTAAGTGGGGGGGTTGGGGGGGCTAGGGCTGGGGGTTGTGGGGTTTGGGGTGTTTAAAGGGCCCTTTCCTGCCATTTGCAAGTGGCAGGAAAGAGCCCTTTAAACTATCAGCTGTCAGGCGGCGGGGGGGGGATCTCCCCCGCCACCTGCCAGGTGATATTTTAAAGGGACCTGCCGCTTGCAAGTGACAGAAAAGGGCCCTTTAAACTATCAGTTGGTGATAGTTTTAAGGGACCTGCTGCTTGCAAGTGGCAGGAAAGGACCCTTTAAACTATCAGCTGTCAAGCGGTGGCGGAGATCCCCCCACAGCCTGCCAGGTAATAGTTTAAAGGAACCTGCCCCTTGCAAGATGCAGGGGAAAGGTCCTTTAAATTCACCCCGAAGCTTCCTGAAGCAACCCGAATGCTTCGGGGAAGTTTTGAATAGGTATTTTCCACTCAGGGCCACCATGCTGGTCCTGATTCAGGATTCCCGAATCTTTACAAATAGGGTACAAATAGGAGAGGAAATAGGAAAAGAGGAAAACCTAAAATGAGATGTCTTGAATCAATAAAAGAAGCCGTGTCCTCCAGTTTGCAAGGTCTGAGCAAGTCTGTTTGGGAGGTTTTTATTCGTAGGGTTGCCATAAGTCGGAAGAGACTTGACAGCATATAACATACACAAACACCTTATAACTCTACAGTCATTACAATATTATAATGCTATGGTAACCTTGCAATTCTCAGTTTTTCAGAAAGCCCCCCACCCTCCTCTGTGTGTGTGTGTGTGTTTGAGAGAGAGGGGGAGAGAGAGAGAATGGCAGCAGCAGGGATGTAGGCAAGGAAAATTGAACTGATGTGGGTAGGACCTGCAAAAATGCACACCATCCCATTCATGCTGTGCCTTGATTATGCTGTTTTTAGCAAGAGGGATGGTGGTTGAATGCAGAAGTGGGAGAAAAGGAGGGCAGCACCATATAGATGTTCCCCTAACATCTGTAAGAAAGTCCAGGTGGAACAAAACATCCATGTGGAAACAGCCTGTTTCCCTAGCAGTTTGTAGGTCTTATCATGAGCTCTTCCTGAACCATAATGAGAGGGTTTATGGAGATGCCTCTGGCATTCTTGAAATGTGAAAATAAAACTTTCCTTTAATAAGCCACGACTGGTGTGACAGATTTGTATGAAGAATACAATTGCACAGCTGGCTATGGAAAATATTCATAGCAGTTGGTAGAGATGAGACAAAGGAACAAAAGATATCTTCTGCAGATTTTCTTCTCCCATCCCATCAAACATGATGCCTAATTGGATCACAGAGAATCTGTCTGCTATCACATTTGGCCAGGAAAAGGCTGCCTTACTGCCAGGATCTATTAGTGGCTTGTGTGTGTGTGTTATTCCCATGTGAAGTGTGCATAGTAGAGACCAAAGTGTTACCAGGAATGGGACCCCTTGTGAGTAAATGGGGAATTAGTGGCAAGGAGGAAGGCTATATGAGAGGGGTAACAACGGGATATCTCCACCAGTATTTACAGGGTTCCTTCCCCAAGAAGGCAAACAAGATCACTGATCTTAAATGAAAGAGTATTTTTATTAAAAGGGGAAAACACACACACACAGGAGATTGTTCACAAATGCACAAGATGCCTAGGAAAAGCAAGGGTGATGGTAGAATAGATTTGAGGGATTTCAGGGTGATAATAACCTATCCAGAGAGTAGGGTAGTCCATGGAGGAAGAGCTTCAAACATCCTGTGTTCTCAGCCAAGAGAGAGAGTCTTAGGGAGAGCGCCCCTAAGGGAGCAGCGCTTGGATCCAGAAAGCATGCACAGTTTGAATGGGGCAAGACCCCTAGTTCTTATAGGGCAAAATGTGTCCTGAGGGTGTGGAGCCCCCTCAGCAGTTGGAACAAAGATCCTAAAGGTCAGTTCCTGGGAATTACAAAGTTTTGATTACTTTGATTACTGGCTGCCAGGATGTGTAAAAGGAAATGCAAAGTCTCTCCTGCTGCCTCACAAAGGGGCAGTTTGCAAATGAATCTCCCCGGAGCTGAGTTGATGAATTCAGATAGGGATGGCATCTTCCCAAGAACAAATTATAAACTTATCAGTGCTAATTGATTGCTCCTTGATCTTGGGGTGGGGATTTCATCACGGAAGGCGGGTATCGGAATGTGCTAAGGGGTGACCCAACGTGACCCTGTCTTATCACAGCTCATTCCCACAGCTGGGAAGGCCGTAAATATAATCATCGCAGTCACTCTGCATTTGTATGAATTTCCTACTCATGCTTGATCTCCTGGAAACACAGTTATTAAATATTGCAGAGGCCGGGGCCAACTACTTACATAAGGTCTTCTGTTCTATCTGTGGGAGGCAAGACAGTAAGCCTCTTCCATCCACTTTCAGTCCAAGACATCAGCATTGCTGTCTTCCTTTCAGAAGCTGGACCAGCCAGACTATGTTTTCAGGTTCAAAGAGGGTACTCAGGGAGACAACTTGTGCATACTCAAGATGGTGTTTATTAAAGATTACGTAGGCATTACAGGCAAGGCAATGGTTACAAAATGTAGCAATAGCAAAAGGAGGCCTAACAACATCCCTTCAGTTCTCTGAAGACCTCTAACAGAAACAAGTAGCTTCAGGACATGTGATGAAGCATCCCTACACAGACCCAGACCCACCAGAAAAGTATAAAGGGCTAAGGGTGTGTGTGCAAGGATTTTATACAGGTTAATAGCTATATCCTGATATGAAAAAGGAAAAGGGAGTCAGGCACCTGTCTGGAGGAGCTGCCTACCACACCTTATCTGAACTCAGTTTTGAACTACAACACTAAGGCACAACTAGGTGGGAATTGGCCTTGGCAGGCCATGGCCTGCCACAGAGTGAAACAGGAGAAATAAAAAGAAAACACTGCATAGAAGAGTCACTATTACCACCTCTTCATACAATGATCTTCCATGTGTACATCCAAGACACTTGGCAAGCACTAAAGTAATGTTTTGGAGCTTTGATCAAACAGGAAGTTTGAGATTGTGGAAGATTATGTTCCTTCCCTTGCAGCTTGACACAGCTGGGCTCTGACTAGCATATACATGCTACCCTTTACTGGTGAGATAATTTAAATAGTATTCCAGTAGCCTACACATCCTAGCTATGGAAGATTTGGGGTGAGTTTGGAGGTCAGATTGTGCCAACCATTTTTACAAGCCTAGAGAATCTCTAGACTTGACCCCCCTGCTTGACCTTCCAAATTTTGTGGCCATCCCATGGACAGCCAAGATTGCTATTTGAACACAGATGAATTTGCATAATAATAATTTAATATTAGTTTCCATATTTGTTGAAGTTCTGCTTCTCATATTCCCTGTACTAGATGAAGTCCATTAAGATTTCCATGACATCATGCAATATCATTGGGCTCCTGTAGACGATTTCCATTCTGAAGTCAAGTGGGTAGAGAGGCTGAAATGAGAAGGAGAAAGGGGACAAAAATCACTTCCTTATGCCTCTTCCATCAGTGGAGGCCTGCTCATAGAAAACAACAACAACAACAACATTTGATTTATATACCGCCCTTCAGGACAAAACACCCACTCAGAGCAGTTTCCAAAGTATGTCATTTTTATCCCCACATCAACAATCACCCTGTGAGGTGAGTGGGGCTAAGAGAGCTCCTAGAAGCTGTGGCTGACCCAAGGTCACCCAGCTGGCTTCAAGTGGAGGAGTGAGGAATCAAACCTGGTTCTCCAGATTAGATTCCTGCGCTCTTAACAAGAATGGAAGAGCCTCCTGAGCCATATGACACGTACTCCCATGATCCTGGAAATAAAGTTTCCCAGTGTTGGAAATGGCTGCTGGGGACAAGGGAAAATCAGGAAGATCTGGGATACTTATGTGATGACCCTGTACAGCTTGAGCTGGATTCAGCCCATAATAGAAACACAAAAGTTGAAACATGCATAGAAAATTTCTTTTTCTTAGTCAGGCCAGACTGGCCAAAGTACTGAAGCTTATGAAAAATCATAGTACTTCCATAAATAAGTCAGTATTTGATCAAGGCGGTTCCATCTTGGCATGAACATTTCCAAAGCTCTGGAATAATGAGCACCAGAATTTCTTGAATATAACATGCAAGATGCCATTTTACAGTTGGTCCTTAAGTTGTATTTCTAAGCATTGCTCTCAGTTTGGTGTAGTGGTTAAGAGTGGCAGGACTTTAATCTGGAGACCCGGGTTTGATTCCTCACTCTTCCAGTTGAAGCCAGCTGGGTGACCTTGGGTCAGTCACAGCTCTCTCAAAGCTCTCTCAGCCCCACTTACCTCACAAAATGATTGTTGTGAGGATAATAATAACTGCTAGACCACTGAAAAAGCATCTGTGCTCCACATAGTACTGCTTCCACAAACTTGCTTAGCCCCCATCATGCCTCAGTCTGTAATCTTAAAACACTTTTCATGAGTCTTCATGAGGTGCTGAGCCATTCAGTCCATTCCCTCAAGAGACTGATGAGAACAGGCAACCACAGAGCTGTCACATGACAAGGGGCAGGTCTTTCCAAGCCACTGCAGCCATACTTCCACACACACTAATACTGCAGGGAACATGTGTTTGCTAATACTCTTCCTGTTTCTGACTTTCATAACGGATTAATTTAGCAACATTAAACTAAAACAATTTCCTGGCTTGAGTTACAAATTGTGGGACAGTTTAATTAAAAGCTTGATTAAAGCACACTCTTGTATTTCCACAGCCTGTAGCTCAGGAACATGTATCTGTAGCTTCATTATAGATTCTTACTATATAGTTTAATTACTGTTTTGAATTCATTTGCTGACAAACACTAATATAGGTTTAGAACCATTTACAAAGTCTCTGCTAGGATGAATAGCAATGCTGTTCCTCTTTGCCCTGAAGCTAAATCCAGGCATTCTTGTATAGAAACAAGAGACCCCAAACTAGAAGTAGTTCCTGCAGTAAAACGATGAATTATGTGATGATAACCTAAGGCATCCAGTTCTCATGAGGATAAATCAACATGACGGGATGGAAATATAACTGGGTTGAAAAGACATCATGAAACATCCTTTTCAAAGTGGAGACGGTTGAGCTGCAATGTACAGAGAATCTACCTTTGGAAGGGTTTTAGTATCCAGTTGCACTTGTAACAGGAGGGCTGCTCAATTAATTTCAGCATAGCCAGCAAATGGACATATACATCCCTTTGCATAGCTAGAAGTATTTGCTCATTGAAATGAATAGAGCAGTTTGAATTTTAGTTGTTTAATTTATGTTGTACATTGCAGCATACACCAATGGAGAGCCAGTTTGGCTCTCTCCATTGGAGCATGGCAAGACTCTAATCTGGAGAACCAGGTTTGATTCCCCACTCCTCCGCTCATAGCCAGCTGGGTGACCTTGGGTCAGCCACAGCTCTTCCAGAGCTCTCTCAGCCCCACCCACCTCACAGGGTGATTGTTGTGGGGATAATAATAACATACTTCGTAAACCGCTCTGAGTGGGCGTTAAGTTGTCCTGAAGGGTGCTATGTAAATCAAATGTTGTTGTTGTTATTAACCTCTGTGTTAGGAGTATGCCTCACTATGCAGTAATCCTGTTTGTATTTTGCAACTTTACTACAGGTTCCATACAACTTGCCTCACACTGTCCACTCTGCCCCCACGTCCTTCCTGCCATGTTATTTTATTTGCACCATGGTTTTCATGCATTTTACCATGCCACACTAGAGATGGGCATGAAATGAACCACGGAACAAAATTCTGTACGAAATGGCTGGTTCGTTTGCACCAAAACACATTCCGTGGGAACGCATTTTCCAGAACAAATGAATTTTTCTAGCCATTCCATGGCTGGTTTGGAGTTTCACAGACCCTGCGCTGGTTTCAGCCCATCGGCTCAACCCAGCGCAGGATCTATGAAACTGACAGCCTCTTTTCCTGCTGCCCAGGCTGTCAGTTTCACAGACCCTGCGCTAGAACTGGCATGGGGTCTGTGAAACTGACAGCCCATTTCTCTTGCTGCCCAGGCTGTTAGTTTTACAGACCCTGCATCAGTTCCAGCTCAGGGTCTGTGAAACTCACAGCCCGGGCAGCAGGAGAAAGAGCTGTCAGTTTCACAGACCCTTCATTGGGTTCAGCCCATCAGCTGAAACCGGTGCGGGGTCTGTGAAATTGATAGCCTCATTCTCCTGCTGCCCAGGCAGCAGAAGAAAGTGGCTGTCTGTTTCAAACACCTCGCACCAGCTTCAGCAGCTGGTGCAGAGTGGTTGAAATGCCATGGAACAATGAACCACAAACTGAGAAAAGGTCGGAAGTTTGTGATTAGAAGTTCCATGGAATGCTATGAACCACGAATCACGTGGTTTGGGGGTTTTTTTTGGTTCATGCCCATCTCTATGCCACACTATTCCTCAAAGTGCATTGCATAGGGTTTGTTTCTGTGTCAGATCTCTTCATAAATATAGAACAATAATAACTCTGGGTGCACCTACAGTCTTAAAATGGTTCAAAAACAAATCAAACATGATTTTTAAAAAATGCAACTGACAGGACAAACAATTGGCTGTGCTCCGTGGTGACAATCATCATGTCTAATATGTGGGATTCTCACCCTCACACTTGCTACCACAATAAGGAAACATTGCCTTTCTTCCCAGAAACAAAACAAAACACCATTTTAACTCCATAACACTGCCTTTGCAGACTTCTGTGGGGTTTAAGTACAGTTGATGTACTTAAGTACAGGTGTGTTCTTCATCAGGAAAAAAACAGCTCAGATAAGCATCAAGGATGCCTGGCTCTCAGGCTGGCATTGTGCCATGACAAAAATCTAAAGCAAACAGATTCTGTGCTTTAAACGTATTTGTTTCCATCGGAGTCCTGGTGATTCATTACCCCCTTCTTCTGATATTTAAAAGGATATTTAATCTTCATTTATCTGATCTGAAAACATATTCAGTTTCTTTTTTTGCTTGGCTTCCTTTCTAATCACTTTATCATCCATTCAATCTTCTCCATTTTGTCAACATTCTTCTTGAATTGTGAAGTTCAGATCAAAGCTCAGCAGTCCTAATGGGGTCCTTCGCATTGGTGGGTAAAGCAACGCCCTCACATTTCAGAAATAATGCTTCCTTTCAGCCTAAAATCATATTGCCATTTCTGTGCTATAGTATCACACTGCCTGACCTTGTAATCTTTTGCTATCTGATCAGAGTGAGGTTGCTTCTGCACAGGGTGATTTTCTGGCTGTTTCCCTCACACCTGCCATTTCCCACCCCTGCTTCTGGTGCGCTTTTTGTTAAATGTTTTTAATTGTGTTTTGCTCATAGCTATAGTGATATAAATTCTACATATAACTTTCTTTTTAAATGGCAAAAAAGCCCATTGGCTGTGCTGGGGAGAGAAATGGCAGGTATAAGGGGAAATGCTGCTGGTTGCGGGTGACAAGGTACAGACTCAGAAATCTGCATCTTCCCATCTGCATTTTGTCCAAACCCACTTTGAGAATGATCTTTTAGGAAAGATCAAACCTGATCAAGTTTATGAAAGCCTAGAAGAAGGACAACTGGAAGGCAGTGTTATGTAGAAGCCCCTGGAAGAACCGCTGCAATCTGGGAGGTAAAGCAACAGCAGGGCCCCGTGTGCAAGAAACCTAGTTTAACGCTTTGCCAGCTATCTTCTCTGGGCTTATATAGCCCTTGTCTTAATGTACTCTGATTAACTAATTGTCTGCCTAGCTCCCTAGCCAGTCCATGTCTATTTCTCAGGGTCTCGCTTGATGTGCAGATTTTTAAAGAGTTGTGGCTGGGTACTTGTGGGGGTTCCACAGGGCACAATCCTATCTCCTATGTTATTCAACCTCTATGTCTTTAAGAGAACTCATTAAGAGTTCTTTAAGAGAACTAAGCCTTTAAGAAAACTCATTCACAGCTATGGAGTGGGTCATCATCAATATGCAGATGACACCAAACTCTATATCTCATTATCCAAGTCCCCCCAGGATCCAGTAGAAATCTTAGATCGCTACCTGATAGCTGGGGTCAAATGACTGAAAACAAATTGAAATTAAACCCAGACAAGAGGGAAGTGATGCTCATTGGGAGGGCAGAGATCTTGAAGAATATTGTACTCCCCACTTACGATGGACTTTGTCTAACCCTTGCAGACTCAGTCAAGAGCCTAGGGGATCCAACACTACTACTAGAAATGCAAGTTAAAACAGTCACAAAAATGCTTTCTACAAACTCACACTAGGCTGGAAAGTGGCTCGACATGGCCAATCGGGTCACCTGGATCAATGCTACGGTAACATCAGGACTTGACTACTGTAATCACTATACATAGATCCCCTGTCTAAGTTAATTAGGAGACTCCAGTTGGTTCAAAATGCTGTGGCTTGGTTGTTATCAGGAGCGAGCAGTCCTGCAGTCACTCCATTGGTTACCTATCAGTTACCATGCTTAGTTCAAGGTATTGGCTATCACATACAAAGCTCTTTATGTCTTTGGTCCAGCATACCCACAAGATCGCCTCTCTCCCTATGTCCCTTCAATGGCAGCTTTGCTGATTTGAACAGGGTCTCCTGCAGGTGCCACCCTGCACATGGGCTAAATCAACAGCTGCTTGTACACATGCATTCTCTGTAGTGGCCCCTGTTGTATGGAATGGCCTGCCCAAGGAAGTCAAGAGAACCCCCACTCTCCTGGCTTTCCACAAATGATGCAAAACTGAATTATTCAAAAGGGCGTTTTACTCAGATAGGAGGTCTGTTTTGTAGAGAGGGGGGGTCTCAGATTTTTCCCTAACAAATTAGGGACCATAGACTTCACCACTATGTTGCCTTACATATTATCTGTTGCTTTAAGTATGTGCTCCTATGTATTACCTGTTGCTTTAAGTATGACCCTACTGGGTAGCTTTATGTTGTCCGAAGTCAGTCATAAAATTGCTTATGCTCTGTTTCAGCATTTCTTCAACTCTGTCAGATTTTTGCTAATGTTGGGTCTTTGTAAACTTGTATTTATTTACCTTATGACATTGTTTATTGAAATGTCCTGATATTGGCTGTACTAGCCTCACACTATGTAATCCACCTTGAGTCTCAGTGAGAAAGGCAGACTATAAATTACATAAATAATAAATAATAATAACTCTGGTTCCTACAGCTGCACCTTTTCAAGTGTCAAAACAACTGTAGGGAGTTATAGAGAGGAAGATACTGTAGCAGAAAGGGCTGCTTTGATACTGTCTATGGCCATTTTCACACAAGTTATTTGCCATGGGCTCACTGCTTTTCTCCTCCCCACAGCATCTTGGTGTATTTGATTTCAGGTGGGTAGCCTTGTTGGTCTGTAGTAGAAGAGCAAGATTTGGGTCCAGTGGCACTTTAATCTGATCAGTCTTTAAAGTGCTACTGTTTGCAATAAGGTGTATTTGTTAAGGTGCATTTATGCACCTACCAGAGTTTCTCCGGCTTTCTCTGATCTGTCCATAACAGCAAAGATGGCTGCCATGTGGGTGGAAAAGTTTGGAAACTCCTGGTCCCTTCCATAGAGCAGCCTTTTTTCCTGACCATTCTGTGATGGCCATTTCTCGTCCCTATTATGTGGGGGGGGGGCGGTCAGGATGTGGTACAAAGCCATGTTGCCTTCCTTGCCCTTTCTCTTTTTTGTTCCAATTTGATTCTCTTCCTCTGGTTGGGGGGGGGGGGGAGGTTGAGGAGAGAATTGCATTGCGTCCTTTCCCACCACTATTTCCTCTCTTCTGTCATGCACCTGCAGGTTAAATCTAAAACCTATTTAAGGCTAGGCCTCTTCAATTTAATCCACAATCTTGTGGTACAAAGCTTATACTCACTGCCATTGTTTGCTCCTACCCATAAGCTCTAGTGTATTGAACAAAAATACATGAAGAATCAATTCGGGTTGGATGTTCTTATCAAATAGGTCTTGTAATGCCATGCCTCCTCAGAATGGATGGAACAAAGCAGGCAAATGGGAATGTCTAAACTGAATTTAATAGGAGTCTGAAAGTTTCTCAAAGTGTTGGAAAATATCAATAGAATATTGTCGATCCTTTGCCGGTGATTTGTGATACCTAGTTCTGCCTGGAAAACTAGGACCAATTTTTGAGTCATGTACCAATTTAACTTCCCTTCTCCTTTTGTCTGAAACAATTCAGTTATAGAACACACAATCAGAGGTTATCTAACCAAAAATTGAGTATATTTACCATCACCCTGCATTCCTCCTTATTTTCTTTCTCTTATTAACTATTTTTCTGTATTGTCAGAAGTTCTGCTCACAGAATTTAAAATTCTATGTACCCTCAGCTTTGCTTAATTTAAATTGACATCTCCTGTTTTGAACTACAAACATAATTAGGTGATTCCCTCCATGAACCTTGATAGCTTCAACTGTCTATTGATAATTTATGAGCTTCAGATAAGCCGCATAAAAAATATGAGGCACTGGAAAACCTCACAGCAACTTCCCTTTGAAGGTGATGTGTAAGTGAGCGGAAGAAGAACCCTCTCCTTCTCCACTTTAAAGGCATTCTGCTGTGCTTTTAAAGTGATATTCTGACAAGCACATTGCTTTGCATTTTCAGCTTTGTTACAAGCCTGAGGAATAGCTGTTCACTAATAGTCTTTTCCAACAGTTAACCCCATCCCCATATTTTCCTTTGTACCTGCACTACCCAAGTCCTATGCAAGGAGCATGATACCCCATCCCATAGCCTAGATTATCTTGCCACAGATAAATCAAGTTGCAATCAGAGATGATGAGACTGTATAGTACTTAGTGTTACAATAGGGGCCCTACCTGTTTGTGTTTGTGTGTGTGCTACATTGTCCTAGCAACAGAGGTTAGAGCAATGGCAAGACAGTTACCGTATGACTTGGAAAAAAGCAGTCTGACCTGCACCGGTGCCTTTAACAACCAACTGAGCTGTAGAATTATAGCAGATTAAGTTTTTCAAATAATAGAGATTATTAACCAATAAAGTTTACACATCAATCTTGTCTTTGCATGGGCCCATCAGTGAAGTTCAGACTATAACCAAAATGAAGGCAAAAGAGATGGCAGGGTGAGCTAGATAATATTCCCATGTGTACTGAAGAAAATCGTTGTACTAGAGAGAAGCATCCTTGCCCAGTATCAAGCAATCTATCCACTAAGCCCCCCCCCAAGTGACCAGCAGTATCCTCTTAGCCATAAAAAGATCCTGTCATGTTAGCATTCTGTCAAGGACAATACCATACCTGCATTACTCACAAAGAGGTTATTGTTTCAAATTGCTGTAATTAGGCATATTTGACTAGCCCATCAATGAAGCAACCCTAAATGCCTCCAAACACACCTCCATTGCCTGGGGACATCTCTTCCTTGTTTGGAAATATTCCCACATCTCCCTTCACATTTCCTTTTTAGGTCATTGCCGTTTCCCTTGCAGTTTCTGTAGGGATGCAGCCAGTGACCAGTGTCCTGGACACAATGTCCAGAAGGGTATGGAAATGTTGCTGATAGTGCAGGGCAGACAATGAAATGTGCCGCTCTTAGTGGACATTAAAAGATGAGATGCACATCCCACGAAGTGTTCTCAGTGACATTATTGGGGAGAGGGTGTCCCCTGTGAGTGGCTGCAGCAAAGAAACCAGGGAACAGCGGCCTACACCAGAGCAGACACTCTCAGCTCAATCATGGTATTAGCTGACTGTAGAGATTCAGTAAGTCAGGAAAAATGGCCACAGCTCTGATAAAGTTCATTATATCTTGCTACTTTCTTTTAATCTCTTCCTGGAGAAACAGCTCTTAATCTGGCCCTAGAACAAGTCACTAACATACTTATATCTGCAAGCCAGTTATATTCATAAAGGAAAATCTCATCCCATTGTTACTGTTCTTTTTCAAGAACGGGGACTCCTTACTTTCGCTAGCAATTAAAATCAGGGTGGGTAGAGCTAATATGTCTCAGCAAAGCAGTATTGTAGCTCAGTCACAACCATAAAATGTGAACATGGCAGCGTTATCAGTTATGCAGAGTTTTTAATTTTAAAACAATTTAAAAGCGCAACTCCTCCAGGTTTCCAAAATAGGTAATTTTGCTATAAACCACTATTTTCCACTTTGGCCATAGTTTTACTGAATCTGGTCCCTGTGTGGATAAAAAAACCAGATAGGAGGTATTTATTTCTCTGCACATCTGGGAAATCTCCCCTCCAGATGTACAAAAAAATCCAAAAAGGAAAGAATTTAAAATTTGACATTTTTAGGAAAAGACCAAGATCTTGCAGTGCTGCATCATGAAATCTCAGCCACCATGTTGGAGAAGGGAGGGGCAGCTGCCCACTACTGTGTGAGCCAGGTGGGCATCAGAGGAGCAGAAGTGCAGGGGGGGGGGAGTGAGAGTCACTGCCATTCTCCATCTCTTCCCCCCTCCCCCCCCCGCTGCTGCTGCATGAGCTAGCAGGTGGGCAGGAAGGGGAGGAGGAGCAAGAGCAGGAGCCTCTCCTTCTCTCCCACTGCTGGCACTCCAGGCGGGGAGGCAAGCAAGGGGACCGAGGAGTGGGAGCTGCTGCTACAGTGCCCCCTGATGCAGGTGCTGCAGGCAGACTTGTGAGCAAAAGGGGAGACACAGGAGAGGTAGGGAGCCAACACTATTTCTGCCCATTCCAGCACAGCAGCCGTATGACCTGTTCAGGCAGAGGGAAGAGGGGAGGATGGGAGGATGGGATCCCCCACCCCCCATGAAACTCAGGGGTCCCTGGCTTGTGTGTGTGCACATATCCCAATCTACACAGGACAGAGTAGCAGATCTTCAACATCTGGCAATAGCTGTAAATTCTTTTACTGGCTTCATCCAGCTTCTCCTCAGAAAAGTGTCTATACGGAAAGAAAGAGAACTGAGAAACTGAACCATGATTAATATTCTGATTTTTCAAAATACGTTCTTGATCATTGAAAATATTGAGATTTGAAATAAAGTCAGGGAAGGTTGAAAATCCTCAAAGAAGATCTTCAAATTAAAACTGAGGCATTGAATCAGTTATTCAGAATGATTCATTAATTAACCTACTGTTCACAAAATGATCATTTTATCAGAATGACACAATGAAAAATAGTCATCACTGGTAATAGTGTAAATAAGCAGATAGCCTTTGTTCAGGCACTCCGTTGCACAGTCACTTGCTATAGAAGTGAAGATCCATAGTTGTTCATGGTGGGGAGAAATGATAGGGCAGAGGAGGGCAGAGACGGGGTGGACGGGGTGGGAAAGTGGCTCTGCAGCCAAAGGAGAGACGGAGAGGCAGCTTGCCCGTTCCACCCCCACCCCGTCCTGCCCTAGCCCTGCCACTGAAATGAGGGAGGGAGAGGCAGCCTGCCTGCCCAGTAGGCGACACACAGCCTTCTTATCACTGTGTGAAGCTCAGTTGGGCCATGCAGCCCAGCTCGTGTGTGTGTGTGTGTGTGTGTGTGTGTGTGTGTGTGTGTGTGTGTGTGTGTTGGTGGGGGACATCTTCCCACCAGTGCTCACTGACAGAGATCTTCTACACTGTTCATAGAAGAACTAAGTGATGACCATCAGAGCAACTCTGCTCAAGCTAGGAAATTCTCAGTTTGGCAAGAATTCTTTTGGGGGGCATGGGTCCTTTGGAGATCCAGCAGTTGCCATTCTTTCTTGATTCTGATCATCCTGTAACAGAACCAGAACTGCTGGATTTACAGCCTGCTGTTCTGTAGAGAAAAGCATGTCTAGGGCTTAATGTCAAGATGCAAAGGAGGATAGAGCTCCCATGCCTTTGGTAACTGTTGGAATGAAACAAAGAAACGCAACCTTAAAGATAACCTTCATTGCCTGAAAGAGGTGAGATTGCTTAGATCTTGTGCACTGACAACTGTCCATATTTCCTCAAATAAGACCTTGTTGCCAAGATCACATATTCATGAAGTTTGTAGTGAAAGAGGGTAATTCTAGAGATGCTGGGGAGACAGAGACTGTTAATGCTCCAAACTGTGTATTACATGACAGTCTAACTCTTAAGACAGAAGGAGAAAGTAGGGTTAATGGGCTCTGTCGTTGCTTGGAATTATAATTATTCACATGATTGGAATTCAGCATCAGGTGCCACTCTGAATTATTCGTAACATGGGTGGCTTAAAGGGATATTTGCTAGTTAATCTTTAGGCCATTAAAAAAAGACCGTCACTGAATTTATGTCCAGTGAAGTATCAATGGATTCCTAAGGAAACAAAATCAGCTGCGTTCACAAAGGGATCATATCACCCTCCTGTCAGGCATCCAAAGATCTATGGCAATTTTATATCCATCATAACTTGAGGATTATGTTGGATATATTCTGTTATTGCCTAACTTGAGAGAGAGAGAGAGAGAGAGAGAGAGAGAGAGAGAGAGAGAGAGAGAGAGAGAGAGAGAGTTGTCTATCTTGAGAGAGAGAGAGAGAGCAAAAGCAGATGCTAATATAGCTCTCGCTTATTCCTAATATGAGTAGATGTGGATATGTAACCATGGTTGAGTGTTCACAGTAAGCTAAGCAAAGCAAAGAACAGAAGGATTCCCTTCCTCCCTTAAAACCAGCATTTTGAAGGTCAAATTGGTATTAGAAAAGATGTACACTGCTTCTTTGTACCTAACTGCAGGAGCATGGGGAAAGGAAGCACATTTCACTGCTAAATCTTATTCTATTTCTATATACTGTGAAGGTTTGGTTGGCTATGTGGGATATACATTGAGAAACTAGGAAGGAAAAGTCTCTCTAGCCTACCAAAAAATGAAAGATACTTTAATACCTGTAATAGTCAGGTAGCTGAAAGATTTCAACAACTGGATCTTTTTCATCCTGTATGACAAGCTGCACCTGAAATCAGAAGCCGTGGTCTCCTATCTGCAGCTGCTTCTGGCTGACAGTTCAGGGTGGGGAACTATTTACTGTCTGCTCCTAATCTTTTGAGCTGTGAGGGGGGGGGAGGGGCAGGGAGCCAAATCTTCATATGAAGAGAATTCTGGCCAGTATAACATGGACCCCATTTAGATACATACTTAGATACTTGTGAACGTGTATAAATTGTAGTGATTTTAAGCTGAATAAAGATGGTTAGGCTATCCAGAGGTCCAGGTAACTTGTGCTATCCAGAAACTAGAAGCAGGGTGTTTAACTGTCTCTTTTTATAAATCAATTTTTTAAATCAGTTTAACCTTGACCAGATCATACCTTTAATTTTTTTAAGATAATGTCCATGAAATTTATTATTTAATTAACCTATCAAGTAGCTCAATGAAAACAGATTGTGATATAGGCAGTATTTATATCACTATGTTAAATACAGTTCTTTGGTGTATGATGAATGGAAGTATCTTTTTTTTGTTGAGTACATGCATTTCAGTTCTGACAAGATCTTATATTATAAAGGATCAGAACAGCCTGTTGCGCTCAGGGGCTAAGTCATCAAGGGGCTTGGGTGGAGGCGACTGGTAGACGAGGTACATGATAGGTTCATAGCACAGTCTGGGTCGGTACTCACAGAAGGCAGCCCAAGACAAAGTCAGGAAATCCAAGTCAGTACACTAGCAAGGCAGTCCAAGAACAGGTCAGGCAGGTGCAATTCCAAGAGGCAGGCTGGGGTTGAAAGCCAAGAGTTGCATTCATAGGGTGTAAGGTGCAGGCTGGGGTCAAGAGATTCTGGGTGTGGGATTGCAGGTTGTAGGGAGTGGCAATCAAGGTTGCTTTTATCCCTGTGATCAATTAACAGGCGGAGGAGCAGGTGTTGCCTCTTCCTCTGATTCCAGCACCTCGGCCTCAGAGACTAGCACAACCAAGTGCTGTGTTTGTAAATGGATGCTCCTCCATTGCTCCCAGACTGTCGTCTGCTCCCAGTGTCTCCATCGCTTGGTTGGCTTGGGGGACATCTGTGCTAAGGATCCTCTGGTGAGGGTTTCCTCAACTCCGAATGAGCCCTCGCCCCCAGAACCTTCTCCAGCAGGTTCTGTCTGTGGTTCCTGCTGTTCTGATTGACGCTCTGCTAATGGCTCCTCTAGGGCAAAGGCCAGCTCCTCTAGTTCCTCATCTTCCAAGGAGGACACGATGGCTGGTGTTAAGACAGTGGGCGTGTCAGACTGACTCATGACACCACTGACCATTTATAGTCAAAGACAGAAAGGACTTGAGAAGACTCATTTTTTGACACTCATGCCTGCTTGAACATTGTTCCTGAAAAACAAGAAAAGAAACCAGTCTTGATTTGTTGCAGCCCTCCCAAGATTCCTCCCAAGAATAGGAAGGCAGCCCCCTCAAACCAACTACTAGGAAGCTTCCCTGGGGAATAATGTCCCACCATGTTTCCCAGAAAAGGCATACAGGTACACCCCCACCAGTTATAACCCAAATGGATTCTCAGTTGGACCCCCCCCCCCAATGGAGCCAACATCTTGGGAAGCTATCCATGGAAAAGTGTCTTCTTTCCCAATAAAGACTGGCATACACCCCAACCCTCCTCCCCCAGGTTATAACTCACATACTGGAAACTCCCTAGGAAAATATCATTATGCTAAAAACACCCGAGCCATTTTCCTTCCCTCCTAAAAAAGCCATGGTGCTCTCTCAGTGGATTCTTCTGTTTGATGTGAACATACAACAGCAACACCCATGAACATTGATGACACCCCCCTCCAATGTATGAATGTGTGATACCCTAGTTCTCTTGCAGTTCTTCAATCATAGTTTCACAATCTTTCTATTCATTTGCAGTGAAACTTTGAAAAAGGAAAAGGAAAAGAAAATGATATTCAGCAGAATTTCACTGTTATGAATGGGAAACCAGCATCACTGGACAGTTGGTCTGCCTAAATGGAGAACTCCCTAGCCTACTCCCCTCCCCACAGAAGAAGAGATACCTTAGAATCCCTTACTGGTGGGAACTGCTTGCCAATAATCCTCCCAAATGTAGGAATCAACAGAAGTATCCACATACCTGAGTTTGAATCTTGGAGCCAAAACACACGTTAAGAAATACCTAGGTTCAGCACGTGTTCTCTTACCTCAAGGTTTGCCGGGATCTGTAGGTGTCCTGGAAGCTTAAAGTTTAGCATTTACAGAGCAGCAAAAAGGGGAAGGGAAATACAGGCGCCTATATTTTAAGCTTTAAGCTTCCAGGACGCCTTTAAGCTTCCAGGACGCCTACAGATCCTTTAAGCTTCCAGGACTTTAAGCTTCCAGGACGCCTACAGATCTTTAAGCTTCCAGGACGCCTACTTTAAGCTTCCAGGACGCCTACAGATCCCGGCAAACCTTGAGGTAAGAGAACACGTGCTGAACCTAGGTATTTCTTAACGTGTGTTTTGGCTCTAAGTGTTAATGGTGATGAGGTCATGACTGAAGAGTTCCTCTGAATCCTCATGCAATTCTTCCTGCAACTGGAAATATAAAATTCATGCAAGATTCTTCGGTTTGACAATTGCATTGTCAGAAAAATACGATGGAGCTCAGAATAGAAAGGGCAGTTTGCAGGGGCATTGCTAGACCTACTGTTTTGGGCAACAACCCTCTTGTACTTGAGAAGCAATGACATGGTTTTTGTCTAGCACTCATGTGCCAAATGTCTATGGCCATGGATGGCCATTTGTTCAGCAATTTTTCCAAATCAATCAATGTTCTGATGCAAGGCATGGAGTGCCTCCTGAACTTTCTCCTGAACCTTCTCTAAGTCAATTATCTCCAGCTGACCCCATGTACTCCCACAGGTTTGGTTTTCTCTGTAGACTGCATGTTGAAATGGAAACTGGCAGGCAATGCTCACAGAGCTTGAAAATGACACATATACATAGTGTCCAGATGTGGACTTAGACAGAATGTTTCAGGGGTCACCAAGGATTGGCTGCTTGTTTCAAATGTTCTGCTTGAACATGCCTGGTTTGATTAGTGCACGTGCGGCATATTGCTCTTTAGATATATTGCTAGCATGCAATTTAAAGAAATTCACCACCCACTACACACTACAACAAAATGGCTAGGTGTGCAGAGCCATGAGAAATGGGGTACACATTACCCACAGGTTTCAGAAAGAGCAGAGAAACAATGGAGAAAACCTGGAACAGCAAGGGATATGAAATGAAGCTCTGAGGAAATTACTTTTTTAAAAAGTAAAGAAGGGAACTGAAACTGGAGCAGTAGCCTGTCTGCAGAAATGTATATATATTTTTGCTAACGTTATCTTCTTTCAAGGGCACAGGGCTATGGTAGATGACATCTTCAGAACGTTGTGCTATTAAGCTAAAGATATGGCTTTGGGCTGACTGGCCATCGCCTCCCATTTTACTTGTTTCTTATATTCATGTTAAGATATTACAGATCATACCCAACCACCCAAGAACTCAATTCTCTTGCACTGCTATAGAAGCTGACCAGTTATTTCTGGAGTTCTGCCAAACCCATTTCTTGGCTTTGCAGATACAAGTTTAATCCTGCTTAAAAGATAGTATGTTGCAGCTTGTGTGATATAACAATGTTTCCTAGATTCAAAGCATTAGTCTGTGCTGGTGACACTTGGTCCCGTGGCTGTCTTTGCATCTATACAGAGCTCTTGCTCTGCAATTCCCTCCAAATGACAGCAGGCATCATCATGCATTCACCCACTTTCCAGGTTTTCCCCAGTTTCACTGTGGGTTTCCACAAACCTGCTTTGGGGTGATCTATAACAATATTCCCACAAAAAGCCCTCCAGTGATGGTGGGGGAATGATGTGTGTAAGCATGGAGAAGATCCCTGGACAGATGCTCTACTCTCACTGTGAATGAGAATATGGGGAATTGCCCTGCTGTGGAAGCTATTAGAAGTAGTTATATTTCATTGCATACTGATACATTGTTATAGATTGAATATAAGATTAGGCTCTGATAAGATGGAAAATGGTTAAATATTAATGATGAGGTAGAATATTGGACATGGAAACTTTGGCATAAAGTTAAGATAAATAGAAATGACCCGTATAGAAGCATTAGACCATATTAAGATATAGCACTAAGAATGTACACAGAGGCTGCTTCCACATACGTTGGATAATCCACTTTCAATACGCTTTGGTGAACATTTATAACTGATTTTCCATGTGTGGAACAAAAAATCCACTTCTAAAGGATAACTAAAGTGCATTGAAAGTGCACTATTCAACGTGTGTGGAAACGGCCAGAGACTGCTCATTTTGACCTTTAGTTGATCCAAAATTGAACACTGAGTAGGAAAAAGAACATATTTAGTTTGTGAAGGTAAACGTGAAAATGCACAGAAGCCGATGAACCCTTATTGAGATCTGTTTTGTGTACTCTGTATTTTAATAACTCTTGTAGTGCAAAATCTTACTGTTCCCTTGACCCTGCTACCCCCCCCCCTTTTTTTCTGCACCCCTCTTTGTTCTGGAATAAAAAAGAAAAAAAAGTAGTTATATTTCGTTTGCTAGCAGAGTTACTTAGTCAGAAGAGTTCCCCCCCCCAACATGCAGTAATTAATCCTCAGGCACTCAAATTGTAGAAAAAATAGAATTTATTGAGGTAGATTCTATTCATGGCAATATCTTGGAGTAGAAAGTCCTAGTCTAAAGAGAGTCACTTTCTCTGTATATACCATGGCCAGCTGCCCAGCATCAAGGCTGCAGGTAGGCTTGTGGAGGAGGCCTTCGTGGCAAGAGCTCTGAGAAAAACATCTTTACCCTTGCAAGGTCATGAGGCAAGAAAGAGGAGACTCTCCCAAGAGACGTAGAGACAGAGGAAAAGTCAGGAGGCATTCCACCTTAGACAAAGAGAAGCACGTGACTATCAAGCAAGTTACATATACACAGAGAGAGACATATAGTGCCTCCCAATGTCCACAGCATGCTGAGTCACTTATTCCATCAGAAGCAACCTCTTCCTAGACCAAATTTACCTTTCTGGGTTATTGAGATAATAAAAAAGCTGTGTGTGTTTAAACTGACCTGAACTCCTTGAACCAAGAGCACAATAAACAATAATAAATAAAAAAAAATTAAACTACATACACTGGGGGGGGGGGGGGACATAAGTAGTCCTGAAAAAACAGAAAACATCCTGATTTGAAACCAATAGAGTAGCAAAGTTTTTTCAAAACCTGATGAGAACGTTATCCTTTAATGAGGATATTACATTCCACACAATGTAGAATATCTGTTGTACACAAATACGTATGAGTGATATGACCCCACCATCACAGACCTCTGTGCTAGAGCAACAGGAGCTCTGATTATACACTGTTGCACTTAGCCCTTTTAATGGAAGTGAACCAGATGTTTGAGATCAGTTCATGAACAGATACTCTGCAAATAAACATCCCGCAGTGGGCACAGTAAAGGTCAGTTCTGATAGGGAAGAGAGAAGATCTGTCATTCTTGCAGTGTTCTCTGGTGACTCTTTCTTTAGCCAAGCACATCCATTAGATCTCCCCCCCCTTACAGGTCATGTAGCTTGATAATACTATAGAAGCTAACCTCCAACAGGGAAGGATAGTGTCAGTGACAATTGAACAAATAAGAGACAGATGTTCACGAATTGCCTATAGTTCATTTAAAAACAAGAGATGCAAGCCTAGATTCCCTTATAGATGAAGAGTTTTGTCAAAATCAGGTTATGTGAAAATGGTTAAAGCAGCAGCCAGAGTTCTCCCTCGTCCTCCCTAGCGTTATCTACATGATTGCTTTTCGTATCTTGTTTATTGTGGTTAGTGGAGCAGCTATAATGTGTAGCGCTAGGCATAATAAATCTTGTCTTGTGCATGACAGCCCTTGGAATTACATGGTAAGCTTTTTTTGTCAGATTTGTTACAAACAGCCTTTAGGTGATGAAAAAAACATCTTGGGGGGGCAAAAAAAAGAAGAAGAATATTTAGAGTAGTTCTCACTTCATTCATTTGTGTAAGCCAGCTCTGGACTTCTAATTGGGCCATGATGCATAGTTTTGCATAGTTACGCAGCTGCTATCATAGAAGAGCACATATCTGGGCAAATATTTTTAAAGGCTTTTGCCAAAGGTCACAGTTATTTAACAATTAGGTTGCTAATTTTCTTTTTTATGTGACATTTTGGTCTTGCAAACACATTAAAACAATGTATTTCACTGGGCAATGCACCATTGTGATAGATGAGTAGTTGTAAAAAGGAAATTCATCAGACAGTTCTATTCAACATGATTAAAAAACAATCACACCAGTTTCTTAGAGTTTCCAGCAATGCCTGAGAAATAGTTCCAGCACTTGCTTCCTCTTGCAAGGTTCCTCCCTCACCAGAACCCCCAACCAACCATCTGTCATCCTGCCAGCTTCCCCAGGTAGGAATCTTCAGGCAGGCCAGGAAGAGGGTTGCACCAACTTGTTCCTTCTCCAGCCCTGGAAACAACAACATACTCTACCTGCCTCTCCCTGTGATTCCTCCTCAGCCCTCACAGGAACCTGCTTTTAAATGATTCCAAATTTCCCACCTCACTGGGTTTCCTTCAGATCCTCACCCCACCGCCCCAAGTGGCCCTTCTATAGGGTTGCAAGGTCCCCTTACCCTCCTGGGGAAAGAGGGAACCCGGCACTCACCTCATGTCTCTGGCATAGAATTTCTCCATCTGGCTTGGCAACTGGATCATGCAGCTTTGTTAGCATCATGTACTGAATTCTAAAGATCAAGAAATAAGATGCTGCTTGGCAAAATATACACATTTGTAGTAACGTCTAAATGTTAAATATGTGTTTTATGGAAAGTACGAGGCTATTTTCACACATCTTTAAAATAGTGTGATACTCACAGAAGGCTGCTGGCTTCCTTGCGCAATTTTTGCCGCCGTTTACAAAATGCCACGAAAGCACCATCATCACTGCCTGTCTTTGTTTTGTAAATGGATGGTGTCAAAAATTGTGAGGAAGCTGGCAGCCCTCCATGAGTATCACACTATTTTAAAGACGTGAAAAAGGCCATAATGTATATTTTCAAGTGAGTGTATTTAATCTTTTTATGTTAAATGCTATACTAGATTGTGGTGGTGGAGAGTGCTCTCAAATCATAGCTGACTCATGGCGACTCCTAGTGGGGATTTCATGGCAAGAGACTAACAGAGGTGGCTTGCCATTGCCTGCCTCCACAACTCTGATTTTCGTTGGAGGTCTCCCATCCAATTAATAACCAAGGCCAACCCTGCTTAGCTTCTGAGATTAATGCTTCAGTTATCATAGTATTTTACTATTCTATTGTGGGTTTGATTCTATGAACCAGAAGTATGAGGACTGGCGCTCATGGAAGCAGATCTTCCTCACCTTTTCCTTCTCTCAGAAACCCTCAATAGACCATACTTTAGAAACAACCGATATTTTATCCTTCTGAAAAATGACAGTAGCAGGTATGAGCCAGAACTACTTACAGGGAAATGGCTGTAGCTTAGTAGATGAGCATTTGTGTTACATGAAGAAGATTCTCAGTTCAGTCCCTGGCATCTCCAGTTAAAAGAATCTTAGGTAGGATTTGAGGATATACTTGTAGGCAAAATGTCATACAGTATGACAGAATAGACAGAAGAGGGAAGTGGGCAAAATCAGCTACTCTTCTTTTAGTGGAGGATGTTCTCCACTAGTGAACAGAAGACAGTACAATTTCACCTCATTTTCTCTCCTTACTAAAGTCTCCTATAAGCTTCTTATTTACTCAGGATTGCTCAATATGCCTGTCTTTTTATATGTCAAATTTTAGAAATCGTGTCCTACTTGTTATGCATCGTACAGAGCTGAGGTGTATTGTATGGATAATAATTCACATATTTGCTGGGCACTTATTTCCCATAAATTTTCTTAATGGGTTTTTAATATTGCATATATTTATTACTTCAGTCTTTGCAATGCTGGCCAGCACAGGGCATCCTTCTAGAGCAGTGCCACAGACACATTTGTCCAATAACCATTTTACCCAATCTTCAGAAGATAGCTTTGAACCACCAGCATTCTAGATCAGGCTATTTCCAGAATGTGTAACCAATGTTTGTTTGTTTTATCGAGAATTTTAAACAAGTTGATTAAAAGAAACAAACAAAAAGGAAAAGGCACATAGTTCTAAGAATAAAAAAAGAAAGAAAAAGATAAATAGGGATATGTACCAATTTTCTCTGTGAAAAGGTATTATATACTAGAAACAAAGCCCATGGTGCAAATAAATACAATGGACTCTAGAAAGCTGGGGCTGGAAAGTGCTGGCAGGCAGGCAGGGGGTCTGGGAAGGACTGGCAGGCAGGTGGGGGGGGGTTGGGAAGGGCTGGCTGGCAGGCAGGGGGGTCTGGGAAGGGCTAGCAGGCAAGGGGCATCTGGGAAGGGCTCGAAGGCAGGCAGGGGGGTCTGGGAAGGGCTAGTAGGTGGGAAGGGCTAAGAGGCAGGAGGGGTTTGGGGAGAGCTGGCAGGTAGGGCGGGCAAGGTGGGTCTGGGGAGGGCTGAGAGGCAGGAGGGGTCTGGGGAGGGCTGGCAGGTGGGGGGCAGAGATCAAGACCAGAGAGGGTATAGCAGGTGGGCTTGCTCTTCCTGCCGCATCCCTGGCTCCAGTGAGGCTCCCAAGGCAGCAGGCACATCACTCTCGCCCCATCACCCTGGCTCTGCCAAAAGTGGCATTCCCTCGGCTCCAGCAGGGCTCACAGGGTTGCAGGCACATCACTCTCGTCGCCTCACCCCGGCTCCACCAGGGCTTGCAGGCGCGTTGCACTTACTGCGCCACCCTCCCCCTGCAGCTGGGCTAAATCATCCGGCAGCAGAAAGACAGGCAGGCTTGCCTGGCATCCGCCGCCAGTGGTGCCCTCTGCAGGCCGTGTTCGATCATGCACTTTTTATCCTGGTGCTCCCGTGCAGGCGCATCAGGATACAATTAGTCATCGGAAACCCGCTAACACAATTATGTTATAGGATTATGCACTAACTTCAAAATAACCATGAGTAAATACTTCTCCTTTCCATCTAAATATTCTTTCCCTATCTCCTAATCTTCAAAGTCACAAATCATTAATTGATTTCTTTCTGTTTCTTGCAAAAAGTCTATAAGGGGCTTCCAGGTAACCAAATATTTATCAACTGTCTTTTTCTTGCTCAAATACATCAATTTAGCCATCTCAGCATAGACCATCATTTTTTTCAGCCACTCTTCTACTATAGGTAATATTGTAGCTTTCCATTTTTTGTGCATATAACAGTCTTACTGCTGTTATCATATACAAAAAAAGTGTACCATGTGTAACTTCCAACTGTTTATCCATTAGTTCCAACAAAAAAGCCTCCGGTTTCATTTGTACATAAATCTTTAAAAATTTTCTGGATAGTTGAATGTATTTGTATCCAGAACGTCGTAGCTTTTGTTGCATGTCTACCCTAAATGATAAAATGTTCCCTCCTTTTGTTCACATTTCCAACATCTATTTGAAACATTCTTATACATTTTTGCTAATTTTTCTGGTGATATATACCATCTATGCATACAGCCAGTTTGGTGTAGTGGATAAGAGCACGGGACTCTAATCTGAAGAACAGGGTTTGATTCCCCACTCCTCCACTTGAAGCCAGCTGGGTGATCTTTGGTCAGTCACAGCTTCTAGGAGCTCTCTCAGCCCCACCCACCTCACAGGATGTTTGATGTTATGGGGATAATAATAACATACTTTGAAAACCACTCTGAGTGGGTGTTAAGTCATCCTGAAGGGCAGTATATAAATCTATTATTATTATTATTATTATTATTATTATTATTATTATTATTATTATTATTATTATTATTATTATTAAAGTTTTCTTTCAGACCCGAATTTAATGTAAATTTAAGACCTTTCAAACACATATTTTCCCATTGTTTAAGTTGTATATTATACCCAAAGTTCTTTGCCCATTTTATCATGCATGCTTTCACCTGTTCTTCTGTTTCCAGTCTCAATAAAAGTTTGTACATTTTAGCAATAACTTGTTCATCAAGAATGTGTAACCAATGTTTAACAATTCTAGCAGCATTATTATTAAAATACCTTGAGGTATAATAGCATGCCTAGAAGCCAGACTGTGTCTCCTTCCTTTCCCTTGCAATTATTTTTTTAAAATGCATTCTTTGTGCTGCTTAGAATGGTGAAGTAGAATGTATGAATTGCTTAGAGATGCTGCCATTCATCTTGTTTTTCTAAGAATCAGCAACTTGCCATAGAAAACAGAATCCCATCAGCAATACAAAGACACCTGAGGGACTGGAAAGGAAAATAAATTGCTAGAGGAATATGGATTTTTTCCTCCACTCCAGGTCAGTGGTTCAAATACTGATTAGAAATGAAAATAATCGCTAACTATTCTTTGGGTTTAATAAAGCCAAAGTTCAAGTTGAGAAAAAACAGCATATATTTAAAAGTGAATCCCTCTTCGTAGACAAAGCTGTTATTTCCTTATGCAATTATAAGGAATGCACATGGCATCACCAAATGGCAGCACAGGATGATTTTGGTATGTGAATGCCTAGACAACTATAGAAGCATATGTGGATCCAAAGCTAAAAGCAAGCTTTAAACATTAATTGTTCAGAAGGCATATTGTTTTCATCTATCCTAAACTGCAGTTTAATCCTGGCAAGACAAAAATGCTACTAATGGGCAGAAGGTTTGCCCTGGATTTAAGGGAGGTTTGCCAGATGTTTTCCTGCCTCCAACTGGACTGGGGCCTTGGCGCTTACTTTTTTTTCTTTGTCTGTGCACGCTCCTGACCCCAGTATGATGACATAACCTCTGTGACATCACTGGATAGTAAGAGGCTTCAGGGTGGCCAGCTGTTCCCCCAGGTGTGCAGCAGGCCAGATGTTGCGGCAAGTGGACCAATTGCACACCCTGCAGCAGGCAGGGCAGTTGGGCACACAGAACGGCCGCTCCCTAGACATTCAGCAGATCAGGCAGACGGGGGAGCTGGCCACTCTCCAGGCGAATTGCAGACCAGCCTGCTTAACTCCCTGGATGTGCCCCAGTGCGTGCACACGGGAGTCCAATTTTTTAACTTTGTTTCCCGCAGACAGTCTGGGCAACAACCAGACTGTCTGGGGGGAAAACTGGACACCTAGCAACCTTAATTTAAGGTGTCCTGTTCTGCATAGGGTTGCATGCCTTTTGAAGGAACTGGTTCATAGCTTGAGGGTGCTGCTGGCCCTGTGCCTATTGCTGGATAAGCACTGGCCACTATGACCTGGAGTCCCCTTTACCAGCTTCAACTGGTTAACTGGGTACAAGGGATCTGACCACTGTTTAACATTTAGTAACATCTAGATTAGACTACTGCAATGCAGTATTCATATGGCTGCCCTTGCAAAGTGTTCAGAAACTTCAACTGATACAGAATGTTACAGCTAGAATGTTGACCTAGAGTGCATCATAGAGACCTAGGGGTTATAGTAGATCCAGCACTGCTGCTAGAGAAGCGTTAATGCTGCTGCAAAAAATGCCTTCTTCAAAGTCCGGCTCAGAAGACGGCCCCCTACCTTGACATGTCCTTTCTCGCCACTAGAATCCATGTCATGGTAACATCGAGACTAGACTACTGTAATGCACTCTACATTGGTCTCCCCTCAAAGTCAACTTGGAGACTCCAGTTGGTGCAACTCCTTATGCTCCTCTGCAGCAGCTTCGCTTATCTGAACAGGGTCTCCTGCAGGTGTCACCCTGTATATGGGCAAAATCAACAGTTGCCCGTACACATGCATTTTCTGTGGTGCCCCCCCCCCAGCTTATGGAATGGCCTACTTGATGGGGTCAGGAAAGCTTGGACTCTCCTGGCTTTATGCGAAACCAAATTATTCCAGGATTTGAGTCCAGAGGCACCTTAAAGACCAACAAGATTTTCAGGATATCAGTTTTTCAAGTGTTTTCTTTTTCTTTAGAAAAATACCAAGTAATTGAAGAAGTGCACAACTGTTCACACTCTGGTTAATCAATGCTTAACATATACATGGTATATGGTAGGGTATGAGCAAGAGTCCAGTAGCATCTATAAGACTAACAAGATTTGTGGTAGGGTATGAGCTTTTGTGAGTTGTAGCTCACTTCTTCAGATACAGCTGTGAAGAAGAAGTGAGCTGTGGCTCACAAAAGCCCATACCCTACCACAAATCTTGTTAGTCTTATAGATGCTACTGGACCCTTGCTCTTTTCTGCTACTACAGACAGGCTAACACAGCTACCCATCTTGATCTATCATCATACATGGTTGTTTGGGAGGACTTCAACATCCATGTATAAAGTTACATTGGCCATTTTCACATGGCCAAAAATACCGCAAATTTTGCACAATGAATTGCTTACCAGCCACCTGCCTCATTGCGCCTTGTTCCACATCATTCCGCCTCGTGCTCCCAGCAGTTCACATGCTGCAGAAATCATGGGGCAGTGGGCGGTAACTGTCCTCGTCACAGTTGACGTCAGGGCCTTACCACCTGCTTCCTCTGCCTTTCCCCCCCCCCAAGTCACCGAGTTTTGCGCTATATCGCTGTTTCATTAGGCAAATTCAGCACCCCTCCCACACGGTGGCTTGTGATAGGCATGATTATTTGCCCGCCAATGATACTCAAAGGACATTGGTTGCACTGATTAGGAGCCAAAATCCAACTTCTCTAGAACAATTGTGCTTCCGAACGTGCATGGTCTGAGGAGGTGACTCAACCTGCCATGGCACCTGAGAGAGCACTTTTGCTTATGATGGGTTTTTTTCTGCTGCAGAGCTCAATGGCTCTATGCCAGGCACACCTTTGGTACATCATGAGAAGGAGAAGGGCTGCTGTGTTAATGTTCCACTCTTCCCAACTGAGAGCTGCTCCCAACTGCCGCTGGGGCATGTCTTGCAGAAATAAGCTTCGGCAGCGATGGCATGCCCTTGCAGGGATGGGAGAACTGAACAGGGCCGGATCTAGGGTTGCTGGTGCCCAGGCAACCCTAGTCTGGCCTCGTGTGTGCGTAGCGGTGTCATGATGTCATTTTGGTGATGTCATCACATGGGGGGGGTGGATGCAGCGTGCGGGGCTGGGAAGCCGCCAGTGCCATTCGCTTCTCTGCAGGTGAATGGCGCGGGCAGCCTCGCAGCCCCCCGCACTGCCTTTTGCCTGCGCCGCGGGACAGGGGGTGGCCAGCTGCCCCCTCTCCTGTGGAGCAGGTGAATGGCGTGGGCAGCCGCTCTGCCCTTTGCCTGCCCTGCAAGACAGGGGGTGCACGGCAAGCCAGCCACCCCCTGTCCCGCGGGGCAGGCTAAAGGCAGTGCGGGGGGCTGCGAGGCTGCCTGCGCCTGCACACTCCAGCAGCTGGCAGCTGCTCCCGGTGCCCCCTCCCTGGCGGCGCCGGGGGCAGACTACCCCCTGCACCCCCTCGATCCGGCCCTGGAACTGAGGGACTGCTGGGTCTACCCTTGCAGCTGGGACTGGTGAGAGAGGATCGTCCGCTGTACTTGGGACGACTGGCACTGGATCCAGTGCTTCCGAATGAGCCGGGAGACCTTCATGGAGCTGGTCAGTGTGCTTCGCCCAAGTCCAGAGCACCAGAGAACCAACATGAGGGAGCCCATCTCTGTGGAGAAGAGAGTGGCCGAGGCACTGTGGTGTCTAGCCACTGGCACATGTTACCATGTAGCAAGTGACCACTTCAGCTTGGGGCTGGCACCCCCAGTAGAATCATCACAATTGCGCAAATTTCCCCCTTTTTAAAAAAAAAAAAATGGACTGCCTGCCGGCACAGACTAGTGGGACCCTGCCATTCTACGGCCACCCAGAGAAACTCTTAAAAACAGAGAGGTTCTCTTTCTCTCAGTGCATAAATAACATCATTTATTGATCAAATACCGAATGTGACCGGCACCCCCAGTAGAATAATTACAATTGCGTAAAACTTCCCCCTTTAAAAAAAAATGGACTGCCCACTGTCACAGACTGGCAGGACTCTGCCATTCTATGGCCACCCAGAGAAACTCTTAAAAACAGACAGGTTCTCTTTCTCTCAGTGCATAAATATTTCAGTGCATAAATCACATCATTTACTGATCACATGCCAAATGTGACTAGCATACCCAGTGGAAACATCACAATTGTGCAAATCTCCCTACCACCTTTAAAAAAAAAAAAAATTGGTCTGGAATGCCCGACGACTCAGACTGGAAAAGGAAAAGGGGGTTGGGCTTCCCCCTGGTGAAGTGTTCCTAATAGTTCCTAATCGTCTCCAGTCGTTTCCACAAAACGCTTAAAAAGCATCATGAAGCGGAATAAATGGAAGCGGGATAATACAGGTATTCAAGGGGTTTAGCGGAAGAACAGCGATAGTATGCGCGAGGTTTGCGCTACACTTAAGGCCATGTGGAAATGGCCATTGTCAGGAGCAGTTCAGGATTTCATGGTCTTGTATCTGAAGAAGGAAGCTTTAACTCTTGAAAGCTTATACCACGAAAATCTTCTTGTTCTCTAAGGTGCTGCTGGACTCAGATCCTGCTGTGGTACTGCAAACCAACACAGCTGCCTAGCTGAACCTCTTGCATTGATTATCGAATGTCAATCAATCAATCAGATTTATTTACAGTTAATAACCAATACAGACTTGTAAAAAACATAAGTATCATACACAAAATACACCACTTTGTAAAAATAATTATATAAATATATAATTATATAAAAACTTGGCAATATAAATACAAAAGTGTGGGCTTTCAGGGTTAGCAGATGTTACTCCTTTGCACATTCCCTGCGGATTCTACAAGCCACAGCTAAAAATCTGGCACTAGCCAACGTGATCTGGGAATCGACACCTAACAGGAGCTTATTAGTTAGCTCTGTGTCAGGGAGGCTCGAAAGCTTCTTCAATGCAGGTTGGATATGTTTTATACGTATTTATACGTATTATCGAATGTCCCTGCTGTTGATTGTACTGACTTACATTGTGTAATCTGCCTTAAGTCGTAGTGAGAAATAAATAAAATAAATAAATTATAAGGAAATCTCTTTTGTATGGGAAAAAGCCACAGATCTTCATTGCTACAAATACATGCACACTCAACACACAATGAAAGCATAATTGGCAGTATCTTCCCACAATATCTGCACAGCATGTGCGGGTAGCAAAGTAAACATTTGTACAAGTATTTCAACTGTACAAGTAACTCAATTTATTCAAGTTTCCATAGAAATCTATGGAAATGCAACATTTTTTACAGTTGATTTTGTCAGATCACTTAAAGTGATCTGCATCCTTTATCACATCATGTTGAACAAATTCAATAAAAAAAAATTCATTCATAAATTAATTCTTTCTTTTATATCAATTCTTTTGTTTATGCTGTATGCATCGCACAGTGGTTTCATCCTATGAAACTGGACAAAGACAAGAAAGGATATGATCCAACCAATGTCAAACACTGTTTAAACTCTGCGAACATCAACGACACTTGTCAACTTACCTTACATGGGCTGGATTGTGCTTGTAGTTGAGGCAATTGAAAACTTACATTTTGACACATACTTATCTCCAGGGCTTTTTTTCTGGGAAAAGAGGTGGTGGAACTCAGTGGGTTGCCCTCAGAGAAAATGGTCACATGGCTGGTGGCCCCGCCCCCTGATCTCCAGGCAGAGGGGCACAGAGGGCTTGGCGGCACGGAAGGCAATCTAAACTCCTCTCTGTCTGGAGATCAGGGGGCAGGGCCACCAGCCATGTGACCATTTTCAAGAGGTTCCGGAACTCCGTTCCCCCGCGTTCCCCCTGAAAAAAAGCCCTGCTTATCTCCAAGTACACATGCACAGGACAGGCCTGTAAGGTTTATAGATGGTTAGAATTTTATTTACAGCACTCCAAATAGTGTGAGAGAGGCTCTATACTTTAAAAAGGCTACAGATCATTAAAAATAATTACACTGTTGTCTGAAATGAAATCTAGCAACTGCTAACTACTTTACTGTTGAAGAGAGGAAAAGCCCAGAGCAGTCTGTGTTCTTTTTTTTTTTTGTCTTCTATATCACTTTAAGCATTCTGCCTGGATACTAAAGAAACAGTCATGAGCAAGTAATTTTTTTTTTACTTTTTGTAATATAATTCAAAAGCTTCACAGAGATTTCTGTGATATTGATTTTAGCTAATGGAACATGTTCGTTTCCTAAGGGCATTATGTACTTGAATTTGTCTTAACATATATAAAGTGCAAGAAAGAGATTGTCCAGTTTGTATCTAGCTGACTAGTCAGCATTTACTTAACCAGAGACCTGCAGATCAGATTATTTTAGTAGAACCAGAAATTCTAGAGACTAAACATTAATTTGTGCCATGAATGCTTCAGCGCATTATCATCATGCCATTAAATGGAGAACCTAGCGGCTATAAAGAAAACTGCTAACGATTGACTGCATGTCACATCTTGTTTCCTTCCGGGATTCATTCCAGCAACACTGTATCTTGCAGTGTAACACCAATTTTTTTTAGGTGGGGGATGGTAAAGTGAGATGAAATGATTTTACAATTCAAGTTTTCAAATCTTTCAGGGCTATGGAAATGAACATTTACTTATGTCTGGAGAAATGCTTCACTAGTTTGTTTGGGCTCCACATAGACATACAGTAGCTCTTGAGAATGGCTTGTATAAAGGAGAGACTGAATGGACTCAGAAAACTGCAGCTGGGGGAGGGGGGCTCCTGCTTTTCTTCCAACCATTTTCCCCATGCAAAAACAGCAGGGGGGGGGTCCTGTTTCTGCGACTGCACGTGGAGATGTTGTGTCCATGTGCAGCCCCAGAAATGACACGCCCTGCACTGTTTTGCACAGGGAAAAGTGCTTGAGAGAAAGGTGAGGGCTCTCCTTTCCCCCAGCAGCAGCTTTCTGAGCCCATCCTGGCTCTCCTTTTTTCATTCAAGCTATTCCCCAGAGCTGCTGTGTGTCAGCATGGAGCCCAGGTGGGCTCCGTGGTGAATTCAAGGAAGAAGTAATGTTTAGAGTAACTCCAGGGGCCAAAATACACATTACCTGTGACACATGCACACATGGAGATTAACCTTTGAAAACTGCTTCACTCTGTGAGGCTCTGAACATTGCAGAAGCAACCATGGGGGAGATGTTTAGTGTTGCCAAATGGTTTAACCCAAATACCGGACACGTTCCATGTTTCTTATGTGTGCACGTAGTGTGCATGCACTCCAGAGGTCCTAATGATATCTAAGTAATATAATAATAATATAATAACATTCAATATATATACTGCCCTTCAGGACAACTTAACACCCACTTAGAACAGTTTACAAAGTATGTTAATATTATCCCCACAACAAAACACCCTGTGAGGTGGGTGGGAGCTCCAGAGACTGTGACTGTCCCAAGATCACCCAGCTGGCTTCAAGTGGAGGAGTGGGGAAACAAACCCGGCTCTCCAGATTAGAGTCCCACTGCTCTTAACCACTACACCAAACTAGCTCTCTTAGAGACCAACAAGATTTTTAGAGTATGAGCTATAGATATCTGAAGAAGGGAGCTCAGACTCATGAAAGCTTATTCCCTGAAAATCGTGTTGGTCTCTAGGGTGTCACTGGACTAAAATCACGCACATGAAAAATGTGGCAAGGTGTTTACTACACCCTGCTAGCATATTCTTTGCCATTGCCAAATATGATGTCGGGGAGGTTCTGAGAACAGAGCTACCAGGGTCTTGGATACCAGCCAGGTGCATGCAAGCAAAGGCCCATTCAGATTTTTTAGTATGGCATTGAAACAGCTATTCCCATAAAAAGCCCAGGGGACATTTAAAAAGATAGTGTATTTGGCACACTCGCTGAAAGGTTTGATACTTTCCTTTTAGTATCGGAGATGAGATTGTCCAACACTGGACAGATTTGGGAACACACCTGCTCTGTCTAGGGACAGGGGGGTGGGGCGGAAAAGAGACAGCTGGGAATGCCACTGAAAATATGTGAAAATCACAGCATGTGTTGGGACTAGAGAGTCTCTCTCATTATTCTATGTTAATACAAGCTATTTAACCCTTCCAATGAGTTTTCACATCTCAGAGAAAATAACCATCTGGCATGTACCAAGAAGTGATGGTTATTTAAACTGAGAGTCCCATTCCTTTATTTCACCATTTATGTTCTTGTGTAACAAACTACTTCAAATATCTCTACTCAAATATAAACAGTTTGCTGCATTATATAACTTGCATCAAAACCAAATAGGAGCCTTATGGTACAGATTTATTGTGGCATCAGCTTTTGCGGACTACAGCTTACTTCATCACATTTCTTTATAAGCTGTCTTTCCTCACATATCCACATGCCATTAGGAAACAGAAAAACAAAAACTAAAAATCTAGCAGATTTACAGCAAAACCATTCTAATTTCTGAGATGATATAGGCACATGCTGTAATAAAAGTTTCTCAATTAATAGCACAATTTAATTTCCATGCCTCGTTCTTTTTGAGTTTAATGAACAAACTTATTTTATGCCTTTTTAAATATTTAAGAGGGTATTTGGGAAAAGATGGAGAATAACTATTCATAACATTTGATGAATGAGGAACAAGAAACAGCAAGCTAAAATAAGTAACAGCAAGTTAAACATAGACTACATATTAGTTATACTCAAACACCCACCAATTCTGCTCAGATCTTGCTCCCAGTGGAAAGTAGGAAGCTAATTGTTCAGCAAGTTATTGGATATATTCAAACAAATTCAGATGTTTGCATAACATTTTACATGTTGCACTGCTTTGTTGCAGGATTAACAAGTAAGGAGGGCACCTCATGGGAAACACAAAATAACTTTGTGGTTACAAAGGTATAACAAAGTATATTTAAAGTGCAAGTGCTACATGTGTTTAGCTCATTTTGACAAAGGAAATTAACCAAATAACAAAAGCTTCATAGCCGGCATGATAGAACAATCACCGGGTACAATCTACACCCATGCTTATCGAATGGTAAAGAGTCCAATAATTATTTCAAATGTAGTTCTGTCTTCACAAACGGTTATTATTGCTTAGAAGCAGTCGTCTGTAGAGCCGAAGGCAGGGTTCCACCTCACGCTCAATCTGGGGCAGGCTGCAAAACGCAGATTTCGTGCCGCACTTCACCAGGAGTGTGTATTCTGTGTATCAGGCGTGCGAGAAAGCTCAGCTGCCGTGCTCCGGATTCATGCTTCGAATTTTCTACCTTGATTGAAGCAGAATACACGCTCCTGATGAAGTGAGGCACGAAATCTGCGTTTTGCAGCCGGCCCCAGATTGAGCGTGAGGTGGAACCCTGCCTTCGGCTCTACAGACGACCGCTTCTAAGCAATAATAACTGTTTGTGAAGACACAACTACATTTGAAATAATTATTGGACTCTTTACCATTCGATAAGCATGGATGTAGATTGTACCCGGTGATTGTTCTATCATGCCAGCTATGAAGCTTTTGTTATTTGGTTAATTTCTTTTGTCAAAATGAGCTAAACACATGTAGCACTTGCACTTTAAATATACTTTGTTATACCTTTGTAACCACAAAGTTATTTTGTGTTTCCTGTGAGGTGCCCTCCTTACTTGCTAGTCATTTACGGGAACAGCCATCCCCCCTTGTTGCAGGATTAGCAGAATTCTCATACCAACCTCCCCCAATTCTTGAAGGTACATAACGAAAGCAAATATATATATATATATTTCTGAGATTTCTGAATTAAGACTTACTACTAAGGTGTCTTTGTATGCCTTTGATATCTGCCCCATGAGCCCAGCTAATCTTTATACTAGCTGAACAGGCAAAAAAAAAGTAGGCAATATAGTTTATATTATATTGATTATTTAAAGGATACATCTGACTGTGCAGGTAGAGAAGATGAACAAAAAAATTCCATTTTATACAATTTGGTCAATTCAGTGTCCATGTTGCCTTTGGATATGCCTCTTCTCTAGTAAATGAGATGATCAATTACTTGAACTGGGCAAAAACAGCCACAAACTGCAATAACCAAAAGTCTATAATGCAGGTGCAAAGCTGCTTGGTGTGGTTTTATGCATCAGATAACTTCCATTAAGGAACATCAAAGTGATCTGATCAGGAGCTCATCTTGCTTTTTTGCTTGGCAAGCACACTCACCATGAAGTTCTCAGCATCCTGCTACATCCCCCAAACCCTCTTTATTACTGTAAAGTCAGTTCATCTATGAAAAGGGATTGTACAGGAATCTCCTTCCTTGGTGGTTTTCAAGAAAACGATAGAAAAGCTGTGTTGGGGCGGGGGATAAATTATCCCAACTTCAATAGGGTTTGTGCTGGAATCAGGATCCATTGTCTCCCCTCTTTAATACTGTGATTTCATCAACTTTCTGCCACCCTACACCCTTGCAAGTTAAGAGTGAATATCCAACAAATTTCTTTCAACCTTTGACCTTTAATCTGTCTTCTAGATCCATCAATGCTCAGCAACTACATGAACAGAACAAAAAGAATTTCTTGATTGTGACCATAAATATGCAAGTAAGTGTAGAACTCTTAACTTAAAATGGTGTTTTCCAACATGTGGGTCAGGAGGACCCAAAAGTGGGTTGTGAAGATTCTGAAAGTGGGCTGCAGGCCAGCCATCCTTAATGGTGGCTTCTGCCCTTTGCACATTCTCTCCTCTTCCTTTCCAGCTTCTCACATCCGCACCTCACCATTTGTGACAATAATGAGGGGGGGGGGAAACTGTCCAACAACTAGTAATTTTACAATAGAAGAAGGGGGGAAGGCTGGAGAGTAGGTGGAAGCTGTTCAGCATATGGAAAAGTAAGAGGAGAGAAAGATGTGTGTGTGTGTAAGCATAGGTTCATTCTCGGCACTGCTCCTTCAGAAGCCCAACCTCTTGCCCAGTCCCTGCAGTGCCTCACTGCCCTATACCTGCTATGGGAGACGTATTGCACTGAGCTACTTGCCACCCACCTCTTTGCCAACATCTGCCATCTTCTCACATCTCCTCAATTCAGCACTTCCCCTCCCCTGCACTTGTGGGTCACACCATATCGAAAAGGTTGGGAACCACTGGTCTAAAAGCTTTATCATTGGGTTTTTGAGTTCTAAATAAGTTGAAATGATAGCTGTTGTCTTGCTCAACATGAAAAGTGACCATATTTAAAACATATGCAAACCACCTCATGATGTAAAATTCTGAGAAAAAAGACTGAGCAAGAACATACAGTTGGTAGCAAGAAACAAGAAGTGAGCTACCTCAGCGTTGGGTAACATGTTAATTGACTGGTAATGCCATCCTAAGTGGAGCTACACTCTTCTAAGTCTATTGAAGTCTGTGGACTTAGAAAGGTGTAATTCTGCTCAGAATTGTATTGTTAAGATTTTAGCTGAGGCTTTTCCTTTTCACTGAAATTCACTTTCTATAATAAATGGTTTATGGCAGAAACATCTTAGATTGTTACCTTGAATACACAGTCTAGTCCTGCAGGTCCTTTGGTTCTTGGGGACTATCTACTTCCCTCTTTCAAAGACTGAAGTGCTACAATGTTGTCTGATACTTAAAAGTGGTTTCTGATGAGGGCAGTATATGTTACTTGCATGCTTAATGCTACAAAAGTGTGCCCATTTCGTCCTCTGTGATTGATTAAAACTGCTGTTTGACAGGTTATATTTCACTTCTTGTTACGGAAAAGGCTGCAAAGAGATCATTGCTCTGAAGTCAGAAAAATGGCATTGCCTGATTAATTTCCTCTCATATCTGAATATTCATTTGATCCCGCAGACGTAGTATTGCTCAAAACTCACCCCTCTTTTCATCTTAAAATCAAATGTGAAGAGCAAACCTTGATCTAAGGAGGAAAAGCTGTCACATTACCATCATTATTTCATGAAAATCCACCAAAATTACCTTGCATATCTCATTATGAGGCTGAAATACAAGTCTGGCTTCTGGAGGAAAAAAAATCAAGCATACTTATTACAGAAAAGAAGCATTTACTCAGGTGAGTCAATATTTCAATGGAAAGATGGAACAGAATTGATATCATCAGTGGCTCAGGTTGTTTCTCTGTTTCAGTGCCATCAGGCTTCAACAGGACCAACAGCCATGCCAAAAAGAAATTTCACAGTGTCATCAGGAAACCACTGGGATCCATTGGCCTCTAGGACAGACCATAATTTAGGTGGGTAGCTGTGTTGGTCAGCAGTAGAACAGCAGGATTTGAGCCCAGTGGCATCTTAGAGACCAACAAGATTTTCAGAGTATAACCTTTTGGGAGTCAGAGCTACTTTCTTCAGAAACAACAGACCATTCTCCAGAAAACAACAATAGTGAGGCTTTTACAATTTTTTGATTGCAAATGCTATATGAGCGTTTGCCCTATTTAGTGTTAATTATATAACGGTTCTTGTAAAACTGTGAAACATCACCTACATATCCAATTCCATGTGCCATGGTAGCTGCCCAATGTACTAGCCAGACACATCACCAACCACATCAGGCAAGTCACATTTCCAAGCCATGTGAGACTATGAGCCAAACTACACAAGACTAATTACATGTGTATGACATGTGAAAGCACTTACACATGTTTCCCCATTCCACTCACACACTGCAGCCACACTTCAATCGATCTGCACTCGATCCCATGCTTGGACTAGCATGTGTTTCTTCCCCATACCTCCCAGATGAGAGATGGTATCCTATGATGCACCTTCTCTTTGTGCATGCTCAAACCTTCCTCTGCTGCTTTTCTGAGAGGGAGACTTGTTTACTCAATTGGACGTATCAGGGAAAAAATCAGGGAAAATCAGGGGGAAAATCCCCACCGGTTTTCCTGGTTTTCCTGTGCTAAAAACGGGGATTCCGCACCTCTGCTGAGATTTTGCAGCTCGGCTCACCAGGAAGGGGGGGGGGGCATCTATGCAAAGGGGGGTGGGCAATCCCCACTTTGGGAGCCATGGCAACGTTTCTTGCTGTCAGCCAGAATTAACTCTTTCCTGCCTGTTTGTCCCTAGCCACCTCCAATCTCCATTATTACCAATGGGGAAAACTATGGGGGCTATTCAGGGGGATGGGGGTGGCATTTTGCAAATTAAATCTACAAAATTTTCAGGGGACCTTCTGCTAACTGTGCTCTAAAGACAACTGCCCCCTGAAGTTTCAGGGAGATTGGACCTTGGGGAGCCATTTAATGCCCCCCCCCAAAGAAGGTGCCACCAGCCATCCCATTATTTCCACTTGTGGAGAAAAACTGACAGCAACTGCAAAAACACATAAATCATTGGAAACAATGGCCAAATTTTACCCAATTTGCTCTTTATTGCTGAACCAAACTGGAGAATGAGTACCCCCCACCCTCTTCTTTTCAGGTTCATGTATCAGGCATGTTTCTGAACTTTTGCTCAGGTGCTTAATTGTGTTGCCACAATATTTCTTCCCACCTCCTCTTTATCCTGACTGAAGACTGCATAGATAGGAGGAGGAGGAGGAGGGTGCAGGAAGGAGGAGTAGGAAGGCGGCAAGATCAACTAGAAAACAGGAGAATGCAAAACATGGCAGATTAAAAGCAAAACAATTTGGGTGTAAGCTGGATCTAAGGGCAAAAAGAGGAGAGAGGGAAGCGGAAATCACCTCAAACTGACACTCTGCAATGGCGACTTGCTGATTATGACCATGGACACTTGTAATCACGATTACACCAGTTACCTGTCACGTGCATGGACTACGGCTACAGGACACGTGTTCACTTGGGGTAAAATAGATACAGGCAGGTAGGAACAGACATGATTCTAGACACTCGCATAGCCTTGTGTAATTCGTCTCGTCTAGTTCAGATCTATAGCATTATATTAGTTTAGATGTCAAATGATCGCCTTACATTTTGTAAGGAAAGCTCCTCCTAAAATCAAAATCCCAGCTATTTTAAATACAGGATCAAACCTCAGAAAAAATAGGCCTGTGATAGTTTGGGATGAAAAACATTTGGATTCCTGGGAATAAATGAGTAAGTGAATAGTGTTTATATATAACGGGAAAAGGCTAGTATGGAACAACCCATAGTTTACAGATATTCTATTTCCAAAGGGGCTAAGAAATAAGCCATATTTACACTATGATTGTGCAAAAATGCTATTTGTTCCAGCTGGGAAAAACCCTGAACTACTTGCATCTAGAGTAAATGTTCATCTTCTGTCATATGTCTCAGCAAATAGAGGATAAGCCAGCCAAAAAGATACATAGTTTATCCTTCACAATACATTTTTATTCCCAGGACATTAAATGTCCCAGTGATCACAGTGACCAACTATTTGGAGTGATTATGATTTATATTAATACCATAACACAAGCCTACACAACAAACTCATCCTACTGCCTATGGATTGTGGCCAAGTGATAGAAAAACCACGTGTAGTATGTGCAGACTGCAAAACCAAGAAGTTTATCAAGCCCATACTGACCTGCAATTATGCAGTAGGTTGTGTTGGATTTGGTGGGTCACAAGATGTGCAAGGCAAGCCTGTCTTCTTGTAACAATTTTAGAAGGGCAATGAAAAGAACCCTGGTCAATAAAGCATTTTCAGGCCTGGGACAGCCCAAAGCTGTTCAGACCTCCAGGCCCAGAATTGCCTTTGATATGTTTGAAGGAACTTCCTCGTAAGATCCAGGGATGCAGCTGAGATCTGCCTTCCACAAAGACAGATCCTATGACTCTCTGTTTCATGACAGAAAGACATCCTCCAGTACAGAATGACTTTTTCTGATGGAAAAAGACTTCTTCTGAAGGAGAAAAGTATATTTTTTTCTGAAGGAAACCTTTCTCCATTGGAGGAAGACTTGGTGGAAGGGTGTCATAGTATCCAACTTTGTGAAAGACAGATCCAATCATAGATTCAGTTGCCAAAATGGCTGTGTAATTACACCACTCTCAATCTATCCTACAAGGATTGTTATGAAGATAAAATAAATGGAGAGCTCTACCTTCCTCCATTAGCAATACATCACTTGAAAACACTGAACAAAATTTTAACAGGAAATACAATGACAATGGAATCTTAAATAGGGTCTTGCTTAAGGTGCCCCTATAAACTTTTGTTCAAGTGTATAGTATAGTATAATTTACAAAATAAAGTGCAAACATAACACAACTGAGTTCTATTATTCTGTGCATATACAATGAGTCTTTTGGCCTGAATTAATCTAAATGTTTTAGTAGATTGAATATAAATATTTCCCATACTTTATTAATTATTACGATTAGTAATTGCTTTAAAATCTAACCATTCCCATAGATATCACATATTATTGAAAGAACTCAGAACTCTTCAAATCTTTTAAGGTTATGAAGAGTAAAATTTTTCAGATTGAGTGGTTTCTTATGTCTGTTACCTTTTTAATTATTGATGATGCAATTTTCAAAAATGAAGCTTTTGAACATTTGATTTACCTTATTCACAGCGCCACTTTTCTTTCAAATTGAACATCTCCTCTGACTACATTGATTATTAGTTCACAATTGAAAACAAGCATTGTGTCAAGTAAGTTTGCCTCTACGCTGTGGCAGCATTCAGCAGAGAATCTCATCCAATAGCTGACACTCGCACATACTTACAATTTTCTGGCTTGCTTGGTTTATGTCAACATGGACAAGCCATTCATCATTTAATATTAGTAATATTTTGAGCATATTATTGCTTTTATGCCTGTGCAGTTAATAATAATAATAGCAACAACAATAACAACATTCCATTTATATACCAGGACATATTAATGCCATACTCAGAGTGGTTTACAAAGTGTATTATCATTATCCTCACGATAATCACCCTGTGAGGTGGGTGGGGCTGGGAGAGCTCTGAGAGAGCTGCGACTGACCAAAGGTCACTCAGCTGGCTTCAAGCGGAGGAGTGAGGAATCAAACGGTTCACCAGAGTAGAGTCCTGCTGCTCTACACCAAACTGACTTTCAGTTGACAACACTTATCAGTTGGTGAGTCATGGTGACCATCATGAAATCAGTGCATACTCAGAACTCACTGAGCAACTATGTGGCAGTGCAAGAAGGTGCAAACTGCTTGTGATCCAAAATATTTGCAATACAAATTAGAACAATTTTGAGCATTTTAAGGAAAAAAATTCAAGCATTCAAGGCATTGCTTGGAATGGAAAGAGTGGGATGTTTACCTTATTACTATTTTTAATACTTAGGTTGCTCTTTGAACCAATAGGTTGAGAGAGAGCTGCTGTAGCATAGTGGTTAAGTGGCTGGGTTGCAAATCAGCACTCTGCTAATTCAACTCCCACTTCTGTCAGGAGGAACTCTGCAGGTGGCCTTGGGTAAGGCACTCCTTTCAGCCCAGCTCTCCAGCTGTATTGTGGGGATAATAATAACACTGACTTTAAAGTGTCACTAATTTGTTCAGAAGGCAGTGTATAAACACACTGGTATTATTATTATTATTATTATTATTATTATTATTATTATTATTATTATTATTATTATTATTTCCTGTGTTTACCATGGGGCATTTAGATTCTGAGGAAGATTAGGCAGAGAGAATGAAAATAGTCCAGTGCTGAGATGTTGTGAATTTTGCCTTGAACACATTTGCTGGTGAACTTATCATGTTCAAAAATGATGATCAGATGTGAGCTGATCACTTGATCTGTTCAGTTCATGCTGAGCAGCTGCAAATGCCTGCCAAACTGGTTTGCATCAGGTTTCCTTGGAATGGCGCATGCACATAGACACTGCCAATTCAAACTCATTGGCAGCCATTAGCATCATTTAGGACTACTTAGAAGAAAACCCAAGGGCCGGATGTTATTCAAACACAGTATTTATTGTTGACTGCTTTTTATATGACTTATGAGTTATTTAATTCTTTATTTAAACAATTGCCTGCTGAACAGACCAGTAACACAGCAAGGATGGGGGTATAGAACTCAGTGGGCTATGTGAATATGTTACACTGTACTCTATGGTTAGTAAAGAATACAATGAAACAATCCACCAAACACTCACAGATTGCCTAAGTATTGACCAAATTGCCAAAAAAATCAGGTTCCTTGTCACAGCTGGTAAATAAGACAAAAGTTGAATTATCAGGTATTCAAGCATCTCTAGTTCAAGGTCTCTTAGTAAGGTTCATGGCAGAGTTCAACTATGACTCTTAATCTCTTTAGGTTAAATCCAACTGTCTAACCACTATACAAAATTTGTTCCTTAATGAAGGCCAGTAGAAGAAACAAATCATGCAATACATATTGACATGGAAATGCTTCACAGTCTACTTATTCAAAGACACAAGCACCCAAGCTTTACTGACATAGTACCACTTGGTTTCTGAAAATCTCCAATCAACAGATTTGCAAATAGTGTTCAGCAAAAACTGTAGTCAGTAGGTTACTTTGTTAATGGTTATGTACAATTATGATTGTTATTATTCAGAGTAATAGTAAACATTTACTTGCATGACTAAACCAGCCAAAATTTTCCATAAGCTGCAATATTTCTGTTTACTTAGAAAAATACGAAGTTCTACTCTGCTGACAACAAAGAAATGTTAATGACAACACTATTGTCATACTATTTGTGACGAATATAAAAGAACTTCGAACTCCATTCTTCTATCAGCTTCATAAAAGTTATGCAAGGTCAAATAGATCAATGGAATATACATGGCATGTGTCCCTCTTGGCATCTGTTTCTCAGGCCTTTCACAAATAATCAGCTGTTTCCTTTCATATACATATTCAATACTTTTTGTATTTCATGAAAGCCAGATGATGCATCCTTTGGACTGTAAATTATTCAGCAAATACTCCTGTGTCTGGGTGGAAGAAGATCAGCACTAATTATAGATAAAAGAAAAATTTTTAATGTTTGGTAAGTCTTCTAAAAGTAATTAACCTATTAACCTTGCCCACAGCCTTGCACAGGAACTAGAAATATCAGGTTGTCTTTTGGTTTCACTGAGTTCTTCTCTGTAACAACATCTTAAGAAGTTCAAGTCTCTGTCCAAGTTAATTAACCCCAGGAGTCCAGCAGCAAGATAAAAGCTTGGAAACACTTGAATGTTTTAAAAATGAATACAATTGGAGGTGGGGGAGAGATGGACATGTATTATAGAAGAAGCTCTCCCCTGTGCTGCCCCTCTATCTGCCCTTCTCATTGTTTTGATGCTGTTGAAAATTTCAGTACTGGACTGTGGAGGAGACACTGGTGGAAACTTTGTTCACTTGCCATGAATTTCTATCCTGTCTGTTCGAAGAAGCTACTCGTGGTCAGATCTAGTTAGCTTTCTAAGAGAACCAGTCTGGGCATACTAGTTGTCATAACATGGGAGTGCCAAGGTTATGAATATAGGTGGGTCCTCTGGGGAATAACACTGCAAAAATTATTTGAAGCATCTAGACTTCTAAACACTAGAAGCCTGTCAACCTTTTTATCTTCTCAAACGTGGTTTCAAGATCTGGTTGGACCATGCTGCTCGTATTCCACGGCACCTTTCCTGATCAGGGATTGGCTGCTTTTGATGGTAACTGAATTATTTGATTCTAAGTTATGCTGGTCAATGATGGTAATAAACACTGATTGATTGATTGCTTAGTTATCCAGCTTTTCTTCCCAACCTGAACTCCCTAACTTTGAGTTTGAGAGTTTTGTTTAAGTATAAGAATTATCTGTTACAGTCAAAGTAATTTCTTTTCTGGCAGTGTTAGGAGGACAGGAGGTAGTCTTCTATTGAGGGAATAACATGGGGAGACAACTGTCTAATCCAATGTAACAAGAGGGTGTTTAACCATCTCCAGTTGCCTGGGAAGATTCTCCCTTGGTCTCAACAAAAGAACCTTTAGAGTTTCCCCCCTTTAGAGGGGTGTGACAGGCAGTAACCTAGAACATCATCATATGTTCATCTTGTTTCTGCAGCCTCATAGTTCCGGTGACTTCAACAGATGTTTCCTTGGGCAAGAGGTCATCCCTTAGGTTCCATCTGGTCTACAATCAAGGGTCTACAATCCACTATGGGATACACTGCTATTCTATATTCCACTGGCTTGAGACTGCCCTACTCTTGGCCACTTGAAAATAGAAAATTGGTTCATTTACCATGAATTTGCTTTCCTGTGGCAGTCTCCCTCTTCCTTTTATATGCATCCTGATGGAGATCTGGAGATGATCTCCATGGTATAGTTTGACAATATGTTTTGGGTAGTTAATGCTTCATGGGATTTCTCTGTGTTCCTTCTGTCCTATGGCTGTCTCCCTAGCCTTTCTAACTATTAATGGGCTATTTTGCAGTTGGAAGGTTTTTTGTAGTATACTTAAATAGAGTTTTGAAACAAATGAAAAATCTGTTAATTTTTTTCAAAAAGTACCCATCATATTGCATACTATATTGGTATCTGAAGAAGTGAGCTGTGACTCATGAGAACTCATACCCTACCACAAATTTTATAGGTGCTACTGGACTCTTGCTCTTTTCTACTGCTACAGACAGACTAACACGGCTATGCATCTTGACAGTTGTTGACAGTGTATTATACTGATTTTATTTCATCCTTCTCTAATGGAGTAATTAATTTTATTATATTGTTCATTGCCTAGTGGTGTGATCCAGTTTTATTGCATTGTTTAGTATATTATTATACTGGTATTTATTATATTACTTTTATAATCCTGTAATTCACCATGACTCTCAATGAAAAAGGCAGATGATAAATGAGGTACCTAAATAAGTCAAGTACCACAAAAGCAGAAGTAGAAGAAGAAAGCTCAGTCATGTGAGATGCAGTCTTATTATTGTTCTTCAAAATGTATCTGGTAGCTTAGGGCCTCCTTGCACATAACATCATTTCTCAACCGAAATAATAATTTTATAAGAAAACTGTATGTGTACAACTTCACTTGTAAAAACAAGATTTATTTTGCAGGCAGCATGTTGATCATAAAGCTATTGCTTTCCTGGCCCATGTACTCATAACAAAATAAATAGATGAGCCATGCTTCATAAGTAACAACGTATTTCTCTTTTGTTAGGGGTAAAGTGGGTAAATGGAGCTCATATAGGAAATTTTTTGCCTAAAGCAGCCATTGGAGTATTCGAAACTGTCATTTCAATCTTCCTCTTCTTTGTGTACATAGGTAAATATTCATGAAGCCAAATCTCCCAAATGTAGCAAAGACAGCAGTAAAATGAAGAAAATATCTGTTTTGAGCCAGATTTGTAACCAAACTGCATCCAAAATGCGGCTTTAGAAACTGGTCTTGTGCATAGATAAGATTTAGAATCTCTTTGAATCTTCTCAATTGCTTTCTTCACATTCATTTAAATTAAGTAAATGCAAATGCTCCACTGTACTCCCTTTCACATGTGTGGGTTTTGTTTTATTCCCAAATTTCACTTGTCATTCGGCAGAGAACCCAAGGCAGGAGTCGGTAAGGTTTTGTGTGACCACCTGCAAGGTTTAGCTTTTCATATTTTTGAAGCAGTCTCCTTTGTAGGTTTCATTGTGCACTGTTGTCCCTTTGGATTTGCAATCCCTTTGTAAACTAAATCATATTTGTATTTAAATATGCATCTGTTTGGAAGATATTCAGCCAGCCTCTATTTGCATCTGAAATCCAACTTTTCTTCTGTTGGCCATGAATGATTGGCATGGTTCCAGGGTTTAATTCACACTCTGCTCACTCTTGCTGTTACCATCAGATTGCAGTCCTGAATGAGTATTTTATACAGACGTGCAGTCTGCAATTTCTTAATGAAGATTCGACCCAACCATGCCCATTTCAGTCATGTGGGTGGCTCTTTTGCTGCGAGTCTGACCCTCCCCAGCCATGGAGTGGGTGTGTGCCCCCATCAAGATGGGAAGGGGGCCTCTTGAGCCAAGCGCTTCTTTTGGGATGATGCAGTTTTGGGGTCTTGGCACCTTGTCTGTTGACTCTCTGAGTGGGAGGGGAGTGGCATGGACAGGCAGCAGCTGCATTCATGGTTGGAGATTGGTTCTGCCTTTAGCTGCTACACATGGAGCTATCAATGGCAGCTTTTTTGTGATTGGTAGATACTGCCGGAGTTCCTGAAAGCTCTTAGGGAGCAGACTAATCTATATGCCCCCACCTCTTAGGATGGCTCTGCCCCAAACTCAAAAAAAGTCTCCAGTGGCATAAGGTGAGAAATGGCCACTGTGTGGACAGGGGAAGGAAAAATGGCTGCTATGTTGGCAGGACTGGGAAAATCCATACATTCTCATCCACATGGCAGCCATCCTAACTGTGCTGCAATCTTTCCCAAAACATCACAACAAATTTTGTTTGAAAAAGATTGGAGAAAATGTGGTGGAAACCTGGAAGGTGCAGGAATACACCATGATGTTGTGGGGAAGTGGGGGGAAAACTACTTCCCAACAGCATCAATCCCAGGAAAAATAGCCCATGTGGAAAGCTTCTATAAAGCCTTAACACTTGGACCCAGGGAATCCTGGACCCTATCCTCCCATCCATTTAGATAATCAACTACTCTATTCCAGGTTCCCTCACCTTTGCAGTTGATGTGGGTGGTTACTAGAAATAGGGCCTTCTATGAAATGGTGCCACTTCTGTAGAATATCCACTCCAGAGAGATTGCTCAGAGCCCATTCTGCTTAAAAGAGTAGCTATATTTTTATATTATTTTGTTTGATCTTGTTTTCATAATATTTTGAAAGGTTTCCATTATTGATAAAAAGTAGCAAAGAAATAAAATATATAAATGAAATAAATTAGAAGAGCTGACAAAAACTGGAACCAACTCTAGCCTTTGCCATTATACTAAATGTTGGGGATTAAATTATATTGGATAAAAATTCCAAGAAAATGGAGAGCCCACGGGCACCCAAGAATGTAAAACACTGCTTCTGCACAACCACCCCGCTTCTTTCTAGAGTTATTCGTTGCACATTTTTGTTAATTCTAACTCAACAGAAACAGGCATGAATGGAGTTTCCACTCCATACTTACCTGGATTGCTGTCTGTAATTAACTCAAATTTCCTTCACAGAAAAACTGTCACACAATTTACACTCTGACAATTAAGTGTTACATTCACATCCATTATACAAAATAAAATTCTTATCCATTTTGTTGCCCTACTTCAGCTGAATTGCATTTTATAGTCAAAAACAAGAAAAGAACATCAGTTACTACTTATTTAAATAAATATACTCACTTTATCAGATGGCAGCTATAAATAGCCCACTCCACAGAAACAATTTCTCTCCAGCTGAGTACCACCTACAATTAAGCTTTAACTTGAGACGCAGCAGAATTGCTAAGATAAACAGGAAAATTTTCAGTCTTTAGCAGTGCCATCCTCAGCAGAGTTACATCCTTCGATACCCATTGAAATCACTGTGAATTTCCCCCCAGCCATTGGCTTCCCTGCATTTCTGTTTTTCCTTTGTGAAATGGTATTTGGGACCAGTAGGTTCTCCAGGTATAAATGCTTGAAGGACACCATTTAAAATATATATGGTTTCCAGTTGTCTGGGGAAAAGGTAGGCTTATAAATGGTTTAAATAAATATATAAATTTTTAAAATGCACTATGTACATCACAATCTTTACTTTGTTCTTTCTCACAACATTGACTTGAAGATAGATCACCACCATCATTCCCATTTTACCAGGCAGATTGATCTCTGCAAGACTTCTCAGCGAGACTGTGCATATAAGGTATTTCAACACAGCCCAACACTGAACTATGCTTTCTCAGCGCACTACAGTTCTTGTGTAAGTGGACATTCAAGAACAAGACCTCTGTAACTGCTCGGACTGAGTAAATTTATTGTAACCCACTTACATTTCCACTTGTGCAAGATCTTGAACAACTGATTTCCAGGCAGTATGATATATAGGAAAGAAAATATTAGGTGTTGCACTTCATACAAGTCTTTGCAGTTGACTGCAGTTCATTGGCTTTTCACTCTGGGAAAGGCAAAACAATCAATCTCCTTCATGCTGTTCACAGTGACTGGATATTTTCCAGTGTTTGCATAATCCTAATGATAAATTCCAGGTGGCTATCCATGTTAGTTTTTATAATAAAATTACAAAGAGTCTTGTGGAACCTTAAATGCTACCAAATTTATTGAGGCACAGGTTTTTGTTAATCACAGTCCACTTCTTCAGATAACATCTGACAAAGTGGCTGGCCACCCTGGATTTAAAATGCTTCAACAGATTTGTAAGTAAATTGCCACTTCTGTTGTGTCCCTAATAAATCCTATGAGACAGAACCTTTGTGGATTCTTAACTTACTACAGTAGTGTGTGAACATGGACTCTTATTAGGGAAGAATGTTTACCAATGTAAATAGCTTATAATACCTTTGGAAAAAACTGTGTAGAGGGGTTCATTTGTTTTCTTTTAATATACATTAAAAAGTCTACATGATGGTATCATCGTATTAAGTTGCTTTGCTGGTAAATAAAGTCGATTAAAGTTATGGTAAGATGACAATCCTGGAGGGAACTGAGCTAAGCTCCACCTTCAAAATGGTGAGGCTAAACTCTGCATTTCCCCCTTCAACCCATCAACACACTCCTCTACTACTCAATTGAGCGAGGGGGGATCACTCAGCTGTGAAGGCGCACAGGGGGTTGTCAGATGTGAGCACTCAGTTTTGGTCACCTTCACACACCTGCATCAGTTTGATGGATTCCAAAGAGAGGACTAGAGAAAGCTATCAAATGGCAGGGGACAGGACTGTGATGGGGCTGTCTTTGCCTGCCTCCACCCCTCTCACTGCTGCATCCATAGAGGGGATGCCTCTTCCCACCTCCATATGGAAGACTGAAGATGATAAAAAAGGGAAGGAGAAACACCTGCTTGGTGAGTCTGAATGGATGCACATAAACTTGGTGGGTGCATGCAGCTATTGACATGACTAAAGCTGGATAATTACTTATTTAGATCACTTTAGGAAACTCCCCCTCTCCCACAGCTATGAGCATGTCTGTTACTGTATGTAATTCTCCCATTAGCCAACTTAATAATGACTACACTCTACACAACTCTACAGATATGAGTAGATTAATATATTAATCTATTGATATTAATATTTCTTTCATTTGTCTTTCTTTTTGCAATTAGCTGCATGTTATGGAACCAGAGCTTCTGGTGTCTGTTTATGAAATATGCATTTAACAGACAATCTAAATAAATGAATTCAGTTTTTGTTCAAACAGTGGGCTGGGATCTTGTGCAGCATGACTTTCTCCCGTCCCCCTTCTTCTGTAGCCCCAAATGCCCCTGCAATCCTCCTGGAGTTGCATTTCAGTGGGCATTTGGGGCTACCATGGGAGAAGGGAGAGGAGAAAGGCACACTGCAGACAGACATCTTTCTATGCATGGAAAGCCTTTAGGAGAAATCATTTATAGCTATAGTATTGAATGTCATCAATATGCGGATGACACACAGCTCTATAGTACTCTATCCAAATCCCTGGGTGATGCAGTAAAGGTCTTGAGTTGTTGCCTTACAGCTGTGGTGAAATGGCTGAAAGTGAACAAATTGAAACTGAACCCAGACAAGATGGAAATGATGCTGCTTGGGAAGGTGAAGAACCCGAAGGACATTGTGCGCCCCTCATTGAATGACCCTGGCAGACTCAGTTAAGGGCCTAGGGTTAAAGTGGATCCAGCATTGCTGCTAGAGAAGCAAGTAAATGCAGTTGCAAAATAGGCCTTCTTCCAGACTAGCCTGGAAGATGGCCCCCCTACTTTGACATGGCCAATCTAGCCATCTGGATCCATCCCACAGTAACATCAAGGCTAGACGACTGTTATGCATTCTACATAGGTCCCCCCTCAGTCACCTGCAATTGGTACAGAATGCTGCAATTCAGTCATTCTCAGGAGCTAGGCAGAGCATGCATATTACTTGCATTCTGCAATCGCTCTATTGGCTTCTCATCATTTATTGGTCTCAATTCAAGGTTTTGCTATAACCTACAAAGCCCTCATATCTATGGGGCTGCCTCTCTCCCTATACTCCACCATAGCTTCCCTCATCTGAAGGGGGCCTTCTGCAGGTACTACTCTGTCAATGGGTAGAATCAACAACTGCCCATACACGTGCATGTGGCCCCCACTTTATGGAATGGCCTGCCTGATGAGGTTAGGAGGGCTCCTGCTCCCCTGTTCTCCAGAAACAACGCAAAGCTAAATTATTCAGGAGAGCTTATTTGCACAAGTTGAAAGGTTTTGCTTTAAAAAAATGGTTCAAAGAGATGGTTTGATAAAGTAATAGGGACTATGGACTATACTACTGTGTAGCTTCTGTCTTGTTTAATATGCCAAGCTTAATTGCTTATGCTTTGTTTCTGCCGTGCTTCAGCTCTGTATTGGATTTCTGCTGTATTCAAATTTCTGTAATCCATACCTTATTGCATGGTTCATTGAATGTCATATTAACTTACTCTATATAATTCATCATGAGAGAAAGGCAGACTATAATATCACAAACAAACAAAAATGGTCACAAACTGTACATTACATGAAAACATAGAAAGGACAGCAATGGTGAAGTATTGTGTATGTGATAACTAGCTACACATTTCTCTGGCTGTACGTTAAGCAATAGCATGAAACATCTCTGTTCTGGAAGTTATACACCAAACCCTAATGTGCGTGCATTCTCTAGAAATAAAATATTATGGGCTGTAGGGAATATTTCTGAATTACATTATTTGCATTGTGAAAAATACTAGTTTAATTAGAATAGCACATAAAATTGGTTTGTCTGTCAGTGGTGCTGCAAAACCTTTGTAAGTAGATAACAATTATTTCCCTCAACTTCTATGAGAAATCATGACTTTTTGTTTGCTGTTTAAAGCTTTCAAAGCTACAGAAGGTAGATTTTGTATCATAAAGCTATCATACTATTTGACACAAACTGTCACATCTGCCAGAGAAGCAGTTTCTGAAATAACTCATATTTAACTGAAAGAATGGATATTAAGCACATCCTAGAAATATAGCATGCAGTGGTTTTAGGCAGAGACTGGTACTTTTCATGTGGAACGAGGAGTCTGTACTGCATTCAGTGCTAAATAATAAATGAAACAGCTGCTGCTTGTCCTCTGAAAATACAGAGCAAGTGACAATAGGAAAATGTTTATTCTGGAACTGATTGTTTCTCTTAATTATTCTATTTGCTTTATAATTACATAAACACAGACAATTCTGCCAGAGCAACCCTTCAGCTCACCCTGCTGATATCTAGCAAATTCATTGTTGAATTAATCATAGGACTAAAGTACTAGCAGTAGCAAAAGGTCATATCTTCTGACCCTCTGATATTAGACACAGCCAAAAACCTACCACTATCTTCCTCAGATCAATCTACATAATACAAATGAGGGCGAAGCTACAAGTGACGAATGACACTTGAATGGCAAGTGTATTTCTCCCTGTTCACTTGCGCTCCACAAAATCCACTTGCCGTTCAAGTGTCATTTGTCACTTGTAGCTTGGCCCTTAGATCTCAGATTCAAGCCACATAATACCAGAGAATCCATACAACTATCTTCCCAGAATACCCAACCCTACCCAAGACTGACTCAAGGAGAAAGCTATTTCCATACCAAAATCTGACAGGTTTACACAATGCAACGCTTATACAATCATCTCAGAATAGCCTTCTGGCTTACAGTGGGCTAAACTCATATGGAAGTATCATTTGCATGAGATACGGCCTCTACATGAGTGATGGATATGTAACCAACTCAAGTTCCTGCACTGGTAGCAGTAAACATGCTTCACCAAGTTCATGTCTACTTGGAGTCACATGAAAGTTACATTTCAACCAAATAGCACATCCATGTGGACATTGTGATGGCTCTACATGATCCTCAACTATTTCCATAGGAATCGGATTCTTATGTGAACTCTGAACACAGTGAAATGCACAAAGTTAAAGTCCATTTCCGTACCATTCACATACCATTTGGAAAAGAACACGTTCATTGTAGAAAGGTATGGTTTTGATGGTCCCAGCAAATAAGAAACGTGAAATTATATTTTTGCTGGATAAGATCATAGCCTCCTATGCCTGGGAGAGTTACAGTAGAGTCTTAAACACAGTTACACCTTTCAAGTCAAGGTAAGTGGGTGAGGGAAGTGAGGCAGGGCATGGCTGAGATTAGTTAGGAGCTTCCTGGGAGCTTCATTGTCCAAAGTTATGCATCTCTCCGGGGCAGGCAGGGGGTGTTTAGTCAGCCAGCTGCTCTGACTCTCCTTTTAAAATATTTTCGATACTCTTGCTCTGCTGGCATCCATTTTGTTTTATTTCAGGCATGGCAGTACCTTGCACTTATGTTATATGAGGAAGGGCGCTTATGAGTTCATATCTATAAACTGCCTCTCAGTGGGAGGAGGGGTCCGACTGCTAACAACACACTGTGCAAGATACAGTCTTGATCTGGGCAGGAAGAAGGTGATCTGAAGGTGGTGGATTGAAGGTGGTCCCATTATCATGGATTGTGCTATGAAGTTCCTATAGCAAGTCCCACTACAATCTCAAGGCAAAAAAATGCAGTGATACAGAGAAGAAACTTCTCAGTATCATTTGCATTATACCCTGAAGCTACATTGAGACTTGCTGCAAAGGGAGTTTCTGACATCCTGTGTGGTCTTATGGTTGGACTTGGATTGATAATACTGGGCTTGGCTTGATAATACTAGACTTTGAATTCCTGCTTGGATTATGAAACTCATTGGGCAACTTTGGTCCAGTCACTCTCTCTCAATCTAAACTATCTTACAGGATTATGAGAGAAGGAATAAAGAGCCCCTTATATCCATAGCTCTGTGCAGCTAGACTGCAATTAGCCCCAGATAAAGGTAACACTTCATGTGCATGTTTCACTCATAGCATACCTCCCATTTTTATTGCTGTTTCTTTTCTCCTAGTGCAGGTCTCCAATATTTTGTTTTAAGGATCCTGCATGAAAGATGAATCCAGCCTGAATAAAATGAATTAAAGTGCATTTTGAAATGTATTTTTTTGTCTTTATGAACACTCTATGAGAACTTGGTGGGAGTCTTCGTTTGCCATCATTTCCCCTGAGTAACAGCTGCCTCCTTTAATTAATAGTCTTTGGCTCTTGTAGCTGCTGGCTCTCGATATGCTCTCAGCAGAAGACCTGAAATGATGAACGCATGATTGATTTTATTATTGATTACCATCTCCCCTCCCCCACTGCTATTATTGCAAATGCAAATAGACATTAATGCCTCAACATTATGACTGCTTTATTTGAATGACATGGTGTAATTGTGACTTACTAGTGTCTGGTCTCCCCCAGCCACCCAAGTACCACAGACTACGGTGATAATAAATGCAGTACTGCCTCCCAGAAGACTATTAGAAAGATCACTTCCTCAGAGGATGGGGGATAACATTTTAATGTATTTGTGCAAATCGAAAAACAAACAATCCCCCACACACAAACAAAAACCAATTCTGGCAAATCTATACATAAGCTTCTATAAAAGGTCTCCAAATACCTAAAAATAAGTCCATATGCACTTGTCATCTCTATGTGATACGTTTAAAGGTTGTTAAGTGACTGGAAGGGCATAGAGGGCCCATTTCCAGTGACTATTGGTACGGTTCCATGAGACAGGCAAACTGTTTAGAAGTACATAAACATCCTCAATAATAAATGAGTATTCTAATGTAAAATTAATATGTGTAATGACTTCCTCTCAAAAGGACCAAATAATTGGGTATGTCCAAAGCAATATGCTTAAGGTACAATGGCAACCATTGGACATTATACTTAATTCTTTACTATTCAATTCATTTCAATTTCAATTTATTACAGTCAAAATTAGTATTCTTTACTAAAAATGCATTGTGGTGTCCAATATACCCTAAACATAATTTTTTCTGCATAAGTTGCAGCTTAAGAGCCATAGAAGCAACAGGTATAAGGCCTAAAGTCATGTTCCATTGCTTTGGCAGTACTGGACAATCTAGTTCACTTTTCCATTCATTTCTGAGACTCTGCATATCATAATTATTAACCAACATCAGATATTTTAAAACAAATATTGTTGGGTTTATTTTCTGTGTTTATTCAGTAAGAGTTTCCAAAAGTGAGGGAGATTTTGAAACACTCAAGTCTGCAGGGTCATATTTGAACTCTAAAAACTGCTGCAATTGTAAATGTCGCCATTCAGCAAAAGGTGGCAAATTGTATCTGGACCTCATTTAAGAAAATGACAAAAACTCATCATCCCAGCCAATCAATTGATCTGAAGCAAAAATCCCCCTATCTGTCCAAGGCTTCCACAAAAAAGATTTCCTCATAGTTTTTAAATCTGGATTGGCCAATAACATTAGTTTAGCATGTGAGAATGGGTCAAATTGATATTGTTGTAATATTATGTGCCATACTTCTCTAACTGCAGAAACTGCAGGAGAAACAAGATCCGTAAGTAGACCCTAATGCATTCCATTTAAAGAGTGGCTCCAAGCAAGGACATGGGGATAATGATAACTCCAATGTTAGCTATTATAACAAGCTGCCTAAGGGCATGTCTGCTTGGCAGTTTCCTATAGTATCAGTTTAGCACATTCCTTCTAAAACAGAAGACCCTTGGGAAAGAAGGTACATTTTCCCCACTTTGAAATCAGAAAGCATGTTTTGCATGTTCCTTATGTGATGTGGTATGCCAGGCACAGAACAAGGGATAAAGGAATACAAGTAAGCCTCCAAGGAGCAAGTTTGCTCATCTGTATTAACCAAATCAATAGAGTCCTCTTACACCTTCAAGACTAACAAGTGTGTTGCGGTACAAGCCCAATGTATAAAATAGTTTGGAAGATAGCAAGTGACAGGCATGGAAGGGAAATTATTGTTTATAGTACACACAGAACATGTAAACAATTACAGTACATAACACTATCGAGCCAAAGAGTGCAGTGAAAGGATAGTTTAATGCTAAAGGCTAATGAATTTTGTCAGTATCCTACTCTGACAGTCTCCAGAGGGCATAGATGCCCACGTCACATCAGTGGTGGTCCACCTGCACTGTTGAAAAAGTGGAACAAACTGGAGCTTGTTTATGACAAAAACAACCTGATTAATTTTGGGGCTCACACTTTCCCTCTGTTCTCTTGACACGAAGGGATTTTGCCTAGAGCCATCGGTCTCAGGTGGCATGTTGACACGCACAGCCCTCCCAGAGGTAAACCACATTTAAGTTGTAGGTTACTCATTGGAAACTCATTCTCAAGCTCCTTTGTTGATAAGCTTTAGAGCCTCCAAACCCCAGGCTTTACCCTTCTAGTGGCACAATGTCATGAGCAAGATTAGATCATGCTCCCAAGAGCACCCAGCATTTTGACAGCTTGGTTTTAGTTCCTCAATCCCATTGTTTCCAATCCTAATGTGTGGACATGAGACTCCAACGAAATCCAAGAGTCACAAGAACCTATATTAATGCTGCTATGTGAAAATAGGACATGTATATAAATTGGTAATGTTAAGATTGAAATTATTAAAATAGGGTGCTGTTATACGGTAGTTTTGTTGCCATTCACACCAGCAAATTCCTTGCAAAGATAGAAAAGTGAACACATACCAGAGAAGAAAAACAGCTTAAAACAACGGGTTAAGAAGGGGCCAATATACATGCCTTCATCTATTTCTTGATTACAGTAAATGATTCACAAATGTAAAATACATTGCCACAGGGCAACAGGGCAGGCCATCTCAAGATTGTGTACTACAGATAACAGAATCTGAGATCTAAAATCACAGTTTATAAAATTGCTATTAATGTATCTAATTCTCAACATGGTCAAATCTTTGGACACTTAAATCCAGAGACTGGAGACATGCATGAACAAGACAGATCTTTATACAAACCTCAAAAAAGCCCTGTTTGAAGAAAAACCTGAAATCTAAAAAAAAAAAAAACCCTTGGGTTAACCCCCCACATCCATAAAAGAAGCAGTGCCTGTAGCTTTAAGAAACAAATGCCTTCTATGTTGGCTGCTGTTGGGGCTGCTAGTCAACGACAATAGTATTGCCAGCCTTCAAGCCTTAGGTTCCTTTGGCCTTTGAGGGAGGACTCACCAAGTATAGGCCCAGCAATAACCACTGGGTAACTTGCTACCAACCAACTTGCATGACTCACCCAGGCCCGGCTGCTTGCTACTTTCAATAGCAGCAACTCCACAGAAAACAGTGTTCTGTAGTGGTTAAGTGTCTGACTAGGATCTGGGAGACCTAGGTTTGAATCACCACTCTGCTTTGGAAGTTCACTGGTTAACCTTAGGCCAGTTGCATAGTCTCAGCCTAACTTACCTCACAAGGTTGTTGTGAGGATAAGATGGAGGAGATGAGAATGATGTAGAGTACCTTGGGACCTCATTGTGGAGAAAGATGGGATATAAATGAAGTCAATAAATAATAAATATAGCTGAAAATGGGAGGAAGATAAAAGATGGGTGGGTGGTTGTGAAAGAGAGAAGCTGTGAAATGTTGCCAGGAGGGAAAGAAGAAATAGTGTGGCAGGAGGTTCTCTACCACGCAACTGGGCACCACACAACTGGGCCATAGCTTTCCTAGGTAGTGGCTACCAGAGAGAGAGAAGGGGGGGAAGCTGAAGAGAGGGGACAGGTAACGGAGGTTGGCAGGAAAAGGAAGAAGGAAAAGGGGAAAGGTTATGAAGGCTTACTGGGAAAGAGAAAATAGTGAGGGAAGGGGAAATGAGATGATCCTCACAAGTCCTTGTGTGCCCCTTATCTTTGTATAAAACACAAATGTTATATCATTGTAATGACCATCACAGGTGTTTGGGCCACATGGCACAAGCTGAGGTGCTGCTGGAATCCTCATGTAAGTAAGAAAATGAGTCTGGCAATAAGTCTCCTTTTATCTTATCTCCTATAAGAAACACTCTTGTATACAGGAACAGCTGGTCCCTTTCACAGGCTCTGTTCAAAATACTGGACTAGACACAAAGATTTGCCATAAGAAAAAAAGAACAGGTGCTTTCATGGCATGACTTTGTATACACTCCAAAGCATCCTAACTTCTTCTAGGCAATAATACCATTCCTGACTGTAGAGGAGGAGATGAAAAGGATTATACATTTATGAAAACGCATTATGCATTTATATATTTATGAAAATGCATGAAAAACTGCAGGAACTCTACATGAAAGAGATTTGGGAGGGGGAATCAATTTCTAATGCCTGTTATCTTCTAGGAGAACTTCACACTTGAATTCATCAAAGGTATAATATTTTTATTGCCCCATCTCACCTAGTGCACAATTATTATGGTGCACTAATTATTATAATCCATTTTCATAAAACCAGATAAGCTGTCCAGCTCCCCATTCTTTAGACACCCAATGCACTGCTGATGCTGGCATGGTGCTGCCATGGCTGGGCAGTAGCCTATATCTGTTCTGCAGAGGAAGTACAAATAAAAACAGGGTTGCACTTGCCTGTAGCTGTTGTTCATTAAGAGTCTTCTGTGCAGGCACACATGGGACACCAACCATGGATGTTCAATCTGATGAAATTTTCTAGAGCTTTCCTAAGCATGAGGAGTGCTTCCCCCTCCCCTCAATGCAAGCTGGTCCTTCCCACCCAAACTGACATGTGTCTGAGGGAGTGTGTGCTCCTCCTTCAGTCTCTCCTTTGCCACTGTGGAGAAGACAGGCTGACGCAACAGCACACAGTGGGGAAGGGGGGAGGGATGTGTGCCTGCACAGAAGAAACTCGATGAACAAGAGTTACAGGTAACTGCAACCCTGTTTTCATCTTTGTGGCAGGAAGCAAACAATCTACTATTGGATACCCCCATAACTGGAACACAGGGAGTAAATAATGGTCCCATAGGGTCCATTCATGTTTGGAGATATGTGCTCTACTGAGAACATCCACAGCTGTGTTGGATTTGCCTGTTATCAGGGAGATATTGTGATCTATTGCCCATTGCCATAATCAAACTGATCTGTTGTTGAGAGGCAAGTGATCGAGTTTGTTGATATAAAATTTCATCGTGCTATTGTCTGTAGCCACCAGCACTGTCTTTCCTTCCAAGAGTACTGCAAAAGAAATCAATGCAAATCTCACTACCCTTAGTTCTAAGAGACTTATGTGAAATTTCTTTCTGCATAAGACCACAAACCACTAGTCCTTGACAGTGGGCTCCCTATCCATACAAGGAAGCATCTGTAAAAAGCTCAATGTTGTGGGATAAAGGTCGCAGAAGAATTCCTGTAAATAGGTTTGAATCTTGCAACCACCAGGATAACGAGGTAAGTATAGGTATAGGAATAGAGAGCTGTTTCCAGGGAGAATCAGATTGGAATTTGAGTTTATGTATAAACTAGTTTTGAAAGGACCTAAAATACAGCCTTGCAAAGGGTGCTGCTGCTTTAGTAAACACTATTAAACCAAGGAGTTTTTGGATACTATGGGCTGTCTGTGATCTGCGCAGAGTACGTTGTGATGTTAAAGACTGTATAGCTCGAGTTCTTTGGACAGGCAAGAAAGCCCTGCCCCATGTGGAATCTAAAATAGCACCAATAAACTGAATTGATTGGACTGGTACCAACTGAGACTTTTTCCAATTAGCCAACAGACCCAATTCGGAAAGGGTAGCTAATACAATATCTCTTTGGGAACACAATGACTATTTGGAAGGGGCTGTGAGCAGCCAGTCATCTAAATAAGGAAAAATGTTACAGCTGTTTAGAGAGAGATGTTCACCATTACTGAAATGCACTTAGAAAAATGCCCTGGGTGCTATGGCAAGCCCGAAGAGTGGAAATGAGTGTCTACAAACTGGAACTGGAGGAATTTCCTACAATCAGCATGAATGGAGATGTGGCAGTTAGCTTCTCTCAAATCTAGAACAATGAACCATACATTTATTTTAACAAAACATCAACAATAAGGAGCTGAATGAACAGCAGAAAACAAACAGTCCCAAAGGGGAGGATAGAAACTCTAAGTAGTATCCTGTTTTCTATAACAGAAAAGACTCAAGAGTCCTGTGTAATTTTACACCATGCTGGAAGATAACTGGCCAGCCTGTTACAAAAAGAAGGGGTCTCTGCTAGTCATCGTAGACCCTTCCCCTTTTGCAGTGGGTCATTTGGTTGCTGTGCTGCCTGCTTGTTTCTCTTTCTTCCACTTGACTGTGCAGAATGCGGGTGAGTGGAGAAAAGAGGCCTGGAATTCAGAGGCCGAGAATGATGCATATAAGACCTCTGGTGTTGTGGTTGATAAGACTGTCTTGGAAAATACTTGCGCTTGAAAGGAACAGGTGGAGGGGCAGTGAGACTGACCAATTTTGCTCTTATTTTGTCTCATCCTACCCAAGGACTCATTGGTTTTGGAGCTAAACAATTCCTTTCCTTCAAAGGAAGGTCTTCCAGCTTGGCTCACGACAGGTGGATGGGCTGAGGAGCGTAATCAAGAGTGCCTTCTAAGCATGACAGTGGATGCCATAGAATGACTGATACAGTCCACAGTGGGTCTTCCTGCACTGAGTTGCTGTTTTGCTGATTTGACTCTTTCAGAATGAATAATCTTCATCAAAGTTTTTTTAATCTCTGTCAATGAGTCCACATGTTGCTGTATACGTTCTCAGAGGAACGTCTGGTAACAACTCGTTATAGCCATATAATTAGCTATTTTAAAGGCAATCAAACGTGAAGGATATCTTCTCCTCCCAAATTTGACTAGTTTTCGACCATCCTTATCCAGCAACGTAGTATGATTTCCAGCTCTGAATCTAGAGGGCAATACCTCTGCTACTAGGGAGTTTGCAGGAGGGTAGGTAAAAAGATAATCACACCCACCTTCCCTGACACGGGACATGTTTTCTATTTTATGTGCAGATGGTGCTGCAGATGCTGGTTTCAGCCAGATGTCAGATGCTATGTCTAATAGTCCTGCAGGCCAAGGTAAGTGTGGGGCTGGGGCTGGGGGCTGAGCAGTTTAAAGGGCCCTGCAGCTTGCAAGTGGCAGATCCCTTTAAACTATCAGCTGGCAGGCAGCCAGGGGGGATCCCCCCTGCCATCTGCCAGTTGATAGTTTAAAGGGATCTACCGCTTGCAAGCCGCAGGAAAAGTTTATATGGCCATTTCCCTGGTGAAATGGCCATTTAAACTGCCCCTTTATGACCCCAAAGAACCAGTAGACCAGTTCATGGAAGTTTGTGGAAACGAGCTTCCACAAACCACTGGTTCACGAACTAGCCTGGTTCATGCATTTTTTTGGGTCGTAATTCAATTTGTGCCCATCTCTAGTGTAGTCTACAGTCCCTAGCCCTTTACCAATGCATCTCTTTGAACATGCATCTCTTTGTGTAAAAAGGCCCTCTTGAATAATTCAGTTTTGTATAGTTTTCAGAAAGCCGGGGGAGTGGGAGCTTTCCTGACCTCTTCAGATAGGCCATTCCATAAAGTGGGGCCTGCACATGTATGGGCAGCTGCTGATTTTGCCCATTTGCAGGGTGTCAGCTACAGAAAGCCTTTTCAGATGAGCAGAACTGTCATGGTGCAATATAGGAAGAGAGACGTTCCCATAGATATGAGGGACCAAGGCCATGAAGGGCTTTTGTATGTGATAATCAAAACTTGAACTGAGCTGGTAACTGATGAGTAGCCAATGGTAGAATGGGAGTAATAGGCATGTTCCACCTAGATCCTGATAGCAACTGAGCTGCAGCATTCAGAGACTAGAGTCTCTGAGTTGAGTTTGAGGGGAAACCTATGTAGACTGCATTACAGTAGTCTAAATTTGATGTGGTCAGATCAGATGTATCAATGTAGGGGGCCATCTTCTGGACTAGAATGAGTTGGAAGAAGGCATCTTTTGCAGCTGCATTAACCAGCTTCTCTAGCAGTGATGCTGGGTTCAGTATAACACACCGAATGCATCTTAATGGTAATCTTTTTAAAATGAGGAAGTTGAATGATACTGTGGATTAATAATTAGTCAGTACATATTTACTATAGCCTTTTTGCCATGGATACATTGTTTTGCCAGATCCTTATAGATTCAGAATGACAAAAACAAGGCCATAGAACTCTGTATTGAGGATTCTGTTTGCAACATTAGCTATGCCTACTATGGACTTAGTTATCGGCTAATTCCTTTCTCATACTGTTTCTCCTTCCCATAGTTGTTTGATCAACAACCAATGCATATTGAAAACATCAATGTTAGGTTATTTTTTGGGAGGCTGGGGTATTTTGTATACCTGTAGCTTATGTTATTTTTGCCACAGTTGTATACAGTGTTCAGTCCTTCCCTGAGTATGTATACAATAGGGACTTTTCTTTTTTAAAAAAAATGCTAGTTCTCAGGATGTTCTCCCCTCTCAGCCCAAGGCCAGATTGCCTAAGAGGTGCCAGTACCCTGTACTGGTGCATACCCCTGAGTATACCTGAGTATACATACTCAGGCAAGCATTGAACAAAGCACAGTGTTTTAGTAGAGATCTTTCTGAATCTGATTTCATTAGAAGAACAAAAGATGAATGCAAATCAGACAATTTTATAGGAATTAACATTATGCTATGACACAAATAACTAACCGATAAATCCAAGCAAGTAAAGGAAGGCTGAGAATAGGTCACCAAACATACCCACATGGTGTAATTTCTTATGATGTAATTTCTTACGATGTAATTTTATAGCAAGATCAAAATGTATGACATTTGGCCATTGTTGCACTGAGTTATATATAATTTTTATATATACTTTTTCATGCATTAATGTGAATCGTGTATAACATTACAATCAGCCCTAGACAGTAAATCCAACCAATAAATATTTAGGGTGGCTTCTTTATAACTTCTAAACTTGTAAGCTATAGATTTTCTAGTTTTCAACATATTTTGAATATGGATACAATTAGGATGGTTTTCTGTCTCCTAGCATATGTAGACAGCGCGGCCTATTTTTAGGGACGGCTCAAGAGACCAAAAGCAGCAATATGCCCACTTTTCCTTCACATTCAGAGATGGAACTGGATCATGACAATGAACTGTTGTCTGGAGAGAGAGTGACAGTCTCTCACAACAGCTGTGAGGAGTCTGGCACCAGAGCCATTTCCGATGGATCTGCAGAGGCAAAATAATGAGCAATAACATTCATGTGCAGCCTGCTTACAGTGAAGAATGAGCATTGCCAACATGTGCACCTTATTGGAGAGAACAAACGCCAACAGACCTTGAGAAATAAGGCAAAGGAGGCTGATTATTTACTAAGAAAAGGTCAGGAGTAGGAAATTTATTTACTAAGTCCTGATAGTTCCCTCTTTGACCTTTAATGGGAGTAGAAGTCTACCTGAGAAGTAGCTCCTTGACACAAATGAGGATGTTAGGTTCAGTTTTGTTGGTCTACTAATAATGCAAAAGAAAAATCTATTTTCTAAGAAAGTTGGTTTTGAAAAGTATATACAATGGGTGAAATTTAACATTTAATATTATTATATATTCAAGATTATTGCTTTTTTAAGCCATCAACTGGACTCTTTCCTCTCTATTACTTATATAGTCTTTGAAAGAAAATCTCACTGTTAGGACCAGTCTGCACCATTGTGCTGCACATGTTCTTGATTTTAGGTAAAGTGAATGCCTTTGCACCTTGGTGTGTGGAGAAGGCACAGCTGGGAATTCATGTGACCCTTGAGTCAGAGCATTTCTTACAATTTAGGATTGAATATTAGTGCTTTAATTGCAGCAATATGCCGTACATTAAAAAATTATACTCTTACTCAGTAATAGTCAATGGCATGGGAGCCACATGTGGCTCTTTGACATACTATTTGCAACTCTTCTGAGCACTGCTCCCCAATGTGGCACCTGCCCCCATGTTTCCGGAAAGTGGGCAAGGCCCTTGTCCAGTGGAGTTTGTGGCTGGCAGATGGTTTCTACCTTGAGACAGCTGCCACCCAAAGAATGGCTAAGCTACAAGCTTCCCTTTAGTGCAGGCCTCATGCCAGGGATAGACATAAATTTGGCTCTTTTGGTTGATGGAAATTGCAAATGTGGGTTTCTGTGAGCTGCAGAGTGAGCACCACTTCTCCAACTCTAAAGTAGGTGACAGTTAACTATAAAGCACAGATGATTATGTCTTTGTCCCTCCGTTGCCTTGTCTGTAACGTTAAAATTTATTTTCTTAGATGATTTTTCAGCCAGTTGGTGCTCAGGTGACAAACAACTAGGGTTGCCAGGTCCTTATACTTGGCATGCTACATCTTTGTGCAAACTCCAGTGCTTATGCAATGAAGTCACTTCTGGAACAGACATCATTGTGCCTGCTGCAGGAGCACTCCCGTGCTCTGTGCAGTGCCAAAATCAGCTCCAAATAAGGCATGGAAGCACCCCTGCAGCTGGTGCAATGACATCACTTCTAGAAGTGGTCATCATGCCCACCCCCAGGAGCGCTCACACTTCACATGTTCCCAGGGTGCCTACCAGTAGCAGGTGACCTCTGGAGGGCTTGCTGGCTCCCACCAACCACTGGTGGATCAACGGGCAATGAGGAAAACTCCTGGGAGATTGTCCATCATTGGCGGGCACCTGGGAACCCTACAAACAATCTTTCTAAAACTATCATAGAAGTTAACACCACAAAGCTAACACAGAGAATTTAAAAATCAGTTTAATACACACAGCAGAATCCTACAAAAGCCTTCCCAAATGAAAATGATCATGACAGTCAAGGGCTTTTCACACTCTAGGCTAGTCTAGACAAACCCCCAGCCAGGCCCATAGATTTGTTAGCTCTGGATTGGGAAATGTCTGGAGATTTTGGGAGTCTGGAGAGAGCAGGGTGGGGAGGGGCCTTGGTGGAGCATAATGCCAGAGTCTAAAGCAGCCATTTTCTCCAAGGGAACTGATCTCTTTGGCCTGGTTATCAGTTGTAATCCCAGGAGATCTCCAGCTCATTTGCCTATAGATGCCAATCAATACAGCAGGAGAAAGTGGGGGCAGGGGTGGGGACTGCATCCAAACTTGGAAGCAATGTCATTTCCAGGCAATGCTGTAGGAACCCCCTAAATCTCTATGGTAAAAGCCATAGAGATTTGGAGGTTCCAAGAGTGTTGCCCATCATTGCCACGTTGAGATGCAATTCCTCCATTTCCTCCCCCAAGTTACTCAGCATCAGCAGCTAAGTGAACCCCAAGTTGCCTACCCAGCTGACCAGCCAGCCAGGGCATGCCCAAGCTGCTGGATGGCCTGACTATTCTGGTATGCCATGACCCAGGTGTGCCCTGAGCCATCAGCTGGCCTAGAGACCTTTGTGTGCCCTGACTTGATGACCTGGGGAATAGCACTGGGCTGGGGGATGCCCACTTTTGGGGCTCCTGGAACCCTAGGTCACCTAGGGTGCCCTGTGGGCAGACCACCCCTGATAACAGCAGAGCAGATTAGCTGATCTGAAAAATTCAAGACAAAGGAAAGGGGTTTGGAAGACAGAACAAGAGAGTGCTGCAATGGTCAGTCTGAAAAAAGACAAAAGCGTGAATAAGAACTGAAAGTGCATCAAGAGAGATGAAAGGGTGAATTTTATAGATGTTGCCAAGGATAAAGCAACAAGACAAAGGAAAGGGGTTTCTCCAGGCCAGTTTGGCTAGGTATCCTGATGGTGTTTTGCCATCTTTTAGGCATGGAGCAGGAGTCACTGGGTGTGTGCGTGTGGGGAGGGGGAGTAGTTGTGAATTTCCTGCATTGTGCAGGGCGTTGGACTAGATGACCCTGGAGGTCCCATTCAACCCTACGATTCTCTGATTCTAAGATTTACCAAACTTAGTAAATATGTGAGCATAAATAAAAATCACAGGTTTAAACACTTGCATTCATGAGCTGCAATGGAAGAGTAGAATTACAAATAGCCAAAACATGTAATAAGACACTTTTTCCAATTTATGACAAAAAGTAAGTTCATATTTTCAATAAGGATTGTACTTAAAATCATTAACTAGGTATATGCCATCAGAATAGTGGTAAATATGTGTATAATTTTATTTTTCTACCTAGCCTACATTTTTGTGCAGGTACAGCAATGACAGGCAGAAAACTTCACAATCTTCTTTTTGTCTTTATACTCCCAACACTATTTTTAGAATATTCCTTTGACTGAAGGATCTTACTAAAAAATAAACATCAATATGAAGAGACACTGCCAAGGGGAGGGAAGATCGGAAAGATGAGCTTTCTGTACCTTAAAGCAAAACTACATGTGACATGGGCTGTATGGGAGTCTTCTGCTTTTTTAACTAAAAAGCAAGCATATGTACATGCGTAGGCATGCGCGCTCAGCACTTGATTGGACCAGTGGAATTGGGAACAGGAGATTTAACCCTTGCTCATACACCTTTTTTCTGATTTAAAATCAGGACACAGCTGCATTTTATCTTTAGATCAGGAAAATAATGGCGATGGTTTCCTCCCTCCCTCAGTGCATCTGATCTAATTAAATTCGGATTAAAATGGTGTGAAGCCCCATTTACGCCACAATTGTGATTCTTATTTTGGCTATCTACAGTAAGTTTAATGGCTCATAGTAGAAGTACAGCAGAATGTGAAGCTGCAGGTTAAAATGAGGAAACCTTGAGTTAGAGAAAAAATTTAAAGAGAGAGTTCTGATCACAGATCTTCCACAACAGTATGTTGTTCTTTTCCTTAATGTGAAGAGAAAGCACAGAGCACTCTCTGCTTGAAGTAACCAGCTTACGTTTTTCTAACATCTACATATTGTAAAATATTATAAAAAACAGATCCATGTCCAAATGTATGATTTGGACAGGGACCTATCTAAAAGGATGCACATGAGGAAGGAGAGGGAGGATGAATCAGCCAACCAGACTCCCCCTCCCCCCAAAGAAAGAGTGCAACCTGACCCAACAGGAAAAACAAAGAGAACCGGTCCTTGTTTTCCCAGTCTGAAAAGCTGATCCTAGAAGCCAGGGCTGTACAAATGGAGTTCTAGTGACAGTTTCTATGGTCCATCTGTTCAGGAGGCAGAGAAGGGCAGGGCAGAGATCTGGATTCAGTCTCTTTCTGCCAGACACACCAATGTTGCTATTTCAGATAGGGGCTTGGGGCATGCAACTCTGGTTCTTGGACTGGGTTTTGTTTCAGTTTGGGTAAACATTAGGTGCACATTTTTTGCTGGATTGGCACAATGGTTGTCAAGGACCATTTGAATAATATAATTAAGGATAAGGAAGATTGGGAGATATGATGCTCATCCTATTGGAAGATAAGATGCTCAACAGATATGGAGGAACAAAAAGTACATCTCCACTTTATAGCAATTTGGCAAATCTGAGCTAGCACTGCACTACAGTTAGCAGCAGCAGCAGCAGCTGCTAGGATTTTTCCTGATAGATTTGATGGACTCTTGCAGATGAACTTTTCAGACTTGATAGAGGTCCCACAAAGAAATATTTCATTTTAACTGATACCTGTGTGCCTTATGTTATGATGTGAGGCCCCATTTACCCCGCAATTGTGATTCTTATTTTGGTTATCTACTACAGTAATGTCTCATAGTAGAAGTGTAGCAGAATGTGAAGCTACAGGTTTAAATTTGGTACCAAAAGCACAGATCTCTCAGTGATTCATATTCTTGGCTGGTATTCTCATAACTGTTGAAGGGAAAAAAACCTGTTGTAGATACTTATATCTATATGAAGTTCAACTGGTTGCTAGTTCTGAAGTTGGAGCTGTTAATTCTTGTTCTATTCTGAATTACCATTCAGTACTGGGGAGAGTGGTATAAAATGAGCAATTATTTCTCAAGGACCCCATCAGTTCTATGACATCCACACCAGGATGGATGGACTGATATAGTCGAATAGCACACAAAGTGTGTACATGTATACACACAGACCCACAAAATCAACCTTTGTTTGCTATTCTTTGACAGAATATCCATCCATCCAAACTTTGTATGCTATTCTTTGACAGGAAGACCTGATTGGTTAAATAGGTAAGAGAAAAACAGGGTTTCTCACCTGTAACTGTTGATCGTCGAGTCTCTTCTGTGCAGACACACATTGGGACTGCGCAGGCGCAGGCCAGCCGCGGAGAAGATTCTTTTAGCTTCTAGAAATGTGACGGGGACGTTCGGGCCCACCGCGCATGCGCGCCGGTGTTCCCGCCAATTTTGAAGTACAAGTACCCGAACGTCCCCGGCATTCCCTCAGTTCACCTGAGCCGCCTGAGAAACAATGGAGAAACCAAGCACTCACAGCGGGGCAGGTGGGAGGGAATGTGTGTCTGCACAGAAGAGACTCGACGATCAACAGTTACAGGTGAGAAACCCTGTTTATCGTCGTCGTCCTTCTGTGCAGCCCCACATTGGGAGAATAGCTAGCATCTCACCAATGGGGGCGGGCGTGAGTGTCTATGTGAACAGAGAGTGCAGAACAGCCGTGCCAACAGCGGATTCACGGCGTGCATTCACGTCTATGGAATAATGTTTAATGAAAGTGTCAGCGGTAGACCACGTTGCAGCTTGGCAGACGTCTTGGAGTGGCACTCCTCGCAGGAAGGCAGCAGAGGCAGCTTGTGCTCGAGTAGAATGAGCAGTAATCGACAACGGGCACCGAACTCCAGCTTGCTGATAACAAAGTTTAATTGCAGACACAATCCAGCGAGAAATGGACTGGGCAGAAGCTGGCGAGCCCTTGCGAGGGCCAGAGTAACATAAAAACAAGGCAGGAGACTTCCTGAAACACTTGGTGCGATGTAAATAAAACAATAAAGCACGTTTCACATCCAATGTGTGTAGAGTACGTTCCTCTGGGGAAGAGGGTGTAGGAAAAAAGGAAGGAAGGACCACCTTTTGACGCAGGTGAAATTTTGAAACCACCTTGGGCAGGAACTGCATACTAGTGTGGAGCATGACCGTACCGGGGAAAAATTGCAGGAAGGGGGGGTCACACCTCAGAGCAGACAACTCCCCAACCCGCCTGGAGGAAGTGACTGCAACCAAAAAGGCCACCTTCTGTGTGAGCAGAGGCAAGGGACAGGTAGACAGGGGCTCAAAAGGGGAGAGCATCAGACGGGAGAGCACCAGGGTCAGGCTCCACTGAGGAATAGGATGGGCCCTAGGAGGAAAGGACTTTAGTAGGCCCTTCAGGAACTGTTTGGACAGCCAATGTGCAAACACAGTCCTCCCATCAATCTGCTCATGGAAGGCAGAGATAGCAGCCATGTGCACCTTAACACTGGAGAACGCCAGGCCCTGGGAGCACAGGTCCAGGAGGTACTCCAGAATGACAGGCAGCGGACAAGTGAAAGGGGAAACCCCTTTGGGGGCTAACCACCTAGAGAAACGTGACCACTTCCTCTGGTAGGACAACCTGGTAGACGGTTTTCGGGCATTCAGAATCACATTAAGCACCCTAGCAGAGAGGCCTAGTCCGGGGCGCAGAGGAGCCAGGCAGTCAGATTTAGCACTGCCACATCGTGATGCCACACTCCGTCCCTGAGTAGCAGGTCCGGAGCGTGTGGCAGCGGGAGATACCGCCCCTGTGACAGGGAAAGCAAAAGGGGGAACCAATCCTGGCGAGGCCACCGAGGGGCAATCAGGATACAATGGGTTCGGAAGGCCCTGACCCTGGAGAGGACCTTGTGAAGGAGCGGGAAGGGCGGGAAGGCGTAAAAGAGCCCTGGAGACCAGGGTATCTGGAAGGCATCCCCCAGTGAACGATGGCCAATCCCGGCCCGGGAGCAAAACAGCGGGGCTTGTCTGTTGTGGGCTGTGGCAAAGAGGTCGACCAACGGCGTGCCCCATGTGCGGAAAACCTTGTGGAGATAAACCGTGTTGAGGGACCACTCGTGCTGGGGCAAAAACACCCTGCTCAGCGTGTCTGCTGCCGTGTTGTTCTCCCCCGCAATATGAATGGCCCTGGGCAGGACGTTGTTGGCAATGGCCCAAGTCCAGAGTGTAGTCGCCTCCTTGCAGAGCTTGAGCGAGACCGTTCCTCCCTGCTTGTTGAGATAGTAACAGGCCGTGGTATTGTCCGACAGGACCTGAACCCTCCTGTTCCGAAGGACATCTGCAAAAGAAGCAAGGGAGTAACGGATCGCTCTAAGCTCTAACAGGTTAATGTGCATGCCCATTTCAAGGGAGGACCAAACACCTTGAGCAGACAGGTGTCCACAACGCCCTCCCCAGCCTAGATTGGAAGCGTCCGTGAAGACGGTGACCTCCGGCAGGAAGGGACCAAAAGGACAACCCTTGGACAAATTCTCAGGGTCAGTCCACCACACCAATGTCCGCTGTATCACCCTCGGGACGGAAAACCCACGGTGTTGACTCATAGTGAGGGGGTTGAAAACCCGAACAAACCAATTTTGTAGAGGCCTCATGCGCAGGCGTGCAAAACACACCACCCCTGTGGAGGAGGCCATAAGGCCTAACAACGTTTGAATCAGGAGGGCAGTTTGGAACCGGTTATGCACGAAGTGGCGGGCTAGGGAGGACAGCCTGCTCAAGCGGTCCGGGGGCAGATAAGCCCGGCCCAGCAGAGAGTCAAAGTGGACCCCAATGAATCTAATGCTCGTACCAGGGGACAGGACCGACTTCCCTAAATTGACCACTAGCCCCAGACCTTCTAGGACGGACAAGGTGAGGGCGATAGAGGCCTGGAGGGAGTCAGAGGAGGGACCCACCAGGAGCCAATCATCCAAATAGGGATAAACAAAACAGCCACTAGACCGTAGATGTGCCACCACGGTGGCCATACATTTAGTGAACACCCTGGGCGCCGAGGCCAGGCCAAAGGGCAAGGCCGTGTACTCATAGACAGCGCCTCCACAGGTAAAACGGAGATATTTCCTGTGGCCCTCAAAGATGGAAATGTGGAAGTAGGCGTCTTTGAGATCCAAAATGGCCATCCAGACGCCTGACTCTAAGAGTTCCAACACCCGGGACAGGGTAAGCATCCTAAACTTCTCCACCTTCAAGTAGGTATTAAGGGCCCGAAGGTCCAAAATGGGACGAGACCCCCCATCTTTCTTATCCACAAGAAAGTATCTTGAGTAAAACCCCCAAGGGGAAGTAGAGACATTGACCACCCGGACAGCACCTTTGGCAACCAACTCCAAAACATTATTTTGTAACACAACATTACAACAAGAAGCACAACGGGGTGGGTGCGAAAGAGGGGGTGCAGTGGTAAACGACAACTTATAACCACGGGCCACAACAGAGAGGACCCAGGTATCTGTAGTAATGAGTCGCCAACGGGGCAAGAAAGGCCGTAGCCTGTCTAAGAACAGGACATTAACAGCGTCCTTGGAGACCAACTGGGAAGCGTCCTGGTCTAGTCAGAAGACCGTGGGCTTCTGCGCGGAAGTCGAGGGCTTGGGCGAAGGAGGCTGCTGTCGTCCCTTGGACCGGCCGGAGCGTCTCGAAGAGTGGCGCTGCTGGCCAGAGTAGGAACGGTGGCCATAGGATTGACCGGAGGGGAACCGTCCTTGGCGCTGGTGGAACTGCTGGTAGGGGGACTGATAGGACCGGAACCTGCCGTACCGATATCTCGGACCCGTCTGCGGAACCGAAGGCGCAACCCCGAGCGACTTGGCCGTCTGCTGGTTCTTCTTCATAAGAGAAAGGGACTCATCCGTTTTCTCTGAGAAGAGCTGAGGACCTTCAAACGGAAAATCCTCGACCTTGGCCTTCTTCTCGGGGGGCAGGGCAGTAGATCGAAGCCAGGCGTGCCGACGCAGGAGCACCGAGGATGCCATCGCACGCGCCGCGGAGTCGGCAGCGTCCTTGCCAGCCGTCATCTGTTGCTTCGACAAACGGAAAGCCTCAGCCTGGAGAGCCTTGACCAAGTGACGGCGATCGTCGGGGAGGTCAGAGAGGTAGGACGACAGACGTTTCCACAAGAAAAGATTGTAAGAGCCCATTATTACTTGGAAATGGGCGATCCGGAACCCTAGGGAAGCCGAAGAATACACCTTCCGACCAATTCCATCCAGCTTTCTCCCCTCCCGATCCGATGGAGCCGAAGAGGAGCCCCGTCGGAACCGAGCCTGACCCTCCTCGGCCACGATGGAAGAGGGCTTCGGATGGGCAAAGAGGTAAGGGCAATCTTCCTGTTTGAGGCGATAATATTTCTCAACCTTCTTGGCCGTAGGCGGTACAGAAGCAGGGGTCTGCCAGAGTGCCAGGGCATTGTCGACGAGATCCTCGACAGGAGGAAACGCCACCGAGGCAGGAGAGCCCGAATACAACGGCTCCAACAGCTTACTCTTGGGTTTGGAGGTCGTGGAGGCGACGTCGAGCTCCAGTGCTGCGGCCATTCGGACCATCTGCTCTGCAAACACCCTGTAATCGTCATTAGGGGACGATGAGCGGAGCTCCCCCACAGCATCATCAGGGGAAGGGTCAGAGGCCGCGTCCGACGAGTACTCAGATGGAGACGCCAAGCCCTCATCATCCTCGGAGTCGGAGAAAGCCGCTGGGGTCTGCGTCGGAACCGACGGGCGGTCAGCCGGAACCGAGGTAGAAGGCTGGGGTGCCGAAAGATGGCGACGCGGCTGAGTGGCAGGCGGAGCTGGAGGCAGAGTGGAGGGCGCCGGAACCGTGGCCAGGGGCACCGAAGGACCAGGCAGAAAGGGAGCGGACTGCTGAATCCAAGCCACAAAATCCTGCCAGGAGGCCACGTTCCCTAGGCCCGGGACAGGCTGCCAAGGAGGCAGAGCAGCAGGCAACGGAACGGACCGGTGAAACGGAGCTGGAACCGAGAAGACTGGCTGCGATGGAATGGAGACCTCCGCCGGAACCGGAGCACACGGCAGAGAGCGCTCAAACTCCTGGAACGCGTCCGAAAATCCACGGATCGACTCACAGTCGTCGGGAATCACCGGAGGAGGTGTGTGAGGAGGCGACGGGGTATGGAGGAGACTCCGGACGTCCTCAGGAGGAGGGGCCGGTCCAGGAGAGGAACCAGCCAACGAGGCCGGGGCCGGCGACAGAGCACGGCGCTTGGCCTTTGACTTGGCCTTTGCCTTCTTCGGCGGGGGCTCCGAAGAAGCCTCGGTGGCCACAGGTTTCGAAGAAGGCTTCGAAGAAGCGCGTTTCTTCGCCTTTCGACTGGACGGAGCACTCACGGAACCGGAGGCGATCGAACCGTCCGGAGCGGACGCCTCCGTCGGAGCCGAGACGAGCGGTTCCGACGGGTGATGAGGAGCCGGCGAGGGGGCGACAGAGCTGGGCTTGCTCCCGGACGACCCCGAGGCTTTGGGCGGTAGAAGGTTGGCGTCCCAAAGAAAGGCCCGGAGCCTGGCCTTGCGGTCGTTCCGCGCTTTCGGAGTGAAGGCCATGCAAAACTTACAGCGCTCCACGACGTGCCCCTCGCCCAAACAGATGAGGCAGAGGTCATGACCGTCAGAGTGGGTCATTTTAGTGCCACACTGTTGGCATTTTTTAAATAAAGCCGAATGGGACATAGTGGAGGCGTTTCCCAGTCAGAAGGAAACGGCAACTCACAGGTTGAAGAAAGTCCGAAGACACAAGTGACAGCTGAAGAACCTTTTCGAACGGCGGCGAAAAAGGAACTGAGGGAATGCCGGGGACGTTCGGGTACTTGTACTTCAAAATTGGCGGGAACACCGGCGCGCATGCGCGGTGGGCCCGAACGTCCCCGTCACATTTCTAGAAGCTAAAAGAATCTTCTCCGCGGCTGGCCTGCGCCTGCGCAGTCCCAATGTGGGGCTGCACAGAAGGACGACGACGATTGAATGTTGTCATGTAAAAGGCAAAAATATTAAGCTCTTAACTATGGAAGGGAATTAGAGTGCCAACATCCAGGAGAAAAAATGTCATGTCCTTTTAATAGAGGTTTAATGGGGTGTTATTTACCATGTAATATTATTATTTTTTAGAAATTTTATATGATGCTTCTCCAGATTACTTGAGTTGGCTTACTGCTAAGATAATAAAGAACCATTATAACAGGCTAGACAACTGGCAGGCTAGACAATATGGATAGAAGTTATTTAGACATTTTAGGCAAGAACAAGCACTCTGAATTATCTTTCAGCACATGGGTAATACAATCTCTTTATTCAGCACCTGACAATATCCTGGATGCTACATTTTGGACTACTGGAAGTTTGTATACAGTTTTCAAAGGTACCCCCCCCCCCAAGTAAAGCACATTACATTCAAGGAAGGGCTGTAACCGGCACACAAGTCAAATCTTGTAAAAGGCTATGTTCTGCAGAAGAAACCCGATTCTCCATCTGTAGGCTGTGGAACCTGCTTCTGCAGGGGGAGTCTTTGAACAGCTTTGTCATTGACAAACAATTCTTCAGTCTTGATTGATCTTTAATTTAAATGGCCCTCATCCATTCATTAACCTTATTTGGGCATCTGTTAGGACTTCCACAGACCCACCTGACTCAACTGATAAGAAGCAGAGCTGGCACCACAGTCCAGATTCCAGGACTCTCCCACTGGTTTCATGTAGAAATTAAACAGCATGGGGGACAAGATGAAACCTTGAGGGACCCCATAGCAAATGTCAGAGGGGCAAGTACCATTCCCCCATACTACATTCTGGAATAATTGTCAATTCAGAGCAAAATGCAGTCTCCCCCCACCCTCCACTCTACCAGCTTCTCTAGGATATTATAGTTAATGGTATCAAACACTACAGAGGTCTAGGAAAATCAAGAGAGATGCCCTTCTCCATCCCACTCACAAGAAAGGTAACCAAGGCAGTTTCTGTCTCAGATCCAGGCTTGAAACAGATTAATGATCTGTCTCTTCCAAGACTGTTTGAAACTGGGTAGTCACCACCTGCTCAAGCACCTTGCCCAAGAATGGAATGTAGGCCGGGTGATAGTTGTTTAGGTCTGTAGGGTGCAGGGACACCTTTTCAGGAAGACCCTCTATTAAGGAGTCAGGACATTTTTCCCTACCTCTCTTGGTACTAGCTCAGCCAAAGGCAATATCCATGATCAGTCTTTCAAAATATTACTATGCAATTTCTAGTAATAGAAAATTACTAGGAAAAAAGTTTTTTTAAAAAAAAAAATTGCTCGTCTTAAGGAAATAAAATACAAAAGTGACATCTAGTGACCACATTTAGTAATGCAATGAAGAAAGGCCTTTTGACTTCAAGGGATCAAAGTGATCTGATGGTTTAAATAGCATATTTATGTTATATAATTTGGGTTTTTATTTAAAAACAGAAAGATCTCATTTTAGGCTTTTTCCGCTGTGCTACCTTTCCATTGCCCTTTCAGTTGAATTTGTAGATTTCATGTTCTATAGAACTGAAAGGGATGAATTGTAACTTGTTGTGGTACCTCATTCTGAAATTTAAATTCTACATTTTAAGACACAGATCCAATTGCTTGCAGCAAAAACTTCAGTTCCTGATGCCATCTGATTATAGGTGTTACTATACAGATAGATAATCTGCTTTAGCGCCAATCACTTTAGTGGTGCAGGGATATACTTAATCCAGCTTCAAAACCTTAGAGAAACAGTTTGGTTGCTGATGATCTGACTGTGTCAACATGATAACTATGAGCTGTTGCTGGATGGTGTCAGGAACTGTGCCTACTCATTTCCACTTATCAGTTACAGATATGTGCACAGCAATCTGCATAAAAGTTTGAGCCTGCTTGGATCAGGGTGATCGTTTCCAGTACATTCAAAATGGGAACAAAAATATCTTGCAAAAAGCTAATGTTTACTTAATTTTTTAAAAATGATTATATGCAGCCATTTCAGAAAAAAAAGGATTTAAAAAACAGGAATACCAGCAGTAAGGAAGTGGTCTCAACAGAGCCATTAGAAAAGGGATAGGAAACCAATCAGTAAAGGGATAAGGAAGGAACCAAAGACGTCACTACTATTGCTGTAAGTATGGCCCTGTTGGGTAGTTCCTGTTATTTAATATGTCAGGCATAGAATCGCTTATGGTCGGTTTCAACATTACTTCAGCTCTGTATTTAGTTCTGCTGGTTTTTAATCTTTGCAAATTTATGTGTGTGTGTGTGTGTGTATAATTTCCATTACATGTTTATTGAAATAATTTTGATATTGACTGTACTGACTCACTGTGTAACCCACCTTGAGTCTCAGTGAGAAAGGAAGAAAACAAATAATGTAAATTTTAAAAAATGGTAATAAAGTAACCTTAATCACAATTTAAAAAAAATATTTAGTTTTGCTAACTTGCAAACAGAAATAAAAAATTAATCAAAACCACGAGTCATTTATATTAAATGAGCCATTTATATTAAAATTATTAAAAACAAACAAAAATTTAAAGAACACACAATTATATGCAGAAAAACACTATTTAAAACAAGTTTTTACTAGAAGAACATTCAGCAGGCAGGTCAGTTCTTTGTATCTACCCATCCTCATCCATTCTTTCCACTTGAGTTATCTAGATCATGTCTTGGCTTTCTCTTCTTCCTGACCTAGTCTATACCATTTAAACAAAAACTATAGCAACTAAAAGAGTAAATGGTCTCAGGATCTCCATGTTGACCGAGTTCTGTGCTAACATGCATATACTTGCATAGATGAGCAGGGTTTACACCTAGCATAGCCTGCCAAGAACCAGCAGGTGAAATCGTTATTGTTACAGGGCTTTCCTGTTGGCTAGGCCTCTTGACAATATGATTTTTCCACAAGCTTCTGTCATTCCAGTATGGGCAAGCCAAAATTGTTCCACCTATCCAAGTGGATATTTGGTAAATCCTTATGTATGTAATGCAACTCCTGGTTATATGTGTGTGCATAAATTTGTAATTTGGTTAGCTGAATTGCTTCCCAGTCCATTTATTCCTCTATTTTTACCTCATGATAAAGGACATACCCAGTCCTTGGCATTCAGTCTGCCCGTTGGTGTGTTGGTATGTATTCCGTCCTTGTTCCTGCTACTTGTATTGGCAGAAAGATTACACATTAACTTCTTAGTCCTACTGATATAATTCCAAGTAAAATTCTCTAGGATCAAGTTATTTGTCTAGCATCCTCTATTGCTTCCATCCTATTGATATGCTTTAATGCATGATTTACAAGGTTCTCTTACAGATTAAGAGCCTTAAGTATTAAGAAAGCCTTTGGGATTGCTTGTTTTAAGATATTTCCTCTCTCTTCTAGAGTCGATGGAAATATAACTCCTTTAAAACTTCCATTCCAGCCTGAATTTGATTGGGATGCCAGAATACTGAAGCCACATTTATGCCCAAGTGGCAAGTTTTTCTGGAACTATCAGTGAATAGATTTGTTTTTTCAAATGCTGTTTTTGCCAAGGTTTCTGAAAAAGAATGTATCTAGAAGTTCTACCTTGAACAAGAACAAACCATTCCCATACATAGAAGCAACACCTGGTGATCTTTGTAGTTAAGCCTTCATACTTAGCTGATTTACTGTAAAGACAGAATTTAATTTCCTTCTCATTTAAGACATCTGTCAAATTAGTTATGAAACATGAATATAAAGCAATGCCACTAATGAACAAATGTTCCTCAGAATATTAGGCATTTTTGCTTGGTTTGTAAAACTGAGTCTGAAATTGTATCTATGTAATCAGAGGCATTTGCTTCTTATGTCCCATCTTTTGAGTCTTTGAATAGATGTCATCATGTTGAGAGACTCTAACAGTACTTAATACTATTGGAAATTTCCACTTTTCCAGGCAGTTTTGTGACAGAAGTAGAGCAGAAAATGTGTAAAGTTCCCTGCCCCTCCACGGAATACCTTCTACATAAATATAACTTTCACGTGGTATTTAGGCAATGCCTCCCCCCGTTGTTCTCCCTCTCCCCCCTGCACATTCCTGAAGCACAGTGATGAAGATGGAAAAGGTCCTTACACCGATCCTGTTTGAGGAAGACAATAGAAGAGGTTTTAATTACAGTATATACTTTAGGAAATCTTCCCTTGCATTATACACCCAGCTGTCACACTTTGCAATGTGGTTGCCACTCCCTGCCCTTATCACAAATAGAAGTAAGGTTTTTGAACATTTTGTGTACATTTTTGAACAAGTATTTTGAAAGAAGCCTAGATTCTAACATGGTATCTCTTCCAGTAAGTATTTCCAGTACTATGGAATTTCAGTATTTGGGAAGAGCTTCAAAAGTACAAGACTGCAAATTAGCACTTTGCTGGTTCAAATCCCGCTACTGCCAGGAGCTCAGTAGGTAGTGTTGGGTAAGCCATTCCTCTGTCTCAGCTCCCCAGATGTATTGTGGGGATAATATTAATACTGTCTTTATCCACTGCTCTGAGTGGGGTGCTAATTTGTCTAGAAGAGTGATATATTATTCTCTGTAAAGTTAACAGACCAAGTAGCAGGGATGTTCAAACAAATCAACTCATATACTGTTCCAAAAGTTACAAAGGTAACTAACTATAATGTTAAAAAAAATTAATGAAAATTGAAATATTTCATTTTCAGAAACACATTTGCAAAAGAAGCAAATGTGTGGCTATTTAAAAGGATAAACCATTATTCTGAAAGTTAAATAGTTAAAACCACCAATCAGGCAAAAACTTACTGATAGTACTTCTAGTTTAGTTTGGGAGAGTCTTTTCTGTAAGGTTTTTAATATTACAGTTATCACAAAACCAGATCAGAAAGGATGGTTTTTGGATCCCCAGAACCTTAGAGGATATATGTCTCATCCTCATTGCATATCAGAATTATTACCTTGATTAGAAATAGAAACGAGTCGTTGCTGGCCTCCAGTTAATATCATTAGCAAAATTTATGGAAAAGTCTTACTTTACAAGTTTGATGACAGGGCCAAGGTAATATTTTTGGTAAGAAACAAGAGAGGCTCAGGGAAGATGGTTTAGCCAGTGGTGCGGAGGGCAATCTAAACTCCCCTCTGTCTGGAGATAAATTAATCCTCCTTTAATTCTTTGGTACAAAATATATGTATGTTACAAAGGAAAGGAGCCAATATGAATCTCTTTCACCAGTCCAGAAGGTAAGATTTCTAGTAGTTTGACTCTTTTGTGAGTTATGATTTATAAAGCTAATTAAGGCTCAGTACAGATAAGATGCTATAGATGGGATGTATTCCTCTAACAGTCAGTAATTGGGGGGCGGGTGCTTTTAGATTCAACTTTGCACATGCTTGGTTGCAGGGGTTTTTTCCTGGGAAAAGAGATGGTAGAACTCCATGGTGGAACTCAGGACCGCACAATGACGTCATTTTGGGTCAGCTGGAACAAGGGAATTTTTTAAAGTTTAAATTGCCCTTGGTGAAAATAGTCACATGGCCGGTGGCCCCGCCCCCTGTTCCTCCATATACAGTTGGTGTTAGAAAATAGTCACTATTCCTTTATATGAGCAGTATGCTCTGTTAACCACTGGGCAAGTACACAGGGGACATTTACTGGCTTCCTTGAAAAATTACTGTGTAAAGAACCACCAGTTTGCATATTACAACAAGTCTAAGATTATTGTTTTAGGAGAAAACTGAATAAATATTCTATCAGCTTAATAGAGATGGCCTAAACACTGAAGCCAAAAAACCCCCTTCAAAATACTTCTCACGGGCTGATTCCGCACATGTTGGATAATGCACTTGCAATGCACTTTATCAATCGTTTGAGGTGAATTTTTTGTTCTGCACACAAAAAAAACCATTCCAAATGATCTATAAAGAGGATTGGAAGTGCATTATCCAGTGTGTGTGGAATCACTCATGGTTAAGTTTGCAGAATGAAGGCTGTATATGCCATTTTGTTTAAGTTCAGCTAAGACTTAAAATTAAAATATTTCTAAAAAATGAGAATGGACACTTTTGTGGTTCCAGTGGATGTCTGTCTTGAATGGCAGTTTAAGTTACTTTCAATCTGAGATGTTAAGTTCGAAGAATTAGCAGTGGAGCATTTAATCATTCTTTAATCCAATGTTCTATTTAAAAGGAAATAACTATATGGAATCACCCTTTCGTGGAAAGTACCATTGACTTAATCAGCAAACAAAACAAAACAAACCATTTTTGGTAGTAATAAGAGTAATAATAAAAGTCAAATCCTTTGCTGTAGAAAGTGCTTTTCAAATTTTTAAATCTGTACAAGTTGATTTTTTTTATTTTATTGTTTCTAGTTTCTTGTTATAACTAAAATTCAGAAACTTAAATCATGATATGAGAATAATAAAAACCAGAATCATATCACTGGAATGACTGCTCAACAGGCACTGTTAGAACTCACATTATGAACTATGCAGTAGCTGTTTTTAATTCATGCAGCTTCTGAAACTAGTCATGTTACAGTGAACCCATAGAATTTACATCTTCCACTGTCTGTACAAAAGACACAGGCGACCTTGTACTTCATGGTCCAAGTTTTACTTCCTCTGTCTGCTGCCCCTTGACAGTAGGAGTAGCTCTACAGAAACTTTAACAGAAGTGTTCCACCCACCCATGTCAGTCAAATGGCAAAAAGGATGGCAATAAAAGGGCAGTCTCTCTGATGGAACGAGCCTTTACAGCACCAGGGCGTGTGAAGCACAGCAACTCAAGGCGTTTCCCACTGCATATCAAAAACAGACTCTAGGACTGAAACAAGATCCAGGCTCCAGTAAAATGGACTACATCCAAGCATTTGAGACGCTTCAGACAGCTGCGGCTAGAATGAGAAGTCTCATAGTATAGGGCTAAACCAAAAAATTGTGTCTAAAATCTAAGCCAGCTCTCACCTAGAACTAAGCTGAATGAGCCTCCAGGACATGAACAACATTACCGAGATCTCTCAGAAGATCTGCCCAGATGACCCAATGCTTGAAGAAAATCCAGTTTCAAGGCTTTGTATCAGGCCTAACTGCACAGAAAAGTTTGAAGAAACTAAGAAGGCCACCTCAAATATTGTGGGGGTTCATATCAGTTTGGAGCAAAGCCAGATGAGTACCTGCAGTGAAGCTCCTCTCTCCAGCAACAATTCAACAAACCAAAGTTCCCTGCAGTGCCACTTTGTTAGTCTAAAGCAGCAGATGGCTGGGCAGAAGGCGGAGTATGAAGCTAAGATTACAAGGTAAAAGTTCAGTCTATGAAAGTGCTCTCTCTTTCTTGTTTGGATTTCTCTGATGCTACTGTAATGAAAACAAAAGTAAGACATATTGCCTCATAAATACCAAGTACAACTACAGTTTGGTTTTTAAAACTCTAGTAAAAATTAAAAAGATTTTCTCTTTTGTACTTTGAATATGAGCTACATATTAAATTGCCTAAGACTTTTTAGAAGTACCAATTTGCATGATTGAATTTTGCCACCTGAAGCCAAGTATATGTACAATTAAGCTACTACAATATAGACTCCATATGTACTAGGTGATAATATTTACATTCAAATGAAACAAACCATCTGAGTAAATGCTTCTTGGAGTTGGATGGGGGTATAAGAGGTGGAACATAGTGTTTTGTATTTCACAATGTATGTCCTTATTTACCACAATCTCTTAATTTCTACTGCTTAACTTGGCCTAGTGGCAATAGAGCCCTGTAGCCCACATGACTATAGAGAATGTGCAATAATGGAAATTTATTCATTTTATAGACAATTTGCCATTATAAATGATCACTCAAATGTCTTTGGAACATATGAAAGCATGGCACCCATTCTTCTTTGAAGATGAGTTGCCTCTCTTCTTTATATTACTTAAAGCTCAAAAAAGCATTTGAAAAGCACTATGCTCTAAAAATTTTATTTTCAAGATACAGCGAGGAAAAGAAGCTTGCAAAGCTACCATATCTGTTTTTTACCAACAGCCTGGAGCTGCGTAACAAAGAACTGCAGTTAGAGATTAAAGATTTGCATTCAAAATTGGGGCAGCAACGGAAGTGGTATCATTTGGTAGAAATTAAAATGCGCAATGCAGAAAGGGCACGGGAAGATGCAGAGAGAAGAAATGCAACTCTTCAGAAAGAAATGGAACAGTTTTTTGATACTTTTGGAGAATTAACAAATGAACTAAAGGCACCAGAGCAAAATGCTCAGAGCTTTTAGAAACAAACTGGCCTCCGTCTCAAGTAAAGAAAATCTGTTTTATGATTATTTCAATCTATATACAAAGGTGAACATTCTTTTCCCCCCAGAGCAATGAAATCACAGCATTAGAGAATTCTCTCTCTTGTTTATATTTATAAATACATTAAATACTTAAATAGTATACTGAAGAGTACAATATGCAATTACTTAATATGCATTCTTATTTTAGAATTCAGGCTGTATAGAAGTAGATTTTTAACACTGAGATTAACATGGAAAAAGGAAAAGTAAGGTTTGGGTATTAAGGAGGAATTGGAATGATGAGGTGTATTTTAGGAAAGCATAAGAATATGGTATATACTTCGAAGGAATACTTGGAAGGATAGAGAGAGAATGCTAAGGAAGAAATGAAGTAACTCCTGAGATTTCCACAATCATTTAGCAGAGCTCCCTACAGGATCTCTCTTGTTTGAAAGACCAACTCTTCCTTTGCTACAAATGGGATATATTAATGAATGCTTTTTGTGCAGCAAAATGTCAGAGACTTGTGTAACAACAACACATACAACCTCTGCAGCCTTCTCAGGATACCATACCATCACTTCACACTGCAGATTTCAAAGCTACAAACCAGAATGACTTACGATCATGTTGCATAAAGATGGAGATCTGTTTTCTGTGTCTGTACTGAAGTTATGGAAATTGTGCTGCGTGACACACAATACAGCTATTATAACAGAAAGCACTGTTTGCTGCACTTTGAGAGATGGGGAGGGGAAGAGGTCCAGATGTACTGACTTATTTGTTGTGGATTTTACTAATTGTAAGCTGTTTTGAACAATTAAAACAGAAAGGAAGTAAGATTTGTTATCTAAATGAACTCACATTTCCCAATTAGACAAATCAATGGAAACACAGATAAGACATAGAGACCTAAACAACAAATTGAAGAAGGGAGCTGCCTCTCGAAAGCTTATACCCTGAAAATCTTGTTTGTCTCTAAGGTGCCGCTTCACTCAAATCCTGCTAAACGACCCAGGGGCCTAAAGGAAGCATTACAAGGACACAGTGCAAGAAAGGACACCCAATCTCACTTACTAAATTGATTTGGAAACGCAGTTGTCCACTATCTCAATAAGGCTATCTTACATGGGGAACTCTAGAACTAAGAACTCTGATCTTCCATAATCAAGCTCACCTTCATAATATGAAATCTGAAAAATAGAAGAGAATAAATTACCAAAGAATTTGTGTGTACAGTGCAAGTATAAAATTTAACTGGGTAATCAAATGTCCAGCCTGAAAATATACTAATATTAAAACTCTAGATGAAAAGGCTCATCATTGGATCTCTGCGAAGTTTTGTAATGCCTATTAAGTTGGAAGTGAAAATTTTATTGTTTTATTTTCTCAAATGTATGTTTTCTGTTTATAATCAAATTTGCCAGATTTCCATTTTGCATGCTGTAGACCTGCCACAGCTACATAAACTGGAGAAATAAAAACATTAACCTGCCTCCTACTCTCCTGTTTTGTACTTCTTTATTTTTGGGACAGTCGAGAAAAAGGCCTTTGAAAATATTTTTGAAATATACACAAAATATCAATGTGCTTAATCTATTCCAAATACCAAATGTTACCATTTTGCTTAGATAAGAGCCCGTGAAAATAGTATGTCTATAGATCATGCAACCTGTGCCCACTCAGTGACACTACTGTGGCATTTGTACTCTTGTTTTGCATGATTTGGAAGCTCACACCATGTCTGAGTGAGTGTTCTGATATTTTCTGATCACAAGCCATTAACATAAAAGTTTATGAGAATGTCTACCAACAACCTCTCTAATGCACTTATGAAAGCATGAGAAGTTATGACTACAAGACACAGAGACCAACAAACAAGAATTCTTACATACACTTTCAAGTCCACATTTATTTGATTTTTACAGTGGTTTTATTATTGATGTAAGACAAGACTACTGGGAAAAATGACAAACCAAATTAAGTAAGGCTAGAAATGTTCACTTAAGAGTTTACTAACATCAAACTTCTTTTCAAAAGCTGAGTTCTGTTGGAAGAGGCCTCTAAACTTTTTGAAGTTACCATGATACATGTCCATTTTCCACAGAGCATTTCCTTATTGCACAAGCATCAAGAATGAAATGTCAGAGCCTCATTTAGCAGGCAGAACAGACCATTTTATGTATCTAAACATTGAGACTTCAAATGATTTGTTTGAAAACACATATCAAACTGACCAAAATAAACAGCCAAAGACTCAAAACAGGATATAGATATTAGGGCTTGATGCTATTTTTCTGTGATAATTTGTATATTTAATTATCTGTATACAGGCACATTCATTGCAATACACATTTACAGGAAATAAACAATATTGTAAAGATGAAAGCTTATGAAAAAAATCAGAAAAAGATTATAAAACATAGATTTGAGGAAAAACTAAGGCCATTTTGGAAAAAAAAACATTTTTATACAGAGCACTGAACATGTCACCCACTTCAGGTGATAGGCATTATGTACTGGGACCTTCTATGTCAGTTCCCCTGTAATGAATGAGAGTTACTCAAGTTAATTTGTTTTAACAGAACTTACACAGCACAAGTTGTACTGATTATTTCCCAACACAGTAAGTCAAATTATTTCTGGCACATTTAGTGTCATTTGGAAGCTACGGGGGTGGGGGTGGGGAATACCCAGGAAATGCAAGAAGGCTGAGGCTTCTATCTTTAACTCATATGGCTGTCTTTATTTCTATAATAACAATCTTTGGGCTGATTCATATAATCACTTTTGGTGTTCCTTTCAAATCCAGTCAAGTTTGGGGGCTTACAGACTGAAATTACCCAGTGAAGCAATTGCCTGGGTGTGCAGCCCACTAGGGACATAGCCCCTAGACTTCACATACCATAGCAGAAGCTCTACAAAGCCATGCCAGTACCAACTATTAAGACTATGTGCTGAAAGCCCGAGAGACATTTCAGAACAGTCAAACAAACCACAAGCATTTGCTACTATCAAATATTTTAGTTTCTGAGAAGAAAAATATTTGACCAAATGTTCAAAAGATCCTCTAAAAAAATTCAGAATAGTTCTGCTGCACTGAATGGCATTGCATATTGCCTTTAAGTATTTACTGATTTTTTTAAAAAAAGAGTATACCACTTAAGTTGACTTGTAATGTCTGGCCCTTGAAAATATGCTTCATACATTACTCAGCAAAATTCTCCAAAGAGGCTACAGTCTTCTTTAGAAAGCTACACATTCTGTAATAGTCTTTTTTTTTTTGAAAAGCAACCCCCCCCCCCACACACACAAATGCTGGAAAAGCTCAATAGCCAAATGCAAATGACCAGCCATTTAAAAATACATGTATATAAAATGTCAACCATATTGCTATGCCAACTGTTGTTGAAAAATTCATCTAGGCATCAAAAATTCATTAAAAATTGTGCACATTTGTTTTTCTTTTAGTCACCACTTGTTTCCCCTAGAAGATGATAGCACCTCATTGTAATATCTGCTATAAGAAAGCTGAAAGTAAACAGCTCCAACAATCAATTAAATATGGTCATCATTAACACACAATTCACCTTCATTATGAATGATGGATGATTCATCTGTTCTCTGTATTTCAACCTAAGGCACACAGTACAGCACTGAAGTCCTAATTTTGCAAACGTGTACGTGCACTTGTAACAGTAATACCACTGGCAGGACCACGGCTTCTCAGGGAGATGAGATCCTCTCTTTAGACAGCAAATGTAAAGTCTATCTATAGTGCATATACAATAAGGGGCTTGAATCTCTACAAAGTTATCTGGATATTTCTATACTATAATACCAAAACCTAACTTGTTGATGAATTGTAAGAGACTATTATTGTTTTGTTTGTTTTTAAACTACGAAGAACCTGTACTGCTACCAGTGAGTTGGAGTAAATCTCTGCAGATAGAAAGGATTTTCATAAGTAGAATGGAACTTCCTTGCCTCTTCCCTCCTGTTGCAAGACAAAATAGTTCCCAAAATGCTGCTCCTGGGGAACAGGGGACATCCAGACATAATATAAAGGGGGGGGGGGTCAGTGGTTTGCATTGGAAGAAAGTAATTAGCAAAAATCAACCCCAGCTTGTTCCCCAAAATATACCACGATTCAAACTAATGATATCCCCAACTATCTTGAAATGCACTTAAGTCCCACTGAATTCAACAGAATAACTTCACAGCTAAGTGCTTAAACTAGGTATGCATTGATTTTAGTAAGATTTATAAGCACTCAACTCTATGGATTTTGAAATGTAACTTTGTATTGGAGAAGGCAAATACAATACAACTAATTTTTAACCCATTAAAATGTATGTCTTAAAACTTTTGAGAATAGTTTTCATTTTTAAAAGTGATATGCTGGGTGGCTCTGTCTCAAAGCCTCAGTCCCACCCCTCCCTCAAACCCTACAAAGGTTCACTCTGTGTTTAATGTCCGCAGGCACAGGCCTCCTTCTCCACAAGGCATAAGACAGTCTACTTCCCCCCTCCTTCACTCCATGGCATGTATGCACATTCAGCACATCAGGTTTTCACAGGTAATGGGAAGTTTGAGAATACCTTCCACATCCCCATTCAGTTCAATTCCTCTGTTTGGGGAAGGAATGAGAGCTCCTTGATAAAGCAGAAGGAACTAGATAATGCATAAAAGGATCACAAGTCTCCTGCTTCCATAATAACTTAGTGAGGTGCTTATGTGCATATCCATGCACAAATATTAAGGGTGGCTGGAAAAATATGGATCTCATCCCCTATGTGGATTTCGCCATTCAGAGGCATTGCATCTGTAATCTGGATCAAGTATATACACTTTTAATATGAAAAAATAGTGTAATTATAGAAAGGAGGCATGATTGTGTTTTAGAAGAATCCTAAAGTGCTTGGAAAATAAGTAATGAAACTAATCATAGTGCAAAAATGCAGGCACTCTCAGAAAAATTAAGCAGCAGCATGACAAAGTAAAAAGTTTTATCTTAAATTCATAAAATGTAAAATCTTAAATACATTTTCAGTATTTCTTTTTAAAACTCAGTTTTGATTATGGAAACAAATATACTTTGAGAATCAGTTAGTTTACTACTTTCAATCAGCATTTCTTATTTTATTTTTAAAATATCATATATGTATTGAAATGGATGACACAGGCTTATCTATAAAACCCACAATCAGAATTGAAATTATAAAAATAAAATGTAATTGCTTTATAGCTCACAATGAGAATGTGGGATCCCCTCTCGTAATGTAAAGATATTAAGAGAAGATGGCTTATAATTCTTTAGCATAAGAGATTCTCAACATGCACAGAAGCAAAAATACAGCATTTATTACATAAATGTTCTTTATAAAGAGAACTTAACAAATTATCTTAAATTGTGGTTCACTGTTTGTCAGACCCAACATATAAAAAATGATGTCAGTAACATTCATGGTGAAGTAATGAATTTAAAGATCAGGAAAGTGAGCTATGGGAATTTAACCTGAGTCTAAGTTCTGTACCTGGAAACAGATGTGAACATCACATTAATTTCAAGTAAGATATTTAAGTGTGCACATCACCAGAAAAGAACTCGGCTCTAACAGTATCATTAAGTGTAGCATCAAGCCCTGATCAATTCCTTAATACATACACTGACTTCATCTATTACAGACACCATCAATATTGGATTTACAAAGTTTCTGCCCCTCTATGTTTTATGATCCAATTACTCTATATATTGCTGCAATACCGAACCAATATTCCATGTTGTAGGGTCAAGAAAGGCTGAAACTGTACTTGAAAGAAAATTTTTAGACATTTATAAGAAGTGCTATGTGGTATCATTAATTCTGTTTTGGAAAAAAAGAGTCTCAGGCTAGAGAAGCTATGAGTTTGGTCAGCTTAACACAACCCAGCACAAGTTTACAAAATGCATACATATTTTTTTTCAACTCAGAGTGCTGAATTGTGGTCCATATTAAATACATCTTCTATACCAGGGAACTAGATCCAAAGAAGTACCCGGCTAGTTCTACATGCCCAAGGAAATGTCAGAATTGAATGTCGGAAACAACGGCAACACCCACCCTGCACAAAACAAAGCAGGTATTTTTCAAAATTGAAGGAAGTTTTAAATAGTTGATGATATGGCAAAGGAGAACTAAATCCTTTTTTTAAAGGGAAAGCACAAGAAAGTTATCTGGGCACACCTGATGCCTAAGTTAGTCCTTTGGATCATGCTCCTTCCCTCCAAATTCATATAAAACCACCACAACTCAAACTTGGTTTAACATTAAACAGCCTATGCTGCAGTGAGGGACTTGAAAGGATGGGGGCAGGGACAGTATTAGGATTTTTTTTAAAAATCCAGTGCCAAAATACACATGGGTACTTTGTCAAGCTAAAATCAAATAAACAGGTTCATATACAAATCCTTTTATTAAGAAGATTTAACCAGCCTGTGCTCTTTATGAAATCTATCTTTCTCCAAAGTAAGACAGCACTATTCCAAAGGCTGTGTGTAAAACCTAAAGACTTGGGGATTTCCCACACATTACAGGAGGCGGCAACAATAAGCACAAGTGACTTGCACATTCTTTTCACATTTCTGCTGTAACATAAACCTTGCATCTCCCTACAGAAAGTCCGCCTATGTGTGCCCTTTTCCGCAGCTTCCTGCAACTTACAAGGAAAAGCTCTATTACCTATTTGATATGAACTGTGCAGACACATGCCTCTTTTATTATAAATATATGCATGTTCACACTGAATCATTTCCTCATTCTGCAAATGGTTCACACCAAGAATGGATTGTTCCTAATTTCTGTAATGTTTCTGAGGAAATGACAAAGGCACATGCAAAACAAAAGAGCTTTTAAGTTTACTCCATTTCTGCAATGCCATTCAGCTATGAATATCTTTATATATTATTTTAGAGTACACAATCTGAATATTTAATAGCTAATTATTTTTAGTCCCTTTTCAGGTGAGCAGTTAAGCATAGGAAGTGTAACTATTGACAAATTATGACTATTCAAACATTTCACAGTAATGGCAGAGCATGCTATAGTAGTTAGGCTTCGTGATGGCATTTTAGTACTAGAAGGCCATACACAAATCAATTATCTTTAGAAATGTGAATATTCAAATCTCACATGTACTAAAAAGACATAAGAGGGAAAATACTTGTAATTAATATACTTGAGCTAAAAATTAAGAAATGATCTATCTGAAAGGTATTACAGGCCTCATAGCTAGACTTAAAAATAACATGGCTAAGTAAAAATCCATTTTATACTAGTGCTTGCTTACATTCTTCTGTGGCAACAAGATCAGTTGTGCAAATGTATGCTTCAGGCTTAGATCTTAGTCTTAATTCTTACTCATCAGTAGTCCATTCAATTATTAATCCAAAATCCAAACTATTGGATAAATTAGTTCTAGAATTGAACCATTATCGATTAGACATGGGCATGAATCGAAACATAAATAAAATTTTGTGATGAATCAGGCTGATTCAGATATCATGAAAATGCTTTTCGTGGGGCAACGTTTTTCATGACTTTGGGGGATAATTTGTTCAATTCGTGAACGCTTCATGATGCCAGACAGGCTGGTGCCGATCCATTGATTTCCAAAGCAACATAGGCCTGGGATGTCTGTAGACCTTTTGTTGCCATGGAAACTCCAATCTTAACCCACATAACCTTGATAGGCAGCTCTCCCTGCCAACCTGAGAGCTCCCATTCTGTTCTATGAGAGCAATGAGCAGGGGGGAGAGACGCCTTCTGTAGCCATGGGAATACCAATCCCATCCCTCCAAACCCTGTTAGGCAGGTCTGTCTGCCAACCAGAGAGCTCCTGTTCTGCTCTATGTGAGCGTTTCTTATATAAGGCACAGCTCTGTGCCTCCTGCTTTCAGTTCCAGTAGACAGAGGGAGAGGGAGGAGCTGTTGCTCGGATTTGGGAGTGAGAGAGAGTAGATTTGGGAGCTTTGGGTTGGATTTGCTGCTGCTTCAAGAGAATGAAAACCCTTTTTTTTCTGCTCTTGTCCTTGCTAGGAAGGTTGTTGGGTGAGGGTGCCTTTTTTCCTCCACCCCACCCTACCCCAGTCTCAGGGAATTGCCTGGCTCTGGGGCCTAGCTTGACTGAGGCCTCCCCCTTTTTTCCTTTAATTTTCTTTGTTTATATTCTTATTTAGAGCATTTGTACTTGCAGGCTTGTTGGGTGAGGGTGTCTCCCTGCAAGTTTGGCATCTCTGAGTATGAAGGGGGCCATTGTAGGGCCCCGGGATCTGACGAATCACAAACTTAACAAATCATTTCATGAAACAGGGCAATTTTGTGAAAGTTCATGGTTCATGGAACGCGACAAACCACGAAACTCAGGGTTCTTTTTTCCTGTTTCATGCCCATCTCTATTATCTATTCTTAGGGACAGTGCAGATGCAATGCTACTCAAACTATATTGAAAAAACGAAGAGTGGACCATGGTATCAAACATTCTCACATCCCTGCCAACCCTGTTTTAACTTTGATTCTCTCCCTTCCTCATCCTTCTTAACCACTGTTCAGCCTTCAGATATATATAAAAAAAGAACAATCATTTGCTTTATGTGTTGTAGAACATTACCTAAACTGGGAGATAATAGCTGGCAAATTTGAACTGCATGTTCATTGACTGACTTGTGTCCTGACCAAGATGCTGTTCTTTAAAATTGAGAGAACAAGATTACAATTAACTTTTAAATAAGATTATGTAACCAGAGCAGGGAAGGATACAGGGGACTAGGTAACTCTGAGCTTCAGCTGAGACTTCTACAAAGCAAAAGTGAAAGAAAAAAAATTACCAGCAGAATCCCTGAAATCAAAAGCATGCTATGAGAACATCTATTAGCACATGATAAGGATTTTTCCTCTATCAGAACGAACTTTTGGACAATTACCAAGAAGGGTCCTTCTCCTCTGCGGACAGGAGGACATCTTAGGTGATTCCCTTTACCCAACCAGGGAGACAGGAAGTTGATTTTTCTTCCTCTTCCTGATGGAGCCTGGAACACCCCCTTCCTCAGTTCGGATGACTCCAAACAGCAGTATTCTCATTGGTGACTGTATTAAGACTATTCTGGTTACTTTCTGTAATTGACTAATCTGCAACAGGAAAAAATCTAGGCTCAAGGTAGAAGGAGAGTTATTATTAGAAGAAAAAACGTGATAAAAACAGAACAGGAAGGTAAAGGGACAAGGAACTCGGGAGGGCAAGATGTCCTCCTGTCCTCAGAGGAGAAGGACCCTTCTCGGTAAGTGTCCAAAGGTCCGTTCTCCCTCTGAGGCGGAGGACATCTTGGGTGCTCCCAAAGCAGTTACTCTTCACCGGGTGGGTGATGTTCTTCGTCCTGCATCACATGCTGAAGTACTCTCCTTCAAAAGGCCACATACGCTGAGTCATACAAGTTCAATCTGTAATGCGTCTCAAAGGTAAGAGATTGAGGACCATGTGGTGGCCTTGCAGATATCTTCCGCTGACGCATTGTTATGAAGCGCCACATTGGTTGCCGTGCTTCTGATTGAGTGAGACGTGATCCCTTCTGGAACTTCTTTGGCAGGCTCTGTAAACCTCGATGCAGGATCTGATATTCTTACCTATCGTTGATGCCGCCATCTTCTTGCACACGTTAAGGGGGGGGGCGTGTTTATTAAAATAGAATCTGACTTCCTTATTGATTCCGTCCTAGTGAGGTATGTTTTGAGGGCCCTCCTCACATCAAGCATGTGCCATTCCTTCTCTTTAGAGTGAGCTGGATTAGGACAGAAATAAGGTAGGTAGATCTCCTGCATCCTGTGAAGCACTGAGCTGGTCTTAGTTAAAAAGGTAGGTTCCGTGCAAAGACTTTGTCCTTGTGAAAAATCGTAAGTTGGGTTTTATGACTAATGCCCCAAGTTCGGAGATTCTCCTGGCCGAGGTGATTGCCATGAGAAAAATTATTTTTAATTTCAGCCATTTTAATGGGACTTCCCTCAGTGGCTCGAAAGGTGGTTTAGTTAGTGCAGACAACACAATGTGAAGTCTCCAGATAGGAAAGCAGTGGACTGTCGGTGGGCTTAACAAGGCGTGCTCCTCAGGAATTGGTGTACATGTGGATGTTTAGAAAGGCTGATGCCTTCCAGCCGAGGCAGTACCGAAGACAAAGCTGCCACCTGTTTGCGAAGAGTGGCTGGCTTGAGGTCCAAATTTAGACCATCTTGCAGGAAGGCTAGGATTGAACTCAGTGGGGGATGGAGACAGTCCACTTTCTTCCTTTCTGTCCATCTGATGAAGGCCTTCCAGGCCATGTTGTAAATCCTGATTGTCAACTTTTTTCTTGAGGCTAGGAGCGTGTGTACTACTGGAGAGGGGTATCCTAGGAGAGATAGGGAGTTCCTCTCAATCTCCATGCGGTCAAGCACATCCAGTCTGGGTTATCGTGGTGTATTGGACCCTGATGGAGTAGGTCTGGGATGGAAGGAAGACGTAGAGGCGGGAAAGAGGACATCGCCTGCAGAGTCGAGAACCAAGGTCTCCTTGGCCACCAAGGGACTATAAGGATCATTTCCACGCCCAGGTCGGCTATTCTTCTCAGTTGTTTCAGCAGGACCAGGATGAGAGGGAAAGCATAAAGCAGTCCCTCCAACCAAGGTGAGGATAGCGTGTTGATCCCCTCTGCCTGTGGATGGAAGTACCTGGTGAAGAACCGTGGGACTTGGTGGTTCAGGTGAGTCACAAACTGGTCCAGGATCGGTACTTCCTGCTTGAGGGTCCATTCTCCTGGTTGAATGGATTGTCTGCTCAACCAGTTGGCCTGCTGTTTGGCAGTTACTTTGATGTGTTTGGCCTGAATGGAGGGCAGATGAGTTTCTGCCCATGTAAGGACTTGGGACGTCTCTTTGTGGAGTCTGGATGACTTGGACCCCCTGTGCTTGTTGATGTATGCCTTGGCAGAGGTGTTATCCATGCATACTAGAATGTGTTTGTCTGAGATCAGGTTGGAGAAGTGGGAGAGAGCCAGTCATATCGCCCTCATCTCTAGAAGGTTGATGGGCAGCCATGATTCCTCCTCTATCCAGAGATCCTGGATTGGGCACCCCTCCAAAGTCGCTCCCCAATGAGTTAGACTAGCGTCAGTGAAGATCTGTATCCTCTGGGGATTCAGGAAGGATTTGCTTTGTTTTAGGTTGATGTCTTGAGACCACCATCAGAGACTTTCTTTGACTTTCCGAGGTAAGCTGATCTGACTATTAGACTTGGCCATAATCTGGAACTGAAAAGGCTGAAGGAAGTTGAGGAGTTCTCTGGTGTGGTATTGTCCCCAATAGATGGCTTCCCAATTCGCCACCAAGGTTTCCAGTAGCTTGGGTAAGGTCTTAAGAGATGTGGTATGGTTCTGAATCACTGACTTGACCAATTTTTTGGTTTTCTGAATCTTCTCCTGGGGAAGGAAAAGATTGCCTTCCTTGGTGTCCACTACCATCCCCATATGCAAGAGTCTCTGTGAGGGGATAATGGAGCATTTGGTCATGTTCACTAGAAATCCATGTGCCTGGAGAAAGTGGATTGCCGTCCAAGTGTTCTGAAGAGCTTTTCCTTTGGACTCCGCCCTGATAAGGATGTCATCCAAATATAGATGAATATGTATCCCTTTCTCCCTGAGGTGGACAATGGGACTGACCAGTACTTTGGAGAACACCCTGGGTGCTGTAGCCAGGCCGAATGGTAGCGCCTTGAACAGGAAATGTTGGTTGTTTACACAAAATCTCAGAAAATGTCAGTGAGATGGATGAATAGGAATGTGAAGATATGTCTCTGTAAGATCTATCGAGGTAAGGAATTCCCTGGAGAGTAGGGCTTCTGAGATGGAGCGTAACGTTTCCATGCAGAAATGCTTCAACTTGATAAATTGATTTACAAATTTCAAGTCCAGTATTGCTCTCCAGTCCCTGTTTTCCTTTGGGACAGTAAAGAAAATGGAGTAAATCCCCCGTCTCACCTCATGTCAGGGAACCGGCTGTATGGCCTTTATGTCTAAAAGATGCTGTACTGCTTTTCGGGTGATAAGTTTCTGTTGAAGAGTCTTGCGTGGGGGGGGGGACTTCAGGAAATGATCCAGTGGGTATAAGCTGAACTCAATGGAATAACCTTTGGAGACCACTTCAAAGGTACAAGCATCCGCCTTTGATCCTTCCCAAACTTGCTGAAACAGTTGCAGTCTCCCTCCCACTGGGGCCTGAAGCGAGTCAGGACTTTGGGGCCTTGGCCTCGAAATCCAGTCTGTCTCCTCTGGGGTGAAAAAACTTGTTGGACCTGGATCCAAAGGAACATCTCTTGGTGTTTTGTCTCAAGAGATTCTAGGATGAGCGCTTGGATTCCTGATAGTATCTCAGCAGGGTGTGGGGGAGTCGAAAGGACTGAGATGTAAAGGTACATCTGTCTGCCCTTTTGAGTGTTTTAGGCCTTTTTCTTGTCCTGAGTCTCAACCAGGACCTTCTCTAATGCTTCCTCAAAGAGTTTTTCTCCTTGAAGAGGGTAGGCCACAAGAATAAATTTGGAGTGCAGGTCAGCTGGCCAAGCCCTAAGCCAGAGGAGCCTCCTAGCTGTTGCTGCTGCTGCTGAAGCTATGGCTCTGGAAGAAAAGGTCAAGGCATCAAGGGCGGCATCTGCTAAGAAGGTGTTGGCGTTTCAAATCCTATTAGCTCCCTCCAGAAGACGTCTGTGGTTCCCTGGAAGCAGTTGAATGAGCTTTCGGACCCAGACCACTGAAGCTCTTGAAACGATAGATGCGGTGGAAGCAGCTCTTATTGCCATGGCCGACACTTCATGGGCCCGTCTGAGAGTGGTTTCTGCTTTCCTGTCTAAGTTATCCTTTACGGATACCTGTCCATCCTTCGACAGCAGAGCTGTGGTCTGAAGAACTGCCACAGGAGCATTAATTCTTGGAACCTGTAATAACTCATTAGCATAGACAGGTAAAGCATATAATTTTCTGACTGGAGTACTGCTTGTTGGCTGCTGGGGTAGCCCATTCTGCCTTTAACTGCCTTTCAAAGTACTCTGGAAAAGGGAAAACCCTTTCAGGGGTGTTGGCTGTGGGGGGAAATTCTATACACCCTTTGGGCATGGAAGGAGTTTTGCCTAACTTAGGATCTTCTTCCTCCCCTTTTATGGGCTCTTGAAGATCTAAGGCTGCTAAGGCTTTGGACAGCAGCAATTATTAATAATGTATCTTGAACATTCTGTCGGACTGCTCTGGGATGGATACCTCTTCCTCTTCCTCGGAAAGGAACTCTCCCTCCTCTCTCTCGGAGGATGTCTCCCCATCCCATATTCAATCCCTGCCCTTGGATCTGACTGAGGCAGACTTTTGAGCCGCCTTGGTGGGCCACTGACTTTCCAAGCAGTGCTACTTAGTGGGGGGGGGGAGGGGGGAAAGAGGACTCCTCACCATCTAATATGTTAGGGAGCTGGCAGATTTTAACAATCTCCTCCCTCATTGTTTGTCTTAGAATAGACATAAAATCATCCTGTTGGGTGTGCCCAGGGTTGCCAGGTACGTTACCTGCCCTTGGGACACTTTCATCGATAAGAGGCAGGGTCCAGTTTGAGTAGGAATTGCCTGTTGTGCTTTCTCCCAGAGGGAGAATGACAAGCTTGTCTTTGGCAGCCGCGTGGGTCTTGGCGCAAACGCTGCTGCCATTTCCCGCCTCTTCTACCGCTTTCTTTTTGGAGCCTGATGGTCCCAGTTCCCAATGCTTCTTTTTGTTCTTCTTGCAAAGAGTACTCGGCTCCAAAACAGAAAAGGTGCCGGGATCCCATTCCAGCTCTGAAGGCAGAATGGTACTGGATATATCGGAGCCCTCCACTGCCAGCATGATTGAAGCTGGTGCTTCCTCTTCTGTGTCCATGAAACTCCCCTCAGAATCTCTGAGTTCCATGCCATCTTCGGTCGTGCCGACCGTTAAAGGAGGGGAGGTAGAAAAGGATAAAGAGAGGAAGTCGCAGAGAGGAAAAGGTAATAGAAGTAGAAGAAGGAAGAAGAAAAAGAGACACAAGAAAGGAGAAAGTAGAAGAGATTTCCTAGGTGCTAGCAAGCAAGATAGGCAAAGCAATCTGCTGAAGCTATTGCTCTCCCTGGAGGCAGGAAAGAACTGAGGAAGGGGGTACTCCAAGCTCAAACAGGAAGAAAAATCAACTTCCTGCCTCCCTGATTGGGCAAAGGGAATCACCCAAGATGTCCTCTGCCTCGAGGGAGAATACCTAGGAAAGGTATTACTGAAGATCTGAGGTGTCTTTTGAGGTCACCCCATGGTTGCTTCTGATAAGTTACCTGCCAACATTTTGTAGATGAAAATAGGATACTCATCTGTATCAGTGCTTGGAATTAAGAGCAGAGTTGGTTTCTGGACTGTAAAATGTTACTCTTCAGATGGGGGCTCACATGATTTGCATATAAATCTATAAAATATTCCCTGTACACAGCAAAGCTACTTAGAGGGGAAGGGTTCTGAGCTAGCCGTTTTTCTGATGTATCTGGTTTTCTATGTAAAGTCTGTTTTAGCAGAAAATGGTGAGGCTAACAAACGTCAGACATAAACATGTTCCAAGCAGAAAGCAGAAACCAAAAATGAATGCCAGCAGCTGGCTTCAGATGACAAAATTAATGAAGACGTCAAAGACCAATGTTACTTGTACTACTTTTATACCATTTAGAGGACACTGGTCCCATTTATAGCAAAGGAATATCAAGACAGAGAAGTGATAAAACAAATCCCATTCAGTGAATCCATGCCAGATAATTCTAAGCATATGGGATGGGAAAGGCTATAGTCACTGAGTGATGAGGGGAATGTGCTAATATATGCTTAAAAGTACTATTATATTACTGCTGAAAAATTAAGCAGAATTTACAAAATAATTGCATATGTTCCACACATTAAAGTCCCAGCGCATCACTATCTGATACTAGCAAGCTACAACCAGATAATACAGAGTTCCCCTCCACACAACTATCTATTCTTAGTAGACCCCCCTCCTTGCATCAGCAAAACTAAAACCAGGTTCTTGTTTCACAATTTCCCCCTTCTCATTATAAGCATTGTATTTCCCTTCCATTGATTTGTCTCACGATTCATTAAGATGCAGAACATGAGACTCTTTTCAGTATCAGCCAAGTCCTGGAATATGGGGAAATGAGTATCTTAGCATGTGCACATTGACTTTCCCCTCACTGCTGAGTAACTGCAGTCACTCATGTCCTCAGATACTTAGGCTACATCTATACAGAAAAGATATTCCATTTTCCTGTCATCACTGCCAAGAAAGCAGAGGCATTTGCACTGGCAGCTGAACATGTTCATGGGATTTTTGTACACACTTTCTCCACTAGCCACTATTTCCTACACATTTTACCCCTGCCATATGACCAGAGGGCTTTTGAAAAATTGGTAACTGCTACTGTGCAATATACAGTGATTATAATAATCTGCTACTTGCTCTGAATTATCAGCTTTCATTTTTAAAAAGGTCTCTAGGTTTTTTTGTTGCAGAGATATAACACAAGAGCAATTAATAAGAGCTGACAACCGACTAATAGTGACTCCTCATGGGGTTTTCAAGGCAAGAGATGTGTAGAAGTAGCTTGCTATTGCCTTCCTCTGTATAGCAACCCTGGTCTTCCTTCATGATCTTCCATCCAAGTATTAGCTTAGCATCCAAGTTCCAATGACCTTGGTCTATCCTGGGGTATTCAGGCCGCTACAAGAACAATTAGTGACTTTAAAAAACCCTCTAAAAGCCCATCATTGGCACAGTAGGGAAAATAGCAACTGTGATGGGCTGACAGAAGAAAAATGGCGACCTTCAAAACTATGCACCTTCCTGTCTATACAGCTTGCTAATAGGCTTTGTTTAATTTCTTTCCACAAAGATCATGCCAAACCACTTTTGAGAAAGCATGAATGGAAGACGGGAAAACCAATAAAGTGTAAGATCAGTCGAAAATGTCATGTGCATGTTTCAAAGCCAAGTGTAGTTTGGAAGCCAAGGTGCAGAAAAGTATCTATGCAGATGTAGCCTTAGAATTCAAAATCATGTTGCCTCTACTCAGATACTTAGCATAGGGCTTTCAGTATAAAGGCTAATATACATTCTTCTTCCACTTCAAAAATGTCCACTGCTGGTTTCCTCTGCTATCCCACTTATCTCAACTTCCCTTATTTCAGCAACTGAATTTACAAAATAGTATGTATTAACTTCACTACCCTTTGATTTAGTTTATCAATAAATGTAGGAAGCAGGTTTAGAACTAAACATTTTTATTTCCAAATTACTCCTGCCTTCCATTTTCTGATTCTCAGTGGGTGGCTGAGAACTAGCCAGTAAAAGCATCTAATTTTAGTTTAGCACTGAGGCTTCAGTAAGAAAAAATTAGAAGAAAAATTAGCATTTCCATTTAGAACAAAACAAAAATGATGGCAGTTTCTTTGCTTATGGCAGGGAGTTGCAAATCACACAATACAGCATCACACGTTACGGACTCATGTCCTAAACCTTCCTCCTCATACATTTTACTATTCTAATAAAATCAAAAAGAGTCCAGTAGCACCTTTAAGACTAACCAATTTTATTATAGCATAAGCTTTCGAGAATCAAGTTCTCTTCGTCAGATGCCTGATCAAAACTGGGCAGATACAGAAGAGGAGGGGGAAAGAGAGAGAAAAAAGGGAGGGGGCATAAATCACAAGAAGGCAGAATGCAATTAGCATGGAGGCTATCAAAACATTCCTTTGCTTGGAAATGTAAACATTTCCTTTTGGTGTGCAGTCAGTTTGTAGCAGTGAAGGTATCCAATTCCTATGTAGTATAAGCCTTCGATGACCACAGCTCTCCCTGCCAGCTGCATCTGACAAAGAGAACTGTGGTCCCCGAAAGCCCACACCAGGCGTCACTGGGCTCCCCCAGATCACGCCTCTGTAAAGAGAATCTGTTACCTGTGGTAATGTGATAACCATTCATAGTCTCTATTCAGTCCCCGCTTGACAGAGTCAAATTTGCATATGAATTCCAATTCAGCAGCCTCCCGTTGGATTTTGTTTTTGAAAGGTTTCTGTTGAACCACAGCGACCTTTAAGTCTTTGGTGGAATGTCCTGGTAGATTGAAGTGTTCTCCCACTGGTTTCTGGACGTTTCCATTTCTAATGTCAGATTTGTGTCCATTTATTCTTTTGCGTAGAGGTTGGCTGGTTTGTCCAATGTACAGAGCAGAGGGACATTGTTGGCACATGAGGGCATATATCAGGTTGGAGGATGAGCAGCTGTAAGAGCCAGAGACAGTGTAGTTGATGCCATTGGGTCCTGTAATTGTATTCCCTGGGTAGATATAGGGGCAGAGCTGGCATCTGGGTCTGTTGCAGGGCTTGGTACCTGTGCTGGTGACTCTGCTGGCCGATTCATGATTGTAAGTGAGAAGTCGTTTAAGATTGGGGGGCTGTCTGTAGGCAAGGAAAGGTCTTCCACCCAGGGCTTCTGAGAGAGAGGTATCATTTTCCAGGATGGGTTGTAGCTCACTGATGATACGTTGGATGGGTTTGAGCTGGGAGCTATAGGTGACAACCAGTGGTGTTCTGTTGTTAGTTCCTTTAGGTTTGTCCTGGAGCAGACTGTTTCTGGGTACTAGTCTGGCCCTGTTAATTTGTTTCTTCACTTCATTTGGTGGGTACTGTAGTCCCAAAAATGCTTGTTGTAGATCTCTTAAGTGTGAGTCTCGGTCGAGAGCATTGGAGCAGATACGGTTGTAACGTAAGGCTTGGCTGTAGACAATAGACCGAGTGGTATGTTTAGGGTGGAAGCTGGAGGCATGTAGATATGAGTATCGGTCTGTTGGTTTCCGGTATAAGGTGGTATTTATTCGTCCATTATGTAGTTGTACAGTGGTGTCCAGGAAGTGTACCTGTTGTGTAGAGTGGTCCAGGCTTAAGTTGATAGTAGGGTGAAAGTTATTGAAGTCCTGATGAAATCTCTCAAGGGCTTCCTTCCCATGGGTCCAAATGATGAAGATGTCATCCAGGAATCTTAAGTATAGTAGTGGTTCCAGTGGATGGGAGCTGAGGAAGCGTTGCTCTAAGTCCGCCATGAATATGTTAGCATATTGTGGTGCCATGCGTGTGCCCATGGCTGTGCCATTAACCTGTAGATATAAGTTGTCACCAAATTCGAAGTAATTGTGAGTGAGCACGAAGTGACAAAGTTCAGTGGCGAGGTTTGCTGTGGTTTTGTCCGGGATAATATTCCGTATGGCTTGCAATCCATCTGCATGTGGGATATTGGTGTACAAGGCCTCCACATCCATGGTTGCTAGGATGGTGTCATCTGGTAGGTTGTCAATGCTATAATAAAATTGGTTAGTCTTAAAGGTGCTACTGGACTCTTTTTGATTTTGCTACTACAGACTAACACGGCTAACTCCTCTGGTACTATTCTAATAGGCTTGTAAAATCTGGCACCTATACTAAAGGGACAGAGCTGTATGCCTCACCATTCATGGTATCTCAGTCAATACTAGAAATAATCCTTCCCTCAAACTTTCTCTCCCCAACTTAACCCAAACTCTTGTATGGTTCTCCTCTATCACTGCTATAGAAATAAGAAGCTTTCATTTTGTATTAGGACCCTGCGCAAACTTTTGTGTGCAAACTATATTCTAATCACATTGGGTTGGATAGAACCAGCTTTTCCACTGGTAAAAAAGTGACGGAGGGGTCCACTGTGTCCACTCAAAAGGCCATGCTGGGGATCTTGTAGCAAGAAAGGGAAGTGAGCAGGATTGAAATAAAAAATTGGCTGGACTTAACCCATTTTAAACAAATTTAGCATTATGTTGACTATAACAGATTTTCTAATGAAAAATAATTTCCTAAACATTTTGAATGAAAACTTGCAAAAATAATTCAAACACACTGTCATAATAGTTCTGGAAGTGCAACTGAAAATTGGGTTGATGTATACCCAATAAGCTCACATACTTTAACATATATACACCATCTATTTCACTTATTTAATTGTGTTAATTAGGTAATATGAATGGTTAATATCTGAATTATTTATTATGGTCAAAGGCCAGCACACATGGTTAATATATTTTCTTAAAAGTTTGTTTTTAAAGCATACAGTGCCATGTAGAGGACACTCATTTATTTCTATACTGTCTTCAACACGTTCAAAAGTTGGATTCATAGCCAATACACATGCTACTTCAAGAAGAATCAAGCAACAAACTTTTCACTAGAATTTTGAAAATGAGGAAGTCAAACAAATCAGTGGAAGGTGGCATCTTTCATTCAGCATACTCTAGGTTTCACTGAAAAGACTGCAGTCAAATAACCTCAATACAATGGAAAAAATAAGTACTTTTCTCTCTGGTTGGTTTTTGCTCGGAAACTTTGGTAGTTATAAGCAACCGTTGGCATTTTTTTAAAAAAAGGGACAGGAAAGTTTCTCTACTCTCCTCATTCAGTTACGAACATTTTATTATATATAGTACAGCCAATTTTATGACGCAACTTTTAGGCGCCAAATTGTCATGCAAATTGCTCTTCTCAGCAGATTTTCTTATCTACCTCATCTACATTATCTTTTCCCCCCTCTTTTCCTTCTGTTCTCTCACTGCTAAATGCTGCTATGCAAATAATAGGTAACAAACAAGGCTGGGATAAAAGAAGTGAGACTTCCACAAAGATACAGAAGTTCTTTAGCCCTTCTTTATATCACAACTTTTCATGCCCCTAGAAAACTGACTCCTAAAAGGTAGGAGATACTCAATATAGCACTGGATATGATATGAGAGGCCACAACCAGAAACCAATAAAAAGCATTTTCAGCATGTACAGGGGGCCATATGGATCCCAGCTCATAAACTCACAAAGAATATTTGAAACATTCATCCGCTATTTTCATTAAGCACATTCACCGGGTATCGAGTTCTACAGCAAGTAAAGATGTGCCAATATAAATATGTCTGAGAACAGGATACTCCCATTTCTTTGGAATCACAATAATATAAGAACAAATTTATGGATGAACATACTGCTTAATGACAGCCAACAAATGGTGAGCTGCATGTATCCTCACAGACCACATTATTTTCAAGAGGGGCAATTCACATGTTCAGCTGTGCACCAAGCAACATCAATCAGTTTACATATGCATCTAAAACATCTCTAAGATTCATGAGAATATTCTAGAGAAGAAATTTTGTCAGCTCTGCAGAGGCAAAAACAGGAAAAGAATGCAGCAGCATATTAGAAGTGATCTGGAGAAGTATTTGTTGAAATCTCTATTGGCCATGAAAAGTTGTATCACAAAGAACTAGTTAGTTTGTAAAGTGCTGGTGCCAGAGAAGAAAGGTGGCATATGCAATCTGTCTTTGGTTGTTAAGAATAACAAAGAGATGCCAGCCTTTTAACTAAGAGATACTCCTTTCCCTTTCCTCTCTCTCTCTATCTCACACACACACAAATTAATTTTTAATCCTTCAGGAATATCTGGTTAAGTCTCAGAACTACTATGTGGGATTGTTCCCCATTTTATTACACCTACCACACCATCTCTAATACATAGTTTGGCAATTCACACATGCACAAATTCTTTGTAAAGAAATACTTGCTGGTGGGTTTTACTCTTGTTTGAGATATAACTGGCTATAATTTTGGAGTCAAAAAATGTCTCTCTCCTAAACCTCCCCCAATAAACTGGCTAAAGAGTTGAGTATTTTCCCTTGAAAATTGATGGGGGGGAGGGGGACACAATTATGTTTTATGAATTTTCCTCTAGAATTAATATTTTTTATGTGGTGCAGTACTTAAAATAGTCTCTCACCTTTTGCAATAATAGTGTGGCCCTTCAATTTATTCTGGATGTATATTTGAGAGTATTTATATACTGGGTAATGGTCCCTTTAACACACAACAGAAGTACTTGCATGTTTACTCTAAGGGATAAGCAAACTCCAAAACCTCTTCATCACATTCATAGTTGTTGAGCTTTTGCACTGCAACATCAGAGTAGGAATAAGAGGGGCCATCACAATAAGACATAAAACAAACAAATGGCAAGGATTTCTACATGTGAGAATGAATTGCTTATAAAAAGGCAAGCAACCTTTAAAAAACATATAAACTAAATTAACAGACGCATGCAAGAGTTAAGAAAAAATTCTCCATGACATACTTTTACTTATTCTATCTACCCCCAAAATAAAAGCACTAAAATACACAGAGAAAAGGGTCACATTCAGATGTAAAGATGAAGCAAAATTTCACAAGCTTGCTTCTTCTATGAAAAAGCATACAAAATTATTGAGAGACAAAGAGCAAAAGGCCTCAAGAAAAGAGTGCTATGAAGAAAAAACAATCGCTTCTATATTTTACAGTACTGAGAATTCCAGTAAGCTACACCGATATGGCAAATGTCTGTTACCACACATTTAAGAAAGAGCATATACATTCAACAACACCTACAAATGGCTTTTTTAAAAATCTGCATTAGTAATATGTGTATTTCAGAAGTCTGACAGAGTATCCATGAACTCATCTCTTCATAAGTTATTTAACTGCTCACCTGATATAGGTCAAAACAGAAACTGATTACAGTAATGTGCGTATCATGTTTTGCCTCTGAAATACAAAGTTGCTTTCATTCTATAATATTAAGCGGACAGTCTTATTGCAACTGAGTAAAATCACAGGCATTACTTTAGAGGAACATGCAGAACATGGAGTTTTTCTACTTGGTTCCATTCACTTACAAGCATCTCAGGACCAACAGAAGCAAAAATTTATTTGCCAATGTTGTATCTGTAAAACTGATCACCGGCATCCTTCAAGCGTTCCTGTCAGGGCATCAAGGCTGCTGTCTGTATCTGAAGCCAAAGTCTGCTCTGTTGACATGGATGAAATGTCATTGATAGATGATGATTGGGAAGGGCTGGTGTTGCTATTCACTGCTGCATCTGTGCTAAGTAAACCAAGCATAAGAAAATCTGAGGCAAGACATGGTTAAACACATAGGTGACATTTTAAAGATCCATAATAAATTCCACCTCTGCATGCAACAGTGTATTATTTATTTATAAAGGGAACATAGAGGAAGACACAATGCAGTATTAGAAGATTATTCCTCCAGAACGAATACTTGTATGGCTTCCAGTATCTACAGGAAACAAAAGCTCTATGCCTTGAACAAAACTAGAAAACTTAGGCTGTTTAGGATGATACTAGAGGCTGATCTGGAATCTTTTGGCCTATTTTCAAGATTCCTCTCTTGGGACTTCATGCCAATGCTGCAATATTATGCCTAGAATTCTTCTGGCTTCAAGAAGTATGGCTATAGGCCATATGGTATGGATAAACAAAATACTTTGAGCTGAGGAAATATTAGAACTTCAAAACATATCAGTTCTAACCAGTTAAACATGGAAAGTAAGACTGACAAAATGGATTTCATAGATGGCTGCTGTGGAATTGCCAGCTCTGACCAAAGTGTTCCATGCCACAGCACACAAAATGGGGGACATCTTTAGAGACCTCCCCAATGCAGAACACCCTAAATACAGAATGCATGTATTTATACACAAAGAATGTCCAACTATAATTATATTGTTTCACAGACATAATCTCCAAGAACATTTTTTCTCTGAATCTGCATAAAATGATAAAAATACTATTCTGGTACTTGTGAGCAAGGTCAGGTGTACAAAATAAGTTTTTAGGATTCCATTGCTGTGGTTCTTTTGTTGCTTTATGTATGATAATGCAATATGGGAAAATGGTAGGGTAGTTTTGAAAACTACTGTCTCCCCCTGCAGGTTTTTCCAGTTCCAAGCAGAATGCTGAGTTAATGACTCTTTACCACTAACCCCCTCCTTCCACAATGTCTCTGGATCCAAATCCCTTAACATAGTGATATCTCTGATATGCCACATGTGGCTCTTCTAGACACTGTTCCCCATGTTTCAGAAAAGTAGGCAAGGCTCTTGCCTGGTGAGAAGTATACTTGACAGTTGATGCCCACCTTGAAACAGCTGTCATCAGAAAAACAGAAACGTTTCTAGTCTCCCTGAGGAGCAGGCCTCATGCCAAATGGAAATCAATGTGGCTCTTTTGGTTGATGATATCTGTGAATGTAGCTCTCTACACTGCTTTAAAGGAAAGCTTATGTACCACCTTCTCAGTGGGTTTTGTAAACTGATGAACCAGAAAGCAGACTGGGTGGTCAATTTCCTGACTACTCATGGCATTTTAATGAAGTTATGATGAACTGCTCAATTGTCAAATAAAGAACAAAGTTAATCCCAGGGCCAACAATAAATATTAACACAAAGAAATCTAAACCAGACAAATCACACTGATGAAAGCAATGAAAGCAATCTAGCCCCTCAAAACAAAAGTCAGCAGCTCCTCACTCCACAATGGCCAACAATGAAAAATTCTGAGTGAATAATGCTTTGTCTCCATGTCTTGATTGAAGTACTTTGCACTAAAAACATTAGATGAGGACAATACTTCACGCTAGATGTTCTGTAAGGACCTACAAGTAGATCTACTAATGGTAAAGTCCATTTGTGGGACTACACAGAGGCCATGAAGGGGGGAACACATATCAGCTACTTCCATTCTGTTCCATCATGTTGCATTACTACAATGAAAACATCTCTGATTTTATTTTTCAAGCCCACATATGTGTACGAGAACAGAGCCTTATCCATTACACTCAGCATAGTCTGGAAGAGCAATGCCAGAGGAAAAAGGGCTGTGTTCCAATCAGCATTGTTATGGAAATGCCAAATTCTGGGGAAACAATATCTTCCTCCATAACAATAAGAAATGCAACCAATCTATTTTTTTCTGTCACTATTATGTCACTCTAATCCCTATGGACAGTATGTACCTCTGTCTACAGTCATTCTTAGCAATGAGGGAAAGCTTTCTGTTTTCTCCCATATTCTCTTCCTGATACTTCAAAGCAACGAAGAACAGCACTGGTTCGCTAATGTTAGAACAATACCTGAATGCATAGAGGGGGCACATCTTTTACTACTACTCAGGATCCCCACCCTCATGAAGCTATTTCAATCAACACTATGCTTTTAGCACAATCATCTCCCAGCCCCATACATCTTAACTCCTCCCATCCTCTTTCCGTAAATATTGTTAAGATTTCTACATCACTACAGTGCATTTTATGCACTCAAGATTAGAGATGGGCACGATCCACATTACGATCGAAAAAACCCCACGATAATGGCGATCATGACCCGGCAGATCGTGATCGTCCACAGCCAACGATCTAGCGATCGGGAGAGGCCTGGATCGTTGCGTTCGGGCTCGGATCGGGGATCCAGACACTCAGGCGCCAGCAATCTATTCCCCTGGCAACGGAGCCAGGGGAAAGCCTGAGCTCGGTTTGCCCTCCTTCTGTCGCTCTGGAAACTCGAATGGAAGCCCAGCTTTCCTTGATCAGCAGGGCTTCCTTCCAACCACAGAGCAGAAAAGCAGTCACAAGTTGGGAGAAGAAACCCAGGGGAGGGAGGGGGAAGGGGGTGTTCTGTAGCCTAGGCACTCCAATCTCATCCCTGCAAACCCTGATAGGCAGCTCTGACGGCCAAACACAGACGAGTGGCCAGACCCCCCGCTCCCTGAGGGGAGACGGCTTGTCGCTGCCTCCCCGTGCCCGCCAGGCCCGGCGGCCGCCGGCACCACCCACCTTCCCACATAATACCAGCGCGCCCCGCTTTGGCCTCCACGATCCACGGCTCGGGAACAGATGATCGGTGTGGATCGTTAATTTGGGATCGTCGCTGGCGCCAATCCACGATCAGCTGGATCGTTAATTTTTTTGGGATCGTGCCCATCTCTACTCAAAATACTTGTGCACACTGAAATTAAGACAACTTCATGGAAACAACAATTTGAATGGTATCATTTGGTACATTTCCATTATTAGCTAATCCCATAAACAACTGCTGGGGGGGAGGGGGGAGAGAGACTATTATATCAATGACTAACCTGAAGGCTGTTCTTTTACCAAACCATTCTTACTTCTTTCTTCCCAGTCCATTACTTCTTTATATATTAATTCTTTATTTTAAAAGAGAAGGAAAAAGGAACATTGTAAAAGTGGTTTCAGTACTAATCTTGAGTTAAAACAGTTTAAGACATGGCTGTATCTTCATTGTCTACAATGGTTAACAAGTGTTTACAATGGTTAACAGAGCTTATTAAATATAATTAAATAATTAGTAACATAGTATAATTAATTTTGTTTTACAGGCAGTTAAGAATATCTTTTCAGTGTTAATAAAGGAAGAATAAGATAAACTTGGAACATTACTTCTATCTGTAACACTAATTATCTTATTAAGATGTTTGTTAGATCACTGTTCTCCAGCAACAATGTATAAACATTAATCTGGAACAGTCCAGCTTTCAAAATCAGGGCCTGAATGCTTCAGAAAGGATATCAGCCTGCTAGAGGTTTTCCATAGCTGCTTTGACTAGGCCCATCCTCTCAACTAGCCAATAAAACTTCCATCTGAACTGTGCAAATTTGATAGGTAAAATGAAAACTGGGAAGTATGTTGGAAACCAAGCCACACATCTTTAGAGCTTGCTTTGTTGACCCAGAATAATCTTCTATTCATAGACCAAGCCTAACATGAGAACACTAGAACAAATATGTTGTTAATCTCTAACTGGTGTTCTTCCAAGTGGTCATCTATGGAGTCACACTACTGAGAACTTGAACATGCAAAGAGAAACTTTCAGAAACTTCTAGTACCAAGCCCAAAAAGATTTCAATGCTTGCTCCACCAATTATGGGAGAAGGGCTCCACTGTGCATATCCCAAGTAAGCACCTTCCCATGCTCATGTTCTTAATGGTGTGAATGCAGAGATCATGACAAAAACACTATACTGCAAGAAATAAAATATGCAAACACTTTATCAAATACAAACAAGATATCTATAGTATAGCCATAACTTCAACTAGCCTCCTACGTGTCAATCCAGTTTTCATGTGACTGGGTATTTACAGTATTCCTGGTTAGTGCAATACTACTCTTATCGTTATACCTTCCTGATTTCCTGAGAATTATATAACATAGATTTCAATAATGTATCAAGCAGATTAAGCTACTGTGTTTTGTTTTTTCTCAACCATGCATTAATATACCAGTCATGTTTCTAGGCCTGAGAAGACACTTCCGCCATCAAGAGCAGAACTGTTATTCTGTCTGTTGACGACAGTTCTGTTCTTAAATTATCTGGGCTAGAATATTCCTGGTATTTATATACTTTGTTTTATTTCCTTCATTAATATCTCACCTTTTCCCCCAATGGGAACCCAAACATACATCATTCTCCTCTCCTCCATTTTATCCTCACAACCTTGTGCGGAAGATTAGGCTATAACCAGTCCAAGGTCATCCTGTGACCTTCCATGGTAGTGTGAGAATTCAAACCTGAGTTTCCCAAATCTTAATCAACACTCTAACCACTACTCTGCACTGTCTTTTCTTGATAGTTTGGTGTTGTTTTTGACATAGTAAACAGCTTTGAGTCCACATGGGGTGGAGAAACGCTGGCTAAAGGTATCCTCATAAAGAGTATCATACAGTTTTATTACCTTTCCATTCTTCAATGGCATGCTCCCTTTCTTCCAACTGTGCATCGTAGATCTGAGGTGGTGGCTATAGAAAAAATGTTTGAGAATATAGTTTTTCTACTTCAACATGAATAAGATAAAATTCAACATAAACAGAAGTGTTAAGGGATACTGAGTAAACTAGAGGAACATTGCTTTTGGAAATATGCTTTTGCAAATTCCACTAAAAAGAAGGGGAGCTTCTGTTCTTCACAACTTTCCCTCTTACTACATTTCTAGAGTCATCATGTAACATTTCTTTTTATTTCATTATTAGTTTTTAAAGAAACCTGAACTGAGAATGGCTTGGATCCAGCAGTGTACAAGTGGAAACATAAACTTAGTGAAGTTCTGCTCACACAAGATCTTCTGTCATACCCAGCACCTTCCTCCATACACAATGCCCTGCAGAAGGTCTTACACAAGCAGAAACACAAGTGAGGATACAAGTAAGTCCAACTCAGTGCAAGTGGCTGCAGGTGGAATTTCTGCATGTTATTTTAAAGTTTCATGTTTATGCTCTCTCTAAATCAGCTTTCAAAGAACCATTCAAATTGTTTCATAGATTGTAATTATTCTAGCATATATGCATAACTGGACATAACTGTATATGAGGAAAAATTCCAAGTAGCTATGTTAATCTCTGCTACGGTTATCTCTAGGGCTGAATTACTGCAATACTCTTTATATGGGGTGGCCCTTAAAGACAATTTAGAAACTTCAATTAGTGTAAAATACATCTGTCCATCTTTCATCAAAGACAAACTGATTTTAGATTATGATGCCTGTTCTCAAAAGAATTGACTGACAATTGCTTTCTGGGCTAAAACCAAGACACTGGTTCTTATGTGTAAAGCCCTTCATGAACTATGACCTACACAGCTGAAGGACTGCCTTTCTATATGAACCCATGCACCAGTAGTACTACTTGTGGAGGATCCTAGCAGGTCCATGGGTCAGGGGGAGCTTATCCAGGGTCCACCTGCCAAAACAAATGGTAGTTTGCCACCAGGTTTCCTTCTAAGTCCTGGTACTGATGTGGAAACTAGACCTCAGGCCTGACTGGACTGTATACTTGGGAGACAGCAAGCTGAGTCCCAACCCAAAGTTACAAAAGATAGCACAGGCCAAATGGCCCTAGACACTGAATTCAAATTGAAGCTACTGAACCAAAAATACATCACAAAGAAGTAAAATATAATTGATTTAGTAAGAGGTGAAAAAAAATGATTAAGGTAGAAAGTGTACATAAAAGGAAGGGTAAAACAGGGAGGCAGACTAATTTGAACTTCCTGTTTTCCAGTAGGTGTCACTCTTCCCTTCAGTTTGGTGACTGAAAGCCATAAAGAGCTTAGAACTATAAGTAAAATCAAAAAGAGTCCAGTAGCACCTTTAAGACTAACCAATTTTATTTTAGCATAAGCTTTCGAGAATCAAGTTCTCTTTGTCAGATGCCTGATATAAGTAAAGAACATTTACATGCAAGATCATAACAAGAACAGATTAACCTGGAAGAACAGGAAGTATTGTGAACAGGTAAGAGGTAATGTTGAAGTTGAAGATGACTCTGAGAGGGGCAATATGTCCCCCTGTCCTCAGAGGAGAAGGACCTTTCACAGTAAATATCCAATGATCCGTTCTCCCTCTGAGGCAGAGGACATCTTGAGATGGGACCTCCCATAGCAGTGTCCTATTCTTTGGATGGGTCATTGTTGTCTGGTTGTAAGATGTGCGTAATACTCTTCTGTCAAACACTGCATTAGCTGAATCCTAAGTGTTCAGCTTATCATGTTTAGCAAAAGTAGATACAGATGACCAAGTAGCTGCTTTGCAAACCACTTTGACTGTAGCATGTCTGGCAATGCTGCTCTGGTTGCAGCACTTCGTATTGAGTGAGCAGTAATCCCAGCTGGTATGTCTAGGGTTTTGTTTTTTTTAAAAAAAAAACTGTGTGCTTCTATGACGGTTTTAGAGTATGTCTTACGTCTAGAGTATGTCATGTTTCTCTTTTAGGATGAAAAGTAGTTGGGTAACTGATAGTAGACATAATTCCTGTGATCTGTGGAAGGGACAGATCACTTTCGGTATGAAGGTATGATCTGTTTGCAGGACCACTTTGACCTTATGTAAGATACATAGCTCAGGCTAATGGGCAAGGCATCTGGTTCCAATACCCTTCCTGCAGACATAACTGCGGTAAGGAACAAAGTTTTCATCCTCAGCCTCTTAAGAGGAATTTCCATGATAGGCTCGAAGGGATATCTGATAAGAGCAGACAGAGCTGTATGCAATTTCCAAGTTGGAAATCAGTAAACCTGTGGCAGATCCTTCAGAGTATCGCACTCGAAGGAGCTACATATATGGGGTGTCTGGATGGATGTAGCCCCCAGTAGTGTGGCAGCACTGCTATTAAGACTGTGGCCTGGCATCTTAATGTTGACGCTCTGAGACTGCTTGCATGTCTGACCTGCAGGAAGGATAGAATGGATTTGGTCTTGGGTTTCAGGACCATAACCTTTTTATTTATTTATTTATTGCACCTCCTGTTTGTCGACTGTCTCCTAGAAGCCAGATGCGTGTCGATTACTTCTTGAGAATAGCCTGGTTGGGAGAAGAAGTCCCACTTACTCACCATGCAGTTTGTTGAACTGGGCCTTGCTGGAGCATATCCATTGATATTGAAGGGTGAGTGGTGGAAGTATTGACAGCTGTTGAAGAATGGAAAACCACAGGTGCCAGGACCAGTAGGATCCTACCACTATGATTTCTACTTTTTGTTTTCTAATCTTCCCGATTGGAATGGGTGGAAGGCAAATAGCAGAACATGTGGTCCTTGACACGTCGACATGTTGATTACTTTGGCTTCTGGATGAAAGCATCTAGCGAAATATGTGTCCACTTAATTGGTAAAAGCATTGTCTGTTCTTATTAGAACATGTTAAGTCTTTGTAGTAGGGTTATATAAATTGCCCAGAGCTCCAGTAGGTTGACAGGTGATCTCGTCTTGCTGCTGGACCATTGACTTTGCACCAGTGAATCTTCTATTGCTGGTCCCCATACGGCCAGACTTGTGTCTGTGGTCACCTGTTGCTTGTTTCAATACTGGACTGCAGTATTGCTTTCCTTGCAGAAGGCTGGCCATTCTTGCCTGCTATACGAGACTGAGGGGTGTTTTGTTTTTTTTTACGGGGACCCAAATAGAAAGATCTTTTTTTTTGTTAACATGCTTTATTAGTTTTAATTCCAAATCAACCTACAAACAGATCAAACCAAGACTTACAGGATTAATGCATATTTATACAATATATTACACTCCATCTCTACAGTTCAATTGTATTTGTGTAGTCTTTTCCTTACTGTTAGCCTATGATTTCTATAAGTCTACTTTGTTTAGTTTTGATAATCATTTTCTTTTCTTGCTATTTTGGGTCCTATCTTCCCAAACTATAATTAAATTCTTATTTTGTATTTTAATTCAATCCACCTATAAAAGGGGATCCATCTTTGTTTCCCATCGTGTCTGTTTTTTTCTTTTATTAATTCTGTTAGTGTATCCAATTCTGCAGTCTCCAAATTTTTTTCTATCAGTTCTTCTTTTGTTGGTGTATCTGTGTTCTTCCAGTGCCTGGCATATACTATTCTTGCTGCTGTTATTATATGAAGTATCAAATATCTAGTTTCCCTATGCATCCCTTCTGGTATAATATTCAGTAGAAGCATTTCAGGTTTAAAGGGTATAGTGCCTCTTGCAATAGTGCCTCTTGCCTAGTGCCTCTTGCAATAGTTCATGTATCATTTCCCAATATTTCATTGCCTTTTTACACAACCACCAAGTATGAAAGAATGTACCTGTTTTACCTTTACATTCCCAACACTTGTTGGACGTTTCTGGATACATTTTTGCTAATTTTTTCCTGTGTCACATACCACCTGTAGAACATTTTGTATAAGTTTTCTTTAAATGTGGCTGATTTTGTTATTTTAATATTTGTCTTCTATATCTGTAGCCATTGTTCTAGATCTATACTATACCCCAAGTTTTACTCCCACTTTACCATGTAGTCTTTTACTATTTCATCTTCTATTTTCAATTGTTTTATATAAGAGTAAGGAGAGCCCTGTGGTGCAGAGTGGTAAGCTGCAGTAGTCCAAGCTCTGCTCACGACCTGAGTTCGATCCCAGCGGAAGCTGAGTTCAGGTAGCTGGCTCAAGTTTGACTCAGCCTTCCATCCTTCTGAGGTCGGTAAAATGAGTACCCAGTTTCCTGGGGGTTAAGTGTAGATGACTGGGGAAGACAATGGCAAACCACCCCGTAAAAAGTCTGCCAAGAAAACGTCGTGGTGTGACGTCCCCCCATGGGTCAGTAATGACTCGGTGCTTGCACAGGGGACTACCTTTACCTTTACATAAGAGTCAAGTTTTTAAATTAAATTTTCATTTGTTTCCAATAACAATTTGTCAAAGGGACAGTGTTCCATGTCGAATCCTTGTGATTTGTCTTTGGCAAGTCTGGATTCAATTTGCACTCTTAACCACCAGCCTATATTCATATCCTGTTCTTTTAATTCTTCTGTTGATTTTAGCTTTCCATCAACGCCTAAAAGTTGTTCATAGGTATTCCTATTTTAATAGGTTTGGCTGAGTAAATGCTTCCACTGGCGATACCCATTTTGGATTTTTTGTATATATTTGAGATTTTATTTTTTCCCAGACTGCCATCAAGGATTTCTTATTACATAGTCCTTAAAGTATTTGTGTATATCCGTTTTTGATATCAAAGGAAAGCGTGCCATCCCAACTTAAGATCATGCCCTTCTTACTTTAAAAGTCTTGTGTTTTGTATTAGAATCCATTCTCATATCCATACCAGCACGAAAGCATTATAATACATTTCCCAGTCTGGCAAGGCACAACCTGCTTTCTCCTTAAGATTCTGTAGTGCTTTAAAAATAGAAAGATCTTTCTTGTTCGTAATTTGTAGTTGTAAGGGACTCAGTAGTCACTGTAAGTGTCTTGTATGTAGTTAACCCTACTGAATGGCGTCGATACTTGGAATCCGTAGACCTATCAACGAGTACCTGGCTTTGATGATTACTTGTGGAGTGACTGAAAAGTAATTATCTGAACTGTAGATGGGGGGCCCCTGCATAGAAAAGGGAGGACTATTCTCTGCTCAGAAAGAATTGGATTGTGAAGTAAGGTAGTCCCCTGGTGTAGTTTGGCTCTTGAGATCCAGGAACAACAGAAGCCTTGAGCCAAACTTGGGACCCTCTGAATGCAAGGCAAGTGGTCCACCACTGAGCCTCCGGTCCTCCATAGCAGGGATTCTGTGATGGATCTCATTGTCTCCAATCTGAGTTTATCAGTTTGATAAACTTGTTGATATATTTTAAGTCTAGTATCGCCCTCCAATCTCTGCTCTTTTTTGGCACTGAAGAATATGGAGTATACTCCTTTTCCCCTGTCTCAGGGGAGTGAAGGCATGAGAAAAGCAGGGTTGCACTTGCCTGTGACAAGAGTGTTGTCTACCTGGACTGAAGGATTCAGAATGAAGTCACAGCAACAGTCACTATGAAACACACAGATAACCGAAGAAATAAACTGAACTCACAACTTACAGAAAATAAATGTTAGTTCTTAAGAAGCCAGTGGGCTTTTATCTTTTCCTACAAAGATGCAATCTGCTATTAGAAATGTTCAATGGCCTCAATTCGTAACACTTTGGCCCATGCTCTTATGTCCCAGGATAGTGTCAAACGCGTTTCATGCTCCCTTCAAGGGGATGGTAGAAAGGTCATAATAATCTGTTGACCTGTCTCTTCCTTCAGTGCACAGACAATGAATTTGGCAATCTCTTCTCATAGTTAACTAATCAAGTTTAGGAGATCCAGGGATAGTATCACAGTGACTGACCCGGTTGGATTACTCATGAGTAGACCTTCATCATTCGTGCTGGACCCTGGGGCTGTTGTTATTATCGGTTCACCAGATCATTTGGCTGGCTCTCATTGGGTCCTGCACCCATTTACTGGCTTTTCGGATGTGGGAAACCACTCTGGAGCCACCTCCCATTAGTAAGGTTGCCAGCTTTGGCGAAGCCAGAAATGGCTGCTGTGTAAAACTGTCATCTTCCTCTGCCCTGCATTAAAGGCTAGCCATTTCCTCTCTCACGAAAGAGGATAATCAAGAGGAAGCCCTGTAGTCCTCCACTGCTCTGTGTTGGATCCAGCTATTTCTTCCCTCACCATCTACCTGTCTCAAAGCACCTATGAAGTCAGTGGACACAGCCAAAGAAGCCAGACTCATGGTCTGTTGACTGGCAGAGATTGGTGGTGAAGATGACTGTTGCACCTCCGAGTGAGCCATTTTGGCCTTGAATGTTCTGTGCCACTTGGATTGATCGACAAATGCAGCTGGAGGCACTTTGTGATCTTCTCTCTTCTGTGTATAAACTGGAGCTGCACCATCTAGGCTCTGTGTAGCTACTGCGCTATCTGAGGCCATCCATGCACCAGCTAGGCCATGAGTGGCTGAGGCACTACCTCTGGGGAAAAGCGTTGGCTAGGCCATAAGGAGCTGCCGTGCTATCAGAGGCCACCCGTGTAGCTAGGCCATGAGTGGCTGCTATGCTGCCTCTGAGTGCCTGTAGTGCTATGATGCCTCTTTTAGACATGCTTCAGAATCTTCATGGCATCTGGCTTTGAAGTAGGACGGAAGTGGGTAGGCCTAGCCACCTTGAGATCTGGTCCGCTTTCCGTCCCCAGATCAACAGGTGTGGCTCACCCTCTGACAAGAAGATGTCTGTCATTGTGGTCTCCATGCGGGCGTGAGGTGATCTGGATGCTGGAGTTCTAAAATGGCCACCGCTACGGCTGAAGAGAGAGGGAAAGGACAAGGAGATGAATGCAGAAAGGTTTTTCCCACGGCTTAACCTCACTGCATGGAGGAGTGTAGGAGGAGGAAAAATTAGGAGCCAGCCGCAGCCGAGAAAGAGGCAAGAAGAATAAGAGGCTTCCCTGAGGAAGGTCAGAAAGGAAGGATGGGAGGGTAATGGCCACAACTGAAAAGAGCAGGAAATTTTTTAAGGAGAACTTCCTGCGGCTACCTGCACTGCTGGGGGTGAGGGGTGGGGAGAGAAGGCAGGTATGGGACTGCTGGAGAAGAAAGTTGTTAGTGTTGAAAGGCAGAAAGAAGGAAACGTATACAGTAGTTTGAGGCAGAAGCCTAAGACACTGCTCTCCCTGTCAAGGCAGAAACAAAACTGAAGGGAAGAGTGATACCTACTGGAAGACAGGAAATCCAAATTAGTCCTGCCTCCCTGAACAGAGAGTGGGGAATCACCCATCTCAAGATGTTCTCTGCTTCAGAGGGAGAACAGGCCTGTTCACCACTCTACTCTCATCAGTTCCCACCATTAGAACTGTAAGATCAGTCAAGGCTCATCACAGGTTTCTTCTGCCACTGCCTCACTTTATGGAATGGTTTACCAGATGTAATGAAGAAGGCACCATCATTACCATGTCCCTCACACAAATCCACTCCTCATACTAGGCCTCTCTTTGTCCACTCTTCTGTAATTTTCTGGATAAATATGAGGAAAATGATATTTCCCCCCACTGCATCTAAGTGAGCTCAGCCTAACGAGCTCATGCTGTAAAAATGTTGTTCGTCTTAAAGTTAACACTGGACTTTCATTTTGCATTGCTATAACAGGCTAACACAGCAACCTTTTGGAACCATAATTATCAGCCATTGGGAGACTACTTAAGGAAGTACTCAAAGGGATTTTTTTTAAGGAGGAAGGCAGAATTTATACTTTAGTATGCTCAAAGTTTGATGAGGTTTTTTGAAAATTTATGGAGCTTGTTACTTTATATGAAGGTTAGCCGTAATTTTTTTTAAGTTGTCTGTTTTTACTATATACTTATACACATCTAGTTTCACAAGTTACTTTGAGATTGTTAAAGTAAGGCAAGATAGAAATATTTAAAATAAAATATTATATTAGTTTCCCATCAAGACAAGTAATAATTCTCAACAAACTTACTGCTTCGGCTTCAGCAGGATCATACCAAACTGTGATATAGGGATGTCGCAAAGCTTCATCTACTGAAATTCGTTTATCTGGATCTACCACTAGCATTTTTGATAGCAAATCTCTAGCTTGACTTGCTAAAAAACAAAGTGGAGAAAGATGCAACGACAGCTAAAGTCTTGAAACACAGAGACAAGGTACAAAACATGGATTAATTAGGAAGATCTAGTATAATTAAGAAATCTAAGCTAATACAAGTGAGAATATCTTGGAAATATCACTATACCAAATAATCACAAATCTAATACCAACAACAAGCATAATATAATAATACAGGATCTTCTTACTATATGTTCACACAATAAAATGGCATACAAAGATGTAATATCAAACCAGAAAGATGTGATTTTCAGTATCACAGGGTTTCCACAGAAGTATGGTGACTGGTTTGTTTTAACCTTAACAACTCATAATTAACCAGCTTTTGAAGTCTAAGACCTTCAGATACATATTATTCTACTAGTATAAACCACTATTTATGTCACTGGAGTGTCTTCCATATCAATAGCTTTATTCAATCACTACTACCACCATCACTATCCATTAAAGCTAAGGCATAAATACTACCACTCAGATGCTATCACACTCTTTCCACACAGGTTATTTGCCCTGAGTTCACTGCTGTTGGAAGCCAGTATTTTTTTTTCCTGCTCACCACTCAGCATTGTGAGGCATGTACACCTTCTGGGGTTTCCTTGTCCCTGCAGTAGCCATTTTCTTCCTCAGATACCAGGGGTTTTGAGGTTTTTTAAAAATCAGCAATTGATTATCAATTCAATATGACTATCAATTCAATAAGGTGAAAGGCATATCTCCCACCACTGTCAGAGGACCGGGGCAAAGAAGCTGTGGGGAAACCTGCATGTGGAAGCCCCACTTCTATGCTGGATCAGCAGTCACAGCTGCAATCAGGAAACCACAAAAGCTCATCCTCCTGTGGGAAACACCTAAAACAAGAGTGAGCATTTTCAATATATACAGGTTACTTGTATGGTAACCTCCACTCTTGTAACTTGAAGCAGAAAAGGCCTTTACAACGTAAGCAACATCTGCCTAACAACTATAAGAAGCTGGCAAATATATTTTCATACTACACACACTTTAAGAGAACAGATATTTAAAACAATGACTTACAAATTAAATCTTACTTTTTAGTTTGTCACGATCAGATTCTGAAGGAAATATCCAGTCTGGGAAGAGTTCTTCAAATTTGATACCTGGATATTTTGGCCTGTTTTCTACATAGTTGCGCACAGTAGGCTGTAGTTTTTTCATGAAGTCTGCTGAAGGTGTACCTAATTGTTCAATAACCTTATTCCACTGGTCAATGTCTGTAAAATCTTGTTTAGGAAAATAAACTTTCTTCCAAATCTGTGTAGTACAAAGATTTGGAATTCTGCACTGCAGAGGGCAGTCTTAACATACAGAAGGTCTTTAAAATGGTTTCAGAAAGATTAAGGAAAGTTCTCAGATTAATTGCCTTTATTTCATTAAAACATACTAAAGCACATACTGGGAACTCAATTCTTCCTTGAGCAAGAAAATTTGGAATTGAGCTTCATGTATGGTAAAGTTAGACACAGCACTTTGTGGCATACTTAAAAGCACCCAAAAGTTAAACATTTACAGAGTTCATTGATAAAAATTAATTAAGAATGAGAATATCTCAAGAGTTATTTATAAGATATGGACAAGATGAAGGTTCAAACCAACACACACACACACGGAATATAGCACATTATCATTAATGATGAAACAAGGAGGCAGCATTTGTCACCTGTGATTATGTTCCATTTGGTGGCTATGTAGACCAACATCCCGGAACGTATTTGCACAGTCCACAGCAGTAGGATGCACTGTGTTGGACTGAAGTGTGAGGTCTCATCACAAAGCTGCATAGATTTACTTCTAATGCCACTTACTGGAAAGCAGAGTTTAATGCCCTTCATGCTTGGTTACCTTTTGCTGTTTGATCACAATCAAAAAGGACTTTCCTATGAAGGAGAAGGGCCATATGAAAAATGACAAAGAGCTAACTGAAAAAACATTTACGTGGAAGTTGCTTGTTTCTCCTCTGAGCAGTTCTGTATTTTCTAAGTCTGGCAATGCAAACAATTACTGCTGGAAAGCCTTAGAATGCCTTCACTAAAACTGCCAGAGCACAGTCTAAAGTTGAAGAGGCCATCAAAATGACAGAAAAAAGTAAAAAGATATGACCACCAGCCTGAACAAGGAACTTGGAAATGTCAGTTATCCTGCCTATCCTTTTTATTTACCATCTTAAAATTGTGGTAAGTTTAGAATTAGAGTTGATGATGTTTTACCTCAATTTTATTTTCTGTTGCTCAGATGTTGCTTGCTAGTCTTTTGTGGCTCAATTCTATGTTGTTTTCTTTTTGTAACCAATAACTCCTTATATAATTAAGGATTTTTTCTTTTCTTTGTAATTGGCATTTCGTGCACAAATATAAAGCCACAACTTGGTTCATACTTACAAAGATACCCAGGGAAAGCAAGGAGCTGCTTCTCAAAGTTTAATTTCCAAGGTTCCCTACTTCCAGATTGGTACAGAAATGATTTCCGCTTTGGAAAAAAGTATCCTAAGAGACTGCAATAAGGGATCTGAGGTCCTGATGATCAGACAAATGCCCTGCTAACTAATAACCTCGTGATGGCAACAGAGAGTACTCTTAGATATGCTGTGAAAAAAACTTAAGAGGAGAATGCTTCACCATGGTCTAGCAGCCAGAGACCTGGGCCAGCTGAACAAATTTCAAATTCCCCGTAGCAGAACAGGTACCTGTGAGAATTGTTTTATCACAGGATGTACTTGAAGTGAACCCTTAACATTAATAGTGTATACAGAGAGAGTAAACTTAATTATAAATTGTGTTCCGTTAAAGTACAAAGTGCCAAATCTAAATACCTGGGGACTGGTTTTCACTGGTGTGGTAGTTCTTGAAACTTATTCTTGGGTCTGCTAATATTTAACTTCTAACTAACTTTCCCAGAACTGAACAAGTTGTCAGAGTCATCCCCCCTCCATGGCCAGATAAAGCACTTGCAATCTCTTCAAGGTAGCTTTTCAAGAAACTGAAGACAGATTTCTTTCTGAATCAGTTAAGGATCATTTCATAGCAGGAACAGGGACAGCTGAAGCAATCAACAGTAGTCTTTTCCCCTTAGATCAAGCTTACTAAGCAATTAAGTGGACAATGTCAATTCAGAGAAGTACATGCTTTGCTACCATTACCCTGGGGCAACCCCTACACTTTCCTTATCTAGTAGGACAAATGTGACATGATTAAGGCAGAGACTACTTAAAATTGGAAATTCCACCCCACACAAACAGCAATTTTAAAATATAAATTGTTGAGCCATCTGTAGAATGTGAATTCTTCTGTCACAACAGCAAGTTAAACAGTCTGCAATATTGTTCTTCCTACGTATTAGCCCAATCAACAAGTTTTTAAAAAAATATCTACTCCATTTATACCCTGCTTTTCCCCCCCAAAGGGGACTCACAGCAGCTTACATTTTTCTCCTTTCCTCCATTTTATCCTTACAATACTGTGAGGTAGGTTAGGCTGAATGTGTGTGACTGGACCAAGGTCACTCAGTGAGCTTTGATTGCACAATGAAGATTCGAACCTGGGTCTCCCAGATTCTAGTCTAACACATTAACCACTACACCATGCTGCTGTAAAATTGTGTCAAACTCAGTAAAATGAGATGCTTTTAACTGTGCATGCAGGAAACTTGAAAAGGAAGGCCACTTATGACAAGGTTATTTAGTGCTGCTTGCATAAGCACCAGCACCATCCAACTGGCTGCATCTACTGTACTGCTAGAGGACCTGCAGATCTAGGACTACACAAGAGTCCACAATCAAGTATATACACTTAAAATTTCCTATTTAAGAATTCTGAAATTAGGTTCAACTCTGCCACTGATAACTTCTTAAGGATTGCTGTGATCAACTGTTCTATATAACTAGGAATTAGAGATTGCTTAGTTATTACTTGCATAATCAAAAGCATTCAGACTGGAACGATAATTGTTATAACAAAATGTGCAAATGCTAAATAGTACACGTGAAGACAACTTCAGACACCCTAACCCCCCCCCCCCCAATAATGGAGGGAAAGCAGCTTGGTATAGCCTGATCTTGGAAGCTAAGCAGAGTTGGTGGTTGGATGGGCAACCACCAAGGAAGACTCTGCAGAGGAAAGCAATGGCAAGCCACCTCTGCTTCCCAGCTGCTTAAAAGGCCCTTGCTGGGGTTGCCAATGCCATGAGTCGGCTGTGACTTGATGGTACATACATGCACACATGTAAGAACTTTATATTTGCACAGAAACATATTATACTGAAGAATCCTTTCAATTTATATTCAAAAGAAATCTTATTAGACGAGGAATCTGGCTGATGCAATTTAAGAATTTTTGGTGCAAGCCTTATATTGCACCACTGCATTGCTGTAACTTAAAAATAAAACTTTCAGCTTCTGCTGTCAGGTGTCACAATGATCCCCTACATACAGAATGATCCTTTCAGAAAAAGGATAATTGCTTGTGAATACAAGCTTCTGTATGTTTAGAAATCCCTGGACTGAACCTAATGAAATTTAAGACAAAAGAAAAACTGTTGTTGCCCCACAACCTGCTTGCATGGCACCCACTAACTGATGCCCTGGATAACTGTCTAGCCATCTTGAATAGTAAATGGAACAAATTCCAAAATATTTAGGAGAAACTTCTATTCATATGCCCTCTCTAATCTGTTTGACATTATATGCAAATAAAAAAACTGGAACCAGTTCTTACACCTAACATCCTCCTAAACCTATAAAGCTCTCTGCCACTTCTTGCTTTTAAAACCAAGTAATAAACAGAGAGTAAAATGATTGCTCAGTAAGGGAAGAATATGGTTTTCAGGTAAAGCCACAGATAAGCCAGGGGAAATACAAAGGTCTGGATCCCACCTTAAATTTCTTCCTGTGCAAGGGAGAGGAGTGGGTTTTGCTGCCTCCCCAGGAACATTTCCCCAACAGGCAGGTTCCAAACCAACGTATGAACAAGAGACATCTCACACATGTTTCACCTTCTCTGGTCATTTATGAAGGATAATGATATATGTGGAAATCTATAAGTTGTTTCCTCATAAGAGAGATGTGCGACCAACCCTGGAGTACCATAGATCTGTTATTCAATAATACAAGTGAATGAGCAAAGAAAGAAATAGCCATTAGACTGGTGGAACTCAAGCAAAAATCAAATACTGCACAAAGATTTAAAAGCATGGGGGGAAATCCCTTGATTTTTATGTGAGAAACACTGCATGCATGAGAACAGCAATAATGGAAAACTAGTGTTAGCATGCAACTAAGTGGAGACATACATACATGAAGAATTGTGTTAGGTTGGTCATAAGGCATTTGAGGGTAAAATAATACATGTGGGAGAAAATTGAAAAATGAAAATCAAGCTTATTTTACTACTTGTGTTATTAAGTTAACACATGATCAACCATTATTTCATGAAATCAACCACTACGAATTATATTTTTCTAACCTGCATGCCTCCACTATCCACTTGAAGATAAACAGGGTAAGAACTGACAAACCATTGTTTTGAGCCTATTTCCATTATGCAGAGAAATGCAACAACAACAACAACAAAAGTCAAACATTATAAAGTTTGATCATTAATTTTCTGTTAAATTTTCATTTTAAACTGTAAGCTAATAATTGCAACTAAGTTAAGGAAATTTGCAGCATCATTTTAAGACTGCAAACTGATGGTTCCTAAAAATAATTCTTTATGTTCAAAAAGTGATGTTAAAGGAAGAGAATAAAAGTTGAAGTGCTTGCTTAATATCACAAATTTAAAACACGACTGGTAGGTCCATTCAAGAAAGAGCAGTATTATGTAGCGGGCACGGGATTAGCATCTTTTAAACCCACAAGTAAAATAGCTCTTTGGTGACTGTGAATTAGGATTCAAAGATTATTAGGGAAGGATACGATCAGTGCCTTGGAATATCACACAACCTTTCACCAATTCTCCCATGATGCAACCAACTGACCAGATATCAACTGAAAGTAAAAGTGATATGATAAAATTATGAAGTGTCATGAAGAAAAGTGAAAAACAAAAAAGATACTTACATTCAGACACAGCAATGAGGAAAATGAAACTGCTAATATGTGTTTTTAAAACAATATTAACAGCTTTTAACCTGCATCTAATAACAAAAGACTAGTGCTGAAAATACTGCAGCATCCTCTAATAGGCCCTCCAGTTCTTCAATATTTTCTTTAATCCTATTCTTAACCATTTGTACATTGTGCTCTTTGAAAGCACTGTGAAGGATACAATCTCTTCCCGGGAACAGGACCTTATGGAGGACCATTTCAGCCATTATGCACCCAACAGACCAGATATCCACTTTCAAATGTTAAGTGTGATAGGGACAAAAATTAAAGATTTGCAATTGCATTTTAATATTGTAAACACACACAGAACATTTAATGCTTAACAGGATAAACTAGTCATTTAGAATAATCTAGGTGAAAAATTTAGCACAGATTTCATTATAAAGACTTCTATAATCTATGGGCCCAATCCTAACAAAACTACGTTAAATTAAAATTAACGAGATTAAGGCTGCAATTCTAAGTACACTTCCCTGAGAATAAGTCCCACTGAATAAAATGGGATTTACTTAGGATTGCCTGTTAATTAGGCAGGATTAATTTCTCCCACTGATTTCAATGGGAGTTAACTGCAATAACTTCCTCTGCATTGCATCTGACGAAGAGAACTGTGGTTCTTGAAAGCTTATGCTACAATAAAGTTGGTTAGTCTTAAAGGAGCTACTGGACTCTTTACTATTTTGTGACTACAGACTAACATGGCTAACTCCTCTGGATCTACTTCTCTGCATTAGGCCTGTATTGATAGAATAGTTGTTTTGTGTTCTACAAGAATTCTTATTCCAAGCCTCATTCTTTGGGTAACTGTACAATGTTAAAAAAAATCTGTCATCATGAAAGACAACTTGGAGAACTGGTTTTTACTGTATCTACAAATTTGATGGGGGCAGTATTTTATTTATTAATTTAAACTATTTATCTGCTGCCTTTCCACCCAAAATACGGACTCCAAGGCACTGAACAACAGATAATTAAAGCACTGAAATAACATTTATTTACAGAGTAGTACTTTGCTGCATTCACTGAGGGTGCTGTTCAATGACTACCAGCATTCCTGCCTCCCATAACACCTCTCAACGATTACTGCTAGAGCATGTGGGCTTCCTACATCTTTGTTGATGATTGTCATCAGCGACTGAGTACTACCTGCAGTCGTATTCATTGGTTGCACCTCCCACTATAAGAAGAGATTCAAAAATAAACCAATTCTCCAAATTGCCATTCAGCAACATTACCTCAGACAATTACTCCACAGTGGCAGTCATGCTCCAATATGGTAAGCCTACCAAAATGAGCATTATAATACACACAGTAAGACAATCATGTAACCCACAAACAAGTGTGACAGAATTTCCAGACTGTAACTTACCATTCTCTTTGTATCCCATGCCAAGAATAACCTCTGGTGCTCTGTAATACCGTGTTACTACATATGGAGTCATCATGAAATTAGTACAAGCTGTCCTTGCAAGTCCAAAGTCAAGAATTTTGAGGGTACAATCAGATTTAACTACTATATTGCTGGGTTTTAAATCCTAAAAAATAAAGTGTAGCAATTAATGCAAATACAAAAATCATCACAGGTTATTATTCTATAAACTTCTTTGAGATATACTTAAGTGAAAAGACTATAATGTAATTAATATACCCAAGATTGTATTTAAAAATAAATATCTAATTAGATGTACTATTAACACCCTTGAAAGCAAATTGATGGTTTGTAGTTTAAATATACAGTTTAAATATATCAGCACCCCCTTTCTTGGGAACATGAAGTTGTATACTGCATATTAGGGGTGTGAGCTTCGGGGATCCAATTCAGGTCAAATACCCAAATCGGGCCCGATCAGGAAAGCTTCAGGATTTCCAAATACTGAAGCAAAGCTTTCTGAAGCATTTGTAATGCTTCGGGAAGTTTCAGGGCTTCTGTGGATTAAGTTTAAAGGGCCCTTTCTCAAGCGGCAGGGCCCTTTAAACTTACCCATTTCCCACCCTTACCTCACCACTCCCCACCCCCACTTACTGCTGGAGGAGGCAGCCTCCCTCCTGCCCGCTGGCCCTCCAGCGGCAGCCCTCTCTGCCGGCAAGCTACGCCGGCCACAGCAACAATGGCAGGGAAGGCCCTCTTTGCCAGCCAGTTGGCCAGCATGGCGTTGGGCTGCTCCAGCCTTCCGCCTGACCAGGTAAGTGGGGTGAGGGGTGGGGTTTAAAGGTGGGGGTGGGAGTTTAAGGGTAGTGGTGGGCTTCCCCCCTTCCCCGTCACTTCAGTATGCTCCAAATCTTTCTGGAGCATACCAAAGCGACGTGGAAACCCGAATCTGAAGCAGCATGCTGCTTCAGATTTCGAGGCTTTTTCTGAAGCTTTTCTGAAACCCGAATATTTTTTGGGTGCACACCCCTACCGCATATAGTGGGAGAAAAAATCCTTAAAGCTAGAAACTGACAAATGCATACTTTCTGGATATGTGTGGACACATGCACTCAGCATTCTTTACCTCCCCTCCCACAAGTGATGGCACTGGCACTGGCACTGAGTACATCCATATGCTTTTAGATGGGAATAGCAAGATCACTAAAATTTGTAATTCCTGGTTTGCAAATGAACCTCAGCAATTTCTTGTTGATTCTGATTTGGATACTAGTTGTGACCACTTTGCTTGATTTCTTTGCTGATAAAGTCTTTCTCGGTCTTATAAAATTTCATTTAGATGCCTGTTTGAAGCAGATCCTGTGTTGGGGTTATCAGCTTCAACCTCTTGCCAGGATCTTATGGTTGGTTCCTCTGATCGATGTTGACACAAGCTTGTTCATCCTAGGTATTAAAAAGCATACTAAAAGAAAGTTGTAATTCCTTTGGTGAGATCATTGATAGGTTTCTCTGAAAAAAGGGTGTTTCTTTCACAGCTAAAAGAAGTTGTAATTAGTCCTCTTCCTTAAAATAAAATCATCTTTGGAAAAAACTTGTTTGGGTAAGGTGGTTCAGGAGGTAGTGGCACAGCAACTGCAGGCATTTCTGGATGAATCATTTGCCCTTGGACCTATTTCAATCTGGCCTCACACTTGGATCCAGGACTGAAACAGCACTATTGGCCTTAGTTGATAATCTCCAGCTACAACTAGATAAGAGTAATCTATCACTGTTAATACCATATCTATCAGAAGCACCCGATATGATCAATTGCAGTATTTTGATGGACTAAATGTAATCAATGTTTGGGATAAAGGCATTCCCCATCGGTTTTATTGTTTCCTGTCAGAAAATAGTTTCCACAGAGAAGGCAGAGTCAGCTAGTTGGAATCTGACACAAGACTCCATTTTATTCCCAGTGCTCTTTGATTATTACATTAAACCTTTTGCCAAGACCATCAAGAGCTTTGGATTGGACAGTCATCACCAAGTGGATGACACCCAGCTTTACATGTTAATTAAGCTCAGAGCTGTGATGATAGTCCACAGCCAGTGTCATGAGCCTGTGGTCAAATGGCAGAGGGCAAACAAGCTGAAATTTAATACAGGTAAGACACAGGTGATGCTGGCTGGGATGGTAGAGTGTTTGGCTGGTACAGATTTACCAGCCGTAGATGGGGTTAACCTTTCTTTAGTACAAGTAAGGAGCTTGGGAGTGCTTTTGGACCTGGCTGTGTTGATGGATAAACAGGTTGGTAACGCTGCTAAGAGTACCTTCTTTTGATTACATCTAACTCATATGCCACCCCCTTTATTTAGACACTATTGATAGCCTAGCGTTCTCATACTTACCGAGCCACATCTGCCACCACACTCCCAGACACCAGCTGCACTCTTTAGACAGCCTTCTCATTCTGGTGCCTTCTCTCAGGACAGCCAGGTTGCAGACTTTCTCTGTGACAGGGCCAGTCCTTTGCAGTGGCTTTCCAGAGTGAATGCAGAGGGCATTTTTATCCAGGAAGGCATACAGAATGCGCTTGTTTTAAAGGGCAGATGGTAAAGAGTTACTTGTTTTGGCAGACCTGGTTGCATTATTTCTATCCTGAGTGTGATTGTTATATTGTGTTTTGAGCGTTTTCATCTTGTTGTTCTATTACGTTCCTTGTGTTTTAGGAGATAAGGTAGCATAAATATTTTAAATAAATAAATACATGAAGCAAGCACTGAATTCTATCCCTCTTGCATTTTTATCTTGCCCTTACTACAGAGAGCTCAGGGCAGCATACATGGCTACCCCCTACTCTATCTTCATAACAACAGTATGGGATAACAGTTTGCACCCTCATCTTAGTCCAGGATGCAAGTTCCCATACTAAACTGATTCTTATTCTCTGGCATGCAATTTAATGAGAACTGGAGAACAACTTTTCCCACCTAGCTACTTTCTACTTACATTGGTGCTGCCTGGCAAGAAATGTTTGTAAGGAAAAGAGAGGTCTCTCAGACAGAACTGGCACAGTAGGGTTTGGAGTTTATTTACTTACTTTATTTATACCCCATTTTTCTCCCCAACGTGAACCCAAAGAAGCTTACATAATTCTCTTCTACTTCATTTTATCCCCATAACCATTCTTTCAGGTAGGTTAGGCGGAGAGTGTATGACTAGCCCAAGGTCACCTAGCAAGGTTTGATGGAAAAGTGGGGCTCTGAACCTGGTTCTCCCAGATTCTAGTCTCACACACTAGCTACTACACCATGCTGGAGTGGAAGAAATGAAACTTCCCTTCCTCCAGTACCAGGGCACAGTTTCCATCAAGGTAAGGGGATCTGAGGGGAGGTTTCAGATTCCTTTGCACTTGTGAAATTATCTAAAACATGGCAAGATTTTTAACAGGCTTGGAGCAAAGTGAACTATTTTACAGATTTTGTTTTGGAGAATAGTTCAATTTTTCCAAGCCCAATTATGAAATGGGGGGTGCACAGGAAGATTGCCCATTTGTGAGTAGAAGGGAGGAATGGCTGAACTTAGTTCAGGAGGCCCCTCTCCTCAACTCCTGCTGATCAAGAAGCTGTAAAAAGTTTCTTTTCTCTAGCCCTGGCCACAACGTGATATGGTGAGACGCACTGAAATTTCTGAAACACTGGCAGCATGCACTATGTCAATAGTATATTTTTTCTTAGCTAATTTCTCCAAGGGGGGAAATCATGAAGAAAACAGAGCAACTCTGGAAACAGTCCACAGTTCATATCTGTCCTTTTCTTACTCCCCTCAAATTCCCCATTATTCTCTACCCCATTGTCTAGCTCTATCCCATTGTCTAGCTCAAAGAACTTTTCTCATGTCTCAAAGCTTATCTTAACAGCGCCGCAGTGTTTTCCTGGCTTAGTGACATCTACGCACAGTATTGAGCCCCGTGCTGCAAATAGATCCATGGCTGTCATGTTGCTTATCACATCCTTAAAAGACCAGGAGCAGCAGAATACTATCTTAGTAACAAGTTTTCTGTAACTCACCTGCAGACTACTGCCACACACCCTTGTAGGCGCAGGCAAGTGACTAAAACTAAGCATCAGACTGAGATCTCAAAACAACAACATTCGATTTATATACCGCCCTTCAGGATGACTTAACACCCGCTCAGAGTGGTTTAGAAAGTATGTTATTATCCCCACAACAAAACACCCTGTGTGATGGGGGGGGGGGGGCGCTGAGAGAGCTCCTAAAAGCTGTGACTGACCCAAGGTCACCCAGCTGGCTTCAAGTGGAGGAGTGAGGAATCAAACCTGGTTCTCCAGATAAGAGTCCTGCACTCTTAACCACTACACCAAACTGGCTCTACTTAAGACTGTTCTTTCTGAACAGTAATTCTGTATAGTGATAAGTATGGGAGGGTTGCACTTAAAATAATGGTATTTATTGTTATAACTTGTACATTTCATTTCTTCTTCACCCACCATTAACAAGACAAAAGATTCCCCAGTAACAATAGGAAGAACCAATATTTATTAATGGTTATTAAAAGTGGTGACAAAGATGGTATGAAATTTATGCTGCTTGCAAGATTATGCAGATTATCTACTAGGTCAATGTTAGAGACAGAGCCTTATGCCTTAACTGTTACTATTCTTAACTTGCAGTACAATACTAAGCAGAGTTACTCCAGTCCAAGCCCACTGATTTCAATGGCTTAGACCAGAGAAACTCTGTTTAGGATTGCACTGTAAGTTTCATGTACAGTTGGTTATGAATGAAGTAAATAGTAAAAGGCAAAAATTCTTAACTATGAAAGAGGGAAATGATTAAATGTGATTTTTATAACACTACCTACTCTGTGGATGATACCAGCTGAATGAAGATGTTTGATTCCACATAACATCTGGTACAAAAGGTAGGACATTCGTTCATGATCCAGCTCCATATGAATAACTTGGCACAAATTAGCATCCATTAGTTCCATAACCAAGTACCTGAAACATTTTTTAAAAAAAATATATTGTTGTTTTGCTGTGATTTGCATAAACATTTGCAGTCCAATATGCTAGGAACATTTTCTTCTGTACAATGAATGGAGGTGAAGAAGATCACAACTATACTTATATACAACTATCTTGCAAAGCAGGTAATTCCAATGTATTAGGTCCATGGACAGGAACTATATGTTATTCTGTTGGGTACTGTTCTTATGTAGAAATGTGCCTATTATGGAGTTTCCACATTGCTAAACATGCCATGTAAATTAGCTATGTTTTGTTTCAGAAAGATTTCATCTCTATGCTTGGCTTTAAGCTAGTTTTTTCAAATTTTTTGCTAACATACCCTACTGTATCTCTTTCACTGAACGTCCTGTTGTTCAGTATTATACTTGGCTCAGTGACAGTCTTCGCTGTTGATTATATTGTGTTTTCACTTGCACTGTGTAACCCACCTTCGATCTCAGTGAGAAAGGCAGACTATTATTAATAACAATAATAAGGCAAAATTTTGTGAAATAACGTAAGAAAAAAACCTTTTCAGAATTTGAATTAAAATTACAACATACATTTGAATACAAGTTGATTATATAGTCTTCCACTATTCACAGACACACATTATAGAAAAGTAGGTTAATTTGGTTCTGTACAACAGGCAAGCTTGAGAGTCTGTTTCACTGACAATGTATTTCATTTTAAGTAAAAGTTCCATTAAGACAATTAATTTACAGCTCTTTAATAGTAGTCTACTCACAGTTTAAAGATCAGCAAGTTCAATATCTGAACAATGTATAGGAAGCCTATAGAGGAGACCTATATTCAACAATCAGAGGTCCCCAATCTTTCTGAGCTTGCAGGAACATTTGGAATTCTGACAGTGTGGTGGGTACAGATATAAAATGGCTGCCACAAAATGGCTGCTACAGCTTTACCATCAGTCACACAGTGATGGTCCTTGTGCTGTGGAAGCAGCTTCTGCCAAAGCAATGTTTTTAAAAATCTACACAGTCAATCAAATCACCAATGACCAATCAGAAGCCATGCTTGGCAAAATCACCCCTGTCCCCACCCACTTTCTACACATTTGGCAGACACCAGGAAAGGTGTTGGTGGGTGCAACGGTGCCCATGGTCTCCACACTGCAGACCCCTATAATACATAATCTTGTCAGCAAGGATCTCCCACTTAAGTCAACAGACAAAACGTTCACTGACTTTAAAAGGTTGGTTTGCATGAAATCTAAAAGGTTATCTGTTTTTACTTATTGGTTTAACTGCTCTTTTTGAAAAGGGAAACCTACCAATAAAAAAACCAGTTGAGTGGTCAGTAAGCCGACATTTAACAAATTTAAAAGAAAGGAGTCTTGTTTTTCACATTTTTCATATGATCTTGACTCAAGTGGATTTCTCCAGAAAATGCTATACTGTATATCTAACTCCAAATCAGGCTGTAATGAAATGGTTACCAGGGGTAAAATGAGTGCCAGTTGCTGTTAATCTGTCTTTAAAGAAAGGGGAGGAAATGTTCCCCCTAAGGTCTGATGGGCTGTAGAGCCAGGGAGAGGCCTGCAGGAGTCTTGGTGTGGGACGCCCTTCCTGGACTACAACTCCCAGCTGCCCCAGGCCAAGAAAGTGCGGGGAAAAATAAGGGGTGGAGCCTGAAGAGAGACTCAGCCTGGGAGGAAGCAGAAAGGAAATAAAAGGGAGTCACCTTCTTGGTTGAAGAAGGAGAGGCTTCTGCTGCTGGGTGAAACCCGGGTGCCTGGGCCCTAAATGTGCAGGGCCTGGGAGGCAGCAGAAAGGAAATAAAGGTGAACCTTCCCTCAGACCACCACCCCCTTAAGGTAGAGTAGGGAACAGTGTGGTAGGGAAAGCAGACAGCGGTTCTCTTCAGTTTGATTTTCTGCCCTATGAGTTCTGAACAGGGGGGTCTACCCCTATGTGTTGTGCCTTTACCTGCTTTGTATATAGTGCTCTGTATATAGTTAATAAATTATACTTTTTTGAATATAAAGAACCTTGTGGTGCTCTGACTACATAAGCTCCCCCACTTGGCACGCTACAGGAAGGGAGGGAGCCCAGGAGAAACTGATCAGGCCAGACCTTGGTGGGTTGCCAATTCTCCACGGCCCACCCAAAGATTGGGGAATTCACTTCCCAGTAGGGAAATTCAGCCGGAGGCGTCTCACTGCCCCTCAGTCAGGCAGTGTACAAATCAGTGAGTGGTGGCAGCGACGAAGAGAGTGAGCCACGCCCACCAGGGACGGTGGGAGGTGGATAGCGGGGCTAGCAGGCCATTGACGGCGGCTCAGTTGCCCGGACTGAGAGCCAGCGCCCGTTCCGCCACACAGGCCACAGACTGTGAATTACTAGATCTGCAAAATGGATGAGATTTCTCTACAAATCTTAAATAAGTTCCAAGTTTGCAGAAAAATCTGAAATCTTAAAAAAAAATACACTGGGGAATTAAAGCTGCTTAAAATAATAGAGACAATGCCTGTAGCTTTAAGAAAAGCATGCCCACTGAACTGTTGTGATTTTGGCAGTTCCTAAGCAGCCATAGCCGTATTCCTGAACCATCCAAGCCTTGGTCAGTGTAAAGCAAAGCTATGGGTAGGGAATGCAGGGTTGAATTTGGAAGTACAAAACAGCCCTGGAAAGGGTCCCACCTTCCTCTCCTGTCATGTCCCTGATGCAGGAGGAATCACCGGAAACGGGCCCAATAGTCTCCTTGGAACTGGGCCCAGCCTAGCGGCCACTGTTCAACCCAATCTAACTTTTCCCAGAGAGAGGTTTCCATGAGGAGGGAAAGCTAAACACGGGAGCAGATAAACACAGGTTGCTAGGTGGGTAGGAAGAAAAGAAGAAAGCAGGGAAAAGGGAGACACTATGAGAGTTGCCAGAGTAGAAAAAAAGGAACTAGTGTAGGAGGGGACACAGGGAAAAATGCAATGGCTCAGCCCTTGTGGGTCACCCGCTTAAATTTAAGTCTAAGTTTCATTTTCCGGACACAGCATATACAGTGTTCAATCCTAAAATCTTGTGTGTGTTATGTGCCGTTAAGTCGCCTCTGACCTATGGTGACCCTATTAATGAAAGACCTCCAAAATGTCCTATGATTAACAGACTTGTTCAAATGGGTATTTATCAAGAAAACTCAATAAACAAAAACTTACACATCTTGAAATTCTTCTAATGACTTCTGTGGTGTGAATACATTTAACAGACTAATTATCTGTAAAATCAGAAGAAAAACAAATCATGATATTCACCACAAATACTTGCAGAAACATCCCTAGAATGCAGGGATGCAGAAACATCCCTAGAATGTACACAAGATTTTTTTCACAGACCTTATATCTTAAGTACACTAGCAATTTCAACAAATAATGACTTTAACATCATAATCCTTCCTTAACTATTTTGGGACAAATGTACTCTCCCAAACCTCCAGTGTTTGCATGGTTTTACTTATTTCTCAATAACTGGAGATTAACAGTGCAAAGCTATGCAGCTTGAGCCCACTGAAATCAATAGGCTGAGAATAAAGTGATGTTGTACAGGGATTGTGCTTAGGAACTCAGAGAGACAGATAAATCAGAATGATTTATCAAAAAGCCAGAACTTCACTAATGATCAGTGAAAGGAAGCACAAGTTTTGGTATACAGCTGATTCTTTCATAAGGAAGTAATGCCGTGCTGTTCCAGTAATCTAACAAAGAGATCATGTTGTTGCACCAATATAGATAAAAGCACATGACAATAATCAATACTGAGCAATACTAGGCCAAGCACTTGTATTCTAAATGGACGTTCAGAGTTTGCATGAACTGTCTGTGTGTTTTTTTCTATGTGTTAGGTAATTCTAACAGGTGTGCTTTAATCTTTTGACAGTTAATTAAAATACTGGACTCTATCGAGATTAATGTTCCTCTATCAGAGATTCAACCAATAGTGATCTCTCAACTTAACTTTTTCTGACACCTCTCAGAGATTTATAGTTTTGTTTTGCAAGTTTGAGTATAACAATTTTTTACTAATTGGAAGGTTGTACAATAGAAATTATGAATATTCAGTGAAGCATCAGACCAATTATCGTTTGTTTGTGCTATCAGGTGAATAGACCTTAAATATTTGCATTTGATGACTTATAAAATTGCAAACTCAGATAGAATGGCAGAGCTCTGACGGAAGAAATCTCTTGAGAGAATTTAGGTGAGAACTTATTTTTACCTATGCATTTCATAGAAACTTTGATTATATTAAACTTGGAATTTATTAGGAAATGTTAGCAAACTTATTTCTTATTGCCCTTCTGTGTTCTGTTTTTATAGGATTTATATTAATAACCATTTATATTTTGATTACTTGCTTCATTAAAAAACTACAGTGTATTTTCAATAAGTGAAATAAACTCTAGACAGGTGTCTGTGTGTTTGATGAAGAGTTGCAAAGCAATGTTGAACCCTATATAAATAATGTACTGATAAACAGGTAGTTCAAAGAACTTATCTGTTTGACAAGTCTGAGAACTAATTGCTGAAAGCTTTCCAAGAGAAAAGATCTTTCTTTTGGCTCGTAGAAGCGAGCAAAATGTCATTACAATGTCAAGTCCAAACCTACATGTTAAGAAACCATGTTGATTCTTACCTTTTCTCAAAGTTCTGAAACCAATGAGAACACTGAATGTTCATAAGAACATTTTGTGTGTGTTTTAAATTTACAAACTTTTTTGTATTCCTAGGAGTCCTCTGGGTATGCAAAACACACAGACACATAAGCTGCCCACATGAATATCATTCATCTGATCAAGTCGTTTCTAGTCCACAAAGACTTACACCACAACAATGATGTTGGTCTTTAAAGATGCCATAAGACTAATTTTTTTCTTTTTCAGCAACAAATTAACACAACTTTCTTTTTAGAATTTGAGAATATATTTTAGTAATGTTAAATTCAGTTAACTAGAAACTAGACAACCCTCATCATTCAGCCACCTGAAGTAGAACTAGATAAGAGGGCATCATTCTTAGAGGCTCTCATAATGCAACAGTAATGAAAGGACTATACTTAAGACAGGAACCAACTAAAATATCTCATACTACAGGGGTGGCCAAAGTGCGGCTTGCGAGCTGCATGCGGCTCTTCTAGCCATATCGTGCGGCTCCTGGAGGCCTCTGAGTGTCACCATGGCTGCAGTTTATTTTAGCAGGGAAGGTGGGAGTAATAGGCAAGTTTGCAAGAGGTTGCTGGGAGAAAAGAGACAGCGGGAAAGGAGAGCGCACAGCCACACAGATCAGCAAGGCTCCACCTGCCCAGCTGCAGCAGCAGTAGCAAGAGGTGAGCCAGAACACCAGACAGCCGGCTGAGGCACACACGCACACCTCTTCCCCTTCCCTTGCCCAGGCTGAGCAGCTGGACTGGAGATGTGGCTGTAGCACAGGCCAGGAGGCAGCAAACAGGTGGGCAAGGCAAGCAGTGTGCCTGTGAATGAGTGTGGGGGGAGAGTTCAATCTGTTTTCAGAAAGAACTGGGGGGGGGGGGAGATGAGTATGGAGGGGAATGATATGTTTTCAGAGTGTGTGTGTTGGGGGGGTTTGTTGGTGTGTGTTCCTTTCCCTTCTCTTGGGGAAATGCTGTGAGATTGAGTTGGTGGCTCGGCTGCTTTTGCAGGAACCCATTTGAGTCTTTTCTATTTATTTTCTCCTCCTCCCACCACATCTTTCTTTCTTTCTTTTCCACTATCTATTTCCTTCTTTCTTTCCATGTCTTTCCCTCCCTTTTTTTCCTTCCTTCCTTCTTTATTTCCATGTCTCTCATATTTTCAATAAAAAGTTGTGGTTGCCAGGCCCAACTCGGAAAATACCTGGGGGACTTTGGGGGTGGAGCCAGGAGTCTTTGGGTAGTAGTGCCTAGCAAGGATGTGACATCACTTTTGTGATGTCACTTCCAGGTCAAAGGTCAGGTATGGCACCTCCTGAGCTCCAACCCCTTCTGATGATGTCACTTCCAGCATACTGCACCCAAACCCAGTCCTTCCTGTGATGTCACTTTCAGGGCATTCCCCCAAACCCACCTCTTCCTCTGAAGTCACTTCAGTGCATCATGTCTTGAGGCTCTCAAACATTTGACATATATTCTATGTAGCTCTTACATTAAGCAAGTCTGGTTACTCTGTTATATTATATAGAAGTACATAACAAGGTTAGAAATAGATGTAGTTTTTTCAGATAGTGATGTGCACCCTAAAAAAATCTGGGAAATCGGGATTTCAGGGATCACAAAAAAATCCAGTTTCCTGGAAATCTGGGGAAGATTCTGTGATCCAGTTCAGCAAATCCCAGATTTATCCAGCCATTATACCCTACGAGGAAAACTATCTGAGGCTAGGGGTGTATTTTTCCAGCAAACTCCACCAAGTATGTAGGGAACCTACTCTGGCCTGTCCACCAAAGCACCACCCCACCCCCGCAGTTTCAGGAAAATTGGACCCTGGGGTCTAATTCTATCAGCCTCTGAAGAAGGTAACCCCAGCCACTCTCCATTGTTTCCTATGGGGGAAACATTTCCAAACAGGCTTTCAAGCAGAAACACACAGGCGGCAAGGCAGCCATGGCCAGAGGCAACTTCCAAATGCAAGCTCAGCCCAGAGAAAGCCCAACAGAAACAAACTGAAGCAAGGGAATGGAATCCCCCCTGAACCAAAGTGAAGCAGTAGGACCAACATCACAACAGAGAATCATGTTAAAACAATGAATTCCACCCAAACGAAACTGAAGCAAGGGAAACTGTTGCAAGTTAGCCTAACTGAACAAGTATCACTCACAGAAGCCAGGGAGACAATGAGAGCTCCTACACAGATTGGCTGCTCCCTCCCTTTTCCTCACTCCCCCCTTCCTCCTCCCCTCCTGGAAAAAAATTCAGGCCATGCCAGGGAAATAGCCAGTCAAGAGGCTGAAGCCATGTTTCCTAGATTTGCCCAAATTAATCTGGTGGTCTTGATCCGGGACCCAGATCCTGGGATTCTCTAATTTGATCCGGGAAAGCCAGATTTAGCCTGATCGGCAAAATACAGCTTTCTTATCTGGTTCCCATACCCGGATTGCACATCCCTATTTTCAAATATTTATGTTGATATATTAACAAACCAGTTATGGAGATGCTTTGATTATAGCTGAGTAGGCATCCATCAAATTGTTATTTTACATTTATTTGGTTCTAATATATGTTCAATTAAAACTACTCACATTTTTGTGATTGACGCATTTTAGAAGCACAAGTTCTCTATAAGCTCGTTTTGCATGTGTTTGGTTCTGAAAGGGACGACTCAACTTCTTTACAGCAACGTTAATTCCAAGAACTGTATCAAACGCAGCACTGAAAGGAAAGAACAGAAGTACACTAATTCTAGCATTTTAAAATGAGGGCCGTGCCCTGAAGGCTTGCAAATGTACATGATGCTGTAGCTCTCCCTGTTCCTGTGTGTGGAGGCTGAACAATATAAAAAAGCCTAACAAACATTTATGGAACAATCTTCCCTCCCCCCACCCCAACTTTATATGGATTCTTTCTCTTTTGTTGTCTGCCACCAACGCTTCAACATACAAATATCCCATCCCTTGCTAATTACCTCAATTGCCTGTATCAGTTCTTTAAAGTCAAATGCAGAATAGCATTGCAGTTTCTGGCTTAGAAAATACACTGTTGTACTATGATTGCTGTACACATGCACTGTCTCTTTTCTTCTGGCCTTACAAAGAACAAATATGCACAGCCATCATTATACTGTGTTTCCCTGACTGGAAAAAAAACTGTAGTTATCTAGGCAACCCCCTTGGGTTTTAAGGAGCTGGAAAAGTATCTTGTTGGAGATGATGTCATTAAGGGGAAAAGACAGAGAAAGGGCCAAAACAGACCACTAATCTGGGGGGAAATTGTTTCTGGTGACGTCATCCTACACAGATGAGTCAACACACCTATGAGTAGTCTCAACAGAAGAACACTTTGTAAAGAATATTTCTAAAAAACTTTAGCTTATTCAGCCAAGTACAAAGTAGAAAATCATTTTTATTAAGAACGTTTCTATACGCTGTTTTAGCAAATTCCTCAACAGACAAATTATTTTAAGCGGAACTCTGCTAGTATTTGTCTTAATTTTTGAGGCAGGTGCCCTTATTCCATAAACAAAACTAAACATTCTGCTCTGGAATTTCACTAACTATAATATTTAATCATTCATATTTACAGTGACTTTTATATTCTGGCAATATACAGTTCACCTTTTTATTGTACCAAGGCTGCTTACATCCATTTTGGATCAACAGTACTCACCATACAATACCTTGAGCCCCAGAGCCAATTGGCTTCAACTGCTGATATCTTTTAAGTACAGTGAATGTGGAGTCTGCAACCTGAACGCTGTAAAACTGACTGTCACATTTACTCTCACTCATGATGCAGTGTCATGTAGGTTGCCTCCCAAGATTAGCACGCTTTTCAAGATCTATAGAAAAAAGAGTACCCAAAAGAGAAAGGTTTTAACAAATCCTTAACCTTTCCATTTCTTTTGCTACACATTCATTTATAAATATGTACATTTATTGGTCAGTGAGCTTTCTCTTTATAAATTAGATAACTGGGGAAGAGATGGAGTGGGAGTGGGTGGGGTGGACTGTACATTTATATGCCTATCTGAAAGCTTGACCAACATAATGGGTCATCCAAAATGGACTCAGTATAATGACTGATCATTGTAATATAAGATACATGATTATCCAGACTCCACAGTTTTTCTTGGACACATTAACCTACCCATTAAGCATTGGGCTACCGTGTGCTTGAGCAGTCAAATGATACATTCCCAACATCAACAGCCACTTCAAATGGTCTCTTAGGATAATTAACAGTGACATGTTAGTAGACTGGCTACATACTTCTGCTATTTCCGGATTTTAGGGGTCTCTAATTCAAGCCTCATGAGCAGCTTACAGAGCAATGGAAAAATCTTTCAAATTGATAAACCAGATAATGAATACCTAGTTGCTCAGAAAGTCAGGTAGGTGCTCTGAATTTTCCAGGCCTACCTGTGTATGTATTAGTCACTATTGAAAGTCTCTAATACGGCAGAAGGAATTTTGGGTTGCACAAATAAGAAGGCTTAAAACACACCTCTCTCCAAACACCAAACCCACCTACCCACTTCTCTCTTTGTACATATGTGAACAGAGGTCAGAATGAAAGGCCTTGATGAAAAAGTTTTTTGGAAGCCTAAGAAACTTTAGAGAAGTGATACTCATTCTGAAGCTCACAGAAAGATGCATACACAACCACCATTAACCAAACAAGACACCTGACTACTGCATGGCCTACACAACTTTCCACCTCCAAATAATATTAAATATATAACTTTTTTAAAAAAATGTAATGCAAAGAAAATCAAATTCTGCTAACACATTTATTGCATGCATTATTATTTTCATCTCACTCCATGGCAAAGACAAGTCCTCTCCCACTTTCTCTCTTTCTCCCAGATATTCTCTCTTTATCTCCTATTTATTCTTTGACCCTCTGAATGTTTTCCTCTAACTTATCACTGGTCCCACACCACTTCCAGTGTGTCTGTGTTTACTTTCTGGGTGTGCTATTAAGGCTGTGACCCAAACTCAAAATGGAAAGAGCTGCCACAGAGGGCATGCAGAAGAGGCTTATATGCCACAAAATGAGTACCACTGCTTTAGAGAGGTAACTGTGCCATAGGTGGTGGAAAATAAGCCCATTAATTTTGCCTTCTTCTACCAGCCAGTTTGTTTCCAATGAATGAAAGCTATACCGTAAAGTGAAAAGAAATGCATCATATCTGAGAGACTGTACCTAGAATGCCTGAGTTCTTTTGAGGAAGAATGGGATAAAAGTGTAACAAATGGACAAAAATGACTCGTGTTTTGACAAGACAACAAACACAACAATGACAAATTGCTGTGTTAGCAAACTCAGCCACAGCCAAGGGTCAGATGCATTAGATGTGTGTTCAGATTTTGGTAGTTAATAGGAAATAAACATAGCAACAGTGCAGAGAACGATTCTGAGCATCATGTTCTCCCATTACACACTCACACACACATACCCATAAGTAACATACCCATAAGTAACTGAATCAATCAAAACATGTTATACACATGAAAGATCAAGTGCCTGATTTCCACCCTGCTGTGCAATGTCAAACAACACCTATTTGTTACCCAATCCGGAGCTGCAAGTAAATCAAATACCAATGTTTACTTCACAAATACTGTTCAATTTGGGAGGTTTCATTTACAATAATTTTTTGCTACTGTGCCCCTCTGTACAAAACTGATTCCACACTTATTCATCAAGTTGCTAATATTTCACAGAGAATAATATTTTGGACATTTTTATAGTAACATTAACCATGGAGAAATATTCTTTTTAGCATAAGCACAGGAAGTAAGTGGAGACAAAGAAAATATTTTGATAAAAAGCCAACAGGCATAAATAATATAATCTGAAAGCAAACAAAATAAGACTAATATTTTCTGAAGGATAAAAAGACTTTTAACCAGACAATTACAAACCAGCCTTTTGAAATAGATTCAACATCCTGAATATTTCACTGAACAATGTAATGGAGACTTTTCTGTGTAGCTTCATTATTGCTGTGAACGCAGAAGCATTTGTAGTGACAACAGTTCATATAGCGGTCTTCAGCCATCTTTGCTGCAGAGTTGTAAGGGGAAATGTGCAGCCTCTTGTCATTCCACAACAAAAAGGGCTAGACTTAACTTTTAAAAAATAAAAGCTGGGAACTAGTCAATTGTGGCAACAGATCGTTATCATGCTATGGCAATGTAGCAATATCCAATTTTTTTTAAAGCCCAAAGAAAACGCCTGGTGAGTGCAGAGGAAGGGAATGGTAGTCATCATGAGGGCTTAGGCAAGAAAAATAGTACTGAATTGGGTAGAAGCTGCAAAATGTACAGCTTCCCATCTACAACAGCATCCCATGATGCTTTGACTATGATCTTTTTAAAAAGACTGTATACAATCAGATGTGGGAAAGATCACAACCAAGTGAAGGGGAAAAAACAGAAGCATGATATCAAGTAGTTGCTCCTGCAAACCATGATGCTACTGTAACCAAGTCAAAGCAGAGAAAGATATCTGCATGGAAACAGCCTCACTGTGCAAGTCACTGGTCTAGCAATTTTATGAGGTTCTTTAAGGGCTTACTAATAGCATTCTTAAAGAAATAGTATTATTTCTTCCTCTATATTTCATTTGTAAAACATGGTTAATACATTCCGATCTGCCAAGAAAGAATAGGAGATTACAGGTACAAAATTCAAAGGGCGAGAGGAAGCCTGGAAAGGTACTGCTTGGGGGAGAACATACCTGTTCTAACCAAGCATCTTCAGTGCAATTTTAAGGATAGTTACTCCAGTCTAAGTCCATTGACTTCAATGGGCTTAGACTGGAGTAACTCACCATAGGATTGCACTGGTAGACTATGTTCTTCTGAATGTGAGGTGGACGGACAAGATCCTCTTGGTTGAGAGGGAGGCCTGTACTAGACCGCATCAACCCTGGATACATTCAGAAGGCAATTTTGTTTGATATTATTTAGACCTTCCGATAACATTTACTGCCTCTGGCTTACAAATAATGCTTGAAAAGTTCTATCCCTCTAGAGCATTAAGCCATATTAATTTCACAGAATTCTTTGGAGAAGTATCTCAATGTTTAATTATTCCCGTCATGTGTATGAGAGTAAATACTACAAATGATTGTAGATTTACAGTGAAATCCTAAGCAAAGTAACAGAATGGAGTAACTCTGCTTAGGATTTCACTGTTAAAAATTTAACAAGCTAGACATCTTTCTCATTATGTGCAAGACCAATAAAACTAAATGTACTGTCCATACAACTAACACATCACATTAAATTATCAACCCTTTTTTCTCTTTTAAATACTAAGATATCCAAGTACAGTCTTCTACACATGTTGAGAACATCTGAATGTAATGAATATTCCTCTCCGCTGACCACAGGAAAAGTTCAGAAAAATGCATATTTGAAATACACATGGATTCCATGAGGAATAAATAGCAAACAGGCATACTGAGGTCCACTCCCAGAGAAAAGTGCCCAAAGGGTTGTGAACCTCTTCCTCTGTCACTTTTGGTTATACTCTTGGCATATATTACCTAAGAATTACTCCATCTGGCTCCTCTGCAGGCAAAATATCTGACAGAACAATAGAAGAAAAATCTAAGGCAATTTGAGTGTGCTGATGAATATGAACAATGGGTCTCAGAATCTGTTTAGTATCACAAGTAGCCATAAATAGAGATAAGTAAAGTAACTGCATATTGTAACTGAACAATGGCAAAAATACCCCATGGGATCTGAAGAACATAGGGCCATTTCCTGCAACTATATTAGAATGAAAATCAGTTTCCCTAAAATTACGTTCCTGTTTAATTGCCACACTATAAATACACATATACATTTGAACTTAGTTATTAAAGAAAGTGATTATATATCATAGTATAATTACCAACAAAAATGCAGAGAATATTACATGTGGATCAGCACTAGCAATATCCACATCATGGCAAGACCAAGTAAAGGCTAATTACTCCATTTAACAGCAGCCTTGATGGTCCTGTGCCAGTAAGTCTTCTAATCGTAATTAAAGACTAAGATTCTAATGACAGTCTCCAAAAGTTTCTAACATCCTGGATGGTTTGTAAAGGGTCAGGAGATGGGGATAAAATTACCCCACCCGCCCTCCATACAGTACTGTTCAGGTTCAGGTGTAGATAAATAGCACTACAGAACTATACCGCAGAACTTCCAAAGGTTGAAGAGTAAATGACCCAAAGCAACTTTCTTATCCCCAAAGTGCCCAGCTTGTTCTCAATAATTTGTAAGATTAATAACAAATGGAGTTCCAGGAGAAACTTGGGTGGGGGGCAGAACAGAGATAACCTCCTCCTCTTTTCTCTTTCCCCCTGCCAACCTTCTCTCTCTGGCAGGTGAAAGAAGAAAACAAAAAGCAGCAGCAGCAACTCCTCCTCCTCCTCCTCCTCATTTCTCTAACTATTATCACTCGCCTACTTTTTCTCCTCTGAGGGACAGGAGACTGGGCATGGGGAAAGCAGCAGCAGCACCTCTGCCTAGCTAGCTTGCTCTCCTTTTTTAGGCAGTGCCTAAAAATGAAAGGAAGTAAAAGTACTGCCATCATCTTGTTGCCGCCCATCCAGCTTGTCTTCTAGCTTGTGGTGGCTCCTGCTGCCCTCCACCTTCTTCCTCTGAGGCTGGCTCCATTTCCCCATCCTGCTTCTTCTCTGTTCTCACCTAGAGATGTCATATGTTTAAGCCACAGGGAAAACACAAATTTTCAAGAAAAAATGGAAATTTAGAGGGAAATTGAAATATGCAATAGTTACTTTCCTATCAAACCTAAACTTCTTTTACTGATTGAACAATATAAAATTCATCAATAACTTAGTTTATAAAATTGTACTATTTGGTGTATTTATGGAATTTTAAAAATGCTGCACCCTATGCTACCATAGCACATGTACCTTTAATTTTTGCCATCTGAGAGGCGGGGGGGAAGGGGAGTTGAATGTAGAAAGCAAATTCTATAATAAACAAAAGAAAAGACATTATTTGGACAGAAACTCTCCCATAAAGTCACAGTGAGTTAGATTGCCAGCACATTTGGATACTAAGCTAAACCTTGCAACATTATAAACACTCAACTCTTTTAAAATAGATTATTAAACACATTAAAAACTATGAATTGTTGCCAAAATTCTTTACATTTAAAAAACATATTCCTGAAAATGCTGTATATGTCACCAGTATGAGACTTTTTCCCCAGTGCTCCCCATCAGAAAAACTTTTAAAAATTCACTGGGGGAGGGGAGAAGACAGAAAATGGCTCTTTTTCCAAATTATTTTTTCTGCCCCTTCATTTTCTACCCTTCCCTCACTGCCACTGGGGTTTACACTGGCCACTGTCTGCGCTTTAACAGACAGTGCTTCTCCAGTTCTTGTAATCTCCCCCCACCCCAATTTTAATAACGCTTGTGATTTTTCTACAGGCTAGGATGTTCTTCAGAGTTTGGAGAAAACTGGCACAAGGAAAATGACCCATTTCTGTACCTGGCCCCATTATGTGGGTTTTTTCCAATTCTCAGCACACTGTCCAGGTTCAGAATCAGATAAATAATTTATTTTATAGGGTTTTCGTATTTTTAAAGATAATGGGTACTAGAACCTCTCTCTCAGATTAATACTATTTAGCGATCTAAATGCAGGATATGAACCTGCAATACAGTACCATACCTAAGAACTGGAAGAAACCATTTGATGCAAATCTGCTTTCCATTTCTCACAAAAAAAAATTCTCAATCCCCTATTCTTTGCATATTACATTTTATAACGATCAAAAACTAGGCATTCAAGACACAGTTTTGTCCTTGGTAATATTTTGCTGTGCCTGTTAAAGGGCTGAAAGGAATGCTGAATCTGGAAATACAATTATTTCCATTTAAAGGTAAAGGTAGTCCCCCTGTGCAAGCACCGAGTCATTACTGACCCACAGGGGGACATCATTACGGGGTGGTTTGCCATTGCCTTCCCCAGTCATCCACACTTTACCTCCAGGAAATTGGGTACTCATTTTACTGACCTTGGAGGAATGGAAGGCTGAGTCATCCTTGAGCTGGCTACCTCAAATTCAAATACCTTTAATGGCATACAAAGATCTAGAGCTGGCTACCTGAACCTGGCTTCCGCCAGGATCGAACTCAAGTCATGAGCAGAGCTTGGGCTGCAGTACTGCAGCTTACCACTCTGAGCCACAGGGCTCCTTGTTATTTCCATTTATCAGAAAGAAATCATTAATGCCTGGTCTACTGAAGTTTCAAATTCCAAGATCCTAAAACAGCTTTACACATCAGTATTTCCAGGAATATTTTCCCACATGAATGATTTGGGATTTTTTTTAAAAAGTGTATTCTTTCACAATTCTTCTGATTTTGAGAGTAACATACAAAAATTGCAGGTGATTATGTAGGTCTATTCAAAATGTATTTTTATTGTGTTTTTTAAAAATCTCACCTTTCCTCTAAGGAGTACATTATTCTTCTCTCCACCATTTTATCCTCACAACAACTCTATGAGACAAGTAGGCTAGTGGGGATTTGAACCTCAGTCAGTCAGATCTAGTCCCAAATCTTGAAAGAAATTCAAAAGCAGAAGTAATGCTTTGCATACTTAGTGCTTTATCCACCTTTACAAGTTGATTTACAGTGCAATCCTAAGAAGAATAGTCTAAGCCCATTGAAATAAATGGGCTTAGACTGGAGTAACTCTGCTTAGGATTGCACTGCCTATGTACGTAGGTTAGTTATTTCTTAAATTCACATTCTCAGAGTGGATATTTAAGAGGCTGAGTAACTTAAAAGTTTTACAAGACTGCACATGACTGTTTAATTCATGTAGAATGCAAGACCAATTTCCCTGTAAAATGCATTCTAACAAACTAGCAAATGCATTATAACATTCTAACAATCCCTAAAACATCATGTGTATTTTTTGTTTTTGTAACTGAAGAAACTAAGCATGTTTACTTGCTCTAAATTAGCAATTTCTCAGGCTGTGGTTTAGATTTATAAAGGGCCCCCTTCGAGTAGTTCTTATTTATATCATATAAAAACATTTCTGTTTAATGAGCATGTAACCCAGGGGTAAGGAACCCCAGACTATGTGCCAACAGCAGCACACCAGACCATTCCACTTGATACTCTCAGATGGATCTCTACCTCCTGTGAGAGGTTAAAGAGGCTGCTACCTACAGATCCTCTTATGAAGCTTTACACAAAATGTGTTAGTATCTATAATTGTCAGTAAAACTATTCTCTTACAGCATTTTTTCTTTTTCTCCTTTTATACTATAACACATACATGTGGTGTCATCACAAATGACACGCTACACTCAGATTTCATGTTATTCCCTTCGTAAGTAACCTCCATAACATATAAAGCCACTCTAATACTACTTAAACTTGAGAGCAATTACCACCAAACTTACTTCTGAACAAATATGTATAGGGCTGGGCTTATTATCCCACGACTCAATGAGCTCTGTCTTTTAAAAATGTAAAAATACAGCTCTAGAATGGATCTCAGCTGTAGACTATGCCATGGATTTATCCCATGGATAGCACATGAAATTTGGATTTCTGCATTCAGTCATGCATTTACTGGCTGGTCTGGAGCATAGCATTTCCTAGCATAACTTCTCATTCTGTAAAAACTGCAGTAATAGTGACCAGCCTCAACAATGACTGTGCATACAATAAAGATTATAAAGCACTTTTCAAATACTAAAAGAGCTGTATAAATGTCAGCAGTAATAAAAGTGTTTAAAGTGAAACATATCCCTTTGGGACACCTAAACATAACAAACACACCAAAAATCCCTCAAATATGCACCTTCCCTGCTGCCAAAATAAATTCTACCAACAGCCATCCTCACTTTTTTTTAGCTAGCATTCTTAATCATTTCAATTCTGCTTGGGCAGAATGAAATGAAAAATTATATAACTGTATGGCATCTCCTAGTATAATCCCATGCACAAGTTACAATGCTCAGACAGCCTTCTCCTGGTGCTGCCCTTTATTGGGCTCATACCTGTGGCAACAGTCACATCATGGGCTTTCTCTGCAGTAGGTTCATTCCTCTTCAACAGCTATTGAGCAGGCATGGAGGCCACCTTCATTTGCTATATTTAGAGGGCATGTGATTGAGGGTGGATGGTTTTGGAAGATCTGGCTGCATTTCTCTATATTGCTTTTAATGAAGTATTTTAATTGTATATACTTTTTCATTATGGATTGTTTTTCGCTTGTTACTGGATACTTATGGTGTGATGTTTGTGTCCTTGCAGTGGTTGCTGCTTCCTTTATACCCCACCTTGAATCTTGAATATACTGAGTAATAAGTACAGTTTGGAATAACAAGTTTCCACTGTCATCCATATGCAGACAACACCCAACTCTATATCTCCTTATCCACATCTCCTGGTGACGCAGCAGAGGTCCTGAACCACTTCCTATCTGCTGTGATTAAATGGTTGAGTAAAAACATTGAAACATCTTGACAAGACAGAGGTAATGCTGGTTGAGAAGACAGAAGTCTTGAAGGACATTGTGCTTCCCACTTTTGATGGAGTTCAGCTGATCCTTGGAGACTCAGTTAAGAGCTTAGGGGTTATATCGGAACTATATGTTACTGCTGGAAAAGTAAGATAATGCAGTTGCAAAAAATGCTTTCTTCCAAGTTAGTTTAGCCCAAAAGATGGCCCTCTGACTTGGCCTATTCACTCATCTGAACAGGGCCTTCTGCAGGTGCCACCCTGTAAATGAGCTATATCAATAACTGCTCGTACATCTGCATATTCTGTTGCAGCCCCCACCTTAGAGGATGGTCTGCCTGATGAGGTTAAGAAGGCTCCGACTCTCCTGGCATTTTGCAAACCATGCAAAACTGAACTATCCTGGGCATTTTTACAAAGGGAATACAGCAATATTATAACATAGATTCAGGAAGATGCTTTAATAAAGAGAAAGGGACAATAGATTACACTACCATGTATGCACATACGGTTTGTTGCTGTATTATCCTACTACGAAATTTCTGCACTGTTCAATATGTAATGTTAATACTTGTGCTTGGTTTCAGATTTCTGCAATCCTAATCTTATTACTTTGCTTACTGAATGTCCCATCGTGTTGATTATATTGATTTATATTGTGTAATCTATTTTAAAGTTTGTGAGAATGGCAGACTATAAATAACAAAATTAAATAAACAAAGGACTGGAGGCTAACAATGCAACCCTAAACACAGTTACACCCTTCTAAATCCGTTTAAGTCAATAGGTTTAGAAGGTTGTAACGGTTTAGAATTGGGTTGTTAATCTCCCTCACCGTTCTGTCCGTGAAATAATCTTTTCCTACGCATCAGCCTGCCCAGAGATGCTCATCTGATAGATGAAGGGAACGATAAGAAACCAGAACGACAGTAGCCTGTATGTACGTAGCTGCCCTTTCTACGATAATATATTCCCTAGGGTATGAATGAGACCTAAGAGTTATGCATTTCTACCCCTGGGCAGGTGCACAAACTGTCTGGTCGAAAGCCGGCGCCGCATGAATGAACTACACCCCAGCTTCTTTTCCTTCTCACGATCCGCAAAGAAAGGGGCGTTTGGAACAGCAAGCAGCACCGGAGGAGGAGGAAACTGGGAGGCAGACCAGCACGGAGCTGCCTTTTACGGGGCTTCGAGCCCAGTATTGGCCTACTCTCACTTGCAGCAGCTCTACAAGTTTTCACGAAGGGACATTTCCAGCCCTACTACATGAAAGGTGCCAGGGGGTCTTCGGCACAGATGGCATGCGCTCTGCCGCCCTGTGACCATCCCCTCTCCTCTCCTTCAGGGCTGAAGCGCTCTCTCCCCCTTCTGCCCGCGCCTCAGCCTACACCCCCACGGGCCGAGAACCAGGCAGAGAAAGTTTCCAGCCTCAGCTACGGGTGGGGGGAAGGTGACTGCAGCCACCCGAGACCGTCATCGGCCGCCGCCGCTCCGTCTCCCAAGTCTGCGACCCCGCATGCTACCCTCAACCACACCCACGGCCAGTTTCTCGGAGACGCGCCAACCGTAGTCCCCGTCTCACCTCTTCCCCGAGCCCTCAGGCGAGCCACTCTGCCGCCTCGACTCCTTATGGGCTCAGTCAGGGACGCTCCAGCCGCAATGGCCTCCGTCAACCGCTCACAGGCCGCACCAGGCCCAACTCTGCAGACGAGCATGCGCGGAAACCAACCGGCGCTTCGATTCTTCAAGGCTCGGCCAACCGGCCTCCGGAGGAGGGTCGTCAGGGCCGCCGTGCGATGCAGGGGGATAGTATCAAAAGCCGCCTTCTTGGGAGTAGAAGGGGCGGGAGGGGGCTGGTCGAGGTAACGTCACCTGCCTGCGAGGAAGAAAGCTGCGAGGTTCAAAATGTCATGTAATACGAGGCCGCCTTAGTCAGCCGCCATCCAATACAACCTTGCCAAAAAGTGGCATCACTTTGGACGTCAGAGCTTCACATAGTTATGATGCTGCTTCCCCCACCCCCTCCTCTCTCGACGCGAACTGTGGTGACGTGAATGAGGAACTCCAATACGGCTACATTTCGCTGCACAGCGAGAGAAAACGCCATTGACAAAGACCAAAATATTAAAAGTCATGGGCGACGCGCAAGTCAAATGTCAGTCGTCATGAAATGTATTTATAGGCATATGTGCTCCCTGCTGAATGGTCGCTTACAAGGTGATCTCTAGAGACTGACTCCAAATGGTTTAATTTATTTAGTTTCTTCTTTATAAAAACAAAGTTTCCTCCAAACCTAATAGATATGTACATGTTACATATCCAGAGCAAGTAATTTTTTCTGAGGTAGAGTTGTGGAAAATAGGAGGATATTGGAAGTACCAAGGAGTACTGGACAATTTCCATCTTCCATTGTGATGTTTCTAATGAGATGTGTTTTGGTGTGATCTGGAGTACAAAGAGGGTAGCAGAAAAATTAGGAGCCATGTCCCGAACCACCCCTATTCATCCTTCCTATGTGGTGTGAACAGATAAGCCCCTGAAAAGCCAAAGTTTTTCACAAGAGAACTATGAGAGGGTGAGGGGACTGGTTTTTTGTTCACAGATCATGGCCATATCCAGATTTGCTTTTGCTTCCACAAACCCTTCTCAAAAAGAGTCCAGTAGCACCTTTAACACTAACCAATTTTATTGTAGCATAGGCTTTCGAGAATCACGTTCTCTTCGTCAGATGCATGGAGGGCAAGAAGAAACTGGTCAAATATAGAGGAGGAGAGGGGGGGAAGGGGGGAAGGAGGAGAGGGGGGATGTAAACAACTCCTTTGATATGGAGATGCAGACAGCTCCTTTTGGTGTGGGGATCAGTTTGCTTGTGTAAAGATTCAAAGGAGTTTGCCGTGTTAGTCTGTAGTAGCAAAATCAAAAAGAGTTTATCAGCACTGCAGCACAAGCCCTCGATAACCACAGTCCTCCCCGCCAGATGCAGCTGACAAAGAGAACCGTGGTCCTCGAAAGCCCACACCAGGTGCCACTGGACTCCCCCTGACCCCACCTCTGTAAAGGAAATCAGTCACCTGTGATAATGAGATAACCATTCATAGTCCCTATTCAGTCCCAGCTTGACCGAGTCAAATTTGCATATGAATTCCAATTCAGCAGCTTCCCGTTGGATTTTGGTTTTGAAAGGTTTCTGTTGAACTACAGCGACCTTTAAGTCTTTGATGGAATGTCCTGGTAGATTGAAGTGTTCTCCCACTGGTTTCTGGGCGTTGCCATTTCTAATGTCAGATTTGTGTCCATTTATTCTTTTGCGTAGAGGTTGGCTGGTTTGTCCAATGTACAGAGCAGAAGGACATTGTTGGCACATGAGGGCATATATCAGATTGGAGGATGAGCAGCTGTAAGAGCCAGAGACAGTGTAGTTGATGCCATTGGGTCCTGTAATTGTATTCCCTGGGTAGATACAGGGGTAGAGCTGGCATCTGGGTCTGTTGCAGGGCCTGGTACCTGTGCTGGTGACTCTGCTAGCTGATTCATTATTGTAAGTGAGAAGTTGTTTAAGGTTGGGGGGCTGTCTGTAGGCAAGGAAAGGTCTTCCACCCAGGGCTTCTGAGAGAGAGGTATCATTTTCCAGGATGGGTTGTAGCTCAGTGATGATACGGTGGATGGGTTTGAGCTGGGAGCTATAGGTGACAACCAGCGGTGTTCTGTTGTTAGTTCCTTTCGGTTTGTCCTGGAGCAGGCTGTTTCTGGGTACTAGTCTGGCCCTGTTGATCTGTTTCCTCACTTCATTTGGTGGGTACTGTAGTCCCCAAAATGCTTGTTGTAAATTAAGTGGGAGTCTCGATCAAGAGCATTGGAGCAGATACGGTTGTAACGTAAGGCTTGGCTGTAGACAATAGACCGAGTAGTATGTTTAGGGTGGTAGCTGGAGGCATGTGGATATGAGTATCGGTCTGTTGGTTTCCGGTATAAGGTGGTATTTATCCATCCATTATGTAGTTGTACAGTGGTGTCCAGGAAGTGTACCTGTTGTGTAGAGTGGTCCAGGCTTAGGTTGATAGTAGGGTGAAAGTTGTTGAAGTCCTGATGAAATCTCTCAAGGGCTTCCTTCCCATGGGTCCATATGATGAAGATGTCATCCAGGAATCTTAAGTATAGTAGTGGTTCCAGTGGATGGGAGCTGAGGAAGCGTTGCTCCAAGTCCGCCATGAATATGTTAGCATATTGTGGTGCCATGTGTGTGCCCATGGCTGTGCCATTAACCTGTAGATATACGCTGTCACCAAATTTGAAGTAATTGTGAGTGAGTACAAAGTGGCCAAGTTCAGTGGCGAGGTGTGCTGTGGTTTTGTCCGGGATAATATTCCTTATGGCTTGCAGTCCATCTGCATGTGGGATATTGGTGTATAAAGCCTCCACATCCATGGTTGCTAGGATGGTGTCATCTGGTAGGTTGTCAATGGACTGTATTTTCCTGAGGAAGTCAGTGGTGTCCCGTAAATAGCTGGGTGTGCTGGTGGCATAGGGCCTGAGGATAGAGTCCATGTATCCTGAGACTCCTTCTGTGATAGTGCCTATTCCTGAAACAATGGGGCATCCTGGGTTACCTGGTTTGTGGATTTGAATAGTAGGTAGAATCTTCCTGGTCGTGGTTCCTGGGGTGTGTCCGTATGGATGCATTCTTGTATGTCCATGGGGAGTGTTTTTAATATTTTATTGAGTTCCCTTTTGTATTGTATTGCTCCGTGGGGTCAGAAGGTAGTATTTTATAGAATGTTAAAATACTACCTCCTGGAAAATGATACCTCTCTCTCAGAAGCCCTGGGTGGAAGACCTTTCCTTGCCTACAGACAGCCCCCCAACCTTAAACAACTTCTCACTTACAATCATGAATCGGCTAGCAGAGTCACCAGCACAGGTACCAGGCCCTGCAACAGACCCAGATGCCAGCTCTGCCCCTATATCTACCCAGGGAATACAATTACAAGACCCAATGGCATCAACTACACTGTCTCTGGCTCTTACAGCTGCTCATCCTCCAATCTGATATATGCCCTCATGTGCCAACAATGTCCTGCTCTGTACATTGGACAAACCAGCCAACCTCTACGCAAATCTGACATTAGAAATGGCAATGCCCAGAAACCAGTGGGAGAACACTTCAATCTACCAGGACATTCCATCAAAGACTTAAAGGTCGCTGTAGTTCAACAGAAACCTTTCAAAACCAAAATCCAACGGGAAGCTGCTGAATTGGAATTCATATGCAAATTTGACTCGGTCAAGCTGGGACTGAATAGGGACTATGAATGGTTATCTCATTATCACAGTGACTGATTTCCTTTACAGAGGCGGGGTCAGGGGGAGTCCAGTGGCACCTGGCGTGGGCTTTCAAGGACCACGGTTCTCTTTGTCAGATGCATCTGGTGGGGAGGACTGTGGTTATCGAGGGCTTGTGCTGCAGTGCTGATAAACTCTTTTTGATTTTGCTACTACAGACTAACACGGCAAACTCCTTTGAATCTTTACACAAGCATACTGATCCCCACACCAAAAGGAGCTGTCTGCATCTCCATATCAAAGGAGTTGTTTACATCCCCCCTCTCCTCCTTCCCCCCTCTCCTCCTCTATATTTGGTCAGTTTCCTTCTGCCCTCCATGCATCTGATGAAGAGAACGTGATTCTCGAAAGCTTATGCTACAATAAAATTGGTTAGTCTTAAAGGTGCTACTGGACTCTTTTTGATTTTGCTACTACAGACTAACACGGCTAACTCCTCTGGATCCTTCCTTCTCAGGCAGCAGAAGTCTTTGCCAGCTCAGAAACCTGGTAAGGGGCATTATAGGTTGCTTTCCTGAGAACACTTTCCTAGCATTAAGCCCCATTCAGTAAAATAGAACTTACTTCTCAGTAGACCTGTTTAAGATTGCTCCCATAGTCAGCCAAGACATTTTGGCCTGCCATTTGGAGGCATGTCCCTAAAGTCCCCCTTAACCTAGGTTTTAATGGTTTCCAATAGCCATTTAGTCAAAAGAACCCTATAGTAATTCAGAACAAACCAATGGATCTGAAAACCATTCTCTTTAATTTGATATAGTATATCCTTTTCAAGGTTGTACCCTGCTCCTGCAATTTTACCTCTGCAGAAGATGACAAGCCCCCCCCCCCTGCCCATTCACCTAGTTTCATAAGATTTTACTTAATATTTATTAGCTATCTTGGGTTTTTCTTGTGAAAAACAAAGGTTGGATATAAATATAACAAATAGTAACATTAAGCCCAAATAAAAATGTCTTGCAGCAGTTCTGCAAAAATATACCTGGAACTTTTGGAAGCTTTCACAGTAAAAGAATTCCACAACTGTGTTGTGATATGAACAAATGGAAGACATAATGAAATTTTAAGCAGTCTCACCTTTCTAAGCCTATTAACTTCAATAGATTTAAAAGGATGTTGCTCTAGGATTGTGCTGATAGCTGCCCAGATTTTGGTGAAGACTAAGGGATGTGTTTTAAATTCCAGTTAGCTTGTGACCTTTTAAAAATAAAAACCCCCAAACTACAGCCTTATTCATACAGGTTAGTTAAAACATTTCGATAGCATTCTCGGGAAATATACTAGTGTATGATAATCAGCAAAATTATTTAATAGAACTGAAGGGAAGGAGGTAAAAGAAGCAAGGACCTTTGGGTAAGGGTGTACATGAGGCAGAGCTGCTCTGAGTATTTAAACTGTTTCTGGAACTGCTCGTTATTTGGATGGGGAATTAGCTAGCAGTCCAGAACTGAAATTAGTGGGGATCCAACCAATGTATACCAAGGTCCTTTTTCCAGAGACTCACGTGACAAAGAGGCAGACTACAATTATTCAATCAATAAGGTGTATTTTCTAACAGTGTGGTGTATGCCTGAACTTACACACACATACAAGATTACATACAAGAGCTAAGAAATACAGGGTAGGAAAATTAGAGACGGATGCATGAGCAGGAGCCCCACGATGACAAGGGCATACTTACCATCCTGAGGTGGAGCAGAGATCTTAGCAGCGAGGAGGTCTAGTGCCAGCACTAGGACCACGGGTAGAAAGGCAGCAAGGAAGTTAGGATAGGAATGGTGCGCGCCCTCAGGTTCGAGGGGCTAGCTTATATACCTTCAAAGTACCCAGGGGCTGACGCCCCTTTCAGTGGTTCTCACGACTTGAATCAAAGGATTTGGGGTTATTGGAACAGCCTTGATTGGACAATGTTTGAAGTCTGATTGATATATCATGACACCTTTTGGGAGAGGGGATGGGGGAAGGAAGGGGATCCGGGTTACCAGTGCTCATTCTGGTGCCATCAAGTCCGGCACGCGGAGGCTGCTTTGATGTGTGCTCGTTGATTGCTCTGGCTGACTGGCACTCAATCTTCATTCTGGAAAGGTGTTAAGATATGCAGAGGAGAGCGGAATTCTCTCGCTGTGTACGTGGTCAGCTCGCTTCTTCGAAATGGCTTCCCAAAACAGACAGTTCCCCTCGGTTTCCTGGCTGCCTGAGAACATGGCTGTCGTCTGGGCACGGCTAGGGCTCACCAACAGACTGCCTGGCAGTGAGGGCACGCTTGGTAACCAGCCCTTGGGAGGCTCCCGGCAGGAGTTGGCCAGGGGTCGCCTGGTCAAGCTCGCTGAAGGTCTCCCTGGCTGGCACCTGGCTGCTGGCAGCGTGGCTGGGACCCAGGGTAAGGCAAGCTCTCATGGGCAGGCGAGGGAGCAGCGTTTAAGACACAATCCGTGGTTGGTAACAGGGCAACATCACACAGGAGAGTCCAGATATAAGCTTGAGCAGGGCAGTGCCACGCAAGGGTCTGAATGCATTTGTCTAGGAAACTGACACAGTTTGTTGCAGCGTCTGATATGGAACTGACACGCGTATTGGAGGCACACACATGCAAGGCAATCTTTTAGTGTAGGCTTCAAACACAGTTCGTGGCTGGCCTTAGGGCAGGAAGGGGGGGGGCTGTTCGGTAACAATAGAGAAGGATGAAATACAAGTTTTTAAAACAAAAATTACATCATTGCTGGACTTTATTCAGTTCTCATCTGGCTATTTGTTTTTTTGCTTAATTTACAAGGTTATTTTTCTGCATACCTGGTAAGTTCCCCCAAGTATGTAGAGACCTCTTCCTCGGTTGTGGGTGACCCTAGTTTAATACTTTCATTATATGCACAGTAGCCAAGACTTTAGCATTAGATATAATAATGATATTCTGGTTAACTTATTGGAAGAGAAAGCAATCAGGTAAAATACAGACATACTACCGTCAGTAGACAATATTTTCTTTAATTGCATAGCATTTTGGTTGTATGGCAGTCAAATAGATACATTAAGCGCAACAATATCTAATAGTCTTAAAGGGTTAAACAATGGATTCAAAATGAAGATAGCATTTTATTTAAGTCAAGTTGTTGACTAAAGCCTATTTTCAGCAATGTCTAATGAAGTGTGAGTGCAGAAATAGTCGTGGACAGGTAAAGTAGACGCATGATCTGTAAAATTACATATAAAGAGTGGTATCAGGTAGGTAAGCCTTGTTGAACAGCAGGATTTGAGTCTGAGACCAACACGATTTTTCAGGGTATAAGCTTTTAAGAGTTAAAGGTTCCTTCTTCAGATACCAGATATAAAGAGCAAAATTTCTCAATCACAAGTGGGAAAAAGAAAAGTCGTAGGACAGAATTCCAGTTAAAAGTACAAATATGGAATTAATGGAAGAAACAGTTTGTACATACATAGTAAAATGTCAATTTGCACAGATTTAACTGGGCAATACAACTACTATAGGCAAGCAATGTACTAAAATAATTTAAGCTATACAATTATGTGTGTATATAAATAAATATTTTTCTTTAAAACTAAAGCAGCAATCCTATATGCACTTAACTTGGAGCAAATCCCACTGACTTCAGATAGGACTTACTTCCAGATAAAGGACAGGACTGCATATAGTGTTGTCATTCACAGTGACTTAGAAGAAAGCTATGTACATATACATATATTGCACAGTACTTTATTAACCATATGTAAACAATGATTTTCTTCCTTTCTTTGGCAATGTTAGTATTTAAAGATGCTGAAGGCTTATAAGCCACACCACTTAGGTGCAAGGCATGTAAAAAGTATTTAAAGGCACATTAAACCGTTAAAAACACATTCCCAGATATTTTACAGATAGCAATATATCTGTTATACTGGCTCAAGCAAGCCACCACCAGAAACTCCACAGAAATCAATGGAATTATTCTTTGTAGTGGTATGCTTTGTAGATATGAGTCAAAGTTAAACATTCTGTTAAAGATTCATTGGCAGAAATACAAATTAGGATTGTCAATGACAAATATTTTATGTCACGCTGCTTATTCCACAGTCACTGATTTGGCCAGATTTCTAGGGAAATCCACCTGGAATAAAGAAGAAAAATGTCTTATATAACAATTGTAGGACATGAAATGGTAGGAATGTATCTGGCAATGTGGCCATAGGTGGCCACATCATTCCCACTTGTCTTTGACCTTTATTATTTTTTTCCTGGCCCCTTACGGGGAGATCTGACTCTGTCTGCTGCCTTATTTATCTCCTTACTCAATGACTCTGCTTCCTTCACTTGTTCCCTTCAATCCAATTCAGCTACAGACCAGCTATGGGGCCGTACTGGTAAGATGCTAATCAAATCCTAGCAAAGTATATGAAAACAGATCCAGATGGTATGGACACTATGGTATAATCAGCTACATAGTATACAATTAAACATGAACAAATACAATTAAAGTATGAATAAATGTGGCCTTTCTCCATGGGGTAGGCACAGTATCCAAGCCATGCTCCTTTGTCACAGCCCTGCTCTCTTAGCCATAGAGCAGCTCCCAAAGTGGTGAGGACAAAGTTTTTTACATCAATGGAGTTACAAAATTAAAAAGTGACCAGTGCTATATGCAGTTGTGTACACTTGAATTACACAACTGTACATAGCACTGGTTTATACCATAAGGCCTCTACATAATCAGCAAGCCTAGAGTAACAACGAAGATAGGGTGTACATGCCCCATACCATCAGTTGTATGATCTGGTCTTTTACTTTTTGGATAAGGAAATATGTATGTTCAGAAAAATGGCACATACTCTATGACTATTCTTTTTAATTCTGTAAAATGGTTTTCACAAAAGTTAAAGGTAACTCAGTTTCCATCTTAACAAAGCCCATCACATCAAGTTATTTGAATGCCGTTCAACTATTCTTGCTACCAGCCTGAAGAAATGGAGGAACAGTCCAGATATGTTTGTGCAACTGCTTTAATTGGAGTGCCTAAATGTAGAAAAGACTTACATCATATCCTCGGAGAACAGCCAGGTGGAATGAAAGCAGCTGTAGTGGGATAACACTCAAAACTCCTTGCAGACAGTCCACTGTTTGTGGCAGCTCAATAGTCTTGTAAGCAAATTTTGAACTCTCAGTATCTTCTTTAGAACATAAAATAACTGGGCGACCCTGTAAAACAAAACAATGAATAATATTGATTAAAGTTACATTTTGTTTATCTGCATTCTGTGTTATCAGAAATGTCTACAATATACAGGAAGGATATCAGAGGAGTTTAATTTTTAATGTCAGTGTCAATGGGTATAGGACAGAATGCACAAGATTGCACTCAAAAGTGCTTTACAATTAAGATTCAACATTTTGCACTTTAAATTATATTTTCATAATTATAGCCTGTGGTTAAGAGTACAAAAAAACAGCTTATTCAAATAATACTTTACTAGAGATGTTAGATTTTCAGCCATGTCATCCTTTGTTGTTTCTTTTTTCCCAGAAAAATACTGAAGTTTTTTGGTGGGGGGGTGGACAAAAATACGTGCAATGCTTTCAGCAAGCCAACTTGAAATACTTTATCCTGTTAATAACAACAACAACAACAACATTCGATTTATATACCGCCCTTCAGGACAACTTAATGCCCACTCAGAACAGTTTACAAAGTATGTTGTTATTATCCCCACAACAAAACACCCTGTGAGGTGGGTGGGGCTGAGAGAGCCGTGACTAGCCCAAGGTTACCCAGCTGGCTTCAAGTGGAGGAGTGGGGAATCAAACCCGGCTCTCCAGATTAGTCCCGCACTCCTAACCTCCACACCAAACTGGCTCTCCTTGACTGTACATAATACATAATGCACATGAAGCTGTGGGCAGCTTAGTGCGTGTTTCTATGCATTCAAAATGGCCAAAAGGCCAACAGTGACTAAAAGCTTGTTTTTTTCCTACCTTTGCAGCTCTGTGGCTGCAAAGATGAAAGAATGGCCCTTAAATCCAACCTCCAAGCTGACAAAGAAAGATTACTGAAAGGGCAATAAAAGACAACCAAACTAATCAAGGGGTTTGGAATGCCTTCTCTATGCAGAAATGCCTAAAGTGTGTGGGATTTTTGAGTTTAGCTAAAAAGCTGAAGAGGTTATAGATGTTTATAAAATTATGCATAGTGTGGAGGAAGTGGATAATCATTTCATTCTCACACAATGTTAGAACTTGGGTTGATCCAATGAAACTTATTGGGATGACAACAGATTCTGGACAAAGAAGGTAATTCCACAGGACATATTGATTTCTTTGTCACAAAAAGAATTGATGATCATTGGCTTAGATCAGGGGTGCGAAGCTCAGGAAGGTAGGCCATAAGTGATCTTTACTGGAACCTTGTGACATTGCATGCCTCTGCCCTGTGATGTTGTTTGTCTCCATTATATGGCTCATGTAACTCTTTGGGGGAGATCAGAATACTGCTGCTCAGATGTTCACTGGGCTGCGAGGTAGCATTCTTACTCCTTTCCCCATGAGATATTTTTCCACTGCATCCCAACATTTTGTCTGGGATACAATGGAGAAATTTCCTGTGTTTGCAAAGTACAACAACAGGGACATTTCAGTGGTGGGGTGCGCAGAGAAGAGAGAACAGTGCACCCCCTAGACATGGTGAGAAGTTTTTTTAAAATTATTCCTTAACCTATCCAAAAACTTTGGCATAGAATTAGAAATAAAAATAAATGCCTTATTAAGCATCTTAGATTGTCAGCAATAATACAGAAAATATGTTCATGGAGAAGGGAAATGGAAGGCCAGGTTCAGTACTCTTTCCACCTCAACTAAAATAAATAATCATTACTAGTACAACTGTCAGACTGGAATCAAATACATGTATTCTTAGTTCCTGAATGGGACTGTTCAGCATGGAAAAATGTGAACACAAGCCTGTTTGTGCATGTGTTCTCTGGTTGGGGCCATATAGTGCAGACTGTGATTTTGTAAGCTTTACAATTATTTTCAGGAATGCATGCATGGTGTATCTATAATTATAGCACACTTTCTAGTGAGATTACCTGGCGAGCAGTGACCTGTTGCAGAGCATTCTGGCATTTGGTGAAGCAAGGATCTTTCATAATGATCATGATAACTGGCATTTGTTTATCTATCAGAGCTAGTGGTCCATGCTTCAGTTCCCCAGCCAAGATGCCTTCAGAATGCATATAGGTAATCTCCTTGATTTTCTACAAAGCAAATGGAACAAAATCACTGTCAAAATATTAGATAGAAAGCATTTCTTAAACGTTTCAAAACAAGTACATGCAGATAAGTAGTTCACAGTGGTTGAGCTCCAAATGCTATGTTCATTAAGTTCAAAAGCCTGGCTCACTAGTGGGATTTCAACTTTAAGAAACCACACAGATCCAACTGCAATACAACAAAGTGCGTTTGAAATTCCCTCAGCTTCAGAATTTGCCACAATGCATAAGAGGACAGTGTGTTCTCCAGTAAACATGTCTAATGTCCTGCTGGCATAGGATACTTGCCTATATCTTTGTACAGTCGGTATGACTAAATACAAATCAGGCAGATGTGAGGATGCCTTAAGATGATAAACCCTAATAAAAGACAAGTCCATAAAACACTGCTCTTGTACTTTTAAAATACATTTTAAAGGGAGTTGTATAAAACTGGACTGCCCTAATTTAATGAATAAAAGCTGTGTGACAAATAAATAAATATACAAAATTATATACAAAGTTAATATACATACACAAAAACTAATATATAAGAAGTATTTCTACTTGTATAATAGATTTACCTACAAGAATAAATTGCATCTGCATTTTCAAAAAAATTAAAGACTTTAATAAACACGGTATCAAAGAGATGTCAAAAAAGAGGGGGGAAGTTAGTATGTATAGAACCATTTTATTTCGTTGACCATTCCTTAGTTTATAGGTTAGAGAAATGCTAATAAAAGATACATACCAATGCCCCTTCCAAACAAGTGGCATAGTTGTAGCCACGACCCATAACCAAAAGTGATCTTTGTTTATATAGTTCAAGAGCTAAATCATGTATCTTCTCATCCAAAGATAATACTTCTTTAACCATCCCTGCACCAAGAAATCAAAATTGAGAATTACTTAGATTTCAGAAGCTGCAAAACCTGGACCCTGAATAGGCTCCAGCCAACTGCATCTTTACCAGATACAGTAATTCATGCTTCACTGACATCCAGGCTCCTCTGGTGTGTGGGCTACATGGAGCTACCTTTGAATAGTATCTTGAAACGACAACTGGTTCTGAATACAGCTGTCAGAGTGTTGTTAAGCAAAGCAAACCACTTGGAACACATAACACCAGTTTTGCAACACGTAACTGCATTGTTTGCAGTTTTACATTTAATTTCTGGGCTTAATTTAAAATGCTGGTGTTAATCATTAAAGCCACAAATGGTCGAAGCACAAGGCATGTGAACAACTGCAAATATATAGGCAGGCTTATTTGCACAGTGATATCCTCTTTTTTCTTTTCTTTATTGTATTTATTTACTTCATTTATACCTCCCTTTTCTCCCCAATGGGGAACCAATGTGGCTTACAAGAGCTACTGTATCATAGTGGATAAGTGGCTGGGTTGCGAATCAGCACTGTGCTAGTTCGACTCTCCCTACTGCCATAAACTCAGCAAGTGTCCTTAGGTAAACCACTCCTCTTAGCCCCAGCTCCCCAGCTGCATTGTACGGATAATAACACTGACTTTGTTCACTGCTCTAGTGGGCACTAATCTATCCTGAAAGGCAGTACATAAGCATATTATTATTACTTATTATCATTATTATTACACTATGCTCCTCTCTATTTTATTCTCACAACAACTCTGTAAGGTAGGTCAAGCCAAAAGTGTGTGACTGGTTCAAGGTCACCCAGCAAGCTTTCAGGACAGCCTGCAGATTTGAAACTGGGTTTCCAAGATCCTGGTCCAACACTTTACATCATGCTGATTTAGTATGCTGTATATACTCTCACCATCCGACATGGTGGCTAGGGTTGCCAGCTCTGGGTTGGAAAATTCTTGGAGATTTTGAGGGGAGAGCCTGGAGAGGGCAGGGTATGGAGAGGGGAGAGGCATCAGCAGGGTCTAATGCCACAGAAATTATCCAGGGAACTGATTGCTCTTATTTTGAGATCAGTTGAAATTCCAGGAGATCTTTAGCTACCACATGGAGATCAGCAACTCTAGACAGCAGCCCTGCCAACTATAGCAACTAGATTCAAATAAGGTTACTACATTGCTGTTTTTTAAAAAAAAGATTCTAGACATTCAGTCATAGATCTCCTATTTTTTGACATGGGTTTACTGGTTTAACTGATTTCGTTAGCTGCCTTGAAGATTTGTATTAAAAGTCAGAAAAAATATTTTAATAAATACATCAGTTAACAGATGTAGCCATAGCTGCATGAATTCAGATTTCAGTATGTCATAAGCCAGCTGGGTGATCTTGGGTCAGTCACAGCTCTCTCAGAGCTCTCTCAGCTCCACCCACCTCACAGGATGATTGTTGTGGGGATAATAATAACACACTTTGTAAACTGCTCTGAATGTGGCATTAAGTTGTCCTAAAGGGTGGTATATAAATCAAATGTTATAATTATTTATTATTATTAATAACCTGTTCATGAGGAGTCTGAGCTGGGAAATCTTGAGTTGACCTCATGTGTTCCCTCCTCCCCACAACCTAGAAGTCTGTCCTGATTATGTCTGCTATTTTTCTGATGTATTGGACATCCAGTGGAATTACACTGTAAGAATGTAACCAGTTTGCTTACAAACAGAACACCAAATAGACAATCCAAGGGCTTGTTATTTCCCTTTGGTATAGATTCAAACTATTGTGGGAATAATAATAAATTCATAAATTTCAATGTATACATTTTCTTAAATCAAGCTGTCCAAGTAGAATTAAATCAAGTAGAATTTGAAATTCAAATTCTACTATGTTAACAATGTTTTGTACAGAGATCATTATGTTTAAAAGCCAAAAATGCAACTTAGAACTTTTGCTAGGCTAATAGTGCTATCCTATGCAGAGTTAGACCTTCTAATTTCTATTAGTTATCAGATCAATCACTCCTAAACTGCTTTTACACTGGTATCTATATACTCTGCCTGTGTGTGTATGTGCTGTCAAGTCACAATCGTCATACGGTGACCCTAACAAGGGTCTGTCAAGGCAAGTGAGAAGCTGAATTGGTTTGCCATTGCCTTCCTCTGCAGAGTCTTCCTTGGAGGTTGCCTATCCAAGTACTGACCCCGCTTAGCTTCCGAGATCTGACGAGATCAGGCTATATCATGCCACCTTGCCTCCCTCTATAAGCTCTAGGGAATTTTAAAGCAATTAATGGGTTCAGTAGAGAGATAAGCTACTGAAATCACATCAGGCACATGCTACTGTAGAAATTGCACATCAGTACTTTAAATTTAACCCTCTCATACAATATCCTGATATATCCACAGCAATTTGAATAGTAAAGAAATGCATACCAGGCAATGACTGTAGCCCATTTATGATCTCTTGTCTCCTGTGTTGCAAGGAAATTCTGTCTTCAGACATCATCAAACCAAACATTACAAGAGATACAAACTGGCTAGTATAAGCCTGAAGATGAAGAAAGCACATCCATTAAATTGGCTCCCTACTTCTGCCAATCCAAAGGTTCATTTCAGATGCAACACCAAGCCTTACCTTGCCTCCCCCCATATACTTGGTCCCCTCCTGCATTTCTTCTTTTCTGGCAAACCATAGTTTATTGTTACATCATAGCCATCTAAGTTATTGTTTGCACAAATTATAGTTTTCCCAGTTCAAATGTTACAGCAAACTATTCACTACAAAAGAAAAAGTTCAAAACAATTCAAGTGCATAATGTGAGGGAGTGGGATATATGTGAGCATGAGGCTGAGGCACAATCAACCAAACTCTGGTTTGCTGTTGCATATTACCCAACCCAGTAATACAAAACATGATGCTGTAGCCATATTCAGGGATATTATGCTGGTAATACAGTGCAGATATACCAGGCATATCTTTAAGATTGGGAGAGAAAAATACCAACTACAGCTAAATGCAACTTACCTTTGTGCTTGCCACACCAATCTCAGGGCCTGCATTGATATGGACACCACAATCTGTCTCCCTGGATATTGAGCTTCCAACAGTGTTTGTAATTCCTACAGTCAAAGCGCCACGATTCTTACAGTACTGTAAAGCCATCAGTGTATCAGCAGTTTCACCTTCAGTACAAGAACACAGTGATGTTGATGCATAGCTCTGAACTGAGTTCACTCAATTCAAGACAGACAACAAACAAGTGTGGCTGAAAAAGGTACTATCCATCCCTACATGAGAATATCCTGCCATATAGACTAGGGCATGCAGCTCCTCCCACCTCAACTTACTGTTCCATAAAAAAAATCAGAGGGCGTTTTATGATGTTAGAAATAACAATGTCTGGTGTACTGCAGCAGCAAGAAGTAAGAAGAGCCTACCATGCAGGGGGCAGCAAGGATCACTTAGTTAGGACAGTGAGAGTAGCACCTCTCTTGTTTCCTGGGGGTCATTTCCTTGTCTTGTCTCCTATTGGGCTAAACAGGGCAATATCCTGCTTCTTCTCTCTCCTGCCACACTTCTTCTCTGTCTCTGCAAGATGTAGTCAGATAGCTAGGATCTATCTCTCCCCCTTTCCCTCAAGTATGTAACTTCCTCAAATAAAGCTTTTGCCTCTCTAACCAGCTCGGCGTTTAATTCCGCAGCATTGTTTAACACTCGCTCTAACAGGGTTATGGGCCCAGAGGCAATTAACGCAAGCTGAAGTTAAGAGAGAGCAATAAAAGTTCTGCTGTAGCCGCAGGCTAAAGCACAGAGGGCAGACAATAGAGGAAAGATGGCTGACTCCTACAGTGCACAGCAGGGGTTCCAGATCGACCGACTAGGCGACGGGAGGAACTATGATCTTTGGGCAGAAAGAATAAAAGCCCATCTTATTCAACTGGACGTCTGGTCTGCAGTAACAGATGAAAAACCGACTGGAGATCCACAGAAGGAAGCCAAATGGGTCAAGCAGGACAATAAGGCAAGATCTATTATCATTAATGCTTTAAGTGATAAACAATTGATAAGAGTTATTCATGAGCCCACTTCTAGACAAATGTGGACATCTCTTCTAGAAATAAACCGTCAAGAATCAATTAAAACTAAAGTTTTGCTAATGAGGCAATTGTATCGGATTCAGATGAAGCCACAGCAACAGCTGAAAGATCATATTGCAAATTTCATGGAATTAACACAGAAATTAAGATCCCTTGGAAAGGAGATCCAGGATGAGGATCTAGCTATAATTCTGCTATCTAGCCTTCCTCAATCTTATACAAGCATTGTACATGTTTTGGAAATGAGAGAAAGTCTAAGCTTAAACTATGTACTTGCAAGACTGCAGGAGGAAAGTTTTAGCAAACTGGATCATATAAGTGAGCCAAGAGAGCTAGCTTTAAGAGTCAGTTCAAGAAATGATTTCTCCTGCAGCATCTGCAGAAAGAAAGGACATTTAAAGGAAGACTGTTGGTTTCGTGATTCACAGAGAGTTAGCAAGCCGCCACGAGGCACGGAAACAAAAGGCTTTAGGAATGCTAATGCAGCCATTAAGTCACCTAATGCCGATGGTCAAAGGAAAAGCAGATCTGATAAGAATTGTTTAAACGTTGGTAAAAATGATCAAAGCATATGCAAATGGGCAATTGACAGTGCATGTACTAACCACCTTTGCAACAATGAGAAGTTTTTTAATGAGATGAATGAAAGCCACGATAAATTGTATACGGCAAATGGAGAGGCTTTAACAGCGCGGGGACAAGGGACCGTATCTGCATGTTGTGCGCTACCCAGTGGCCAAACTAGAGAAGTGCAGATCACTGATTGTCTATACGTACCTGAAGTTAAATCTAACCTATTGTCTGTATCTTTGATGGCCAAGAAAGGAATTGAGACTGTATTCAAAGGAGAGAAATGTTTTATTAGCAATGAAGGTGAATTAATTGCACAAGGCACATTAGAGGATGGCCTGTATATGCTGGATTGCTCTGAAGGCGCAGTGAATTTAATTGAAAAGTGCTCTCACAAGAATTGTACTAGTCTTATCCATAGAAGGCTTGGACATGCTAATATGGATTATATATATCAGCTTGAAAGGCAGAATCTGATTAATGATTTGCAAATGAAAAAATGTCCTGATGCAGAGAAATGTGTTTGCTGTATTCAAGCCAAAGGCACAAGACCTTCTTTCACCAAACAGAGTGAGAAGCAGACGACAAGACCACTGGAGCTGATTCACAGTGATGTCTGTGGACCCATGGGAACAGTAACACCCAGTGGAAGTAAGTACTTTCTGACTTTTACTGATGATTTTTCAAGATTTACTGTGATTTACCTGCTCAAGGAAAAGAGCCAAGTACTGGAAAAACTCAAGATGTACCTAGCAATGGTGCAGAACAGATTCCAGAGAAAACCAATGGCTATCCGCACAGACAATGGAGGCGAGTACGTGGGGAAGGAGATGACAAGCTTCCTAGCAGCTGAAGGAATAGAGCATCACCTGACCGTGCCATACACCCCCGAACTCAACGGGATAGCGGAGAGGAAAAATCGTTCTCTCACAGAGATGTGCAGGAGCATGCTGCAAAAAGCACAGCTACCTCAAAAATATTGGGGAGAAGCTATCAACACTGCTGCCTATCTGCAGAACATGCTACCTACAAAGGGTGCAAGCAGCACACCATTTGAACTGTGGTACAACCGCAAGCCCAATGTAAGGCATCTGAGAGTGTTTGGATCAAAAGCCTACACTTATGTTCCGAAGGAAAAGAGGTCTAAGATGGATCCCAGAACAGAAGCAGGCATATTTGTTGGATATGCACTGGGATGCAAGGGATATCGAATCCTCAACCCAGAGACAGACACGGCGAAGATCCGCCATGTGGTGTACATTGATGAAAAGGAGAAGGCAAGCAAGCCTGACACCAGAGAGTCTACACCAAAGGAAGCTGATGCAGCACAGCAGCCAGAAATTGTGCAACTCTGGGACCTGACTGAGACGCAGGAGACACCTGCAGAGCCCACAGAAAGAGAAGGGGAAGCAGAGCCAAGTGTCAGACGCTCAGACAGAATAAACAAAGGAGTTCCACCACTGAAATTCTCTTACCTGGCAAAAACAGAAGCTGTACCAGAACCTTCTAGCTGGGAAGACATAGAAGGAATGCCAGCAAGAGAAGCAGAGAAATGGAGAAAAGCTGCAAAAGAAGAAATTGACTCTCTGATCCAGAACAAGACATGGATTCTCACAGAACTACCACCTGGAAAAAGGACAGTAGGATGCAAATGGATTTTCAAAACCAAACTTGATGCAGATGGAGAAGTACAAAAGTACAAAGCAAGACTGGTTGCAAAGGGATATTCCCAGAAGTATGGAGAAGACTATGATGAAACCTTCGCACCAGTAGTGAAACACACTTCAGTAAGAACACTACTGAGCATAGCAGCCGCAAGGAAGATGCATGTGGAGCATCTGGATGTGAAAACTGCTTTTCTTCATGGAGTGCTGGAAGAAGACGTGTATATGACACAGCCTCCTGGATTTGAACAGTCCAAAGACAGAGGAATTTGTATGCAAACTGCAGAAGAGCATTTATGGACTGAAACAGGCTGCAAGGGCCTGGAACCAGAAACTGAACCAAATGCTCATCAAAGAAAGATTCAAGCAAGGCGGGGCAGAACGCTGCCTGTACTCAAGAAAGAAAGACAACAAATGGACTTTTATTCTGATTTATGTAGATGATATTCTCCTTTGTTATGAGGATCAACAAGATTGTGATGAAATAGTTCAGCACCTGAACCAAGAGGTTGAAGTAAAGCGTCTTGGAAATGTCAGCTTTTACCTTGGAGTTCAAATAGAGCGAGAGGAAGATGGAAGCTATCTTCTTAATCAAAAGCAAAAGATCATGGATTTCCTAGACTACATGGATATGAAAGATGGAAAACCAACATGTACTCCAATGGAAACAGATTTCCTGAAACAAAATGGAAACAATGAACCTCTGAGAAATATCAAAGTATACAGAGAAGCAATTGGAAAACTGCTCTACATAAGTACAGTGACCAGACCTGACATAGTAGCAGCAGTTGGAATACTGTGCAGGAAAAGTGCATCACCAAGTGTGAATGACTGGCAAGCAGTCAAAAGACTGGCAAGATACCTGAGAGGTACTGCACAACTGAAGCTCAAGCTACCAGCAAGCAACAATCCCAGACTAGTGGGATTCATGGATGCTGACTGGGCAGAAGACATCACAGTCAGAAAGTCTACCAGTGGACGAGTATTCTTTTATGGTGGAGGAGCAATCAGTTGGACAAGCAGAAAGCAAGACCTAGTAGCAGCATCAACTACAGAAGCTGAATACATATCAGCAGCAGAAGCATGCCAAGAACTCAAGTGGATTCTACAACTATTAGAAGACTTTGGGATAAATGAACCCAAAACTATACAACTTTTTGAAGATAATCAATCTTGCATAAAGCTTGCAAATACAGAAAGAATTGGATCAAGAACCAAGCACATTGACATAAAGAATCACATTGTGAGAAATATGCAAGAAGAAGGGCTTGTTGAGCTACAGTACTGCTCTACAGAAGAAATGATAGCAGACATCCTCACCAAGCCACTTGCCAAAGAGAAATTTCAAAGTCTACGTGAAAGACTGAACTTTGTGGACTTTGTACACTAGACATTGAGAAGGGGTGTTAGAAATAACAATGTCTGGTGTACTGCAGCAGCAAGAAGTAAGAAGAGCCTACCATGCAGGGGGCAGCAAGGATCACTTAGTTAGGACAGTGAGAGTAGCACCTCTCTTGTTTCCTGGGGGTCATTTCCTTGTCTTGTCTCCTATTGGGCTAAACAGGGCAATATCCTGCTTCTTCTCTCTCCTGCCACACGTCTTCTCTGTCTCTGCAAGATGTAGTCAGATAGCTAGGATCTATCTCTCCCCCTTTCCCTCAAGTATGTAACTTCCTCAAATAAAGCTTTTGCCTCTCTAACCAGCTCGGCGTTTAATTCCGCAGCGTTGTTTAACACTCGCTCTAACAGTTGATGCATAGCTCTGAACTGAGTTCACTCAATTCAAGACAGACAACAAAAAAGTGTGGCTGAAAAAGGTACTATCCATCCCTACATGAGAATATCCTGCCATATAGACTAGGGCATGCAGCTCCTCCCACCTCAACTTACTGTTCCATAAAAAAAATCAGAGGGCGTTTTATGACTGTATATTTGTTTGTGGCAGAAAATCTGAATCAATCATGGCAACAATGAAACTTAATGAAAATCTTGAAAAGCAAGTTTAAATAGGTAGAATAGAGTATCTGGGGAAAACTGTAATGTTCACTTAAAATGTAACTTCCATTTCCTGGAACATCCTCATTGTCTTAAGCCAGAGGGAAATGTCCAGTGTTAGTTCTTGTGAAGAGAAAAGGAAGCAGCAAAAATGACAGAGAATTAAGGAGAGAGTAAGGCTTCAAACTGATGCCAAACAGAAAAGTAATTTAACTGGGGGGGAGAGAAGGGAGGCCAACCAGTTTGACAATGTATCTTTAAAGGCAACAATTCTCTACAGTCTCTTATTCTAGCAAAAAGTGTTCTGTCTCCATATGGTACAGGTCTCAGGTCAACCTCTCTTTTGGCTGTCCTGAGATTGCTAAGAGATAGTGAAGATACCTGTAGATACAATATTGCTGTACTATTGATGAACTCTTCCCTTGTTAATAATAACTGCATTTATATGCTTCTCTTCCAGAGAGATTAGTGCCTGACTCAGCAGTGAACAAGGTCAGTGATATTATTATGACTGCAGTGCAGCTGGGGTTGAAAAGAGTGGCTTACCCAAGTCCACCTGCTGAGCTCAAGGCAGTAGTGGGATTTGAACCAGCAGCCCAACCACTCAACCACTATGCTAAGGAGAATAGGCTATAACTGGCAGTGAATTCCACAATTCTGTTACTTATTGAATAAAGAAGCGTTTCTTTTTGTTATTTATCATATATAGACAACTTGTAGAGAGTAAGCTATTTAGTGGGAGTGGGAGTGTATCACATCTGTAGACCCAATTTCGTAAGTTGCAGCCATTATTTAAGACCCCCAACAAATCATCTGGAATGGTATAATGAACAAGAATGTTATTGTAGCAGGCTGCCCAGGGTGAGCCACTGTGTGTCATCAGCTGAAAGCATTGCTTACTGAGAGTGTTGGTAATAACAGTATTGCCCTTGCTCCAGAATTTAAGTATGGCCAAATGAACCCTAGTTCTAACTGAAGGCAGACCAAGTTCTGCCCTCATTAGGGCTGTAGGGGTCCCCTGGGTAGTGCAAGCAATCGTCTAATGAAAAGATTTTGAACTGATTCCAACCCCAGACCTCTATACCATAAAGGAGGTGGGGGATTGCCTTACATAAATACAGTTTTATTGCAGAGCCTACAAGAGATCCACCCGTGGTATAATAAAATCTCAGAATTGTCCCTATTATTTTTAAAGTGGAGGATTTGACAATATCCAGATGTATATTCCAACTTAAGGTCTTGCTAAAGGTCACTCCCAAATACTTATAGAAGCTGCACTGTTCAATGGGAATTCCATGAATACTCCAGGTGGTCCTTCTGGGCCGCCTTCTAAACACCATGACCTTGGTCTTGTCATAATTTATTTTGAGGGCCTCCTCTTTGCAGTATTCTCCTAGTTGGTGCAGTAACCTTTTTAGTCCAGTTTGGGTAAGGGAGAGACCATGTCATCAGCATATAAAAGAATCGAAATTTTCTGATGACCAAATGAGGGGGCAACAAACTCGGGACCTGATAACCTGTGCACTATACCATTTATGTACAGGTTAAAAAGCATGCGAACAAGTACACATCCCTGCTTAACCCCTCTAAGAATTGGAATTTCATCTGTTAAAGAGCCTGAAGTACCCGCCCTGATTTTGCAAAGATGTTTGAGTGTAATTCCTGAAGAAGAAACAGTAAGCGTTTATCTATATTTGTGCTAGCTAGCTTCTTCCAGAGACAATTTCTATCTATAGAATCAAATGCAGCAGCAAGATGTACAAATGCTACAAAAAGGGCTTTAGTGGGGCCATTTATGCCTGATAGGGCTAATTGATAAAGATTTTGACAGTGCTCAACTGTACTTTGGCCCTTTCTAAAGCCAGCCTGATTGGGTGGATTACATGATTAGAAATTTCCCAGTCCTCCAATTTATGCAGAAGATATTTACTATAAAGTTTTGCTGTAATATTCAACAAGCTTATGGGATGGTAGTTTTTTGGATTTGCTTTATCACCGTTCTTATGAATAGGAGCTACAATATTCAGTTTCCATCCTGACGGGAAAACACCAGTTTCATTAATCTGCATTAAGACTGGCAAGTATTGGCGACCGACCACCAGTCAGGAAAGGACTTTAGTAGTTCCAGAGGAATAAAATCCTCTCCTGGAGCTTTTCCTGAGGCTAGAGAGTTGATAAGATCTCTAATCTCAGGTTCAGTAACTGGGAGCCAATTAGGAGATACAGAGAATTCAGAGTAGGAAATCTGCCTCTGTATACCATAAATCAAGGATGGGGACAAAGGCGCTCCAAAAATTTTGCTGAAATGTGTATGCCAGTCTTTTCCTGAGATTTGTGCTTCAAGCTGAAAAGGAGGCTTGCCAAACCCAAAAGAAACAAGTTCCCAAAAACGCGACTCTCTTTTCTCTGCGACTGCCAGACCTAATTCATGCCATAGGTGTTTGGCATGATCAAGTTTTTTTCTTTTAAGAAGATTTTTATATTTAGATCTAAGGCGTAAGAGTTGGGTTACAGATGCTTCATCTTTGCAGTAACAAATCAAACGTGTACAGTTACTTAACTCTTTCTTGGCCATTTTACACTCCTGGTCAAACCATCCACTGCCATGAGTTTTTTTAGAATTTAATGGTCTATTGTTAGAAATCATGGGTTTTAAGGAGCTAACAATCTCCTTCAAAAAGTTTGATAGTGTTACTACCAGGTTGCAATAAAGTCTGACGCCGGGACAATAGTGCGTCATTTATCAATACCTGCGCCAGGTCCGTGAGCAACTGGTCAGACCACTTAATTCTTTTAGCCTCGGGAAGAATATCATCTGGAGGATCTAAAGTAGGGCTTAGATAAATACCCTGCTTAAAATTGAGAAGAAGTCTCAAAGAGCAGTGATCACTCTCAACTCTATTATCTATCTGAAATCAATCTACATGGTATAATAAGGAGGGAGAGATGGCCAGGTAATCAATTAATCAATTATATATATGTGATACTCTTTTGGACAGTCTTACAATTTCCCAGTCCAGATCTTCCCCCTGGTTTAAACTGATCAAAAGAGATCATGTTAGATCACCTTATTTAGTGAATATCACATCCCAAAATCTCAGAAAATCATTTACCTCCCTGCACTTTCAAACAATGCCGACAGCTTTACTTACAGGAAGATACCATCAAACCCCAATGGCTCTCCATCTCTGCATATGTGGTGCCTCAGTTCCTGAAGATCTTCTACATTACACTTTATTTTGTCCCATGTATGCAGAGGTTAGAGCTAAATTTCTTGCTAACCTGTTAGTGGGGCGTAACTTTACATCTGATATCAACAAATTAGTTTTTTTGTTATCCGATACTGATTCATTTGTCACTAGCAGAGTATCCCTGTTTGCCTTAGCTGCAAAAATATTAGGGCCAAGATTGTTTCCTCAGAAACCTAACTTTTTCATAACTATCTGGTATTTACTAAGGTCCCATTTTAATTGTATTTTATTATTTTAATAACTATTTTATGCTTGTAAGATAGATTTCTATTTTTACCGTTCTTAACTTTGTATTGTGAGGCCTTTGGCCATATACAATTAAACCTAACTAGTAGTGAGGGTGTTCACACACATCAGCCAGCTCTTGACTGTATGCACCCAGAAATCAATGGATAAAGAAAGAGGAAGGCTCACAGAGCTACATAAACTAAGCCCCAGCTTGAAGTTACACTGGCTTGGTCTTGCTTTTGAGAGTAGAAAACTTACTCCATGCTGTTCTGAAAGTGACTGAATACAGGATTGGTTGTTGTGGGTTTTCCGGGCTGTATTGCTGTGGTCTTGGCATTGTAGTTCCTGACGTTTCGCCAGCAGCTGTGGCTGGCATCTTCAGAGGTGTAGCACCAAAAGACAGAGATCTCTCAGTGATCAGTGAGAGATCTCAGTGAGAGATCTCTCAGAGATCTCTCAGTGAATACAGGATTACTCAGAGTAGTCATTGAACCATGCTGGATCCAGAATAAAATAAAAACACTTCCTTGGTGACCAATGCCTTTTTCTAAAGAATTTGTTTGGGCCTAGATTAACAATATAAAGCATAATACAACTCACCTGACTGGCTGGTAAAAAAACACACATCATCTCTAAATACAGGAGTATTTCGGTCCATAAAATCACTAGCAAGTTCCACCATCACAGGTAGTTCAGTCAGCTCTTCCAATACTTGACGAGTCTATAATGATATGGCAATCAGCTTCAGTTTTAAAATCTTTAAGGCTTGAACAAAATACGGCAAAAATCAGTGAATTAACTGCATAGAGATAAATTAAAACTTTGAATCTGCCTTTCAGAAAAATGCAAAACCTCCTATCATTTAATGACAATTTCAAATGACAATATCTTGCAAATGCTATGCATAGCAATATCCAAAAGCTGTATATCAAAGGGTTGTTGGATTTTACTTTGAAACTACTGTTTCAGGAGTATTGTAGACTGCTTGTGTTTGTTTTATCTGGTAGATGTAGTTTTTATGTCATTTTTATCTTTTATATGTCCTTGGAGCAGTATGATGAGAGGTAATCTAAAAATCTTTTGAATTAACAAACCAGTGCATGATGTGTTTGCAGTTTGGAGATACAGAAAGGAATCTAAAAAAGATTCTTTAAAAAGAATTATTTCCATAGTTCAGAGTGTTTTCTAGAAACTTACAGCCACGGCAGCATGATAACTGGTCCCACAGCCAATAATGATCAATCGCCTGCACCTTCTGATTTCTTTCAAATGGTCCTTCAAGCCGCCCAAAAGAACTATAGTTTCCACAAAAACAGCGGAAAGATAAACTTTAGATCAGTTGAGTTTTCTAATGCAGAGTGAAGGTAATGTTTTGTAGAATTAGAAGGAAGCACTTCTGCTCACAAGGTTACCTGTGTTTGTCTCAAAGTTCACTCTGCCTCTCATGGTATTGAAAATAGATTCCGGTTGTTCAAATATTTCCTTCTGCATGAAAGTACTGAAATTGCCTGTTTCCACAAAAACAAACTGTTAAGTTTCTTCCTGGATTTATTATTACATCTTAAACAAGAATGATATAGAACAGATAACCATTCAACAGGAAGTAACAGGGCTGCCAGTGGAAGATTAGAGGAGGGAGATAGAAAGGATTCTGTATATTTACTTAATTTTACTTATTTAATCTTCCTAAACAGGAGCCATGATTAATCAAAACATTTCTTAAAATCTCTTTTGAAAGAAGTGTGACGTACCCAAATGAAACCAAGGGGCATTTAAAAATCAGCAGTAATTTAACGCAACTTTCACCACATCAACTTTCCAGTCAGCTAAAATGGAATTGGTTATCATTTGCCATACATATCCCAACATAAGTAAACTTGATGACTCTAATATGCACGGGACCATTTCTGAGACTTGGAAGCAACATCTTCCAGAAGTGATATTAAAGTATTTGGTAATTTACTTATCTCTCCCCCCTTTTTTTTCTGCCACACTCCAGTACCATTACTGTCGTTATGCTGTGAATTGGAAGATATTTGGGTTGTTTTAGAGAAAAGATATGTTTATATGCTCTTGAACTGCCTGCTTGCCTTTACCTTTCATGATCTGCTGCAATTCCATTTGCAAGGTCTGTATGGCTCGAGATGGGTCATCGCTAGCTGAACGTTCTAGCCGATGAATGGAAAGTTTCCCTTCAGCCACTGCTGCAATGTCATCATCTTCTAGAAAAATGACTCTGTTGGTGTGCTCAATTATAGCACTAAAAAAAAAAGCAAACAGAAGGATCAGAGACACTTTTTCACCGTAGGGCACTTTGGTCAATCATTCTATTTGAAACCAGTTCCATGCACTTTATATAACACTATATTTCTCACATAACTTCAGCAGTGCCATTCCCATAGGCCATTGCCACTGGTTAATACATGTACTTGGAAGAAAGTCCTGCTCCTCATGTTCCACTTCTCACTATAATTTCCCTTTGTTTTATAGCCAAATGAATTATTCTGTTCTCTAGCAGCCCTGTGATTCATGAATCAATTGTTAATTATCAGCTCAAAGGTTTTTCAGGTCTCCCAGATCCTAACCCAACATTCTAACCACTACACTGGCTATGTCATGACATGGAAAACATTGACAGATGACATAGAAAATACTGAAATGGAGCATACTGCAATCAGTATCATCAGGATTCTCTGCTAAAACAGATGATGGCAATTTCAGATTGAATGGAAAAGTAACCAAAATTTCCAATAAAATAAATTTATTCTACTTATGTGAAAGAGTAAGAACAGGTAGGGGCCAATCTGTATATTATTCAACTCTTGATCACAGCTTAAGAATAGTAGGGCAAAGCTTCAGTGCATGCCAAAAGACTAGGTGGCAGAATGAATACTTATCCACTGCAATCAGTGTGAACATGACCTCCCTGCCACCTTGCCACTACTTATGAGCATGCTCCACGTGTCCTTGTGCATTGGGCCATGACACAGAAGCCTCCCTGAGTATCCAAGTTGAACATCTAACAGCAAAGGCTAGAATAGCACACACAGACTTCTCCAGCTTGAACAGGTGAGAAGCTTTGGCCAACAGCAGCCCAGCGTTTCCCACTGCATTATGAGGTTAGGGCCAGGAACCAGCCAACTAGCATAACATTACTGCTAAAACAACAGACATCTGTTCAGTCACCTTGCATCTGAAGCAAAGAAAAATTCAACCGCTTTATCTCCAACAGCATGAAGGCAGGTAGAACTGTCCAGTCTTTTCATTCTTGTCTTGCATATATTCTTTACATTTTCAATGTTACCTGTCAATTAAAACCCACACCTGTGTAACTTTTTTGAACAAAAAATGCCAGTAGCTAAGAACATTTTAAAAACATTATATGTCACAGAGATCACAAAGAAATTATGGTAATTACCTCACTATGAAAACACTGAGTATGAGTCAGCCAAAATTAATCACGTCTATTGATTTCAGTGGGAGAAAAACAGGCACAGGCTGAGAGTGTTTGACTTTGGCTCAAATATGCCCATGTATTTATCAGGATATCAAGTTCCTTTAAGATACATTCTTATATATACATTCTTCCTGTGCTCTGGGTTTACAAATACAATCAATAAACTATTTAAAATAAACCACACTTTTTATGTAATCTCAGCCTATCATTGCCACCACCACCGATTCATTTTCTGTTCATTCCTGTATAACACAAAAAGTAATTAAATGTCTAACTCTGGGATTGCTGATCACCTGAGCAGTATATGAACAACCCTATCTTGCAATCACTTCTATTTAAAAAAAAATGTTTATATTTGTAAAGCTTTAGCAACTTACATGTTCTGTATAAGACGGGAATTTGTTCAGTGGAAAGCTTAGATTCACTGCGAACTCCAATAAGTAAAGGACTCCCCCTTCTGTCAAACAGTGGAATCACAGGCAAGTTAGTTACAAATGTTATTAGGGATATTTATTATATATTTATTAAAGTATTTGTACCCAGCCTTTCCTCTTGGCTCAAGGTAGCTGTATGTTGGAACCACAGCTACTGCTACTTCAGAGAAAGGGACTCATTCCACTGGGGACCTTCCCTGCATATGTCTCATGCACTTACAAGTTGTGTACATTTACAGACTAATCCTTAATTATTAAAATTCACAAGGCTCTGAATATAGCCCCCTTTTTTGCATTACATACATAACATGTACACTCACATACATACTGTAGTGCACAAAACACCTTTACCAACCTGGTAGCAATAGCTTCCCCTGGATAATGGATACTTTTGAAGACCAGTGCAAAAGCCCCTTCCTGAAGAGGAAAAAGAAAAACATTCTACATTAACAACCAAACAGATGAAACAGTGACAACAATATTGAAAGAATGCAAAAGATCATGTCTTAACCTGATACACTCTTTCTGAAAAGTCTCTTGTCATCTATGGCAAAATGAAAGTCACTTTCAGCGGTAAAACAACAAAACAAATTAAAAAATATATTCCGCCTGCCAATCAGCAATCCAATGTACATATATGAGGAAGTAAGTCTGACTGAACACAGCAAGACTCTTCTGAGTTCAACAGAGTCGAGGAGATTATTTGTGCTAAACACCTCCATCCTTCCAAGGTCGGTAAAATGAGTACCCAGTTTCCTGGGAGTAAAGTGTAGATGACTGGGGAAGGCAATGGCAAACCAGCCCATAAAAAGTCTGCCAAGAAAACCTCGTGATGCGACATCCCCCCACAGGTCAGTAATGACTTGGTGCTTGCACAGGGGAATATTTTTACCTTTACCTACCAAAGGGAGACTCACTTAACATCCAGCTATGCATATCCCCTCCCTATTCTTATTTTTATTGTTTTTTTTATTCTATTCTTTTTTATTTCTTACTTTATTATTGCTGACTCTCTAGAACTGGTTCTGTATCGAAATAAATTGATAATGATGATGATGATGATGATAACATCCAGCTATAGGATACAGAGTCAAGGCTACTAAAAGATCAGGGATATTTAGATAATTATGTACCCTCGTTGAATAGTGTGCAAGGAAGGAGAAAGATGGTAAAGGGAGGATGGCACTTTACCTCTATTTAATAATTATGAAGAAAAATAAAAACCCTATTAGTCCAAGTTTTTCAGGGAGCTTTTGTTCTCATATAAACACCCATCACAAGATTTAAGATGAAATGAAGAGATTCCAGAATTCCCTTCCCTGGGATGTGCACCAAGTCCCTTTATTACTTGTCTTTCCAAGGAAAGTAAATTAATTTCTCTCTCTCTCAACTGGCTTTTAATTATTTTTTCCTAAACTAGGTTCAATAGACCTCTGAGCCTTTTAGCCTCAGCTGTTTCAGTTTGTTTGAATGTTGTTATGGTTTTATATGATTTTAATTTTTAAACATTGTTATTATGATTTGCTCTTTCAAAACTGTAAGAAGTGGTTTATAAACACTTGCAAACAAATAAAATGAAATGTTTTTCCATCTCATTTGAGTAGATACTTCATCTTAACCCACAGACAGATTCCAGGTAACAAACACTGCAATCCTCAGAAAAGTTACTCCAGTCTAAGACCATTGAAATCAATGGGTTTAGACTGGAGTAACTCTGCTTTGGATTGCAGTGAAAATGTTGCTTTTACAAAAACATAACACTTAAAAGTGTATGGAAAGTCACCTTCCTTCTTTAATGTATTCATAACGTATCAAAAAATCAGTAAGTCTTTCAACATTTCATGTTTGATCCTGAGATCTGTGATTCCAACGACAGAAGATCTTTCCTGCACTCTCTTTCCTCAGCAGTCCTCCAACCATAGTTATTCCTGGGGTCACTGGGGCCTTCCTCCTCCTCCTTCTTCCACACTGCAGTTTCCTGAACCACATGGCTTTTAATCCACATGTCCCCGCGACCCTGGGAATAACCTCAGAAAGGAGTGCTGGAGAATGTGGGAAAGATCTTCTAATGGATCATGGGATCCAACTCATCATACTGAATTTAACACAGTACTGCTTTAAACAGTATTTAAAGTCACATCTACTCACCAATTGCTGAATTACTCTCTCAACCAAGGCAGAAAAACTCATGTCTTCAGTCTCCCTGTTATCATACACATACTTGATCAGCTTTGGAATGGTTTCAGTATCAGTTTCAGATTCAAACTCATAGCCTTTGGTCTCCTGTAATGTTTTAGAGTATATATATATATATATATATAAAACATGATTTTTACTTTGCTCAAGGTGTTTAAATTCACATTCCTCACCTCAAAACAAAAAGACACCTACTAGCTTGATCTTTTTTACTACCTTCCAAAGTCACATTCCCAAGCTATATATAAACATATTTAAATATGTCATTGAAGCAATATGAAATTAATATTGCCTCATAATAATCAGAGATCACGGGGGTAATTTAAAGAAATATACTGTATCTTTCACACACGCACACTTAGTTGTTTACCCTCTTCTCCTAGTCTCTCTCCTCTGGTAGTAAAATGAGGGGAAAGATTGTGACTCTGGAATTTATTTTAACTACATTCATTTACTTGAGCAAGGCAAAGGACAGGCAGGGATATATCTTCCCCAAAAATTCCACATGAGAAAACTAAGCATAAAACAACATTAAGATGATACACTGAAATTTTTTGAGTAATTAATTTATTATACACTTACCAAAAACTTCCTCAAGTCTTTGTAATTTGTAATGATCCCGTTATGAATAACAACAAATTCTGAATATAATAAGAACAATAAAAAGATTGAATTGGCAATAAACCGCAAGCTTATAGTCCAAACGATAGTTTAAGTGTAATAAAAAACACTGGCAATTTCAATGTGCAATTTTTGTGGTCCATTTCCTGTTTATTTCCCCATCAAGTTCTTCAGTTAGCTGTCACTAGACTCAGGGTTTTGGTTGTGTAACTCACAGTCTGTCAAAGATTTGGCAAGAATTCTGTACATGGAAGCCTTTTTATAGGTGGTACTCTTGTGCTACAGGCTTCTAGCTTCTGAACCCTAACTGGCATATGTGAGAAATGTTGGAGCCCCACCTTGGGAAAAACAACAACATTCCATTGTGTTAGCAAAAATGCCTCTCTCATGAAGTGACTGCCGACCAGTCCCTCACTATCTTAAATGCACAAACTATTTCAGAAGTAGCTTCTGGGAATTTTGATTCAAATGCAACACCAGATTTTTAAAAAGCATATTCTACGTACCATTACTTTTATCTGATCTTTGTGGGTGACTGTTCACAGCATTTGGTTCTCCATGGGTTGCCCAACGGGTATGAGCAATGCCAAAATGTGTCTCAAAATCTACCTTTAAGTCCAAGCCACCTTGTTCTGTGTAACAGAAAAAGAAACAAAGTTTTTAACAACTTAATGATCAAACTATAATTAAAAGGCATGTGATTAATAAAGTCTTAACTTACTTTTTGGATTGTGTAAGATAAGGAATTTGTAAATTCAAATTTCATGTCAAATAATTCTATATATTTGTAATATGGACGTATATTTTTAAGTCTGGAAATTGAGCAATCTATGTTATCTTGGCTGTGTTTGTTTGTTTGTTTGTTTGTTTGTTTGTTTGTTTGTTTGTTTGTTTGTTTGTTTGTTTGTTGTCCGCCTTTCTCACTGAGACTCAAGGCAGATTACACAGCATGAGAGTAGTATAGTCAGTATCAAGGACAATTTCATAAACAATGCTGTAGGGTAAATAAACACAAGTGTACAAAGACATAACATTAGCAAGAATCCAATACAGGGTTGAAGACATGCTGAAACAGAACATAGGCAATTCTAGTAATACAGTTCAGCAAAAGCAGCAGAAGAGAATTGTGATGGCATCAAACATACATATACAACCACATTCAACACAAAAAAATGCCATTGTGACAGATGTGATAGCAGGGGAAAGATTCACATTTGGGAAGCAACAAAACTCGGTACATCCAATCCTAAAAAAATGCAGTATCCAAACAACAGGAAAGTCGCCTGAACAGTAAATGGGCAAAAGTTGTACATATAATATACCAAAAAAAGAGAGAGAGAGAGAGTCTGTAATCACTTCAATAAATAAATGCTGTAAAAACATATGATTTTGGCTGCATAGCAAATGGAATATATTAGTGCACTTTTCCATAATGTGTGAAAAATCTTGCTTCATGGAACTCAAGCATCACATCAACAGTGCACTTCTCTCTCTACTGTTATTTACTTCCACAGTGCATGCTACACAGTATGGGCTAATCTGTGGCACCACAAGAGGAAGCAGTAACAGGGGTTGTGGTATATTTGGACAGAAGCAGAAAAGACCTTCTGCAGTATCAGTCTCGGGCTTTGTGTTTCTTTGTGGCATGTACGTATAATAGGTCTTATACCATTCCAAAAACTCTACTGAACGCTATACAGTAACAATGTACAGCAATCTTCTAAAAAAACTTAATCAAACCATCTCCGGTTTCGATGCTAAAAAGACAAGGCATACAAAAGGAGGAGAGGGGTAAAATGGAGGAAGCAGGTCAGTTGGAACGAAGTGGTGAGTTACTAACAAGCATTTACAGCCAGTTGGGCCCATGTTGATCTGGGATGGAGAAGGTTCAAATAGTCAACAGCTCTGCATCTTCTAGCAATTGAGTTCTAGGTTAACATACCCAGGGCTTTTTTTCAGCAGGAACGCGGTGGAACAGAGTTCCAGCACCTCTTGAAAATGGTCACATGGCCATTGGCCCCACCCCCTGATCTCCAGATGGAGGGGAACTTAGATTGCCCTCCGCACAGTGGCACAGAGGGCAATCTAAACTCCTCTCTGTCTAGAGATCAGGGGGCAGGGCCACCAGCCATGTGACCATTTTCGTCAAGGGCGATTTAAACTTTAAAAAACTCCCCCCTTAATCCGGCTGATCCAAAGTAACATCATTGTGCGGTCCTGAGTTCCATCACTGAGTTCCACCACCTCTTTTCCCAGAAAAAAGGCCCTGAACATACCCATATCATAACTACCACTGGTAGATCTAGTTAAATACGCTTCTGAATGTCAGTCATATGTGACTATTTTTGAACTTACTTTGCAGCTCCTCATCCAGAGCTTTTACTTTTCCTCTTTTCTTGACTAATTTGATGTACCTTTCCTTGTCTTCATTATTATTTCCATCAATTGCAACACCTAAAACACAAAACACGTTTTAGTACAGCTTATTTAAGGTATATTTGGAAGTGGCAATGCTCTTTACACAGTGAGATGTTTGTTTAGATGACAGGTGTTCTCAAGTAAAGCTCTTGTCTGGCCTTGCAGAAGTCTGTCTGAAATAAAAGTATGTCTTCAATAGTTTTATTTTGCTTTAACGTCAAGTTCAAAGTTACCAAAAAACACCCTTCTTTCTTTGTTGTTCAATCATTATTAAATGCCTCCTAACAACTGTTCTAACATACATTACTTTCTCATGCTACTGACAGCAGTTAATGACAGAAACATGCTTTGTATACAGATAGGCTCGGGTACGTTCCTCAGTACCTCCAGTTAAGGAGGTAATAGGTATGGGAAAGGTTTGTGCCTGAGACCACGGAGGGTAGCAGTACTGGGCTAAATAGACCTATTATCTAGCACGTTGATCTTCAACCCATACGCTGAGACTCAAAAGTGGTCAGAGGGTCCTACCTGCAGGGTTGCAAACTCTTACAGAGCTACTTTTTTTTTTCTTTTTAGAAGGTTCTGCTGATAAGGTACATGTGTAGATAGCAAGTATGCGACACCCCCTACCTTTTTTGCACTCACAACTAGGGTTGCCAGGTCCCCTTACCTCCTGGCAGGAGGGAGACCTAGCACTTATCTTTTGGATCTCTTTGCGCATGCGCTTCCAGTGCAGCATACTGACATTGTAAGTAGATGGTCCTGGCCTCTGCCATATTTAATATAAGACTGTGATATAAAAATCACAGGGTCCCTGGATTAATGCAGCCTGATCTGTAGCAGAGGAATTCCAGTCAGAGTTGCTGAGTCCCGTCCGGGAGATTAGGGCATGAAAGGTATGTTGAATGCAAATGCCAAGGACTGGAGGTGAATGGTTTTACTGCCTCCCCAGCAGTGGGTGTGAGCTATGATAAGACAGGTCTCGGTGAGTCACCCCTCTTAGCACATTCCGATACCCTCCTTCCGTGATGAAATCCCCACCCCAAGATTGAGGAGCAGTTAATTAGCACTGATAAGTTCATGATGTGTCTCTGGGAACATGCATTTCCTTACCTAAATTCATTAACCCAGCTCTGGGGAGATTCATTAGCAAACTGCCCCTTTGTGAGGCAGCAGGAGAGACTTTGCACTTCTTTTTACACAGTCCAGCAGCAAGTAATCAAAGTAATCAAACATTTGTCATTCCCCAGAGATGACCTTTACAGTCTTTGTTCCAACAGCTGAGGGAGCTCCCCAGCCTCAGGACACATTTTGCCCTATAAGAACCAGGGCTTTTGCCCTGTTAAAACTGTGCACGCTTATTGGATCCTAGCTTTGCTCCCTTGGGGCCACTTCCCTAAGTCTCTCTCCTGGCCAAGAAAGCAGGACAGTTGAAGCTCTCTCTCATCCTCTGTGGACTACCCTACTCTCCAAGATGGGTAAATATATTCCCTCCCTCCCCCTATTCCAACCTCTGGCTAATTTCTTAGGACTCTGTGCGTGTGTACCAAACCGTTTTTATTTTGCCTTTTGTGTGTATGCTGGTTTTTCCTCTTTAAATAAAAACACTCCTTTATTTAAGCTACCATGGGGAAAGGACCCCATAAATACTGGTGGAGTTATCCCACAGTTACCCTCGTGTATAGCCTTCCTCCTTGCCACGAATTCCCCCCACTTACTTGCAAGGAGCCCTATTCTTGGTAAGAACATCACTTTTAGGAGTGATGTCATCATACAGGCCCTGGAAGTGCTCCTCGGCTTTGTGCTGGGCCATTTTGGGCCCTCAAACAGGCCGAATCGGTTGACATGAAGCCCAGGAGCACTCCCGGGGCCTACATGATGATGTCATTCTTGGAGTGTTGTCATGCTGCACCGGGAGCACACCCTGAGAGGCCCATTCCTGCACCTTTTCCCTTGCCTGCCAGGTGAGTGGTGGCAGGGGAAGGAGGCTGGAAGTGGGGGATCTCCCACCCCTACCAGGGAATAGCAACCCTACCACAACAACAGGAGCACTGAGGCAGTAAGTATGAGGACACTATAATTTTGGGTGAGCAGTGCTTAACAGGTTCTACACATCCCTGAGGGCTTTGCAAGAGGAAGCCAAGAGATCTGGCTGGGGTATCAAGTTACTTGTTCTCTCTAATACTGCTTTCTAAGTTTTGTGAACAGTCAGACAGCCTCAGAGCCAAATGTACATGTAAAGAACACACAATAGCATCTGCAAAAGTCTGTATGAATGAGTATACACACTGTGGAAACACAGAGCTAAGCAATGTCTTTTGGACAGACCTGCCACATTTGCAAAAAGCTGAATCACTTTGCAAAGGTTTACAAGCAAAGAGTGACTTGGCTCAGAAAGAAACATTTGCAAGGTGTAGAAACTATCAACACACCTTTGCACAGAGAAGACTACAGCCCCAGCACAGGAGAAAGTTTTTCCTTGGGAAGTACACAAGAGAGGGGGATTCCCTGCTCCCACCCTTCCCCCCGGTGCCCACTCACTTGGCCTGTGGAGGAGTGAGCTTCCTGGGGTGCCCCCCAGGCGGTGCAGCACACCCCTAGGCAGCACAGCATGCTCTCATGCCCACAACAGCCCAATTTGGGCCAAAACGCACCCTGCAGTGGGCTCATTTCATGCCAAATTGTGCCCTGCAGCGAGCCAATCCAGCTCACAGAAGCACTCCCAGCTGCCCTTTGACTGTCACATGATGACATCACTTCCTGGAAGTGATATCATTGCACAAGCCAGGAGCACAGGGCACAGCAAGGTAGGTGCTGGGCTCCCAATCTCCTGCTGGGGGAGTCAAGGGACCTGGGAACCCTACTTTATTGGCATAGGAAACCTCTCAGAAGAATACAAAAAAAACCAACAGAACCTAATTTTCCTGTCATATGTGCACCTAGAAATGTTCCACTGGCTCTTAGAGATAAACTAAAAGAGGAATTAGATAGATTGACTGAGCAGGATGTTACCCAAATGTGGGGGAGGGGTCTCCTTGTGAGTTGGGGAAATTAGCATTAAAGGAGATGTAGCAAGAGGGGGTAACTGGGATTTCCACCAATGTATATCAGGATTGTTCCCTTAGAAAACTCTCAAGTAAACAGGCAGGTACGCAACAGGAACAGTTTCTTTATTAACACAGCGATAAAAGCAAACAAACAGGAAACATGTACAGCATACATACAGAGCTAACTAAGAAAACAGGGAAAATGGGAGAGAGTAACTGCAATCAGGAGACAGTTACCAGTCTTGGGGAGGAGGAGGAGAGAGGAGAGTAAAAGCAGTCTGTACTTTACAGTGAGAAGGAGACTCAAGTGATCTTGAGGGCATGTGGATGGGTACCAATACACAGACACATTGAGCATAATAATAACAACATTCAATTTATATACCGCCCTTCAGGACAACTTAATGCTCACTCAGAGTGGTTTATAAAGTATATCATTATTATCCCCACAACAAAACACCCTGTGAGGTGGGTGGGGCTGAGAGAGCTCCAGAGAACTGTGACTAGCCCAAGGTCACCCAGCTGGCTTCAAGTGGAGGAGTGGGGAATCAAACCCAGCTCTCCAGATTAGAGTCCCATGCTCTTAACCACTATACCAAACAAGGCTAGGCATTCTAGTTATAGTGGAAAACGTACCCTGCAGCAAGACTGGCATATTGCCTCCAAAACCATGGGTTGCTTGACTGGAGGTAGGACAATAAGTTGGGAATGGTGTGATATGATTACCTTGAGCTGGACTATAGGTAAAATATTGCTTGATGACGTGGTAACCAGATGGGGAGGTTATCAGCGGCATTGAATAGCCTTGATTAGGTAAGTGGAAAAGGAAAATTGGAGGGAGGTGTTGATGAGATTAAGCAGGGAGGTGTCTCAGGAAGCCGCATTATTGCTGCTACTCTCCAGGGCATGGGGGCCGTTCAGTCAGTCATCCCTCATGAATCATATCTTGGTAATTTTCCAGTCTCCAGGCCACCTGGCTTCCATGCTGCCTAGCTGGGCAGTGTCTGGAAGTGCTGGCAAAGGGGTTTATGATATTTCATATCCATAAACTACTCTTCTAGTATGCTAACAGGACATTATAGAGAAAGTTGAAGAACCCACAGAATGGGTTAATCCTTTAATCATAGTAGAAAAGAAAGATGAATCCCTATGGCTATGTTTGGATCCTAAACACCTGAATAAATATGTTAAAAGATAACATTTTTCAATACCAACTAGAGATGAGATATTTAGTCAAATGGCAGGTACAATGTATTTTTCGTCTTTGGATGTATCTGCTGGATTCTGGCATGTGCTCCAGCAATGAAACAGAAAGCTACTGTGCACTTTCAATACCCCATTTGGAAGGTATTGCTCTAACAGTTTGCCATTTGGATTGAGTTTTGTCATGGAATCTTTCATAGAAAGATACAACAAATCTTTGAAGGAATTGAAAGTTCTAGCATTTGCATTGATGATGTCTTGATATAGGGATGAACATTAGATGAACATAATCAGAAACCACAGAAAGCTCTGGAAAGGGATCATGAAGCAGGTTTAAAATTCAACAGACAAAAATGCAGATTTAGAGGTAAGAAAATAACATACCTAGGAGAAAAGTTACTGAACAGAGTATGCACATTGATCCCAATAGAATCCAAGCTATTACTAACAAGCCATCACCAACCAACAAAGAGAGATTGCAAAAATTGATGGGCATGGTGAACTTTGTTGGAAAATTTGTTCCCAATAGTGACCACACTATTCATCTCAGGGTCCTGATATGTAAAAATGCCAAGTGGATTTGGGATGCCCATCATTGCAAAGAGTTTGAAAAATTTAAACATCTGCTACTGACATCACCAGTTCTGTGATTCTATGATGGCAGATGTCAAACCAAACTGTCAACAGATGCTTCTAAGTATGGTCTAGGAGCAACATTATTACAGAAATATGGTGACCACTAGAGTCCCACAGTGTATGCTTCCAGAGCCTTAACAAAAACTGAATGTCAATATACTCAAATTGAAAAAGAGGCTCTAACAATAGTGTTTGCATGCAAAAATTTTCTTGTTTTATTTATGTTTGGAAGACCAATATTCGCAGAAACAGACCACAAACCATTGGTGACCACTGCAAAACAGATCAGAGCAGATAAACCATCTAGATTGCAGAGACTGTTTTTTGAATTACAGCTATATGGTTTGCAATTAGAATGCAGCCCTTTAGCGCAGACACTTTGTCCAGAGCATATGACGAGACTGAAGCTGAAGCAAATTCTGAATCTGGTAAAACCTTTTCCAGTCTTTGACCATATGTGGTCAGTAATTGCAAAAGCTACAGCTCAGGGTATTACCTTGCAACGTTATGCACACCATTAATTCTGACAGACCCACAAAACACTTACCACATCTTTATGACCATTTTGAAGGGGACCTATATGTGCTAGGTGGAATTCTATTCAGATTGGTGGTTCCTAACTCTCTAAAGGAAAAGATGCTTAATTAGGTGCATAAAGGACATTTAGGCATGGAGAAATGCAAGCGGCATGCTCAGAGCATCTTATATGGCCCAAAATTGAGTTCAGACATGGAAAAACTTACCCAGAACTGTATAACATGTCAAAAATACAAAGCCTACCAGCAAAAGCAACCCATGCTGTTGATCCCAAAGACCCATGAGCCATGGTCTAAAGTGGGCATTGATTTGTTCTTTTATGCTGGACAAAACTATGCATTGGTTCTGGATTACTATTCCCATTTTCCAGAGATTGCATTGTTACACAACACCACTGCAAGCCATGTTATTTTACATCTCAAATCTATTTTTGCAAGACATGGTGCCCCAGTTTGACTGCTATGATTTCAAAGAGTTTGTGCACCATTATGGTTTTCAGCACATTACTTCAAGCCTTAGGTATCCACAGTCTAGTGGGCTGGTGGAAAATGGTATTAAAATTATCAAAAGATTGTTTAAGGACGCAGTAGATTCAAACACAGATCTTTATTTAGCTTTGCTAAATTAAAGGGCTGCACATTTGAAAATGGTGCTATCTGCTGTTAAATTGCTGTTTGGGAGAAAACTGAGAACCAGATTGCCTGATTACATGGACACAAACTTTAAGCACAAAGATTTGGTAAATGCATGAGAAAATACAGAGAAAACCAAACAGAAACTCCATTATGACAGAGGTTCATGTGGCCTTAAATCTTTGCAACCACAAGACAGTGTACATACATACAGTGGCAAAATATGGGAGCATAAGGCTGTGGGTCACTCTGGAAATAGCTCCTCGATCCTCTGAGGTGATAGCTGATGATGGACAAATTCTACAGGAGGAACAGGAGAGATCTATATCTAATTCACAAAGAGGAGGAGGGGGGAAAGGTGGCTACAGATACAGCAAGATCTGAATCAGAAAAGCTTGGCAGTGATCAAGTGCATCAGACAACAGACATGGACAGAAATGACCAAAAGAAAGCAGAATCCAAAATGCTGGTAATGCCCTATAGATCTACAAGGAATCCAACCCTGAGACTAATAGAGAATTGTTGAGTTACTTTTTCTTTTGCAGAAGGGAAAAAATGTGAGGACACTATGACTTTAAGTGGATGGTGCTTAACAGATTCTACACATCCCAAAGGGCTTTGTAAGAGGGAGCTGAGGGATCTGGCTAGGGTGGCGAGTTACTTGTTCTTTCTCTAATACTGCTTTCTAAGTTAATAAAAGTTCATCTTACATTGTACTGCATCCTGGATCCAGAAAGTTATTCATAAAGAATGTTACGGTGACTGAAAAGTCACTCAGACATGGAATGGATTCCTTTTCTAGAACAAATGTGGTGTATCATCATGCAATATGATGAACTAACATCATGAGGAAGAGAGGGAAATGAAGAGTGGTAGCAGCTCCGCATCTCTCATAACTTCCACCCTCACACGCTAAAAACACACTTGGGTTTGAATTGGCAAGAAGGTAGTAAGTAACAGTAAATGTTAATGTCTACAACAAAATAGTTTACATACCTGCAGAATCATAGCCTCTGTATTCTAGTCTTTGTAGTCCCTTTATTAGAGTCTCAAATATCTCCTTCCTGGTTCGTGGCACTCTGTAGTTCAGATAAGCAAAGATTCCTGTTGGAGAGGGAGTGGTGAAGCGAAGAATGAAAAGCCTGTGTTTTAATGGGTTTGTGCAATATATTCAGAAGTTAAAAATAAAATAGTGAAGTCAAGTGCTATGAAAAACATTTTCTGATATTTGGGCTCAAGATGTTTTTGTGGTCTTAGAGTTTTCTGCTCACAGACACCATCATATTTAATTTTTTAAAACATTTATAGGTCTACCCAAGCCATAAAAACTCTGTGAAATTAAGAACACTGTCTCTTATATTTTACTGCAAGTTCCATTCTCTATTCAATCCTCAGTCATAATGAATCTAATCTGGAAGGATCTCTATTTTGTTGATAGGCTGGTAGTTTTAGCAATGTGTTGGTGTCTCTTACTTTCATTAGCCAGTCATGAATTTGGGGCTTGCCTTGTTTGTTTGTTTGCTTGCTTCCAGTTCCTAACAAAGACCAGTCTGGCTATAATAATCATATGTAAAACTACTGCTTGAAGGGTTGTCAGCTCTGGGTTAGGAAATTCATGAAAATTTGGGGGGTGAAGCTGGGAAAGGTTGGAGTTTGGGAAAGAAAGGGGCCTCGGTAAGGTATTATGGCATAAAGTCCAGCCTCCAAAAGTAGCCATTTTCTCCAGGAAACTGATCTCTCTGGGCTGGAGATAAGTTGAAGTTCTGGGAGATCTCCAGCTTTCATCTGGAGGCTGGCAACCAATTTTTTTAGGCATATGAACTGCACAGTTTAACTGTAAAATCTTTAGCTTATAGGGAATCGGTCTCTCCAGTCTGAGTGATATAATCCCACCATTTGTTTTCAGTAATCTGTTGCCTGTTTACATGTCTACCACATGTGGAAAAAGTCTGCCTTCTCTACCTCACAAAACCAACAACTACTACTCCCAGTTCCATGGATCTTTGCTAGCCTAAAAGGGGTTAGGTGCCACAAATAGATCATTTTCATCAGCTTTTCCCTGTAAAAGAGGCATGTAGTAAGGGTGGTTCCATATGTAAATATATATCTCCACTTTTTATTATCTAACAGTGCAGACCTGGGGTTGGGGGGACAAAAGTGTACAGAAAGCTGCTGAGCCACTATGCTGGCGTATCTCACAATGGTGTAGGGCGATGCTTTATCAGTAGGGAAAAGGGAGGGGGACCCCGAAGCAAGGCAGCAGTTAGTCACTTTGGGGTCAGGACAGAAATTTCCTCCAGACCATATTGGCCGGGGGTCCTGGAGGATTTTTGCTTTCTTCTGGGCACAGAGCAGGGATCATAGGAGAAGGTGAAGGGGAAAGATAACTGTGAATTTCCTGCATTGTGCAGGGGGTTGGGCTAGATGGCCTTGGGGGTTCCTTCCAGGTCTGTTTTCTATGTTTCAGCTCCCTAAGCCACCCCAGCCTGGGAATGCCCCCCAGAGCCAGCAGAAAGTTATGCCAGCAAAACCAACAGCGTACTCCACAGGTGACCATACAACGGAGAAGGCACACACAAGTGCATCTCTGCCCACGAGCTCCAGAGTAACACAGGATGCTGTCTACAGATGTAGCCAATTGCCACCCCTCTCCAGTGGCAGCCAACCCCTCCCCTCAAATCCAATCACAGAATCCCCCCCTCACTACATAAACCCCAGCCAGGACACCCCATAGTTCAGTATGTAGGGCACATAGCATGAGGCTCTCTCAGAGGTCTCTGCTATGCAGACTTAGAATGTACAGCATTGCACTTTGGTTATGGGAGAGGCACAGAGAAGGTGTTTAGCACCAGTGTGGGGGCGCTTAGCACTAACAATCAAGGGAGAGCAAAGTCCAGGCCTTGTGGCTAACACGTCTCATTTCAGAAACCTAACTGGTACCCTACTTTCGGAGACTGAAGCCCAAGGCAACCACACAATGACAGGCAAGCAGGGACAGAAATCCACCTGCCCCCATCCCAGGAGTCCACACCTGCCTCCCCAGAGTACTATGCAGCAGCAGCAGCAGATGGCATGTTTACAATTGCAGAGTGCTTCCTCATGGGATGAGCAAGTGTCATTTAGATAACTACTGCATGTGCCCCAAGGCAGGGGGAGGTTCCCTGGCAACTCGAGCCCTTCCATGATGGTGGAACTGCAGATCCTGACGAGGTGCCACAGGCATGGCTTTTGCCTGCCACTAGCCTCTCCTGATGTGGGGATCAAACCATGAGACCTAGCCATGTTATCCCACTGCCGAGCTACATCCATCTTTGCAATGGTCTCTGACTGGGCCCATATGGCTGATGGAGACATCAGGGCTGCAGTGGAGTGCCTAATGCCTGATGGCATGCTTACTTTGCATCTGCCTTCTTGGCCCAGGGGTTAGAGTGCTAATCTTTGACATGAGGGCTGTGGGTATGAGCCTGGCATTTCCTTTTTTTTTGTTTCCCTTTATCAGGGGAAGGGTGTGTTTGTCTTAGAGCAGGGATGGTTGCATGCAGGCAGTACTTTTGCTGCCCATCTGACCACTGCTAGGGGAGGGGTGGGCATTCTGTCCCTTGTGGGCTGGGTGCACGTGCTCTGGCCATAAGCATCTCTGGGGGTTGCACTGTCACTGGGTCTCTCCTTCCTGTTTGCCAGCTCTCTGTGAGGGGAGGAGTGGTGTGAAGGGGCAATGGGCAGATCAGTGGGCACCAGTGGTGACTGCCTGTGCCTGTGTATACCACTTTGAGGGGCACCACTGCCTGATTGGTGGTTGCTATGGACTCCGGCATGCAAACTATGCTGTCTGTGCCTTGTGTTATTTCCCCTTCCTGAATGTCCATAGGAACAGACCAACATTACCTCCGTTGTGCGGGCTGCCTCTACGACGCTGACCTCAAGAATGGGCTGCCCGTAACTACCAATATCTTTTTGCCATCATACAAGAAAACTATTATCAGGTTTAAGTAATACAGCCAATAAAATGGTATACAGGCTCAAAAATAGGTCTTCTTCACACATTTTCTCAAATTTTTACATATGTTGTAATACAAATCCTTTCCATAACATATCACATAGACAACCTTTGACTTTCTGATATTCAAAAACCAAAATACTTGAGGAACTGCTGACAATCGTTTTACATGTTATTAGAAATCTCTACCAGTAGATTGCAAAGAGGAAAATTTATCTTAAAGACAACCATCATTTTTATCATATTCCCCAGTCCAAGAAAATATAAATTTAATGTTCCCCAGGTCAATTTTGCCTTTATTTCAGCTATTAATGGATCATAATTAATTTTATACCGACCTTTGTTGTTCCTGGTTAACTAGATAACCAAATACTTAATCTTTTTTTTTTCATATCAAAAATCCAAGTGTCTTTTTAAACATTCACTAAGGTCTGTACTTAAATAAAAGACTTCAGTTTTATCGGTATTCAATTAATATCCTGAGATTTTACTATATTACATGATGGATTTAAATTTTTACTGTTTTTTTCTGATATATGTTATAAAGATAACAATATAATTGGTGTATAAATTAATTTTATATGCATCTTTTATATGCACCATCATATTTTCAAATGTGCATCCAATTCATATAGAGGATCATTCAGTTCTATTCAGTTTAATTCTTCTAAGTGATGCTCTTGCTAAGGATACATCACACAAACTCCCCTTAAGTAAGCAAGAGGAAAATGAGAAGCAATTTATTGCTTAATGAACACATGAAGCTACCTTATACTTGTCAGACCATTAGTCTGTTAACATGAGTATGGTCTATTCTGATTGGCAGTATCTTTCCATGGTCTTAGGCACAGGTCTTTCCCATCACCTGCTACCTGATTCTTTAACTGGAGATGCCAGGGATTGAACCTGGAACCTTCTGTAGCCAACCAAGCCACAGCCATACCCCATTCAAATCTCAGGTATGACTAGATTCTCAGCTCCTGCTTCCAAACTCGAGGACAGGAAAGGATAGCAGAAGACACACTAGATTTTCAGTGGTTAACTGTAGTTTTAGACAGACCACCTTTTCATAATGAACTTGATCCATGAATGGGAAAACTTTGGAATATAGCTGGAATTTCACAAGTTTGTCAGGAAGCCACACTTGCATGTATTGTCCATTCAAGGCATGTTTTTGCATTTCTGGTAAAAGTTATTCTACTTTGACCATGCCCGAGAAAGTGAAATTAAAAAGCTGCTCAATTGAAGCTAGACAATTCCCTAAGCTTATGGCAGCTACCATTTTTCCATTTATTCAACTCAATTTTTTTACTGCTTTTCCAGAACAGCATTTAAACTTTTTTTAAAAGGTCCTTTTGGATACTTTCCGAGCCAGGATTTCACAGTGTACACATTTGAAGAACTAGTGGATTCCAGTTTTATAGTATAGTATCTTTATGTCCATGTCAGTTCACGAAAGGCCTCTTTGAGGGATCCATCCACAATATAGTGAGTGCGCAGTAATTGGCAAAGGTTCCTTGTTTATACTAAACTCTAGTACTGCTCCTATTTATGCATACCAGGCGATTCAGAAGCCACTAGAGACTATTACACTGTAAATGATAGTATAGCATTGGCTGCTAAAGAATGTATTACAATGTCTTTGAATTGTGGGAAGGAAATCAAATTTTAACACATACATTCTATAGTATGTTTATTTACATTTATTAACTGCTCACTTCCAAAACACAAAGGCCTCAATCCAACTTTACACTTGTTTATTTCAATAAACTTGGGTACTCTTTAACAATCTGCTGATTTGTGGTCAGTATTAACTTCTCCTATTAACTTCTCCTATACTTTCTCCTACAAATAGATCATTCAGTCTTGTAAACAAGTTTATTAATGACTCAGAAGCTGTGAAGATATTAGAAACTGTAATTAATATGCATTTTACAGTAAGTCATCTTACTGCAATGCTAAAATTTTATACTGTTTGTATTTTGTAAGTTGCTTTGAGTCCTGCTTTGCAGGACTAAAGTAAGATAAGATATTTTAAATAAAATAAAATAAAACCACTAGTTGACCCAGGATCTGCACTCTAAATGGGTCAATGTCTGTGAACCTGATGGGGAGCCTGGCATTGCTGAAGCAAGTCTTGGTAACAGACAGATTTTTTAAAAAATACTGTGTCAACCACAAATATTCAAAATTATGAACATGACCCATTCTCTTCCTTAAAAGCATCTACTGATGTTGGGAGTTTTAAATATAACTCTCTTCAATTATAAAATGTACTTCTGACCAGAGTGTAAAGATGTATTGCAGTTATGCTTTAAACTTTTTTCCTTGCCGCTGCTGAAATATTTTTTAAAGGAAGGACAGGATTTCCCCACATAGCAAACAGAATGTGAACACTGTACAGTGAGACTTTATACCTATGTATTGTTCAGTAGAGGGTTCCTGTTTTGACCTTACAATTTTCATTTATGTATATATATTCTTTATTTCTTAGATTTATGCCTCACTTCCCAGCAGAAGCTCACAAAGCAGACCTTCACATGTCATAGACTTCATCATGTTGCTGTCTTTTATCAGGCAAGAGATAACGATGACATTAAGTAGTCCTACTTACAGCTAACTTGGTTTGATAAAAACAAAAAGGATCGAATTACTTGTGAATGACTACACAGAAGTTATGCTGTACAGGAAAAGACTCTCAAAAGACAGCTGAAGGAGAGTCATCCTCCATGCTAGCACTTTAAGAACATTAAAGTTCAAGCAGAGTTAGCTATAATTTTTACAAGCTACTCTTTGTTTAAAGACTCCTTTTATCTCCCATCAAGGCTTTGAAGTTCTTACTTCCTCTTTCAGGAATGTAACTGGCTTATAAAGTAGGGATCCATCAGAGTTTTTACTGGGGAAATTCCACACGAAAGTTGGTTCTTGAGTTACTTCACCAGGATCAAGATATCACTGTCCCATACTTTTGAGACTTATAAGTAAGTGACATTTTTATAAAACTTGTCACGAAATATATCTAACATTTGTTGCAATGTCATCTTTGACTTCTGAGATGGAAGCATTGGGTTGGATCCACCCACAGTTTCCACAAGCACTAAACACCATATTTTGGTGTACTCAAGCCAGTCTGCTTAAGTATTAACCTCCTTTTTACATATTAACTATATTTGTGCTTCTAGAAGTGAAGTACCCCCTGCAAGTCCTTGCAGGTTCCCCACTATGCAACTGGGCCTACCTCAGCTGGTACCACACCACTGGCCAGAGGGGAGAGGCTGTGGGGAGGGGGAAGAGGGAAAGATAAAGACAGGGGGCAAGAAAAGGTATATGGGGAGGAGAGAAGAAAGCAGGCAAAGAGGAAGAGACTATGGGGAAGCAGGGAAGGGGGAAAGGGCATGGTGGGGGAGAGAAAGTGAGATTTCCACCCCCCCCCCCCGGCAAATCCTTGCAATTTCCCACTTGTAGTTTTATAATGTTCATAATTGGATGACAATATTGGCAATTAATGGTATTTGTCTGTAGATGGTTTATTATTGTATTACATTGTAGTTGTTTATTAAATATTTTTTAAAAAACAGAGTACTAATATGAAAAGTTTTTCTAAGGGTTTTCAGCCAGGAACAGGATGCTTTCCTCTTCTACTTCAATGACATTTTTGGAACAAAGTTCTATTTACATACTCTTTTTACATCACTAAAAACGTCTGGTTGCTAAGGCAGCACAGAGGGTGTTAAGAAAGCCGAGTGTTTGAAATCACACCAGATTTGCTGCTACTTCATATTGAGTCAGCCACACCACTCCTTAGTTAGCACCTAGCTACACTTGAACTGTGTAACATCCCTATTTCCCAATCAAAGAACAGATGTGTTATTTTTGATAATATGCTTTCCTGTATTTGTGTACAAAACCTCAGACTGGTATCCAACAGTAACACAAGGCACTTCTGATGAGATTTTCTTTAGCACAGTAGGGTCAATTTAGGTACTTTAACAGGCTGATTTTGCTGGAACAGAATCTTCTTATGCAGATGAAAAAAAGGTACTTCTTGTTCACCTTTGAAAGAGGGTACATTGTTTTAATTGACTGGAAGCATTGGCAAACGTCCTGTGTTGAATGTACAGATTTGAAGGAGGCCATGTGCATTCAGCTTCCAAATCAATGTCCAGTAAAAATCTTCCTATGCACATACAGGTATGTAGTCCACACCGGCTTAATTAATACTGCTGAACTTTTAGTTTACTAACAATGCCATCCTAAGAGTTACACAATTCTAAGCCCATTGACTTCAATGGGTTTAGAAGAATATAATTCTGTTTAGGCTGGCACTGTACATTTCTCTTTAAATTTCTAGAATATTTTACCATTTAGTCATTATGCTAGCATCATATTTGCTGGCTCAATTGTTCTGAAACTGCAGCACTAGAAATTATAATTTAAGAAATGTCTGCCACAGTTTTAAAGATCATTTGTGTGATCAGACACACACAGACTCCTTGCCAAGGTGACACTATTGTATATTAACAGGTGATCTGAATGAACACAAACTGCAGTTTTGCATGCTTTTGCAAACCTTCCATGTTCAGGTTAAACAACAGTGTATGAAAGTTGTGGTCATGCCACATGATACAGATGACCCATGTTGTCAGGAACATGGAGCAACCCAAGAAGGAAAATCGAGTAGCTGGTCAGTCTTAGAATTGCTTATGCTCTGTTTAACATTTCATCAACTCTGTATTTGATTCCTGCTAGTTTTAAAGCTTTGCAAATTTGCATTTATATACCCATTTACATTGTTTATTGAAATGTCTTTGAAACTGACTGTACTGACTCACACTGGTTAATCCGCCTTGAGTCTCAGTGAGAAAGGCATTATTTACATTATTTATAATCTGCCTTTCTCACTAGGACTCAAGGCGGATTACACTGCATACATTAATACAATCAGCATCGTGGTTTATATTATTTGTGTATTGTTGTTACTTGCCTTGAGTCCAGAGAGGCAGGAGAGAAAGGCGTGTATATATTTTAAATAGTGTGAGTGTGAGAATTCCCACTAAGCGATCTGGCAAACTCTTGATTACTTATCTTTACTGAGGTAAGATTCAACCCCATTTTTACTTGTTGCACAGAAGGTAGCCTTGGTGTACGCAAATAGTTCATGCCCCATATGAGAACATGATAAAAAATAATGTTCTTTTTTAGAAAGCCAGGATAAACACTAAAATGGAGTTTGGTGCAGAAAGGATAGGGAAATGAACAGAAACCTGGATTTTTGAAGAACTTCGGTTGCTCCAAATAGGCATTTAATGGGAGAGGTATACTGTGAAAAGAAAAATAAAAGTTTTCTCTTTGAATTCCTGCTGTTTCTATTTCTTTTCAGTCTGTACCCCATGAGCGCGAGCTCAAGGCTTTGCTCCCGGAACGGCACGGGCAGAACTCATTCAAAGGATAAAGCAGAACATTAGAGGAGGAAAGCTAGAAAGGACCGTCGCCAGAACAGTCCGTAGCTAATGGCGACCCGGATGAAAGCAAGGCACGGAAATACCAAGGATGGGGATGGGGAAAGGGAGAGAACTTGCATGGCGAACCCGCTGCTTTCGGGCACGGCGGGGGCTCCTTTTCGGCTGCCTTCGACCATTCACTGTGGGTTCCCTCAGCTACGGCGAATGAGAAAGCCCCGTGTTTTGCTTAGGCTTCCTGCAACAAAAGCGCTACGCCTTCTCGCCCGCCTGGACAGAGCGATGCCCGCAGCTCTTCACAGCTACTCCCCGCCTCTAGCCTCCCTGGACCGAAGCGCTTTCCGCGGGGCGGCTCCGAGAGCTGGCCCGTCGCTCACTCACCGCACATGGCTGATGCCCGCGCGCAGCCCCTTTCCCCTTTCTTCGCGCAGAGCCGAGCGCCGCCACGCCGCTCCCAACAATCCGCCGCCTCCCTCGCTCGTCCGCCTGCCCTTTATAAGGCGGCTCGCGGGCGGCCTGCCCCCTTTGCGCTTCATTGGCAGAGAGAGAGACAAGCGAGGCAGTGGTGGGGGCTGGTCGCGCCTTTCCCTTGCCTTCAGCTGTCAGGCTCGCAAAAGTCCGGGCAGCGCGGGGGGGGGGGGGCGGTTAAGACCCAGGACAGCCCCCTGTCTGCCTCCGGGCCTGGCAAGCTCTCGGCGAAGAGTCCTCGAGCGCCCGCATCATCCTGGGTGTATTTCTGCGGGATTTAGCAGCGGGAGTCTGCCTCAGGATACTCTGAGCGTGCATGGCCAGTGCCATTCGATGACATAGTAAAATGACCATCTAATACTCACTGGGGGCTTATTTATTTATTGACCAGCTGCAGTTGAAGTCTGTCTTTCCAACGTCTGGCAAAGAAGACAGACAAGTATCCAAACTGCATTTCAAAGCCTCTGTACACATGCCTTAACTGCATATGGTTGTATGCACATCAACGGTAATAAATACCCATAGGCTGGGGGTAGGGCTAGTATTGCTTGTACACTGATGGTTGTGTCCTTTTTTTTTACATGGCTAACAATGCCCAAGTGAGCCTGCTCTCATCAGTTCTCGGAAACTAAGCAGGGTCGGCCTTGGTTAGTAATTGGATGGGAGACCTCCAACAAAGACTGGGGTTGCAGAGGCAGGCAATGGCGCACCACCTCTGTTAGTCTCTTGCCATGAAAACCAGGGGTCACCGTAGTCAGCTATGACTTGCCAATACTGTCCACCACCAATAGCACTGGATTGCATGGTAAAGCTGCTTCTGCCACACTTAGAATGCATGTCTTCCTTCATCTAGCTTAAATATCATTGTCCCTAGTTTTGGTGACAGATTTGGGACACACAAAAGACTTCCTTACATATTTATGAGTATAGTTCTGAACAGTAGCCATATTGATCTGTTGCAGCAAAAATAAGGAATCTTGCAGTACCTTAAAATCTGACAAGTTTTTATCCTAGCATAAGTTTTTGTAGGTTAGAGGTTATGAAGGCAAAAAATTGTAGAGTCAGTCATGAACTGTAGGAAATACAACACTATATGAATCTGATGAAATGGGCTATAGTTACGCTAGAATAAATCTTGTAAGCTTTCAAAGTGCTGTATAAATCCTTTTTAAGAATTATGTAATAAAAACAGTAGTGTAGTATCTTTTATTAGGACCAAGTAAAATGTCACAAAGTGAGCAAGATTTTGAGTTCCTCAAACTTTCCTTCAAGCTAGAAGTTCAGTTATGAATAACTCTGTATTTAATTTATGGAATTTATTGCCATAGCATGTAATGATGTTTAGTACCTGGAATAGTTTTTCAGAGAACTAGTCAAATTCATAGACAGTAGACCTATGGAGCCTCCTTAATGAGAGAGAATTTACCTCTAACTGCTGTCTGTTGAAGCAAACAACAGTATAGTTATTAGTATGTCTTGTCCTTCCTGCAAGTTTCCCTAAGGCATCTGACATGTCATTATTGGAAACTGAATGCTAAACTAGTTGGATATTTGGTTGGATTGTGTAAGGCAATTCTCACATTCACACTTAACATATTACTTTATGTTATTTTGAATGTCAGCCAATCAGGGAATTATTTGCACCCATAGTGTTTACCACTGTAATTTGCTAGCCTTCCAGTTTGATATATATGCAACAGTATTTCAGGTACGCGCAAAATATCTTTCCTTAATTCTAACAAACTCCCATGTATCTGGGACTGAGGGAGAGGGGTGGGATCTTTCAGGGGAAATATGTGAGAGCTACCCCATATTACCACCTATCCAGAGGCACTGATTAACTACCCAGCTCTTAGACGGCACATTTTAGTTACAAAAAACAGTTGTTCTGCCCTTCCTGATAAGACCACAATAGCTTACCATGTAAAACTGACACTTCTTGTAAGACTTTTCCTTTTTAAAACATTAATTGCATGGAATTTGGCTTAATTAAAGTCTTTGGTAGCTGCTTTATTTTACAGAATAAAAATAGCATAAATGAGGCCGTTTCTTTTATTAAACCAAATAGTGCTGGAAATGCATGCTTTCTCTAACTGAAAGCTTGCAGTTCCAGCTTTTTCTAACTTAAAATCAAGTTGAATGTAGCTTGTGATTAACTTGTATTCTAACTATTTTTTTAAAAAACTCTAAAAAAACCCTCTACATTTGTTTCAAATTTTTGTGTTATTCATGTTGTTAGGCTTATGTCATTATTCACTTCTCCATTCCTTTCTCTGCTAAAAGGTTCACGGGATGGCCATTGAGTGCTGGAATTACTCTACTTGCTTTTAAGCATCTTTAAATCGACTGCAATTAGAAAAACTTGACCTTGTAATTCTCCATGTTTTTGATTTAGCAGGCATGAGGGGTAAATCATTAAAAATTTAGGATGTGAGGGGGAGATGATGTGTATAAAACAGGAAATGTTGGGACAACTGAACATAGGGTAGCCAACTCTAGTTTGAGAAATTCCTGATTTGGGGGATGGAGCCTGAAAAGGGACCTCAGTGAGGCATAATGCCGTAGAATCTAGCCTCCAGAGCAGCCACATCCTCTAAGGGAAGTGATCTCTGTAGTCTAGATATCAATTGTAATTCTGTGAGATCTCCAGGCTTCACCTGGAGGCTGGCAACCCCAGAACATGCTCTAATAGACATTTTTATCATGGTCTTCAACTGAATATAGACTGTGCCCTTTACGTTTCTTTATACTTTTCAACTGTTCTGAAAAATTACAAGTTGTGATTCACAGTGAATCACAACTTGTACAGGGCTTCTAGGGAGGATACCATCTGTCACGCTGCATCTTGGATTAATGGGCTTCCGAGTCATAATATGATTTCCTTATAGGTCTGAGCCCTTTTTCTTCTTTGTTGGCTAATGAAATAGTGTTTTCTTGCCTTGATGATATTAACCATGCCTGCTGGCAGGGAATTTTCACCTCCAGAATTCTTGATGCTGGAAGTGAGACTCATGGTGTGGTTGACAATTCAAGGTGAGGGTAGGTGGGAAAGAAATCTGTAGCCTGCGCTGCTTACATGAACACTGCCCAGAAGCCACCACTGTATGATCAGAGTGTTAGAACAGATATGGGAGACCCAAGTTTGAATCTCCAGTCTTCCGAAGAAGCTTGCTGGGTGACCTTAAATCAGTCACTCTCATTTGAACCTCCTCACAAGGTGATTATTGTGAAGATAAAAAGGAGGAGGGGTGAGTGATGTTGTAAGCCACCTGGGATTCTCGTTGAGAAGAAAAGTGGACTATAAATATATAAATAAATAACACCTTTTGTTAGGGACAAATAAAATATTGCAAAGGGAGCAACTTTTGAGGTTCTCAGAACTTTTGGTTTAATTTCAATTAAATAAATAAAAATCTAAAGGAGACCTGGAAGAAAAAAAATGTTTCAAAAGTCTAACAGGGTGCAGTACATAACAGTCAAGACAGAGCATAGGATCTGTCATGCAGATGTAATTAAGTCAGACCAATTTCAGATTGTACCAAGGAATTCTCGAGTAGAGAAGCTAGTGGCCAATGTTACTTTGAAAGTATAAAAGCTAGCAATACTTCAGAGCTTCTTCCAGTGATAATCTGATCAGACAGTTCCCTTGTAAGGCAGAGAGCCGACACGAAGAAACTATATCATCCAATTCTGCCAAAGCAATGGGACGTGGCTTTAAGCCTTAAACCTATTGCTTTTATGGATCTTAAGCTGCAACTTATTCTGCAAAAAATAATGTTCAGGGTATATTGACACCACAGCATCTTTTTAATAATAGATTAAGTACAGTGTGCAATTGTTGGTGTTGTAACTTACAAGATGCGTCTCTTAAGCATATGGTTTGGAAGTGTTCAGTTATTCAGTCCTTCTGGAAGGAGGTCAGAAAGAGTCCAGTAGCACCTTTAAGACTAACCAATTTTATTGTAGCATAAGCTTTCGAGAATCAAGTACTTGATTCTCGAAAGCTTATGCTACAATAAAATTAGTCTTAAAGGTGCTACTGGACTCTTTCTGATTTTGCTACTACAGACTAACACGGCTAACTCCTCTGGAAGGAGGTCATTACCCATACCAAATTTGTATTAGAATACTCATTTATTTTTGAGGGTGTTTATGTACTTCTACGCTATTTGCCTGTCTCATGAAATCTAACTAATGGTTAATGGAAATGGACCCTCCATACCCTTACAGTCATGAAAAGACTTATACTATAGCACTGGAAAGACGAAAGCCCACTTCCTGTAATTCATTGGACTGAGTACCTTATATACTTATCAACATTTAACAAAATTGTATATGGGCTTATTTTTAGATATTTGGAGACACTTTATAGAAACCTATGTATAAATTTGTCACCGTTGTTCGTTTGGTTGGTTGGTTGGTTGGTTGGTTCCTTCCTGCTTTGCACAAAGGAATTTTTTTTTTAAAAAAAAATTAAAAAGCAAAGAAATTGTAGCAGTGCTCATGTCAGCAAAGCTGTGCAGTAGGTAATTTACTTGAATTTTTTTCTTTCATGCACATATTTTTGTTTTTGACTGGAGAACACAAAATATTATTCACTAATTTCTGATTTTTTTTTACTTGGTCCTAATAAAAGATGCTATACTACTGTTGCTGTTGCTACTGTTGCTATACGTTCTGATGCACCAGAGGATTCATTCAGAAACAGTCTTCGCTCTGATATGCATTGGTTTACTATCAGCAGATGCTCAGACAATCTCCTGTAGAAACTTCATCAAATGTAACAAAATTTCTCATAAAGCTCTATGTGAAATGTTTACTGATTTTGCTCCACTACCAGTTGTGGATATAAGGAGACTGTATAAATCTCAGCACAGTGACACCCACCTAAATCCATTTAAAGGAATGGGATTAAAAGGATGTAATACTGTTCAGGATTGCATTGAATGGGACAATCTAACCATTAGGCACCACTAAAAACAAAGGCAGGAGTCAGCTATTACCCAGCTCTGTAGCCAGTACTACATGTAGGTCTGTCTGTTCTATCTTCAGCAATCACTTCACCGGTACTTATTTCCTGCCTTATAGTCAAAGATATCCAGTGAATGTTTCCTCCTTAACGGCTTTAAAAATTTTACTTGAACCTCCATGAGCAGGTTCTCTGGATAGATGGTATAACATTTTTCTTAATTAACAGTGATACCAAATCATACTGAAATAGTTGGACATTGCCAGTGTATATGGCAGTACATGGATAATTATGGTCATTAGGCTTTGCCATTTATCACTAACGTCCAGTACACCCACATTGCAGAAGCAAGTCTCAGAGAAATCCTATGTGCCTACTCCAGTCTAAGCTGGCTGAATAAATAGGCTTAAACTGAAATGACTCTATATAGGATTGTACTGTTTAAAACACAGCATTTAAAACTAGTTCCATCCCCCTACTTTGTCCAGTGCATGATATCATTTCTTGAAATTATTTAGCATGTAGAAGGATTTATTCATTGATTCATAGATCCTCAGATTTAACTGTTCCATGTTCAAAAATATGGGGACTGTATGTTAAAAAGGATCAATTAAATCAGTTAAACAGTTAATGTGACTCTCTTGCTTAAGTTATCTGTAGCCCAAAGTTAGCTGTTTTCAAAAAGCAACGTTGATTCTTATCTCTAAGATAAGCCTGTTAAGGGGAAAGAAGGTGGGGGTGACAATTGTTTACTTTTGAACTGTACTGAGAGAAAATGTCCCTGCCTCTGTTTTGGGGAAGCAATTTGGAAAACCTTTCTAATTAGAAAAAATAGTAACAAAAAGAAATCTTACAGCACATCACATACTAACAGATTTATTGTGTCCTAAGCTTTTGTACTATATAAAAGATTATGCCATAACAAATCTGTTAGTATTGAAGGTGACACAAGATTCTTTTTTGTTGTTGATGCAACAGACTAATATAGATATCCCTCTGAAATGTCTTTTTAATTAGTGAATCATTCTTTTATAACACCTATTTATAGTTCTGTCAATGGTGTGGGAGGGATCTTGCAAATGACAGAAAAAGCTTTGGGGGAGAAATTGTTGTGATCCATTCTACCTTCTCCACACTTTCCATCTTAGAACAGATATCAGTAAACAGGAGATGATGTCATCAGGATTATATGTGGAAAAAGTTGCAGATAGTCCCATTACTCCATTAGCAAACAAATTCCCAAAATAGAAGTAGTGTATTATTTTTTATAAGAAAAACCTGTTCAGTGAGCCTTATAAAAAATAATACACTACTTCTGTTTTGCTCCTGAACTCTTTATGGTAGATAGTCAGTAAAGGAAGGGGGATTTTCAATGCATTATGGAAAAAGCCTTAAGGTCTGCAGTTTGTAACAGTCTTAAGATACAGGACCAGAGGTGTTATAAGTGTAATTAGATTAAGTGGTGCTGGGTGCAAAACAGATTTCCTTCGGTGTAAGTTATAATCTGTTTTGGACCCAACACTATCTCATTCTGTTAAGTCTGCAACATTTCCTATACTCAGCCTTAAAACTGTTGCAAATTCCAGAAGCTGAAGTTTTCCCATCATTGTGAAACATGAACACGGAAAGCTGCCTGATACCATATCAGACCATTGGTGTATCAGAGACAGTTGTTCACTGCGACTGAAGCAGCTCTCCAGGTTCTCAGGAATAATGAAGTCAATGGGCTTAGAAGGATCTCTTTTTCAAATTGCACTGTAGATCTTTCATATCACCTACTGCCTGACACTTTAACTGGGAGTGCCAAGGTTTGAATCTGGAACCTACTGCACACAAAGCAGTTCTGTCAGTGGACAATGGCCCAGTATATTCCTCAGCGCCATTCCTAAGCAGAGTTATACCCTCGTAATCACAGTGTCCTCAGTGGATTCCACTGTCTCCTTTTTCAATGTTTTTAAATACTATATGTTCTACCTGAAGAACATGCAGTATAGTAGGTATAATAGCAGAAGTAGTGTTTCCTGCTTACTTATAGAATGGACTTCTCATAGAGATTCATCAAAAAACGAGCTGGAACGTTTCCCAGAAGTTTCGTAAAACTTTATTTTCTGGGCTAGCTTTTAATGATCCTTATCTCTATAATATCTTTTAACTGTGTGTTCTATTTTATGTGTTCTGTTTTTCTATTTTTCAATTGCTGTGACTTGCCCCAAGGATAACAATTACAATAAATAAATATAAATCAGCTCTACTATTTCAGCTCTAGTAAGTTCACTTGATAGGTGATGGGATATTGCAGATCCCAGATACTGAGAGCAGAAATATGGACTCTTGAAGTCAACAGACCTGGAGGACAAAATCTCAGATCAGGCATCTCATCTCACTCACTAGTGGCTGGAGCAGAACAATAGCAACAGTTACACCTTTCAACATTCTTAAATATTATAAGAATTTTGTACCCCAACAGTCCTTGTGTATTTCTGTGTGTGTGTCTTAATTTTCTGTTCCCCTTTTTGTTTTTGTATCCCCTTGTTTATCTCAAAATAAAATTAAAAATTAAAAAAACCAAAAAATAAAATTAGCAACAGTTAACACCCTTCAAAGGTGTCTGCCACACAGGAAGGGGATTTGTGGATTCCCTGTTGATGATGTGGCTATAGATAAAGCATGGCAGCAATGAGGCCTCCACATGGCAGGTTTCACCACAGTTTTCCTTCCCCAGGCTCCCAGTAGAAACCACCCCCTCCCCTGGACCAAGAGAGCTTTTGAAATAAAAAAAAATGGCACCAGAATATTGTTATATCTCTATATCATTGTAACAATAGGTTCTTTGAATTCCCTACTTTCACTTTAAAAAAAGATAAGTCTCTAGCCCCTTGAGAAGATAGGTCTTTCCCCTTATATCTCTGCAAAGGAAGGAGCTAAAAAAGACTTTAAAAATGAAAGCTGGGACATCAGAGAAACTGCGACACCTATTGTTACTATGATATTATATATGATATTCGAGTGCATATTTAAAAAAAAAAAATTAAAAGCCCCCCAGTAGTGGTGGTGGTGGTAGGGAGAGGAAATGGCTGCCATGGGTCATGGGAAATGGCCCACATATGAGCTGGAAAATCCACCCCCCCCCTGCCCCCCAAAACGCCATCCTAGCTTTACTGAGATCTTTCTCAAAACTTTGGAGCTAAGCAGGTTTGAGAAAGATCAGAGAAAAGCCAGGAAAACCACCTGTGCACTACAATGCTGTGAGGAAGCAGGAAAAAAGCTTCTCCAAAGCATTGAATTTGGGGCATATAACTCATGTGGAAGACACCTAAGTCTGACTTCAATGGACTTAGAAGGGTAGCTCTGTTCAGGCTTGTGTTATATACTCATTATAACTTAATTTTACTATGTTTTTGTTTTATTATGTTCATCTGCCAGTTTTTAAATATTTTGAAATACAGAATTAAAGTATTTAAGAACTTGACATCACTTTCAAGTCCAAATATTTACAGCCACTGGTACCTTCCTACAAAGCTATGGAGGTGTATCTGAAGTTTCTGTTGCAGCTTTTGGCTGGCTGAACAGCCACGAAATTTTAAACTGAAAAGCAGATTTCCTGCTTAACTGCTTGATTGGATGCTATATAAAATTTCAAAGGGTCTCCAAATGCATTTTCTTTTCACTCTGAGTGTACATAGTCTTATAGGATGATAGCCTGTGTCTTTATGCAGCAGTCAATAGGGTTGCTAGCTCCAGACTGAGAAATTCCTAGCGATGTGGGGGGTGGAACCTGGGGAGAGTGGGATTTGGAGAGGAGAGGAAGCTCAGCTGGGTATAGAGCCCACCATCCAAAGCAGCCATTTTCTCCAGAGGAATTTATTTCTGTAATCTGGAGATCAGTTGTAATTCTGGGAGATCACCAAGCTCAAACCGGGGTTGGCAGCCCTGCATATGAGCCTAACAAGTACCTGTGTTTTTGCCTGTCAGAGATGAATTCTGGTTCGTTCATGTCATCTCACCATCAAGGACAAAGAGTGATGTGCTATTATAGTTTTGTAGGGGCTTAAATGTGTGTCATTGGATTACTGGATTGTCACATATTGAAAACAAATTAATCTAATGTAGAATTGAAGAGCAATCTGCTTAAATTAGTTCCCCACTAAACTTAATTATGAAGCTGCATCCAGAGCTTAGACACCAGGGACAAAATTCAGAGCAGAGTGGAAAGATGTTGATGGTGTATCTGTGAAAGCAGTAAACTATCTATGCAGACCTCAAGAGTTTCAAATAATAATCTATATACAAAGTTCTTCTCTCTAATCCTTTCTCCTCCCTAGAAAAATATATTCACACATTTTTAGTAGAATTTTCTTTATTTTAACTATAAACGATAACATAAAAACTATAAACAATAAACATAGAAGATAAAAAACCACAACATTCTGAAAAGAAGACACACTAACAATACATAAACAAGTTAAAAAAACCCACCCTAAAACAACACTACAGGTTGAGTTCCGATTATCTCCGCAACAAATATGTATCATTTCTAGAGTCTCATTTATTCTAAGTTAAGCATAAGAGCCTTCTTTTTTCTATTGTTCATGTTTCTTAATCCATTTTCACATATTTTGTTAATGGTTATACATGGTAACAGTTTGTTGAGTACCAGACAGGATAAGCTAAAACAGGACTTTTGTTTTGGATGAACAACAGAGACAAAATAATTAATTGGCATTAACTATTGAAGTCAAAGTTTATGCTAAATATCAGGAATTGCATTGGCTTACAAAACAAAAGCAGTCAATGAAAATACTGGTAAGAATGACTGCATATTTCATATTCCTAAATATTCATACTGCATGACCAGCTTGCCTTTATTCATTTTTGTATCAGCTAATTTCCCAGATATTCAAGAAGACAGAAAATCTTTTCCTTCTCTTGAACATGACAGCTGGGGAAAAAATCCGATGTTGCACAGATATTTCTTGTGCGATTCTTGCCATTTGTTTTTGGTCAATATATACAAGGGGATGGGAAGGGCAGATGAGAGAAGGTGGAGAAAGTGGGAAAATGTGGAAATACATGCTCAAGCTCTGTCCTTCTAAAGTGTCAAGTATATGTACTTCAAAGGCATTGTCAAGAAGACTTGCTTTTAACCTGCCTCTACCACCCATTTATTCCTTTTCCTAAAACCCTGGTAACCCATAAATGCATATGTCATATTGTTGGCTCTTGAAGGAACTTTCAACCTCCTTACATCCACAGACTACTTTATAAGCTATATTTTATATTGGTTCTGATACCTGAATATAAAATATATACAGATTTCATATCTCTGATAAAGGATAACACATCAATGTTTGTGTGTTATGTGCTGTCAAGTTGCCTCCAACCTATGATGACCCTATGAATGAAAGACCTCCAAAAAGTCCTATCATTAACAGACATGCTCAGATCTTGCAAACTGGAGGATGTGGCTTCTTTAATTAAATCAAGCCATCTCATTTTAGGTCTTCCTCTTTTCCTACTGCCTTCCACTTTTCCTAGCATTATTGACTTTTCCAGAGAATCTTGTCTTCTCATGATGTGATCAAAATACAATAGCCTGTTAGCTTCTAGGGAGAATTCAGGCTTGATTTTATCTAGAACCCACTTATTGGTCTTTTTGGTCATCCATGGTATCCGCAAAACTCTCCTCCAGCACCATATTTCAAATGAACCAATTTTCTTCCTGTCAGCTTTCTTCATTGTCCAACTTTCACATCCATACATAGTAATGAAGAATACCATAGTTTGGATTATTTTGATATTGGTCCCCAGAGAGACATCTTTATCTTTAAGGATTCTTTCTAGTTCCCTCACAGCTGCTCTTCCAAGACTCACATAAATAGCTCTTTTGAAAATCCAGTTCTAGAAATTTCCATTTGGCCTTCATATTGCTGAAAAACAAATAGGACGATAATGGGGCTCAAATTATTGTTCATTTTACTTCCATTTGCCTTGTGAACAGGAGATGAGGTCAAACACAAGATCTAGAGTTTTCCCCATGTAAACAGGCTAAGATCCAAGACATCTGTATATTATATAAAGGAGAACTTTGGAAAAGATGTATGAAAATGGATTTTCCTGACCTTGTTACTATTTTATTGTAAAATATATATAAAGAAAATAATTTTAATATATTTACAAGTTGAATGTTTCCAAATTATTTTTTCAATGTTTGCCCACATAATTCTGAAATGGGTCTGAATCCGTTGATATTTTTATTAACAATCTCCAATAATGTATGTAATTCCCTATAATATGCTTTTGTCTTATTTCTCCAACCATTATGTTGTTCTGCAAAGCTTATTTGGTGCATTTACTTTTGAATATTAAGCCTGAAACTAATGTTACAAACGTTACATCTTTTTAACAAAAAAAAATTAATAAAAATAACTGTAACTCCTCCAAAAGAAATTTCCAAGCCAGATGTGAAGAAAGAGGCAATAAACCAGATGGATCATGCCTGACTCATGAAAGCAAATACTTTATCTCAGCATCAAATAAAAATATTAACTGTTAAGGAGCCTATTTGCTATTAATTGTGTTATGTATTGACTTCGCTTCTGTCTGAGCTAAGGCTCCTGAAGTCTTTATTACTATTGGTTGTTTCCTACTGGCAGCAGCCAATCAGTGCTGTATAATAAAGACCAATTACTGTACAGTAAATAAGTTACTTTGTATATAGTTAATGCAAACTAAGGATTCTAGTTGTGTGTGTCTATTGGTTGTTGCTTGAAAAAGGGGTGTGACTTGTGTGTATATAGTTGGCTCCTGTTGAGCCTGTCTTCAGTATGCTTTCAGTTTTCAATAAGGCTGTTATAGTGAGCTGAAATAAATTAATAATAAATTAATAATAAATTGCATGACTATTCTAATCACAGTGTAATCCTGCTTTCATTCTTTTCACAGAGCAGCAGCCCAGTCCTAAAGTCCACCTTGCTGGTGTACTGCTTGTGCTGGCACAGTATGGGAGCTATGCTCTCCCAACAGGTAATAAAAATGCAGACCCTAAGAAAGAGAGAACAGAGCAACGGCACTGGAGTCTGTAGTGACATCACTAACAGCATCAATCATGGCAGGGCTTGGCAAGGACACCTCCATATTAGCCATAAATGGAAAGAGCCAACCATTGTATAGTGATGCTGTGACACCTCCATGATGTCCTCATGCTCAGTCCCATCCACAAAAGAGGAGAAGGCATGAAACAAAGGCAACACAGCACCTGTACCTGCATGGTGGAGTGTGGCATGCCCAGCAGGACTGTGGCATGCCCATTTGCAGAATGGCCACCCCTTTGATAGATGAACATGCAGAGAAGGAAGAGCTGGCAGCTCAGGCATACCACTCACTTGGGAGAAAAAAAACTTCTAGGAAAAGTGCATGGCCTCTACCTGACAAGGGATCAGGTCTCACTGGGAGAACAGTGTCAGTTTTTTGCATGACAGGGTACTAGGTACAAGCTACAAAGGTACAAAGATACTAGGACAAGCAACAAAACATAACTGCATATTTATAGAAGGCATCCTTCTCATCCTTTCTGTCTCTCACTAGAGAAAAATCATTGATTTAGGACACAGGGCAGAAGGGCTTGAGTTTGATCAGAAGGAAAATAGAGGATAAGGCAAAGCTCACCTTTTGGCAAGTATCATCAACAAAACTAAACAGAAAAAAGATACACCATTGAGTATTTGGAACCCTCCATTAATCCTGGTGATGAAACCATCCTTACATATCAGGAAAGCAAGACAATGAAGAAAGACATAGCGGGTTTAGCATCCCTTTAGGCATAGCAAGTCCTGCACATAGTTAACTGGCTGGGAGGAGTCCCAGCAGAACAGCCATGGCTTTGCAGTGTCCAAGCCAGTCATTGAAGATGAGTCACTCATGCTGATTGGCTGCCGCAGATTCCATTAACTTAGCTTAGCATCTTTCCATACAACCATTGTCTCCCTGACTTAATTGTTTATTTATTTGAATATTATAATCCCACAAAGTGAGGCTCAAACTGGCTTACAACCCCCCCCCCCCCCCGAACCAAACACAAATCCTGAAAGAGAAGCAGTAGGTGGGACTGAGCAGCTGGAAGAACACACTCCCTGATGGGACAGTGTCCCTTGGCAAGCAGCAGCACAGACAGCCCCAGATAGCAGCTCCTTCTCATGGAGAGAGGTTAATCACCACTGCCTAATGTTATTTATCCCAGGAGTTCTTGTTCTATACCTTCCCTCTGCAAAAGGATCTGCATCAGAACCAGGATTCCTAGCTGAACATACATATCAATATTACTTGCCTTATACTTCACTGTAATCAATTTATTTTGAGTGGGGAGATGTGAAATACCACAGCTTGTGCCCATAAAAAAGAATGCTGCCAAAAACAAGCAAACAAAAAAGCCCAAACCAGCTTTTCTGATTCCTGGACCAAATTTGGTTTTCACAACATTAATTATGACAAATATATTTTCCCCCAGAGGCAGCAACCATCTGAGCCAGCAATCATTTGTATTCTGTATCAATCATTCTTTCATTCCTGCTGCCATGTTCTAGCATATGTTTCAAGAAATTTGGAACAGTTCAGAGCAATTTGCGAAAACTAATCATCATGCTTACATTTCGCTTCCTAGTTATATAGAATCTTGCAAGCTTTGAGACTGTTATTTGCCTAGATGACAATTTCATCTATGAAGCGAGACCAGAGAGTCCCAAAACTTCTGAATGTCCTGCATCTTTCGGGACTCACTTGCAAAGTATAACTTGACCTCCTTTTCCCCAACCCAACACAAAATGTAGGACTCTCACATCAGGCAACAAGGAACAAGTTTATATTTTATTTTTCATGTTTAGTATTTATAGGCATATAGAATTATTGAGTAACAGGCTGTATATCATGGCCATTTCACATACTCTGCAAAAGCAAACCCAATTTTGCCATTGAGCCTCCCAAAGCCGCCTCCTCCAGTTTGTCATGTTGCTCCACATGTCTCATGCCTCGCAATCCACCACAGAGAGAGTTGTGTGACCCACTTTTCTGTCACAACTCACAGTTTGAGAATGGCAGAACTAGACATATTACTCATTGATGACATGAGTTAATCTTATACCAGAGAACCCATTAAATTCTAATAGAACTGGACAAATTCTTTTTCCTTGAACAACTGGGTGGGGAAAAAATCTCCCCACAAACAGTGTAAGAAATGCTATATGACACATGATCTTCCAATTGGCCTGAGTTTTCAAAGCCAAAGAAACACTTCGTTATCAGCTGATCCTAAATCCCCCTGTGGTATAGAAAGCATCATAATTCTTTTACAACATAGGCTGTAAATACTTTACATTTCCTCATAGCTGAGAACAGTACCATAGTTCTTTGGCTTACATGTTCTTGGCTGGAAAGCATGTTAAAGAAAGCTGTTACGATATAGTAGTCGACTGCTGGATTTGGATGCAAAAAAGAAAACAGAAAAACGTCCCTGTAATGATTTTAAGTGTGTGTGTGTCTTTAAATGCTTGGTGTGGTACAGATGAAGTGTGGGGGTGAAAGAGAGGGATGAATGAGTGATATGATTGGTTGATGACTGAGGGCCAAGCTACAAGTGACAAATGACACTTGAACAGCAAGTGGATTGAGTGGAGGACAAGTGAACAGGGAGAAATACACTTGCTGTTCAAGTGTCCTTCGTCACTTGTAGCTTGGCCCTCAGAGTGTGGGTAGAGTGAATGCAGTTTTAGACTGAGAGTGAAAAGAAAATATTTAGGCTGATTCCGCACATGTTGGATAATGCACTTCCGATCCTCTTTATAGATCATTTGGAACGGATTTTTTCGTGTGCAGAACAAAAAATCCACTTCAAATGATTGATAAAGTGCATTGAAAGTGTATTATCCAACATGTGCAGAATCAGCCAGGGCAAGAGAGGCAGCCTGAGTAATTTTAAGCCATTCTGAGAAAAATATTCAGTCAGGAGAAAGCAGGCAAGCTGTGTGTGCAGCATGAGCTTGTTTATGTTGTCTGAGAGAAATATAACCTGTGTAGAAACCTGAACTGTGTGTTTGTGAAAGAACATTCAGTCAGGGAAAAGCAGGCAAACTGTGTGTGTGCCTGAGAAAAGGTCTTACTTCTAATTGAGAAATTAATATGAAAAGCAGGCAAACTGTTTGACGCCTGAGAGAAGATCTGTGTGACTGGGTTTAAGTAAAGTAACTTTAATAATTGAGAACTACTCTTTTGAAACCATCAAGTTTTAGAAATAATATGAAACCGATACGCTTCTTATAAAAATAAAAGTTTACTTTGTTTTTTTAAATCCCAGAGTTGTTCCTATATCCCATTCCTCAGGGCCACATAGTACCACAACCTTGGGCACGTTACTAAAAGGAGAAATTTAAGTTATTCTGGAATTTCATTCCTGGTGGCAGCGATCTACCAAGAGAGGGCAAGAATAAAAGGCATAAAGGCAAAATCTACCCAAGAGAAAGAAAGGGTCATAATAGTCCCACACCCCAGATAAAATCTCTTCTCCAAAGTGTAAGTTGTTGGATATCTCTGAGATGTGCTGGCAGAGAAGCTGGGCACCAGAGTGGCAAGAGTGCATAGCACTACACTTTTTGTCTTCACTGCACATTTCTGGTTAGCCTTTGTGCATGTGGTGCTTTGACACAGAGACCAGTGAAGTGTAAGACAAGAACAGAGCAATTCCTGCCACTGTGCTCAGTCACTGGTTCCAGCCATCTCCTGGAGCATCCTGCCTTGAGCAGCTTTTCAACCTACAAGACCACCTCATTTGCATGTGTTAGGAAGAGCTCAGCCTGTCTCCTCATGGCTACTTGCATGGGCACAGGATGGAAGGAGCTGGCAACCCAGGTCATTAGACTGCTTCATGATTTCCAACACAATAGTGACTGGGGTGTTCTACAACTCTGTCCCTGCCTGTTTGTGAAAGAATGAGACTAGCTCCATGCTCCTCCCTGCACCACCACCTCCCACAGATCTGAGACTTTCCCTTAGGGCTGCCCCTTCACACATTCAAGAGGTTGGGCACTGACTCAGGGGTGCCCATGCTGGGGAGGCTGTGGTTGGTTTTTCTGGAGCCACTCGACTTCTCTTTTGTTCAGCTGTAAAACATAGCATAGGCCCAGTGGCACCTTGAAGGCTGGCTTCACATATTGGTCCCCACTAGACATGGGCATGAATGGGAAAAAAAACCCAAACACCCTGTTCGTCGTTCGGTGCCATCCACGAACAACGAACAACCAACATGGACGAACATGAACTGTTCCCGGACATGTTCATTATTCTTTGGGGCCAGAAACCCACCCCAACCCCCCCCACTTGGCCCCCCTCCCCTCAAACCCACTTACCTGGCCCTTTAAAGATCCCTTTAAACTATCAGCTGGCCACAAACTGACCTTCCCAATGTCCAATACCCACCAAATTTGCAGGGGACATAGTCCTCACTGTCCTCTAAAGACCCCCCAAGTTTCAGAGAGATTGCACCCTGGGAAAGGCATGATCCACAGGTCTCCTCGTTGGCTGTCATTTTCTCTTCACAATGGCAAAAACGGGACTCTCTGCTGGAAGTACTTTGAAGGGTTAAAGCCAGAAGGAAAGCCAGAAGGAGTTCAGACAGAGTTCAGTCCCTCCTTGCCTCCAGTTGCCAAGGGGATTGATTGCAGCAGGTGCCAGACTGTCTGGCTTGCCGAAAGGCTGCCGAAGGCAACAAACAAGGCTTTTAATGACCACCTGTTTGGTTAGGATGGGGCCTCATGAACAGCTTGTTCGAGAACAGCAGATTAGGCTGTTCGTGGGTTTTTTCTGTTCGTAATGCTGTTCGTGCCCATGTCTAGTCCCCACCCCCTTCCCACACATACATTCTGCTGGCTGCTGTGTTCAGCTTGCATGGTGAATGAGCCAGTGGGTGGTCTGAGGGTATGTGTGGCTTCTCTAGCACTTTGATTGGTGGTGGTCTCTGGGTCTCACACTCCCCCACATCTGATAAGCCATGCAGTTTGGTGGTGCAGGGAAGGAACCAGGGTGGATGCAAGGGAGCTGCTGCCATGGGTGCAGCATAGAAGAGTTGTGGAGCAGCTTTCTTGCCAAAATGATGGATCTCCAGGGCAGCCTATCAGATCGGATGACCTGTTCCCCTTTATGCCTTTTGTGGGGGAAAACTGTCAGCTTCAAAACTTTTGCCTGCTTCTGACCTCTCCCCATGGGGGGTTCAAAACAAGAGCCCTGACCATGCTATCCCAGTACCTTTCCACTAAGCCATACTTGTTTGTGCAATGGTTCCTATCTGGCCCCATGTAGCTGGTGATGACATCAAGGCTCCAGTGGAGTGCCTAATGTCTGATGGTATGCATTCTCTTAGCCCAGTGGTTAGGATGCTAGTCTTGGGTGTGGGGGCTGGGGGATTGATTTATGTATAAAAACTTTTAAAACTTTTTCATGAGAAGGGTGTCTGAGACTTGGAGCAGGAATGGTTGTGTGTGGGCAGCACTTTTGCTGCAAGTCAGGGCCTTGCTAGGGAAGAGTGGGCATCTTCTCCACCACACAGGTGTCCTTCCCCTATGGGCTGGTGCGCCACTTGGGCCACTTACCTTTGTTGTGGTTCTGCTGTTGCTGGTCTTTCCTCTCTGTCTGCTGACTCTCCATGGTGATAGTGACATCAACAGAAAGTGGCTGGATTGGTGGGGAGTGATTGGCTACACCTGTGTGTGCTACTCACAGGGGCATCATTGGCTAGTGTTGTCTGATGGGTAGGCATTGCTGGGGTTGCTATGGATCCAGTGTGCTGTGTTGTTTGTGCCTTGCAAGGAGTGCCTGTTGTTGTTTCTCCCTGCAGAATCTTCATAGGGAATGGACTGGCAGCACCACTTTTACATCAGCAGCTGGCCAGCACTACCACAGCAGCCCTCAAGATTGTGCTGGGAGAGATGCCAGCAGGGAAGAGTGCAAGTGATGACCTTATGGGCTTTTCTCACAAGCTTTGTTCTTTAGGAGTTTATTCTTTAATTCTCACAAGGTTCAGAAATGATGCTATCCAAGTACAGTAGCCAAGTAATGTCATTTCATTCAAAACTATTAATCAACTGAATATCTATTGCTAAATTAACTGGAAAAAACAAATGTCAAGCTATGCACCTGAAAAATTTGTCAGGGAGGTTGTGGTTTTGGAGTATTAGAATGCCAATGTGATGACATCTAAATGATGATATCTGTTCTAGGAAGTTTTTTCTTCCCTTCAGTGTTAATGCATAAATGAGCTTCAATTATTATTGGTACTCTATAAAAAATCTCTCCAGGTATTTTCCTAAATCTTCAGCATTTGAAACAGCTAGGGTACATATTCAGGGGAAGAACCTTATCAGAAAAAGGCAGAGTTATTTTTCTGCAGTTCATTTTTAGTGAACGAATGCTATGAAGCCCCTCCACACTTGGAGATTCCACTCTTTCTTGCTTTCTTTCTCTTTGACTTCTTGCAACTAAACCTAATGGTAAAGGGGGAAAAACTTAACTTCTCCACTAACAAATTCCAGATTTCTGAACTGTAAATCCAGATGCAGTAAATCCAGATGCAGTCACTGAAAGTTATGAGTCCATTTACATAAAAGGCAGTAAGTATGGACACAACTGTATCTTTAAACACAGACACTGAAGTAAAATAATTCTGCTGCTTCTTAAGGGAACTACAATAATCGGAATGTGTAAAAGACTCCTTCTGAAACCCGCCCCCTATTGAAATCAACTCTTCTCATAGTATGTGTAATATCTAAAGAGACTTAAATAGGCTAATTGATATTAAATGTGATGATTAAATGGTTTTTAGCATTAATTCTAATAAAAATTAAAGGTTCTAATAAAAATTAAAGGTTAGTTTTAATTCTAATAAAAATTAAAGGTTAAACAAGAAAAGCAAGGAAAAAAATTAATGTAAACCCTATAATGGGGCCCTGTACTAAAAGAAGTTAGAATATTTGTATATTTAGAGAGATTCCTGTTAGAAGTACCAACTACCACTGTGATTAATTTTAAGTAGAGCTGTCCTTCCCCCCTAAACTGCCTTAAAACAACAATAAACAACTTCTAATGTGTACATATTAAATAAATGAAATGAATAATGGCCAGTCTTGTCCCTATGCTCAAATTAACAGTAATCTCACGAGTATCTCTAGTAAATCTAAATTTTCTTATGCAACCAGAGGAGAAAGACGTACATTTTCCCTATACAATCAGTTTAGGGGCGGGGGTTGCAGAAAAAGCACATATTCTCTAGCAAGAAAAAAATACTTTCATAAGTGGAAACACATTTAAGGATCAGAAATAAGAAATTTGAGGACTTCATGGATTCTACTTCTCACATACTTTTCCTGGCTCTGTTATGTATGTAGTTCTTGAAGTATTTTCTATAAATACTGGATCAAAGAGCCTCATGATTTTTACTTGTATAGTATAGTATTTGTCTTGGAGTTACAATCACATAAAGCATATAAACAATCACAGTTTCAGTGTCTACCAATAATTTAAGAATACTTTTATATATAAGAATTAATAGATTTAGAAAACAAAGCATAGGAAATGACACAAAATATATGCCCACGAGTAGAGGGATATACATGGGGCTCAACAGAGTGATATTTAACACCCTGCACCCAGCATATGAATAGGCAGCTTATGAAGGCTGTCCAAGGAATTCCCATCCATATACGTCTCATTTTAAAAGTCTGTCCTGTTTTATCCTGCACTCAAGAGTGCTTACAGTCACAAACAAAATACCTATGAATGGTTTGATTGGCCTTGTGGGGATGCCTTTGTTGTGTGGGCAATTTGTGGTACAGAAAGGTATCTATAACTTACAAGATCATTTAGAATTATAAATGTGAAGAACAGGTAAAATTTCCTGGTAAAATGGCTACAGGATATAGCAATCCAATTTCTTCTGAAGAATAGTAACATATCATATAATAGTATCAGGCCCGGAGGCGCCCCCTGGCGGCGGCGATGACAGGTCAGGGCGGGGCGGCCTCGGCGGGTCTGTCCTGGGGCGCCGGGCTAGCTTGGCTGAGCCAGAGGTGTGAGAGCTCCCCCCCCGGCGGCCTCAGAATGGGCGGCCCCTGTCTGTACCGGGAACCCCGGACAGCACTTAGCTCCACCCAGCCGACTGCACCTTGGCTTCAGGACAGTCTGACTTCTCCTCCTCGGCCTGCCTGGGAAGCCCTCTTAAATACCCTCTGGCTCCTTTCAGCCCCACCCCCTCTCCCAAGCTCCCCCGCCCAAGGCCATCCCCACCACCTGGGCCAGGTGTGGCCATGCCTGCCAGCCCCACCCGACTTTAGCCCGTTGGTGGGTTCTGCGGGTTCTCCCCGCCTCCCTGGCTCTGCCGCCCTCCCTGTCTTGGACAGGCGGCGGGCTGAGCCTCTCCTGGCCGAGCTTGGCCCGGTCTGCCCCTGTCTGAGAGCTGTGCTGGGCCTGGTTGGCTCCTTCCCCTCCTCCCCCTCGCTGTCGCTGGGCGGGGTCCGGGCTGGCGGACAGCGCTTGCGCCGGCGTCCGCTCACTCGGCACAGCCTGGCCTGGCCTGTTCCTGGCCCTCCCTCTGCCGGGGCCTCGTTGTCGTGGCCGCTGTGTCAGCCATCGCTGGAGCCGTTGGGGTGTTGTGCGGGTGAGCGGCCGCCCATCCGGGCTCTCAGCTGGCGGTGGGATGGCGGCCGCGGCGGCGGGCGCTCCAGGGAGGGGCAGGCTGCCCCGCATGCTGCCCTGCCGAGCTGGCCCCGCGTCCTCCTCGGCCGTCCCATCTTTGGCCCCCAGGTGAGCGTTGGAGGGGGCGCGGGGGGCACTGCCGGGCTTGGGGGGGGTGCGGATCCAGCGAGTCCGAGGCCCCTGGGCTGGGCCTCGGACAAATAGTTATTCCTTAAAATAATATTTTGCCTTAGATTCAAATGTAAGTGAAATTAAATATTAAGATCAAGTGGCATGCTACCCCAATAAACTGCACAATATAGTTTATAGTTGTAAAACCACTTGCTAGCATGGTTTTTAAAAGGAGGCCCTCCAGCTGTGGTGGAGCATCCTATGGTGATCTTTTATTGGACAAAATTTAGGAGACATATTAATCCAATTATGGATTTCAATTTTCAAGAGAAAAACCAGAAAATTAATACTGCATAGGCTCATGGCTCCAAAAATATAACAAGATCACAAGCATCAAAGAGGAGCAGCAAAGAAAACACCATTATGGCAAGGCTAATGCATTATATAACGTTGATTACCTTCTATTAACCAAAAACATCTTTCCCATGGTCACACCACATATATATAGCACAATATGATGGTATCTTGAAAACCTGGCAAACCTTTCTTGTAGGACCATTTACTGTATATTTTCTGTATATTAGTTTTTAATGCTTACATATATACATTATCTGTAAGAAAAATAAAACAATCAATAGTTACTGCAGTTAAAAAAGGAGCAGTAGTGGGCTGGGAAATGTTCCTCCCTTCCAGGGATTCTCCTTCCCTCCCTGTCCTTCTGAATTCTTAAGCAGGAACTCTGCTGGCAGGAGGAGGAGGAAGAGAAGGAAGGTGTTCGTTTCTATTCATTTCTACTTTTTCAGGCCTTGCCTGGGAATAGGCCTTGTTATTTCTCCATTCTTTCTCTAAATCCTAACCCCATTGAGCCTGTCCAGCTGTCTGGAGGGTACATCATCATTTAAAGTCTGCCTTTCTCACTGAAATCCAAGGCGGATTATACAGTGTGAACGAAAATACAATATACAATCAGTGAAGAGCCAAACCAGAATCCCCTTATTTACCCACCCCTCCCTGTGAACCTCACCCTTCCTTCTGACATCATTCACCCAAGAAAAAGGCAGCCTAACAAAAAACTTCCAGCCACCATTTTGGAGGATATTAAAGAGACAAGAGTTGATAGCATAAATAAATTGAAATGGAACCAATGATAAGAAGTTAAAGGGAGTGTATTCTTCTAAAATAATGTATAACATTATTTGCACCTACATATTCTTGAGTATAGCATTAGGCTGCATACATGTGGCTGTTTATGAGGATCTCTGCATGCTCACCTACCAGACAGCTGCTGGGTACTGAACTGTAGGGGGGTCTAAAAGATAAAAAATGTTTTGAAGGGAATCTAAGTTCAAACTGTCTTTGTATTAACCAGTTGTGACTAGAGATGGGCACGAACTGGAATACGAACCAGTTTGCGAACCAGTGATTCGTGGAAGTTCATTTCCATGAACTTCCACGAACTGGTCTGCTGGTTCGTTTGGTTCATTTTAGACAGCAATGCCCCTTTCTGTGCCGCTGCAAAGTGGCAGGGAAAGGGGCATTTAAACCCATGGATCAGCTTGTCAGGGAGATCCCCAACAAGCAGCTGATCATTTAAACAGTGGGGCTTGGCTGCCCGGCCAGGAGTTCTTGGCTGGCTAGCCAAGCCTCACCCACAGTTTATATGGCCATTTCCCCGCTGCTGGGAGCGGCCATTTAAACATCCCCGCTGTTTAAATGATCAGCTACTTGTTGGGGATCTCCCTGACAAGCAGCTGATCCAGGGGTTTAAATACCCTTTCCCCTGCCACTGCTAAGCAGATGGAAAGGGGTATTTAAACCCCACAAACCATGAACCACAAACTGATTCGTGAACTGCCCCAGTTCGTGGGAGTTCGTGGTTCCTGGTTTGTGAAAACTCCATGAACCATGAATCACACAGTTCGGTTTTTCTGCGGTTCATGCCCATGTCTAGTTGTGACTTTCATGGGCAGAATTCACTGGACTGGATTCAGTGATCCATCATCAGAAGGTGCTGATGATTGCACATCATTCCTGCAGTCCCCTCCCCACAGCAGTCTTTTCCACTTCTGGGGAAGTTTTTCCAGGGATAATGGGACCCTCATGGACTGATAGCCACATGGGTTGGGAGCCTGCTGTGAGAGGGAGAAGGGGACAAATACCACCCTTTCCATGTCTTCTCTTGGAGCAGCTCCACTGACAGGGTTTTTTCACTCCCTCCCCGCTGCAGCTTTTCAACCTGTGTGGGATGGTGGGTATCAGTTCAAGCAGATCCTGCAGCCTTGAGAATAAACTTTTACAGGATTGTAAAGGACTGTTGGGTGGGGGAAGGGAATACAGGAAAGATCTGTGTTTCTTTCATCTGTGGATTATTGGGTCTAAGTTATTACATGTATAATCACTTGTACCCAAACTGCAATGTGGTCATGCTTCATAGAGTAAATATTGGCTATTTAATGAAAGCACAGTCAAGCTCAGTGGATTATAGAACCAAGTACATCCTATAAGAAATCTTACCAATTAAGTGAGTCTATGATCGTCAGAGTAAGTATCGCTGATTTCAGTCAATGAGAGCAGTTAAAATCAATGACACTTTGCAACCCAAATTATGTTGTGTTTTATCCTGATGGCAGAAAAGAACATCTTTTTTCAAGATGAAGTGCAAATTACCATCCAAGCATAGAAACATCTGAAGAATGGAAGTATGACTTGATATCATTAAGTTCTTTGGCGCTGCTCTGAATTAAAACATGTAAGCCATTAGCATATCCTTTCCAACCTTCTTATTCATGCTTCATGTACTCCCTTTAGGAAAACGAAGCCAAACATAGAAATATTATGTTCTGACTCAGATGCAAATCAGCATGTCAACAGCTCTTTGTAGAAAACATGATGTATATAAATGTTTCTCCTAGAAAACAAAAAACTAGAAATAATTCTTTTGGCATGTCTGTCAGCAAGCAGTATGCCTCTTTCTGTCCCTTGGTTAATACAATGCTAATAAATGTGGGATGATTCTCAGGTAACTGTGAGGAGCCAGGTGGAACATGAAAAGATACGCTCAGCTGCACAGCAAAACAAGCTAGGTACTACTACTGAACTGATGAGCAAGCTTACCAGCCAGTTATACCCTAATTCAAGCAGCCTGTCTTGTCTCTGCCAACCTGCTCTCTTTACTACCCTTGCTGCTGCTCAATTTACCAGCTGTGGAAAGTTAATAGATGTGGTTGCCAAACTCCAGGTAGGGCCTGGAGATCTCCTGAAATTAGTTGATCTCCAGACTACATAGATCAGTTCCCCAGGAACTGGCTTTAGAAGGTATATTCCAAGATATTATATAACCTGCTGAAGTCCTTCTCCTTTCTGGTATTAAAATTTTCTTTATTTAAACTATAAACTATACACCATAACATAATAAACTATAAACATAAAGAATAAGAAAATACACACAATTCTAAACATAACACACTAACAATACATATATCTATAAAATTAAGGGGAAAAGAAAACAAAAACCCCATAAATTACACTACAAGTTGAGTTCCGATTTTCTCCGCAACAAGTATGTATCATTTCTAACTTATTCTTAAGTTAGTCACAAAACCGCTCAAATCCTTGTTATCCATTTCATGCAAAAAGTCTATTAACAGTTTCCATTCAGTCAAGAAGTTAACTAATGTCCTTTCTCTAATTAATGCAGTAAGTTTTGCCATTAATGCAAACTCCAAAACTTTTGTCAACCATTCCTCCACTGTAGGCAATGTTGTAGTTTTCCACTTTTGTGTATAAAGTATTCTTGCTGCTGTAATAAAGTATAAAAACAATGTTCTAAAACTTTTTTCCAACTGGCTGTCCATTATTCCCAACAGAAAAGTCTCTGATTTCAGCTGAAGTTTAATCTTCAAAATCTTCTGAATTGATGATTGTATCTGCAACCAAAAACTCTTTGCTTTCTTCTCCTTTCTAAATGCCGCCTTTCCTATATTCAGGTCAATTTCAACTCCTCCCTTTTCCCACCAAAATTCTTTAAATATTCTGCCTCATATCACTTTCTCCCACCTTTTTCTGCCACCTGTCATTACTTGTAGACGTCTATATATATGTGATCTGTACATCATATAAATAAACCCTTTTATATTTGTGCTGTTAAAACTAGCTGTTATCCAGTTAAGTTCCATTCAACCTAAAAAAATTCTCAAAATTCTCTTCAGATTTTTCTCAGTGATAAGATGAAAAAACACTCTGAAGATCCATAAGAGGAGGCTAGCCAACAGCAGTCCCATCCCTTTCTCAATCTCCAGCAGACCTTTAGTGTTTTTACAGTCTACAATCAGTCAGTTTCTTTTCATCTCTTTGGTATACTATAGAATCTCTATAGTATAGCTCTGTTTCCATTCTAGGACTTCCATCTCTCCTAGATTCAATGAAACATCATAAAGACCACCTTCTGAAGCTGCCATCTTCTGCAGGGAAACAGAGATCAATTACAATTCTGGGACAACTCAAAAGTCCTAACTTGAGGTTCATAATGCTAAATACTACTGAAGTCTTAGTGGGACTTACACCCAGGAAAGTGATAGGATTGCCCTGTTAAGCGCCATTAGATTCCTCCCTGCCTAACTGTGGAAAATTACTCATTTCATCTAATATATTTGGTGGTGACCTTTTGCCTACATTTTAGGAGTGCTCTGTTGTCTTGATGGCTACTCCCTAGCAAAGTATTTAAAGTTTCACTAAGGCTTCACCAAAAGATAAAACAGGAACAGTTTTTCATCAGGGATAAGTACTAGAGTTAAATATGGACAAATAAAGGTATTTGATCAAGGTAATGGTAGGCACTGTGACAATTAAGCTCATTTACAGGGCAATCCTACACTGCATTACACCCTTCTAAACCCATTGATTAAACCCATAGGATTGCACTGTTAGTATCTGCAATAATCTTCTGTTCTGAAGTGACTAAGCAGAGCATTGTGGCTTCTTGTAAATAAGACTTTGGAACATACAGAATAATAGATAATAATAATTAACAATTTAGGAAATCCAGAGTTATTTGGGTGACCACATAGCTATGCTTCCAAAACTCTAGTAGCTGTTATTAACTCAGATGTTTACTATTTGAAAGGAATGTATGCTGTAAGTTATTCACAAGTAGGGACAATTAAAAACCCATGGATTTGGAAAGATGAGCTATAATATGAAAAAACTAAAACAGAACTCTCCTTCTGCAAGCTATTCAGAAAAAAAATTGAAAAGGGATGAGGCTTTAGCAACAAACCAGAGTACCCTTTAAACATTAAATTAAATAATTCTGATGTGGATTGGCAGGGAAAGTTTGGAGGGAGAATTCAAATCAGAAAGATTTGATGTTGCTGCAGCAGTGGCTTCATAGATCCAGGAGAACCTGATGGTAGAATATTCATGTATTCACAGACAAAAAAAGAAGAAAATCCAATTTGTTATAGTCACACTATAATGAAAATTAATAGGATTACTAGCAATATTAATTAATAATAGTTAATATTTGTTATTCTGGTGCCTAGCTGTCTAGGTTAGACATTACAAGCTGAGTTCAGGCTCATAGGGATAGCAAGATATCCCCAAATTTAAAGGCAACATCCATATTACATCATGCTTATTATGAGCACAACTTGTGACATCCCTGAGGCTTTCACCTTTAAACCAGGTCAAAAATAAACCTCCCATGATTCCATTCAAAGAGTATACTTTATAGGGACCTGAGTAGGATGAGGGAGTCAGCTCTCATCATCACAAAAAGTCAATGTAGATTTCAAAAGTCACTATATAAGGTGAGCAATTTTGAGACTATGGAATAAGTACAAACCAAGACTGTCCCCAAAGACACCATTCTTGTGATTTTGTTACTGGAAGTGGTCTCCTTGCAATAAATAATTTGTGTGGGGAATTAGCAAGCAAGGAGAACAGCTATACGAGAGGGGTAACAAGCAGGACATCTCCACCAATTTCTACCAGGTCCCTTCCCAAAGTAGCAAATTAGGCCGGTTCTTGAAGTCAAACAATAACTTTTATTAAGAACAAGGCTTCATGCACATACACACAAAGTTACTTGGGGGAAAATAATTACACACACAGAGAGACTCCTAAGAAACTTAGTCAGAGATTGGGAATAGAGAGAGGGAGTAAGCGTCAGTCTATGGAAGGCAAGATACTCTGATTTCATCTCCCCCCCCTTGCAGCAAGAAATCCAAGGTCTCTAGATTCAATGGTTATTTGAGATAATATATATTCAGAATATACAAGTGTCCACAGATAATCCAAAGACTAAGAGAAGCTTTGGCTGTACACAGAACTCTTGTTGAGAATGATGTGTTAATGGCTGGTTACAGTATATCAAACCCTTCAGCCCATCCCACCCCTTGCCTGCCCAGGGAATGTGAAAGTAACTGGGGATGTGAAAGTAACTGCTCCAAGGTGAGTGCGGCGAGCCATCTCAGATAAGACTGTCTTGGGAACCAAAGCCGCTCCTGTGAACCTGCACACAAAAACAACACTGGAAAAGTACAGCATGAGAGAATGCAAGATGGAAGGGCTGTGGGTCACAGTCCTGACAGTAAGTATATCTACCTATCCTGGAGAGTAGTCCAGTCTGCAGTGATGGAGAGAAAGAGAGAGAAGCTTCAAATGTCCAGTGTCCTCGGCCAAGAGAGCAAGAGGCTCAGTGCAAACCTCAAGAGAACAGTGCTTGTGGATCTGGAAACGTGTTCGATTTGAATGAGGCCAGAGCTCTATCTTTATAGGTAAAATGTGCCCTGAGGTGGAAGAGCCCACCTAGCCATTAGAACAAAGACTCCAATGGTCAGTTCCTGGGTCTGACAAAAGATTTGATTGCTGTGATAGGTAGCTGCCGGGGCGTGTGAATACAAATGTAAAACTAGTTCTAGCGCTGCACAAAAGGATAGTTTGCTGATGAAGTCCACCGGAGCTAAGTTAAGTACTTTTAGGGAGCGACTGTTCTTTTCCAGGAACGACTGTATATACTTATGAATGTCATTTGATTAGCTCCTCAATTATGGACAGGAGATCTCATCACGGAAGAAGAGAAAGGAATGTGTTAAGTGGGGATGACTCTGCGAGACCTTTGTTGCACTGGGCACCTTCGGGGCCAGAGGGACTGCAAGTCCAATAATTCCTTAATCACCCTGCATTCCTGAGTGGCATTCCATTCATGCCAGATTCTCCCGGGCAGGACTCAGCAACTGTTAGAGGCTCTCTAGTGGCAATACAGCAGCCATTTTAACTCCAGAGGCCTGAACATCTTTATTATCATAAGCAGCCATATCCAGGACTGCTTATTAAAGTGGTGGAAGCCAGTCCGACCACTTACAATTTCACCACAAGAAGCTTTCTATAGAAAGGAAATGATAACAAAACATGACTGGCTGACTTACAGAGACTTAGTAGTGTTTCTGGAAGAGGTGTGTAAATTGAAGACAAGGAAAGAATTACTAGCTAAAAGTTATAAATGTCAATAGTTCTTTTATGTGCAATTGTTAGAAAGGTTCAAATTGGATTTTAAAAAATGCAGATTTCAGCCAGAGAGGACAGATTTTGAAAAAAAAAATGTACAAGTGATGATAATATAATTATGAAAATGTATAAATTGTTGTTGAAATTGGATATGGAGGAAGAATCTGTCAAAGAATGTATGACAAAATGGGCAAAGAATTCTGAGTATAATATACAAATGGATCAATGAGAAAATATGTAGATTAAGGTCCTCAAATTTACTTTGTGTTGTGTGGTATATGTCTCCAGACAAAATTGCAAAACTGGCTAAAAGTATCTCAGATAAATGTTGGAAATGTGAACAACAAGAAGGGACATTTTATCATCTTTGGTGGACTTGAACAAAGCAAAAAAAAATTGGTTACAAGTACATATGTTAATGCAGAAATTCTTAAAGGTTAATTTACAGCTTAAACCAGATTTCTATTTGTTGGGAATTATGGACAACAAATTGGAAAAAGAATATGGTATTTTAATTTTTTAAATGGTAACAGCAGCACGGCTTTTATATGCTCAAAAAGGGAAGTGTAAGGAACTTGCTTTATTAGAAGATTGGACTGGGAAGATGTTGGACTAAGTGGAAATGGCCAAACTTACAGCGTTAATTAGAGATAAAACACTCTCCATATTCATGGCAAATTGGAAACCCTTTATGGACTACCTGCGAGAGACCAAGAAGAATGAACTAATGATTTGTGGGTTTGATTTTTAAGAATAACGTTTTGAGATACCAAGAAGATGAGGCAGAGAAAAAAGGTCATTCTTGGCTCTTTGTAGTTGTCCTTTTGTTATGTTTTACTTTCTCTCTTTTGCCCTATCTTTTAACTTTTCCACAATAAAAATAAAAAATAAATTAAAAAAACAAAAAGTGCCCCCTTTTAGGGCCTAAGCCCTGCCCCCTTTCGCCCCAGGAAGCACTACCCCATATAACAGAGAGTGACCCGACACCCGTGACCCTGAGAAAGGCAAGGTCATGCAACCCCTCTATAAGCTCATCTTGTCACCCTGGACCAATAGGAAGGGGTTGAGTTTGTGGCATGCTAGGGTGGAAACTATGCATCCCAATTCCTCAGAAGCCCCTAGGGGATTCATGTGACCCCTCTATGAGCTCATCTTGCTGCCTAGACCAATAGGAATGGGTTTTGAGTTTGTGGGGTGCTAGGGTGGAAAGTTGGGGGAACCTCTGCTCTCCAGCTCCCTATAGAACACTAAGGGGGTCATGTGACACCTCTATGTGCTCATCACAACCTCCCCTCCCATGGAGAAGTTTCCAGATGTTATTCAAATGCACCAATGAGCATGTAGGCAGTATAGCTGAGCACTGATTCTATGAAAGCTCTGTAAGAATAGCAATTATTACTCTGACTGATGAGTTACTCTGCAAAGAGGAGTAAAGTTAATACCTTTGAGGATAAGTACAGAGGATGGAATTCTGCTGATGAAAGGACAGTTGCAAGGCTATTCAAATACAAATTAAAAAGTAAACCTTGTTTCACTCCTCTGTCAAGGCAAATACACTCTATAAGTTCTCCCTTGTCTCCACAGCTGACTTGGGCCACGCAAGAGGAGTTAAGATTTTTTATTAGCCAAAGTAATCTTTTATCGATTGAAGTGTGTTCCAGTTTTCACCACAGTCTGCTCCTAGGTATGGGCCGATTCCAGACGGGCACAAGTAAAGCGAGTGCTTTCGCTTTTCCAGCGACCTCACTCGTAAAAACCCGTAATGTCCCATGCCTGCTTACCTCCGGTTCATGGCGCTGTGTTGCGCTCCAGAAGTGGATGGTGTGAACGCCGTATTGCGGGTTTGCACACTTCTGGACACTTTGTCGCCGTGGAGAGGCCCTCCCCTTTTCCTCCTTCCTTTGTCGGCCGGCCGGCAACAATATTCCCTTAATTTTTTTTTTAAAACCGGGCGCCATTTGCGCAGTCGCACGTTTGCACAAATGCACAAATGCACAAAAGTTGACGCTGTGTATTCGCATACCTGCACATTTGCGCATTTGCGCATTTGCGCAAAACACGTAAAAATTTTTTTTAAAAAAACTGAAATGCGAACCAATGAAGGCCCCCGACGTCAACTGTGACGGGGAGGAAACAACCAATCCCGGGTACCTCAGTTGGCCGTGCGAACATCCGGAAGCGGGATGGCACGGCACGCTGCGAGACAAAGCGGATGGAGACGAAAGTGAACGTGTGGCCGGTAAGCGATTATTTCCGCAGAAAAACCGCAATTTCTGGCCATCTGGAATCGGCCATGGTGTCAAACGCTCTCTTAAGATCTATAAATTTGACATATAGTTTACCTCTAGGTGGGGAGATGTATTTTTCGACTAAGTGTGCTAAGATCAGACCATGATTTTGGGGTGCAAAGTGCTTTCTGAAGCCAATTTGTTCCTACTCAAGGATATTGTTTAGGAATATCCATTCCTCTAATTTGAGGTATAGATATGAGGTATACAGCTGACGAGAGAAAGATGATAATTTGCTGGATCTGACTCAGAACATTTCTGGGAACACATTCCCTCAAATGGCAAGAGTTTACTATATTTGCTTTCAAACCTTCTGTCTTTCTACATACCTTCACACAGCTGCTCAATCCCCTCCACTGGAAAGATGCCGTCTCTATTTTAGGCAAAACCATAGTTGTACATTCATTTACAGTCACTAACCACTAAACCCATATCAATACTATCCTGTTTTGGCTACAGAGATCTGTTTGATTGTAGAGAGTGCATATCTCCTCCCTGCCTCTCCCTCCTGTCCCCAGCAGCCAGCTGTACAACACATGTTTTGCAATAGAAAAGAATATCTAGGTGTTGAATGTGCTTTATGGAATATCCCCTTGTTCTCTATTGCAAGACAGGAAGCCAAATAGATTTATTTGCTCTGTGACTCAGCCACTGCATCATATAGCACAAGGATCATCATTCAACTGTCTGAAATACAATGGTCAAAAGGTTGTTCTGATGTGGTTACATCTTGATTTCACCCCATGATGCTCTGTTTAGAGCAGGAACTGTGTAACCATGGAGGAAAGATAAGGAAATATGATCTCTTCTTGACTTTTCCTTGTTCAAGTTTGCCCTCAGCCAATTCTATTTTAGAACAATCTATGGTTTCTTTGTATAGTCAGCATATCTGGTTATTGGTTTGATGGAAGAATTAGAGCTAATGAACAATAAAAAAGATCAGAACCACTATTCAGTTTAAAGAGTTTACAACATTTTTTTAACAGTCAGAATACACCTCTCATTTCAACTTTTGCTTGACTTGCTTAATAAATTTAGAGCGAGACAGCAGGGCTGAAAATGTGCTGAACCACAACAAATGGTGACTGCTGTCTCCCCAGAGCCCTTTGCCTTTCCTCAATTATATCTGGATTTTCATTTTTCCTCCCCAAAAGAAATTAATTTAAAATCCTTTAGGTGACGCAGACACTTGGGATGGGATTGGTATCAGGTTGCAGGCTTCAAGCCTTATTGCCCAATCCATGTTTACACAGAAGTAAGTCCCACAGAGATAATGATTTGTATGCTTTGGATTGGTTGCAGCTAGAATCCCTAAGTCACACACAGTTCCTCCCCCTTCACTCCCTTTTACAACTTGAGGCTCTTCAGTGTTTGTTTTTATCTGTTCTTTCCAGCCAAAGTAGCAGGAGACAGCCCCTCCTTTTTTTTTTTTGACTCAATGGCCCAGCAGTGATTTCTGAAATTCTGGATTATTTTCAAGAAAGACAGCCTTATAATGTTACCCTTAACATGACTTACTGAGGTCATCCTGGTTTCTTGTGCCAATATACTCTTCAGTATGAGTTGGCTAAGGAACTCTCTGGGTTAAAAAAATTAGATGATTAAAATTGGTTGGGAACTGGGAATGCTTATAGATTAGTACCAATGTATGCACAGCTGCATTCAGAAAAACAGTGGAAGGAACATGAGCAGGGATTTAGCTCATGTCTCCAGTACAGACTTGTGATGTAAGAGCAGAAGTTTGCTTATTCAGTATACTTTTACATGAAATGACTGATTTCATTTGCTTAAGTGAGAGTACGAGTTGGTGAAGGATGGTATGAATATGCTATTCTGCCACCAGCACAAGCAGGATGGGATGAACTTGTTATAGAATACATCCGATTTTTCTTATTAATTTGAAATTCTTCGGAGGCCTTCCTCAAACTTTTCAAAGATAAGATACTCTGAAGAAAGACAAAATATTGTACAGACGCTATTCCACAATGTTTGAATTGGAGTTGCAAAGTACCTCTCAGCTGTGAATAATGGAAGAATCATTAGATTAGATACACAAGACCGGAACAGAGTCACTATACCACAAGAAAAACCATGCTTGCTCATAGCATGATGTGGAAATTTTCTATGTGTAGTTTAGTATTGCCCAATTCTCATAGCACTGCAAGAAAAAAATAGACACAAATCTCAGAGACTGCAAATCCTGATGAAGAATCCACCTGGTAAAGTTACTTACTTTAAATAATGTGTAGTGCATTCTTAGGTATAGTTACTGTAAACTATTGGAAACAATGGATTTAGACTGGAGTAACTCTACATACAGTTGCACTACTAAAGGTTTTATTGTTTAACCACTTGACATAATGCAAACAATAAAATAAAATCTGTAAAATATTGGCCATGCCAGACAACTGTTAAAGTAACAAATGAATATGCACTGCTTGCACCAAGGGTAGAATTCCTTTCTAGAATTTTTGTACTTTTTTTGCTGCTCCTATGCTCTGATTTGCAAAAGCATCTGGATGATGCTCACATATTGAAAAGCCTCTAAATGAGTATAGCACATAGCTATCTAAAGGTTATAGTCCAAAAAAAGATGAGGCACTCCTGGGTTGCACTCAGCTTTAGCTGCTGTCTTAAGTAACTATAGCTGCTGTCCTAAGAAAAGCCCTGCTGGATCCAACCAATGGTCCATCCTGTCTCCCACACAGTGGTCAACTAGTTACTCTGGAGGTCAAACAACAGGTCATAGAGGTTGAGCCTTCCCCTAAAGTTGCCTCCTGGGTCTAGTATTCAGAGGTTTATTGCATCTAAATGTGTAGCTTTTCTTTCGTCACCATGGCTAATAACCGCTGATAGACCTATCCTCCGTGAATCTGTCTAATCCTCTTTTAAACTTATACCGTCAAAGAATCATTCAAGATAAAGCAGGTAGGTGCCAAATGTACCTTCAAAGAATCTTCACACAGACCTATAAACAACTGGTACAAGAATTCAATTTTGGCATGACTTATTATGAACTTTCCCACTATTAATGACTGTATAACTATTTGAAAACAGTAATTAGGAAATATTTTGTGGAGCATTGTGCACGTTAAGAAATGTATACTGTATCAGAGCACTGTGCACTTTAAGAAATGTATGCTGATAGGAGGAATTTTTGATGTACCACTTGTTTATAAGTCTGTGTGAAGATTCTTTGAGGGCACATTTGTCACCTACCGATTTTATCTTGAATGATTCTTTGATGGCATATACTTGAAATATTGAATTATATGATTCATGAGGTATATCTTTATATAACTAATTTATGATTTAACCAGTGTAGTTAGATAATCACAATAGCAGTGTTGTTCTAATTAGGATCCTGTTCCATGATTCTCCTTAGTAATTGCTAATCCTCTTTTAAAGCTGTCTATGCCTGTGGCCATCACTCCATCCTCTGGCTGAGAATTCCACATTTTAATCACTCACTACTAGTTGCTATAGCACATGTCTCATATCATGTTGAGCCTATGGGTATTTTTAGAATTTTGAGGATTGAGAATGGGCGACACTACAAAATAGTCACCATGGAGTGTTGAGGCCAATCGCTGCATTCTTCTGTGATGGAGGCAGCTGTTTCTGAATATGTGCTTCCTGCATCAGTTCTTCTGAAGCACTTTATACTCCATTGAGGTGGAGGAAAGCAAGGACTATCTATTTGCTTTAGGGAAGAGATGCTTTCTCGAAGAAGCCAATGGGTGCCAATAAACCCATTGGTGGACACTATGGCACCCATGAGCGCCATATTCAGGATTGGCCACAGAATTGAGGAATGACAAGCAGTCATGCCTCAGGGTTTCAGGGTTTCTGTGTGAACAAGCACTAAGTCTTAACCTGAAAAAGAAGGCTTGTAAAGAGCCAACTCTTCTAAGATCACTGGTTTCAATAAATTTAGGAAGTTACTGATTTCAGTAAAATTAGGATTGCACTGTCTTCTAAGCTTTCTCGTCTATAGGAGACCAAATCCAGATATCTCAAGCCATGGAACTCTGCTTTGGACTTTACCGTGTGTAATTTCCAGGGGCATCTAGGAGTGTAACACATGTGAGAATGGACTGGTAGATCCTTTCCTCCTTTGGAAGTGACACAAATTAAATCCCAAGCAAAGACATATCCTTCTAAGATCATTGACTTCAATGGCATTAGAATGGTATAACTCTGTTTAGGATTGCACTATAAGAAACAACATCATTAGATAAGAAGAAATTGCTTCCAAGCCTCTTCCATTTGTTGCAATAATTGAAGATGAAACAGCTTTTTTCAAGACACCTTAACAGGCTGACAACACAGTATGTGACATTTGTGCACTAGGTCACATGGATAACATTTTGTCACACACCTCTTTTTAAAATTACATTATTTTTCATAAAAAATTGAGATAATTTTGAAATAAGAGAAGTATTTCCATACATCACTAGAAACTACATAACAGATACATGAAAGGAGAATGAACATACACAATTCATAGATACATAAGGAAAATGAGATTACACCCACTGGCCCACTCCCACCACTACAAACTTATCATAGATCCAGAGGAGTTAGCCATGTTAGTCTGTAGTAGCAAAATGGCAAAGAGTCCAGTAGCACCTTTAAGACTAACCAACTTTACTGTGGCATAAGTTTTCGAGAACCACAGTTCTCTTCGTCAGATGCATGGAGGGTATGAAGAAACTGGCCAGATATATATAGGTGGTGAGGGGATGGGGGAGTAGATGCAAATCAGTTTGCTTCTGATAATGAGATCAGTTACTTCTGATAATGAGATAACCATTCATAATCTCTGTTCAATCCAAGTCTGACTGAGTCAAATTTACATATGAATTCAAATTCAGCAGCTTCACGTTGGAAGCTATATATATCTGGCCAGTTTCTCCATGCATCTGACGAAGAGAACTGTGGTCCTTAAAAGCTTATGCTACAGTAAAGTTAGGTAGTCTTAAAGGTGCTACTGGACTCTTTACTATTTTGATACTTTGCTACTTATCATAGAGTTTACATATACTAAAAAAGTATACACATGCAGGTTGTATCTATGTAACAGAGAATCCTGCAAATACTTCCAAGGAAAACTATTTAGCTGGAGGGAGGCAGAAGAAGCTGTTTGGCACATCTTAGATTTTTTTTTGCATAAGTTAAACAAAACTGTTTGTGGATTTTATGATGAAAGAACTGCCAGACAAATGAGTGGTATTTGTGGTGGAGGGTTTTTTTCTTCAAGAAATGAAAAATTATGGTTTGGAATTGGGATTTTATTATGAAGACTTCTAGCATCTGTTTCATTAAAACTGTATTTATACTGGGGTGACATGAAAGTCTGGTATGTTTGGAAAATTATAAGATGACATATTTGGTGGTGAGTGGCAGGCATTTATGTCCTCAGCTCTACAAGATAATTTGCATTTTTTTGTGCATGAAAGTTTAATAGGTGCTAGTGACCTACTGTGGAAACATCTAGTGCATCTGCTTGGGAACAATCCTAAGCAAGTTTACTCAGAGGCCTACTCAGATCTATTAAATAAGACTTACTCCCAGGAAAGCATTTTTAGGATTGCATTATTAATCTCCTAGGCTCTTCTCTTTGTCAGAAAAAGTAACTTGGGAAAGGAAGCTAAAACTTATTTGTCCAGTACTGAGTTTTTCCTTTTGCACTTCTTTCTTTTTCCTTGTGCTGAAGTGTATTAAAATGAACACATTTTTCAATGTGATTTTAAAAAAAATTAATTGCATTAAATATATATTCACACTATTCATTATATATATATGTGTGTGTGTGTGTGCGTGTGTGTGTGTTAGTGTGAATCAGGTATATAAACAGCATAAAAGGAACAAAGGCACTAGTACCATCAGCAACAACAATAGCATACAAAATCAAAGAAATGAACTATGGCTATGACAGTTCATCCTTGAATTAAATTACTAATCTATATTTGTATTGTAATACTGAGAATCTTTTCTGGTTATTCAATATTTTCTTAAGAGATCATCCCTAGCATACACATCCTGGTAAGTCTTTGGAACAAGAAAAGTTAAACATGTCACAGCTTCTTACAGACTGCTATGGTCATGGACAAAAAGAGAAAGTCTAGAATTGCCATGTAAGATTAGAACAAGGAGTATGGAAATGTAAAACTAAGCAATTAATTCCCACCCTCTTTATTTACTAGGTTGGGCAAAGTGACTACTTCATGGAGAAGCTTCCTATGACTACTTTTACTCAGTGATGGTCTGTGCATATGACTTGTAATAACTGGCTACAGTAAACAGAACGGGAGAAGTGGAAACACAATCCCCCCTCCCACATCAAGTTCTATGTGTTGATCAGACCTAACGCACAGATCTTTTGTGTGTATAGTGTATAGTCAAAAGAAAATGAAGTGAATTTGTGAGGCTATTTTAAAGGGAAAGTATAATAATATATAATGGTATGTTCTGAGATTTTTAGACTTAAGAATCCAAACCAGTGTAGCATGATTGCGTAATGAGACAGAACAATTGTTTCCAGATGCTCAACTTCCTGAAGTCTCTCTGTCTCTCTCACACACATTTTGAAATTGCCTGGCAACAATTGTAACCATAACCACAGTTCCATAAAGATGCCCATTACTGATACTAGAATAAAAATATATCTTAAACTCATTCTGTTTCACTGGGTCTATGAAGAGATTTAAGGCATTCCTGGATGTCAAGCATATTCTGAGGATGTGGACTTAGAGGCTGGAGGCCTACCATCTGCCTGAATAAACCTTGCCATTCCTGACTAATTAAATCTGCTGTGGTGATGGGGCTGGTTGACTGGATGCAAGAAGTAGTTAATGCCTCCTTGAGAGAGGGAGAGGTTGTCCCACCATTGAAACAGGATGTGGTGCATCCACTACCAAAGAAGCCTACCTTGGGCCTAGGAGATCTTAATAACTATCAATTAGTCTCAAATCTTCCACTCTTGAGAAAAGTTATTGAATGGACGGTGGCTGGACAATTTTATTTATGTATTTTTATTCTAATTCTCTTCAGTTAGGAGCTTGAAGCAGTTCATAACAGTTACATCAGTTAAAAACCAATACAAGACATAATATATTCTTTTTTTAATCTTAGATTTAAACTTTTATTGATTAACCAAAACAAAACACAAAATGTATAATACTCCAATACCTATAATATCTTTAATAACTTAAAATTAAAAAATTATAAGCAAAGGGGAAATAACAAATTTTTAAATTCAATTAATTCAAAAACACATCATAATCCTTCCTATTTGGGACAATATTATTACACTTTAGATATTCTAGTACCATATTCCACCCCTCTTCATGATTTATATATATATTTAATAAAATCACAATAAAACAACGTATACTGAAAACAGCTCTGCTCCCAACCGCAGACTATAAAACCATGAATGTAATATAAAATTTAGCAATCACCTCTGCCTCACAATAAAAATATTAAAAATATTAAATGCCAAGAGCACACAGGAATAGTTCTGCCTTGCAGAGTTTCCAAAACATCAACAGTTTCTGCTGGCACAGTACCTTCTGACAGTTCATTCCAAAGGGAGGGTGCCACATTTGTAAATGCTCTCTTGCTGGTGGAAGGCAGTTGTGCCACCCAGAGACTGGAATCCACCAGCAAGTCCTGGAAAGATGAACAAAGGGGACAGGGTGAGTTTCTAATGGGAGAGGCGGACCCAAAGGTATGAGGGGCCCAGAATGTGAAGGGTTTTAAAGATGAGGACCCACACCTTGAATTGGATTCAGAGACTAATTGGTAACCAGTGCAGATGCTTCAAAATCAGTGTTATATGAGCTAACCATGGTGACTTAGTCAGCAACCTAGCAGCTGCATTCTGTACCACCTGAAGTCTCTGGAGCGTCTTCAAGGGTAGCCCTACATAGAGCAAGTTGCAGTAGTCTAAACAAAAGGTGACTGTAGCATGGATCAATGTGGCAAGGTCAGATTGAAATAGATATGGGGGAAATTGTCAGGCCTGGCAAAGATGGGAAAATGCTGTTCTAGCCATCATGGACTCCTCTTTGTTCATGGGAAACTTAGAATCAAGCCAAACCCCCCAAACTCTTCATGGAGTCCACAGATGAAAGCTGGGTTCCATTGAGTAATGGAAGTGACAAATTCCCCACAACCAAAGTCCTTCCCAGCCACAAGACCTCAGTTTTCACACGATCTAACTTCAGCCAGCTGTCCCTCAGTCATTCCACCATGGCATCTAGACGTCGAGCCAGGGAAGAGATATCTGTTTCTGGTTGCTTATCAACGATGAAGGTAGCATCAGCATACGATGCATCAGCATACGATGAAGGTAGCATCAGCATCAGCATACTGGTGGCTTCCAACTACAAACCTTCTAACATCTGCTAAAGGGTGCATATATATATTAAAAAGTATGGGGATCAGGATCGATCCCTGAGGGACCCCACAATCTAGTTCCCATCAGGTTGAACCCCCATCCCCATGATGACTGTCATCAAGCATTTTTGGAGGAAGGAAACAAACCATTGTAAAGTGGTAGCTCTTACCCCCAGTGAGGCTAGGTGGTTGATCAGGACCAAATGGTCAACAGATCTAATAAAATCAGCAGTGCACAACCATCTTTATTAGTTGAAGCCAGTTGTCAATCAGAGCTATTAGACCCATCTCAGTCCCAAGGCCCAGACTGAAGCCAGATTGGAATGGATCAAGAGCTGATGTATCATTCAGAAACCCCTGAAGCTGGTCAGCCACCACCCTTTCAATGACCTTATCAAAGAAAGACCAATTCAGCACTGGGCAATAATTTGCTAGCTAAACAAGGAAATTTTTTTTCAACAGAGGTCTCACTACAGCCTTCTTGAGGGAGCTAGGGAACTGGCCCAATGTGAGGGAATAGTTAATAATTGCTCACAAGGGGCTTCCCACCATTTCATGGCATGATTTAACTATCCATGAAGGGCAGGGGTCCAATGAGCCATCAGGGTTCTGTCAACATCTGCAGGGGAAAGTGGACTGAAGGAGTCTAAGAATGGACCCAATGATGCAGGTGGAGCCACTGGCATGCTACTAACAACAAACTTGGCAGCCAGGTCGGCATGAAGCACAAAGAATTTGTAAAATACATCACATATAATTCACAGCTAAAATTAGAATTATCAACCACTTAAGACTCCATAAGAGGAGGAGTTAACTGTTGAATCAACTGAGCCCTATATGCTCATATAGGGCTTGTCTCATAATCTTGTCACGAGTCTGGCGCCATTTATGCTCTAGCCATCGTAATGACCTCTTAGCCTCTCTTAGTTCCTCATTATACCATGGAGCCACTGGCAGATGGTGAAGATAGTGTCGGGGAGCAATTTTATTGCTGGTCTCCTGAAGACCTTTATTCCAGGACTCATTGAGTCCACTGAGCAAGCTGCCAGCAAGTCCAAAGAAATCTCACAAAGCATTTTGGAATCCAATAGGATCCATAAGTCTCTGGTGATAAGCATAAACCAGCTCATGGCCCAAGCAGAAGTGGGCAGCTAACTTCAATCCTGCCCTAACAAGGAAATGATCTGACCATAATTCAGTGAGACAGACCACATCCTCCTCAGTGATCCAGGTGTTGGTCACACAAACCAGGTAATAATTATCCATCTTAATAAGCTCCTGTATGGTATCAATTTTGTTCTTCATTGACCTGGTATTAAACAACATCAAACTGGAAAAGAAGGAAACACACTGGACCTAACTACCATCATTCCGAGGGATGGGACGGAGTTTAGAAGGAACCAAGCATATCCATATCTTGACCTACTTATTTGAATTCCATACCTCCTCCCACCACCATAACTCCCCTCCCCTAAACTGCTATGATACTCCAATTGCAGGGGCATATTCCAACCTGCAGGCCCGATATGTAGATAGCTAAAAAACTAAAATCCAGCTGAGCACCAAAGTGCTCAGCAAGTTAGTACTATTCAAAGCCTATAATATCCATTAACTCAGGACAGAGCTACTCATTGCTTGTCTGTCTATCCAGAATAATTACATATTCTCATCAAATCAGCAAGGCAGGCATGCCAAAATAATGGCTCCAACACAGCCTTAATGTGCCTATATACTAGTATGGGTTATTTGGCTGACACCTTTTGAAATACTTTCTTGCATACACCTTCAGTTATACAGTAAAGATCTTTGCGGTGTGGTGGCAACTGCTGCTAAAGCAACTTATAATAATAATTATGCACAGCCAATTAGATTTCCAATGATCAGTCAGAAGCTCTGCAGGGCAAAAGCCCCATCTGATCCTGCCCACTTTCTAAAAACACTTGGTGAGCATCAAGAAAGGTGTCAATGGGCACACAGAAGATCTGTGTAACATTGTGAATGTTACTAATTGAATAACTCATTGGTGTTAAGTAATCCTGAGTTTCTACTCTTCATCTTAAAAAGTAGCTAGCTGGATGAGGCTCAGATCAAGAAAATGACAATTTTTTAAAGAACTGCTAATAACAGAATGCAAGCACAGTTTTAATTAACAAGACTGAGCAGGGTAGGGTGGGTTAAATCTTCTCATGCCTGCTAGTGCTATTTTCAAATTGCAGTTGAATATGTTCATAATCCTAGTCCAAATTTTCTGACTGTGTTCGATTTTGCTTTGTCTTCTACTTTTGCATTCCAGTCACCTATGATTATCAGCACATCTTGTTTAGATGTATGATTAATTTCTTCCTGAACACTTGCATAAAAGTTTTCAATTTCTTCTTCTTCAGCATCTGTAGTCGGGGCATAAACTTGAATGTTATGTTGATAGGTCTTCTGTGAAGTTTGAGTGATATTATTTGGCCAGACATTGTATTGTAACTCCTGATTGCCTGTGCTATGTCGTTCCTCATTGTAAAAGCAATACAAACAGTATTGCTTCCAATGCTGTAATTTCCACAGTAAAACACTCCTTCGGGACTCCCAGCGCACATACAATGTGCTTACCCGGGTGCCGCCTTTTGCCCGCCTGCACGGAGAAGCAGTAAGCCTTGCTTCCCGGGCATCCGGGCATCTTTTGGTGGGGGTGGGGCCTGGGCCCATATAGCCCGGCTCCTCCCCCACCACTCCAGCAGTCGCGATGAAAGCTCGTCCCGCCCACCTCTCCCCCTTTTAGTAGCAGTACAGGATTAGCTGGTCGCTGTTTTTACAGGACCAGGTAGGAATTTTTTCGCATCTTGCCTGATTGGCCTCTTGGCGGGGTGTGTTTTTCGCCTACCTTGTACTGCTGGGTAGTGAGTTTTTGTTTGATAATTACCAGTTTTGAGGTTATGGTTAGTTTGGGTAGGCAGAGCGGGCCGGTGAGCACCCGGTGGCACCTCCCCATTGGTGGGGAATGGGGGTCTGTCTCGGATCGGCTGGCGGGCTGTACGGCTGCCAGCTGAGAGGGCAGACTGCCCATGGGACTCCCTGTACAAGTCCTTCCCTCGGGCTTCACGGCTGGGGTGTATGGAGCTTGAAAGGAGGGAACCACTTGCCTGGCCGGCCGGGTTACAGGCATGCGGTTGGATGGCTCGCCCCTGGGGCAAGGGGTGCTCGCCCATGCAGGCAAGGAGGAGGTCCATTGGACACCTTGGCTCGACCTGTACCGCTAGTTGTATGCCCTTGCCGTTTATAAGTTATTATTGGTCAATAAAAGGCCCTGTTTTCACCCAAGCCTTTGTGTCTGTGTCTTCTTCCGAATAGGGGGGCAAACAGTATTGCTTCCAATGCTGTAATTTCCACAGTAAAACACTCCTATTTTGCTGACTGAAAATGTCCAAGTCCAGTCCATTTTAGTTCTCTCACACCCAGGATTACAATGTTTAAACATTCCATTTCTCGTTTTAACATTTCAATCTTACCTGGTGTCTCAACTTCAACCATTCCTCCTTGAGTGACTCTGCTAGGAGTTTAGACTTTTGGCTGAGTCTGAACTCTTGACAGTATTGTGCTCAACTTCACTGACACACCCTTACCATATTAAGGCGAGTATCCAAGAGGGGGAAATAGAGGCTTAATGGATGTTACTTACTGCCTTGCTATGAAAAGTTTCACTTGCCCATTTCCACAAGTTAAGCCTGTGTTAGAGGGGCAGGACAGATTGTTGGCGACCCTAAGTTTATGACAGAGCTCTTTCACATCACCTACTACCTGATCCTTTAACTAGAGATGTCAGGGACTGAACCTGGCACCTCCATCTAAGCCAACGCCCTACCACAAGCCACAGCCACATTCCTAAATATTAACTTGCATATACTCATATTATGATGATGGTGATAACGTGTGAGCCACTAGTCAAGTCTAGTGACAGATCACATTTCCAAGAAATTTAGAGTTATTAAACCCAGAACATACATTTTCTTAGCACCTAGAAAAAAAAACTCTTATATTGTGGTGAGACAGTCCTCTTCCCCCTCCCCACTCCAAATTACTGGGAGGGACAATTTCTGGGATGACTCTAAGTCTCTTGGCATTCTGCATGAAAGCATGGGGAACATCAGACCCAAGAGAGGCCAGCTGAAAGTGGTGAGGTCATCAATGGTCAACACCAAGGAGGGGAAGCCAAGATACTTAGAGAGCATAGAGCAGCTGTGAGAGCATGATAGCTCTTGGGAGGGGAGCTGATTATAAGCAAAATCCCTCCCTTGATTTTGCCATGAATTGTAATTGTACACAGGGGTTAGTGAATGTAGCACACCATCCTCAAAGTTCTGGTGTAAGGAGGACTGGGGGAAAGGAGGGCCCTCAGTTAAGCATCTAACCTTTGGAATGGGGGAAGTGGGTTTCTTATACACATTTAAATAAATTGGGAATCAGTGAAACATAATAGTTAGAACCTGAAAGAACCAAAAACAGATGAGAATAATTACCTATCCACAAATACAAGATACCAACGTGATGATCTGGAGCCAGTCATTCTTGCTCTTTCAGGCTAACTACTTCACAGAGCTGTTGAGGGAATAAAATGGGAAAGAAACATGTATGCTGTCCAAGTTCTTTGGAGGATGCATGGCTAGAAATATAATTAAAGGGGAGGGGAGCTCACAAGAACTTGTGTGTGTGTGTGGGGGGGGGGTCTAATTTCCCCATCCCCTCTCTCCTTCTTGCCTTTCCTCTTTGCCCTCCCCAGCAGCAATGCCTGCAGGCCTTTCCCTGCTTTCCCACTCACCTACCTAATTCTCTTCTAATGTTTCTCCCCTTGACAACTGACCCCTCCCCTCCCCCCACTTTCCTCCTCCCCATCTTCAGTTTTACATTTTAACCATCATTTGTTCTCCCCCCTCCAAGTTTACCCTCCTATCTTTTATCTTTTTATCTCTTTCTCCTTCCTCCCCTATACTAACACTAATGGAGGTTGGACTCCAAGTCCTCACCAATGTTGGTTGGTTGGTTGTAGATTACCATTTTAAACCCCACAGTACATTTTTAAAAATAACTGAATATTTCCCTGCAAATCTGGGCCTTCCACAAGTCTTCTGGAACAATACCCCGGCCTGTCCTGTTTCCACTTGTATTTTTAACCCACACTCTTTGGTTTAGTTCAGATTAGGATATAATGATTATACTTTAAATGATAGATTTGAACAATTTATACTCACATTTAGCTTCTACCCTATCAGTGCTCTCCTAAGTAGAGTTATATTCTTCTAATACCATTGTGTTTATCTCCTGCTTTCTGCTTGTTCTGCTCATATATTAAAGACGTCAGCTCAGTTCTAAAAGCAGAAATGGCGATTAATTGCTTCTAAAGATATTTGATGCAATGAGCATAGAAATAGCAGGCTTCATAGTGCCTTAAAACTCGATTTAAGAATGTGCAGCTTTTGATAGGATTGCAGCCTTTGTCACCATCCAGGACATCACTTGTGGGTTGCAATCCTCTCCAACACAATCAAACTGTGAACTTTCTGTTTTTATTATAAATAAAATGAACAAATACATAGAACAGTTGTATGTTGCGGCTGGGTGGGGAGAAGACAAGAAAGGTTAATTCTCTACTGAGTGGTGTCAGTAACTCTTACTTATTTTTTATACACACATGTCCAGTCAAACTAAGCCAATAAACATGTGAGGTAGTAAGTTCTGTGCCAAGAACAATTGAATCTTCATTACGTCAATGACGAGACTGGAAGTTCTGCATTTAGAGCTTGAACCATGGTCCACTGAGATTGAAAACAGCAGATTCCAGTTATTCTAGTGGCCTATGGATCAGACTTCCCAAACAGAGAGCAGTCACTTATGCTGATAAATTTCATTTATGAATGAAACTTTTTAAAACCAGTCTCATTTGGGGAGGCAGAGAGGAGAAATATTTGTTGATATGGCCTGTGGCTCCAGTGTCTCATACTGCCAGCAATATTTTAGACACACAAATAATTGTGAGGACAAGCTCCAATTTTTCAGATGTCAGTGCTCTGCCGAAGCCCCACACCCCTTGTATAAAGGCCAACACTAGAACTTTTAGAACTTTGGGACAACTGCATGTTTTAAGTAGCAATATTCTTTCACACAACTTAACTACATGTCAGGGAACAGTCTAAGTAAATATTTAACCAAGGAATTTTGGGTGGAAAGTCTCTTTATTTGGTATGCAGAGCATATGCAGACAACTGTGGGTCATGTAGTGTTATACAATACAGGCCTTCTATACAAGTTAGCATTCCCAGTATAACTGGTATGAGCCCAGCATCTTCTTTCAGAGGTTGTATTACCGGGTTGCCAACTCTGAGTTGGGAAATTCCTGGATATTTGAGGGTGGAAACTGGATAGGGTGGAATTTGAGGAGGTAAAGGACCTCAGGAGAATATAATACCATACATCCCACCCTCTAACACATTATTTTCACAAGGGGGACTCATCTCTCATCTGAAGATCAGTTGCAATTCTGGAAGGTATTTAGGCTCCACCTGAAGATTGCATCCCTAGTGTGTGTGCGTGCGTGCGTGGACGTGTATAAAACAAATAATCACTGATTAATTTGGTATCTTTTAAGTAGAGAAAAATCTTGGTAGCTTCTAAAAGCATTTAAAAGCCACATTCTCAATCTCTTGATTTCTCAGCAGCCTTTTATTAAGTTCTATAAGCAACAATATAATCTGGATTTAAATAAATATAGTTATTTTTCATCTATTTGATATCATTTGGCATACTGCTAATTTTTTAACGGTATGTTCATACTGTGTTTGATTTTGTTTGCTGTGGTAAGCTGTTCCTTGCATCTTTGTGAAGTTACTTTTATTTTTCTGAAATTGAAATGTTAAAATTTCAAAAAAAAATCAAAAAATGCTGGTTACCAATGTAACAAATAAACCCATAATTGCAGTAGAAATTGTAGGATTGTTCCCACAGCTCCTCGGCCACTCCACCCCCGGTAGCTTCCAGACTGTAAGCTACCAAGAGGCTGGGGTGTGGGCATGTAGGGATACTTGAAGCCACTTGTTGTGAACCCTAGTCATCCTCTTCTCTATCCTTCCAGCAGTCAGACAAGCGCACACCCCATAAACTCCTTCAGTGGTGTGACGCACTGAGAGCAGGGGTTCGGTGTGTGCCTATGGACCAATTGGCCTCTCTTCTCCCATCCCCAGTGAGTCCCTCTAGCTCTGGGAGAACTGGATGAGACAAATTACCTGGCTTTGAGCAAGTGAACAAATTTATGTGTGCTCTCACATTCACATGCTGGCTTTCCCCTAAGCAGAGCACACGTCTGCTGATTTCATGGGATCTCTGGATGTGAGGTTGTGTTTGCAAGTGCTTGGGCTTGCAACTCTAGAGTTGCTAGTGTAGATCATTAGTTTTGTTCTGTTTCTGCTTCTCTCTTCAGTGGTATCTGGGTCATTCTTTTCATTCTTATTGGGAAGTGTACTCCACCCACCCTACTAAAAGCTGTATTGGCCACAAACCACTTTCATTTTGTTTTCTTACACAAACTTTTTCATGATTTTAAAAAGTCCCTGTTATTTCATCAGACAGCTTGCTTGATCACCTCCCCATTTTTCATCCCTTGTACCTCATTTGATTGTTGCTGAGATGATATGGAGAGCATAATCCAAGACTGCTTGATGCTGCTTGTTTTAACCCATTGTTTGGTGGAATGCTTTTTGTAAAAGGTGAGTTACTCAGCTGAAATCACAGTAACAGAGGCGTTTCTCCCCTTTCCCTCTTCAGAATGTTAAAAATCTCCAATAAAGCATTTTTGCATATTGCTTTTCTAGAAGACATGAACATATTTGAATTATGTATTACAGCCATCCTTTCCCTTTTATACCGCCCCCACTCATAACTGTTGAAATGCTCACAAATTTCTAGCTGTGTGAAAAGACACCTCCATCTCTCATAAGCTCATGTTATCAGCTGCAGGTTGTGTTAGTGGGGAAATTAACAAGTGAGTGAGCAGGTGGGGAGCTATGAGCCCTGGTGCCTGGCCACTCTGTCCGCTGTGCTGTCCTCTCACAAAGCCACAGCATGGCTGCTCTTGGAGGAGTGAGGCAGCGGCTCTCAATCCCTCCCTCCCTCTCTGTCTCAGAAGACCTGGGATAAAACTTGTGCCCATTTGTCCACGGGATTGAGAGGTGTGTGACTGTGTGTGGGGGAGTACACAGCAGGCTAATGGGAAAACGTGTAAGTTTGTTCTCTTGCTCAAACCCAGGTAATTTGTCTCATAATTTGTCTCGAGGGGCAGTTGTTCAAATTTCTTAATCTAAGAGTAGAACTAGACATGACAAGTTATGCAAGTTTGTGTGAGTATACCTACTTGCACATGTTCTCCCACTAGTTTTCAAGGAGCTTTCCATGGACAAACGTGTCCATGTTGGCTAGAATGGCATTTTTCCATCTTCACTAGGTCTGACAACTTTCCCCATATTTGTGCGAGTATACTTACACATGTTTTCCCATTAGTTTTATGTGCACTGGCTCATGCAGTCACACATCTCTCGATACTGTGGACAGACTGGCACCAGTTTTATCCCAGTTCCTTTGAGACTTGGGGATGGCATCCAATGTTGTACCTTGGCTTTGTGCATGCACATGGGAAAGGGAGAGCAGCTTGTTTCTTCTTTGCCAGCCATTGCTGCTCAGGCTAACTCTCTGTGGCTCAGCCATGCTGGGGCTTCTTTGCAAGAGGACAGCATGGTGGATGGACTGGCTGAGCACTGGAGCTCAGAGCTCCCTGCCTGTTCACTCACATATAGAATCATAAATCATCTTATCATTAACAGACCTGCTCAGATCTTGCAAACTAGAGGGCATAGCTTCTTTTATTGAGTCAAACCATCTCATTTTAGGTCTTCCTCTTTTCCTACTGCCTCCCACTTTTCCTAGCATTATTGACTTTTCCAGAGAATCTCCTATTCTCATGATGTGACCAAAGTACAATAGCCTCAGTTTTGTTGTTTTAGCTTCTATGGAGAATTCAGGCTTGATTTGATCTAGAATCCACTTATTGGTCTTTTTGGCCATCCACGGTATCCGCAAAACTCTCCTCCAGCACCACATTTCAAATGAATCAGTTTTCTTCCTGTCAGTTTTCTTCACCATCAAACTCTCCCATATCTACATAGTATTGGGGAATACCGTAGTTTGGATTATCTTGATCTTGGTTCCCAGAGATACATCCTTATCTTTAAAGATCTTTTCTAGTTTTCTCATGGCTGCTCTTCCAAGTCTCAATCTTCTTCTGATTTCTTCATTGCAGTCTCCCTTTTGGTTGATGATTGAGCCAAGGAATAGAAAATCTTGAACAATTTCAACTTCCTCATTGTCAGCTTTAAAATTCTGTAATTCCTCAGTAGTCATTATTTTGTCTTCTTGATGTTCAGCTGTAATCCTGCTTTGGCGCTTTCTCTTTTGGCTTTCATCAGTAGTTGTATGAAGTCTTCAATATTTTCTGCCGGTGACATGGTGTCATCTACATATCTCAAATTGTTAATGTTCCTTCCACCTATTTTCACTCCACCTTCTAGATCTAATCCAGCTTTCTTTATAATATACTCTGTATAGAGGTTGAAGAGGTAGGGAGATAATATGCATCCTTGTCTGACACCCTTGCCAATTGGAAACCATTCTGTTTCCCCATATTCTGTCCTGACAGTAGCCTCTTGTCCAGAGTACAGGTTTCACATCAAAACAATCAGATGTTGTGGCTCCCCCATTACTTTTAAGACTCTCCATAGCTTTTCATGATCCACAGAGTCAAAAGTTTGTTGTAATCTATAAAACACAGGCTGATTTTCTTCTGAAATGTTCCATTCGCCATTGTAAATTTGCAATGTGATCTCTGGTGCCTCTTCCTTTTCTGAATCCAGCTTGAACATCTGGCATTTCTCATTCCATATATGGTAAGAGTCTTTGCTGTAGAATTTTGAGCATCACTTTTCTTGCATGGGGAATTAATGCAGTAGTCTGATAGTTGCTGTATTCTTTGGCATCCCCCTTTTTTGGAATTGGAGTGTAGACTGAGCATTTCACCTGTCCTCCAAGAGGCCTGGAACTGACAAAGGGTCTGCAAGCTCTTTTGAAAGTTCTTTAAGCACGCTCAGGTGGACCCCATCTGGCCCAGAGGATTTGTACACATCCAGTGCAGCAAGGTGCTTCTCCACACCTTCTCTGCCCATGTCAACCAGCAGCCCTGAAGCAGCCTTGCCTACTACCATCTCTAAGTGGGCCTGTTCTTTCCTACAGGGAGAAAACTGAGGCAAAACAGACATTGAGCCATTCTGCCTTTTCTCTGTCCTTCCCCAAAAGAATTGCAAAAATGACACAAATGCCATTGAAGAGAGAAGCAGAAACTTACCATCACAGATGCTGACAGAATCTTAATGGCTCTAGACCCACAACCTGCTTGTTGGACCCCTGCCCTTGACTAGTTAAATCATGCCGTGATGCGGTGGGAAGCCCCTTGTGAGCAATTATTAACTGTTGCCTTGTGTTGGGCCAGTTCCCTAGCTCCCTCAAGGAGCTGTTGAAAAACACCTTCCTAGCAAATTACTGCCCAGTACCTTTTCTAGGTAAGGTCATTTGCCTTTTCTGGGTAAGGTCATTGAGAGGGCGGTGGCCGACCAGCTTCAGGGATTTCTGAATGATACATCAGCGCTTGATCCATTCCAGTCTGGCTTCAGGCCAGGCTTTGGAACTGGACTGCTTTAATAGCTTTGGTTGACAACAACCGGCTTCAGCTAATATGGGCGCTTGTGCACTGCTGATTTTATTAGATCTGTCGGCAGCATTTGACACAGTTGACTATTTGGTTCTAGTTGACTCTAGTTTACCCCTAGCCTCGCTGGGGGGTAAAATCTACTTTTTTCAATGTTTTGCCTCCTTCCTCCAAGGATGCTTGATGGGGGTGGTCATTGGGGATGAGGGTTCAACCCGATGGGAGCTATACTGTGGGATCTCACAGGGATCGATCCTGTTCCCCATGCTTTTTAATATATATATATATATGCACCCTCTAGTAGATGTTAGCAGGTTTGTAGTTGGATGCCGCCAGTATGCTGATGATACCCAAAACTACCTTCTTACTTAATAAGCAACCAGAAACAGATATCTCTTCCCTGGCCCGACGTCTGGATGCCATGGTGGAATGACTGAGGGACAGCTGGCTGAAGTTAGATCCTGTGAAAACTGAGGTCTTGTGGCTGGGAAGGACTTTGGTTGTGGGGAATTTGTCACTTCCACTACTCAATGGAACCCAGCTTTCATCTGTGGACTCCATGAAACGTTTGGGGGTTTGGCTTGATTCTAAGCTTCCCATGGACAAACAAGAGTCCAAGAATGGCATTTTCCCATCTTTGCCAGGCCCAACAACTTTTCTTATATTTATTTAAGTTCAGCCTTGCCACATTGATCCATGTGATGGTCATTCTTGTTTAGGCTTCTGCAACTTGCTCTAGATAGGGCTACCCTTGAAGATGCTCCAGAGATTCTTGGTGGTGCAGAAAGCAGCTAGTAAGTTGCCGACCAAGTCACCATGGCTGTAGTCTGTTGGATTGTTGCACCAACTAGATAATCATGAAAGAATAGACCATATGAGCATTTGGATATCTATTATATTGTTATGAACCTGTGAAGAAGTGGTGGACAAAATGGGATTCTAGAAGCTGGCAAAGCCCGTAGGCTCAGTTCTGTAGCGTTTGGACCAGTGGGACCTTCTTGTTCCAAGTCCATATCACTGGACATCCTTGGTTGTCAATATGGTTGCAGGGTTTTATGGTCTGGGGTTGGAACTAGAACAGTTTTAAGTATTTGTATTATGCTGTTGTTTTTACTGTGGTTTTATTGTATACTAGCAACAAAGCCAGTTGTGGGGAAAAAATACAATGGGCTCTAGGAAGGGGAAGGCGGGTGGGCAGGCATTCCCTCTTCCTCCGTCACTGATCCTGGCTGGATGAAGGCAGGGGGGTGGGCAAGGCCACCTCCTCTGACCTGATTTCAGCCAAGTGAAGGGGGGTGGGCATTGTATTGTCGAAGGCTTTCACGGCCGGAGAACGTTGGTTGTTGTGGGTTTTCCGGGCTGTATTGCCGTGGTCTTGGCATTGTAGTTCCTGACGTTTCGCCAGCAGCTGTGGCTGGCATCTTCAGAGGTGTAGCACCAAAAGACAGAGATCTCTCAGTGTCACAGTGGGCATTGCCACCTGCTCCACACCTGATCTCAGCTGGTTAAAGGGGCAGGCCTTACCACCTGCTCCGCACCTGATCCCAGCCAAGTGAAACAGGAGTATCGCCACCTGCGCTGCTCCTGATCCTGGCTGGGTGAAGAAGGGATGGGCATTGCCTCCTACTCTGTGCCTGATTCCAGCTGGGTGAAGGGGGGGGGCATTACCTCCTGCTCTGCACCTGATCTAGGTTGTGTGAAGGGGGTGGGCATTGCCTCATGCTCTGCACCTGATCCTGGCTGGGAGAAGGGAGCAGGCACTGTCACCTTCTCCTCACCTGATCCTGGCTGGGTGAAGGGGGCAAGCATTGCCACCTGCTCCACTCCAGATCCCTTCCGGGTGAAGTTGAGGGTGGCATTATCTCCTGCTGTGTGCCTGATCCAGTCTGGGTGAAGGGGGATTGACGTTGCCTCATGCTCTGCTCCTGATCCTGGCTGAGTGAAGGGGGGCAGGCATTACCATCTGCTCCACTCCTGATCCCTCCCGAGTGAAGTTGGGAGTGGGCATTACCTCCTGCTGTGCGCTTGATCCAGGCCAGGTGAAGGAGGATGGACATTGCCTCATGCTCTGCTCTTGATCCTGGTCAGGTGAAGGGAGTGGGCATTGTCACCTGCTCCTCGCCTGATCCCAGCCAGGTGAAGGGGGGTGGGCATTGCCACCTGCTCTGCTTCTGATCCCAGCTGGGGGAAGGGGGGTGGGCATTTCCTCCTGCTCTGCGGCTGATCCTGGCCGGGTGAAGGCAGAGGGCAGGCATTGCCACCTGCTCCACTCCTGATACCAACTGGGTGAAGGCAAGGGGCGAACACTGCCACCTGCTCTGTGCCTGATCTCAGCTGGGTGAAGGCAAGGGCAGGTATTGCCACCTCCTCCACTCCTGATCCCACCTGGATGACAGCAGGGTGCAGGAATTGCCACCTGCTTCACTCTTGAACTTGGCTGGGTGAAGGGGGGAGCGGGAATTGCCAATTGCTTTGCTACTGATCCTGGCTGGGCGAAGGCGAGGGGCAGGCATTGCTGCCTGTTCCATGCCTGATTTCGGCCTGGGCTTCCCACCACAGCATGCTCTCTGGACGTCTGCCTGCCTCACCTGGGCTTCCTTCCACAGCAACACCCTCTAGAGGTGCACCAGGGTAGGAAGTACGTTGTCTTGAATATGCTTAGCCTTTTCTATTGGAGGATATTGTGTTTTGTATTGATTTTAACTAAGGTAACTGTTGTAAACCACTTCAAGCTGTTAATTGTAGAAGAAATGGTATATAAATCAAATAAATAAACAAACAAAACTGACGATCTAGCATAGTGGTTAAGTAGGGGGTTGTGAATCTGCACTTTGTTTGGTTCAAATTCCACTACTTCCATGAGCTTGGTAGGTGGCTTTGGGTAAACCAGTCCTCTCAGCTCCAACTCCCTAGCTGTATTGTGGGGATAATAACAACACTGACTTGGTTCACTGCTCTGAGTGGGGCACTAATCTGTCTAGAAGAGTGGTATATAAGCTCAATTTTTATTACTAGTAGCAAGCTGGAACATTGCAAACACAACCACACACCCAGAGATTCTGTGAAATTTGTGGACACGTGCTCTGTTCAGGGGAAATGATGGCACAAGAATATAAGACCATATATATATTTGCACACCCGCACAAACTCATGTAACTTGTCACACCTAGTTCTGCCCTAAGGTGGCAAGTTCCACATGACAGCAAACACTTCAGTATTAAAATGGAGGGGATAGAAACACCAGCTTTTCCTGAACCTAGAAATTGTGCACCAGTATTATTTCTTACTTACACAGATACTTTTTCTAAGTGCTCAATACCTTTCCACACTTCTCAAACTGTGTGCCCGGAATAAATAACTTAAGTAAAGTATCTCCCTACTCCCTACCTACAGAGGGGTCGGTCTCTGAGCCATGGCTCTGGCCTTGCTGCCTTCTGTTCAGCCTCTGTAGAGGCTGGATCCAGGAAAATACAGCCCACAAAAGGTGGAAGGTAAACCTACAACCTAACAGTAAACCAAAAAAAGGTCGAGGAACAGATCAATAGGGTGTTTATGTGTTGGAGACCACTAAATAAGACTATTTCATTGCATTTGGTCTTTTATGAATTTTCATGTACATGCTTTCTTATTTATCATATCTTGAGTATCTATTTAAAACAATTGTTTTATCTATTAGAGAATAACTGTTTTGTGAGGATTTTGTTTCTGAAATAGGCTCAGTCTGTTCCTCAGCCTTTTTGGGTTTACTATCCATTCAAATCCCACCCAACTGAATAGAGTTCCATACCATCAGAAGAGAACAACAGTGACATGACACATTTTTTTTTTGAGTTTTGTTTTTCTTTTTCATAAATTACTACAAGCATGAGTTCCATGATGTGCTGGAGGGACTCGACAAAAAGCGATACTTAAAAGACTCATTTGGGAGAGAGGGTAAGAGTTTAGTATGTTTTCAAATTTCCTTCAGAAAAGCAGTGTGCCTCCACTTTCAGATGTAGATTCTCAGTGATCCATACAACTACGCTATAAAGTAGGACAATACTCTTGTCTCCTACATAGCAGGGGTTGTGGTGGAGAGTCCATGATGAGTTTCTCATGGTCCCTTGTGAGTTTGATACTGAAAGTCATTTGGAATGACAGCTTCCTGGCTCACAGTTCACACAATGGCTGTTGCGTAAACACTATCACACTTGCCATTGCTAAGCAAATTGCTCACATCTGGAATTGTGCAGCAGGAGGTAGCCAGAAGCCAGGACAACAGGCCTGATGGCTGCTGCTGTGTGCATGTTTGTTCAGGGTTGGGTCTTGGGACCTCTGTCAGGTGAGCCTTTGCACCCCTATCCTGAGTCTTGTTCTGTCAACATAGCAGAGCATAGAATAATTTGTGGGCAGTAAGCAGGGAAAGCACACTCAATATGACGCAGATGCTTCTTTTTGACAGCTAGCAATTCGTAATGATTTAATTTGTTCCTTTTCTAAATAAGAAACACCCATTGCTTCTCAAAATGTGACTATGGAGACACATGTTTGGCAATGAATCTTAAAAGTACATTTTGCAATCAAGGTTCTGTTTCCACTGTCACTAGTCTTCAAAATTTAATTTTCTTCTTCAACAACTAAATGCATCCCTTACCAGCTCTATTTGAAAGCTGCTCTTCCTATTTTGCTCTTTTACATTTACCATGCTGCTGACATTTCTTAGTTTGTAGTGTTTTGGAACTAGTTGGTAGACAGGACGATATGATTTTTTCAAACTTTATTGGCAACCTAGGAAAGTAAAAAGCTGCAGTTGGATTATCTTTATTAAGGCCAACTCACAATGCAATCCTAAGAACACTTTTCTTGGGGGAAAGCCCCATTGAGTAGACTTGAATTTAATTCTGAGTTAAGGTGTGCTGCAAGTGTCACAAGCAAGCTTTCTCCTAATATTCTTTGTCAGGCTGAATGTTAAACAAAACAAAAAGGGTGGGGGAGAGGCAAAATGATTGTTGGGCTTGATGGAAAGTCTTAAAACGGAGCAGACCAGCAAGGCTACCTGCAATTTCTGCCTACATTTAGCTGTCTAAGAGGGGGAATCCTAAATCTGGAGGGAAAGGACCATTAATCTTCTTGTAATGATTTTATGTGTGGCACCACTTAAACAACCACACAATCAATGTTATAGACAGGTAATGTCATCATCACATGCAAATACCCTGATACAGATCATTAAAACTGGGGTTGTCAACAGCTGGAGAAAAATGTCTAGTCTCTTGAACAGAGGCTTAATGAGTTGCTATTTACTAGGCGATGTTATTTTCTTTCATGTCACAGAAAGCTTCAGCTGCCCATTTTCATATGTTAAGACACTGTTACAGAGGCAATACTTTTTTTCTCCAGGCTGTAGGCAACCTTAGGTACTAAACAATTAACTATAGTGTTAAAGTCACCAGGCGTTTCTTAAGAGTAGCAAGTAGCTTTTAAGAAGAGAAAAATTGCTGTCAATACAATATATGATTTTTTAATCAAGATAAATGTACTTTTGTTAAGTAACTCCAAAATATCACTTGTACAGTAGGTATATTTTAGTAAGTGAATGCTTTAGAAAATGGTAGTTAGTGAATTGGGGGAAGGAGGGTTGTCCTTTAAGCAGCTGGCAGCCTGCAAACAAGCCATGATGTTTATTATGAGAAAAAGAGAAAAAGAAGCTTCAGATTTTTAAGTTTCTTTGCATTTCTCTGCCAGCAGCTGTTTCCTGACTTTGACACATCTGGATATGTGAGAATATTTAGGCTTTTCCCCCCACCCCAGTTTTGCTAGACTGCCTCAGCTAGAAAGAGGTAAAAGATTTTTTTTCACTGTGTGTGGTCACAACTTAGATGTGCTACAGCAGAAGGACTGTAGCATTGCTGTACAAATGAGGATGGAGTGATCTAGAAAAAAAATAACGAGGGGACACCCAACAAGGCACAGCAAATGAAAGAAATGTTTTGTAAAGGGGTGCCTAAGCCAGGGTGGTGATTTCTTTTGGCCTGGGATATGTACATGGAATACTTTGAACATTCATGATCACACATCATGGAATCTTCCACTGATTATCGTGGTCCTAGTTTTCATGACAGATGGTGCTTGAATCTAGATAGGCATTGTGTGCCCATGCTTACCAACGTTATACACATTAGGATCATTGCACAAATATCAGTGCAGTTTAAATGAGGATCTGGCCACTTGCAGGAACACTTGTTCTATTGTTGGCATAAGACAGTATTATTCAGCAAGTCAAATTGCCAGTTTCTCAACCTACCATTTTTTGAGAGAGTTTATAAGTTTTATTGTCTGACTTAATGACTTGAAACCATTTCGTTCTTGAAAGTAGATCTATGTATTGCTTGTCCTGGACTGTGACACTTCAGGTTGCAGGAGTGCTAGTATGGTATAGAGTTTCCAGTACCCTGCGTTTCTACAAACCACCCCAACCAGGTTTGGGAAAAAGTGTATTGATGATGGGAAAACTGGATGATTACAGTTGGTGCCATGCAGAAGCTCCAAAAAAGCACTTCAGCTGAGGTGGGAAAAAACCCTTCTGTGTGGAATAGGGTTGCCAGATGGTCCCCACACAGACACTGGACACAGGGGTGAGGGGAACCTTGGTACTCACAACAGGAAGGTTCTTTGCACGAGCGCATGCTCCCGGGCCTGGTGTGATGATGTTGCTTCCAGAAGTTAAGTCATTAGTACTCCACCAGCCAGTCAGCCATCATGCCACCAGCCAGTCAGCTCCCGGCAAGTCCAGCGTGTTGATGCCACTGACAAAGAGCACAGCCTCGTTGGGGGTAGGCAGCCCAGGGCCATATGACCAGAGGTGGTCAGGCAGCAAGAGGTCCTCAGGGGACAAGAGGAGACTAAATGAGACCAGGTGAGCAGTCACACCCACTATGAGTCCTTGCCAAAAGAAATGTGTGTGAGCATACACATATCCCCTCCTGCCGTCTGAGGGGAGGCGTGCTCCCCCTCCCCTCTCTCAGCATTCCCCCACCCTCTGCTCCTTGCCTTGACCATGGGCTGTGTTCTAACCTAGAGTCAGAATGGTGCTGGGCCCTGCCTCCTTTGTGACTCTCTGGAGCCATCTTGCCACTTTGGGGAGGCATGTTCCATATACCTACTTGGCCATTGGATGGAGTAAGGATGGAGGCTGTGCTGAAGCTGTTGCTGCAGGAGGAGGTGGCTCCTTACTCTGTGGTGAGGTGGCTTAAGGTAAGCTCAAGCTCCTGTCCTGAGGAGGTAACGCACAGCTAGGTTTGCTAGGTGTCTAGTAGTTTTCAGTCCATTTTCCCTGGACAGTCAAGGAAAAAACCAGACTGTCCAAATAAAATCCAGATACCTGACAAACCTAGTGTAGAAACACCCTTAGTAAGGATGCATCTGAATAAACCCACATCTTGAAGACTCCTCTAATAGCTATTCCAGTTACAATGGAAAGCCATAAATGATAATCCATAGAAAAAAAATAATTTAATTTCATAACCTTACAAAATAAATTGATATTTTCAAATGAAATATATTGTACAAAATATAACATATTAATTCATTGCTGACTTGTCAAATGATTTTCCATGCCTCCTTGCTGAACGTAGAAAATGAAGTTTAGATAATTGCCTGGAGTGAGAAATTAAATTAAATTAACATTGCATCAAGTTGCTAAGGGAAAATGTTTGGTTTTCTTAATGGCTTTTAAATTAGTTTCATGGGCAAGGAATAAGAACATTCATATTTTTGGCTGTAAATTAGCTAGAGAGCCAGAAGAGATATCACATTAATTTGGTCAAATCAGGTTACAATTAGTTACAAACCAAGCAAAAAACAGTAAGTCAGTCAAATAAAATGTTACCTTTTAAATGAAAGATTCAGCATCCTTCCTATTCTAGATTAGAGAATGGCTACATCTGTTAACAAATATTTTATTATTGTTATTTATTTATAGTCCATCTTTCTCACTGAGACCCAAGGCAAATTACACAGTGCGAGTGAAAGTACAATATAATCAACGGCTAGGGCATTCAATGAGCAAAGTACAATAAGGAACAACAGTTAGGACATTCAGTTAAAAAGATGCAATTGGATATGGTAGCAGAAAATTTGAAAAAACAAGCATAAAGCCAAGCACAGAGTTGAATTCTTTCTGAAACAAAGCATAACTAATTTACATGGCATGTTTAGTAACATGGAAGCTTCCTAGTAGGCGCATGTCTACATCAGCAGAACAGCACCTAACAGAGTTGTGTGTAGTTCCTGTCCCTCTCAATGCATCTCTCTGAGCTACTTCTTATGACACCACTTTATAATCTGGGTAGAGAGTCCTTCTGAATAATTCAGTTTTGCATAGTTTGAGGAAAGCCAGGAAAGTGCTGAATAAATATATTGCTTACATAGCACTTCCAAAACAGCGAGGTCATAATACCTTTTCAGGGGTCACCAGATAGTTTGCAGGGGGCTCAGATTAGAAATATGGGCACAGATTTTCACTCCCAGGGCAGGAAACCTCCCCCCCCCCCAAATATGGAGGTATCAAAGAGGGATGTAGCCTGTTAATAATTCCCTTTATTTGAAGGCTGGAGATTTGTGATCAAGTCCCTTTTGAAAACTAGTGAAAAGTGAGACATATACAATGCATTTCGAAGTTTGGGTATGGAGATGTGCTCTTGTGAAATCTGTGGTAAAATTACAAGATTAGGAACTGAATCTAGTGATCTGCAGACTCAAGAATCTTTGATCTTTCCTGTGTTCCTGTCCAAGAAGCCCTTCCCAACCCCACAAAAATTTATTCTGGGATCATGGGACCCATAAGGTTTTATAGCAATACAAAAGAAGTGGCTATAGTGTGGAGGGGGTGAAATCATTCCCTTCTTCCTTTTCCATCAGTAGGATTTTGTTCATGGAAAAAGCAGGAAGGGCAATGTTTCCTTTCCCATTTCCACTGCCGCCTCTCAACCCACATGGCTCATTGCAGGTCCCGTGATCACAGCAATAAACTTTCCTGTGATCAGGAAGGACTTCTGGGAAGAAGAGAATACAGGAAAAATTCAGACTGAGAGGTCACTAGGTCCAACCCACTGTATCTGCTAGAAAACAAGTGGTATAGTCAGTTTAAACAAAACAAAATAAAGATGGTTGACAACATTACCAAGGTCAAAATCTATGCCATTTTAGTGGACTAATTCTTCTAGGATTAATTTAAGTAGCTCCATATTTTCATAAACTTTGTTTGAAATGTTTATTTACAGTATGGTAAAAATGATATCATGGGGAGATACAGAAAATGTAAATTACTTACTGGGTTTTCCTGCCACTACACTCAATGAGGTTGTAAACTTTCCTCTAGCCTGAGCCTTATATCTGTCAATAATAATAATAATAAAATGAAAAGATCCTTAGGATGGAGGAAGGCTTTAAATGTGGCTGGGTCAAGTGGTAGGACACAAGCCAGTATACTGAGAGCTAGTTGAGTATAGTGATTAGATTGATGGAGTAAGGATCTGGGAGACCCAGGTTTGAATCCTCACTCTGCCAGGTTAACTTGCTGGATGACCTTGGGCCACATTCTCAGCCTGTGAGGATAGAATTAAAGGTGAGGAGAATGATGTAAGCTGCTTTAATATGATGTAAACTAAATTAATAAATAAAATGTAACAAGAATTTATGAAAAACCTTTCTATTTTCAAGAAAAACATGAGGAATGTGAGGTTAATTTTATAGTTTTTCACTTAGATGATAAATATAAAGGATATCTGAGAAGTAAAAGTTTAGGAATTGCTTTTTTTTAAAAAAAAGATATCACTTCTGCATAGAAAACTGCAATTGTGGATTCCTGGATATGGATATTTTCATTGAATGTGGTATTGAATGTGTGATCCACAGTTTGTTTTCCATCACATGTAAGTTTTATTGGTGAAAGAAAGCATCACGTCTAAAACAGCCCTTACCTTTTCCAGCAATCTAGTCTGCAAATCAACAGAGTTTGGGGCTTTAAGCTAATACTGAACTCAACTGACTGGTTCAGAATCTATTGCCCTGGGACTTCTCATGTTGATGAGAATGGCGATCACATCTCTGGACAACCTCTCCAACATGTAGATGATATACAGCAGAGGGAACAATATAGAACCTTGCAGCACCCTTCATGCCAGAGACCATAGGATGGCTCCCCATCACAGTATTCTGAGATCACTCTCCAGCCACTATGACCCAACCAAGTCATGCTGTCCGGAAGAACACTGTGGTTGATGGGTCTGAACACTGCAGGGAGATCCAGAAGAACCCAGATGGACACACTTTCTCCATCTATCTTTTGATATAGGTCATTCACCAGGGCAGCTTTGAATACCTTGTCTAAGAATAGAATACTAGAAACTGGATCAAAGTTATCCAGAATAGATGGATCATCTTTTAGGTGGCTGGAGACCCAGCATTTTTTAGGTGGCTGGAGACCCGGTTTCTTCTAGAAAGGCATTTCTGTCCTTCATCAATCAAACATCCATTTTCTCAACAGCATTAACCAGCCAGGACAGGCAAAGGTTGACCATATATGTCATAGGCATTATCTCTATAATAGGATTGCTCACCTCCAGGAGATCTCCCAGAATTACAATTGATCTCCAGACTACAGAGATCAGTACCCCTTGAGAAAATGGCAGCTTTTGTGTGTGTGTGTGTGTGTGTGTGTGTACTCTATGGCATTATACCTCAGTGAGTTCCCTCCCCTCTCCAAACCCTGCCTCCCCTAGGCTCCACCCCCAAATCTCCAGGAATTTCTAAAATCAGAGTTGGCAATCCAAAGATCATTTCTATAGTCTCAGCAATTGCTAGATCCCAGTCTGTAAATACTGTAGCATTCCACTTGGAATAAATGTGAGCAATTCTGTCCATAAAATGCAATTGATCATGGGGCTATTCCAGCTCCCACTAAGAGCCTTGGGGGCCATGGGAAAATCCCCATACTGGATGATCTTGTGCAGATGCGATGATAGTGAAGAAGTTTATTTCATTCACCATTGTCACTGTTACAGAGTAAGCCCTAAAATGTATGGATCCCAAGCCTGATTTCCAGGGATTCACAGAAAAAGGAAGTACAAAGTGAAATTAATGTAAGAGACATGAAAAGGAGGCATGATGGGCCAGATGGTCATTTCATTAAGATTCTCATTTCCTTTAAGCACATAATGAACATCTATCCAACTTTAAGCCTCTCCCATCTAGATATGTATTTGTCACTCCCATTAGCCTGCCTGATGGATGCATTTTTGAGAACCTTGAACTCTGCAGTTCCTAACATCTGTTTAATTTATCATGTCCTCTGTTACCAAGGAGATGAGGAACAACATTACAACATTGCTGATGTTCAGTATTATGCAAACAGCTGCTTAAAACTTTCCAGGGGTAAATCAAATGCCACCCAGTTTCGACATTTGCTCTTCAATCAGTATTAGATGGGCTTATTTTGAATAACTTAGGGTGGTTAAACTTCAGTTTGGTTTTGGGTTTATTCTTGTACATTATATGGGGTCTTAAGCCATACCTACTCCATATGATATTTGGCCATCTTCAAGCCATTATAGTAAGACAAGAACTGAATAAACGCACAAGATCATGCTCCCCTTCTCAGATCTGCTCCGAGAAGTTCCATAAAGCCAAATGTTCTTTAGGTGTCTGCTCAGATAAGCTTCTGCCTTTCTAAAGCCCCTGCCACTCCCCAAAAAGGGAAGGGGGAATCTGGAGCTCCTGATTTTATGTTGCTGTGAGCGCTCCTCCTTAAGTGTGTGTGTCCATTCATCAGGCATCTCAAAATATTTCCTCAGTTTTATCTGAATCTTCTAAGTGTGTTTGTCCCCATTTGGATCAAAGCTGTTTAAAATGATACGGGAAAGACAACACAGTGGTTGAAAAGGTGGGAATCCATTAGGTTTACCTGTAATCCCTCCATAACTTCCACAGATTGAGAAAAATAAAAATTGTCTAATAAATATATAGTCCTTGTGTTCATATCACCAAGTTCACATACATACAATAGAATAAAACAAATGGATTGGATGCGGCTCTAAACTTATTGTGAGTAGTACCTCTGTTAGAAATGTCCTTTCCCACCTAAACATTAGTAACATATTTATAAATGATCATGCCAGCAAATGCTATTAAAATGGGCTTAAGTTCACGTATGGCTTAACATTAGGTAACAGCATTTGCTCTCTTAATGTAAACACTCTAAAAAGAGTGAGAGCTGCCTTCCAAGGTAAATTCTCACAGATACCTGTAATGGAAAAGCAATCAAAGATGAGGAAGTTCACCAAGCAATAAAAAGGCTCATTTGAATAACTAAAAAAGTATAGTTTTTGAATTCTGGGGCTCCAACAGTACATAAGGGAGAGACCATAATCCTCCTGATATGAGTGGTCACCATTCTGCATGAATTGGTGAACATTTATATTTTCTAGTTTCAATATGTGCAAATAAGTATCCTAAAAAAATGGCTATCCAGTTTCATGAACCGAAGCTGCAAAATATGTGAGTTCTGTTCACACAAAATAGCAAGCATATTGAAAGGATTACAGGTAGACAATCCACTTACCTGTGGCTTGAATGCCAAAATGTTATTTTTTAAATGTACTATTTTAAATGCTGTGTGGCACCACTGTGTCATTTCTGATTGCAGTTGAATAAGCTTGCCAACCTCCAGGTAGGGCCTGGAGATCTCTTGGAATTACAACTGATCTCCAGACAACAGAGTTCAGTTCCCCAGGAGAAAGTGGCTGCTTTGGAGGGTGGACTCTGTGGCATCACATTCCCACTGAGCTCCTTCCTCAAAATCTCCAGAGCTGACAAATCTAAATTGCACAAGGACAAACAATCCTTCAGCAATGCAAAAATATTGTATGGAACTGCCTTTGTACTGAGTCAAGCCAATTTTTCATCTAGCTAGTACTTTCTCCTCTAACTGAAGTAGTTTTCCAAAATCTCCAGCAATGGTTTTCCCAGTCCTGCCAACTTTTGATGCTAGTGATTTAACCTGGGATTTTTTTGCACACAAACATAGGTGTAACTATTGAGATATCCTTGGTCGCTGATCTGATTGCATTAAATAGGAGATATGATTAAAATGACTTCAAGTCAGGCACTGGCAGTTGCTCCCCTTCACTGGCAGTTTTCAAGAAGAGGCTGGATGAATATTTGTCAGGGATGCTTTAGGCTCATCCTGCATTGGGCAGGGGGTTGAACTACAAAGGTCAGTATGGCTCCTTCCAACTCTGTGATTCTGTGAATTTTATACAACCCAAATAGACAGTAACTCTCCCACAGTGTATAGGTAAGCATGTAGTTATGTTTGTCTGCAGTAGAACAGCAGGATTTTAGTCAAGTGGTTCCTTAGAGATCAACAAGGATTGATATTTGTGCCTGACTTCAGACTGCACACTGTGGGAGAACAGCAAGAGTGTAAGCTCTGAAAATTTTGTTGGTCTCTAAGGTGCCAGTGGACTAAAATCTTGTTGCTCTCCCACAGTGCACAGTCTGAAATCAGGCACAACTATCTATCCTTAATTTAAATTAAAAATTCTCATCTTCAGTTCTCTTCAAATAGTACAAAACGCATTATATTTTTTGGAATGCAGTACACATTATACATGACAAAAATGACCAAAATAGCCTTTTGAATTGTTAAAAGGAATACAATGGCCTCTAGTGGTCACTGGTGGTTATGGCATGATAATTGTTCTGTATGATCTCTTTCATGATGCTAATTAAGAAAATTTAGTATTTCCGTTCCTCTAAAGTTGTTTCCGCAAGGTGATTTTCATCCATATGGGCAGTAAGAAGTAAGTAGGAGCATCTAGATGATGCTCACTCACCATCTGGATATAACTGGTTCCTGTCCCCCCTTTGAGCCAAGGAGATGAAAACCTTTTCTCCAGCCCAAAGGTGGCTGCAGATGCATACGTCTGCTGGAGTCACTAAAGAGATAGAGACCATAGACTTCATCACTATGTCCTATCTGTTGCTTCAGGTATGTGCTGCTATGCACTACCTGTTGCTTTAAGTACCTGTTGCTTTAACTATCCTATAGGGTAGTTCTAAGTTGTTTAATGCCAGTCTTAGAATGGCTTATGCTATGTTTCAGCATTTCTTCAACTCTGTATTCGATTTTTGCTGATTCTTTGTACATTTGCACTTATATACCCTGTAGCATTTTTACTGAAATATCCTTAATATTGACTGTACCAATCTCACACTATGTAATCCTCGAGTCTCAGTAAGAGGTGGACTATAAACGACATAAAGAAAGAAAGAAAGAAAGAAAGAAAGAAAGAAAGAAAGAAAGAAAGAAAGAAAGAAAGAAAGAAAGAAAGAAAGAAAGAAAGAAAGAAAGAAAGAAAGAAAGAAAGAAAGAAAGGATTGTCATAGGTTGGTGGCAACTTGATGGAACATAACACACAAATAAATAAATAAATAAATAAATAAATAAATAAATAAATAAATAAATAAATAAATAAATAAATAAATAAATAAATAAATAAATTTGCTCTAACAAACCTGTAGTTTGATAGTTTTGTAACTGGCAGTATTTTATTCTGTACATTTATTTCAGGTCATTAAAATCACCACAATTCAAGTGCCTAGGGCAGTAAACAATACTTGAGAACATATTCAGCCCAGCATATAATACAAAATATACTGGGCTGAACCATACTGCTTAAAGGTTCCAAATGGTTAGTCACTCTGAAAGCTTAGCATGTCCTTCAGAAGATAGTCAGGCTCTGGTGAGTCTCCTGTGCTTTAGATATCATATTCTAAGAAGACAAAGAGGCATTTTCTATGTAGAGAGAAACATTCCTTTTACTCATAGGCCAGCTCACAGAGAAAGCCAGTAAGCTGCAGGTAGGCTTTAGAACAAAGATCAGCCCACTAATGGGTGGAAGGGGATCTAGATAGGAAATAAGGGTACAGGTGCCAAGCTCCAAGTGGAACCTGGAGACAACAGAGATCAGTTCCCCTGGAGAAAATGGCGGCTTTGAGGGGTAGATTCTATGGTATTATACCCTGCTGAGGTCCCTCTCCTCCCCAAACTCTGCCCTCCCCAGGCTATACCCCCAAATCTCCAGGAATTTCCCAACCTGGAGCTGGTCACCCTAAACAGGGGGCAGTATGCATACTCTTCAATATCACACAAATTAACATAGGGGCATTCTCATGCATTTGTATCAACCCTTTTCTTTCACAAGTTTGACTCTTTCCCCCCCTCCCCCCATTAAAAATATACACACACTGTTCTGTCTGACCTTATCACTTGAAGTACAGAGAAGCAGAACTCTCTAGGTTCCTGTGGCTATCCAAAAAGTGTTGTACTAAGGGTACCTCTGTTGTTCTAGTTCTAATGTGTGAGATGTGTTCTTGTATTCTGATTTTAATGGGTCTGCGTGTATTGCATGTATATATAAGGTCAGACAGAATGAACAACCTACAGAGGGACTTACTGAGGAAGGAGTTCTTCTGGACTTATCATTTGGATACAGTTGCCCCTAAGGGATTAAATCAGATGATAGACTTTTCATGTTATCTATAGTTGTATTTGTCTGAGGGACATTATGCTCCAGCAGTGGTTTCTGTACCTTTAAATTTGCCACACTGTAGTTTAGCCAATTAAGAATAATGCATATGAATACTTTACGGTGCAGGGCTGGTCACACCCTAACTGTGCTTTTGGGAAAGTCACCTAGGAAGATAATATATGTAGAAAGGATGATTGCAGAATTGTATGATCCATTTATGTATTTTATTGGGTTTAAACTGTGCAGACATTCGGAGACTAAGTTGGTAACTGTATGCTTGCGTAACTTCAGAAATTTTCACTGCATTATCACACTCTTGGAAAAGATCTTCTTGAAATAGGAATATAGCTAGCAGCCTGTTGAGCAGAGTTTGGACTGCAAAGTACACTTGTGGCCTTGGCAAGTGGCTTCAGGAGGCTTCTTTTGGGTGGACCTATTGACGTCTGGTCACCCATGGTATGCAGGTTTTGCTCCTGGAATAACAGAGAGGAAAGTCAGTTACTAGACAATATATAAACTTACCTGAATATCCGGAACCACCCACGAATTTTGCAAGCGCTTCCAGTCGAAATTACACAAGCACAGTGATAGTGAGATTTTTTTTCCATATCCCCAGGAGCACATGACTTATTGTTTACAACTGTGTAAAATATTTATGAATTGGATGTGAACTTTTGATGTGTATTGAACTACTATCAGGTCCTTGGAATTGGATGTAAACTCTTGATGGGTCCTGAATTATTATTAGGTCATTGACATTGTACTGTTTATTGCATGTGCATTTATTACCTATTATTGTAATTATTTATGAATTGGCACCTTGCACTTTGTCTGTTATTGAATGAAAAATTGTGATTGAAGATTGAATTAGGCACAGTGCACTTTAATGATCTAAACGTCTGTAATTGTTAGTTTCCTCCACGAAAGGTTTTTGATCTTCCTTGTTGTTAGCATTTCTGCAGTGCCCTTCAGTTTTGTGAGAAGTTGGTTTTGCTGGCAAACAAAGGGGTAGGGGGAAGATTAGGGTTGTGCTGGCCACAGAAGAGGCTTCACCTGAGTGGCAGCAGTGGGGAAAAATGGCCTCTATGCTTCAGAGGGAGCTGGTGGCATTGTGCGTGAAACTGACAACTTGCCAAGCCTGCCTCCCACTGAGTTCACTGAGCTGTAAACCTGCACATTAGAGCACTAATCATTGGGGCAAGGCTGCTGACATGTACTGTATGCTTGAAGGAACTCTTATCAATGACATCATTGTTCCAGGTTCAAGAAACATTCTAGAGCTGTGCTCAGCCCTGCTCTGGGTCTGGTACACCTGCTTCTGGGGTGGAACACAGTAGGTGCTTCACTCACACATGGGCCATCACTCAGTATGTGTGCTCGAAGTTGCCTATCCCTGTCCTAACATATGTTGTTAATAGTTTAAAGAAAACCTCACATACTTTAGTATATAAAATAGCAGGTGCTGCTTTCTGTAAAGACTTAGTTCATACACATGCAGTTATGTAGCAACATAATAAAGACAAGTCTGGGGATGCTCTTGGACCCAGGCCTACTACTGGATAAGCAGGTGGCAGCTGTGGCCAGGAGTACCTTTCACCAGTTTTGAATGGTTAGCTAGTGGAGACCTTTCCTGGATGCATGCCCTCATTACATCTAGTCTGTGCGTTTGTGTTTTGTCAAGTTGCAATTGACTTTGGGGCTTTCAAGGCAAGTGAAAAGCAGAGGTGGATTGCCAATGGCTTCCTTTGCAGAGTCTTTCTTGGTGACTACTCATCCACAGGGCTGGCGCCACCATTGAGGCGGTGAGGTGGGTGCCGCAGGCACTGGGGCTCTGGAGGGGGCGCCGGATGGGGTGCTGGGGGTGGAGGTGCGCGCCACAGAGCTGGTGTGCCTGGCCCGCAGCTGCTGCAGCCGGCCAACCCTGCACTGCCGCCAATGCTGCCACCACCACACTCCCCCGGCTGGGCACAGCAGCCATGGGCCAGGCATGGCAGGCGTCCGGGGCAGCGTGCGGAGCATGGGCAGCCTCCGCACGCTATCCCAGCCACCCGCTGGCCAATGCGGCTGGCTTTGCTGCGTGATGTCATCATCACACAGTGATGTCATCACACAGGCCAGGGGCACGCACACACACTATGTGTGCACACACGTGGGGGCAGCCGCAGGCGCCAGAAAACCTGGCACCACCCCTGCTCATCCAAGTACAGATCCTGTTATACTTCTGAGATCTGATGAGATCGAGCTATACCATGCTGCCTTTCCTACTTACATCTAGATGACTGAAGGAGAGGGCCCTCAAGTCATAGCTGACTTATGGAGACCCAGGTGAGGTTTTCATGGCAAGAGACTAATGGAGATGGCTTGCCATTGCCTTCCTCTGCAACCTTAATCTTCGCTGGAAGTCTCCCATCCAATTACTAACTAAGGCCGACCCTGCTTAGCTTCTGAGATCTGATGAGATCAGGCTCACCTGGGCTATCCAGGTCAGGGTACATCTAGATTAGATTACTGCAATGCACTCTACATAGGGCTGCCCTTGATAAATGTTCAGAAACTTCAATTGCTGCAGAATGCTACCACCAGGATATTGACTGGAGTATGTTGTATGGACCTTATTACTCCAGTCTTAGCCCATCTACGATAGCTCCCAGTTGGTTTCCAGGAACCATTCAAGGCACTGGTGTTGACCTTTAAAGCCCTATATGGTTTTGGACCAACATACTCCCTTATGAACCACCTATTCCCTTATGAACCTTCTGACAACTAAGGTCATCTTCAAGGCCCTACTTTGGGTGCTCACACCTTCTGAGATTAGGCATGGGCATGGCAATTTGGGAGGGGGCCTTCTTGGTCATGGCACCAAAACTCTGGAAATCACTGTGTGCTTTTGCTACTATTCTTATATGTTCCTTGCCTTCCAAGCTTCCTAGCTTTTCTCCATTCATGTTCTCAATATCTTACTGGCTGAAGAGCATCTTGTCTCTTTATAGGTCTTCTTTGTGCTTACCGTACTGTGAGTTCCTGTCTTCCCTCTCATTTCTTTCTGCTGTTCAAAAATACTGTAGCTTGAAGATTTAGACAAAGTAACATACCTAGTTAAAAGTTCCCCCTTGGTAATCATGGGTGCTGAACCCCACTGATATTAGGTGTTCCTCCCTCCACAACCCATTAGGTAACAAAAGCTATCCATCTACAAATGCTTCCCTCTGAACTGGACTCAACAGTAATGCAAATTTAATTTGGCAAAACTTACTTGAAAGAAACAGGTTGGGAACTGGCTCATTAGTATTGGGTTATTGCATACTAATAACCCAATTTTAGTTGCACATTTTCCACTCAGAGCCATCTACTGCACCACACGCACAAATGGGGGGAGGACAGCGAAAGTCACCTCTACATAACTCTTCCCCTGTGATCTTAAATGTGCAAGCCAAAACATTTGGCAATAACTTGGAGTCAATTAATGTAATATGAGTAACATTAAGCAAAACACCCAATGACACACCCAATGACACATCAGGCAATATTGGGAAGCCAAGAGTAACAAAACTGTAGAATATGTAGTTTTTTTTGTTACAAATTAGCTTAAATATGCCTATAGCTTATTGGTAATTCTGCACTTAACTGATGCAATGGCGAGACTTTACAGATGATGTTTTTCTGCCTAATAATTGCACATGGGACCCAGTCATTCCTCAAACTAGCATTTATGATGCAGGGAAATTCCAGCACTCAGACTGCAAATGTAAATGGAAAATTTGTTTCCAGACTTCAATTACAGTAGGTAATGCTGAATGCAATGTGATTACACATGGTGTGATGAACAACACATAATAAGCTATTCCAGATGTTTAAATAAATATATTTTAATATTTTTAAATATTTATAATAATTTAGGATTTAAGAATATCTCTCACCGAACGCTTGAAATGCCAGTATATCAAAAATAGAAGTTGAAAATACCTGAAAGCTACATATAACCCCATCCTCAGGATTGCCAATTGTGTAGAGAATATCTTGTCCCTTTAATAGAGGTTTAATGTGTGGGAATGAGCAGCTCAGTCTTTTCATGGCATTATAATAAATAACATCACCTGATAAATTATATCCTTTAAAGCCTCTGTTTAAGGGACAGGACATTTTTCTCCGAACCCTTGGCATCCCTTCATGCACATAATGCAAGATGTGACACTGTTGTTCCATGTGGGACCAGACAAGCAGGAGTCTCATTCACTCTGTTCTGCCCTCTCAAAAGAGGATGGAGAAGATCGTGGGAATCATTCTTTTGTGCACATGGGCTTCGCAGTGGTGAGAATGAGAAAAGCTTAGTCATGATTTATTCATTCATTTATTTAACCTACATATAAAGCAACATTAATTAAACAACAACTGGACTTTACAAAATTTAGCAGCAGTCTGGTAGAAACAATCTAGTAAAAGCTCACTCTACTAAAAATATAGCAATACAATGTTTGGTGTAGTGGTTAAGAGTATGGGACTCTAATCTGGAGAGCCAGGTTTGATTCCCCACTCCTCCACTTGAAGCCAGCAGGGTGACCTTGGGTCAGTTGCAGCTTCCAAGAGCTCTCTCAGCCCCACCCACCTCAAAGGGTGGTGGTTGTTGTGAGGATAATAATGGCATACTTTGTAGACTGCTCTGTGTGGGCATTAAGTTGTCTTGAAGGATGGTATATAAATTGAATGTTATTCTTATTATGTAAAATTCTGGAAAGGTAAATGTCATCAAAAACATAACATTTTCAAGCAGTCATTGAAAGGCAGATCTCTACATTAATAAATGGAGTTTCCTGGTGAGAGAATCTCAAATGTAGAGTGCCCTGCACTTTATGGCAACCTGCTGTGCTTAGGCAGTAGGAACACACACAGCGAGGCCTCCTCAGATCTTGTGCCAAAGGAGGAATACATGAAAGGAGATGTTCTCTCAGATACATGGGTGCCAGGCTACACAGAGCTCTACAGATTAGAACTAGCCTCTTTGAATTGTGTCCAGAAAGCAACCAATAATCAGAAGAGCCCTTCAAACAGCTCATCTGTGATATCATCCCCATCACTAGCCCCAGACAGCTCTTTGGCCACTATATTTGGGATTAGCTATTGTTTCAGAATTTCAGAAGAAAATCAACCTGTGTTTTACAGATTACAGCAAAGCTTTTGATTGTGTGGATCATGAAAAGCTATGGAGAATGTTAAAAGAAATGGGGGTGCCACAACATCTGATTGTTTTGATGCGCAACTTGTACTCAGTCTGGACAAGAGGCTACTGTCAGGAGAGAGTATGGGGAAACAGAATGGGTTTTAATTGGCAAAGGTGTCAGATCTATTATTTTCCTACCTGCTCAATCTCTAAGCAGAGTATTTCATAAAGAAAGTTGGAATAAATCTAGAAGAAGCTGAAATGAAAATTGGTAGAAGGAACATTAACAATTTGAGATAACATAATTGGCAGAAAATAGCAAAAACTTGAAATGAATGACTAGTGATGAAGGTTAAAGGACAAAGCACCAAAGCAGGGTTACAGCTGAACACCAAGAAGACAAAAGTAATGACTACTTAGGAATTACAGAATTTTAAAGCTGACAATGAAGAAATTGAAATTGTTCAAGATTTTCTATTCCATCGACAAAAAGGGAAACTACAATGAAGAAATCAGAAGACGACTGAGACTTGGAAGAGCAGCTGTGAGAGAACTGGAAAAGATCATTGAAGATAAAGAGGTATCTCTGGGGACCAAGATCAAGACAATCCAAACTATTGTATACTCCAATACTATGTATCAATGTGTGAATTTGATGGTGAAGAAAACTGACAGGAAGCTGATTCATTTGAAATGCGGTGCTGGAGGAGAGTTTTTCAAATACCATGGACGACCTAGAAGACCAATAAGTGAGTTCTAGATCTTGGCCATTTTCACACGTTTTACTGGCTCTGGTATGTCGTGCAAAGCTCCCGCAAGGACAGTGTCTTCCTGGCACGGTTTTGCGTGAGAACCGGGAAATTGTGGCAGGAAGACACTGTCCTTGCGGGAGCTGTGCGACGTACTGGAGCCAGTAATACGTGTGAAAACAGCCCATATCAAGCCTGAATTCTCCCTAGAAGCTAAAATGACAAAACTGACACTATTGTACTTTGGTCACATCATGAGAAGACAAGATTCTCTGGAAAAGTCAGTAATACTAGGGAAAGTGGAAGGCAGTAGGAAAAGAGGAAGACCTAAAATGAGATGGCTTGACTCAATAAAAGAAGCCACATCCTCCAGTTTGCAAGAGCGGAGCGAGTCTGTTAACGATAAGACATTTTGAAGGTCTTTCATTCATAGGGTCACCATAGGTTGGGGGTGACTTGACAGCACATAACACACACACACAGTTTCAAAGCAGCCTTGACAACTGGCCCTAGAGAAAACATTTTACAATCATCTAGGAGTTACCAACACATCATTCATAGATGCAAAGTCTCTTACAGTGCAATTCTGTGCAGGGCTACTCCAGACTAAGCCAGATAACTTTAATGGGCTTAGACCAAAGTAAATCTTCATAGGTTTGCCTTCCTGATAACTTACTGGAATATGACCTGAAACAAAAGTTCACAGATGTCTTAATTTCTCCTAATTTTATAAATCTATGGAAACATGAGACAGCTTGAAAGTTTCTTGAACTGTTAACCTATGCAACTAAATCATTGTGGTGACTGAAGTTCATAATTTCTTGATTTGTAACATGAACTAGGGTGACTCATACTGCTTATCTTCAATTTGAAGCTAGCATTATGGCCTCAAGGGTTCTTTTCCAACACAGACAGTAATCTGAACTAGAAAAAAAAACTCCCTCTCTCCCTGCATGCCTCCAACCTTCCCACTTACCTGTCTGGCAGCAGTAGCAGCAGGAAGGATTTTCTGGAGTCTTTCTCTAGTCTTGGCTGGAATGGTGCTATGGTAGTGTCCCATATACCAATGGGAAATGTAATACTCATAAACAAACTGGGGAAACCCAGAAATTATACTGATGCAATGAAGGGTATTCATGCAACAAAAGATGCAGCCAAATGCTATACTGCATTTGGCACTGATGGTGCTAATTTCAGTGGATCACTTTCTAGCCCATTAGAAGAAAACAGTTAACAAAACACTCCAAATGAGGCATGTAACTTTTATTTATTTACATTATTTATTACATTCTCACTGAGACTCAAGGCAGATTAAATTCATAAACTTTATTGTATTGATTTATAGCCTTAGCAAACATCAATAGAAAACAACAATCCAGACCATCTCAATACCAGTTAAAACCCATAAAACTGTGTAAATCAATACAATCAACACGACAGGACATCCAGTAAACAATGCAATAGGGTTTGGATTACAGAAATCTGAAAACAAGCAGAAATCTCAAACAGAGCTAAAACAAAGCGTAGGCATTTAAACATGACACATTAAACTATGCTGAAATAACATCAGAGGAACATTCACAGCAAGAGACAGTACACAGTCTACAGTCTACAGTCTACAGTCCCTATCTCTTTACCAAAGCAACTTTCTGAACCATTTCATTACAGTACAACCCTATTACCTGTGTAAGAAATCCCTCCTGAATAATTCAGTTTTGCATTATTTGCAGAAAGACCAAGAGTGGGAGCCTTCCTAACCATATTGGGTAAACCATTTGATATGGTGGAGGTCACAACAGAGAATTCGTGTGTGTGGGCAATTGCTGATTTTGCCTATTTGCAGGATGGCTTTATACAGAATAACCAATACCTTTAATTGAGCCCAGTAACTGATGGGCAACAAAAGGAGAGATTGCAGAATGAGATTCTATTTCTGCCTGGTTACTGATAATCAGAAGCAAGTTACTCCAGACTTTTCAAACTATTTGAAGAGAAAATGAGGGAGCCATTTGGCAAGAACTTAGATCTTTTCAGTGAGGTAACAACTTAGCATCTGATATCCCATTGTCCACCTGGGAAAATTACTGAAAAGATAAGTTCAAAGACACGGTGAGAGGCCCCACCTCTTCGTTCAATACTGATATCACACAGTTACCTGTGTGGCCCCCAGTGACTCCAAGAGAAGTTCTAGCCATAATTAAACAAATGAAGACTGGAAAGGCCCCTGGGTACAACTGTCTTCCGGTTGAACTCCTCAAGTTAGATCCAGCATAGTGGGCAGAACTATTAGCCTCCTTATTTACAAAAATTAATCAAAAGCAGAAGGTAAAGCATTGCATCTGAGTAACATGAAAGAGTGTTAATATTTTGGAACTCTTAAGTAGAAGAAATACTTAGCCGTTCAAACATTTTCTGATAGGATAAAGATTTTGCTGTCAGGCAAGATAAAATGTACATGTGATCTAGCCTTATTTATCTATGGAATTATAAATTACTTATAAAATACTTAACGTATGGCTTGTAGGCTGTTAAGTTACAGGGAAAGGTTAATAACCAAACTCTGGGGTTCTGCACCAAATCGAGTTTCTGAGCTGATTTTGAGGAGAGATTCCTATAGAACACATTGCAAGACTCCTGGAATTGCACACTTTCAGAAAGGAGGAAATCCTTTTGAGATTCAATGTTAAAAGATGACAACCTTGAAAGCAATGAGAAAGCCAGGACATATTAGCTATAAATGGCAAAGGATGGTTTCAGATTTCTCATCTTTGCCGTTTTGACCCCCAAAGCCCATTTTGATTTCACATCTCTCTTATGCCAGTAAGATCCAAAACTTTTAATATTTGATCATCTTCTGTTTATGATGCTGGATTCTGTCCATTTTTTGAAAAAGAATAAAACAGCAGTATATATTATGCATACATTATAAATGATATGTGTCATACATATAAATGAACCTACATATGAAGACCGTCAGCATATAGGCACACACAAACCAATCCACAAAACTCAGGGTGAAAAGCAGAGAAATAAAATTGTTGACAAAAATGTGAACAAATACAAAAAGAAACAAAGAAAGGGAATATTTGCTCAATACAAATGGCTCATTTTAATGGACTGCAGTGCCTAATAACCTTTGATATTTTGCTAGATATCCCAGATTATACAAAGTAAATTTATACAGATTATTTGTAATTAACTCTCTACCTCTTTTGCAAGAGTTGTTCACCTCTGTCGTTGCCACAGAGACCATTATTTGCCAGAAAGAAACTGAAATCCTTACATTTCATAGTTATATTCAGTTGCAGACATGAATTCTTTATAAACTGACTTTGCCATTTAACATAGGAATCTGAGTAGTTTTCTGTGTATTTAGTAACCTTTAATTCCAGCTTCCAGAGGAACCGCTTTTGAATCCAAATTACACATTCAAGAATTTAAGGATTCACCAGGAAAGGTTCCTCAGAAGTCATCCTATTAAAGAAAAGGAAGGGAAGGAAAGCAGAAAAGGAAGCCCCTTATTGACTTTTTGCAAGAAACAGAAAGAAATGAATTAATGACCTTGTCCTTTTGAATATTAGGGAAAGGGATGTATGGATGGAAAGGAAAAGTTGTTACTTATGGTAACTTCAGAGTAGTATATAATATGTAATATTATTAGACTTTTTCAAATAGAAAAATGTTATGTATTCCTATCTACCTACCTTTTTCTTTTTTCTATTGTCTTTTTTGTCTGTATGTTTTTATCTAATTCTAAAATTCTAATAAAACTCTATTTTAAAAAAGGAAATGACACAATTGTAGAGTGCAAGGGGAAATAACCTAGTTCCTTGTGCTCAGCCACTACATCTGTCTGTTAAAAATTTTTTAGGCCCTATTTCATAAAATCTTATTCTGAGCATAAATTTAAGCACCAGCACACAGTAACATGTAAACAAGCAAAGCTAGGCCTTGCTACAGTGTTAAATTCTAGTCTCTGATATATCCTGCTTGTTAGTTGGTGAGACATTTTTCTTCTTTTGGTTATTCTAATTAGATAAGTAAAACTTCAACTTTTATTATTCTTTCCTCTAGAAAATATCAGGTATACGGCTCCAGCTTATTAAATGTTTGTATAATTCGTCACTCAAGTTTGTCAGATGTCATCTTCTCTGGGAAAATGCATCATTCTGCGTCATTTTTGACAGGTGCATGCGTCATTATGACACAGCTTTATTCTAACCTTTAATCTATATCAATTTAATTTAATCTAATTTTTAATCTATAGCAATTATCCTGTAAACAATTAAGCATTAAGGGTATATAAAATTCTCTTTTGTAACATCTCCCTCTAATGGAGAAAGTATCTGGATTTATTCTACATAAAAGGCAATAAACCTATGTTTGCATTAAAGATCACCACTTGGATGTCTTTATTTGTGTAGTCATTGGCTGAAAGGGGATACAAAATTAAAATGTAAAGTACTAAATTAAATCATCTTTCACTGTTTATCGTATTTTATACTGTCTTTCCTCCAAGGAGCTCAAGGTGGTATGCATGGTTATCTCTTCTATGTTATCCTTGCAACAACCCTCGAGGCAAATTAGACTGAGGAAGAGGGACTGAGTCAAGGCTACCATATGAGATTCAGGGCTGAGAGGGGATTTGATTCTGGCCTCCTCAGCTCTATTCTGCCACTCCAGCTGCTACTCCACACTGGCTGTATATAATTCCCATCTTAAAGTATTCTTACAAAGTTAGCCTTTATAATGGAGTATACGGATTATGAATATCCATATTGTGTTATTGCTCAGACAGGGAGCACTAGAAATGGAAATGCATCATGCTAGAGGATTCAGGAGACTAAGAAACAAGTTCAGTAGTTACAGTTTATTTCACTGTGGATTGAAGCTCGCTGTGAACAAGAAATGAATTCAGTGAGTAAATTAACAGCCCTTTATGTAACACTTCATTGATGGGGGGTGGGGGGGGGGAACCAGGTGGTTCAAAGAAGACTGCTGAAGAGAACACAAAAGGATCTTTTTGTGCGGAAGTGCAGTTCTGCTAATTATAGTGAGGTGGTTATATTGAAGCACTTTTTAGTCCTTAAAAGGCTATGTTAATTTTTAGGGATGTTTGAATGGTGCTATCTGATTTCTAATTCTAACCTGAAAAATAAAGGGGCTACATCCTGCCACTGAAATAAGTGGAGACTAGAAATACCATATGCAAACTGGTGCCAAAAGATGTCCCAAATGCAATTTTGTCATTGCAGAGTGTTTCCAACAGTTACCAGCAGAATTTGCACAGTAACGACAGCCGTATAGTGTACTCTGATGGTATAAACTCTAATGGCTTACTGTTCTTATTTTCTCACATTTGGAAGACGTCATTGTACCAAAGTGACATTCTGTGCCTGCTGCCCAAAAATCATACTAGATGAGTTCTTCAAGAACAAAGTATTTCAGGGAAATAAACCCTTCAAAATTCTTCACCCTATTCAGGAGATAGGGTACAAAACATCACACAGCAGGCTCATTACAAGTTCCAGCAAACAATTAAAACATCCTTTAAAAGTCAAACATCTATGAAATATAATGTTGCAAATTGTTACATGCTGTTAAGACTGAAACAGCTTAAGGACTGCCCTGATGCAGTGGTAATGAAGTAACCTCCATCCTCTTCAAACACTTAAAAGTAATATTGTCAATGTATGAATTCTCAATGAAATGTTAGTATTTTGTTATGAACATGATGATTAGACGATATGCAACAAACTGAAACATCGTATTTAACAGACATTTTACATTTTAAAGGATATTTTAATATGTTATGACAGTTCTGGGCAATTGTGCACTTATTGCCAACTTTATAGGAGTATGCCAACTTCATTTTGGGAAGTGAAAAATAAGAAAAAATTATGTATTGTGTGTGATTATTTGTACTAAATCTTCTTAAGCTGTATGAGACAAGCAGTGAGGTGCAGTGGTAGACTAGGGGTCTCGGACATCTGGGCTCAGATCTGATACTGAGCTCACCAGATGACCTGAGACTAGGAAACTCTTTCACACGAACATACCAGACACAGCTGTTGCGAGGATAAAATAGGAAAGGGAGAACCATTTTTGCCAGCTTCAGCACCTTGGCAGAAGGGTGGGATAAAAATGTGGAAGAGCATAAAAGCTCTTACCAGGGGTCCATTATAGTCCACCATACTGTTTCACACAGTCGCCAACCAGGGCTACCAAACTCCAGGTGGGCCCTGGAGATCTCCCAGAATTAAAACTGATTTCCAACCTACACAGATCAGCTCTTGAAGAGAAATAGCAGAATTCGATAGTAGACTCCATTATATCACTTCCCTGCTGTGCTCCTGCCCCCAAACTCCACCCTCCCCAGTGGTGATGGAGAAAAGTGCCCCTCAAGTCATAGCTGACTTATAGTGACCTCTAGTGGGGTTTTCATGGCAAGAGTCTAACAGAGGTGGTTTGTCATTTCCTGCCTCTGCAACCGTGGTCTTCGTTGGAGGTCTCCCATCCAAGTACTAACCAAGGCTGACCCTGCTTAACTTTTGAGATCTAACAAGATCAGGCTCACCTGGGGTATCCAGGTCAGAGCCCACCCTCCCCAGACTCCACCCTTAAATCTCCAGGAATTTTCCAAGCTGGAGCTGGCAAACCTATCTGGAGGGAAATGGGGCATAGAGGCTGAGGCCTCTATGGGTACAGTGACCACAATACTATTAAGTTCAGCATTCATGTCAATGGAAAGCTACCCCTAACATTTGGTTTCAAAAGAGAGTTCACACAACATGGTGACAGCATGACTCAGACTGCATGTAGCATACATCACAATATATGTGGTGGGAGTACTCACAGTATGAATGAAAAAAATTATTTACACTGATGTATGTATCTGTTGCTGCTTCATACGCCATATGTGGCCTGCTTGTTTATGATTCCTTTTCACTAAACAATTCCTCATATACATCCAAAATAAATCAAAAAGAACATGAGTCTTAACTTTGGTGACAAGCAGTTAAGCATATGTAAATCTTAAGCATGTGTAATCAGAAGTAAGCTCCACTGAGTTCTGTAAAATCTATGAGTCCAGTAGCACCTTTAAGACTAACCAACTTTATTGTAGCATAAGCTTTCGAGAATCACAGTTCTCTTCATCAGATGCATCTGATGAAGAGAACTGTGATTCTCGAAAGCTTATGCTACAATAAAGTTGGTTAGTCTTAAAGGTGCTACTGGACTATGGTTGTTGGGGGTTTTCCGGGCTGTATTGCCGTGGTCTTGGCATTGTAGTTCCTGACGTTTCGCCAGCAGCTGTGGCTGGCATCTTCAGAGGTGTAGCACCAAAAGACAGAGATCTCTCAGTGTCACAGTGTGGAAAAGATGTAGGTCATTTGTATCTACTCAGGAGGGGTGGGGTTGAGCTGAGTCATTCTGTAAGAGTTTCCCAGGGTGTGGAATGCTAATGGCGGGAGGCTTCACTGTAACCTGAGGAGGTTCTTTTGCATATGGATTGGTACTTGATGTGCTAATCTTCTCTGCAGGGCTATTGTCGGGTGTGGAGTGTTTTGTTGGCCTGGTGTTTTTCAGAACTGGAGCCCATGCTCTGTTCATTCTTAAGGTTTCTTCTTTCCTGTTGAAGTTTTGCTTATGCTTGTGAATTTCAATGGCTTCCCTGTGCAGTCTGACAAAGTAGTTGGAAGTGTTGTCCAGTATTTTGGTGTCCTGGAATAAGATACTGTGCCCTGTTTGAGTTAGGCTATGTTCAGCCACTGCTGATTTTTCAGGCTGTCCAAGTCTGCAGTGTCTTTCATGTTCTTTTATTCTTGTCTGGATGCTACGCTTTGTGGTCCCGATGTAAACTTGTCCACAGCTGCAGGGTATACGGTATACTCCTGCAGAGGTGAGGGGGTCTCTGCTGTCTTTTGCTGATCGTAGCATCTGTTGTATTTTTCGGGTGGGTCTGAATACTGCTTGAAGGTTATGCTTTTCCATAAGCTTTCCCATCTGATCAGTAATTCCTTTGATATATGGCAAAAACACTTTTCCTGTAGGTGACTGTTTTTCCTTGGTTGTTTGATTCATCCTGGGTTTGATTGCTCTTCGGATTTCATTTCTGGAGTAGCCATTTGCCTGAAGTGCGTGGTTTAGATGATTAATTTCCTCATTGAGAAAGCGCGGCTCACATATCCGTCTTGCACGATCCACTAATGTTTTCATTATGCCTCTTTTCTGTCGGGGGTGGTGATTGGAGTTTTTGTGTAAGTACCGATCAGTGTGAGTTGGTTTCCTGTAGACCTTGTGACCTAACTGAAAGTTTGCTTTGCGGATGACCAAGGTATCCAGGAATGAGAGTTTTCCCTCACTTTCTTTCTCCATTGTGAATTGTATGTTCAGGTGGATGTTGTTGAGATGATTCAAAAACTCCCTCAATTCTTCCTCCCCATGGCTCCAAATGATGAATGTATCATCCACAAACCGGAACCATACACTGGGTTTGTGGGGTGCTGATTCTAGAGCTGTTTTTTCAAAATGTTCCATGTAGAAGTTTGCTATAACTGGGCTGAGTGGGCTCCCCATGGCCACCCCATCCATCTGTTCATAGAATTCGTTGTCCCATTGGAAGTAACTGGTTGTCAGACAATGATGGAATAAGGCTGTTACATCCTCTGGGAAAATCTGATTAATCAGTGCAATAGTGTCTTTTACTGGAACCTTGGTAAACAGGGATACAACATCAAAACTGACAAGTATGTCTTGTGGATTGAGTTTCAGAGAACTGATTTTGTTGATGAAATCTGCTGAATCTTTGATGTAAGACGAGGTTTTCCCGATGTGGTCCTGCAGGAGATCTGCCAGATGTCTAGCTAATTCATATGTCGGTGAATCAATGGCACTCACAATGGGTCGGAGTGGGACTGAATCTTTATGTATTTTGGGGAGTCCATATAGTCTAGGTGGCTGTGCTTCAGTCTTGCATAGTTTTCTGTGCGTGTCGGGATGTAGTGAGGAATTCTTGATCAGCGCATTTGTTAGCCTGGTGATTTTGCAAGTGGGATCTCGTTTTAGTTTTTTGTAGGTGGAGGGGTCCAGGAGTTCCTTAATCTTCTTTTTGTATGGTTCCGGTGTATGGTTCCGGTTTGTGGATGATACATTCATCATTTGGAGCCATGGGGAGGAAGAATTGAGGGAGTTTTTGAATCATCTCAACAACATCCACCTGAACATACAATTCACAATGGAGAAAGAAAGTGAGGGAAAACTCTCATTCCTGGATACCTTGGTCATCCGCAAAGCAAACTTTCAGTTAGGTCACAAGGTCTACAGGAAACCAACTCACACTGATCGGTACTTACACAAAAACTCCAATCACCACCCCCGACAGAAAAGAGGCATAATGAAAACATTAGTGGATCGTGCAAGACGGATATGTGAGCCGCGCTTTCTCAATGAGGAAATTAATCATCTAAACCACGCACTTCAGGCAAATGGCTACTCCAGAAATGAAATCCGAAGAGCAATCAAACCCAGGATGAATCAAACAACCAAGGAAAAACAGTCACCTACAGGAAAAGTGTTTTTGCCATATATCAAAGGAATTACTGATCAGATGGGAAAGCTTATGGAAAAGCATAACCTTCAAGCAGTATTCAGACCCACCCGAAAAATACAACAGATGCTACGATCAGCAAAAGACAGCAGAGACCCCCTCACCTCTGCAGGAGTATACCGTATACCCTGCAGCTGTGGACAAGTTTACATCGGGACCACAAAGCGTAGCATCCAGACAAGAATAAAAGAACATGAAAGACACTGCAGACTTGGACAGCCTGAAAAATCAGCAGTGGCTGAACATAGCCTAACTCAAACAGGGCACAGTATCTTATTCCAGGACACCAAAATACTGGACAACACTTCCAACTACTTTGTCAGACTGCACAGGGAAGCCATTGAAATTCACAAGCATAAGCAAAACTTCAACAGGAAAGAAGAAACCTTAAGAATGAACAGAGCATGGGCTCCAGTTCTGAAAAACACCAGGCCAACAAAACACTCCACACCCGACAATAGCCCTGCAGAGAAGATTAGCACATCAAGTACCAATCCATATGCAAAAGAACCTCCTCAGGTTACAGTGAAGCCTCCCGCCATTAGCATTCCACACCCTGGGAAACTCTTACAGAATGACTCAGCTCAACCCCACCCCTCCTGAGTAGATACAAATGACCTACATCTTTTCCACACTGTGACACTGAGAGATCTCTGTCTTTTGGTGCTACACCTCTGAAGATGCCAGCCACAGCTGCTGGCGAAACGTCAGGAACTACAATGCCAAGACCACGGCAATACAGCCCGGAAAACCCCCAACAACCATCGTTCTCCGGCCGTGAAAGCCTTCGACAATACATCGAACACCTCTACGGGGAGGAAACATTCCAACAGACCCGAAGATTGGAAACACTTCGGAACAAGAAAGCACATCTACTCTGTTCTTTGACCTTTCTTCTACGCTGCAGGGACACAAGAACCATTCCATCTTTTCTCACAACTAAAAGAATCTTCAAAACCACACAGGCGAACCGCATTTATGACCGTCTAGAACAGGCCCTCTTACGTGAGAGAATCCACACTACCCGCAGAGAACTTGCTGCCACAGACAAGGAGCTATTTTGCTTGCATATCAACACCAGCCATAAAATGAAAAGTCAGGATTGGGACAAGGTCGATAATCTCACCTACAGGAAGATGGAACAAGTGTTTACCAACCACACATCCAGACAGAAGCAGAAGTTTAACAAACTACAGGAAAAAAGACAGACAAGCCCAATGCTCGACAATGCACGCATTGTCATCAATCTGACAGACCGTCAACTCTCACCAGAAGAAACCTCCATCTTGGCAAAGGGAGGAAACTTTGCAGTCACCCCCACCAGAATTCCTGTGGAAGACATCATTGCAAATGTAGAAGCTGCCATCCGTCATCTACCTGAAGAGGAAGCTGAGGAAATAAGAGGAGAGACAGCCAGGATTCTACGAAAGGCAAAGCTTCCCACCAGCAATATAACACGCAAGGAGAGAAATGCCATCAAGACCCTCAAGGCAGATCCAGACATCATCATTCTACCAGCTGATAAAGGCAATGCTACAGTGATCATGAAAACGGAGGAATACAAAAAGAAGATTAAGGAACTCCTGGACCCCTCCACCTACAAAAAACTAAAACGAGATCCCACTTGCAAAATCACCAGGCTAACAAATGCGCTGATCAAGAATTCCTCACTACATCCCGACACGCACAGAAAACTATGCAAGACTGAAGCACAGCCACCTAGACTATATGGACTCCCCAAAATACATAAAGATTCAGTCCCACTCCGACCCATTGTGAGTGCCATTGATTCACCGACATATGAATTAGCTAGACATCTGGCAGATCTCCTGCAGGACCACATCGGGAAAACCTCGTCTTACATCAAAGATTCAGCAGATTTCATCAACAAAATCAGTTCTCTGAAACTCAATCCACAAGACATACTTGTCAGTTTTGATGTTGTATCCCTGTTTACCAAGGTTCCAGTAAAAGACACTATTGCACTGATTAATCAGATTTTCCCAGAGGATGTAACAGCCTTATTCCATCATTGTCTGACAACCAGTTACTTCCAATGGGACAACGAATTCTATGAACAGATGGATGGGGTGGCCATGGGGAGCCCACTCAGCCCAGTTATAGCAAACTTCTACATGGAACATTTTGAAAAAACAGCTCTAGAATCAGCACCCCACAAACCCAGTGTATGGTTCCGGTTTGTGGATGATACATTCATCATTTGGAGCCATGGGGAGGAAGAATTGAGGGAGTTTTTGAATCATCTCAACAACATCCACCTGAACATACAATTCACAATGGAGAAAGAAAGTGAGGGAAAACTCTCATTCCTGGATACCTTGGTCATCCGCAAAGCAAACTTTCAGTTAGGTCACAAGGTCTACAGGAAACCAACTCACACTGATCGGTACTTACACAAAAACTCCAATCACCACCCCCGACAGAAAAGAGGCATAATGAAAACATTAGTGGATCGTGCAAGACGGATATGTGAGCCGCGCTTTCTCAATGAGGAAATTAATCATCTAAACCACGCACTTCAGGCAAATGGCTACTCCAGAAATGAAATCCGAAGAGCAATCAAACCCAGGATGAATCAAACAACCAAGGAAAAACAGTCACCTACAGGAAAAGTGTTTTTGCCATATATCAAAGGAATTACTGATCAGATGGGAAAGCTTATGGAAAAGCATAACCTTCAAGCAGTATTCAGACCCACCCGAAAAATACAACAGATGCTACGATCAGCAAAAGACAGCAGAGACCCCCTCACCTCTGCAGGAGTATACCGTATACCCTGCAGCTGTGGACAAGTTTACATCGGGACCACAAAGCGTAGCATCCAGACAAGAATAAAAGAACATGAAAGACACTGCAGACTTGGACAGCCTGAAAAATCAGCAGTGGCTGAACATAGCCTAACTCAAACAGGGCACAGTATCTTATTCCAGGACACCAAAATACTGGACAACACTTCCAACTACTTTGTCAGACTGCACAGGGAAGCCATTGAAATTCACAAGCATAAGCAAAACTTCAACAGGAAAGAAGAAACCTTAAGAATGAACAGAGCATGGGCTCCAGTTCTGAAAAACACCAGGCCAACAAAACACTCCACACCCGACAATAGCCCTGCAGAGAAGATTAGCACATCAAGTACCAATCCATATGCAAAAGAACCTCCTCAGGTTACAGTGAAGCCTCCCGCCATTAGCATTCCACACCCTGGGAAACTCTTACAGAATGACTCAGCTCAACCCCACCCCTCCTGAGTAGATACAAATGACCTACATCTTTTCCACACTGTGACACTGAGAGATCTCTGTCTTTTGGTGCTACACCTCTGAAGATGCCAGCCACAGCTGCTGGCGAAACGTCAGGAACTACAATGCCAAGACCACGGCAATACAGCCCGGAAAACCCCCAACAACCATCGTTCTCCGGCCGTGAAAGCCTTCGACAATACATCGTGCTACTGGACTCTTTTTGATTTTGCTACTACAGACTAACACGGCTAACTCCTCTGCATCTATGACTGAGTTCAGTGGGACTTATTCCCCTGTAAGTTTGCTCAGGATTGCAGCCCAAGAGCCCTGCAGTTGCTAGGGCCAAATGTTCATAACAATTGGCTTGAAAACATGCAATTACATAAGAAATATCAGGGTTCAACATTTAGCCAAGGGTGGTACATTATGGTGTCAAAAACCTTCAAACAGCTTGCCCTCACATTTCAAGAAGTGAAAATATAGTATGTTTTTCACTAATCAACAAAATCCATGGCATGGACTAAGTATGAGTATCATGTAGGAATGTGCACTTTGAATATAACTAATCAATAGATATGCTTTGCTTACTAACTTTATTAATGAAACTATACAAACATTCCTCTGATACTCAGAAGCATTTGGTAAATGTCAGAAATTCTTGACATCCTTGTTGCTTGCTGAAAAGCTGCCATACTGTTTCCATTGGACTGGGGCTTATCAGCACGGGGTGGGGAGAGAGGGAGGCCACATCATCCAATTAGAAAATTTACTCATTGCTGCTTACACGGTGCACTTCACCTGATTAGCATGTATTTGCATAGTGTTTGTGGGGGAGGGAGAATTATGCATGCTGCTGCCAGTTTACGCATAAAATATGTTGCTTTGGAAAAAAAATAGATAATGCAGCCACAGGGGCCTACCCCCGTCTCACACCTTGCTGTGCTCCCTTTGTTGTTTAAAGCTTTTTAAAAAATTTCTATGCAAACTCACCAGTTCTTGGATGGATACCAGGAAGTTAAGTTAGATGCCAACTAAAGAAAAATGCTAAAATGAACCAGCCTACTGCAGGGGTCATGTGAGAGCCATTGGGGGTGCAGTGGTAAGAACACCTGGAAGACTTAGGTTTGAATCCCCACTCTGCCATGGAAGTTTGCTGGGTGACCTTGGACCAGTTACACACTCTCAGCCTAAGAACCCCTACCTCTTGGGGTTGTTGTGACAATACAATGGAGGAGAATGATGTAAGCTGCTTTGATCCTCATTGGGGACAAAAGCACAAAATAAATGAAGTAAATAAATGCATATATACAGGTTTCAGTAACTCTGGCATTTTCTGGTTAAAAATAGTCCCCATGTCCCATAGCAAGAAAAGGAAAATATTAGTAAGCATGTCCCTGTGTGTTTGCTATGCATATGAGCATTTCAAAATGGGGATCTCCTCTTGTACTATGGAAAGAAGGATATATCAAACGAAGCTTACAATCCAGGAAAATTTCATCTTGGGTTGGTTGGAAAAACAAAGGTTAGAACCAGAAATTAAAGTACTTTTTATTGCCTTCAGAATAGAGAAACTTTCTCCACTCTACGTAAAATTGGGGAAGAAAAATCTCTTAGGTAAATTGTACAATCCATGAGAATTTTATGCTAATGGGCAGAAGGGAATGAAAGTTATAGGTAAAAATGTATTTCCTCTTGAATCCAATGAAACCAACTACGGAATTGATTAACCAACCAAATTTTGTGCTGTATTAGAAGCTCCCAACAATATGCACCAAATTCAAACCCAATGAAAATGCCTGTGCACATCCTTTGAGGAATGGAATATGGAGAAGCCACAGAGAGCAGGGATAAAAGAGCTTAATGTCACAAAGGCTTTTTCACTGAGACTGGCATAAACTCCAAACTGTGGGAAAGATTTATTTTTATATACTATAAAATGCTGCCCAAGTGTAAACCACAGCTATCCATGTATAAACACAGACACAGCAACAGGTAGAGTACACTGTAATGCCTGAAATGCATATTGTAGCAAATATTGTTCATTTTCAGCAATGCACCAAGAAGGATGCTCCAAGAATGAGCAAATCACAAAAGCAGACAGTAGGCGGAGAGGGAGGAGAAACAGATTTTTTTAAAAATAAGAGTGCCATCTCAAGCAAAGGTATATCCTTCTAAGTCCATTGAAATCAATGGGCTTCGACAGTTCTAACTCTGCTTAGAATGGCACTGTCAATAAACAAAGTATTTGGCAAATAATTTTAATTTGGGTACCTATTCCAGAAATTTATTATTTTTATGTACTGCTCATCAAGTTTTTGTTAGGATTTCCCTTCTCTTTTCTTACTAAACATCAAACACAACTGTTTTTTAACATTTTACTTATATTGACTATGGAAAAACTTTTCCAGTCTGTTTATGATCATTTATGTATTTTTTAAAAATTTAAAAGCATATTGGGCATAATCCAGCTAAAACAAAGCACTTTCGAGTTCCATCAGTTTCCGGGGGAGAATTAAAACTCTTGCTTATACTTTTCCCACTGAAACAAACAGGACTTGAAAAAGCATAATCCTGGGGTAGCCCATGCTCATTACCTTTTACTATCTAAACTGCTGCATTGTGCTGTCTGTGGAGCCATCTAGTTTGAGGGCTGACAAAGATGAGCCTCATAAGCAGACAGCTCCTGTTGTAGCCTAGCTGCACTTGCTGCCCAATTGCCTGCAGGCCCAGTTGTTGGTGCTTTACCATTGGGATGAGTTGATATTGCCAGTTTCATCTCTTTTTAATTTGGTGTATTCCTGTCATTGGTTTTGGTTCACTTCATTTTCCTCACTGTACTAGATGGTTTTTTGGTTTCTTTTACACCATGTATATACCATTTCCATGCTACTTTATGCTAGTTATATGTTATTCACCCCTTTATTTGCCATTACTATGGAACTGACAAAATCATGTGGTATATGCGCTAATTTTAATGGGAATAATTCAGAGTGAGGAAAGAAATTAATGCAAGAGAGAAAAAAAAGGCTTTTCATGTTTGTTTTCCCCCATGGGAGAATAAAGTTGAAATATAATGTTTTCAAAATTTGATCTTATCCCTACTGAATCTTTCAAGGTCTAATCAGCCAGAGTTGCTTAATGGACTTTCCCATATATTTTTGTCACCATCCCCTTAGAGCAAAGTTCTTTGTTCTCCATAGTTCGCCAGGAACTGAAAAGCTTAAATGGTGGTGGTGGTGGAAAGTGCCGTCAAGTCATAGCTGACTTATGGTGACACCCCCCCCCCGTAGGGGTTTTACAGCAAAAGACTAACAGAGGCAGTTTGCCATTGCTTGCCTCTGCATAGTGACCTTGGTCTTCCTTGGAAGTTTCCCATCCAACTACTAACCAAGGTTGACCCTGCTTAGCTTCTGCCTGGCTTATCTAGGTGAAAACAAAGGCTTAAATGCATGTTACACTCTCCTTGTGTCCTCCCTGGGTCCAGTCACTCAGACATGGTTTGGGAGCCTTGTGCCAGAACTCAATTGCCAGGTGTGACAGGGTTCAACTGGAATTGTATTTGCATTTATTTATATCCCACTTTTCTCTTCAGTTCAAAACTCAAAGTGCCTTAGAACATTGTTCTCCCTTCCTCCATTTTCCCACAACAACAACACTGTGAGGTAGGCCAAGTTGAATGTTTGTGATAGGCCCAAGATCACCCAGGGAGCTTCCATGGTAGAAGTTAGGATTTAAAGCTGGGTCTCCCATGATCCCAGTGCGACACTCTATCCACTATGCCACGCCGGATCTCTACAGCATTGGGACTGTAACATACTGGAAAAGAGAGCTTAAGCCTCCTCTGCCCGTGGTGTTGCCAAGTAGGCCCCCTGCCCTGCTTTAAAGCCTGCCATGAACTGTGTTAAAGATTCCTGCGTTGCTGTTTTACTGCTACAACAAAGACTGCTTTGCACGTGTGTGTTCTGATACACGTGTCAGTTTCCTGCCTGCGTGTTAATTACCTTGCTGCTGCAATAGACTGTGTAGTTCACTGGCTCCATGTTTGGTTAACTGCACAAAGGACTCTTTTTCTGGGCAGCCCTGCCCTGACCTGTATCTGGACTTCCCAGTGTGTGTTTGGACTTTAGTACAAGTGTGCCCTGTGCCTGCATAGCCATCTGCCACGGACCGTGCCTGTTCCCTGCTTTGGACTGTGTTTTACGTGCTGTTCCCCCTGCCTCCATGGAAGCCTGCCTCATATGGGCCCAAGCTGCTGCTAGCAGCCGGGCGCCTGCCGGGGAAACCTCCAGCGAGTCTGGCTAGGCGCTCCCTGGTCAGTTCCCGCCTGGAGCCTCCCGCGGGCCGGTCGCCAAGCTTGCCCTTGCCACCGGGCAGCCTGCTATCCAGCCCCAGCTATGCCCAGCCGGCATCCATGTTCTTAGGCAGCCAGAAGACCCAGAGGAAGAGACTGCTTTGAGAAGCCATTTCAGACCACTCGGTGCTTAGGCCATTCCTATCCAGACTTCCTTGCTGTCCCCCTGTGGTTCCATTACTGGCATTGGGCCACCTCGCTGCTGTGTCTCTGCTTCGCTACAGGATTGTGAGTATTCCCCACCATCATTGGGAACCAGCTAATGCGAAAGTCTCTGTATTTCCTACTCTGTATTTCTTAGACCTTGTATGCTTTCTTGTATGTATGTGCAAGTTCAGGCTTACGCCACACTAAATACACGTGTTTGGAACTTATTTGTAGTCTGCCTCTTTTTCACTAGAGTGTCTGGAATCGGGACCTCCGTAGACATAGGTTAAGATCCGTGCTTATTTTAGTTACAGACTGCTAAAGCTAATTTCCCCCATTAATAAGAGTAGTTCTGGTAACAGTTTACTGGTGGAGAATGTGGGCATAACCCAGTTCGTGTGAATACACGTGAGTCGACACGCGTGTCTTCAGCGAACTGACTTAGAGGAAAATTTTCCAGACCTCTGTGTAAAGAGCGCAATTTAGCTCAGGGAATTAAAAGTGTGAGTGTGTGTGGCTCTAGCGAGCATTTCTATCTTGTGGGTTGGCTTTCCCCCCATTTCCTCCTTCAGCCAGCTTTGGACTACTTGCCTTTTGTGGTGCACCGCAAGGCCCTCCAGCCGTTATAACTGGTGTACTGTGGGTGAGGACCTCTGAAATGGTGAAGTTCCTGGCCACCTTCCGGGCCGCCTAAATGCGTCTATGTGGGTGGGATCCCAGAAGTAGGCTCTATAGATATATATATACTTCCTGAAGCAGCACATATAAAATTCTCTTCCGCCCTCCCCCGTCTCTCCTAAGTCCGTCCAAACCCCGTTCCTGCCAGCACTTAGGCTTCAATCCCCGCTCCGGAGGAAACGTGAAGGGATCATTAGTCCGTTCGTTTTAGTTTAGCTTTGGGAATCTAAAGCCAGGTTCCTGAAGCCCCGCGGCAGCCGGCCGCACCGTGCTTAAGAGTTTTAAGATAGACTCTTGGGCACACTTCGCTTGAGAGTTTTAAGGAAGACTCTTGGGCGCACCTCGCTTGAGAGTCAGTAGGACTCTTGGGCGCACTTTTGCTTGGGAGTTGTTAGAACTCTTGAGCGCTTTTGCTTGGGAGTACCGTAGTTTTACTCCTGGGCACTTTTTGCTTGGGGACTTGCAGAGGCAGTCCTTGAGCGCTTTTGTCTTTTGGTCGAGGCTTGGAGACAGTTTAACCGTTTGTCTCTGAGCACGAGGCCTGGGGACACTTTGAGTTTAGTTCTTGGGCAGAGAGCTCGAGAGCATTGTAGCTTCTGAGCAGAGGCTTGGGAGCATTTCTGGTTGCCTGAGCAGAGGCTTGGGAGACCCCTTAATTGCAGTTTCTGAGCAGAGGCTTGGGGACAATTTCTGGTTTTCTGAGCACATAGGCTTGGGAGACCCCTGAGCTTTGGCTTCTAAGCAGAAGCTTGGGAGCACTGAGCATTTTTGTTCTTGGGCTTAGAGAGCTTGGGAGCACCTTCTGAGCCAGTAAGCTTTCCTGGTCCCGTGGCTTGTAGGCAAGCTTGAAACGGGAATAGGAATTTTCCTTCTCCCCCGGTGGAGAAGAACCGAGTGTAGAACCCTTAAAAATACCCTTTGAACCTAAAAGTAGGACCCTTAAAAATCACCCCTGGTAAAAACCTGTGTAGAACCCAGTTTAAAAATCCTTGAGAACCGGAGGGAAGGATAAACCTCCCAAAGGAACATAGAGAGGGGAAAAAAAGTTGTTAAAAACCCCTAAGAATCCAGTGTAAGAATCCCCGAGGACCCGAAGGAAAGTGCCCCTCCGAACGGCCCCTAGACGGGAAAACTTATAGGGAGCTCAAACCGCCCAACCCCTGGTGTCGCTGATCCACTCTTTAACCACCCCGAGATCAGCCTTAAGCGAAAAGGAAAATGTACCGGGCAAACCCCACCGTGCCCCACCTGGAGAAGTGGCTAGTTAAGAAGGGAGATTGCCCTTGGGAAGCCGGTTCCTTCAAGGGACCCGACCCGCTCCAGATAGTTAGAAGCGCCTTCCAAGATTTTTGTGAGAAGGAGAAACCCAAGTCAAGTAAGAAAGACAGATACGGAGCTTGGGCACTTTTCACTGCCCTCCAGGACAGCGTGTCCCTAATTAATAAGTTGCAGGTAGCGCAGGAAGATAGTGAGCAGGAGCTGGAGAGGCTCAGAATAGCCCAGGACAAAGAGAGGAAAGAGCTAGAGGAAAAAGCAAAGCGAGAACAGGACGCCCTGCATCTAGAAATCCAGAGTCTCAGGGCCAAACTAGTCGAACAGGAAAGAGACCATGAGGAAAAGACCGTTGAGTGGCGCGCTGAACGCGTCAATTTCATATTAGAAAAACAAGGACTAACCACTGCCCTCCAGGACGCTCAGCACAAGGCTGAAGCGGCCACCGCTCGCGCTGATATGGCTGAGCACGCAGTAATTGAAGGACAGGAGAAAATTGCCAAATTAACTCATGCTGCCCAGTTCATGGCTGAGCACAATCACTCCAAGGTGGCTTCTGCAGACCACTCCGCTTGTAAGAGGGAGCTAGAGGCCCTAAAGCAGCACCTAGGGATGCAGCAGGCCGTAATCTCCGCCGTGCATTCCGCAGCCCTCTTGGCCCTCCCCGAAGGTAGTACTGACAGCTGGTCATCCCCTTCGTCCCAGCCCGAGGAAGCCCCGCAGCCCCTCCGCCCGATAGCTACCAAGGAGATCGTTTCCACAGACGAGGATGGGAGGAAGACAGACCGAATAGTTAAAGAGACCCGCAATTGGAGGCCCGACGAACTCCAAGCCATAGCGGACCGCATGGGACCCCTGAACCGGGACTCAGCTATACAATGGTTCGCGCACGTGACCATGTCCCAGCCCTCTGCCAGTGGCTCCGATGTAGCTCAGCTGGCGCGCCACTGCGCCAGCCCCGAAATAGTCACCTCTCTTAACGCATACATTTCTAACCGGAGACTAGCCACCCGCAGTCAGTATGGTGCCATGAAGGAACTGTGCGCCTTCCTCTGGCCTACCAAGAGCTTGAAAGCCTTATACATAGCAGAATCTCAAAAACCCGGAGAGGACCCAGAGGCATATTTGGCCAGAAAGCAGCTCCTAGCCGAACTAGCAGACGAGGTAGATTTAGACTTGAGCGACATGCCTGACTTCAATGACTTAGAATTTAGGAGAGCAGTCATAGATGGGCTCAACAGCACCACTCGCCTGGCCCTGGCAGGAGTCGAACCCGGGAGCATTACATGGGGAGAGCTGGAATCCCGCATCAGGAGCATTGCTGGCCTGTTGCGAGAGACCGGAGCGATCCGCCATGTGAAGTCCCCGGCCTCCCGTAGGAAGGAGAGCGAGCCGATAAGTGCAGTCACTTATGCCAACCATGGCCCCCACTCTCAGTACCGACCGCAGGGACGCAACTCGTACTTGGAGGCAAGGGGAGGGATCCTGAGGGGAAGGAGTAGCAGTTTTAACCGGGGAAGAGGGCCAAGGGACTACCGCCCGGGAGTTTCCTTTGCACCCACCCCAAGTTACGGTTCCTCCTCCCAGCAGGGACCCCACGAGCCCCGGCCGCAAGGTGCGCCCCTAGCCCCTTCCCATTATCGAGCATCGCACCCGTACAACCATCAGGTCTACCCACCTCCAGATCAGTCTAACGCTTGGGGAGCACCACAAGGCGACCACGAGGGCTACAAGGACCGCGGCACTACGCCCCAGTCCAGGGACCCCCTCCGTTGGGAACTTTGGATGCGCCTCAAAAACATTGGAGCGAACATGGAGCTTTTCGATGGTAAGCCCACGTCCGTTCTGATGAGGGCGATCATGGACTGGGAAGATCAGCAGCAACCCCCGGTACCCCCGACGGCGCCCCCCTTACCGCCGGACCTTTCCTTTCCGGGTCCCCCGATAGCTGTGGTCCGGGAACGCCCGAGCCCCAACAACCCCTTTAGAGAGAGTGCCGCTTCCACCGACCAGGGTGCAGGATCAGAATAGGGTCGCCCCGAGTCCCAGTCTCCTTCCGTGGGCATAGTTGCCAAACTAAAGCCGGACACATGGGGGAGACCGACAGTGAAGGCAGGGATCGGGACTCCCGGGGAAAAGAAGAAGCCTGCCACCCTCCTCATAGATACCGGAGCCTCACTTAATATACTCCGGCCCACCTTAGTTACAAAGGGAACTCAGACCTCTACTACCATGCAGCTCGCCGGTTTTGGAGGCGGCACGCAGGAATCCCTGGTCTGGCAGGATATCCCCCTCTCCGTTGGGAGCCTAGCCACCCGGATTTCGGCATGCGCAAACCGGGGAGAAGATGACGGACTCTTAGGCATGCCATTTTTCCGAGCCGAGGGACTGACCATTGACCTAGCGAACGGGCTCCTGTGGCGCATCCCGGGAGGCCCAGACTTTGTCAATGCAGTCCATCGATGTGCAGCCCTCAAGGCCCCCTTGCCTCTCGCCCCCATCACAGGAGACCCCTGGGTTCAGGACTTTCCCAAAGTTTGGGTGACAGACAAAGCCGAGTGTGGGATAATGAAGGGCGCCTGCATTCTGATTGAAGGAAAGGACCCCCCCTCCCCAGAGACAGTACAAGTACCCAGCTGAAGCCGAGGCAGGGATAGCCAAGACCATAGAAGGACTTCTTGAGTGGGACGTCATACTCCCGATGCAGTCCATCTGCAACGCCCCATTGTGGCCAGTTCTAAAAGCAGATGGAGTGACCTGGAGAATGACAGTCGACTTCCGTGCCCTGAATGCCACCACCCCTCCAGTTGCCCCGGTTGTGGCCAAGTACAACAAGATCCTGACGGCCATTGCCGCTGGGTCCCGGTTCTACTCGGTCATAGACCTGGCCAACGCCTTCCACTCCATCCGGCTGCACGAGTCTTGCTGGTACAAGTTCGCGTTCACTTTCCGCGGCCAGCAATACGCATTCAAGCGGACACCCCAGGGATTCCACTCCAGCCCCAGCATTTGCCATGCCCATGTAGTTCAGATGTGGGAACGCCTCCAACCCTCCTCGAGGCCCCATGTTCTGAGCTACGTGGACGATATTCTGGTCCACGCCCCCACAGAAGAATTAGCTCGCCAAGTCACGAGAGAAGTCCTAGAACTCCTCCGCGAGACTGGGTTCAAGGCAAGCAGGGAAAAGGCCCAATTAGTTCAGACCAGTGTCAAGTACCTGGGTCTGACCCTGGGACCCGAGGGTCGCACCCCGGACGCCCAGCGAATGGAGGTCATTTCCAAGCTGCCTGCACCCACCGACGTCCCCTCCCTTAGAGCCCTTCTAGGAACCTTCAACTTCTCCCGAGACTTCATCGAGTCATTTGCGGATAAGGCTCGCCCTCTTTATGCCCTACTTAAAAAAAACACTCCCTGGGAATGGGGACCAGATCAGCAGACAGCCTTGGCCGAACTGAAACGTAGTCTGGCCGCAGCCCCAGCTCTAGCCCATCCGGATGTCACCCAGCCGTTCTTTATCCAGCTAGCAGTCTCGGACAAAAGCATCGGAGCCACGCTCACCCAGCAGCAAGCGGGAGCCGCTAGAGTAGTAGCCTATGCCTCTCGTAATCTAACTTCAGTAGAGACCAAGTTCAGCCCATGCGAAAAAACTTGCCTTGCTCTAGTTTGGAGTCTGACCCATTGGGAATTTATCATAGGTGGCTCACGCATGATAGTCCAGACCACCCACACGCCCCTCAAGTACATCCTATCTGGAAAAATACAGGACGGGCAGGTATCTAACGCCCGCATAGCACAATGGACCCTAGCCCTGGTCAACCGCGGAGTGGAATTTAAGAAGGAAGCCACCGAGCCACCAGCCCCCTATGGCCTGTTAGTAACCGGGACCGAGTACGAGTGCCCCCTGGACCCGCCACCGCAGGTTGTTTGGCCAGTCACTTGGGGAGTCCCGCTAGAGGAAGCCCGACTGAACGGCTTCACATGCTGGTTCTGCGACGGTTCCTCCTTTCACGTTGGAGCCTCCCCTCGGACAGGCTACGGCACCGTGCGAGTGAGCGACGCATATACCCTCAAAGGTCCAGCCCGCCCCCATTCCAGCCAAGTGGCTGAGGTGCAAGCGCTTCTGGCAGTGCTTGAGTCTGAGCCCCCAGAAAGCCCACTTGCCATTTACACAGACTCGGATTGGACGGCCAAAGCCGCCACGGTCTGGCTCCCGGTGTGGCAAAATCAGGGGTGGAGAGCTAGCGATGGGAAACCCGTAGCCCACCTACAGCTATGGCAGCAAGTGGCTACGCTCCTTCAGTCTCGTACAGGCCCAACACAGGTCACACATGTTAAGGGACACCAAAAGACGAACTCAGAGACCGCCTATTGGAATGACCAGGCAGACCTTGCAGCGAAGGCAGCCGCCACTGAAAATGCTCCCTTACCGGAACCAGCCCCAGATTGTCCCCTCCACCCTGTCACCACCCGGGCACAAGCCCGCAGCCAGGCTCAGGGAACCGCAGGTACACTAGACCTAGCCCAACTGCAGATATCCGACCCAGAAGTAGCTGACCTCCTAGCCGCAGGAAGAGACCAGACAGGAAGACTAGTGATCCGAGAAGAGGAAGGCATAGTCTGGGCGGTAGATACAGCAGGTGAACGCCACTGGGTAGTGCCACTGGAAGTCAGGGCCAACCTGATTCAATTTGTCCACGAGCAGGGACACCGAGGCAAGGACCTGACTCTGGAGAGGGTCAAAGAGGTTGGTTGGTGGCCTAGCATGCGTACCGAAGTAGCACAATGGGTGGACAACTGTCTGTCCTGCGCTATGGTCAATGCAGACCCAACTGGACCTAGAGCTCCCCTCCAGCATCAGAGAATTGATGGACCCTGGGCTCGTATACAGATTGACTTTATCGGTCCCCTTCCTCCCACTCCCCGCGGCAATCGCTACTGTCTCACTGTCATAGATCCCTTTAGTAAATGGGTCGAGGCGTTCCCGTGTAAGCATAACACTGCAGCCACCACGGCCAAACTACTGTTCAACAATGTATTCTCGAGATGGGGCACTGTACGAGTCATGGATTCCGATTTGGGCTCACATTTTATTGGAGAAGTCACCCAGGAACTTTGCAAGGCATTAGGCATCCATCAACGCTTTCACATAGCTGGCCATCCCCAAGCTTCCAGCGCCATAGAAAGAACCAACCGGACCCTCAAGGAGGCTCTCCGCAAGATGGTTCGCTCCTCCGGGAGAGACTGGGATGAAAAACTCCCCATAATTCTAATGGCCATCAGAGGCACCACCGCAGTTCACGGACTCACGCCCCATATGGTCATGACAGGACGGAAAATGCAGCTCCCAGAAGCCTTCTGGCTAGACACGCAGCTCCCTTCTGATATGCAACCCGTAGTAATTAATGACACCTGGGTTCAGGACCTCATCTCATCCATACATGCCGTCCACATGCAAGTGGCCCAGAAGTTAGGCACAGCTCAAAAGGATATGGACTGCAAACTAGGATGGGTCAGAAACCCGAGGCAGTGGGAAGAAGGACAGCTCGTTTTATATAGGAAGTTCTCACAGAAGGCACACTCGTTAGCGGCCAAATGGCAAGGCCCCGTCCCAATCACGAAAAGAGTCTCTCCAGCCGTCTATCAGGTAGCCATCCAGAGGAAGACAGGAGGCACTTGGCTAAAATACTTCCATGCCTCTCAATTAAAGGAATGGAAAGGGAAGCCGCTCCAAACCGCCCCGCCTGTGTATGACCCTGGGGGAACAGCCGCCAGCCCAGCCCCCCTCTGCCCAGTGATTCGCCAGATGTCCCTTCACCCTGGGCCAGAGATACCCTGTGTCCCCTTAGACCAGACCTTTGTAGCTCTAGTATAAAAGTAACGGCAGAATATATATGTATAAAGGTTAAGAATTTTGTTTCAGTTCTATTCTTTAACTTCGTTAGGCGGGCCCCACAGTTGGGACCCTAGGGGGAAACACGGCAACCAAAGCCAAATAGGACCACCACCGAGAGTGATTCTTAATTGGATTTTAAGCCGCATGTTCGGAAAAAAATTGCACAGGCAAAAGAGATTTGCTGTGTGTGAAAGTGTTTGGAGAGGCTTTAGCCCAAAGGTGAATACATTCTTTCGAACATAGTGGAACCACCAAAAAAGGTGATCCCTGTATTCGAAAATATATCACCCGCCGTGCTGGTGAAGATCCCGCATCTACGTAGATTCGGGGTCTCACCTGCCAGACCCACGCTTTCGCATGATGGTCGGCTTTGGCTTTGAGGGCCGTGCCTCCCCTGAAGGAAACCCCCGTCAAGCCCGTCAACCCCCTCTTTTACTAATGCCCATATTCGTCATGGTGAGTTGCTATACGGCGCCACCATCTAGTACGCTTTAGTGCAAAGGTAAAAGACCCGCCAGTATTTTGTAAATATGTGCCCTCTGGAATATGTTATTGAGGTGCGTTCGCCACGCACAAGGGGCAGCGTGACTCATTTACATAGCCAGAATCCCCCGCGCCAAGATGACCCCCGAACAACCCAGACCCAGTGGCGCCGGCAGATCTCGGCCGCCTCCGCCGCTTTTCGATAAACGCCGCCGAACGCCTTCGGCTTCATTTCGGCCCTTTCCGCCAGCAGCCACCCGCCCCATCTAATGTAATCTTTTCCCTTGCCCGTACCGTTTAAGGGAAAAGAAGGGGAGGAGACATGTTGAAGTTATAATAAAGCCATGCCAGGCATCCCAAGTAAGGGCAACCTAAAAGCATCCCACACCCCGGAGCTTTTGCTCTGTGTATTTTTCTTTTTGCTCAGTGTATTTTTCTTCTTTTTGCCCGGTGTATCTTTTTTTTTTAACTAGAAAATGGGGCCTCCCGAGGGAGTCCCTCCAAAAATTGCTTGTCCTCCAAACATATGACGAGAGCCTATTTTAGGAAGTCAAGTGAAGGCCCCCGTCTGCAGCAACCCTTATAGTTGCTGGATACCGCTCTCTAGTTTTTTTTCCTTTTAAACCGGCAAGGCCAGGCCGAGCCGGACCGATAGCTCTCAGCCCGCAAAATAAGAGCAGCCCGCCACCAAGCCAGGGACACCTGAAGGCCACGTAGTCTAGGCACCCAGGGACCCCTGGGGCGAGTTTGCATAATCCCGCCTAACGTACAGCCGACCCTCGCCCGACATAAAGACGTTACCCCCTGAAATATACATGCTTTAGGAAGAAGCCCCCGCACAGGAGTTCCCCAGTGCAACAAGCTGGAAGGCTCGCTTAGTGCCCTGGGACTCCTCGTTCGAACCCCGCTTAATAGACAGTGCTGACAGAAAAACGCCCTCCCTTTTTCCCCACTTCACTTCATTCATTTTACATGCTGCAACAAACTCAGGGAACCTGTACTTATATCCACAGGTCTCCCCAGGATATTCTCGCTACAAAAAGGAAAGGAAGGCCAGGAGATGAGGCACCTGGCCACTCCGTGTTTGCTCGTGCTGGCAGGCACCCTAATAGAGGGACGCCCGTCCAAATTAATGCCCTACCCCCACTGGAGATGTATCAATACACTAGCAGGAAATGAAATGATGGTCTGCAAGGTTGTGCAGCAGAGCAATATGACCACCCCCACGGATCGCACAAACTTCCGCAGTTGCGAAGAGCAGTGGATCCGACCTCCAGAGCTTGTTATTTTATGTGTGGGAGTAAAAACTATGTCCCAAGAGCTAGTGTGCTACTCGCCTACTGATACGGTTTCACCTCTTGCTCCAATCCCATGTATGTTCCTTCCCCGTATCAGGCCAGCCCCCACCGCAGTCCCGGTGGTAGACAAATATACCACCCCTGCCAACTTCGAAACCTCGCCATTTGTCACTGAGGCTTTCGGACCATACTGTGAAGTTATCTTAGTGTCGGCCGCAGTATGGAAGGCAGGAGACCCCTTTAGAATGACCATCCTACTAGGCACTACTACCACTGAATCTGCCTCAGTCACCATCATGCCCCCTTCAGGCACAGTTCTCTCCTTTGCTATAGAGCGCTGGGAGAACCTGACCTGGATTGTAAAAGAGGAAGACCTAGCCAAACACGGCCCACCCGATTGGATACTGGTTCAACAGATGCCCGAATGCCAAACCAAGCCCCTAGTAGAGAAATTTCACCGGCTTGGGCTGCTCTTTGTAAACTTGACTCACGAACCAGGCAATTATTCCCTGCTGATCCGGACCCAGGAGACCCACACCATCCAAATTGACCCTTTGATTGCTAGCAATGAGCAATTGAGCCAAGGCGGCACGCATATAGTGGGCTCCCATGTTTTGAAAACTGACATTCGAGAGAGAGTTCTAGTCCGCCCGCAAATGTCTTTAAAAGAGATCCGCATAGACTTAGCTGAGCTAAATGTAACCCAGAGGCTGCCGCAGTGCGCTCCCTATCTGGAGGCCGGTAGCAAGGGTTGGAATGCATGGCTACAACTGTGGATCGATCCCTCTCCCTCTCTCTCGCGTGCTAGACGAAGCATCGCCGACTGGACTGCTCCTGCAGCCGGAGGCTTAGCAATCATGGATTCGGTCAATATTGAGACTCTCGCTAATAAGTTTGCCCATGTCACGACTAGCATCTCTGACTTAGGTAAACCGGTGGTGCAGTCCCTAAATTCCATTTCAAATGGGCAACACGAGATCAGCTCCATTTTAGTTAACTGGGAGAGTCAAATTGAAAGAGATTTTTCTCTGCTGCTCAAAGGAACGCAGTCTTTTGAACGCAACGTGTCAATAGCCATGGCATGTATGCAAGCCCAACAATTAAACCAGGCTGTGGCCATGGGGCTAATTCGGCAAGCCACGGACAGGCACTTGCCCCTGGAAATTAAAAGATTGATTATGCCCAAATTGTCACCCATAGAACTGGAGCTTGAATCCTGGTGGTCTCTCGTAAATTCCTCATTCTCACCGACCACCCAGGAGCTTAAATTATTTTTATTAACGGCCAGTGCGCACGAGTCATTCCATGTGTATCCAGTCGTGCCTCTGGGACTCCAAGTCAGCGACACCGAAGTCCTCTACGCCTGCCACCCCGACCATTGGGCCCGCTTCACCCCGACCGGATGGCAGCTCGTCAGCCTCCAAGGGTGCCAGCATCGAGACCAGACCGGCTTCATTTGCCAAGACCAAGCCTTTGCACCACATCACCCCTGTGTAGCCCCGCAAGTCGACGCCCTCAACGAGTGCCCTTTCGAGGTCGTCCGGGAGAACAGCTCCGCTGTGGTCTACCTTGGGAAAGGATGTGCCTGCGTGCGAACGGCCTGCGATTTTGTGATCCTGAACTCGTTCCAGCTCAAGCCCGTGATCCCGGGAGTCAACCGCTGCTTCTGCAACCTGTCTTCAGTGGCAGCCTGCGACTTCACCTACACGGTACCAGTCTGGACCCAAGAAGAGATCCTGGTGGCACCCTCCATCTACCGCTATGTGAAGCCAGTCTCCCTTGGCATCAGTCTAGAGCTAATCCACGAGCTCCTGACCCATCCCCAGCTCCACCGCACCCTCCAGAGCATCCAGAGGGACGGGGACACTACTGCTTCGGTTGTGTCCCACAACGGCAAGGAGATTTTGGACCTTGCCCAGCGGATTAAGACCACCGGTGAGCATTCTTGGTGGGAAACCCTCTTTGGCTGGAGCCCCACTGCCACTGGAATTTACAATTTGGTTTTGCACCCGATCGTTGTTATTTTGGCCTTTCAAGTTTTGTTGTGTGCCTCACTGCTTTACCTGGGCTGTTGGAGCCACCAACAGCTCCAGCAACTCCAGATGTCCCACCGTTTGGATCGCTACAATCCCGACCTCCTCTTGCCTTAATGGTTGTTCTTGGCGCTCTATTTTTATCCTTTGCTTATTTTGTTGCTTGTGTGATTATGAACTATGCTTGTGCCTTTATGTGTACGGATCCTGAACCGGCCCCATAGACGCTTTGCGGCCGAACACCGCTCCGAGGCCCTCTTGTGGACTAGGGGGGGACGTATTTTCCTGCCTCCCAGCCCACGGCCCGCCTACGAACGACTGCCAGCGGCACTACCTCCATGAGGACTAGAACTGTGTGCCTGAAGCCCTTCTTGCCGCCAGCCGACCCTGCTCTGCGGATTGACGCAGACAGCAAGGGGGGGTGGAAGTGTATTTTGGAACACATGGACTAAGCTTGCTTGTTCTTGTAAATATGCAACCCAGTCTAGCAGCTGTACTGCGGACTGAGCCGTCTGTGATCTTTGCCATTCTATTGCTTTAAGTTCTGTATGAATTTCTTGCCATTGCTTTCATGAATTTCCCCCTATGAATTTAGCCCCGAACTAAGCCCTCGCTCTATCTATTGCAAGTGCGCCCATGATCCTCCCATGAACTGGGATCTTTTAATCACCCCCTATCAATTTTACTCTTATGAATTTTCTTTTAACTATATGAACTACCTTTTAACCTGACTCCCTTCGCCGAAGTGATTTTAGCCTATTTATCGTTCTATGAATTTGGTTTTAACCGGGACCCCTCCTGAACGGTCTCTTTTAAAGGTTATTTAATTACTGATTTTAAACTTTATGAATTTGGTTTTAACCTGACTGTATGAATTGGTCTTTTAATTGCGAAGTTTATTTTTCTACCCCCTATGAGCCCTTCCGCCGCCTCCCTCATGAATTATCTCCTCGCACTTGCTTTTATCATTGCTGCTTTATCTATTGGTTTTAACTTCCTGGTCTATTGCTTTTAATCATATATATATATATGTATTTATGGTTTTAATCGTCTATGAATTGTTCCACCCTATATGAATTCGTCTATGCCTTGCTTGCACTTTTCACTTTTATCCTGTATGAATTGCTTTTACTCCTACATTCATGAATTGAACCATGAATTGTCTTTGCTTTTAATCCTATGCTTATGAATTAATCCATGTATATGAATTCCTCCTGGTTTTAGTGCTTTTAACCCATCATGAATTACGTATGAAGTATTCCCATGTATGAATTGATCAATGTACACAAACATGAATTATTGCTATTTATATGCATGAATTGCTCATTGCTGCCTATGAATTGCTGTTTATGTTGACTGTAGCACTTAGCACACCCCCTGGTGTGAACCCAGAGACCTGCAGCCCATTGGCTGATCTAAATTGCACTTATTCGGTTAGGTGGTTCTCCAAACTAAATTTTTGAGTGACGCCTCCCCCTCCTTCCCACTCCTTCTTCACTCGAAGCTCGACCACCGGACATTGCCGACCACCTCGCCTTTGAAGTCAAGTTCGGAGACCCACGCACCTGACGTCACGTGGTCTCCGAGGGGGGGAATTGTTGCCAAGTAGGCCCCCTGCCCTGCTTTAAAGCCTGCCATGAACTGTGTTAAAGTTTCCTGCGTTGCTGTTTTACTGCTACAACAAAGACTGCTTTGCACGTGTGTGTTCTGATACACGTGTCAGTTTCCTGCCTGCGTGTTAATTACCTTGCTGCTGCAATAGACTGTGTAGTTCACTGGCTCCATGTTTGGTTAACTGCACAAAGGACTCTTTTTCTGGGCAGCCCTGCCCTGACCTGTATCTGGACTTCCCAGTGTGTGTTTGGACTTTAGTACAAGTGTGCCCTGTGCCTGCATAGCCATCTGCCACGGACTGTGCCTGTTCCCTGCTTTGGACTGTGTTTTACGTGCTGTTCCCCCTGCCTCCATGGAAGCCTGCCTCATATGGGCCCAAGCCGCTGCTAGCAGCCGGGCGCCTGCTGGGGAAACCTCCAGCGAGCCTGGCTAGGCGCTCCCTGGTCAGTTCCCGCCTGGAGCCTCCCGCGGGCCGGTCGCCAAGCTTGCCCTCGCCACCGGGCAGCCTGCTATCCAGCCCCAGCTATGCCCAGCCGGCATCCATGTTCTTAGGCAGCCAGAAGACCCAGAGGAAGAGACTGCTTTGAGAAGCCATTTCGGCGAAGCGGGCACACCACGTCCGCAGCGAGAGTACCTCGCCCCGCTCTGCATATCTTAGGAGCCGCCCAAGAGAAGGAACTAAGTGCCGACCATCCCAAGCACTTAGAGAATGCATCTCAAAGAAACCTCTGCATTCCAGAGCTGATGACATCAGGACAAGCCCTGTCCGCTGGAACATCCTTTCAGCCCACTTGGATTTCCCCCTCCCTCTTTTGTCCCCTCTTCCTGAGGTGTCACTTATCACGATCTGATTACCAAAGTGGCCCATCCAAGCCATTCAGTAGCCCATTAGAACCTTTGTTTTAAACTGTGAGAACCACCAAGTACAGCACCGGCCCCAGGGTACGTTTTGGGGTATTTAAGCTGGTCTCTCAGACCACTCGGTGCTTAGGCCATTCCTATCCAGACTTCCTTGCTGTCCCCCTGTGGTTCCATTGCTGGCATTGGGCCACCTCGCTGCTGTGTCTCTGCTTCGCTACAGGATTGTGAGTATTCCCCACCATCATTGGGAACCAGCTAATGCGAAAGTCTCTGTATTTCCTACTCTGTATTTCTTAGACCTTGTATGCTTTCTTGTGTGTATGTGCAAGTTCAGGCTTACGCCACACTAAATACACGTGTTTGGAACTTATTTGTAGTCTGCCTCTTTTTCACTAGAGTGTCTGGAATCGGGACCTCCGTAGACATAGGTTAAGATCCGCGCTTATTTTAGTTACAGACTGCTAAAGCTAATTTCCCCCATTAATAAGAGCAGTTCTGGTAACAGTGGCACTTTCCAAAAGTGAAACAGCCCCAGGTAGCTGTTGTTTGCTCTCAGTGGGAAACTTATGTCCCAGCTCTGCCATAGGAGTTTGCAGGGTTATCCTGAGCCATTCACACACTGTTACCCTAACCTACTTCATGGGATTGTTATGAAGATAAAATGGCACACATGAGCACCATGGAAGCTCTTTTCGGCCCCCATGGGGATATTTGCAGGGTATACATAACAGATAGCCCATCAGTATATGTAAGTTCCCCCATTAGGTTAAATGGATGCAATAAGTGGTGGAACTTGAACAAGTACTTGACCCACTTACAGTAGGGAAGAAACAAAGGGTTGCATTCCAGTTGTACCAAAGAGTTGAATTTGTGGTTAAATTCTTGACTTAAAAAAACACACAACAGATTCCTAAAATATGCAATTTGTCTGCCACCTCCCTCCCTAACAAGGAACAGCCAAGTCTTTTCTGATTTTACAGCCATCAGCTTCAGCCCTTTGTGACTGTTGTGAGTCTGCTTGGAGTAAATATTTTTACAGTTCTGCACTGCTGCACTGAAACTGCCAGTTTAAACATGCAGCAGTGCATGTTCAATTAACTGAAGAAATTTTAACAGATCTAGCTCTTGAAAAGCACCATTAACTTTATCTGCGAGCCAATGGAGAGAAAAGAACCTATAGCACAACAGAGCAAACAGGACAGAATTATAGTTCAGAGGTTGCCATGACTTCTGCCAAATATCCCATGGGGGCCGAAGAGTAGTTGTTTCAGGTTAGCAGGCTGTCTGAAGCAAGAAAAGGTCGGCCCCTCAGTGCCCGTGTGATGGAAGTGTCACAATCCAGCACGGGTTGTAGGTCATTAATAAAGTGTCAGACTGGCTTAAGTTGTGGGCTGTAACTGATCACCAATGGTGTTCTGTTGTTATTTTCTTTGGGTTTGTCTTGTAGCAAGCTCTCCCAGGGTGTCATTCTGGCCTTTCCAGTCATCTTTCTCACTATATCAGGGGGATACCATAGTTGCAAATATGTCTGTTGCAGATCCTTCAAAGTGACCATCTCTATCTGAGGGGTTGGAGCAGATGCAACTATAGCATAGGGCTTGGCTATATACAATGAATTGCTTGATGAGGCTGGGTTGGTGGCTCGAGGCACGTAGGTACGTTTGCCGATCTGTTGGTTTCTGGTATAATGTGGTACTTATATGTCCCTTATCCATACTGTGGTTTACTTCTTGTGTAAAGTGATTCATAGTTAGATTGATGGTGGGGTAGAAGTTGTGGAAAGTCTGGTGATATCGCTTGAGGGCTTCTTTGCCATGGGTTTGGACAATAAAAATGTCATCAATGAATCTCAAGGAAAGGAGAGGTGCCAATGGGTAGGCATCCAGAAAACGCTGTTCTAGGTCCACCATGAAAATGCTGGCATACTGAGGAGCCAGGCGGGTGCTCATGACTGTGCCACTGATTTGCAGGTACAGGTTTTCACCAAACCTGAAGTAGTTATGATGGGTGAGAACAAACATGCAGAGTTCACAGGCAAGATCAACTGTGGTCTTGTCCAGGATGATGTTTCTAATGACTTGTAGTCCATCTTGATGGGGGATGTTGGTGTACAAGGGCTCAGCATTCATGGGGGCTAGAAGGCTGTTTTATGGGAGATGGTCAATGAACTGTAGTTTCTTCAGGAAATCTATGGTATTGCGGACATAGCTGGGGGTATTAATGACATGTGGTCTCAGGATAGAGTTCATAAATCCTGATACCCATTCCCTGATGGTGCCTATGCTCGAGACAATGGGACATCCAGGGTTGTCAGGTTTGTGTATCTTAGGCACGAGGTAGAAGGTGCCCAGTCGAGGTTCTTGGGATGTATCCATATAAATTTGTTCCTGTTATGTACGTTGCGATTTTTTTCATGATTTTGTTTAGTTCCCACTGGTATTCATGTGTGGGGTCTGAGGACAGCAGCTTATACAAGCTGGTGTTGGAGAGTTGTCATTCAGCTTCTCGTATGTAGTCTGTCTTGTCCATTATGACAATGGCTCCTCTCTTGTCAGCTTTATTATAACGTCTGGATTGTTTCTCAGACAGCTTATGGCATTCTTCTCTCTGCAGCTAAGATTGGATCCTGAGTGTTTTTTGTTATTTCAGCTTGAGCTTGGAGACAGAAACATTCTATGTATAGGTCTAGTGTGGGGTTGCGGCCTTCAGGGTGGGGTCCACATGGAGTCCTTCTTTCTGTAGTGCTGAGTGGAAACTAATTGGTCACCTTTATGCTGTTCATTGGTGGAAGGGTGAGGAGGCAGCTGTTCCGCAGTGGATTGTTGAGGCTGTCTGTACAAGTGTGTTCTGTTCTGTGGTGAAAGTATTCCTTCAAGCGTAGATGGTGGAAGAAGGCCTCCAGGTCTCCACAGAGCTGTATTGTCTGTGTAGGTTTAATGGGACAGAAGGATAATCCTCTTGAAAGGACAGATTTCTCTGCTAAACTGAGGGTATGCTGAGAAAGGTTAACAATATTGCTGGTGGGATTGTTATGACTAGTTGTGGCTTGTAAAGGGTTGGAAAGTTTTTTGTCCGTTTTTGTAGAGAAGTAAGTTGCATATTGTAGATACCTTGTCTCCTGCTGTGAAATTCCTCTGTAAATGGTTAGTTCTGTAGAAAGGAGTCAAGTTCAGTTAGATGAGCAGTTTCTGTTTCTGGTACAAGATGCTGATGAATTTTTTCAGTAGCTTCTTGGAGAACGTATGGCACAAACTCTCGCTATAGTTAGTGGGGTAAGTGGATTGCAGAGGGTTTTTTATTCTCAGTCCCTTTAGCATGTTTAGTCTTCTGCATTTGGTGAGAAAGATGAGATAGATGGAGCTAGATCAAGATGGGTAGCCGTGTTAGTTTGTCTGTAGCAGTAGAAAAGAACAAGAGTTCAGTAGAATCTATAAGACTAACAAATTTAGTGGTAGGCTATGAGCTTTCATGAGCCACAGCTCATTTCTTTAGATACAGCTAGAATGTGCTTCTATTTCAGAGAGTGGAGTGATTGCAGAAGCCGAATGATAATAGCTAGTGAATGACAATAGCAGGTGTGATTGAATAGGGTGGGGTATGCAGAGGGGTAATAATAATAATATAATAACATTCGATTTATATAACACCCTTCAGGACAACTTAATGCCCACTCAGAGCAGTTTGCAAAGTATGTTGTTGTTATCCCCACAACAAAACTCCCTGTGAGGTACGTGGGGCTGAGAGAGCTCCTAGAAGCTGTGGCTGACCCAAGGTCACCCAGCTGGCTTCAAGTGGAGGAGTGGGGAATAAAACCCAGTTCTCCAGATTAGAGTCCCGCGCTCTTAACAACACTCTTGGTTTGGTGGGTCTGGAGAAATTAGCATTGGTAATGAGACAGGAAGCTTATGTCTCAATTTAGTCGAGGTGGATGCATTGTCTTGAGCTTCATTATCAGTGGCAATTCAGCAGTCTCTCTTTCTAATCTTCCTTTATAATTGCTCTGCAGAATAACTGCTACTTTTAGATCAGCAACTGACCTAAAAGTAGCAGTGATCCCCCACTGGTTTTTCAATCTTTTGGTTTCTGATGTCAGACTTACGTCCATTAATTCTTTGTCAAAGGGACTGGCCAGTTTGTCCAATGTAGAGCAGAGTGGCATTGCTGACATGTGATGGCATGTCACATTGGAGGATGAGCAGGAGTATGGACCTCAGATGGTATGGCTGATGTTGTTGGATCCATTGATGGTGTTGCTATATGATGATGCTGTTGGGTCCATTGATGGTGGCTATATGAGAGCAAAGTTGGCATCTTGGTTTGTTGCAGACCTTGGTAGCAGAGTTCATGTTAGTGTTAAGTAGTTTATCATTGCAGGTGAGTAGGTTAGCAGGCTGTCTGTAAGCAAGCAAAGGTCAGTCCCCCAGTTCCTGTGTGAGGAAAGTATCACATTCCAACATGGGTTGTAGGTCATTAATAATTAATGGACTCACATTCTAGCTATATCTGAAGAAGTGAGCTGTGACTCACGAAAGCTTATATCCTACCACAAATTCTTTTAGTCTTATACATGCTGTTGGACTCTTGGTCTTTTCTATTACTACAGATAAACTAATATGGCTACCCATCTTGAGCTATACATTCAAACATAGTTACATCATCATTCTTCCAATAATGCCTAAAATACTCAGCTAATCATCCTATGTTGCTTTAAATAATGGATAACTCACGGATACTTACTGAAACAGTTATAAACTCTCAACACGTACATTGCCTATAAAGGTATATTAATCAATGAGTGGTAATTATATGAATTAAGCCCCAATACCTATCACCTGCTTGTCCCACACTACCCACTTCCCACACATTCTATGGGTGCTTAAAGGTAATTGTTTATATATAATGTCAAAGGCAGCCTCTTTCACACAATGTATCTCACTGATGTGAGCTGCTCCTGCAGCAGCAGGATATGTCTTCCATCAGTGGAACGTGCCACACTTCATAGAGCAGAGCAGCACTGTACAGGACAGAATGTAAGTAGCGTAAGGTATTTTCACCATTAACCCTCAAACAATTTCATAAAAAACCTTACACATATTGCATTTGGGGTATAATTTCTACCCCAAGCCAAGTTCCAATGTATCTTGGGGTAGAAAAAGTCCCACAAAACCAATTGTTTGTGGTTGCAGAAGGCGCTGAGTCTGACAAATACCAAAACATCCAAAGCTTGAAAATATATTTTCAGATAAGGCAGATTTTTTTCCTTTGTGTATGTTCATTTCTTGTGCATATTGAATAACTTACATTAGTTTTTCTTTATAAAACTGTGATTGTTATTTTCTGATTAATCAAACAAAAACAATGTTTTGAATCTAAGATATCGGAAAACTAACAAACTGCCATAAATCCTTACACAAATCTAATGTTAGTAACTGCTAACATTATTTGTATCTGGGGTGTTTTTTTTTCTACCCCAGGAACATCTCTTTCTGTGGTGAGAGATATGCAAGCTCTTTGATTGTGTGAATCTACGGGCAATCCTGACACTTCATTGCTGCTGTGAACCGTGCAAGCAAATCTCTCACAGCTGGCACTTTCTGCTGCTTTAAAAAAAAAATCTGTTGTTTTATACTTATGAAAAAACAATCCCTTGCTATACTGTGGTTCCAAGTTTTAACCAGTGTTGTTACCACATGGTACAATAGCCGGGATTTTTGCAGAGTTCTAGGCTACCTGCCTGAGAGTAAACTTTGGATTTGATAGGTTATGGTACTGGAGAGACTCAGACTTACTGCTCTGGAGGGCTTTTAACATCCATGCTGAATGTCCCAAGTCAGGCCCGGCTCAGGAATTTGTAACTTCCCTATAAACCCTAGGCCTCTGTCAAATAATGACAGGCCCTATGTTGCCAAGTAGGCCCCCTCCCCTGCTTCGAAGCCTGCTATGAACTGTGTCAAAGTTTCCTGCGTTGCTGTTTTACTGCTGCACCAAAGACTGCTTTGCACGTGTGTGTTCTGATACACGTGTCAGTTTCCTGCCTGCGTGTCGATTACCCTTGCTGCTGCTATAGACTGTGTAGTTTACTGACTCCATGTTTGGATAACTGCACAAAGGACTCTCTTTCTGGGCAACCCTGCCCTGACCTGTATCTGGACTTCCCAGTGTGCGTTTGGACTGTGTGCCCCGTGCCTGCAGTGCCATCTACCACGGACCGTGCCTGTTCTTTGCCTTGGACTGTGTTTTAAAGTGTTGTTCCCCCTGCCTCCATGGAAGCCTGCCTCATATGGGCCCAAGCCGCTGCTAGCAGCCGGGCGCCCGCCGGGGAAACCTCCAGCGAGCCTGGCTAGGCGCTCCCTGGTCAGTTCCCGCCTGGAGCCTCCCGCGAGCCGGTCGCCGAGCTTGCCCTCGCTACCGGGCAGCCTGCTATCCAGCCCCTGCTATGCCCAGCCGGCATCCATGCTCCTAGGCAGCCAGAAGACCCTGGGAAGAAGATTGCTTTGAGAAGCCATTTCGGCGAAGCGGGCACACCACGTCCGCAGCGAGAGCCCCTCGCCCCGCTCTGCATATCTTAGGAGCCGCCCCGGAGAAGAACTAAGTGCTGACCATCCCAAGCACTTAGAGAATGCATCTCAAAGAAACCTCCGCATTCCAAAGCTGATGACATCAGGACAAGCCCTGTCCGCTGGAACATCCTTTCAGCCCACTCGGATTTCCCCCTCCCTCTTTTGTCCCCTCTTCCTGAGGTGTCACTTATCACAATCTGATTACCAAAGTGGCCCATCCAAGCCATTCAGTGACCCATTAGACCCTTTGTTTTAATCTGTGAGAACCACCAAGTACAGCACCAGCCCCAGGGTACGTTTTGGGGTATTTAAGCTGGTCTCCCAGACCACTCGGTGCCTCGGCCATCCCCTATCCAGACCTCCTTGCTGTCCGTCTGTGGTTCCAGTGCTGGCATTGGGCCACCCTCGCTGCTGTGTCTCTGCTTCGCTCCAGGATAAGTGAGTATTCCCCCCTATCATCGTTGGGAACCAGCTAATGCGAACGTCTCTGTATTTCCTACTCTGTATTTCTTAGACCTTGTGTGTTCCTTGTATGATTGTGCAAGCTAGGCTTACGCTACACTCAATACACGTGTTTGGAACTTATTCGTTGTCTGCCTCTTTTTCACTAGAGTGTCTGGGATCGGGACCTCCGTATACATAGGTTATGATCCTCGCTTAATATTAAAGTTACAGACTGCTGCAGCTAATTCCCCATTATAATAAAAGAGCAGTTCTGGTAACAGTTTACTGGTGGAGAATGCGGGCATAACCCAGTTCGTGTGAATGCACGTGAGTCGACACGCGTGTCTTCGGCGAACTGACTTAGAGGAAAATTTTCCAGACCTCAGTGTAAAGAGCGCAATTTAGCTCAGGGAATTAAAAGTGTGAGTGTGTGTGGCTCTAGCGAGCATTTCTATCTTGTGGGTTGGCTTTCCCCCCGTTTCCTCCTTCAGCCAGCTTTGGACTACTTGCCTTTTGTGGTGCACCGCGAGGCCCTCCAGCCGTTATAACCGGTGTACTGTGGGTGAGGACCTCTGAACTGGTGAAGTTCCTGGCCACCTTCCGGGCCGCCTAAACGCGTCTATGTGGGTGGGATCCCAGAAGTAGGCTCTATAGATATATATATCCTGAAGCAGCACATATAAAACTCTTCTCCGCCCTCTCCCGTCTCTCCTAAGTCCGTCCAAACCCCGTTCCTGCCAGCACTTAGGCTTCAATCCCCGCTCCGGAGGAAACGTGAAGGGATCGATAGTCCGTTCGTTTAGTTTAGCTTTGGGAATCTGAAGCCAGGTTCCTGAAGCCCCGCGGCAGTCTGCCGCACCGTGCTTAAGAGTTTTAAGTTAGACTCTTGGGCGCCTTTCCGCTTGCGAGTTTTAAGTCAGACTCGTGGGCGCACCTCGCTTGGGAGTCAGTGGGACTCTTGGGCACACTTTTGCTTGGGAGTTGTTAGAACTCTTGAGCGCTTTTTCCGCTTGGGAGTACAGTAAGCTTTACTCCTGAGCACTTTTGCTTGGGGACTTGCAGAGGCAGTCCTTGAGCGCATTTAGTCTTTTGGTCAAGGCTTGGAGACAGTTTAACCGTTTGTCTCTGAGCGCGAGGCCTGGGGACTTTTTTGAGTTTAGTTCTTGGGCAGAGAGCTTGAGAGCATTTGTAGCTTCTGAGCAGAGGCTTGGAAGCACTTCAGTTCCTGAGCAGAGGCTTGGGAGCATTTCTGGTTGCCTAAGCAGAGGCTTGGGAGACCCCTTAGTAGCAGTTCCTGAGCAGAGGCTTGGGGACACTTTTTGGTTTCCGAGTGTAGGCTTGGGAGACCCCTGAGCTTTGGCTTCTGAGCAGAGGCTTGGGAGCACTGAGCGTTTTTGGTTCTTGGGCTTAGAGAGCTTGAGAGCACCTTCTGAGCCAGTAAACTTTTCCTGGTCCCGTGGCTTGTAAGCAAGCTTGAAACGGGAATAGGAATTTTCCTTCTCCCCCGGTGGAGAAGAATTGAGTGTAGAACCCTTAAAAATACCCTGGTGAACCTAAAAGTAGAACCTTAAAACCCCCTGGTAAAAACCCTTGAGGACCTGAGGGAAGGATAAACCTCCCAAAAGGGACATAGAGAGGAAGAAGTTGTTAAAACCCTTGAGCAGCTTTAATCGCCCCACCCCTGGTGTCGCTGATCCACTCTTTAACCTCCCCCGTGATCAGCCTAAAACGAAAGCAAGATGTACCGGGCAAACCCCACCGTGCCCCGCCTGGAGAAGTGGCTAGTTAAGAAGGGAGATTGCCCTTGGGAAGCCGGTTCCTTCAAGGGACCCGACCCGCTCCAGATAGTCAGAAGCGCCTTCCAGGACTTCTGTGACAAGGAGAAACCTAGGTCCAGTAAGAAAGATAGATATGGAGCTTGGGCACTTTTCACTGCCCTGCAGGACAGCGTGTCCCTAATTAGTAAGTTACAAACCACGCAGGAGGAGCTAGAGGAGAGGTCCAAACGAGAACAGGACGCCTTGCGCCTAGAAATCCAGACTCTCAGGACCAAGCTAACCGAACAGGAGAAAGAACATGAGGAAAAGGCAGTTGAGTGGCGCGCCGAACGCGTCAATTTCATACTAGAAAAGCAAGGATTAACTACCGCCCTCCAGGACGCCCAGCACAAGGCTGAAGCGGCCACCGCTCGTGCCGATATGGCTGAGCACGCATTAACGGAGGGACAAGAGGAGATTACTAAGCTCACCCATGCCGCCCGGTTCATGGCGGACCACAACCAGTCTAAAACCGCAGCCGCGGACCATTCAGCTTGTAAGAGGGAGCTAGAGGCCCTGAAGCGACACTTGGGGATGCAACAGGCCGTAATTTCCGCCGTGCACCCCTCAGCCCTCTTGGCCCTCCCCGAAGGTAGTACCGACAGTTGGTCACCCCCTTCGTCCCAGCCCGAGGAAGCTCCACAGCCCCTCCATCCGATAGCTACCAAAGAAATTGTCACCACAGACGATGATGGCAGGAAGACAGACCGAATAGTTAAAGAGACCCGCAATTGGAGGCCCGATGAGCTCCAAGCCATAGCGGACCGCATGGGACCCTTGAACCGAGACTCAGCTATACAATGGTTTGCACACATAACCATGTCCCAGCCCTCCGCCAGTGGCTCCGATGTAGCTCAGCTGGCCCGCCATTGTGCCAGCCCCGAAATAGTCACCTCTCTTAATGCATACATTTCTAACAGGAGACTAGCCACTCGCAGTCAGTATGGTGCCATGAAGGAACTGTGCGCCTTCCTCTGGCCTACCAAGAGCTTGAAGGCCTTATACATAGCAGAATCTCAAAAACCCGGAGAGGACCCAGAGGCATATTTAGCCAGGAAACAGCTCCTAGCCGAACTAGCAGACGAGGTAGATTTAGATTTGAGCGACATGCCGGACTTCGATGACTTAGAATTCAGGAGGGCAGTCATAGATGGACTCAACAGCACCACTCGCCTGGCCCTGGCAGGAGTCAAGCCCGGGAGCATTACATGGGGAGAGCTGGAATCCCGCATCAGGAGCATTGCTGGCCTGTTGCGAGAGACCGGCGCCATCCGCCATGTGAAGTCCCCGACCTCTCGTAGAAAGGAGAGCGAGCCGATAAGTGCAGTCACCTATGCCAATCATGGCCCCCACTCTCAGTACCGACCACAGGGACGCAGCTCGTACCCGGAGGCAAGGGGAGGGATCCTGAGGGGAAGGAGCAGTAGCTTTAACCGGGGAAGAGGACCAAGGGACTACCGCCCGGGAGTTTCCTTTGCGCCCACCCCGAGTTACGGCTCTTCCTCCCAGCAGGGACCCCACGAGCCCCGATTACAGGAGGCGCCCCTAGCCCCTTCTCACTCGCGAGCATCACACCCGTACAATCATCAGGTTTACCCGCCTCCAGATCAGTCTAACGCTTGGGGAGCATCGCAGGGCGACCACGAGGGCTACCGGGACCGCGGCAGTATGCCCCAGTCCAGGGACCCCCTCCGTTGGGAACTTTGGATGCGCCTCAAAAACATTGGAGCGAACATGGAGCTATTCGATGGAAAGCCCACGTCCGTTCTGATGAAGGCGATCATGGAGTGGGAAGACCAGCAACAGCCCCCAGTACCTCCGTCAGCGCCCCCTTTACCGCCGGACCCTCCCTTCTCGAGTCCCCCGATAACTGCGGTCCGGGAACGCCCGAGCCCCAACAACCCCTTTAGAGGAAGCGCCGCTTCCACCGACCAGTGTGCAGGATCAGAATAGGGTCGCCCCGAGTCCCAGTCTCCCTCCGTGGGCATAGTTGCCAAACTAAAGCCGGACACATGGGGGAGACCGACAGTGAAGGCAGGGTTCGGGACTCCCGGGGAAAAGAAGAAGCCTGCCACTCTCCTCATAGATACCGGAGCTTCACTTAATATACTCCGGCCCACCTTAGTCACTAAGGGAACTCAGACCCCCACCACCATGCAGCTCGCCGGTTTTGGAGGCGGCATGCAGGAATCCCAGGTCTGGCAGGATATCCCCCTCTCCGTTGGGAACCTGGCCACCCGGATTTCGGCATGCGCAAACCAGGGAGAAGATGATGGACTTTTGGGCATGCCATTTTTCCGTGCCGAGGGACTGACCATTGACCTAGCAAATGGGCTCCTGTGGCGCATCCCAGGAGGCCCAGACTTCGTCAATGCAATCCATCGGTGCGCAGCCCTTAAGGCCCCCCTTCCTCTCGCCCCCATCACAGGAGACCCCTGGGTTCAGGACTTTCCCGAAGTATGGGTGACAGACAAGGCCGAGTGTGGGATAGTGAAGGGCGCCTGCGTCCTGATTGAAGGAAAGGACCCCCCTCCCCAACGACAGTACAAGTACCCAGCGGAAGCTGAGGCAGGGATAGCCAAGACTATAGAAGGACTCCTTGAGTGGGACGTCATACTCCCGATGCAGTCCATCTGCAACGCCCCATTGTGGCCAGTTCTAAAGGCAGATGGAGTGACCTGGAGGATGACGGTCGACTTCCGTGCCCTGAATGCCACCACCCCTCCAGTTGCCCCGGTTGTGGCCAAGTACAATGAGATCCTAACGGCCATTGCCGCTGGGTCCCGGTTCTACTCGGTCATAGACCTGGCCAACGCTTTCCACTCCATCCGGTTGCATGAGTCTTGCTGGTACAAGTTCGCGTTCACCTTCCGCGGCCAGCAATACGCATTCAAACGGACACCCCAGGGATTCCACTCCAGCCCCAGTATTTGCCATGCCCATGTAGTTCAGATGTGGGAACGCCTCCAACCCTCCTCGAGGCCCCACGTACTGAGCTACGTGGATAACATTTTGGTCCACGCCCCCACGGAAGAATTAGCCCGCCAAATCACCAGGGAAGTCCTGGAACTCCTCCGCGAGACTGGGTTCAAGGCTAGCAGGGAAAAGGCCCAATTGGTTCAGACCAGCGTCAAGTACCTGGGTCTGACCCTGGGACCCGAGGGTCGCACCCCGGATGCCCAGCGAATGGAGGTCATTTCCAAGCTGCCTGCACCCACCGATGTCCCCTCCCTCAGAGCCCTTCTAGGAACTTTTAACTTTTCCCGAGACTTCATCGAGTCCTTTGCAGACAAAGCTCGCCCCCTTTATGCTCTCCTCAAGAAGAACACTCCCTGGGAGTGGGGACCGGAGCAACAGACAGCCTTAGCCGAGCTGAAGCGCAGTCTGGCCGCAGCCCCGGCCCTAGCCCATCCAGATGTTACCCAGCCGTTCTTTATACAGTTAGCCGTGTCCGACAAGAGCATAGGAGCCACGCTCACCCAGCAGCAAGCGGGAACCGCTAGAATAGTAGCCTATGCCTCGCGCAATCTAACTGCAGTAGAGACCAAGTTTAGCCCATGCGAAAAGACTTGCCTTGCTCTAGTTTGGAGTCTGACCCATTGGGAATTTATCATAGGAGGGTCACGTACAATAGTTCAAACCACTCACACGCCTCTCAAATATATCCTGTCGGGAAAGATACAAGATGGACAAGTCTCGAACGCCCGCATAGCACAATGGACCCTGGCCCTGGTCAACCGCGGAGTAGAATTTAAAAGGGAAACCACCGAGCCACCAGCCCCCTATGGCCTGTTAGTGACTGGGACCGAGCACGAGTGCCCCCTGGACCCGCCACCGCAGGTTGTCTGGCCAGTCACTTGGGGAGTCCCGCTAGAGGAAGCCCGACAGAACGGCTTCACTTGCTGGTTCTGTGACGGCTCCTCCTTTCACGTTGGAGGCTCTCCTCGGACAGGCTACGGCGCCGTGCGAGTGAGCGACGCCCATACTCTCAAAGGTCCAGCCCGCCCCCATTCCAGCCAAGCGGCTGAGGTGCAAGCGCTTCTGGCAGTGCTTGAGTTTGAGCCCCCAGAAAGCCCGCTTGCCATTTACACAGACTCGGATTGGACGGCCAAAGCCGCCACGGTCTGGCTCCCGGTGTGGCAGAATCAGGGGTGGAGAGCTAGTGATGGGAAACCCGTAGCCCACCTACAGCTATGGCAGCAAGTAGCAGCACTCCTTCAGTCCCGCTCAGGCCCAACGCAGGTTACCCATGTCAAGGGACACCAGAAGACAAACTCAGAGACCGCTTATTGGAATGACCAGGCGGACCTCGCAGCCAAGGCAGCCGCCACTGAAAATGCTCCCCTATCGGAACCAGCCACTGATTGTCCCCTGTACCCTGTCACCACTTGTGCACAAGCCCGCAGCCAGGCTCAGGGAACCGCAGGGACACTAGACCTAGCACAACTGCAGCTATCTGACCCAGAAGTAGCTGACCTCCTAGCCGCAGGAAGAGATCAAACAGGGAGACTCATGATCAGAGAAGAAGAAGGCATAGTTTGGGCAGTAGATACAGCCGGTGAACGCCACTGGGTAGTGCCATTGGAAGTTAGGGCTGACTTAATTCAGTTTGTCCACGAGCAGGGACACCGAGGCAAGGACCTGACTCTGGAAAGGGTAAAAGAGGTTGGATGGTGGCCTGGCATGCGCACCGAAGTAGCGCAATGGGTGGACAACTGTCTGTCCTGCGCTATGGTCAATGCAGACCCCACCGGACCTAGAGCTCCCCTCCAGCATCAGAGAATTAACGGACCCTGGGCTCGCATACAGATTGACTTTATTGGCCCCCTTCCCCCCACTCCTCGCGGCAATCGCTACTGTCTCACTGTCATAGACCCCTTCAGCAAATGGGTCGAAGCGTTTCCGTGCAAGCGCAACAATGCAGCCACCACAGCCAAACTACTGTTCAACAATGTCTTTTCAAGATGGGGCATTGTGAGAGTCATGGACTCCGATTTAGGCTCCCACTTCATCGGAGAAGTCACACAGGAGCTTTGCAAGGCGCCAGGCATCCAGCAACGCTTCCACATAGCCGGCCACCCTCAAGCTTCGGGCGCCATAGAAAGAACCAACCGGACCCTCAAGGAGGCCCTCCGCAAAATGGTTCGCTCCTCCGGGAGAGACTGGGATGAAAAACTCCCCATAATCCTAATGGCCATCAGAGGCACCACCGCAGTTCACGGGCTCACACCCCATATGGTAATGACAGGGCGAAGAATGCAGCTCCCGGAGGCCTTCTGGCTAGATACGCAGCTCCCTTCTGATATGCAGCCCGTAGTGATTAATGACGCTTGGGTCCAGGATCTGCTCTCATCCATACACGCCGTCCACATGCAAGTGGCCCAGAGGTTGGGCACCGCTCAGAAAGATATGGACCGCAAATTAGGATGGGTCAGGAACCCCAGGCAGTGGGAGGAAGGACAGCTCGTTCTGTACAGGAAGTTCTCGCAAAAGGCGCATTCACTAGCAGCCAAATGGCAAGGCCCAGTCCCCATCACGAAAAGAGTCTCCCCAGCCGTCTATCAGGTAGCTATCCAGAGAAAGACAGGAGGCACTTGGCTAAAATACTTTCACGCCTCTCAATTAAAGGAATGGAAAGGGAAGCCGCTGCAAACTGCCCCTCCTGTGTATGACCCTGGGGGAGCCGCCACCAGCCTAGCCCCCCTCTGCCCAGTGATTCGCCAGATATCCCTTCACCCTGGGCCAGAGATACCCTGTGTCCCCTTAGACCAGACCTTTGTAGCCTTAGTATAAAAGAAACAGTAGAATATGTAGATATAGGTGTGAATGTCAAAAGTTTTTCCAGTTCTATTCTTTAACTTCATTAGGCGGGCCCCACAGTTGGGACCCTTGGGGAAGACACGGCAACCAAAGCCAAATAGGACCACCACCGAGAGTGATTCTTAATTGGATTGTAAGCCGCATGTTCGGAAAAAAAATTGCACAGGCAAAAGAGATTTGCTGTGTGTGAAAGTGTTTGGAGAGGCTTTAGCCCAAAAGTGAATGCAGTCTTCCAACGTTGAAACCACCAAAAAAGGTGATTTCTTTGTTTGAAAACATTTCACCCGCCGTGCTGGTGAAGATCCCGCATCTACGTAGATTCGGGGTCTCACCTGCCAGACCCACGCTTTCGCATGATGGTCGGCTTTGGCTTTGAGGGCCGTGCCTCCCCTGGAAAAGGACCCCCAAATAGCCCAACATCCCTCTTTTACTAATGTTCATATTCGTCATGGTGAGTTGCTATACGGCGCCACCATCTAGTACGCTTTAGTGCAAAGGTAAAAGACCCGCCAGTATTTTGTAAATATGTTACCCCTGGAATATGTTATTGAGGTGCGTTCGCTACGCACAAGGGGCAGCGTGCCTCATTTACATAGCCAGGATCCCCTGCGCCAAGATGACCCCCGAACAACCCAGACCCAGTGGCGCCGGCAGATCTCGGCCGCCTCCGCCGCTTTTCGATAAACGCTGCCGAGCACCTTTGGCTCCACTTCGGCCCTTTCCGCCAGCAGCCGCCCGCCCCACGTAATCTTTTCCCTTGCCCGTACCGTATAAGGGAAAAGAAGGGGGGGAGACATATTGAAGTTTTAATGAAGCCATGCCAGGCACCCCAAGTAAGGGCAACCTAAAAGTTCCCCAGACCCGTATGCTTCTTGCTCCGTGTATTTTTCTTTTGCTCAGTGTATTTTTCTTTTTGCCCGGTGTACCTTTTTTTTTAAACCAGAAATTGGGGCCTCCCGAGGGAGTCCCTCCAAAAATTGGTTGTCCTGCAAACATATGACGAAGGCCTATTTTTGAAAAGTACAGCGAGGGCCCCCGTCTGCAGCAACCCTTATAGTTAATGGAAACCGCTCTCTAGTTTTTTTCTTTTTAAAACGGCAAGGCCAGGCCGAGCCGGACCAACACCTCTCAGCCCGCAAAATAAAAGCAGCCCGCCACCAAGCCAGGGGCACCTGAAGGCCACATAGTCCAGGCACCCAGGGACCCCTGGGGCGAGTTTGCATAATCCCGCCTAACGTTCCGCCGACCCTCGCCCGACGCAAAGACGTTTCCCCTCTGAAATATACACGCTTTAGGAAGAAGCCTCCGCATAGGAGTTCCCCAGAGCAACAAGCTGGAAGGCTCGCTTAATGCTCCGGGACTTCTCGTTCGAGTCCCGCCTACTAAACAGTGCTGGCAGAAAAACGCCCTCCCTTTTCTTTTTCCCTGCTTCATTTCATTTATTTTGCTGCAACAAACTCAGGGAGCCTGTACTTATATCCGCAGGTCTCCCCAGGATATTTTCACCACAGAAAGAAAAGGAAGGCCAGGAGATGAGGCACCTGGCTACTCTGTGTTTGCTCGTGCTGGCAGGCACCCTAACAGAGGGACGCCCGTCCAAATTAATGCCCTACCCCCACTGGAGATGTATTAATACACTAGCAGGAAACGAAATGATGGTCTGCAAGGTTGTGCAGCAGATTAATGTGACCACCCCTACGGATCGCACAAACTTCCGCAGTTGCGAAGAGCAGTGGATCCGACCCCCAGAGCTTGTTATTTTATGTGTGGGAGTGAAAACTCTGTCCCAAGAATTAGTATGTTACTCGCCTACTGATACGGTTTCACCACTTGCTCCAATCCCATGTATGTTTCTTCCCCGTATCAGGCCAGCCCCCACCGCAGTCCCGGTGGTAGACAAATATACCACCCCTGCCAACTTCGAAACCTCGCCATTTGTCACTGAGGCTTTCGGACCATACTGTGAAGTTATTCTAGTGTCGGCCGCAGTATGGAAGGCAGGAGACCCCTTTAGAATGACCATCCTACTAGGCACTACTGCCACTGAGTCTGCATCAGTCATTATCACACCCCCTTCAGGCGCAGTTCTCTCCTTTGCTATAGAATGCTGGCAGAACCTGACCTGGATTGTAAAAGAGGAAGACCTAGCCAAACACGGCCCACCCGATTGGATACTGGTTCAACAGACGCCCGAATGCCAAACCAAGCCCCTAGTAGAGAAATTTCACCGGCTTGGGCTGCTCTTTGTAAATTTGACTCATGAACCAGGCAATTATTCCCTGCTGATCCGGACCCAGGAGACCCACACCATCCAAATTGACCCTTTGATTGCTAGCAATGAACAATTAAGCCAAGGCGGCACGCATATAGTGGGCTCCCATGTTTTGAAGACTGACATTCGAGAGAGAGTTCTAGTCCGCCCGCAAATGTCTTTAAGAGAGATCCGCATAGACTTAGCTGAGCTAAATGTAACCCAGAGGCTGCCGCGGTGCGCTCCCTATCTGGAGGCCGGTAGCAAGGGTTGGAATGCATGGCTACAACTGTGGATCGATCCCTCTCCCTCTCTCTCGCGTGCCAGACGAAGCATTGCCGACTGGACTGCTCCTGCAGCCGGAGGCTTAGCAATCATGGATTCGGTCAACATTGAGACTCTCGCTAATAAGTTTGCCCATGTCACAACTAGCATCTCCGACTTAGGTAAACCGGTGGTGCAGTCCCTAAATTCCATTTCAAATGGGCAACACGAGATCAGCTCCATTTTAGTTAACTGGGAGAGTCAAATTGAAAGAGATTTTTCTCTGCTGCTCAAAGGAACACAGTCTTTTGAACGCAATGTGTCAATAGCCATGGCATGTATGCAAGCCCAACAATTAAACCAGGCTGTGGCCATGGGGCTAATTCGGCAAGCCACGGACGGGCATTTGCCCCTGGAAATTAAAAGATTGATTATGCCCAAATTGTCACCCATAGAACTGGAGCTTGAATCCTGGTGGTCTCTCGTAAATTCCTCATTCTCACCGACCACCCAGGAGCTTAAATTATTTTTATTAACGGCCAGTGCGCACGAGTCATTCCATGTGTATCCAGTTGTGCCGCTGGGACTCCAAGTCAGCGACACCGAAGTCCTCTACGCTCGCCACCCCGACCATTGGGCCCGCTTCACCCCGACTGGATGGCAGCTCGTCAGCCTCCAAGGGTGCCAGCATCGAGACCAGACCGGCTTCATTTGCCAGGACCAAGCCTTTGCACCTCATCACCCCTGTGTAGCCCCGCAAGTCGACGCCCTCAATGAGTGCTCCTTTGAGGTCGTCCGGGAGAACAGCTCCGCTGTGGTCTATATTGGGAAAGGATGTGCCTGCGTGCGAACGGCCTGCGACTTTGTGATCCTGAACTCGTTCCAGCTGAAGCCCGTGATCCCGGGAGTCAATCGCTGCTTTTGCAACCTGTCTTCGGTGGCAGCCTGCGACTTCACCTACACGGTACCGGTCTGGACCCAAGAAGAGATCCTGATGGCACCCTCCATCTATCGTTATGTGAAGCCCATCCCCCTTGGCATCGGTCTGGAATTAATCCACGAGCTCCTGGCCCACCCGCAGCTCCACCGCACCCTCCAGAGCATCCAGAGGGACGGGGACACCACTGCTTTGGTTGTGTCCCACAACGGAAAGGAGATTTTGGATCTTGCCCAGCGAATTAAGACCACCGGTGAGCATTCGTGGTGGGAGACCCTCTTTGGCTGGAGCCCCACTGCCACTGGAATTTACAATTTGGCGTTGCACCCGATCGTTGTTATTTTGGCCTTTCAAGTTTTATTATGTGCCTCATTACTTTATTTGGGCTGTTGGAGCCGCCGATAGCTCCAGCAACTCCAGCTGTCTTACCGTTTGGACCATTACAATCCAGACCTCCTCTTGCCCTAATGGTTATTCTTGGCGCCCCGTTTTCAGCCCTTGTTTGTTTTATTGCTTGTGCCGGTATGGACTATGATTATGTTTATTACTATATGTACGGATCCTGCACCGGCCCCATGGACGCTCTGCTGCCGGACACCGCTCCGAGGCCCTCTTGTGGACTAGGGGGGGACGTATTTTCCCGCCTCCCAGCCCACGGCCCGTCTCCAAACGACCGCCAGCGACGCTACCTCCATGAGGACTAGAACTGTGTGCCTGAAGCCCTTCTTGCTGCCCACCGACCCTGCTCTGCGGATTGACGCAGACAGCAAGGGGGGGTGGAAGTGTGTTTTGGGGAACACATGGACTAAGCTTGCTTGTTCTTGTAAATATGCAACCCAGTCTAGCAGCTGTACTGCGGACTGAGCCGTCTGTGATCTTTGCTGCTCTATTGTTTTACGTTTCTTATGAATTTCTCGCCATTGCTTCTTATGAATTTTACTCCCATGAATTTAGCCCCGAACTAGTCCCTCCCTCTATCCACTGCAAGTGCGCCCATGAACTTTATCCCTATGAATTTGATTTTAACCTTTTGAATTGCCTTCTTAACCCAACTCCCTCCGCCGAGGCAGTTCTAGTCTATGAATTTGATTTTAATCCAGCTGTATTGATTTGGTTTTTAATCGCAGTTTATTTTTCTGTCCCCCATGAGCCCTTCCGCCGCTTACCCCTCATGAATTGTTTCCACGCACTTGCTTTTATTATTGCTGCTTTTATTTATATACTGGTTTTAATCTCTTATGAATTGTTCTATCCTATCGATTGCTTTTAACCTCATATATACATATATATTTATTATTTTTACCACCCATGAATTACTCCAATATTGTATCGATGAATTGACCTATGCCTTGCTTGCACATTTCACTTTTATCCTGTATGAATTGCTTTTACTCCTACATTCATGAATTGAACCATGAATTGTCTTTGCTTTTAAATCTTATGCTTATGAATTAATCCATGTATATGAATTGCTCCTGGTTTTTAATGCTTTTAACCCATCATGAATTCCGTATGAATTACCTTCATCCTTGAATTGATCAATGTACACCAATATGAATTATTGCTATTTATATGCATGAATTGCTCATTGCTGCCTATGAATTGCTGTCTATGTTGACTGTAGCACTTAGCACACCCCCTGGTGTGAACCCAGAGACCTGCAGCCCATTGGTTGATCTAAATTGCACTTATTTGGTTAGGTGGTTCTCCAAACTAAATTTTTGAGTGACGCCTCCCCCTCCTTCCCTTCCCACTCCTTCTTCGCTCGAAGCTCGACCACCGGACATTGCCGACCACCTCGCCTTTGAAGTCAAGTTCGGAGACCCGCGCGCCTGACGTCACGGGGTCTCCGAGGGGGGGAATTGTTGCCAAGTAGGCCCCCTCCCCTGCTTCGAAGCCTGCTATGAACTGTGTCAAAGTTTCCTGCGTTGCTGTTTTACTGCTGCACCAAAGACTGCTTTGCACGTGTGTGTTCTGATACACGTGTCAGTTTCCTGCCTGCGTGTCGATTACCCTTGCTGCTGCTATAGACTGTGTAGTTTACTGACTCCATGTTTGGATAACTGCACAAAGGACTCTCTTTCTGGGCAACCCTGCCCTGACCTGTATCTGGACTTCCCAGTGTGCGTTTGGACTATGTGCCCCGTGTCTGCAGTGCCATCTACCACGGACCGTGCCTGTTCTTTGCCTTGGACTGTGTTTTAAAGTGTTGTTCCCCCTGCCTCCATGGAAGCCTGCCTCATATGGGCCCAAGCCGCTGCTAGCAGCCGGGCGCCCGCCGGGGAAACCTCCAGCGAGCCTGGCTAGGCGCTCCCTGGTCAGTTCCCGCCTGGAGCCTCCCACGAGCCGGTCGCCGAGCTTGCCCTCGCTACCGGGCAGCCTGCTATCCAGCCCCTGCTATGCCCAGCCGGCATCCATGCTCCTAGGCAGCCAGAAGACCCTGGGAAGAAGATTGCTTTGAGAAGCCATTTCGGCGAAGCGGGCACACCACGTCCGCAGCGAGAGCCCCTCGCCCCGCTCTGCATATCTTAGGAGCCGCCCCGGAGAAGAACTAAGTGCTGACCATCCCAAGCACTTAGAGAATGCATCTCAAAGAAACCTCCGCATTCCAAAGCTGATGACATCAGGACAAGCCCTGTCCGCTGGAACATCCTTTCAGCCCACTCGGATTTCCCCCTCCCTCTTTTGTCCCCTCTTCCTGAGGTGTCACTTATCACAATCTGATTACCAAAGTGGCCCATCCAAGCCATTCAGTGACCCATTAGACCCTTTGTTTTAATCTGTGAGAACCACCAAGTACAGCACCAGCCCCAGGGTACGTTTTGGGGTATTTAAGCTGGTCTCCCAGACCACTCGGTGCCTCGGCCATCCCCTATCCAGACCTCCTTGCTGTCCGTCTGTGGTTCCAGTGCTGGCATTGGGCCACCCTCGCTGCTGTGTCTCTGCTTCGCTCCAGGATAAGTGAGTATTCCCCCCTATCATCGTTGGGAACCAGCTAATGCGAACGTCTCTGTATTTCCTACTCTGTATTTCTTAGACCTTGTGTGTTCCTTGTATGATTGTGCAAGCTAGGCTTACGCTACACTCAATACACGTGTTTGGAACTTATTCGTTGTCTGCCTCTTTTTCACTAGAGTGTCTGGGATCGGGACCTCCGTATACATAGGTTATGATCCTCGCTTAATATTAAAGTTACAGACTGCTGCAGCTAATTCCCCATTATAATAAAAGAGCAGTTCTGGTAACACCTACACATGAAAGAAACCACATCTTGGACTTAATATTTTGCACTGAGAGAAAGTCTTGGTTCATCGTTGGAGATTTGGCCTGAACTGCTGTCAGACCATCATCTGCTGAAGGCAAAAGTGAGTATGGCCCCACACCCTGTAAAATAGGGGGTCCGGTTAAAATGATTTGCCCACAAAGGCTCATGGACCTTTCTAGATTCCAAAATGCCTGTAGGAGCATGGAACGCAAAGCTCCTTGAAGCTATTGACACCACTGATCCCTGTCAACCCCTCCGGCCATTGGGACGGAAGCCAGCTCCATGGTTTACCACAGAGCTGGCTGACTTAGAGAGGGTTGAAAGAAGTTTAGAGGGACACTGGCGAAAAACTTGTATGGAAACAGGTAGAGCCTGCTACAGAACCCACTGGAAGACCTATGAAGTGGAAATGAAAGCGGCAAAGAAATGTTATTTCTCAGCAACCATTGTGTTGGCTAGTTCACGACCATCCCAATTGTTTAAGATATCCAGACACCTCCTAACCCCTAAATCTGAACCTTTACAGTCCCAAGAACAGACAATCAGCTGCAAGGCCTTTGCTAAGTTTTTCGCAGATAAACTAGCATGAATACACTCTGATCGAGATACTATCTGTGATGCAGACAAGATGGAAGAAATGCTTAATCCACTATCTGGCTTACATCTGGACTGCCTTGACCCAATTACAATGACAGATCTTAACAGGATCCTGGTATGTATTAAAGCCACTACTTGTGCGCTCGATCCTTGCCCACTTGGCTGCTAAAATCAAGTAAAGACCACATAAGCAAACTATTGAGTTTACTGTAAATCAATTGCTAACTCAGGGCATCTTCCCCTGGTCACTCAAACAGGCAGTTATCCGTCCGCTAATTAAAAAACCACGCCTAGACAAAAATGACGTATTCAATTATCACCCAGTCTCTAATCTGCCCTTTCTGGGTGAAGAGATTGAGAGAGTGGTAGCTGACCAATTCCAGATCTTCTTGGAAAACTCTTAACGTTCTAGACCCTTTCCAGTCTGGATCCAGACCAGGGCATGGGACAGGGACAGCACTAGTAGTGTTAGTGGATGATCTCTGTCTGATAATAGACAAAGGCCACACCTCCTTATTGCTTCTTCTGGATTTATCTGCAGCCTTTGACATGGTAGACCATGCCATCCTGTTGAGGCATTTAGAGACAGAAGTGGGCATCAAAGGATGTGCCCTGGACTGCCTTAAATGGTTTCTCATGGAACAGACTCAAAAGGGTTGCCATCAGAGATCAGCTATCTCCAGAATGGGAACTATCTTGCGGGGTTCCTCAGGGCCAATCTTATCTCCCATGTTATTCAACCTCTACGTAAAGCCTTTAGAACTCATTTGCAGCTATGGAGTTGGATGTCACCAATATGCGGATGACACCCAACTCTATATCTCGCTATCCAGGTCCTCGCAGGATACAGTTGAAATCTTAGATCACTGCCTGACAGCCGTGGTGAAATGGCTGAAAAATAACAAATTGAAATTGAACCCAGACAAGATGTAAGTGATGCTTGTTGGGAAGGCAGAGATCTTAAAGGACATTGTACTCCCCACTTTCGATAGAGTTCATTTGACTCTTGCAGACTCGGTTAAGAATCTAGGGGTTACACTGGATCCAATGCTACTATTAGAAAAACAAGTTAAAGCAGCCAGAAAAAATGCTTTCAATAACCTTACTCTAGACTGGAAGATGGCTTCTTACCTCAACGTGGCTGACCTGGCCACCTGGATCCATGCTAGGGTAACATCAAGACTTGACTACTGTAATGCACTATACACAGGTCTCCCATCTAAGTTAACTAGAAGACTCCTATTGGTGCAAAACGCTGCAGCGTGACGGTTATCAGGATCAAGCAGCAGCATGAACATCACTCCCATTCTGCAGTCATGCCATTGGCTACTATCAATTACCGTGCTCAGTTCAAGGTATAGATTATCACATACAAACCTCTTCACAGCCTTGGTCTGGCACACCTATGGGACCACCTCCCTCCCTATGTTCCTCCACGCAACTTTGCTCATCTGAACAAGGTATCCTGCAGGTGCCACCCTGCATATGGGCAAAATCAACAGCAGCCCATACACAGGCTTTCTCTGTGGTGGCCCCTACCCTGTGGAACAGCCTGCCTGAGGTCAGGAGAGCTCCCACTCTCCTACCTTTCAGCAAATGATGCAGAACTGAATTATTAAAAAAAAGGCTTTTGTATTGTAGGGAGGGTCTCAGATGCTTCATTAATGAGTTAGGGACAGTAGACTTCATCACTATGTTGCCTTATGTACTATCTGTTGTTTTAAATATGTGCTCCCATGCCAGCCCTAGAACTGCTTATGTTCTGTTTCAGCATTTCTTCAACTCTTTATTGGATTCTTGCTAATGTTATGTCTTTGTAAACTTGTGTTTATTTACCCTATGGCATTGTTTATGAAATTGTCCTCGATACCGACTGTACTAATCTTGCACTGTGTAATCCACCTTGAGTGTCAGTGAGAAAGGCTGACCATAAATGACATAAAATAAATAAAATCATCACCATATTTTTAGTCCATATTTACCAGGTTTAGCTGGCATATATTGCTTGAATGGAGAACACCTCTGAATTTCACCAACTGTTCATCTATGGTAAGGCCTATTCCCGGTATTTATTGCTTTGGAAGCTGCTTGATAAACATAGTAAAGATGTCACAGCAGGCAGCAAGTTTATCTATAGTTTTATGTCCTTCTGTTTGTCATCAAGTTTCATGTATTTTGTAATGACACAAAATCTCCCTAAGCTCACTGTCGGTCTGAAGTAGGGACTGTCCTAATGATGCACCCCACATTTTCTCCAGGGATGCATGATATGCATGATACACTAGAAATACTAGCCCAAGGTATGCCTTTAACACTTTCACATTGTTGGGGTTGCTTTTGTGCTGTTGTATGAATACATGCTCTGCCTTTCTGTTTCACAGATGATGAGGTAAAGAACACAGCGACTCAAGCCAAACTTCAAGGTATCTCAGTAGCTCAAAAACGTCTATCATATCTTTCTAGTGGTGCAGTTGCCATCCTCCTGCCTCTTGTTCTGCCTCTTGGATGACCACAGGCATGAGGCCTACCTCTTCCATGTGTCTCTGGCAGCCTTTCCAGAGGCTGCTCCTCATCTGTGGAGGTACTTGAGCTTGAGGGTTGCTCTAAAGGAGCACAGTCTTCTGGTTCTGAACACCTTCCTGTTTGTGCCACATATTCTTCATGTTCAGATCCAGGGTGATCACTTTCAGAGTCACTGTTCAAGACCATTCTGAGAGCCTCTTCAGGACTCAAACGTGCATGTCCACCCTACAATGCAAATACAATACAGCTATAGACTGGAAAACTTAGTGTTACGCATTCTCCACTTGTGTTACAACCACCCATCTCAAAACAATTGCCCACTCTGAAAGTATGTTGTCATTATTTTGTGGCTCCTTGTATCGTCTTTAAGGCTCTTGCATACTATTTATGCTATCTTCTTATGATAATAATTACACAGAGCAGAGGTCTTAATAGACATTTAGTTGGAAAAAAGCTCTGTACAGCTAATTCAAAGAGTTATTCAGGAGTTATTGAATAGTCTGCGCATGGTGCTTGTTTTATTTTCCTTGCATTCTGAAAGTATGCCACCCAGCACAAAAGCTGTGCAAACATGCACAGAGCATCTACACATGAGCAGCATGTGGTTGCAAGGGAGATCATCACAACTGGCTGGGCAACCTCCAGGAAATGCCCTGCAGATTTCCAAAAAAGGTCAAAATTGACCCTTCTTGATGAAGACACCACTGTCTTTTCTTGCAAGGCCTCAGTATTTCCGTAAGAATTAAAATGAGAGACAGCAAACGAAAACCAGTATGTAGCTGGCATTTCCCTAACAAAAATCTGCATTCAATTGGATCTTATTTGTGGTTATCAGGAGGACTGTTAACTCTCAAGTCCACTTTTGTGGACTATAGCTCTGGTATGTGATCAGGTCATCAGGTCAGGCAACCAAGATAAATATTAGCTCTCCAAAGGCACCTTAAAATGACTTTCCTGCAGTCGTTTCTGATGTAAAACTCATGGGGGTTTTTTTTTAGCCCAATAGGTTACATGGGCCAGAGTGAAAAAAAACCCTGCCCCAATGGCAAAATGCATAGAGTTCTGGAATTTTTTTCTCTCTAGGGGGATTTTCTGTTTACAGAAAACAAACTGTAAATGTCAATTGGCTATACTTTAGAGACCTTGTTTACTGCTATACAACTGACAATGTCTTAAAAAGAAAAAAGAGTTACTTTTTTCTGTATTCTGCCAACCAACTGACAACTGTGGCATGAAAATGCCCCCAAATATTGCAACTATTTTTTCCTCTTTCTTTTCACTTCAACGTAAGGATTTATGTATGGTTTGATTTACTAGAAGAGTGGCAGACTACAGCTTAAAAATAGGTGTAGTTTAGATAATACATTCTCTTGTATTCTATATGTATTGTAAGCAAGGATTAATGTAGGATTTTTAAAATCTGTCATGCTTACAAATTTAGAATATCAGCGTGTACATACTGTTAATAATCTTAGATTTTAAGCTTTTGGGATATGTGCAGCACAACCTAAGCACCTTTACTCAGAAGCAAATCTTGCTGAGTTCAGCAGGAATTCTTGTAAGCATGTTTAGGATTACAGTACTAAACTCCTGCACTGAAGAACAGAATTCTTCGGTACTGGCAGCACATTAGCAGTATAATCCCATGCAGAGCTACCCAGACTGATCCTACTGACTTTTATGGGTATGTGCTGGAGTAACTCTACATAAGATTGCACTCTATAGCAAATATTTGGTAATGAAAAGTGGGTTTCCACCCCAAAAATAACATTCAAAACAACAACTAGCATTTAAGTAAAAAACTGTTCCATGTTGGACTCAAGGCCTTCGGAAAGAAACCAAGGAAAGGCTGTCTGATATTTCTTTACAACTTTTCTCTTGAGGGGGCTTAAAAACAAAGCATGTCAAAGAAATCTGCTGAAAAAAGGTTAATTTGAGTTGTGTAAATATCATTTGCTACAATAATAAATGGCATGTCCCTCATACAGAATAAGATACAACTATAAAAAAGTAACTTACAATGGCAGTATTATGGCTATCTATACTTTTATTCAATAATGAGGAATGGACAAACCCTTTCCCGCAGAAAGGACAGAAGAAATCGCCACAAATTAGCATTTTGTCTTTGTGAAAAATCACCGGATTCAAAAACCAAAAAGACCAAAATCGGCAATCATGAAAGAAAATCTATATAAAGAACTAAATATTTTAAAGTTTCAAGACTACTGGTCTGAGTCAGAAAATTTATGCTTCGGAAAGAATGTGGATATGCAAATAGCTGCTAACAAGCAAGATCGGTAAGAAAAGATTATTCTTTTGAAAGATAAAATGCATTTGTTTTGAAAATTGCTGTGCTTTATTAACTGGTTGAACCACTTTCAAAGCTCTGAATTAAGTCTACTACAGCTAAGAAGTTGAAAACCTGTAGGGCTGCATAGAGTCATTGCATCCTCTGCCCTACGTTCATAAACACTTTCTAGCATACAGGAAAAAAATCATGAGGCAACAATTCTCAGAGGTCCTGACGATGGATGCATGTATCTATTATAAATCTGTAATGATTTCAAAAAGATATCACTGAAGTTGTGCTCCCAAAATAAAGCACCAGATTGGAAAATATTTTTCTGATTTCACCTTTTTTCCCTCTGGGATAGATCAATGGAGAAGCATAAATAATGAATGAAATGCAAGGCCCGAGGACCCTGACCCATGAAAGCAAAGCTGTAACTTAGTAGTAAATTGTTAAGTGAGGCATTTATACTTGGTGTTTATCATCAAGGCCAACCATACATTACATACACACACACACAGAACTGGGGAAAAGTCTATTGTCTGGCTATCACTTGTAATCAATTTCTATTAAATATCTTACCAAGCTTTTCATTCAGTCACTCAACTTACAATAAATCCTACTGAGTTCACCCTTCCTTAGCGTTTAGGACTGCAGCCCTAAGATGCCTAATCAAGACCATTTGGCATAGAATACAGATTCCACAGAGGTAGCCATTTTAATCTTGTGGCACCTAACAGAATTATTGTGGCAACTGCTTTCATAAACAGATACATGAAACGTTATCCTGTGCTCGCAGATACTTCAGTACAGAGAAGAAAAACAATGGGACCAAACAACTCTGAAATGCAAGAAGTAAAATCTGTGCCATTTATACATAAAGCTCAAAATCATATGAGATAATCACAACGACCATTTACAAAGCAATAAAGTGGTGATAAGCCACCATTGTTGAAGATAAGATTCTTGTGCTTTTGAATTGATATATGCAGTATCTTGGTTGATTTTCACAGCCACATGAGCACATGAAACTGCTTCGTATAAAGTCAGGATGACTGAGCTCAGTATTGTCTGCTCGGACTGGCAGCAGCTTTCTAGTGTCAGGCAGAGAGAGGTTTTTCACCTCACCAGACCCTTTAACGGTTGATGCTAGGGAGTTGAGCTGGGACACTCTGCATGCAAAGTGTGTGATCTTTCACTGAGTTATGGCCATCTAGCCTGTGCTTACATCCCTCCCCCCTATATCCAAGTACAATCTTCTTCATGTAAGAGCCAGTGTGTGTAGTGATTAGAGAGCTGGACCAGGATCTGGGAGACCCACAGTGCAATCCTAAACAGAGTTACTCCAGTCTAAATCCGTTGCACTGCCAGATTCGAATCCCTACTCTGCCGTGAATGTTTGTTGAGTGACCTTGGGCTAGTCACATGTTCCCTGCCTAACCTACCTCACAAGATTGTGTGAAGATAGAATGGAGAAGAATGTTGTACACTGCTTTAGGTTCCCATTGGAGAAAAAGGCAGAGTATAAATGAATTAAATAATTAGGTAATGAAGCAGGCTCTGATTCACAAAAGCTTCTATCAAAATAAACTAGTTAGTCTTTAGAATGTGACAGGACTATTATTTTGGCAGCAAACAGACTAGCAGAGCTATCCCTCTGCAAACTGTTCTTAAGATGCAACTCTTTGTTGTTTTACCCTGATCAGCCGTTTTAAGAGGTAGAAGTGCAGCTACACATTTGTTTACATAGTACAAGAACGTTCTCCAAGGTTCACAGCATTACAAACACTCAACTTTCTATTACACCAACACGTTCCCCTCATTTTTAGTAAAGTTCTCCGGGCCAGCAACACAACCAGGAGAAATTCACCATAAGAGCATTTCTGGTCGAGAAGTCAAACAGCAGAAATAGCACTTTTTAAAAACAATCTATGTTACCAAAAAGTAAAGCAGGCCAAAATTATTTGTTCTCCAGAACTCGGTGAGAAAGTGAATAAATACCCCCCCCCCCCCGTTCCCTCATTCGCCTTTCAACTCTTTCCCCATCCATCACCTCCACACAGCGCAGCAAGTTCCACTGATTTCAATGGTGCTCTCTCGAGTAAGTGCGTATGAGATTACAGCCTTGCAGTTCGCCACACAATTCCTGTTTACACGGAAGTCCCATTTATTCCTACAAAAATATATGTGCTATTGCCTCCCAGCAAGCGTTGTATGTGGAATCGGGTGCTTTCAACCCATCCACATCGGCCCAAGTGGGACCCGACGCTCGCCCTTCTCCCATTCCCGCACTGCCCACGGCTTCCGCATTTCACGTCCGGGGCACCTGACTCCCAAGTAATTCCGCAGACGCGTAGAACTTCTCTCCCTTGCAAGAGAAAACCGTCGCCCGCTTGCCCGGCTGAAGCGACGCGAAGCAAAGCAACCCCCGCCCGTCCTTCTTCCTCGTTCGCCCAATCAGGGGAGGAGTAGCGACCACCAGCGGGGCCCGCCCCGACGCTGCCGTCCAATGGCGGCCGGCTATGGGCGGCCTCTGCGCGCAGCGATGTGGGCCGGGCCTAGACGCTACCTCTTTCGTCGCGGCCGCCATGATGCTTGTTTGCTTTCAATGAGTGTGAGAAGGAGGCGGAGGAGGAAAAGAAGGAGGAGGAGAAGGAGGAGGCGGGGGGAGCCAGTTCTCCCGTCCGGCCCGCGGCAGGAAACAAAGAGCCAGGCAGGCAGCGGAGAGACGGGGATGCTGCAGCTACAGGTACGGAGAGGAGGCGCTGGGGGGGCGCCCGTGTGGCCCCCGCGCCCCCTCCCCGCGGCCATGCACTGGGCGGGGGGCTGGTGGTCGTGGCCTGGGGGCGCAGGTCTCTGACCGGAGGTGGGCGGGGGGGGGGGGCTGGAGAGGGGAGAGGGCGAGGGGTATTCCAGAGCAGTTGTTACGGGGTAGGAGCGGAGGATTATTGTCGTAGGAGGCGCAGAGTACGGCTGGCTTCGAGGTCGGGGGATGGAGGGGGCGGGAAAGCGAGGGTTGATTTTCCCGGAGGGGGGTGGGGTGCTCTGGATGGGGGTGTCCTGGGAGACACGGGACGGGGTGCTTGGGGGGCAGTGAGGGCGGGTAGAAGCTGGTGAGGGGTCGATGGCCAAATTAGGAGCGAGGAGAGGGGGTGGCTAGAAATGTATTCAAGTCCGGGGGGGGGCAGTGTTACTATTTTTATAGTAAATGACTACTCGAGAGTGCTTTTCCTTAAGGTGGGGAGAGAGGGGAGTTAGTGAGGTGTGTAAATCTGCTGAGAGGAAGAAGAGGCATGGGCAGTGTGGTGGCTGCTGTTTCTAGGGGGTGTGAGATCTGTTAATGGGGTGTTGGGTGAAGAAGCTTGAAAGGAGCGTGTGTGTGTAGAGGGAGGCATTCAGGGGACTCCATAAACCGAGAGAACTGGGCTTCTGTACAGCAGCCTGAGAGAGGGCCCTGTGTGCTGTGGACGCGCACAGGAAGAATGTTATTGGTGCTTGAATGTGTATTGTTGACTTAGGGGTTCAGAGCTAGCAGTGTTGAGCGTTACTTTTCAGAAGTGAGAACGATATGTAAGACGAAAAAGTTTGATCTGAGAAAGTGACAAGGATTTAGGTTTTTGGGTTTTTTTGGTGGGGTGGGTGAGTGAGCCTTCCTGGAAGCTGTGGGAAGGTTTTGGAGGAAGTGACGTTCTGAGTGCTTGTTGACAAGATCTGAAGTGGTAGGGGATGACGAGGGTTGGGGGGAGGGCTCCTTGGTAGGCCTAAATAAGTATATCAGGGTTTTCAACAGTTGCTAGCTTTACCAAAGGGATAAGTACACAGATTGCAATCCTTTGTTTCTCTTTGTACTTTAAGCAGGATAAAAATAACAATAGACAGTAGCATAACAAAAATTAAGGCCTACAATGCTCCCAGTATGATCTAGTTTGAACTGAGCGTGAAAAAAGAAAACCTTGCATAGATGAACTATTTTTTTTTTTGCTCTCCCCCATCACTTCCTGAAAGGCAAATTAATTTAAACTAGGAGATGTAACTTTTTTTAAAAGCCACACTATAGATGAATAAACATGCTTCTTGTGAAAGCAGTCTGTATTTCATGATAAAGTTAAGCTTGCATCTGGTACTGTTGTAGTTGAAAGGCCTAACTGGCAAAAAGGAGGCCACAATAGACAGCCTGTGTCTGAAATAGAAAGGAAAGAGCTTTAGCTGAAATGATTGACAGCTGTGCTGTCCAATGTAACAAGCTTGGAGGCAGGAATTATGTTTGTATGCAGGTAGGTGGCTGGGCCACCGAGACTATAGAACACACATATAGGGGTAAACAGGAGGATTACAATGCAAATCTCTTGGGGTTGGATACAAAAGCAAGTCTGTTCTGTATGTTTAGGCATAGATGTGTGTATCTAAGACAAGACAGTATTACGCTGCTAAGCAAGCTAAACTTTAGCAAATACTTTCTGGTAATTGGAGGTTAAGGAGAAATTCTATATGGTAGAAGATACTAGAGTTTGGAAAGAAATTCATTAGCCATTTTTCTCAGGCAGACAGCATGTGAGTAATATTTTATTAGGTTTTTGTTTTAAGACATAATAATGCTTTCTACAGTACAAGGCATAGGTTAGAGATTGTTTGCCATAACAGCACAGAATGTTATGAATTTTAAATTAAATTCATGGATTTTACAATTTTATTTTTCTAAGATAGTTAATGAAGAGGTGGCTGTTTTCTTACTGTTCTAACATATGTTAACAACTTGTGATTGTATGTGTATGTTGAACAGTGCAAAGGTGTACTGGATTTAAACTATACACATGTTTTAGGGTTGTTTTTAAATCTGGATTTTGCCAGGTTGGTAACAGAGATTGAAAATCCAGGAGAATTAAGGAATGCTTGTGGTAATTATTTGGTATGATTGTAAAGGTTGGCAAGTGTTAACTGGTAATTGTATTGTGTCTTGCATTTCTTTTCATCCTAGAGCAGGTCTCGTAATTGGGGATTTATCAACATTTCCACTGGGGTAATTTTACAGAATTATCTGCCTATGTTCTCCCTGCTGGCTCGTCTGGACTCTGGAGTGTGCTGCTAGGAATGAAGCCTTCTCTGGGGGTTTATTCTCGCTATTGCTGAAATGGAGCCATTCGCATATGGATTAATGCTTTATTTACATTTCACCTGAATCACTTGGATCAGTTCATTTTTATAAAGGAGACTGCTGTTCATCACTTTGCTGTGAACTCTTGATATATTCAGGCTGTTTGGTATGTTTGAATCTTTAAGGAAGAACTGAAATATAAAAATAAATAAAACTAGTACTGCATGGGTAGGTAATGATTTTTGGTATTTTTTATCTTAAGATGTTAATTTTTCTTAATTAGCCAGGATTTAGTTGGTGTCATTTTAGCATATAAATAACTTGTTGGCCTGTCTAGTTCTCAAATCTTGCCTGTAGCAAGCCCCCAATTTTACAAGTTGGGGGTTACATACAGAATTGCAGATTCTAATAAATGTGGTCTGTGCCACAACCACCAGGTTGTACAATTTCATGGGAGTGCTGAGTTCCAGAGCTTGATGGGGACAGGGAGGAAAAGAGATCAAACACTTGCTTTCAATCCTAATTAAAATCTTTATTCTCAGAGTATTCAGAGTAATTAGAGCTCTTACAAACTTACAACATTCTATATCAAGGTGTGGGGGAGGCATTTAATATTCTTCCCTTCCTTCAGCATACCTATACATTAGGCCAATTTCCTTAATCAGTTAATAGTCTGCTGTCCAGAATTGTGAGGATGCTCAGAGTCACAGGAGGTGTGTCTTTGACGTTTGAACTAATTTTTTTGGCAAACCTAGTATATACCTTGTATATATATACAAGGGACACATCTGTCTTGTCAGAGTAACCCTGTTTAGTTGCTATACTGATAGGCTCATGACTATTAATTTTTTTGTATACCTGCTTGATTTGAGGAACTAGTGTATGTTTTTGCAAAGTTACGTATATTCATAGAGCCCATTTCCAACTCCATTTTCATGTTGGCTACTCCTTGATTCTGTGGCGTATGCTTTGTACCTATGTAACCTGTGTTTTATGCTTATCTCCCCTGTTGCAACATCAGCATGCCATGAAGATGTCAAAGATATCTGTGGGAGATAAGTGAAATGTACCCAAGATATTCCTGCTTTCTTTCCCATAAAGCCATTCATAGTACCATTTTGGGTTTCTATATTTGTAACTGAACAACACATCCCAGAACTCTGAGATAAGTTAATGGTGAAGCATTTAAGGTATAATCTGCTATATAAAATAAAACTTTTCATGCTTACAAATTCAGAGAACACTGATTTCATTAGTAGCAGCTTTCTGATCTCTAGAGCTGTACTTTATGCAATCCAGTTTACTTGCTTCAAGTTGAGGTGAGGTGCTAGACAAATATTACAAAAGATCATTATTAGTGTAACAGGAAGGTACATACTGCTTTTATGATTTCTCACATTTTAATTAGGCTATAAAATCTCACTTCACAACACCCCCCCCCCATTTTTATAAACTTATGCTTTTTCCGCAGCATTTGCAGCTACTTTAAAACTGAGAAGCCAATGCCTTACTGCTTAGACACATCTGTTGTCAGTGTACAGGTGGCTTAAAGTAATGATGAGTTAAGCAACATTAATTATTCAATTTTTTATCTTCAGCCTTGATACTCAAGTAATTAGATGTCTTTACTACAAAAACTTTTGTATAAGTAGCTGACCGCTGATCAGTGGTTCAGGGAGACAACCAGATAAGTGGATAATGTGAAAGTTTCTTGATGTGTGTGAACAGAACCTCATTAGTTTTGTATGAGTATAACTGCTGGGTACTAAGCTATGTATTTCTTGTCAGGGGTTTAAAGTTGTTTTTTCCTCAAATTTAAGTAAATAAAGCAGAGGAAACAAGAAGTGTGTCAGCCTTGTAGATAAAGTTCTTTTTGGTTATTGTCCAAAAAGACACTTGCACTCAGAGATAGGATGTAACAAACTGAAACAGAAGTTGAATTCCCACTGTGTGAATGTTTTCCTCTGTATTGGTGAGTGATAAAGTGTGTGGGCTGAACAAAGAGTAAGGTCATTTGAGTGCCTAACTAGAGGGATTGACTTGAGCACTAGTCCTGCAAGCTACTGTATATGCCGAGAAATAATTGTTACTTGCCCCAGCTAAAAGCTGTGTACAAGCCACAGAATTGAACTGAAATTTTTAAATGAGGCAGATCAGAGAAGATCCAGAAACCATTATTCTAAAACGTTGGTTGAAATTAAACCAAAACAGAACGTCAGGAAAAAAATAAGAGAAAAAGCCTAGCCAAACCAATATCTGGGAGGTTTTGTACTTATTTTGAGTTTGTGCTTCTGTATGCTTGCTTCATTGAGGATGGGAAGTAACATTCTGGACAAAAGATCTCATCTTTGAGGCTGCAATCCTAAGTGTAATGGAGTTAAATGCTATAAAAATCAGTGCTGGCTGAGTAGTGATATGAGCCTTTAGCTTGAGTTTTCCTTCTGAATACACTCCATAGTAATGAAGACCACCACAGGCATTCCAAACTATTTTACTTCATCTTTAACTTTGAGGTTTTGGAGGCTTCCATTCTATTAGCAAAGTCTCAACATCATTATGTGCCATGCTCATTGTTTCATTGAAGGCATGTAACATCTCCATTTTTAAAAGTCAGTAACATTGTACACAGCAAGATCCCATTCTTTTCTATTCCTTTCTATTCTGTTCCTTTCCAACTAATGCAAGGGATCACATATTCTGACAGACTTTGTGACTGTGCTACTGGAGCGTTTGGTGTAGTGGTTAAGAGTGGCAGGACTTTAATTTTTTATTAAAATTTTAACATGTAACAGGATCAACAATAAATGCATAGATAGAAGATGACATTATACATAACAATGCTCAGGCAAAAGAGCAACAACAGTCATTAATACACAATTAGTTAAGCAGTGTACTTCAGCAATAAGATTCTAATACAGTATAAAGCAAGCAAGTAACAACTCTACCGGGAGAAATATAAACAAGTAAATCCATTATATCACATAACAAGTTTATAATTCAAATTTCAGGGTTTATAACCGTATAGTAAGGTAGCTTAGAGACCAGCCATTCGTTCTGGGATAGAAATTCCAGAAATGGGTACCATTTTGCGCAGTTTGTAGATTTGGAGGGGTTCTGCAACAATCGAATTCTGTCTGTTATCTTTTCCATTATAAGGTGATCCCATACCAATTTATACCATATGTCAAGATTGGGTGGATAATGCGATTTCCATCTGAGTGCAATCGCAGTCTTTGCAGCTACCAAGAGAGTTCTGACCAATTCCTTCCTTAATTGGGGAATTGCCAAATTTTCCCAGAGATCCAAGAGAATCAGGTTTGATTCCCCACTCCTCCACTTCAAGCCAGCTGGGTGACCTTGGGTCAGTTACAGCTAGAGATGGGCATGATCCGCATTACGATTCAAAAAACCCCACGATAATGGCGATCGCGACTCAGCGGATCGTGATCGGCCACGGCCAATGATCCAGCGATCGGGAGGGGGGCTGGATCGTGCTCGGATCGGGAAGCCAGACACTCAGGTGCCAGTAATCTATTCCTGGGACAACAGAGCCAGGGGAATGCCTGAGCTGTGTTTCCCCTCCTTCTGTCACCTTGGAAACCCGAATGGAAGCCCAGCTTTCCTTGATCAGCAAGGCTTCCTTCCAACCACGGAGCAGCAAAGCAGTCACCAGTTGGGAGAAGACAGCCAGGGGAGGGAGGGGGAAGGGGGTGTTCTGTAGCCATGGGAACTCCAATCTCATCCCTGCAAACCATGATAGGCAGCTCTGATGGCCAAACACAGACAGACAAACACAGATGCCGCCGGCATCACCCACCGTTCTTTTCTTGCCAGTGCGCTCCTTTTTGGCCTGGTGGGCGGGCACATGGGGGGTGCTGCCGGTGAGCGGCCAGACCCCCTGCCCCCTGAGGGGAGGCGGCTCGTCGCCGTCTCCCTGTGCCCGCCGGGCCCGGGGGCCGCCGCCAACACCCACCTTCCCACATAGCTGGGAATAGCAGCGCGCCCCACTTTGGCCTCCACGATCCACGGATCGGGAACGGGAGATGATCGGTGTGGATCGTTTAGTCGGGATCGTCACCAGCACCGATCCACGATCAGCTGGATCGGCAATTTTTTTTGGATCGTGCCCATCTCTAGTTACAGCTCTTCTAAAGTTCTCTCAGCGCCCACCCCACCTCACAGGGTGATTGTTGTGGGGTTAATAATAGCATACTTTGTAAACCACTCTTAGTGGGTGTTAAGTTGTCCTGAAATTTTGGAGCATAATTTACTGGAATGCAATATTTTTTCATTTTTAGGATTTAGGATCCTCTTTATGATGATGATGGACTATCAGTACCAGACAAGGTTTAAAAAACTTTTGGAAGGCATGTATTTAGGAGTTACACTGACTGTTGCCGATTTTTTTTTTGCCCAATTAAATTTAAAGGATTTTAAGCCTGGTTATTTTAAAACTATTTATTGTGGTATTTAGTGTGGCATTGCTCAAGGCCAGTGGGCCAAATGAGCAGTATAATGAAAGTAAAGTAAAAATGACTTCATGTTTGTTTTTCTGTCTGCATTTCATGCATGGCATAAGCTACTCATGGAGGAATTGATGTTAGAGAAAGTTTCAGTGAATACCGTTATGATGAACTGACCCATCCTTACCCATGTTGTGTGTTGACATAGCTATATACTGTTGTATCATTGGGTAGCTTCTTCTGTACTGTGATATTTTTGTATCACACAATATGGTTAGGTTGCACCTCTGATAATGGTCTTTTCTAATGATTTAAATTACCCCACCCTGTGATTGAATTTTTTGTTGTGTTGAGCTGTATTTGTTGGATATTGCTTATCACATGCTATATTTTTCCTTGTACGTTAAGATTGCTTTGCGTTTATAGGAGATTCAGACACGACTGTTTTCTATATTCTTTAGTGACTATGCTAAAAGCAATTGTGGATAGAACTCTGTTCTTCAGATAATATGTTCCCAGATAAGTATGCATGCAACCTTAGTCCCATTCTGTATACTGCTCTGCTTGGAAATGATTATTTCTTTTATTATTATTTATATTTTATTATTATTTATTCAGTCTTTCTCACTGAAACTCAAGGTTGGTTACAAATTATGATGAAACCAATTTAATCAACAACAAAGATTTTTAAGAATCTTTTTCTTTTTCAAGAAAGAAAAAGTGTAAATTGCCAACCTGCATATCTAGTCACTTGTTTATTCCCCTGTATTTTTACACTTTAGTTATATGGCTGTATCTCTTCAGCAGAAAGCGTTATAGGATTTGTAGGCAGTCCCAGGATGACTATGATACAGGCTGTAAGAATGGAAATAGTGTTTTAGCAGGCATTAAGTGCATTTCTGTAGGGATAGGGCAGAATTAATAACCACTGTAATGGGTCTTTTTCTGGAATACTGCCTTTTTCATTATTTTCAAATTGACTGAATGATTATAAAAAGAATTGCTTGAATGATTAACACAATGTCTTGCTAGATGAACTTAAAAGGGTCTGGACTTGCAGTGCTGAGGTGTTAAAATTGTGTACCGCAACATGTTACGGTGAGATATCTGTCCTGTTCTTTGTTAGGCTGGACTCCTTAGGAGTAAGCTGGCCGAACTGGCCTTGGGTGCAAAGTAGCAGGGACATGGGCTGGAACTCATGCAATATTTAATGTCTCATGAAACCTTACATTGTTGCTTTAATGACATTGTTCATAACTTGGAATATAAAATTGTTATATTTGGCATATTTTGGCATTTATAATTAAAAGTATAAATGCCTTGGTATTTTACAAGCAAAATTGCTAATATGTGGAATACTCGAGAGAGCTATGACCTCCTGCACCCTGTGCTACATTAACACAGACATCTTAGTTTCTACCTTTTCAGAGGTGAAAAAAAATAAAAGGGAATATTATTTTAGATAGAAATTAATGCATACAGTCATAATAGGGCTAGCACTTTCATTGGCTATCAAGTTAAATTTTATAACATCGAAATCTTTAGTACTTGTAGCATTATACAAAGCAAATTAACTGTAGAAAAAAATTAATCAACATATATTTGAAAATTTGTTATGTATGGCTGGTATATACCTAGTATACAGTGTAATTAATAGTTAATGATGTAGATTGTTTTATGTAAAAAGTTGTTTCTGTACATTTTGAGGGAATAAAAGTTTGTCTTCAAAAGCATTTCATTCATTCAAAAATATTTCATATAATTTTTATTGTTCTTTCAAATCTTCCTTTGGAAAAATTCAGGAGGACACACTTATCCATAGGCTTAATACTGGCTATTATTCTATTTTTAAAGTTCTTTCTGAGGTAATCTTATCTTAATGCAGCCACATCCTTGCAGTCCTGAATTCAGTGTGCATTAAGAGGTTGAAGTATGGGGTTCTTAACATTAAACTGTACTTGACTTCTGATTAAGAACTGAAAATAAGACAAGTAATTGAAGATCGTTGTATGAACCCTATCAGTAGACCTCTCTTCTTCCATTACATTTGAAAGTAACTTAAAGATAGAAGCCTCAGTTCTTGAAAACATGAGAGCTGATGACCTTGGGTTAGATGCAGAGATCTGTGGGTACAAGGATTGCTGATCTTTCTTTTGTTCCCTTCCCTCATGAAGTCTCTTCTAACTACAGGAATGCTTATTCTCTGAGTTACAGGCTCTAGAGGGACTAATATTCATACACTTCAGGCTGAGCTGAACAAGGGAAGGGAGTGGAATCTCCCTTCCTACCACTTCCATCCTTACAGCTAAGCTGACAGGAGATGGAGGAAAGAGTGAATTTGCCCCATTCACTCAGTGCATTTTCCAACGTATGTGGTTTTTAGTATTATAGACCCACACCTACAGCTGTGAAAATCAGTTTTCTAGGTGTTGGAAAGGTCTTATGTGAGGGAGAGGGAAGAGAACAAGCTAAAGATGAACATCCTTCAGTCTAACTCCTTGACTTCCACCTACTTAAGTGTCCCAGCTTTTCTTAGAAGCACTTTTCTAAGATTACTTTTCTTCACTATGATAGCAAAGCATTACAAGTGCTTTAGAGAGTAGAATTAAAAGTTTTGGATCTTTGCTTGATAAATATTAACAATGCAAATAAACATTTCAGTCATCTAGTTTTTAGCTTATTTGCTACTTCTCCTTTTACTCAAAATAGGAATGCTAGTCTAACTGCATTTTATCTTCTCTTTCTTAAATCTGTTTTGCAGCTCTCCTAGTGGTCAGCCAAATATGGCTTCCCTTGTGGATTTGACTGGGAGCACTGCAAACATGATGGCAGGGGGTACAAAATCCACAGCTGTGTGAAATTTCCTTATTTTCCTGACACACTTTTACTGGTAAATACTTTGTAAATCTGGAAGCCTTAAAATAGTCAACTGATAGGGAATTAGGCTTGAAGAAGAAAAGTCTTGTTTGAAGTAATGCACTGCAGTCAGTTAGTGTATACAGTTCCCACTGAGAATTGTGATTCTCAGAGAGCAGTGGTACCAAGTGGCTTAAGTGCCATCTGTAGCTCTTCTGAGCACTGTTCCCCAGTTTGGTACCTTTCCCATGTTCCAGGAAAGTGAGCAAGGCCATTGCCAAGTAGGAGTGGAGATTCACACCTTGAAATAGCTGCCACTGGAAGAATTGAAGGATGGGTAAGCTGTGAGCCTCCTTGAGTTGCAACCTCATGCCAGGGAGGAAAGTAAAGGACCTATCTTCTCCATCATCCCCCTTCCCTCTCATCCAGCACACAGGCAGCTGCTGGGAGGAGAGCAGGCTGGATCCACCATCACCATGGCAGCCACTTAGGAAAAGAGTGGCCATACTCCATGGCTTACCTTCAGGAGCCTTGGTAGCCTGTCTTGCTTGAGCTGTTGGACCTTATGCTGGGGGGAGAGAGGAAACACAGGGATCAGGAAGGCGCTCCAGATGCAGCAGAGGCTTCCTGTGGAACAGCAGTGGTAGGGAGAGGCACCCCTACATGTGCAGAGATACTCTGGTAATTAAAAAAGCTATTGTAATTACATATTTAATAGTTGTATTACTGCATGCATATGTTTGGGTTGGTGCTCAAGTCATAAATGGTCATGTGGCTCTTGGTTGATGGTGATTGTGAATGTGGCTCCTTGCAAGCCACAGATAAATACCACTGTTTTAGCAACGTCTCGTCCCTGGGGTTGCTTCATTTTAAAAAGTTGTAACCTGAGGATTCTGATAGGATGCTTGCAGAGGAGTTTCATCCTACCTGTATGCTTCCCCATTTTGACAAGCAATGTTTAACCAAGGGAGAGATGCCAGTTGAACTTGGGACAGAACCTGGTGGTTCAGTTCTGCATGCTTTTTTTTATGCAGACTCTTTATATCCATTTCATTTTGACCTCTGACACAGTTTTATAACTAGAATTGTCACAGTGTCCTTAAGGGACTGTGAATCTTTTAAAACTCTGTAACTACTTTCAGTACTGTCAATTATGGATATCTTTCTGGAGTGCCCGCAGGTTTAGGAGGTGGAGACACTAATCTTTAATGGTTTCATGCCAGTCTGGCATATCAAGTCCAGAAGGAGTAATGGTGGTGAACTATTGCTCTGTGCTCTGGTATTAATTCTGTGGAGTTACTCGTGGCTCTTGTTTGCCACCTCTGCCAGTTCTCTTTGACAGTAGGAGAACCATTAAATCAGTTATATGAATGATAACCAACGTTTCTCTATTAATCCAGGGAATTTAGTGAATGTCCTTACTAGGTACCTGAAATTGTTAATGAGATGGGGACTAATAAATTGAAAGGTGGGAATTGATGGCAAGTAATTTAACTGATCATGAAGCTGCTGTAAGTTGCAGCTGAATGAAGTTTCATTCCACCTTGACTCTGGAAATACTCTTATATCCTTTATTGCGTATGGGTCTGTAAGTGATGATTGTAGTTGACTGGGCAAAGAGTTGTCTTCGTGTTGCTCCCCATTTAGAGATCTCCGCACTGTCACCTCTTAGGTGTTTCTGAGTCAGTCCTGTTTATCTAAGGTTTACTTTTTTGTTTAAATTGTGCTTCTGTTAGATGTGTAATTGAGAGCTGGAGTTTTGGTTTTTGACTGATTGACTTTTTATTTTAGCTCCTTTAATGCTGCAGTGTTAATGAATACAGTTTTCATGAATTTGTAAGCATTTTCAGTATCATAGTCTGGCTCAAAAGAGGCATAGAAACATTAAAGAAATGTTTTCTCCCTTTCTACTGAGAGTGGTCTGGGTATATAATCTCTCACTTTGGTGACTGCTTCATTCATCTATTGAAGTGGGCTCTGCCGCATGAAACCTTATGCTTTTTTAAAAAATGCTGTAGACACCAAATCACTAGCAGTTGAGTGCTAGTATGTTTGTCAGTCTTTATTCTAGTATAGTGTTGCATATTATTTTACAGGAATACACAAAACGTCTTGTGTGTGGTGCAGGGGCAAATGAGTTCCCTTCATGACCAGCATGAGAACTTTTCGGGATCATGGAATTTGGGACTAGATGGACTGTTCTTATGATAGATCTGTAATTTTATTCTTCATTAGCACTGACAAGGTCTGACACTGAAAGATGTACCTTTTGGAATAAAACATTTGGTCATGCTGCCAGTTAGTGCTTGCAGTTTAAACCATGCTTATATATTTCTCATCAGTTAATAACTTGATACTTGAAAAAGTGGCAGAATATATGGACATAATTAACTGAAAAGTATGTTTTGTGGCTGTTGGAAATAAACTATCTCTAGAATGGGAACTATCTTGCAGGGCTTCATAGGGCACAATCTTATCTCCTATGTTATTCAACCTCTACGTAAAACCTTTAGGAGAACTCATTCGCAGCTATGGAGTTGGATGTCATCAATATGCAGATGACACAGAGATGACAACTCTATATCTCGCTATCCAGGTCCCTGCAGGATGCAGTGGAAATCTTAGATCGCTGCCTGACAGCTGTAGTGAAATGGTTGAAAAACAACAAACTGAAATTGAACCCAGACAAGACCAAAGTGATGCTTGTTGAGAAAGCAGAGATCTTGAAGAACATTGTGCTCTCCACTTTCGATGGAGTTCGTCTGACCCTTGCAGACTCAGTTAAGAGCCTAGGGGTTATACTGGATCCAGCAGTATTACTAGAAAAACAAGTTAAGGCAGTGGCAAAAAAGGCTTTCTACAACCTCGTTCTAGCCTAGAAGATGGCTTCTTATCTTGACATGGCTGACCTGGCCACTTGAATTCATGCTATGGTAACATCAAGGCTTGACTATTGTAATGCTCTATACATAGGTCTCCCATCTAAGTTAACTAGGAGGCTCCAATTAGTGCAAAATGCTGCAGCTCGACTGTTATCAGGAGCATGAACATCAGTCCTATCCTACAGTCGCTCCATTGGCTACCTATCAGTTACCATGCTCGGTTCAAGGTATTAGTTAATACATACAAAGCTCTTCATGGCTTTGGTACGGCATACCTACGGGACTGCCCCCCTCCCTATGTTCCTCCACGGCAGCTTCGCTCATCTGGACAGGGTCTCCTGCAGGTGCCAGGCAGCACACAGGTGAAGTCAGCAGCAGCCCGTATACAGGCTTTTTCTGTGGTGGCCCCTATCCTGTGGAATTACCTGCCTGAGGAAGTCAAAAGGGCCCCCACTCTCCTGGCTTTTCGTAAACGATGCAAAACCAAACTATTCAAAAAGGCTTTTTACTCAAATGGGAGGGCTGTATTGTTAGGAAGATGCTTCGCTAATGAGTTAGGGACCATAGACTTCACCACTATATTGCCTTCCATATTATTTGCTGCTTTAAATATGTACTTCTATGTACCACCAGTGCTCCATGTTGTCTAATGTTAGTCCTAGAATTGATTGTGTTCTGCTTCAGTATTTTTTCTACTCTGTATTGGATTCTTGCTAATACTATGTCTTTTAAACTTGTATTTATTTACCATATGATATTGTTTATGAAATGTCGATACTGTATTGAAATGTACTTGATACTGCTTGTACTAATCTCATACTGTGTAATCCGCCTTGAGTCTCAGTGAGAAAGGTGGACTATAAATGACATAAATAATATATAAAACTAATTGGTCTGTGGGGGCATGTGACATGCATGTCATGTGTAAAGCAGTTTCTCAGGAAAGCAGCCGTAGAAGAATTATTTGAAGTAACATCTGGTGATATGAAAGTTTTGTTTGTAGCATTTGATCTGTGAAAATCTGGTGGCTTGTACATGGAAGACCTTACTTATAATAATAACATTAGATTTATATACTGCCTTTCAGGACAACTTAATGCCCACTCAGAGTGGTTTACAAAGTATGTTATTATTATCCCCACAACAAAACTCCCTGTGAGGTGGGTGGGGCTGAGAGAGCTCCAGAGAGCTGTGACTGACCCACGGTCACCCAGCTGGCTTCCAAGTGTAGGAGTGGGGGAATCAAACCTCGCTCTCCAGATTAGAATCCCGTTCTCTTAACCACTACACCAAACTGGCTTGATACGGTAATCAGTTATCTACGAAGATGCATGTGTGAACTGTTCCTTATTAGAATTGGAGTACATCTGATAACTCGCTGGAAAGCAATAAATTAGGGTATCAGTGCAGGCTGTGCTTGTAGACAACATCTGAATATCAGTTCTCTCAAATTTAAACACCTTTCAGGAGTTTTAATTGTAATTTAATTCAAAATTACTTAACAAAATGTACAGCACTTACTAAGGAGAAATAACAAAAATAGCATATATTACTATTGTATAAAGCATTTTAAAAGTGCAAAAATGCACACACATGTCAGATTGTTTTAGCTGCAGTGGAGTTTGATAAAATGGCACACAGCCTATCTATGGGATTTACACACGTGCAATTACAGCCAAGGTAATTTGTTATCTTAATGTAGTGACTTTGACTTAGATTTTACAATCAGTTTTCATTTTTAGTCCCAGAATATTTCATTGACATTTAAAGATTAAACAGTAAGACTTGAGTGAAACGTGTAATAATAATACTAATAACGTCACTTATATACTGCTCTTCTAGACAGATTAGTTCCTCACCCAGAGCGGTGAACAAGTTAGTGTTATTCTTATTCCCACAATACAGCTGGGGAGCTGGGGCTAAGAGGAGTGGCTTAGTCAAGGCCACCTACTGAGCTCAAGGCGGGAGTGGGATTCAAACCAGTAGAATACTGATTCGCAGCTGAACCACTTAACCACTGTGCTATAAACTTCCTTAGCACAGAACTTGATTCTCCCTTATTTCAAGAAACAAATGCAACCAGGGCTTTTTTTTCTGGGAAAAGAGGTGGTGGAAATCTCTATCACATGTGCGTGCACAAAGCACGCACACGCTCCAGAAAATATGCGGTGACATCACTCCCGGAAGTGACACTGCTTCTCAGAACCCAGCACAATGCATTACGACGAGATAAATGTTAGTAAGCTTGGAAAATTACACTGTTAAGAGAAAGGGTTTGTTTCCTTTCTGTATCCTCTACAAAAAGTGAAATCTTCCATTCTGTCATGTCTGTGTACAACCATGCCATGGTTGTATGTTTGTTATATTGCTTGTGCCACAATATTCTGAAGCTACACTGCATTATTACTAAATTGATGTGTAACTCTCTCTGATCATCTGTAACTATATCACAAACATTACTTCCTTAGGACCCAGAAAGGGCCTCTCCTGTTATCTTAGAGAAATATGCAAGTCTCGGCTAGCCATGACCTTGATGTATCTAGATGCCAGTTTTTACTCCTGTTCCCAGATGCTAGGAATTGGGCATTGTATACCTAACACAAAGTCATAACTGAATAGGTTCTCACATAACTCTTGTAGGCTTGCACACCAAAATCTTAACTATCATTTGGAGCGCAGGAAAATCAACTATAACCTAGATTGCTCGATTTGAATTGTCACTTCTGTCAAGCTCCGTGATAGAGAACAGACCTGAACTGCATAGATCCTAATAAAGCTGATTCTGCTGGAACCAACCTGTGTTCACTGTGGATGGGCTTGAGGGGTTTACCTGCCAGGGACTGACACATTCCCTTTCCCAAACATTTCATTTCTTTGGAATCATATTTTAAAATATGCAAGAAGGAAGGGGCCACTGAAAATCCAAAACCTGTCTCACAAATCTAAATTCTAATAGATTCCCTCTGCCAGCGTAGAAAAAAAATCCAAAATTCTTTCTCAAAACTCCACAGAGTCTGAAATTCCTAATCTAATGAATATTGAATTTTCAAATTTTCAAGGAGGGTTTTGCTTTACTGGAGCAATTCAAAATTAGATACTCATCTTTAGCTGCATTAGATTTATACTTAGTTTAAAATGGCTTTTTTGTTGCCTGCCAACTCTAACCTTACCAGTGGCTAAGCTGTTGTGACATTGTGAAATGCTCATAAATATTCCAATGTCCCAGACAAACAATATTCATAAAAACTTCCTTAACACCCACATGTCCACTGCAATTTCAGTGATGTTGATCAGCTGAGGGTGGGGAGAACCATTTGAGTTACAGCTATTAAGACTATTAAGACATAAGAACTCCTATATGAATATATTGATGAAAGCCTTCTGTGACTTGGACACAGCTATCCATTCCTAGCATAAAACTGGAATAACTATAACTAATATTTTAACTAATACAAATAACCATAACTGATATATTTAACTAACGCAGAACCAATCTGCAGTCAAAAACTGGGAACCATAACAATGTCAACTTCAGTCAACAAAAGAATGAAAGTGACACACACACATATATGCACAGCCCCACCCACCCCCATGAAAAGAAAGCAGAATGAACTCAAAGCAGCACACACACACACAGCCCCAAGTATGAAAATAAAACAGAATGAACTCAAAGCAGCGCACACATACACACACCCTCTCTTTCTCTCACTCAAACTCACAGAGGAATGAAAAAAGCAGAATGAACTCAAAGCAGCTAAGCCTCCTCTGCAGAGCCTGCACTGGGCCGAGCAGTGTCTGCTTGCATTCTCTTTCTCTCTCATTCAAGAAAGCACAATGAACTTAAAGCACCTAAGCTTCCTCTGCAGAGCCTGCAGGGCCGAAGGAGGAAGGAATCACGTGGGCAGATTCTAGAGCTGCCGGAACGCCGTTCCAAAGCGTTCCCCCTCAAAAAAAGTCCTAAATGCAACCATTCTCTAATCCTGTCCAAGGACAGATCTCTGTACGTAGTCTCCACACTGTTGCTTCTTTCCTTTTTTTAACAAGTCATAGAGACTCTAGGGCTAGAAACAGCTCCTGCCTGGGGGAAAAAATTGCTAGGGAGAAAACTTTGATAAATAAAGGGTTCAGCTCCCTTGTTGTGCCCACTTATGCTTTGCTGTAAATCAATCCCACCCCATATATCATGCATACACACTTCATAGGGGTACTGTCACACAGATATCCTATAAAAATAGGTGGGTTCTGTATTGTAGGTTGGGTTTTAAATATGCCTCCTGTGCCTGAAACTGTTGAATGCTGCCGGCTTTTATAAAGTAACTTTTAACTTAAGCATTAGCGTGATACATTAAACAACTTAAAACAAATACCATTAAATGAAATGGGACATTTAATTTGCCTGCTGAAAATCATCCCTACAATATAAGACTGATACCTGTGTGTGAAGGAGCAGTTGCATTTCTATGAGCTGATGTTCTGTCCCATGTGCGTAATGGCTTGCTTTGTACTGGAGTGATAACTTCAGTTATATGAGAACCTTTATATCTAGAGTCCTCAATGTTGGTTGTCAGAATGTTCTGTTTTGGGGCTTGTGTATTAGAGTGCTGTAGACTGCATGTGAGCATTCCGATTTCACAGGTAGTATGAAAATATTTAACAATTTTGATAATCCCATGAGAGAGAAGTCTTCTCATATGAAGCCTAGAGGACTCTTCGCTCCAACGACAAACATCTATTAAAGATCCCTGGCCCTAGGGAGGCCCGCCTGGCATCGACCAGGGCCAGGGCCTTTTCAGTCCTGGCCCCAGCCTGGTGGAACACCCTGTCCAATGAGACCAGGGCCCAGCGGGATTTGTTATCTTTCTGCCAGGCCTGTAAGACAAAGCTGTTCTGCCAGGGATATGGTTGATGCGAGGTGGTGCCCTCTAGCCGGGAGAGTATAGCAGCACATGCCCTCTGTACTAGTGACGCCCTCCATCTCTCACATATTTCCCTGCCAAATTGCTCTGGAGATGGATAAAAAGGTGGTCGGGTAGATCAATGCGCTGCTGTGTTTATATATATGTATTTTAACTATGGTATTTAAATGTTTTATGGTTTTAAATTGTATAAATTGTGATATGTAATTTTAAATTTTATTTGTAATCCGCTCTGAGCCTGCTGATGTGGGGAGGGCAGAATATAAATCAAATATAAATAAATAAATAAAATACATCAGATACAAATGATTTTTAATATAGACCATGTTTGTAGGATGTTTCATGTAGTTTACTATTATGGAAGTAGATGTTTAGAATCCTGTGTGGCTAAGATTGTCACTTTAGGTAAAGACCAATACAAGACTGATACAAAAGAGATTTTTTTTTATTAGCTTGTATCTAGAACTTCTATTTATTGCCTTTGCTCCCCAATAAATTTCTATCAGAACAACCTTTCAATATCCCAAAAGTAACCTGTTGTCTTTGATTGTTTGACCTCTAAAAATATAATGATAATGCCAAGCTGGGCCTTGGTGGTATTTAATATTACAAAGTTAGTGTTTTAGAGTGTGTGCGTTATGTGCAGTCAAGTCGCGTTTGACTTATGGCAACCGTATGGATGAGACTTTCAAAATGTCCTATTATTAACAGTCTTGCTCAGATTTTGCAAAGTGGAGAGTGGCTTCCTTTAATGAATCAAGCCATCTCATTTTGGGTCTTTCTCTTTCTCCCTCTGAGGCGGAGGACATCTTGGGTGTTTCCCACCATCCTATCGGGGAGGCAGGAAGTAGAATTTCTTCCTCTTCCTCTGGTAGGTGGGACCACCCTCTCTGTCCTCAGTTCTTTCCTGCCTCCGGGGAGAGCAGTTCTGTCTTGGGATAGCTCTGATACCTACTCACTGCTTTCTCCTGATCTTGATTTCTCATCCCATCCTCTACTTTCTGTCTCTATTTCTATTTCTACTTCTATCCTTTTTCCTTTGGATCCTTTTCCCTTCCATATTCCACCCTTTCTACTCGGAGGAGAACAGGAAAAGGAACCATGGCTTCCAGGGAGTCCTTGGATTCCGAAGGCAGCTTTTTGGACAGGACATCGGATCGGGCCCAGGAGTCCGTCCTACCGACGGCAGGGCCGAGCACAGCCGGCACCGGCATGCCACTAAGGCCCGCACGGTCCCTTGGCGAGGAACGACCAGCAGCGGAGACCTGACCCTCTAAGCTGCCCCAGATGTCGAAGAGGGAGCAGGGAAAGGCCGCGCACCCCATCCAGCCAGCTGAGGGTGCTGCGGCTCAGCGGGAAACTCAGCTGCGGCAGAAGTTTTCCCGTGCGAATGCGGCAACGCGCTTGCCAACCTCCCGGCGGGGGAAAGTCGGCCGAGGAACACCACAGATGATCAGAGCTCCAGCCGCATGGGACAGGAAGCCTCCGTAAGTGCCCCCAGCAACGTGGTATCTTAAGGTATCACCTTAAGAAAAGAGATATTGTCTTTGTGCCAACAGGAGCCTCAGTGCTCCAGTAGCGAGCATCCTCCCAGGGGGTCAGCACATAATATCACCAGCCAAGAAGCAGGCAACCCCTGGCCCACAAAAGCTGCCAGAAAGGCCATAGGCAAGCAAGCAGATAAATCTGCCTGCTGGCTGGAAGACGGGTTGTCCATCAGCGAGGGCTCAGAGGTTGGGGTCTTCCTCTCTGAGGAAGAGGAGGAGGAAGAGACACCCAAGGTAGAACAGTCCTATAGGCTGTTCCAAGCTGAGGACTACCAATATCTCCTGTCAAAGTCTGTTGCAGCCTTAGATCTCAGGGAAACCCCACAAGGGGAGGAGGAGGAACTAACAGCAGAGTCTCGCAAAATCAGACCCAAGGGGAACAAGGAGTTCTTCCCTAGATCGGAAGAAAAAGCCAAGGTCTTCCCTTTCCCCGAGTTCTTTGAGAGACAACTGAGGGCAGAATAGGCCAAGCCAGCAGCCCCCAAGCAATTCTCAAATGCCAGTAAAAAACTGTATGCTCTTCCTAACTTTGCATCTGAGTTATTACAGGTACCGATTGTAGACGCCCCCGTGGTGGCGCTCCAGTCACAAGGCCTACTGTCGGAAGATGGTCAAGGATCAATCAACGATGCTGTGGACAAGAAGGGGGACGGAACCCTCAAGAGAGCGCATGAAGCAATGGCTATGGCTATCAGAGCCTCGGCTATAGCATCGATAGTATCCAGAGCTTCGGTGGTTTGGATCTGGAGATTGATGGAACTCATCCCAAACAACAGCAAACGACTTCTAGAGGGAAGCAACAGAATCCTGAAGGCCAACACGTTCACCGCAGATGCCACCTTAGACGTTATGTCTTTCGTGTCTAGAGCTATGGCTACAACTACGTCGGCAAGACGCCTCTTCTGGCTTCGGGCATGGCCAACAGACACCCAAGCCAAGACCATACTGATGTCCTACCCCTTCACGGGCGGTAAGCTTTTCGGGGAACAACTGGACAAGATTCTCGTCAAGACCAGGGACAAGAAAAAGGTCCTTCCAAGATCATTAAAAAGAACAGAGAGGTGGTCCTTCGGCTACCAGACCTTCAGATCCCAACACACGTTGCCCAGGAGCAGACCAGACAAAAAAGCGCACCTGGAATCCCCAGAGGACACAGACGTGCAGAGGAGCCTTCCAAGCCAGATTGCAAAGACAGCAGTTCAACCACACCAACAGGCACAAGTTGGACGACAAAAGCCAGAAGCCCTGACTCGCAGGAGGCTCTGGTGGGGGGAAGACTACTTCTCTTTCGTCAAATCTGGATGTCATCCAAAGCGGATGCCTGGGCAAGAGAGGTAGTATCCAGTGGCTACTTAATAGAATTTCACTCAATTCCACCAGAGCGTTTCTTAATCTCCTCGCTAAAGAAAGACCTATCCAGATGCGACATCACACACAGGGCCATCAGTCACCTCTTGGAAATAAAGGCAGTCGAACCGGTTCCCAGCATCGAGGAACGAAGAGGAGTGTACTCCATCTTCTTCACTGTTCCAAAGAGGAATGGGCACTGGAGGGTCATACTGGATTTGAAGTACGTGAATCGGTTCATAAGACTACATCACTTCCAAATGGAGACCCTTTGCTCCATAGCAGAGACACTTCAGGAGGGAGAGTTCTTAACATCTGTAGATCTTACCGAGGCGTACCTTCATGTTCCTATCGCTCAAGCCCACAGAACGTTTCTGAGATTCTGCGTAGGGGGCCTACATCTACAATTCAGAGCTCTACCTTTCGGACTGGCCACGGCCCCGAGGGTTTTTACCAAGCTTCTCATATAGTGCCGATCATCAAACTTCGGGAAATGGGCCTCCATCTCTATCTTTACCTGGACGACATCTTAATCAGATCCAAAACCAGAGAATCCTCCATTCAAGATACCAGACGCATACTACAGTGTCTGACGGAGTATGGCTTCCTAATAAATACGTCCAAGTGCTCCCTACAACCAACACAGAGCCAGGAACACCTGGGACTGATAATAGACACCCGGGTGGGACGTTTCTTCCTTCCCAAGGAAAAGATTGCCAAAACCAAACAGTTGGCACGGTCTATTATCGGACAGACTTCGTCCCTGCTGATGGAGTTATCAAAACTACAAGGACTTTTGGTAGCAGATGCAGAAGCGATTCGATGGGGCCCCTTCCACATCAGGGCCCTCCAATCCTTTCTGCGGCCCTTCCAGTGGCAGATTGCGCAGAGACAGGTCGTGAAGATGCAGCTGCCCAGACAGGTCAAAGAAAGCCTGAAATGGTGGACGTTGGAATCCAACCTGAAACAAGGCAAGAGTTTTCTCACCCCGACTTACAGACAGATATTTATGGACGCGAGCCTTCAAGGTTGGGGAGCCACTTTGGACGGCTCCCCGATCCAGGGCACCTGGTCACTGAAAGAGCAATCGCTACTGATCAACGTCCTAGAAATGAGGGCCATTCATCTCGCAATGAAAGAGTTCAGCAGTCAGATCTACCTCACGCACATCCTTATCTGGATGGACAATATAGCCGCAAAGGCTTACGTCAACCGACAAGGGGGGACGAGGTTGTCAAGACTTCAGAGAGAGGTATCCAAGATCATCAGCTGGGCAGAAGAGAATCTTCTGTCAATCAAGGCGGAGCATGTCAGAGGCATCTTGAATGTGCAAGCGGATTGGCTAAGCCGAGAACAGTTACATCCAGGGGAGTGGTCTCTCAACAAGGAGATCTTTCTGTTTGTCACGGCACACTTCGGTACTCTGAAAGTGGATCTCTGCCTCGCATCTGAATCGCCAGGTGCCTAGATTCTTCTCCAGATATTTCCACCCAGAGGCGGAGGGCATCGACGCCCTGACATCGACATGGCCAAGGGGCCTACTGTATGCCTTCCCCCCACTGCCAATCCTGCCCAAACTACTGAGGATACGGGAGCAGAGGGCGAACGGGATACTGATAGCTCCGTGGTGGCCAAAGAGACCCTGGTTCTCTTCCATTCAGCTTCTGTCCAGCACTCCTCCGATACGTCTCCCCTTACAGCCGGACATTCTACAACAGGGTCCCATATGGCACCCCCATCCAGAGTGGATGTCACTGACAGGATGGAAATTGAACGGGGACGTCTATCCCTGATGGGATACCATCCACAGATAATTCGAACCATGTTGGCAGCACGTAAATCGTCAACTATAAAGATTTATAATATGACTTGGAAGGCCTTCACACGCTGGTGCCGGCGCAAGAAGCTGGACCTGGCGAAACGTCTTTGACGAACATTCTTGGTTTCCTTCAAGAAGGCCTGGACAACGGCCTGAGACCGGCAACGCTGAAGAAACAGGTAGCAGCCATTAGTACAGTTATACCCATGGTGGAGAGCGAAGCTCTATCCTTACATCCTCATGTGCGTAAGTTTCTCAGGGGAGCGACGCTGATGAATCCTCCCACAGTACACAGGTTTCCGACGTGGCGTTTGAGCGTAGTGTTAAAGGCTCTCACAAGACCACCATTCAAACCAATTAGAGATGTGGCCATGAAATGGCTCAAGCTAAAAGTTATTTTTCTCATAGCAATCACATCAGCACGCAGGGTTTCTGAGTTGAGTGCCCTATCCGTCCGTTCCGACCTCTGCGTCTTCCATGCAGACAAGGTAGTGTTGAGAACTGATCCATCTTTCCTTCCGAAAGCCTATCAACTTTCCACCGTTCTCAAGAAATTAATTTGCCTTCCTTTTGTCCAAAACCAAGACACTCTAAGGAACGTGTATGGCATACCCTTGACGTGAGGAGAGCCCTCAAGGCGTATTTAATTAGAACTGAACACGTCCGTCAAACAAAGTCTCTCTTCATAAACATCACGCCACCCAGGCTTGGTCAGCGCATGTCCTCAGTGGCGGTCACTTGCACCATCAAAACTTGCATAGAGGAAGCATACAAGGTCCAGAAATTGACCATCCCCAAAGGGATCACGGCACACTCCACGAGGAGTGCGGCAACCAATGCGGCCCTTCGAAGAAACGCCTCAATAGAGGAAATATGCAGAGCCGCCACCTGGTCATCACTCTCTACCTTCATTAGACACTACCGTCTACGCACCTATTCTTCGGCCACGGCAGCCTTCGGAAGAAGGGTACTACAGCATGTGGTGGAGGACGAAGATCTTGTCCCGCCCAAACAACAGTGCACTGCTTTGGGAGCACCCAAGATGTCCTCCGCCTCAGAGGGAGAACAGACCTTTGGACACTCACCGTGAAGGGTCCTTCTCCTCTGACGGCAGGAGGACATCTTGCCCTCCCAAGATCTTCAGGGACATTAGGGACATTACTGAACCTTTACTGTCCTGCTGTGCCCATTCTTTCTTATGCTGTCTAATCTTCTACTTCTCTCTACCTGTATCTAAGAGTCCTTTCGGGGCAGATGACGTATGAATGATGGGATACACGGATATGTACTGCTGCAGGGAGTCACCCGAACTGAGGACAGAAAGGGTGGTCCCACCTACCAGAGGAAGAGGAAGAAATTCTACTTCCTGCCTCCCTGATAGGATGGTGGGAAACACCCACCCTGCCATCAGAGGAGAAGGACCCTTCACGGTGAGTGTCCAAAGGTCCATTTTCTGCTGCCTTCCACTTTTCCTGGCATTATTGACTTTTCTAGAGAATCTTGTCTTCTCATGATGTGACCAAAGTATGATAGCCTCAGTCTCATCATTGTAGCTTCTAGGGAGAATTTAGGCTTAATTTAATCTAGAACCCACTTATTGTCTTTTTGGCCATCCATGGTATCTGTAGAACTCTCCTCCAGCACCACATTTCAAATGAATCAGTTTTCTTCCTGTCAGCTTTCTCAGTGTCCAACTTTCACATCCCTGCATAGTAATGGGGAATACCATAGTGTGGTATTGTCACATCCTTATTGTTAAGAATCTTCAGTTTCCTTCATAGCTGCTCTTCCAAGTCTCAGTTGCCTTCTGATTTCTTGGGTATAGTCTCCATTTTTGTTGATGATTGCGTCAAAGAATAGTAAATAGTTAACAATTTCAATTTCTTCATTGTCAGCCTTAAAATTTTGTCATTTCTCAGTACTCATTTAAATTATAAATTAAAGGTTATGAATACTTGTTGAGCAGAACTAAAGGTAAGGTGCATCTGAATTCACCGGGTTAGAATTGTGCTCTATTTTACAAGAAAAAAAAGTGATCAGCTTTGGGCATTTCCTGTTGAGATGCAATACTGAAAAGTTGTTACAGTAGGTTGGATCTAACTAGCTTTTCTGCTGGTGAAAAGAGGGGAAAAAAAGATTATGCTGGGGATCATAGGATCTGATACATGGAAACAGGGCCGGATCGAGGGGGGCAGGGGGGTAGCCTGCCCCTAGCACTGCCAGGAAGGGGGCGCCAGGAGCAGCTGCCAGCTGCCGGGAGCGCGTGGGCAGCAGTGCGGGCAGCCTCGCAGCCCCCTGCACTGCCTTTTGCCTGCCCTGCAGGACAGGGGGCAGCCAGCTGCACCCTGTCCTGCGGGGAGGCAGATGGTGGCGCGGGTGGCTTCCCAGCCCCACATGCTGCCTCCGCCAGCACACTGTGCAGGCGGCACGCTCTGCCCTACGTGATGACGTCACAGAAGTGACGTCATCACGCTTCGCTGGAGTGCGTGCACGCACTGCGCTCCCACGAGGGGGCAGATTAGGGTTGCCCTGGGTGTTGGCAACCCTAGATCTGGCCCTGCATTGGAAAAAAACATATTGGAGGAGAGCTGCAGTCAGGAGGAGAGTTTGGCAAGATTATGCAGAAATGGTGGCTGAATTGAAGCCGATATAGATGTATTGGGGAGAAAAAGGCATTAAATAGGACTTCTAGAATCTAACTAGAACTAACTATTTTGCAATGTTTATAGATCTATTGCTGCTATCACATTATAGAGTGTTTGTGGATGAGGCTGTTATGTATTCACAGTCTGGCAGTGCGCAGCATATGTTCCTTTTTACAAAGAGAACCATTTATGTTAGAAGGAAAACTTAGAGGAAAACCTGCCTTTGTAATAAATAACTCAGGAGCTGTTCTTGGAGGCTTATTGCTATGTCTCAACTAGAAAAATATCCTATGTGCATGTTGTAGTCAATATCTCCAGTACAGGTTTCTGGTAGAACTTAAAAAAGAATAAAACTAATTCTGGTTAGACAACGTAGAACTAATAATAAGGAGCAGGTGGCAATCAACATAATTTTATGTGTTTTAATGTACAAGCTGTGTTTAAATATCTAAAAGGATATATTGTCACATGAGGACTCTCTCGGTCAGTTTTTATTATCAATAAAAAAGCAGTGATTTAACTGTATGAAGAAAATGGTTGGTTCTGCTAGGCATTTGAGAGTATCTCCCCAGTTGAAATGAGGAAAATGAAAATCTTCATATATAAACAGGAGCTACTATTGAGTACTCTTTTTATCTGTATTATGGGTGTTTGAGTTAAAGGAGGCATTGTTAATATGTTAAGCATCTGCAGCATGCTGTCGGAACTAACTGAAGATCACTTACAGACTTCACACACTAGCTTGGCCCCAGTGGAGCATTTCCACAGATAGAGGGTTTCAATAGACAGAGAAAAACTTTCTTGCCTTCCTTTCCAGCTGTAACCCAAAATGCCCCCACTGAAGAGCATTGCAAGGCCTTGGAGGAGCTGCAGTTTTTGCCCAAACACTCCAATGGATCCAATTTGTCATCATTACACTTAAGGAAAAGCAGTGCAAACAGTTCTTAAAACAATTTCATTCATATATTTATGCTGAATCTGAATAATTGTAAATTATATCTCCTGTCCTTAAAAACTGTATTCATTGGAGTCTTTCGGACTTCAATATCAGAGAAGTAATAGTTTATGCAAACAAAAAACCCCCACTAGTGAAATGCACTAATCCAAGTATGCTCATTGTACTGTTCCAGCAGCAAGCTGAATATATTACTCAGTTAATCAATATGTACTAGACTAAAATGCATGCCTGTAGTTTTAAGAGAAGTGCATCTTGGCAGTTGTAGTGCCTTACCCCACAGGTTCAGTTCCTGGGACATTCAGAGCCCGCCAAAACTTGTTAGGGCCATTTCCTCCTTTGTTCATTCACACCTCAGCAGGGAGAGGAGCGAGTCGTCTCTTTTTTTCCACCACATTCACTGGGTCTACGAAGCTCCACCAAGCGCCTTTATGCATGAAAGATGCACCCTCTCCTTTTGCTATTTGGAAGAATTGTGAGTAGAGATTAAGTGTATGAAGAAGTTAAATAAAACCATTTAAGTTTGTAACCCGTGCGTGTGCGTTGACACTTGACGACAAAGGGTTGGGATTCCCTCCTTGTGTCGGAACACTCATATCGCAAAGCAAAGTATACAGTCTCAGGCAACGACTTTGGGAGCAGTAATAGTCTTGTTTTAAAAAAGAAAACAGAAGAAAAAACTAAAGGTTGCTTTAAGCTTTGCAGATGTTCTAGGAAGCTTCTACAGAATGTGTTATGCATGGCTACTACCATTCTTGGAGGTGCATCCCATGTTCAGAAGGAGAATGCCAACCAGAGAGAGCTGGTTGGCGATCATTTTTTCAATTATATTGGTAAAAAATAAGGCTACAGCTGGCCCTGATGCAGTTTAGCAGCTTAATAAATTTTGCAGTTCTATGTATTGTTTTAAGTTAAAGGAAATTTATCTTGCAAGGTCCATCTGTGCATTAATTTTTTTGTGTTGCTATATTGGTGGGGCTGTGTTTGCGTTCTTCTCCAATTTGCTGAGCACATTGATGGGGTACAGAAAGGGAAAAAGGTGAATCATTTTGAATGGCTGGAAAATATTTGATTGGGTCAAAATGTCTGCAGATGTTTAAGAAAAAATATAAATGTTTGTTGATCAAGCAGCAAAGGAAGAGACAAGATGAAAATAACACAGTGAATGTTGAAGTATATGTAAACTTCAGCAAATAGTTAATAGCGTTATATAGTTTTCTGAAATTTTCAACTTATAGGGGAAACTAAAAGTTGGTAAAATAATAGCAAGGAGGGATCATAGAATCATAGAGTTGGAAGGGGCCATACAGACCATCTAGTCCAACCCCCTGCCCAGTGCAGGATCAGCCTAAAGCATCTCTGACAAGTATTCATGAAGACGGAGGGAGAAAGATTAGTGTCAGCTTAGTGTCCCTGGAGGGAGAATTCCAAGTTTTGTGTCTTGACAGAGAAGGTCGTCTTCCAGGTTGCCACCCACCTAATTCCGACAGGACTTTAAAAGTCAACACCAGCATCTTGGATTGGGCTTAGAAACAAATTGAGAGCCAATTTGGAATGATATGGTCTTTATGACCCACTCCAGTGAACACCCTGGCAGCAGCATTCTGCACCAATTGAAATTTCTGAATGCTTTTCCCGGGCAGTCTCATTTGGAGTGCATTGCAGTAATCTAATCTAAGTGTAACCAGGACGTGCACCACAGTAGAGAAATCTTTTTTTGCCTAGGAAAGGCCACAAGTGGCTTTCCAGTTGAAGCTGGTTAAAAGGTACTCCTAACCACAGCTGTCACCTGTTTATCCAGCAGTAGGCCTTGGTCCAAGAGTATGCCCAAACTACAGACCTGTTCCTTCCTGGGTAGTGTGACCACATCCAGCATGGGATACACCTTAAATCTTAGGTCAGTCCATCTGTTCAGCAATAGCACTTCCACCTTACCGGGATTATGCTTAATTTTATTAGCCTGCATCCACTCCAAATCTGTCTCTAGGCATCAGTTCGGGGTTTCTACAGCCTCCCTGGGATCATCCAGAAGTGTGAGATAGAGCTGAGTGTCATCCGCATATTGGAGACAACGTAGCCCAAGATTCAAAACTAGATAGTTTATGAAGTCCTAGTGGCACAATATATGGTTTATAAGCTATGTTTGCCATCTTGAGTCACTAGTTGTGCAAGATTGTATTAAAAAAATTAAGGCAGAAGACTCTGCTAACTGTATCTCTTTAAGCAATAAATGCAGTCTAGAAATTTCTCCCCATAGTGGCCAGCATAGTAGCCTTAACTCCTGTGATGTAATGAAGTTGATGTAATAAAAGAATAGCTGCTTCTGTAGGCTATCTAAGAAATAACTCATTAACCGGAGTATTGTTAAATAAACAGTTTATTTCTAAAATGCTTTATTTTTACATATTGTTTCTTCTTCAGGTTGGTGCTGATGATTAGCATTTTTAAGGGCAAGTAGCAGATTAGGCACTTTGCAGAATCATGTATCTTCATGATTGTGATTTTGTGTGTATGTCACAAATGTTTTGGGATTACTTGGGTAATGGCCATCTGTGGTACGTGATTCCTATCGTTTTAGCATTAGGTGTCCTTGAGTTTTCCAACTTATTAAAAGCTTTGGTGTTACAAGATAAATTATTCACTTGCAAGACGATTTTGTGAAGATTAAAACAAATTACTTAACAAAAATAGAAGCAGTCAGAACGGTTTGCTGCTTCGTTGAGGTGGAGATATAATTATAATAATTGCCTTGGTGAAAGACTGCATGGTATGTCACTTCTAACCTATGAGAAGGGGGTATGTTTCTGGAGAGTTTTTTTCTTTATAACAGAAGTTATATTTGTTTGAATAGCATGCTTTTTCTTTATTGCTGACAGGAATGCCCAAAGAAAAGTACGATCCACCTGATCCACGGAGGATGTACACAATTATGTCCTCAGAAGAAGCAGCCAATGGAAAAAAATCACACTGGGCAGAGTTGGAAATAACTGGTAAGTGAAGGAGTACTAGGTATATAGGACACAATTAATTAATTTGTTTTGTTTAAAACTTGAGTTATATACTCATTCATTACAATTATTCCTACCTTTTTTCCTTTGTGTAGAAGTCAAAATATGTATAGGAGTCCAAGGAGGCCTTCCATCCAGACACTGTCCAGGCTCAGGCATAGTAGACATGAACTTCAGGTTACGGATCTGGGTTTTTAACTCAGATTGGGCCCAGTTCAAGATGTTTTGGCACTCCTGAATCAGCCTCAGCATTGCTGAAGTGATTCAGGAATGCCAAAGCAAACCTTACTGAAGCGCTTCGGAACACTTTGTAGCGCGGAAGCAGTCTTTCTCTTGCTGTTCCTAAGGAACACCAAGAGGAAACAGTGCTTCTGCTGCTAGTGGGGCTTTCTATGTGCTTGGGGGTGGCATTTTGCAAGCAAAATGCACCAAACCTGCAGAGGACCCTCTCCTAAACCTCCTTTCATGACCACCCAAGTTTCAAAAATATGAGACTTCATTTAGTTTCAGTTCATTTGTTTTCAGCCAGCTGACCACAACTGTCAAGCAGTGATTTAAAACCTACTGCATTAGCAGGAATTTGGATAGAAAGATGTAAAGCTGGGTGTCATCTACGTATTAATGACACCCAGTTACATAGCTACAAATGATTTCTCCTAAGGGTTTTACATAAAGGTTGAATAACATGGGGGATAAGAGTGCACCCTGTGGAACCCCACAAGTTAACTCCCACCTGAAGATAGATAGTCTCTAACATCAAACCTTTGAGAAATTATTTAAACCAGACAGAGACACATCCCCTGATATGCACTTCTGCCTCTAAATGCCTCAACAAGATGGCAAGCCAGTTTGGTGTAGTGGTTAAGAGTGGTAGAACTCTAATTTGGAGAACCGAGTTTGATTCCCCACTCCTCCAGCTGGGTGACTTTGGGTCAGTTGCATCTCTCTCAGAGCTGTGTCAGCACCACCCACCTCACAGGGTGATTGTTGTGTGGATAATAACACACTTCATAAACCGCTCTGAGTGGGTGTTAAGTTGTCCTGAAAGGCAGTGTATAAATTAGATGTCATTATTGTTATTATTACTGTGTGTATATGGTTCTAGGACCTATTCATGCTCTTGCAGTCTGAGTGCCCCTGCAGTATATCCAGCCTTCTTGCTTCCTCTCTTCTAGAGCTTATGTAAACATGTAACTTGCATGGGGAGGGGAAGGGCTGGGTGGGAGGGTCCATGCCAACCTTCTGTGCTATTTACATATATTCCTATTTGCATGATTAGATGAGAGAAGAAAAGAAGGATCTGTTCAATTTACAGAAATCCTTCACACACAAGTGCTTTAGCATCCCTTATGATACGTGTGACATCAAACAAAACTTATGGATATTTACTTTTCATCTCATGGGGAGACTCTCCTAGTGACTTTTATCCTTACCTCCAGAATGTTCTTAATCTTCAAGTAAGGCCCATTCTGAATGGCACACTAAGCTGGTGCTTGACTATTCACGCTGATAAATGCTGGATTGGCTTGGACTTCTGGCATTCTGCACTGCATGACTTTGAGATGATTTGGCATCTGCTTTCTTATTCCAGATGAGTTGAGATGTGTTTGTTTGAAGCTGTCTTTTGTGAGGGCTGGAGCCGACATCTCTCTTTAAAAAAAATTTACCTCATGCTTTGTAATGTTGCAGTGTTGGAACCCAGTGTGTGCACAATCCCTCTTCTTCCCCCTGTCCCTATATTTGTGCCTGCCATTTCTTTTTTTAAATTCTGGAGAGGCAATTGGCAGCAGAATTCTGGAGGGAAACCTACGAAGTACTTCTCACACTTGTTCCACTAGTTGCTAGCAGATTGCTCTGGTGTGGTTTGAATTGTCTGTTTTGCGCAAAGTGGCGCCTGTCTGCCGGAACAAAATGTTAAAATGCTGCTGCTCAAAGAAAACGACATTCTCATGTGACCGTGTTCTGAGATGGGGAAAGAGGATTCTTGAGATGCATCCCCCACTCCTGTTTCCAAATCACTGTGATCATGAGCCCTGATTGTAAAGAAAGGAAATAAAGAAGTAAACCCACAAAACCATCAGTGGGGAATGTGGATCACTATCAGGGAATGGGGCAGACACTGTGCTTAAAGCGTAGAAGGCATTAATGTCACAGCGTTGCGACTTTCCCAATTAAAAGCAAGTGGGGGGTTGGATGCTCAGTTGCTTGGGGCTTGTTTCAGGCTTCTAAGGCCAAAGTTTTACTCAGATGCTAATAATGTAATTTGCGGGTACAGTTTGCAAGGTTATGAATTAGCAATCTTGATTTCACAATTCAGCCGTATGAGAAATGACATCACTGTTTTACTATCCTTCATGTGTGGAGAGCTGCGGAGGGAAGGAGTGGTTTCCACTGGGTGACCAACCAATCAGTACCCAGGGAATGGAAAGGGAGGGAGAGAAGCAGTACAGGACTAAGAATTCTGCACAACTCAGTGTCAAAACTGACTTTTTTAAAAAGCCACCATATGTGTACAGGGAAAAAAGTTGAGGAAGAGCTGAGGAAAGTTCAATTCATGCCTCCTTTTCTTGTGTGGAACGCTGAAGATTGAGAGAAGCAGAATGAAATCTGAATTGCCATAAATGAATGGTGCGAAACAGTTCTAAGTGTTCTTGCTTAGTGTCCTGACAAACAGAATGTCTCAAACATTCAATATTTTTAACCATGCCTTTTCATGTCATTAATAGGCTATTGTGTTGTTTTTGTGTTCTTGTAACTAATGTTGCTTTATTAATTATGGCTGCTTTGAGCACGACTAGAGAAGGCAGTTATAGATAATTAAAGATTTGTATTCTCTTTATCTATCTAAGCCCTCAAGTGCACTTCTTTCTATAAGCAGGTACATATTTTGTAGCGCAAAACGTGGATATGGCGTGTGTTTGCTCCTATGTTTTAGTAGTCTTAGTGCTAACTGTACATTCCATGAATTTACTGATGAAAGCATTGCTCTGTAAATTCCTGGTGCTTTTCTGTGTCTTATTTCCAGACATCTGATAAAGAGGCTAGTTTTAGAGATAAGCTGCATATTTTTTGTAGAAAATCAACACTTTCACATTTGAGTTTCCCTGGAAAAACCTCTTGGGTGTATTCCTTTTGGATCTGAGGACTGCTTAATTGTTAGCTGATCTTAAAATTTGATCTTTGTTCATGTTCCCCTTGCCATGCTCCCATGGTTCTGGTTTTGAGTATCTGTTCAAAACCGTACATGGTGAAGAGCGGCACATGGGATTCCTTTTGCAACTTTACAATCTCCGTATCCTCCATGCTGGTGTCCTGTTAAAATTCTATTGATCTTTCTTAATTTGTGGCATACGTTATCTCTGATCTTCTATTATAATGGTTTCAGATAACCTCCATGCATCCTGAAGAAAGTGACCTTCCTGCTTCCAACTTCTTTTTAATAATCCCTTCATTTTTATGATGTTTTCTCTTTTAGAATGCAACTGTCTTGGATATTCTGGGTGAATAAACTATGGTCCTTTTTCCAAACAGGTCAACAGTTTGACAAAATCCTAGATCCTACACAGGATTAAGTTCAGGGTCACCTCCTCCATACCCAGTTCCATGATTGATATAAGGCACAGTCAGTGATCTTATTTTAAAACTGAATCTTTTGATGTAATCAGAACATAGTCTTACAGTCAAGTGATAAAGTTTATCCATTATCACACCTTTCTTTATCCTAAGATGTCCCTCAGGGAGATGATCAGAGTTGGTAGAAATAGCCTCAAGAGTGCAATTCTAGATGGATGTGCTGTCATATTAGCTACCCTATGAAACGGTATACTTAATCTTGTTTTTTTCTTACAGTGGTTTCTGCTTTCTTACGGTGAAGCATTTGATTGTGCCCGAAATAATTGTGAAAAGTTAAATTGTGGAAGTACAAAGAGGTTTGGTTGCTATGTGATGCAGAAATAATGAGAAATGTGTTCACCTTTTGAAAGTTGAAGTAAAAGGCATTGGGGAAAGGAGGAGGAGATTTTAGACTTTTCCTTTTTACTTGCATTGCAGATGTACTTACATATTGTGTATGACTGAGTATCAATGATCTGTGTTTGTCTTTGTCTTCCAGGGAAAGTAAGAAGCCTGAGTTCATCCTTGTGGTCGCTGACCCACTTGACAGCCCTGCATCTCAGTGACAACTCCTTATCCCGTATTCCTTCAGACATTGCCAAGCTTCATAATCTAGTGTATTTGGACCTGTCATCTAACAAAATTCGCAGTTTACCAGCAGAACTCGGAAACATGGTATCACTCAGGTATGCAACATGTGTGAACAGTGACACTGTAAGTTTAGGAGATTGTGATTTAGCAAGAAGGTAGATCGCATCAGCTTCTGCTAATTTTTATTTTGTGTTGTAATCCTGACTTCTAATGCCTAGAAATTCTGAATCGCTAATATCACGGTTATTTAGATTGTGGCTATTAGGTGAGTAATGAGAACTTGCAGATGTACAAAAAGATTTCTTTTTTAAAAAGAATTTTGGTCCTCATGGAGGGGTGCTTTAAATAGGAAGCTGTTTGAATCTGTTCCAATTTTCAGATGTGTCCTTGTCCAGATTTGCTTGGGATTATGGATTACTTTTTGGAAAATTGACTCTTAAATTGAATTTGAACCCCATGGATCAGGAGTCAGTTCTGTGCTAATAGTCTGTACCTGGATGACTGGTACTTTTCAGAGTTTGTTTCTAAACATTCTAAACATCTAAAACATTTTTTTGTCTTTTGGGGTGAACAGTCATTTGCTGCTACAGTCCATTTGTCTCTTCATAAAATCATGTCATTTATTTTGTTTATACCCCACCGTTCAGTTTCAAGAAATGTCTAAAGGAGTTAATAATTATGCAGTAAAATAAATATATTACAATTTCTAAATCACCGTTTAAAAATTACTACATTGACAGCAGCAGTAAGAAATCACCTATGAAAAGCAAATGCAAACTGGTTTGTCTTTACCTGGTGCCTGAAGCCCAGAGAAGAAAGTATTTTTTGAGGGAAGTGTTCCACAATTTGGCATCTTTTCTTGAAAAGGACTCGTCTCTTGACACCACCCACCTGAGTGCTGAAGGCAGATAAACTTCATAGATAAACTTCATTTTTCGTTCATGAAAATAAGGCCCTGGGACTTCATTTTGTATTTTTTGAAGTTCTTTCCATCACACTCCAGAATAATACCTTGATTTACTGTTCATATATTAGTAACATCTGAGGCACAATTGAATTGTAATTTCTAGTACTGGCACTCAGTTTAATTTTGGTCATAATAGGTACAACTAGGGGAACTCCGTAAATGTTTTACATATATATCATTATGATGCTTTCTTCCAAGTTGCTACATCTACAATGCATATTCTTTTGAAATTACTCATTTGTGTTATCATATGACTGAATTATCTCCAAGTACATACTTCTGTGATTAAATGTTACAAGTCTGTTGTTCACTTATGCCTAATGTGATCCTCTTCCTTGTCACCTTTTTATATTTAAAGGGGAGAAGGAAATCACTGTGCAGTATAGATTAGAAAAAGCAGTAAGTGAGATGCATCCCTAGAGGCCCAAGATCTAAAGCTGGGAATTATCCAAAATTGACATAATATATTTAAAGTTGACAGTTTCATTAGAGATGCGTGATGACTGATGTGGTTCAGTGCATTCTCAAAAATTAACAGCCTAATCATTAGATCATGGATCCCTGTTAGCTTGGCACAGTCTTGTAATTCTCTGATGTGTATAAGGTCGCCCAAAAGTTCTGCCCTGATAATAGCAATGGAAAGATTCTGAGTATGAAAACTAATAAGAAAACAAAGATGACTGCAATAATGACATTATTCCTTCCATAGGTATTCCCAAAGAATGATTGGTATAAGCAGCTTGAGAAGTAAACTGTGTACCTAAAAAGGCTATTGGAGACAATGATTTAAGTTGTTACAGAAATTGTTTTTAAAAATTGTCTCAGCATACTTAAGATAATAGATTATCAATAAAATTCATAATTCTATAATAATAGACCAGAACTAATGTAATATAAACTTTATTTGCCTTAGCGTATAGGTTTCCAGTAATTCTTATAATTTTTCTGGATCTGCAGTTAACTGTGTTTTTTAAAAAATCTGAAGTAACTTGATGCCTATAGACACAGTTTTTAAAAAAAACATCAGACTTATGAGCAGAGAAGCCCATAACTGGCAAATAGGTCTATAGCAGCTTGCTTATACCAGTATGCATTAGTTGGGGTGCTGTTTTAAAAAGTATTGAGTATTGGCCCTTTACCTCATTTTGATCAAGGTGGATTCAGGATGTTGGGACTGCTGTTGCTTTGTAGCTGTCTTTTTTTTTTTTGACATAACACTTTAACAAGATTATGTTTAAAAGACTTGCTTCATGTGTATTAATTCATAAAAATTCATATCTTCCAATTCTGCAAAGCTGCTAATCTTTGCTGTCCAGTCTTCTATTCTTTTCAAAATGTGCAGTTTTAGTAGAACTTGTTCTCTGTTGTTAAACAATTTTAGTTCTAAATAATTAACTGTTTTACTACTTTTGTCTTCATGTGACTTTTGCTAATAGGGAACTCCATTTAAATAACAACCTGTTACGAGTTCTACCATTTGAGCTGGGAAAATTGTTTCAGTTACAGACATTGGGGTTGAAAGGTATGCACTTAGTTTTTTCTTTGTCTTTTGTATGTGTCTTTCTTTGATCTCATTTTTCTGCCAGCAATAGTTATTTTTCCACCTAGGCTGCTTCTGGAACCAGACTGAAACAAGCAAAAGAAATGGCTGTTCCTGCAAATACTCAGCAAAAAAAGGGGCAACCCCGTAGGAAACACAAACAGTACGTGTTCACTTCCCCAATTTATCAATTAAAGTGCAAATGCTAATTAATTTATCAGTGCATGAAATATCAATAATATAACAATCATTTCATATCAACATTACAAAATATTTCCTGTACAGTAATAGCAGCAGTAAAGTATAAGGAGCAGAATACAATTCATATACATCCTATACATATCCGGGCATAATAAAAAGTCCTTTCTTATCCAATCTTTGTTGTCATAGTTCCTTTCCTTTAAGTCGACTTTGTCCGGGGTCTGAGCCCCAGCCCCCAGACTTGACAAGAGGGAACAGCAGGTCAACCGGGCCGACGGGCAAACAGAGGGGGCAGCCAGCAGGTCAACTGGTCAGCCAGCAGACAGCAGGTTAACTGGTCAGCCAGCTGACAGCAGGTCAACTGGTCAGCCAGCAAACAGTAGGTCAACCAGTCTGACTGGCAAGCAGAGGGGGCACCCAGGGGACAGCAGGTCAACCCCTCCCACGGGCAAATGGAGCCAGAACCTGCCTGTGCCAGGGGCAAGGGGCAAAGGCCCAGGGCCTCAGGAGGCAGGGGGAGACAGAGAGAGGCCAGCGAGTCCCACTCCCCTGGGGAAGGAAAGGGGACTAAGCAAGGCAGAAGGGGGCAAGGGCAGAGGGATTGGGGGCCCAGCAGTCACCCACCCAAAGACCTTACCTGAGGAGGAGAAGCAGCAGCAGCCCCAACAACCCAAAGCCACGCCCCAGCTAGAAAATAGTAGCCTGGCCCAGGAGTTGCCAAAAGCCAAGCCACTCCAGGTGGGGCTATTGGAGGCACTCTGCAGGAAGCCCTGGGCAACCAGCCAAGGAGCCGCAGCTGGACCCACCTTCAGCCATCAGCTCAGCCAGGGAGGCCAGGCTGCTAGCCAGGGGACTGCAGCTGGACAGGCCTTCAGCAATCAGCCAAGGCAGGGAGGCTGGGCAGCCAGGGAACAAGGCACAGCTGGTGCTGGTCAGTGGGGCCAGATCAGCTACCCCAGCTGCAACTGCTTGGTGCAGCCCAAGACCAGGCTGGAAGAGGGGTGGGACAGTAGAAGGAAGCCCTATAAAAGCTGGCTGGGAAGAGCCCTGAGGTGGTGGGTTTGAGTAGGAGTGATGGAGCAGAGTTGGAGTGGAGAGAAGCCAAGGAAAAGGCAAGAAGAAGAGTGGAGGCTTGAAGGAGAGTCTTGGGAGGAAGAGATGGTGGAAGATGCAGGGGGTAAGCAGGCCAGGTTGAGCAGGCCAGCGAGTGGATTGAGAGGGAGTCTGGGTGAGATATACCGCCCCTCCTTCCACAGAGCAGGGTCCTGCAAAATCCCTGGCCCCTCTGTGACGTCAGGAGCAGACTGCCCAGTGCCACGCCCAGCGGCAGCTGCGGCAAGCCCTGACAGACTTCCTCGATCCCCTTGAAGTGTGGATGAGTCGTAGAGGTGAGGCTGATGGCAAAACCTCCTCCCGCTCAATCTGGGGCTGGCTATAGTCCACAGATTTCGTTGTTCCTTCTTCAGGAGCGAGCACTATATCACACACGAGGAAAAATTACAAAATGAACATCCCGGAGCAGGCGCGCATTAGAAAACACTGCCGCCTGCTCCGGGATGTTCATTTTGTAATTTTTCCTTGTGTGTGATATAGAGCTCGCTGCTGAAGAAGGAACAACGAAATCTGTAGACTATAGCCAGCCCCAGATTGAGCGGGAGGAGGTTTTGCCATCAGCCTCACCTCTACGACTCATCCACACTTCAAGGGGATCGAGGAAGTCCGACTTAAAGGAAAGGAACTATGACAACAAAGATTGGATAAGAAAGGACTTTTTATTATGCCCGGATATGTATAGGATGTATATGAATTGTATTCTGCTCCTTATACTTTACTGCTTCTATTACTGTATAGGAAATATTTTGTAATGTTGATATGAAATGATTGTTATATTATTGATATTTCATGCACTGATAAATTAATTAGCATTTGCACTTTAATTGATAAATTGGGGAAGTGAACATGTACTGTTTGTGTTTCCTGTGGGGTTGCCCCTTTTTTTGCTCTGGAACCAGACTGGCATTACTTCTGCATCAATGACATTTTTTGCTTCAGTGGAAATGCTGCTGATGGAAGGGGAGGACGATTTCACTTGGTTTCACTTTCTTGCCCTAAGACCCACCCCCACCCCAATACGTAGCTTTTAGTCCACACAAGTTCTGTAATCTCTCCTACACCAGTGTTGTAGAGATCTCCAAGGACTTCTGGGGGAAGACGAGGATGGGAAGGGCCGGATCTACGGGAGGGTAGTCTGCCCCCAGCGCCACCAAAGAGGGGGTGCTGGGCGCAGCTGCCAGCCCTGGGAGTGTGCGGGTGGCAGGACAGGAGAAAGGTAGCGCAGGGGGCTGGGAGGCCACCTGCACCATTTGCCTGCCCTGCAGGACGGGGTGCGCGGCAAGCCAGCCACCCCCTGTCCTGTGGGGCAGGCAAATGGTGCGGTCGACCTCCCAGCCGCTTGCACTGCTGCCGCCAGCTCTGCAGTGCATTGGGACAGCTGGCTTGCCACAGGGCGGCATGCACCGCCCTGCGTGATGATGTCACAGAAGTGGCCAGTCTTCAGTTGCCCTGGGCGCCGGCAACCGTAGATCCGGCCCTGGAAAGGACTGCATCTTGCTAATCCTTATAATAATAATTGTGCTTATATACCACTCTTCTAGACAGATTAATGCCCCACTCAAGAGTGGAGAACAAGGTCAGTGTTGTTATCCCCGCAGTACAGCTGGGGAGGTGGGACTGAGAGGAGCGGCTTACCCAGGGCCACCTGCTGAGTTCATTGCAGTAATGGGATTCGAACCAGCAGAGTGCTGATTTGAAACCAAAGCATTTAATTGTTATGCTACATTGTCCCTAGCTTCCATGACTTAGGAAATATTTTTGGTTTTATTCATTTTAATATGCTCCTTAAAGGAAGCAGAACTGGCTTGACTAAACCCATTTCATGCCTATTATTGACCTGCGTTCCTTTCTGAAGGAATCTTGTTCGGTAATTTAATGAAGTCTCAGCTTCTCAATAATAGTTTTGGTTACAGTTCCCATGTTTTAAATTAAGGTTCCTGTATTCTAGCTCTTAAAGCAAACCTAGATCTCTGTTCTTGACGTTTCATCTCTTTTTTTTATTCATTATACTTTAACAGGAAACCCTCTTACGCAGGATATTTTAAATCTCTATCAGGAACCAGATGGAACAAGAAGGCTACTGAATTATTTGCTTGATAACTTGGCAGGTACTGCAAAAAGAAGTAAGTGGAGACTTTAAATACTTAATTACACCTTTTAAAATAAATATTACTGTCTAATATTTTTATTTTCCTCAATAGTTTCAACAGAGCAACCACCTCCCAGATCATGGATTATGTTGCAAGAACCAGATCGGACAAGACCAACAGGTAGCATTTGAGTTTTATTCTCTTCAACCAAGGAATTTTCACATTCTTTTTCTTAGGAACCTATTTCTCTTGCAGAGAGAGTACACCTTTTTTAAAAAGGTCTTCCCAGTATGGATTGCCTTGAAAACAGTTGAAGTTTGGAATTTCATTTTAAACCTAAATACGGTTATGATATTACACTCACGTAGGTACTTTGGGCAAAAATTGCTGAATTGCTTGTGACAGTTACAGTAGATCAGAAGTGGAGCCTCATATCATGTAGTGTCAGATTTTCATTTAACAACCTGATCTTATAAGAGCTTCCTCAGAAATAGGTTCCACTGATTTTAGTGGAACTTAATCCCCGGTAATTGTGCCAAATGAAATTCAGTAAGACTTCTTAAGAAGTTTAAGGATTGCTTTCAGTTTTGGGATAGGAGGGGTTATGTAAATTCTTAATATAAGCCAGTTGTTGCTAGCTGTTACATTAGCTGTTGACTTTGAGAGAGCAGGAGTTACATGTTATGTCTTTGGTCTTCTCTGTACCTCATTGCATAATAGATCGCATTAACGTTTTCTCACTTGGCCCATGCTGGATGTCCATGTGTTGCTGCTGAGTGGACATTTTTTATAGAAAACTGAGTGAGAGCCAGTATGCTGGTGTGGCTAGAGTGTGGGGTAGCGACATCTGAATTCACATCCCCACTCTACCATAGAGAGACCGTAGCCAGTCATTATCTCTCAACTTAACCTACTTCACTAAGTTGTGACAGTGAATTGGAGGAGAAGTGAGAAGAGCCAAAAAATAACCCCTTGAGCTCCTTGGATGAAAGGCAAAATTAAAAAAAAGAATTACATTGTCTTGTTGGATCAGCCATTTGTTCAATTAAGTGTAGCCTAAAACGGATGGATGCTTGAAAGAGTTAGTGCTGCATGTTACACATTGGATAACATTTGTCTATAAAAACACTCTTGTTTGGCAGCTCTGTTTTCTGTCATGTGTTACAACGTCCTCTGTGATAAATACGCTACTCGGCAGCTATATGGCTATTGCCCATCATGGGCGTTGAACTGGGAATACAGGAAAAAAGCTATTATGCAGGAAATCTTAAGCTGCAATGCTGACATCATAAGCCTTCAGGTAAGAAATAATTTTGTTCCTTTTGCCTGTTTGTTTTAAAATGTGTTAAATCATTATAAAGCATGATCTTATTCCTGTGAATTTGCAACATCTAGTTGTCATCTACTGCGCTGAATATTACTTTCTACTAATATAGTCAAATGAAATGCAGAACAAAAACCAAATATAAATAAGCCCTGTCCTCAGCAGTAGTGCTGAGTTATGGGCTTGCAATTTTGATTGGTCATTCTGATGCAATTCATTAACTTTCTCATCATATAGAAGGGTGGGTTACATGTAGAGATGGGCATGAAATGCGAAAAAAACAAAACAAGCTTTTCGTGTTTCGTCGCATTCCATGAATCACAAACTTTCATGAAATTGTCCCATTTCGTGAAACGATTCATTCGTTTCGTGATTCGTCAGAACCCAGAGTACTTCAATGGCCCCCTTCATACCCAGAGATACCAAACACATAGGGAGACTTCAGCAAGCTCTCCTCCACCCACCCTCACCCAACAAGCCAGCAAGAACAAATGCTCTAAATAAGAATATAAGCAAAGAAAATTAAAGAAAAAAAAGGTAGGCCTCAGTCAAGCTAGGTCTCAGAGCCAGGCCTACTGGGGTTGGGTGGGGTGGAGGAAAGAAGGCACCCTCACCCAATGACCTTCCCAGCAAGTCCAAGAGCTGAAAATAAGAAAGAGGCTTTTCAGTCTCTTTTAAAGCAGCAGCAAATTCAGCCAAAAGCTCTCAATTCCACTCACTCACTCCAACAGGTCTTCCCTCTCCCTCTGTCTACTAGGACTGAAAAGCATGAGGCGGAGATCTGTGCCTTATATAAGAAATACTCACATAGAGCAGAACAAGAGGTCTCTGGTTGGCAGGCAGACCTGCCTAACAAGGTTTGGAGGGATGAGATTGGTGTTCCCATGGCTACAGAAGGCCCATCTCCTCAGTTGCCTAGGGGATTAACCCCCCTGCTCCTTGCTTATAGGGGAGAAAAGAAGCTTTCTGGTTGGCAGGGAGAGCTGCCTATCAAGGTTATATGGGCTAAGATTGGGGTTTCCAATGGCAACAAGAGGTCTGCAGACATTTCAGGCTTATGTTGCCTAGGGAATCAATAGATCAGCACCAGCCTGTTTGGCATCACTAATCATTCACGAATTGGTGCCAACATTTGTGAATTTTGTGAAAACTGTGGCCCCATGAAACACGTTTCGCAAAACACAAATCGGCCTGATTTGTCACGAAATTTGATTTGTATTTCGATTTGTTCCCATGTCTAGTTACATAGCTGTAGGACATGTGCCAAACTAGAAGATCCAGTGAAGAGTTATAGAGTTTTTCTTCCAGGGATTATATGGATCTTGCTGCAGAAAGCAGGAATTGGAGTCAACCATGATATCCAATACACACCATGAGAGCCATAGCAATTCTGTTTGTTGTAACATTACAGCCTGTCACTGCTTGAAAGTGAGCAACAGTAGATTAAAACTATATACAAGGTATCTTGTTAAAAATGCAGTCGTGATGGACTCGGCATGAAAATGTCAGGATTGCCAAGTGCTGAATCCAGCAAGAGGCAAGTAAAGGCTTGAGACAGAAGGGAGGGTGGGTGACAGGTCCATTCCTCCTCCTGTGGCTAGCCAGAGAGAGAATGGCAGTTGGTGTTAGAATGATGAGCTGACAGTTGGTACTAGGAGAATGAGGAGCAGCCAGTTGGAGTTAACTGAAGAGTTAGGGTGTTGGAGTCTGGCATCCAGTAAACAGCTTCATACACTTCAGGGGAGAAATTTTTTACTTCAGAGTAGGGGGACAGTATCAGCTAGAGAAAGCAAAGGGTTTGCAACAACAGTGTAAAGAAAAATAATATTCATCTACATGTATTCTGTCATTCCTTCCCTTCCCTGTATTGTCTTCACTACCTGTATTCCATTCATGGACCCATTTTGACTTGATTCTTTTGCCTAGTTGTGGGAATACTTTCCTGTATTTTTCTGCAAACTTGTCTGGTGTCTGCTGAAGAATGGCCCTTCAGATTTTGAAGACCTTTGCAAGAATCCTGATAATCCTTTGGTTGCCAGAATCCTGATAATATTATAGAGTGCCTTTAAATACTTTCTGTCCTTTCCTGTATCATCGTTTCCACACTACAATGATTGCTGAAAGAACAAATTATCAAAACAACTGCAAAATAACATACAGGAAAAAAACCCAGCAGTTCCATAGGAAGATACTGTACCTTGACATGTGGTGGTGGAGAGTGACCTCAAGTCAACTTACGATGACCCCTGGTGGGGTCTTCAAGGCAAGATACCATCAGAGGAGGTTTGCCATTGCTTGGCTCTGCAAGCCTGGTCTTCATTGGAGGTCTCTCATCCAATTACTAACCAAGGCCAACCCTGCTTAGCTTCTGAGATCTGATGAGATCAGGCTCACCTGGGCTATCCAGGTATTTCAGGTTAAACCTTTTTTTCCAGGGAAGCTGTAAATAAGTATGGAAGTTGGATCTGCTTGCCTTGTAACTATTATTGGCCAGCTTAATGCTTCTGTTGATAGCTTGTAAATTAAAGGGAATAGAACTCATCAAACTCATTTGAACTGGTAGCTGAGAGATTTGTTTCAGTCAGTCAGTCACCGAATAGTCAGTCACTATTCTTACTTAGAAATGACATGCAAGCAACGTGTACTGGACAAGAGAGCCTTCTGGTGTACATTATTTTTAATCCTGTTTAATCACTGATTGGGCAGGTTACCAGGAGCCTTATGTATGTTCTGAGGTTTCTAAAGAATAGGTATTATTAATAATAATTGTGACTTTCAGAGCCAGGTGGACTATGAAATGCTCTTGTCTGTCTTTTCATGATCTTCCATAAAGAATGCAGTATAAAAATCATGCATTACAACCATATTTTTGAGAAATACTCTTCTTCAATTACTCTTCTTCAATAAAGATTGAATTCTATTTAAGTTGCACTTTGTTTGTATGCTCAATTAAATACATTTTGTCTTACATTGTAGGAGGTTGAAACGGAACAATACTACAGTTTTTTCCTGGCAGAACTGAAGGAGCGTGGTTATAATGGGTTCTTCAGTCCAAAATCTAGAGCTAGGACAATGTCGGAACAGGAAAGAAAGCATGTTGATGGCTGTGCAATATTTTTCAAAATTGAAAAGTAAGCTGAAATTTGCATCTTATTCTCAGATTGCAATGAATGAAGATGTATAATATCTCTTCTAATTTTTTACTCTATAATAGTCCCAGGTATTCATATACTTTTGTCCTCAGACAGCTTCTTGCAAAAAGGATTGTGTTGTGTGTGTTATATGCTATCAAGTCGCCTCCGACCTATGGCAACTCTATGAAGGAAAGACCTCCAAAATGTCCTATCATTAACAGACTTGCTCCTACAAACTGGAGGGCATGGCTTCCTTTATTGAGTCAAGCCATCTCATTTTAGGTCTTCCTGTTTTCCTACTGCCTTCCGCTTTTCCTAGCATTATTAACTTTTCCAGAGAATAACTTTTCATGATGTGACCAAAGTATGATAGCCTTAGTTTTGTCATTTTAGCTCCTAGGGAGGATTCAGGCTTGATTTGATCTAGTATCCACTTATTTGTGTTTTTGGCTGTCTGTGGTATTCGCAGAACTCTCCTTCAGCACCATATTTCAAATGAATCAGTTTTCTTGTCAGCTTTCTTCACTGTCCAATTTTCACATCCATGTATAGTAATGGGGAATACCATTGTTTGGATTATCTTGATCTTGGTTCCCAGAGAGACATCTTTATCTTTAAGGATCTTATCTAGCTCCCTCACAGCTGCTCTTCCAAGTCTCAATCTTCTGATTTCTTCATTGCAGTCTCTCTTTTGGTTGATGATTGAGCCAAGGAAAAGAAAATCTTGAACAATTTCAGTTTCTTCATTGTCTGCCTTAAAATTCTGTAATTCCTCAGTAGTCATTACTTTTGTCTTCTTGATGTTCAGATGTAGTCCTGCTTTGGAGCTTTCTCCTTTAACCTTCATCAGTAGTCGTTTCAAGTCTTCGCTATTTTCTGCCAATAATGTGGTGTCATCTGCACAGCTCAAACTGTTAATGTTCCTTCCACCAATTTTCACTCCACCCTCTTCTAATCCAGATTTCCTTATAATATACTTTGCGTAGAGGTTGAACAGGTAGGGACATAATATGCATCCTTGTCTGACACCCCTGCCATTTGGGAACCATTCTGTTTCCCATACTCTGTCCTGACAGTAGCCTCTTGTCCAGAGTACAGGTTGTGCATCAAAACAATCAGATGTTGTGGCTCCCCCATTTCTTTTAAGAGTCCTTTAAGTAAAAAAGAATTAGAATCATAGGATCATAGAGTTGGAGGAACCTCCAAGGTTATCCAGTCAAACCTCCTGCACAATGTAGGGAATCAACACCTACTTCCCCCTGTCATGTTTCGCCTGGGCCACATCAGAGGCCGGGGTGTGCACACCCTCCAAACAAATCTCAGGTGCAGCCAAATCTGGGGTAGACCCCCAAATGGAAGGAGGAGGAGGGTATAGATCACCCTCTCACCCTCCGGTTGGGCTGGCTCAACCACCTCCTTTGCTCTCTTCCCACTCTTGTCTCTAGTCCTCTCCCCGTCTCCTCCGTCTCTCTCACCTCCTGCTCCCAAGCACTCCAAAACTCTCCACCCCAATCTTCCTGCCAAGCCTGCCTTAATAGGCGCTTCCTTCCAGTATTCCCGCCCTTCCCCCATGTCTACACCCTGTCCACTGCGGACTTCCACCCCTGGGTTGATTACCCATGTGCCCAGTCAGCCAGGGATGTTGTGAGGTTTTCCTTCTCTGCTCCAGCTCCTCCCCTTCTATACCCCTTTTGCAGGATGGGGCTGTTGGAACCTCTTCAGGTGGCCTGGGTGCGGCAGTAACATTGTCCCCTGGGTGGCTATCCCAGTTTCCTGAGGCTGCACCAGTCCTGCTGTGCTTGTGTCCGGCTTGCCAATCCCGCCTGGGGTGTGCGTGGGAGCTTCCCACTTGCCCTGCTGGGTGTTGGCATCTCAAACCATCAGGAGAGTATCCTGCCCTTTGGGGCTTGGCTCAGCGGTGTGCACTCTGGTGGCCTCTAGGGCTTGCGCTGGAGCCCAGCCTCCTTCAGCACTCGCTGCTGCTGTCGCTCCCACTTCCTCTGATGCTCCGTGATCGCCTTCCCACTCCTTGGCCAGCCACAGCTTCTCTGGGCTGCTGCGCCCAGCCATCCTCCACTTCCTGGGGCCGAGCTGCTTCTTCTGTGGTCTTCATCACTTCAGGCCTGGCTCCCCCGGTGCTGTTGGCCTCAGAGTGTCACGGTGGAGGTAAGTCTCAGGGGGAGCCCGTCCCCGGACCCCGCCCCCATACCTCCAGTGACCCCTACTCCATGCCCAGAAGATTGAAAAAACCTTCAGGAATCCTGTCCAAAACTGGTCTGGAGAAAATTGCTTCCTGACCCCAAAGTGGCAATTGGCATTACCCTGGGCATGTAAGAAAGGGACATGAGAACCTAGCACTGATGTAACCCTTCCTGCCCTTTCTCTCATGATCTGCATAGGTTCACAGAATCAGCATTGCTGTCAGATGACCATCTAGCCTCTCCTGAAAAACCTCGAAAGGAGAGCCCACTACCTCCTGAGGAAGCCTGTTCCACTGAGGGACTGCTCTGTCAGGAAGTTCTTCCTAATATTTAGCTGATTTTTTTTTTAATTTCAACCCATTGATTCTGGTCCAACCTTCTGGGACAATGGAAAACAACTCAACACCATCCTCTGTATGACAGCCCTTCAAGTACTTGAAGGTGGTTATCATATCACCTCTCAGTCGTCTCCTCTTCAGGCAAAACATACTGAGCTCTTTCAACCTTTCCTCAGAAGACCGGGCCTCCAGACCCTTCACCGTCTTCATTGCCCTCCTCTGGGCATGTTCAAGTTTGTCTATATCCTTCTTAAATTGTGGTGCTCAATACTGATGTGAAGTCTAACCAGAGCAGAGTAAAGCGATACCATCACTTCGTGCAATCTGGACACCATACTTTTGTTGATATGGCCCAAAATAACATTTGTCTTTTTAGCTACCACATCACACTGATGACTCATGTTCAGTGTATGGTCTGCTGAGACTCCTAGATCCTTTTCGCACATACTACTGCCAAGTCAAGTCTTTCCCATCCTCTAATTGGCTAGGAAGCAACCCATATGTCCTTAGGCAAGCATCTATCTATAACTTATCACACTTCTGTCCTGCTACATGTAGGTTATACTGACGTAGAGGGGGTTTAAGGATGGCTGAGTTTAAGAGCTTCAAACACTCTGGAGTACAATTCAAATGCAGAGTGTTTGTAGTAGTCCAGCTCTTACTAACCCTGAGTGTTTCTGATTTAAAACATTGGATAATGCATATTCTTATCAAGAGAATAATTATAAGGAGACTGGTATAATTGCAGAGTAGTGATGTCACTTATTTCTGTTTAAGAAATGCCTTCATGTCACTTCTCTTTTGTGTCAAGTATTTCATACTTTTAATGGCCATGAAACCAAACTTTGCGTTAGTTCAGCAATTTCTGAACTAATAATAATAACAACGTTTGATTTATATACCGCCCTTCAGGACAACTTAATACCCACCCAGAGCAGTTTACAAAGTATGTTGTTATTATCTTCACAACAGTCACCCTGTGAGGTCAGTGGAGCTGAGAGAGCTCTGAGAAGGTATGACTGACCCAAGGTCACCCAGCTGGCTTCAAGTGGAGGAGTGGGGAATCAAATCCAATTCTCCATGTTAAGAGTCCTGCCGCTCTTAACCACTACACTACTACACTAAATTGTTGGCATAATTAACAAATATAGCAAACTGAGAGTGACTACAGAAAACCACTTAGGAAGTGGTAAGTTATTGTGCAGGTGTAGTTAACTTGTCTCTATTACCCTATTGAAGGGAAAGAATTTTCTGTACTCTCACTCGCCTGTGCAAATTTTTTTCCTTCTATGAACATTGTGGTACTTTATCACTTGGATGCAATCACTGTGAGAAAAATGCATGTGATTATTTTATCTTGTGTCTTTTTAAACTGCCGGTTGTACAGCAATCATGGTATACTACAGCTGTCTTATTTGAGTGAAACAAAATATGGGAAAAATTCTGACTTTTAACTGTGGCTTTAAGGTTCACCTTGGTTCAGAAACATACTGTTGAATTCAATCAGTTGGCAATGGCAAACTCCGAGGGATCTGAAGCAATGTTGAACAGAGTGATGACAAAAGATAACATTGGAGTTGCTGTGTTGCTGGAGCTACGCAAGGAGTTAATAGAAATGTCATGTAAGTAATCCAGTTTTTTAAATATATCACTCACACACTTCATTTATACCCTTCCTTTCTCCCCAATGGGGGGTCTAAAATGGTTACTCTTCTGCATTTTATCCTCACAACAATCCTGTGAGGAAGATTAGGCTGAGAGAGTATAACTGGCCCAAGGTGACCCAGCAAGCTTGCATGGCAGAGCAGGGATTCAAACCTGGTCTTCCAGATGCCACTCCATCATTCTAAGCACAACTCCTCACTGATTAAGTGGAATCTCCTACAATCTAATGCATGTACAGAACATCTTTTCTTTCTCAGGAAAAAGATTTGAGCAGCTACTTACAGTAAAACTGAACAAAGGCAGGGAGGAACATTGAGTATTAGGGCTACATGGCCACCTTATAGGCCACCTAGTCAAACCCCTTGATCATTTCAGGTAGTCCATAGCATTTCCAGTACATAGCTATCCAGCTTCTGTTTGAAGACCTACAGCATGGGAAAGTCCATCACCCCCCTAGGTAATTGGTTTCCATGTCAAACTTCTATCACCAGTTTCTCCTAATGATCATCTGAAAAACTCTTCCTGCAATATAAGCCTGTCAGAACTAGTTTCCCCCTCCAGAGCAGCAGAGAGCAAACCTGTGATTTCTTTCGTGTGCCACTCTGGGCTTTTAAGAAATGCTATCATGTCTTCCTCCCACCTTCCTAAGATGTAGAATCTTTTAAGTGCAGTGTGCTCCAGATATATTGTACTCCAGATGAGATTCCATTTTGCACTGGTAAAATGGAACTATTATTTCTAATGACCTTGATTATATGTTTCTAGTAATGCATATTAAAATTGCGTCAGCCCTTTTTTTGCTGCAGTATGGAACTACTAAATGATGTTCAGCTTGTTATCAATGTCATCCCCAAGATTCTTTTCACATTTTCTGCTGTCAGTCCAGGTATCCCACTTTTTAAATTATTTTTGCCTAAATGCAGATCTTTGTATTTGTCTCTGCTGAATTTTGTTTCTTTTTTTTTTTTTTTGAAAAATTTTTATTGGGTTAGAATCCATTATTTCCACATTTACATTCAATTTTCCCCAATTTTTTCATCTCTAACCCCCTCCCTTTCCCCCCCCCTTTTTGTTGACTTCCAACAGCTTTCCAACCCTTTGTCCCCTTTCCCTTACATTTATTAGCTTCCTCTATCTAAAACAAATATATATTCTCCATTATTCTAAGCAGTACATCCTTAACTATTTTTAACATTATATACCCAAACTGTAAGCCTTTGTTTCCATCTTAGATAAACAACTTATCCCAATTTTTCAATTTCAGGTATTTCTATATATCATAAACCATATAGATCATACATTCGTTTATATCAAACAATTTGACTTATTCTCTATATATATTACTCATTCTATCTTTTTATAATAGTTCTATATATCTCTCCTCACGTAGTCAATCAATTTGACCCATCTATATCTTCAGACATTCAGTTTGGTACAAAACTTGTCAGAAAAAAAAAGAAAATATTGTTAGTTAATCGCTCCTTATATTTAGTCCTTATAATTAATTATTTTCTCTATGTTCTGTTTGTTAACCTATATATATCTATATATATATATATCTATATATATGTCAATCTATTAATCTGACTGCTTATTAATTCACATTTATCTCTTCTCCCCCCGGTAAAGTCTCCCCCCTCTACTTCAATACTTCAGTAGTTCTCAAACTGCCACAGTTTTCCTCCCACCTCCCATTTCTTCTCCAGGTATTGTTTCAGCTTCTCCCAGTCTGTGTTGAACTGCCCTGAGTCCAGATCTCTCAATTTTCTTGTCATCTTGTCCATTTCAGCCATATACAGCAATTTGTAAGTCCAATCTTCAATAGTTGGCACTTCTTGTACTTTCCATTTTTGCGCATACAAAAGTCTAGCTGCTGCTGTCATATAAAATATCAACGTCCTGTGTTGGGCTGGAATTCCCTCCATTCCCAAGTTCAGTAGCAGGAGTTCTGGGTTCTTATTAATTTGAAATTGTAAAATTTCACTCATTTCTCTTATTATTTCCCCCCAGTACTGCCTGGCTACCTCACACGACCACCACATATGATAGAGGGAGCCCTCATGCTTCTTACATTTCCAGCATTTATTAGAAGTATTCGAATTCCCTAGCGCAATCTTCTTTGGTGTCATGTACCAACGATAGATCATTTTATAAATGTTCTCTTTGATATTAATACATGTCGTTGTCTTCATTGTAGTTTTCCACAAGTATTCCCATGCCTCCATTGTTATTTCTTTATTAAAGTTTATAGCCCATTTCACCATTTGTGTTTTAACTATCTCATCCTCGGTATACCACTTCAACAGTACTTGGTATACCTTGGATATTCTTTTCTTATCTTCTTTAAGAAGGGTCTGCTCTAGTTCCGAATTCTCTATTCGTATACCTCCCTTTACAGAGTCCGAATTATATAAGTCTCTGATCTGTCTATACTGGAACCAATCGTAGTTAGGTGATAGTTCCTCTTGTGTCTTTATTCTAAGTTTGGATGCTTCAGTTTTAGTTATTTCTTTATACGTTAAACATTGTTGTTCATTATCAACAGCTCTCGGGTCTATCACCTCATATGGAACCACCCACAAAGGGGTTCCTTCTTGTAGATAAATTCTGTACTTCTTCCAGATTATGTATAGACTTCTCCGAACAAAGTGATGCAGGAACATCGAGTTGACCTTTACTTTGTCATGCCATAAATATGCGTGCCATCCAAATATTTTTTTATATCCCTCTAGGGCTAATAGTTTCTTGTTCTTTAATGTCATCCATTCTTTCAACCAAACTAGGCAGATTGCATCATGATAAAGTCTCAGATTGGGCAGTTGCATTCCGCCTCTTTCCTTTGCATCTTGTAAAACTTTCACTTTCACTCGAGGCTTCTTGCCTGCCCAAACAAAATCTGATATTTTCCTCTGCCATTTTTCAAATTGTTTGGAGTCTCTGATGATTGGTATTGTCTGTAGCAAAAACATTACTCTTGGTAACACATTCATCTTAACTGCTGCAATCCTGCCCAACCATGACAAATTCAATCTATTCCATTTAATCAAGTCTCTCTCTATCTGAGTCCATAGTTTTTCATAATTGTTTTTGAATAGATCTATGTTCTTTGCAGTTAATTCGACTCCCAAATATTTCACTTTACTTGTTACTTCACAATCCGTTGTTTCCATTAACAATTGTTGTTTCTGCTTAGTCATATTTTTGCATAATATCTTTGACTTCTTTTTGTTAATGAAGAAACCTGCCAAGTCTCCAAACTCCTTGATCTTATCTATCACTCTTGGCATGTTCTCCAATGGGTCCTCTACAATTAACATTATGTCATCCGCAAATGCTCTGACCTTGTATGAATAGTCCTTTATTTTTATTTCTTAATTTCTGCCCAGCTTACCAACCTATCAAGTTCACTTTGAATTTTATGTTAACTTCTCAAGGTGTTAGCTGTCTTTCCCAGTTTTCTGTCATCTGAACATTTGATAAGGATTCCTTCCACATCATCTAAGTCTATTCTAATATTATATCATTCTATAGTCAAGATGAATTACTAGTCATCCATACTCAGTTAATCGCCGATAATGTGTTTCAACTGGTACTGAATGAAATCTTTTATTTCAACAAGTTTGTAAGTTTGCAGAATTTTTACTTGCCTTTAATGTTCCATGAAGAGAGGCAGTGTCTAAAGAACAATTGCAGATAATGTAAATTCAGTTATTTTGTACATAACAAAATTGAATATAGTAATAACTTGTCTGTAATAAGTCCAGAAGAATAGTTTCACATAGGTAGTTTTGTTGGTCTGCAGTAGAACAACATGATTTGAATTCAGTGGCACCTTCGAGACCAAAAATATTTTCAGGATAAAAGCTTTTCATAGTTAAAGCTCCCTTCAGATATCCAGCAGAGGGAGCCCAGAGGCCTAAAATGGCTCGCTGTTTAAAAAAAAAAATCTTGGATTGTTGAAGTTCAAATTGTGGATTTCTGGCTTGGTGATCTCTTTAAAACTACTTTTACAACATTTTTTTCAATCATTTCTGCTGCTTCAGGTTTAACAATTTTTATTTTCCATTTTAGCGGGCAAACAACACCCTGCAGTGGACAAACAGCTGGTCCTTGTAGCAAATGCACACATGCATTGGGACCCAGAGTATTCTGATGTGAAGCTGGTTCAGACCATGATGTTCCTTTCTGAGGTGAAGAACATCATTGACAAAGCCTCTCGTAGTCTCAAGACTGGTGTTTCGGGAGATCATGCATCTATTCCCCTTGTTTTGTGTGCTGATCTCAATTCCCTGCCAGATTCTGGTATGTACTGCCATATTTATGACTGTAAGATCTTTGACTTAATGAATGTTTTGTATGCAGAACTTTAAGACATGCTTTAAGTACATTGTGGATAAAGGTGGGAATAAGGAAATTGGATACAAATAATATGATAATTCTGCTAGATGTATGGTAGTATTGGGCAGGCCTTGGCCTTACCGGAGAGGATTGGTGTAGTGGCAAGTAGGGGTGTGTACTCCCCAAAAATTCGGGTTTCCTGCTTTGGGTTTACCCGAAGCGGGGAAAAATCTGGAATTACTAGAATCCCCAAGCGGCAAGCCACTTTCGGATTCTGGTATTCACCTCACTTTGGTATGCTCTGTAAACATTTGAAGCATACTGAAGTGAGGGGTAGCAGACCCCCCCCCCCCCTGGGGCAACCCCCACCCTACTTACCTGACAGGCAGGGAGAGGGAAGGCTGATCAACTGGGCAGCAGGGAAGGCCAGAGCTGGCTCCTGTGGGGCCTGCTCTGCCTCCAGCTGGGTAGCGCAGAAGCATGGAACTGGCTCCTGTAGGGCCTACGCTGCTGCCTCTGCTGCATGGTGGTCATTTGAGGGGCAGGAAGGGCTGGAAAAGCTGGCTCTGCCATGCAGCATGGAGGGCTGGAGCCGCCGCCGGCACACCGCATCCTCCAGGCCTGCAGCGGCCCGCAGTGCTGCTGAGAAGGCTGGATCTGGTGGTGCGCAGCCTGACAGGGCAGCGGGGAAGGCTGGAGCTGCCGCTGCCGCACTAGGGCCTCCACCACCGCAGCAGCAGAGCCAAGGTAAGTGGGGGGGAGGCTGGAGGTTACGGGGTTTGGGGTGTTTAAAGGGCCCTGCAAGCGGCAGGAAAGGGGCCCTTTAAACTATCAGCTGGCAGGCGGCGGGGGGATCTCCCCCCGCCGCTTGCCAGCTGATAGTTTAAAGGGACCTGCCACTTGCAAGAGGCAGGGAAAGGGCCCTTTAAACTCGTCCTGAAGCAACCTGAATGCTTTGGGGAAGCTTTGATTCGGAATTTCCGAATCGGAGCCATCATTCTGGCCCCGATTCGGGAATTCCAAATCTTTACAAATTGAGTCCGATTCCAGTATTTTATCCGAGAAACGCAATGCGCACACAACTATTGGATAGAACAGAATGGTGTATTAAAAAGTCCTCAGTTGAAATGTCATCTTCATCATGAAGTCACTGTTTTCTCCGCTTCTGCTTCAGTGCTCATTACACCATGTGGAGAGAAGTTGCTGTTATCTTAAAAGGGGTTTTGTAAGGATTGTGCTTTGAGTACTTTAAAATACTACATAAATTCATTGACTTATGCATTCAAACTCATGTAGGTCCCTATAACCTTATTACTCATAATAATAATAAAGGTTATAGGGAGTATATGTGAAATATAGATAATATAGTTAATTGGTATGTAAGGAATAGTATGTTAAATATACATATGTAGTTTGTTTTTTTTAGTTAGTATATGTACCTATTATTACTTATATAATTTTTATCTTTTTAACTAAGATAAGCAATATAGTAAGTGTAGATTGTTAAGACAATTAAAGAGATTTGATAGGTATAATATAGATATATATTACATTATTACATTATTATTATAGACCTTAAGAATTTATATGATATACTTTTTAGATTAAGTTGGGTATGGAAAACTGCTGGGAGTCACCAGAAAAAGGGGGGGGGGGGAGGATGGGGAAAATGCAATGGGGTGAACAATGATAATGATTTTTATATGTGTGTTTGTAAACCCATCCAATAAAACAAATTTAAAAATAAAACAAACTCATGTAGGTCCTTTGTCGGTTTCTATTTAAAGAATCTTTAACCTGTGAATGGTAATACAAAAACTGTCCTCCTTGTCCTACTTTAAGATGAACAGCAGTACTAGTTATGACAGTTTGTTTACTGATTATTTTATCCCTTCGCTATAGGTGTGGTTGAATATTTAAGCACTGGTGGAGTGGAAACAAACCATAAAGATTTTAAGGAACTGAGATACAATGAAAGTCTCACTAACTTCAGTTGTAATGGGAAAAATGGAACCACCAATGGAAGGATTACTCATGGTTTCAAGTTAAAGAGTGCCTATGAGAATGGCCTAATGCCTTATACAAATTACACATTTGATTTCAAGGTGAGAGTCTTTAGAAATAGGAACTTCAACTAATAGTGTTACAATGTTACAGTTACCACTTAAAACTTAATAGCATAGTGTGCAGAACCTTCTCAAGCTCTATCTATAGCATGAATTGTGATGATGGAATAAAGATCAGGTCTTTGCAAAAGCCGTGGGTCTTACATGCTTTCTGAAGAGAGGGAGTTGGATTTCTATTTAATGGTAAGATGTTTTTTAAAAGTCCTAAAAAAGTCTCTAGTCAAAGATTCCAAAACGATGAAAAATGACTAAAATGCTTACAAAAATTCTGAGGAACGTTATTGTCTCTTTGGGAGATTAAAGATCTTGTGTGTGGATTTCTGTAGCGCAGCTGATGAAAGGCTGACAGTAATTTAATTATGTCCACTACCTTAGCTGATTTTTGCAAAGATACTTGGATGTGCTTGCAATTACACACTTCTTCCCCCCCCTCTCTTTTTAAGGGTATTATTGACTACATCTTCTACTCTAAACCTCAACTGAACATTCTTGGCATCTTGGGACCTTTGGATCATCATTGGTTAATAGAGAACAATATAAGTGGCTGTCCCCATCCACTCATTCCTTCTGACCACTTCTCACTTTTTGCACAACTGGAGCTGGTGCTGCCTTTTCTGCCCCCGGTAAATGGAATCCATCTGCCTAGCAGGAGGTAGTCAAGTACATTTTAGAGGGCAACCTCAAACTTATTTGTAAAAAAATTGTAAAATCTGAATATAGAGGAGTGAGGTATGGCCAACAGGGATCTTTCTTAATGATCTTAATTTTAAATCTAGTTATTTGATAAAAGAAATAGTAAAAGCCAGGTGCTATCAGACACACAATTCTGAGCCCAACATGCTTTGTATACTGTTAGACAGGGATTGGTGCATTTGCGCCTTTCTTAGATTTGTTACAAATAATCTTGTTTGTTCTATCCAATGTACTATTTCATGCCTTGAAAATAGGGAATTACTATAATAAATTCTCTTTGCACAGATATCTGTAGCACTACTTTTTGAGGCCAGTAGTAAACATCAAAAGACCATTCTTCCATACTTCACTCCCTTCTTTTTCAGACTTGTTTGTTTGTAAAATATAGAATTTGAATTTAGCCTTTATTGATTGTATATGAACAACAGAAAACCTGATTTATGAGATTTTGTACTTTAAAAAAATCAGATTTGGAAAATGATTGTATTGTAAACTAAGGCTAAATTTTTATCTGTTTCATGTGTTATAAAGGCCAGCTTGTAAAAGAAGTTGCACCAGGCTTTCTCTGCTAATGATTTGCACTGTTAGGGTGTTTAGCCCTTATGTACTACTTTGTTTTTTAAAAAATTGAGAACACTGCTTTTAAACCCAAATTGGTAAAACCGTAGCATATTTCTTCAAGTTAGTTAACATACTCCCCCCTTTTTTTCTTTTTAACTTGAAGCAACAGCATAAACTTGTTCTCAGAACAGAACAGATAAGCTTAAGCAGTGACTGATTAGGCTTTTGTGGATTGATAGCTGTTATCAGTGTGCATTCTAGCACCACTTTTTTCAGAAGTGGAACTGCAGAACCTTGTGTACAGCTTCTTAATTTCTGTGTGTCATGTCATCCTTTTCCTGTATCCACTGTGCCTGCTTAATTTTGTTCTCAGTTAGCACTGCCTGTGCATGCAGAGAGAACCTGTGCACCCTCTTTTATTTTTTTAAATAATGTTAACATTTTGTGAAAATTTTATGAAGATACTTTTGTATAAGCTGTGGCATCTATTTTTTTTCCTTGTGAAACATTGAATATCACTTTTTGAACATGTTCAGATCGTGGGTACACAAATTCTAAGCTTCTGATACCCATGCACTGCTTCTTTCAGTGTCATTGCACAATGCTGTTTGTGTCCCCTCCCCACTAAATACCATCATGTGAATTATTTCAGTTTAAGTGTGTTCCTCAGTCATTCCTTAAAGAGTATACCATCTTCAGTTTATGAAGCAGTGTAACTAGAGATGCATTTTCAGCACAGGTTCCCTAGACAACACTTCAGATCGATCATTAAAGTGACCAAGTCCTAGTCTAAAGTGTCAAGCAAAACTAAGGTTATAACGTACCCTTATAGTGCCATTAGAGTTGGAAAGCCAAGTATATAAAAATCTGTCCTAAAAGGGAGATCCTATGTAATCCTTAGCAAATTACTTCCACTAACCTATTTCATATTTAGTGAGAGAACTTGGTCAAACTGCTTTTGTTTCAACTGCAGGCAGAGGAACAAAAGCTCACTCTTGAATTGAGAAATTCTGAATATAGTAAATTTTAAAAAACAAATGAATCTTAGTAATAATGATTGAAAATTTTATAAAGAAGAAACTATCAGCACTTACAGTGCATTACCATTTTGTTTTAAAAAGAGAACAATAAATTCTCCAAATGTTCATGTTAAGCAAAAAGTGTTTTAAAATTCCAGAAGGAAAATTCCAGATCTCGAATCCTTGTCTGGGACCTGATTTTTTGTTACTTGTTTTTTAGTTGTGCAAACACCAAACATGTCCAGTTTATAATCAGTACATCGGAATGCTGGTAATAATTGATGTAGTAGATTCAATGCATAGTGTTGCTTTTTTCTGTTCTTGTTTTTTGGGTTTTGGGGGTTATTTTGTAAAAGTGTGAATAAAAAGGTGTTTTACTCATGTTTCCTTAACAATGTGTTGATAATGTGCATCATGACAATTCTCAGTGGCAATGGAGCCGATTTAGCTTGACATTACTCAGCAACCTATTTTTGTTTCCTGATGATCTGGATGATTTAATAGTATGTCCAGAAAGCTTTATGGAAGGGAAGCACTTATTCATTTTGTATTTCTTAGAAGGGGTTAATTTTTCATTTTTAAGCTGGAGCTTGAGTGCACTTGGTAAATCCTAAAGGTTTAAGCTTTACACATGTTTTCACCTATAAAATTTATGGCAGCATATTAAAAGGTTATGGCCCATCCATGTACTCAAGGACTCTTGCAAAAGACATGTTGCAATCTGTGTGCAAATCACTTTTGGGATAGTAAGATTCTTGACATATGAGAGCTCAGAAAGCTGATAGATTCCTTTTGACTATAGATATCCTTCTGTCAAATCTTACAGCAATGATTTGAAGCTCACTTTGTGGAAATTCTTTGCATCTTTGCAAAATGATGTCAGTTGCACCAAACATGTCTGGTGGTTTCATATCAAAGTCTACTGGTTTAAAAAACATTTCCTGCTTCAAACAAATTAATACATTTCATGAACAAATGCAATAAACTATCTGTCTTCATAAAAGGCTAAGTTCTAGTAACCTTATCACTTTATTTACTGAAGGTGGCTTTGGATGTTGCCATAATATATGTTCAGTGTTTCTTATTAATGTAATCACATGGTTTGTTTGTTTTTTTTTTTTTAAAAAAGCATTGCTGGGAATGAGGTTCTCTGTCCTCATTCTCACAGTTTAATCCAACCAGGTGTCTAAGGATGATCATATGTGAAAACCCATGGAACTACAGTCTGCCATATTTCTGGTCGTTAACTTTCATGCATAGATACACGTGCATAAATTCAATTACAGTGAAATTTAAGTGGGAAATAAGTATAAAACATTAGGGGCTCTGAATTTTTAAGACAGTAGCAGAGAAAAATATCTAGGAAATGTGTGTAATTATTTTGTCACTTATGTGTGGGTTTTAAAAACTAAACAAATTTCAACTTTAAACTTATTTGTGATGCTGATCTGCATCTCCTGGTGCAACCTCTGATAAATAAGATTATAAGATTTTTGTGGCTTAAACGTAGAATAGGTTCAGACATCAAGTTCTCACTTTATCCATGGGACAAAGAACTCAGACAAAATAATTGCACTATCATTTTCAAAGGAATTAATCGCACTGCAAATGTTGCAACTTCTCAAAATTACTGCTTATGTAGTGAGTCTTTTTTTTCCTCCCATCCAGCCTGATACAGTATTTTAGGGTATGTTAACTCCTGCTATACTTTTGGGTTGTGTAAGCTTTTTTAAAACGTAGGTATATTGGTATGTTTAAGTAGTGTCTAAAATTTAGAATACCTAGTCTTTATTCACAGTACTTCTGTATAATGTGTAATGCACTGGACTAACTCTTGTTTACCATATGTGTAACACAAAAAAAACCAGCACATCATCTGCACTAAGCTCAAAGAATGTTGCATTTGTCTATAGGCAGCTCTTCAATAAGATAAATGGGAAATTGAATATGGTCTGATGGTAAACAAGGGCTTTTACTGTTCTCTTCAGTGGAACTTTCTTCTTGGTCAAATTTTAACTAGCTAGTATTATATTTATATACAGGGTTGTCTTTTTCTTTACCAATGTATTTTCCTACTCATAGCTGACCAATAAATTCAATATCTGTTTCAAATCTCTTTGAAGTCTAATTTTCATGTTTCAGCTTTGCTGGTAAGCTTACTTAAACCATAAACAGGGCTCTCGATTTTCCTTATGTCACTTTTTATTGCTTCCACCAAAGGAAGGTTTGGTTCTAACCAGATTTTTCCCTGGTGAAGAAGGGAGGACAAGGACACCTTTGACCACCTGGAAATGCTGGGGATAATGAGAACTGCCTGGACAAAAGCCATGTGGGACAAGGGCTGTATTATAAAAGGGAATTAGGTAAGAGTGAGCAAAAAAGCTGGCTGGGATCCAACTTCTTGTTCTCTGCATTGTGCTGTAATTCTGCAAGGTTGCAAATCTAAAGCAGCACAATTCCTAGAGAATTTATAAACTGAAGTGATCTGCCTACTTGGTTGCTCTCTAGGCTTTACAGTAACCCTCTCAGACAGGGAATTACTGTCTCAGGATTTACGCTGAATTCAAATGGTAAAGTTGATTATGCAGGTTAATAATTGGGCAATAACAGACCTGGTACTAATGAACATGTTACATTGATGAGGGCATGGCTACCAGATAGTAATTGCTATACAAGATCCTGGCAGCTCTGATAATTCAGCCTGGGCCATTTAGGCTTTTACAAAGTTGGTGTTCACAAAGATTGAGTTCCGTGGCCTGCCCCATACTTTCCAGTTAAGTACACATTAAGACCTATCCAGTGCGAATTTATTTTTAATGCTTAAAATGAATCCCCTTGTTTATGGTTTCCCAAAATGTCGGTATATTATACTTCCCAATGTTAACAATTCCATTTTTCAGCACAGGCTATACAAGTGCATCCTGAATATATCTCCTGTGTTGTGTAGAGTGAGAGAGATGGGGAACAGTGAGAGATGGATGAGCATTAAATTTATACAAAACTTTGAGAAGAATCTTGTCTTCTATCACTGGGATAGTTCCTAAAGCATAAGAAGACCCAAGGTCACCAAAGTGAAATTTCCTTCCTTTATGCTGCAGTGTGCTGTGTTACTCAAAATTGTGGCCCAGGTATCTGTGGATCCCTAGAAACAGCCTGGGCTCTCAAGAGAGGTGGGGCGGGGGGGAATTGGTAAAAATCGTACACCCTCTTTCCACTGGTAGAAGTATTAGGATCCAACCCTTTATTTTATTTTACAAAACTTAACCCTTTCTGCCCTAATAAAGGCCACCAAGAAAGCCAACCAATTAAAAACATAATAAAATCTTATCTTAAAAATCATTAAAACCAAACAAATCAAAACAATAACCAAAGATAAAATATGAAACGGTGAACAAGAAGGAGGGATGTGAGGGAATGCCAAGCAAAATAGAAGAATCTTCACTTGCTGAAAGAAACTGGTAATAGAAAGGGACAGAGAAGTCTGTTTGGAGAGAGAGTTTCAAAGTTTTGGTGCCATGACTGAGAAGGCCCTCTCCTGGGTTGCCATCCACTGAATCTCAGAGTTGCAGGAGCACCTGAAGCGGGGCTTTAGAAGATGACTACAGTGGTTGGATCAGGCAATCCTTCAGGTATGTTGGACCCAAACTATATACCGTTCTAAAGGTAAAAACCAACACCTAGGATTGTGCCCAGAAGCAAATTGGGAGCCAATGTAGTTTGACCAAGAGTGGAATGATATGCTCCCTGTGACACATTCCAGTCAACATCCTAGCTGCAGCATTCTGAACCAATTGAACCTTCTTGAATACTTTTCCAGGGCAGCCCCATTTGGAAGGCACTGCAATAATCTAGTTTAGATGTTACCAGGGCATGCACCACAGTGGACAGCTCTTTTCTGCCCAAGAAAGGCTGCAGCTGGCTAACCAGTCAAAACTGGTAAAAAGTACTTCTAGCCACAGTTGCCACCTAGCTTATCCAGCAGGAGGCCTTGGTTGAAGAACACCCCCAGACTACAGACCTGTTTTTTCAAGTGGCATGCAACCCCATCCAGAATGGGTGACACCTTAAATCCTGGGTCAGACATTACACCCCTCAGTAGCGGTTGCATCTTGTTGGAATTAAGCTTCAATGTATTCGCCTGCATTTACTCCAAATCTGCTTTCAGGTTCCTTTCAGGCACAGGTTCAAGGTTTCTACAGGTTCCTTGGGATCAGCCAGAAGTGTGATAGAGGTGAGCTACATCTGCATATTAGTGAAAACTCAGCCCAAATCTGATGACCTTACCCAGTAGTTTCATGTCGATTTTAAAGAGCACAGGAGACCAGACAGAGCCTTGTGGGATTGCACAGGCCAAGGAGATGAGCAGCATTCCCCAGCCCCACCCCCCTTGTGAAATCTACCCTCTAGGTAGGACCGGAACTATCGCAGAACAGTGCCTCCCAATCCCAGCTGGGAAAGGCGGTCCAGAAGGATACCATGCTTGATGGTATCTAAAGCTTCTGAGAAGTACAGGAGAATCAACAGAGTTGATTCCCACAACCAAGCCTAAAACTAGACTTGAAAGGATCTAAACCATTTGCTTCCTCCAAGAAAAACCCGAAGTAGTCTAGTCAAAAACCTTGCTCAATAATGGAAAATTTGAAACTGATCAATGACTATTGAGATCTCCTGGGTCCAGAGTAAGTTTTTATAGTAGTAGTGGCACCACCCCCTCTCTCAAGAAGGCATTGGCCATCTTGCATACTGAAGAGCTGGTCTTTTAAAGGAAAGTATTCTGTTTAGCAGGGCCCATAGTAATTATGTTTTGTAGAGGTTTTCATTAGTAGGGGTGGGCACGACTGCATAACGGACCTAACTTCCCCACGGATTTACCTCGTTCATCATTCGCGAACATGCGGGCCGTGGGCGCGTGTTCTTTTCACAAAAGCACCGAACTTTGGGGCGTTCTGTCCGTCTGCCCGTTAGCCCATTATGCCAGGATTCCCGCCATCCCTGCTCAAACAATTTCCTAGGCAACGGTGTGGCGCCACCTTCCCCATTTGGAACACACCAATCTCAGCCCAGGAAACCTTGATTGGCAGCTCTGTCGGCCAAACAGAGAGCGCCTAGCGTTTCTGTATAAAAGATAAAGCGCGTGAAGCCCCGCTTCTCTCTGCTGGCATGCGTGCGAGTTAGCAACTGCTTGCTGTGGGAGTTTTTCTTTTTGCGAGAGCGGCTTGTGCTTTAGCAAGGGCTTTGGGGCTTCGGTTACAAGATAGCTTACTCTATCCTCCATTCCTGTTTAATTTTTTTCGTGTTTCAATTCTTGCTTGCATGAGAGCACTCTTTTCGTTTTTGTTAAATCCTTTTACCATACTATCAGGTTATTCTGGTTTCTTTCCCCTTTCAAATCCTGGGGTCCTGGGGCTCAATTTCCCCCCCAAAACACTTACTTGCTTCTGGGTTCCTGGTGGGTTCTATTGTGCTCTGACCCCACCCACTTGCAGACCCGCAGTGGGTGCAAGGCAGCTTTTGGCGCTGTCTGCTTGAGTGCTTTCCTTCTTTCCACTTTCTTCCCACTTTCTTTCCTGGCTTTTGAGGTGCCCAGGGGGCTGCTATTGGGCTCTGTGAAACACCCACTCTCTGGCGACCGGCAGCATGCTTTGGGGGCTCTCTGCTTGAGTTCTTTCAAAGCCTTTCTCCAAATAGTGGGTGCCTCTTGGGGTGCTTTCCTTCCTGACTGCTGAGGTGCAAGGGGGGCTGCTATTGGGCTCTGTGAAACACCCACTCTCTGATGACCGGCAGCTCACTTTGGGGGCTCTCTGCTTGAGTTCTTTCAAAGCCTTTCTCCAAATACTGAGTGCCTCTTGGGGTGCTTTCCTTCCTGGCTGCTGAGGTGCAAGGGGGGCTGCCCATTTCAGACAAGCAAGTTGGAACTATGGGGTTCCTCTCTCGTTTCACCCTATCAAATCCTTACTTGCTTGTGGTACAATGCTCTGATCAGGTCACTCTCAGATCTGTGGTGGTCTTATGGGTTCTCTGTCCCCACATCACAGGGGCAGGTCTTGTTGGCAGAAGGTCTTCCTTGTGGCCGGAGGAATACGCACTTGTCTGGGGTCCGAAGGCTTGTGCTGCCATAGAACCTAGGGGGGGAAATACTTGTTTGGTGGGCACCACATCGTACTGGTGGGATTCCTGATGGCTGTGGTGCCCCCTCAGTCATCCAGTTTGGCTTTTCCAAGTAAAACTGGAGTTTAATGGAGGAAGGTCTCCCTGGCGGATTCCTGTCGGAGAGGTGTTTTTGGGCTGTCACTTTCTTCTGAATAACATTCTGTCCATGTTTCCAGTCCCACCCCCCAACAACAGGGGCACATTACTGAAGTATCCCACTGCCAGGGGTGGGGAAGGCATCCATCCTTCTATTCCTTTCTGCTCTGTCATTCGGGTGAGTGGTTTGGACAGTCGAAGAAAACACTGTCCTGGTTGTGCCTGGGCTTCTCTTTTCTGGGCACCATGCCACCTGTACCTCTCTGTGACAGCCACCATGCACAAAGGAAATGTTTTCTCTTTGGTAGCAGTTTGTAGGTGAGCCTCTTTTGCTGCTTCTTATTCCATCTCTTCTTTTCATGCCGTCTCTGTCTCATCATGACACCATCTAATCTCTTTTCTCTCACCCACCTTGTCGGTGAGGTGGGTTTCGGTTCACCGGAGGTGAGAAGGGTAGTTGTTCCTTATCAGCACCTGACACAGTGTTCTGGGGAGGTTGACCTTTATGAAGGGCATAGTCCTGCACCAACCAAGCAGGCACCTTCCCAACCGGCACACCACATTGGAGAGGTGGGTTCCAGGCAAGCTCCCTTCAATGGGTGCACTGCCCCTCACAATCATGTTTTTCAGGAAGATGCGTACTAGTTCCCCTGTGCTAGGCACTCCCTCGTTGTCTCTGGCCCTCCCTCCATTGCTTCGTGGCAATGGAGGCTGGGGAATGCTTCGGTCACGGCCACCAAGTTGGTGAGGTGGGTTCCTCATGCTGTTCTGGGCTGGCAACTGCACCTCAGGATTTCCCAGTCTCCACATTAGTAGGCTTCACCTTCTTTTGGGCACCTTTCCTGCAAGTTCATGGCCAGTGTCTCCATGTGGCAGAGTAGGACTCTGCCCCCATACCCCTGCTCTCAGAGCCACCCACTGGCTATGGGTCCAATCTCTCTGGGTACCTCTGCCGAAGGCTCACCTCGTTTTTTTTCACCTGCTTACGATCTTTTTTTTTTTAATGAAAAAGGGCCAGTTCTCTGTATGTGGTGGCGTAGAACTCCCATGCAAAGGGGAGTTACGTTTCTGTCCCATCTGCTCACTTAAAGTCCCATATCCATGGGACTTGGTATGTCACCCCCAATGGGGGGAAGGGGTTCCATCCAGCCGTGGGGAAGGGGGGGCTCAGCAAGCACATGAGCTTCCTTTGTTAACAGCATCACATTCGGTGATGTGGGTATTGTCGGCGACCATCCTGCTCCTGTGGACTCAAGGGCCCCTCTGAGTGGGGTGGCCAGTTCGGCTCCCTTCCCCTGAGCGTGGGGGAGGGGCCACGGCAAGCACATGAGTTGCCTTTGTTGACGGCATCATGTTTGGGGAAGTGGGTATCGTCGGTGACCATCCTGCTCCTGTGAGCGCAAGAGCCCCTCCAAGTGGGGAGGCCACTTCCATTCCCTTCCCCCAGGTGTGGGGGAGGGGGACACAGCAAGCATATGAGTTGCCTTTGTTGATGGCATCACGTTCGGGGAAGTGGGTATCATTGGCGACCGTCCTGCTTCTGTGAGCACAAGAGCCCCTCCGAGTGGGGAGGCCGCTTCCGCTCCATTCCCCAGCCGTGGAGACTTAGAATAGCCTTCCCCCAAGCGTAGGGAATGTGGCCACGGCAACCGCATGCCTTTCCTTTGCCGACGCCACCACGTTCACGGAAGTGGGTGTCGTTGGCGACTGTCCTGCTCCTGCGAGCTCAAAGGCCTATCTCCGAGTGGAGAGGCCAGTTCCAGCAGACTGCAGGGCACATGCAAGGAGGGTTGAGGCCACCATCAAAAGACACCTCTGAGGTGTGGTGCCCGCCTTCTCACCAATCACCCCAACCTGTCCCCAGGAAGGGGGCCCCCGCAGGGAGGGGGCGGCCACCGACACCCACATCTACAATGTGGCGGCCGCCCTCTCCCCACTCACCCCCAGCCAGTGCAAGGGAAGGGGGCACTTGTAGGGAGGGGGCGGCTACCGCCAATACCCACCTCTCTGACGTGGGAGCCGCCCTCCACCTGCCCCACAAAACCCAGCCTGTCCCTGGGAAGGGGGCCCCTGCAAGGAGGGAGTGGCCGCCACCGTCACCCACCTCTCTGTCTTGGCGACCACCCTCTGCCCTCTTCCCTACTCACCCCACCATGTCCAGTAGGTGGGTGATCTCCATGACCGCCACTCCTCCTCTGCATGAGGGATGGTTTTAGACATGAAATCTCACAACACTGAGACCCCTCTAATCCATGGAACCTACAGTTTCCTGTGCACGGGGGGGGGGGGGGTTCTATCCTTGCTGCCACAGCGAGACCATGGGTTTTTTCAGCAGCCGCATCCTTCATGGCCCCCATGTGTAGATCATGCACGACCCCCCGGCGATGGACATGGTCCTCCAGTCACTCGAGCAATCCTCCACGTCCTGCCCATGCAGGCCTTATGTAGTTCACCTGCTTCTGCCACTACGTCCATGAAGTGGGTTCAGTAGGTCCCTGTTGGTCTCGATGTGGGGCCCTTTCTTTGTGTCGTCGGCAACTGTCCTGCTCCTGCGAGCGCAGAAGCCCCTCTGAGTGAGGAGGCCGCTTCTGCTCCCTTTCCCCAGCTGTGGGGAACTGGGCCATGGCAAGCACATGAGCTTCCTTTGTTGATGGCATCACGTTCGGGTATCATTGGTTACCGTCCTGCTCCTGTGAGTGCAAGGAGTGGGGAGGCCACTTCTGCTCCCTTCCCCCAGCTGTGGGGGAGGGGGTTGCGGTGCCTGCATGTCCTTCCTTTGCTGATGCCGCCACGTTCGGTGAAGTGGGTATTGTCGGCAACTGTCCTGCTTGGCAACCGTCCTGCTCCTGCGAGCGCAAGGGCCTCTCCAAGTGCGGAGGCCTCTTCCGCTTTCCTCCCCCAGGTGTGGGCGAGGGGTCCGTGGTGCGCGCATGTGCTTCCTTTGTCGACGCCGCCACGTTCAGTGAAGTGGGGATCGTCGGCGATCATCCTGCTCCTGCGAGCACAAGGGCCCCTTCGAGTGGGTTGGCCGCTTCCACTCCCTTCCCCCAGGCATGGGGGAGGGGGCTGTGGTGCCCGCATGTCCTTCCTTTGCCGATGCCGCCATGTTCAGTGAAGTGTGTATTGTCAGCGACCGTCCTGCTCCTGCGAGCATAAGGGCCCCTCCAAGTGGGGAGTCCTCTTCCGGTCTCCTCCCCCAGGCATGGGGGAGGGGTCTGTGGTGCCCTCATGTCCTTCCTTTGTTGACGCTGCCACGTTCGGTGAAGTGGGTGTCATCGGCAACCATTCTGCTCCTGCGAGCACAAGGGCCCCTCTGAGGGTCAGTCCCCAAGGTCCAGTGACAAGTAGGACAGTGGCCCAGGTCAGAGCCATGCCCCTAACCCAAGCAAGCAGACACACCATGTCACTGAGGTGGGATTCGTTGGCCACTGCCCAAAGAGGCTCCCTCTAGCATAAGTCTTCTTCCCCAAAGGTGTGGAAGACATCCTTTTCATCCCTCCCGTGCCTTCCGTTCCACCAAGGAGCCTTTGAATTGCTACACCATCTCCTGTTGCGGAGTTGGCTTTCACTCAAGTACATCCATTCATTTCCCATCATGGGGAGTTGGTCTCCCCGCCCCCAGGGAGGGCATCTGTTGTTGATGCAGCCCCATGTCGGTGGGTTTTGTGGGCAGCCACCTCTCTTGGACAGGAGCACAAGTCTCCCTCCTGCCACCAAGGATGGGTAAGGGTCAGTCAGAATAGGGGAAGGGAAGTTGTTGTTTGTCTAAGTCTTTGGAAAAGTGATAATTGAAGAGTGTTACATGAAAACCTTTGGGGTGGGAAGTCTACTAAAGTGAAAATCTGTGGGAAAAACAAGGCCTATTGAATCGAACCGGTTCAAGAACCAGTTCTCAAACCGGGCCAGTCCATTTAAAAGTTCGTGGTCTGTGGTCCGTGAAAGTCCATGGACCACAAACCGGCAGTCCATGGCCAACTCCTTGTCCGTGCCCATGTCTACTCATTACTTTAGAACATGGCTGCATGAATTAGAAACCTTTAGAAGAGTAAGGAACTGGTCTGCTTGAAACTCATCAATTAGATTCCAAGATTCCTGAAACAGTGATTGTTAAACAGGTTTTTTGTGTTGGTCTCCAAAGGTACTTTTAACACTTTGGCACTTCTTTTAATTAAGTAGCATTATGATGTACTGTTTGACCTAAAAATCATTAGTTGAGAACATATTGTAAAGAGCTTGTATAAATGTGTGATGAGTTATTTGCAAATTATTACAATACATGCCTGGCCTAAGCACTTTGGTTCAGGCTCGTAAGTTCTCATAGGCCCAGTTCTGGTTTGCCGCCCTGGAAATGGAATGAACAGGCTCCTTAATTAATTGCACCTGCCTGTTGTTGCAAACCAAGGTGTTCTTGGGTGGAAGGGAGTTTCAGTTCTGGTTGCCCTCTCTGCTTTCTCGGGCCTAGCAATGCTGATATTGAAGTGTGCCCTGATTGGCTCACAGCACACACCACCATACACTCTCGCTTAGACACTTGGTTTGACCATTCAATTTGCAACCATTATTTTACCAGCATGTGAGAGACTTTGTTCCATGCTAGTCCCTACAATGACCAGAGCTGCCTGGCATGGTTGGACTTTGTGAGTATGAGCAACCTGGAAACATTCAGAGAAATGTAAGTTAGCAAGCCTTTATATCTAGTCAGATAGTTTTAGCCAGAAGTAGGTAAGCTGTTGTTACTTTATTGCCTTTTGCTTGTGTCTTATAGAATAGTTCCTGCCCTGCATACACTCTCCTGAATTAATAAACATCACTTATATTTAAGCCTATGTCTGGAGTTTCTGAGCTCTTGTGTGCAAGTTCTCCTAGAACAAACCCAGAGACTGCGAGGTCTCAACAAATCAGAGGACCTCAATCCCCCAAGAGTGCTACTAGGGGTCTCAGCAGCTGTGCACCAGCACTGTGGGAACAGTAGCCGGGAGCTGAACCTCTATACAGTTGTAACAATCTAATTGACAGTGGATGCTTTGGAGAGCAGCCTCATTATCATTATAACTACAAACATAACAAGCTACCACTAGATGGCACAATTGCTACACTTGCAAGAGTCATGAGAAATGATAAATTAATTCCAGGAGACGTTTAAGGCAAATAAGTCCCCTTAAACATGGTGTCTGAAGAAGGGAGCTCTGACTCTTGAAAGAGTACACCCTGAAAACCGTGTTGGTCTCTAAAATGCCACTGGACTCAAATCCTGCTGTTCTACTGTAGACCAACATAGTTACCCCTGTAAAACTTATTTTAGTACTTATGCATGCAGACTGTCCAAAGTGGAAGTCTTTGCTTAGATGACAATGTCTGCATTGGGGATCCCCAACTTTTTTGAGCCTGTGAGCACCTTATGAATTCTGACACAGTATGATGGGTGCATCAACAAAATGGTTGTCACAATATGGCTGCCATGGGGGTTGAAGCCAGACAGAACAGCTGCTGCAACTTCAGTCACACAGTGGAGATTCTTGTGTTGTGGTGGCAGCTGCTGCCAAAGCAATGTTTTTAAAAATCTGCACATCCAATCAGATTTCCAGTAAGAAGCCATGCTTGGAAAAGGCCTCACCTGGCCTCACCCACTTTCTAAAAACACTTGGCGGATGCCAGGAAAGGTGTCAGTGGGTGCAATGGTACTCATTGGCACCATGTTGTTCTGTATCATAGACTAATAGCTATGTACATGGCTGTTAAGAAAGATGGACTAAGGGCACACTTACCTGACTTAGCTCTTAATAACTAACATTGACCCTTTGCATGGCAGGAAATCATAACCGTCTTCCTGCCTGAAGACATCACTTGCTGTGTTCTCTTGTTAAGCAAAGGGTTAAAGTGACAAATTGTGGATTCTTAGAGAGGTTTCTGCCTTGTCCATTCCATTAAAGAATGGTGAGTTCCTTCCTTCCTTTGTTTCATAATGCTTTCTCCCCAATTAAGTCCCAGAGCAGCGTACATTTTCCTCTCTTCCATTTTATCTTCACAACAACCCTGTGAGACAGGTTATGCTGAGAGTATGTGACTGGCTCAAGGTCACCCAGAAAGCTTCCATGGTGAGAGGAGATTTGAACCCTGGGTCTACCAGATCCTAGTCTGACACTCTAACCCTTCACCACACCAGCTCCATTGCTGTTTTCTTTTTCTTCTTGCTGTTCCTGTTTCTTTTCTTGGTCCCCTTTTGCCCCCGATATCATCTGGCACCACTGCTTTAATTAATTAATTATTTAAATTCATTATATAGTGTGAGATTAGTATAGTCAATATAAGGACATTTCAATAAACAATATTAATATAGTATGACCAATATGCCACCAGAACATTTTGGGGGGCAATGTCCACATATGACAGCACTCGTAACTACATGGTGTGTATTTTAACTGACTTTTAAAAAGTGTTCATACTTTTCTGCAAATACTGGTTTATTTCCTGGTTGGCAGTAACTACAGCCTAGATATGGGTAGCCTATTTTGTGTTTTTTCTTCATCAGTAAGATGGAACTACCTATGGCTATTGGATATACAGCGAGTCAGTTGAAAGTGCTATCCTTTGTTCTTCAGCTTATGATGACCCTCCGGAGACAAAAAGATAAAAGGAGCATTCAGGAGAGTATGAAATCTGCACCTGCTACATATTTAGAGATAGTGAAATACATCGTGTCTATGAAATTTTGTACACTTGAGAAGCATTCCCATCAGGTTCTGTGGCCAGCATCGAATAAAAATGTAACATTAGAACTCAGTCCAGGCTGACATCTCTGAGAACAATCACGTAAATGTTTACCAAGGAAAGCAGCTGACAGTGTGCAGGGTAGGAAGAGAAGTAAGTGGAACGAGGATTTCTTTAGATGTCTCCAAAGGCCCAAATAGTGTTCAGGGTATTCCAAGTTTATGCAGCAGAATCTGTTGAATAATGTTTGTTAGTTACTGAGGGCCAGTGCATGTTACACAAAAATAAATATAATTGCCCCCCTTCCAGTGGCTCCACTTTCCCCCATGGTTCTAAATGCATTGAACTGCAAATATAATAGGCAGCCTTGTGATATTTTGTGATTATAATTACAACTAGGTTGTGATAATGCCTAATGGTAAAGAAAGTTAGCTTACTGCTAGCTCTCAGTTCTATTTCTATTTTGTATTGGAGAAGCACTTGTGAAATTTCACAGTGGGGGATGGAAGACTCTAAACCCCACCCCCATATACTTCAGACATTGCCCCACACTTTCAACCCACGCTGTCCCCCCTCCATGTCAGCTCCTGCCTTTTTTCTTGCTTGTTTGGGCACAAAGGCATTCAAAATGGGGACAGATACCTAGTCTGGCTGTTTTTTGTTGTTGTTTTGTTTGTTTTTACCCTAGGCCAGGCTCAATGGGCCAATGTCAGCCTCTTGGAAATTCTGGGAAAGGCTCCACATTGTGAGCAGTACCTACTTTAGGACAGTACCTGCCCTGTAAGAGGTTACGCATTCAATGTGACTGAGGCTTCTGTTCCACTCTCTGTTGTCCCACTATACAGTGCCTGTCTGTTACTCATGATTAGACATGGGCCCGAACCCAAAAAATTTAATGAACCAGTGGTTCGCGATTCGGTGCCAATGACGATCCCAAGGTCGTGAACCTCAACGAACATTTTCCGTTGCTGAACCGGGTTGCGGTTCGCGGTTTATTGGGCACAGAATGGCCCCCGTGGCACTTAGAGAGCCCATATTCCTGGGGAGTCTTTTGCAGGCTCTCCTACAGCCATCACCCAAGTTTGGACAAGATTGCTATAGGGATCTTGGAGTTACACCCTCTCCAATCTGAGGCCCCCAGGAAACTCCCACAAAAATCCAAGCTTAATTATACTCTCAGTCTCTCTCCCCAAAGGCTAGCAAGTGGCAAGCAAGAGCTCTGTCCCACTCCACTGCTCACTGAAAGTGAAACCCAGCCTGGGAGCCCACGGCTATTTATAAGCACAGCTCCCATTGAGCAACGCAGGAGGTCTGTGTTTGGCTGTCAGAGCTGCCTATCAGGGTTTGCAGAGATAAGATTGGAGTGCCCATGGCTACAGAACACCTCCTTCCCCCTCCCTCCCCTGGGTGTCTTCTCCCAACTTGTAACTGCTTTGCAGCTCTATGGTTGGAAGGAAGACCTAGTAACTACAACCAGGGAATCACCCTAAGAACCCACATACACTACTAGGTGTGTCTAATCATATTTAGTAATTAAAGTGCCAGTGCTCATACATATTACAATGTTACATGATAATTACAGTACAATTACAGGACTCATTAATTATAAAGTCCTCAGTCCCATGTTACACTTCCAGTCTTCAATATATAGGAGAGTCCCGTATAAGTCCAAGGTTCACTGTGATGCAATGAAACTCATACACAAACAGCAGACAGCTCTTAGCTCAAAAATTCCAGGTAGTGATGAGAGCTCCCAGAAGCCAAGAGTCCCCTGTTGGTACGCTGAATTCAAACATAAATAGCAGATGGCTCTCAGCTTGCAATTCTGGGGGGCAATACAGGCCCCAAGAAGCCAAAAATCTTCTGTTAATTGGCTGAAATTCAAATGTAAGCAGCAGCTAGTTCTCAGCTTGCAATTCCGGGGAGCAATGAAGGCTTGAAGGAGCCGAGAACCTCCCGTTGGTTGGCAACGAGCCCGCTAGCAATTAAATGTGCTCGTTTTGATACCTCTTCATCTTGGGCAGTTTTTTGAATCATGGACTTCTGGTCCTCCTAATCAAGTGCTATTTTCGCCAGTTAGTTGTACTTACATGATAAGCACATTTAATTGCTAGCGGGCTTGGAACCCCTCCTTCTTGTAATTTAACTGGAAGGAAGACCTTCCAATCAAGGTAAGCTGGGCTTCCATTCAGGTTTCCAGGGCAACAGAAGGAGCGCAGACAGAGTTCAGGCATTTCCCTGGCTCCGTTTCCAGGGGAATTGATTGCTGGCACCTGACTGTCTTGGCTTCCCGAACCATGGCTGAATGCACTGAACCAGGCTTCTTCTGAAAGCAGGTTTGTTGGACGAGGGCAATCACGAACCGCCAGATCACAATTGCACAATCGCCAATTTCGTGGGGTTTTGAAGTTCATAATGCGGTTCGTGCACATCTCTACTCATGACAGCTGTACTATTGACTGGCTCTTGTATTTTTCCTAAACATTGTAAAAGCTGAAAGAGTTCCCTCTGCTGGCAGGCGCTGGTCATACTCATAATGCTATTGGCTTACTGCCTGGATGGATGGGGCAACCCATGCTGTCACCATGTTGCAAATGGAAAAGCTTCTTGCTTTATGTATGCTGTTAGCCAAACTTAATAGAAGAAGCAGCCATTGTAAAAAAAAAAAGGACAAGGCCCCAGACCTCCAGGATACTCCTTGGTTTGGATTACATTTCAGGTAAAGGCACAGGTTAGAGCTAATTTTAAAGCCTACTCCATGACGATGAAGGCAGGAAAGAAACAATAATTCTCCACTACCACTGCATCCTCACTGTTTAGACCTACAGAACTCTTCTAGGTGATCAGAGGCCTATCGGATTCTGGCCTACTGGAGTAGGTTGATTGCTCTGGAACCAGCTGCAATCATTTTGATAAAGAATCTGCAGACACAATATCTTGCATTCATTCAGACTTGGAGTTTCCATTAGCAGCAACAGGATTGGATGGCCAGAGGATGCTGATTTGTCCAGTTGTGGGGAATTCCTTTCATCTTATACAGTCTGAGGATGAGGACAGGATTCTTGGAAGCTTGAGAACTACCATCTGCTTGTACGACCTTTCCCCCTTTTAGCTGCTTAAATCTGTTGAGGGGTGAGGGGTGGGCTTGGCAGACTGGGCCTGGGAGACAGCAAATGCCTCGTCGAGTGAGGGGGTGGTTGCTTCTGCCTTGTAGTGAGCAGTGGTGCTACTGTGGGTCCAGGAATGCTGGATGATTACTGTCCAGTCTCAAATGTACCATTCTTGAGCAAGGTGATTGAACAAATGGTGGCTGGCCAGCTTCAGGGATTCCTGGTTTCAAGCCTAGTTTCAGGCACTTTGGATGACCTATGCCAGGACAGGAAGAATGTGACTCTTATTAATTCTTCTGGACCTCTCAGTGGCTTATCATCCCGTGGGTCATGGTATCTTTCTGGACTACCTTTCAAGATTGGGAGCCCTATATGGTCTTGGATCAACATATCTGAAGGCCCACCTACTCCTGTATAACCAACCCAACCACTGTGGTCATCTTCAGAAGATCTCTGTTAGGAAATATTAAATATCTCTTCATGATATTTAATATTGCCTTTGTGACGAGCCCAGTGAAAAGTCACTGCCTCTGCTCTAGGGATGCCAGACCCCCAGTGGGGGTGGGGGATCCCCGCCCCCACTCCCCACACCCCGCCCTCACTTACCTAACCAGTGGGGGGGCACACCTTCCGTGCGTGGCACGCTCCAGTGCGCAGCAGCCGCTGGGATTGGGTCCATTTTAGCCCGGATCAGGGCCACTGCAGAGCGTGGGAGCACCCCAGTGCTCCACAGTGCTTCAAAACGGCTCGTTTTGGGCTCGTTTCAGGCCCGTTTTGCCGCAGATCGGGCCCGTTTTGAGACAATGCAGACCTGTTTCAGCCGAAATCGGGCTAATTTTGGGCCCGTTTTACCACGGATTTGGCCTGTTATGAGGCACTACGGAGCTCAGGAGCGCTCCTGTGCTTCGCAGTGCCTCAAAACAGGCCCGCTCCATGGCAAAACAGGCCTGTTTTTGGCCGCTGTGGAGTGCAGGAACGCTCCTGTGCTCCGCAGTGCCTCAAAACAGCCCTGATCTGCAGCAAAATGGGCCCATTTTCAGGCACTGTGGAGTGCAGGAGCGCTCCTGAGCTCTGCAGCACCTCAAAATGGGCAAGTTTTGGCATGGATCCAGCCCGTTTTGAGCCCCTGTGGAGCGTGGGCGTGCTCCCAGGGGCCATGCAATGACATCACTCCTGAAGTGACATCATGCTTGTGGGGGCACACGTGCTTCATGCGCACGCACCGCCCTCTCCCCCAAAGTAAGTACAAGGCCCCTATCCCCCCACCGGGAGGTTGAGGGGGCCTGGCAACCCTACCCTGCTCTGCCCCCTTTTGCTATGCACTTCTGGTGACCAAGCTTCTCTTCTGTTGAGTATGTAATAACTAGTACAATATCAGATAGTCTCTTGTTAGAAGGGATGGTCCATCTCTGGATGTACCCATTCCTACCAATATCTCTTATCTAAGTTGCCTACACAAGTTCTGTTCTTTTGCTCGACCAATGTTGATATTTATTATGTAACTTGCAGCTGTAGCATTGTTAGACGTGAGATCTTTTAGTGACCTCAGACTTACAGCACTGTGACATGTAAACTGATGATGCTCATTATTATATTGTACTGCATAAAAGCTGAAATGACCTCACTGATGCATTCTAACCTGCCTGGTTTGCATTGGGTGACCATCCTAATAAACCATGTTCTATTTTGTCAATTGCTTTGCCAAGCAATCCAAAAGGTAGAGGCACTTTGTCACTGCCCAAGGAAATTCCTTAACACTCTGCTTCAGGTGCCTTCACCTTCTGAGGTTAGATGGTTAGCAGTGCAGGAGAGGGACTTGCTGGTTGTGGCACCAAAAGTTTGGAACGCTCTCCCCTGGGAGACTCACCTGTCCCCTTCTGTTGTCATCTTCCTTCAGCACATGAAGACTTTTTGTTTCATTTGATGTACTCTCCCCAATGTTTTGATTGTATTTATGTTTTGGTTTTATTATTTTTATGTCCTTTTTGTCTTTGTTTTTAATGCTACAGTTTTAACTGTTTTAATTATGTTTTGGTTGATTTTAATGGTTTTATATCTATTTTTTAATTTGTTAGCTGCCTTGGTGGACCCTTGTGAGGGCAGAAAGGTGGGATATAAATTTTGTTAAATAAATACATTAAAATATTATCTTTTTATATTGCTGTCAATGATCTGGGCAGCTTAATACACTCAAAAGAACCCCCACATTCCATTGATGATCAATGGTTTTTCAGTATTGAAAACAGAAGAGGGGGAGATGGTGGCAGCAGGGCATAAGGAGAATGTATATGATATTTTCATGAACATTATCCACCATGTGTTTGCCATGCAGATTTACTGTGATTATGACAAGTAGGGATGGATAATCACAGATGACCTCCTCCAAGCTGAAGTATATCCCAGAACAACGGATTTTACAGAAACATGACTCCCCTTCATTATACATATAGCCGAGAACGTCATACAACCAAAAAATCCGGTATACCAAACTATGATGTTATGAAAATTTCAGATCTATGAATACTCATGACTATTTATCCTCCTGAACAATCAACAACAAAATAAAGCTCTCAATCTAGTGTAACATTGAAAGAATCCACACAGATAACCTGAGTTATTGATTCAACAGACATATAACATATGAATGTCAATACTGTACCTTGCAGCAACTGGCTTTATTGTTATCTTTAATGCTATTGTTATTTGTCTTTAATGTTATTGTTGTTTATAAGAAATTAAAATCAATTTCAATAAATGTTTTTAATTTTTTTTAAAAGTAGGGGATGGATATGCCACGTACTGGTCTGTACACTGCTTCTAGTATTTTTAAACTTTTTGCTTGCATACTGAGTCCTCATTCAGCAGATTTTTTTAAAAAAATGTAAAAATTAGTAACTTTATCATTCTGACATTGAAAGACCTTTAAGGGACTGAATTATTTAGTGTGCTCTTAGAATTCTAGAAACCTGGACTAGAAAATGGCCATCTTAGTGGCTCTATGGATAGAAAGGCAGAATATAGATGTTGTAAAAGAATAATAAAATAAAATTCTGCTGTGGTGGGAATGTCTTTACCCATCACTGTCAGTCCTACCTGTTACCCAAAGGGAAGGTCTCCTTGTGAGTTGGGGGGAATTAGTAGCAAGGAGGAGGCAGTGAGAGGGGGTAACTGAGGGATCTCCACCAATTTATACAAGGACTGTCCCAGCTAGAGAACTCCTTTCAATAAATAAACAGAAGTTTCAACAAAAAGGGAATTTTATTGAGAATAACAAGGATCAACATCAACAGCACAAAACACACACACACACAAACAACACGCTTTCAGGCCTAACTAGGAAAGAGAGAGAGTAAAAGTTGGGTGATAGTTACCATCCAGATGTCTGGGAGAGAGGAGGAACTTTGAGCAGCAGATGCTTCTAGGCGGAAGAATCAAATGGAGGTTTGAGGGTGGATGCTGAATCCAAAGCTTGCACACAGTTGAGTTGCAGTTACTGGATGTAACCAAGCCCTTTGGTGTGCCTAAATAAATTTTCATTCCTAACCTTAGAAAGCAACCTTCTAATACATACACAGTATTTTAGTATCTCCTGCTTTCAGGGATTTTTTCCTGGTGGTACGTGCCAGTATGCAGAACCAGCATACCTTTCAGCTGGTAGGCTTGGTCTTCCAAAATGGTGAACATTATGAGTACTGCCACCACTTTTTTTTAAAGGAAAAAAAAACCCACCTGTTTTTAAAATGATATTCAACATCTCAGTCCTAAACTCAGAAGTCTCGTGGAATGCAACAGGGCATAATCCTATGCATGCTTATGGGTTTTGTTCCTAGGACTGAAGCTGTGATGCATGACATTTATCTTATTTTCAATTTCTCTTCAGTCCGTTTCAGGGGCCCACAAGGCATCTCACAGAGATTCATGACAGTGCACTTAAGGAGGCGTGCTCATTCTAGATCAGTTTTTGTAGCAATTTACATCTTGGATGATACAACTGATTTTTTTATCAGCTGTCTATCCCCAAAGCTTGTGAGTGACCCTACACAAAATTTATGAGCAATAAAACTGTCGATAGAACCCAAAGCAGGACCAAGAATTTATTTCAATTAGGAAACTCTCAAAAGAGTGCATTTGACCAATTTAATACTGAATCTTACTTTCAATTAATTAAATTTCTCTCATGGTATGGGCCATTTAGTGGGCATGTGCTTTTCCTTGGTATGTAACATTACTCTTAATATGTTACAGGGTCCATTATAGGTAGATAGAAGGCAAATGATTTGGGGAAGACAAAAATCCACCACTTGTATCACAGTCACCCTTTGATTCATTGCTATCCGAATCACTGTTATTAGCCTTTCTAGAAATTAGACCAGAGAATTAAGTGATTTATCAAATAACAATAAAGTGTTTTCAAGTTGTAAAGACAGGACAGGAATCACCTACAATTTTTTCACTGAGGCAAGGCCTCCAATGTAGCATGAGGAGGTGGCAGAATGAAATGCTGCATGACTTGTTCTGACTGCAGGTGGGGGAAACTGGAGGTCCCTATATATTAAGCCTTTACTACTCCTTGGAAAAAAAGGGGGGGGGGGGAAGCTAGCACAACAGGAAGAAGGTTTCTCAGTGCTTTGCTTGCAGCATTGGTTTTATATTCATCAAAAATGCTACTTCCTATATGCAGCTTGAAGAGGTGCAATCCATTCTTCCATCTCAACATTCACTACCTAATTCTGGTGCATGTTTACCAAACTGAAATTACTGAAGAATGATAATTTTTTGACAGATTTGCATGTCCACTGAAGCTAGACTCTGCAACATCTGGTTCCACATGATAATTCTTTACTTTTCCTTCATATGTAAGCTATTGTGTGTGTTATGTGCCATCAAGTTGCTTCTGACTTCTGGCAACCCTATGAATCAATGACCTACAAAACAAAATGACCTATTATTGACAGCCTTGCTCAGATCTTGAAAAATGAAGACTGTGGCTTCCTTTATTGAGCCAATCAATCTCATGTTTGGTCTTGGTCTTTTCCTACTGCCTTCAATATTTCCTAGCATTATTGCTAGGAAAGACACTCTTAGCCTATCAAAACTGAGGCTTCATAAGATCAGTTTTGTATGGTATGGCTAATGTCACCTTGCTTTTTAGAGAGCCAGTTTGGTGTAGTGATTAAGAGCGTGGGACTCTAAACTGAAGAACTGGATTTGATTCCCCACTCCTCCACCTGAAGCCAGCTGGGTGACCTTGGGTGAGTCACAGCTTCTAGGAGCTCTCTCAGCCACACCCACCACACAGGGTGATTGTTGCGGGGATAACAACAACATACTTTGTAAATCGCTCTGAGTGGGTGTTAAGTTGTCCTGAAGGGCAGTATATAAATTGAATGTTATTATTATTATATTATTTTCCAGAGTGAAAGATTTTCAAACACTGGTGATGTGTTATTTTAAAATCAAGGTTTCTTAGGAATAGTACACCAATGAAATTCCCTCTCTAAAGGCCCTGCTAGGAGTCATCAATAGCGATATGGATCCTCTTTAAGTCTGCTTTACAATTTACAGATTAGTGAATAATTTATGCAGATAAACCATAGACATCCACGGTGTCTTGTAACAAGTCAAAAATTGTACATACCTTTTTTTACTGTTTGTGTATACTACGTACAGGTCCTGGATCCACATATAAACATACAGTCAATAAAAGGAATGTTGTATCACTGTCAAATGTAACAAGATACACTATGGGGACATGCAGTTTAACTACTAAAATGATAGCACATGAAGCTGCTCTTAGATGTCACACATGTACTGTTACAGATACGGTATATATATATATATATAAAAATCCTTAGAATGCGTAGCTGAACATGATTCAATAAAGGAGGGGGGACTACCAGTTGGTTATTAAAGTCACTGAAAAAATCAAACTTACAAACTAGCACTAAGACACTACAGTATAAACACAGAGTGTGGGTGGGTATGTGTGGGGGGTTGCCTCTGTGGTATCAAGGAAACTCACTGACAGGTCACCTAGCATAGCTCAATCCATAATAAGTGAAAAAGAAGCTCACCCCCCACCCCCAGGCATTTAGTCCCATTAACTAGTTGTATGTCGCCAAAGCTATGACATTAAGACCAGAATTAATGATATGTGCTTTTGAAGACTAGGAAGAAAGGAGAGATAGTTAACTGTTAAAGTTAAAAGTAATGTAGAATAAGTATCAGCTTTTGATCGCTTCAAATGGAAAATTGGTATATATTCCTATTTAGATTTTCCTTCTCTTTTAAATTTTATTTTATTATAGCTTTTTAATTAGATCTTCTGGGTTTTTCCCAATCTCTTTTTTGATGTTTACTTTGTATTTTCTCTCTCTCTCTTTTTCCTCTTTTCTTTTTTGTTTTTCTTCTTTTTGCCGCATATATTTCTACTTAGTCTTTTTCTTTTCTTAACTGTATGTTTTATAATTATGCTGAAATTTTGAACAAAAGTTATATAAAAAAAAGAACAGCATTGACATAACCATGTCCAAAAGAAATGTCCAACATGCCCTTCTTACAGGAAACAAGAATGTCATTGCTTCTATGAGACTGAACATAAGGACTTCCCCTTCCTAATAGCAGAAACTTCCTAACAATAGCCCAGTTCACAAGTTACAATGAACACGTGTAAAATCCATGTAGTGTACATTTGATGTACCCTTTATCCAGGTAGGTACTGATCCCAGGTTTTATTTATAAAGTGAATGCACATTGATTCTTTCCCACAAACAGGTATACACACATACATGCTGGATGTATATGTGTTCACTGTAACTTGTGAACAAGCCTTCTTCTGCTTCAGGGCAATGAGGATCATACATTGTTCCTGAATGGCTTATTTTAGACCCACCCCTGTACCTTCTCTGTTACTCTTGCATGCCAAATAGAAAATATTGGTTGATATGAAATAACAGAGATTATGGGGGAGAACAAGAATCTGCTATAGGGCTAAGAACTGCTTGGGAAGCAAAAGAGGTCTTACTTTCTCTGAGATCGTGATGGGAGGGGCCTATATCCTATCAAAAGGGTCCTGCTGCCAGTAGTGTAGTGTAGGCTGAGAGCGCCCTGAGTAAGGCAAGTATCCCACTTCTAACAAAAAAATTTTGTTGGCTTTCCTTCACATGTGCCCCTGGGCCCACGCAATGATGTCACTTCTGGTGAGGTCATCACACAGGACATGGCCGCCCCTCTCTGCAGCAGCCACCTGTGCTGCCGCAGCCAGCTGAGCCGCTGCAGGAAGGCTAGCTTGGTGCCCAGCAAGCTGGCCACCACGTCAGCATGCAGGTGGTGCGAGCGGCCTCCCCAAGGGTGCGGTGCAGTCTCTTGCGCCCCTACGATTTTTGCGCCCGGGGCAACTGCCCCTCTAGCCCCCCCCCCCACGCTATGCCACTGCCTACTGCATAACAAGGAGAGAGAATGGATGCAAGTTTGAGTTTACAATAGGCTGATGGCATGGGTTTATGTATGAATCTTCAATAGGGAAGTTCAGTTAAGCCAAAGAATGAGACCTGGGCTTCTAGACTGCTTGTTTCACTTTTATGTTCTTAAATACAGCAATACTGTAGATATCCTTGAGGGACTGGGGAAGACTCTTTCTTGATGCATTTTCACAACTGGCACAGGCAGAATTTAATATTGTGCTGTCACAAATTTCCCCCCATAAAATTATGTAGCTGAGATAAGAACAGGTTTCCATTCTAGCTTTTGGAAATGAAAGTAATTAGTCTATTGATTATTTGTTTTTGCACAATGAGTTGCAAAATATACAATAATTACAATTCCTCATCAGAGCCAGCAATATGTTCCCCAGGTAGCAGTGCTGCTGGTTCACTCTTGATTTTCAGTTGATTTAAATGTTCTATAGGTCATTGGACAACTGAGATTTAAATTTACATTTACCTGTAAATCACCATTTTGTATAATAAAAAACAAAAAAAATGCACTCCACAAAGGACAAAAAGAGATGTTGACAATATTGTCTTCAAATAAAGTTGCAAGTCATGATTCTGAAATCGCAGGGAGCAAGCAAGCCCTGATCATTGCTGCTTTCCAAGCACACTGATATTCTGAAATCCAGTGACAAGTTGTGGCTTTCTGACTGATGTGAAAGTACCCCATGCATCTTCCTCTGTTACTTGCCCCTCTCTTTACATTTTGGTTATAAATGAAAGACTTCGATTGCTCTTTTTCAGGACCCGCTACGGCAACCAGAGCCTGCTGTTCTCTTTGTGAATGCCTCAAAATCTTGACATTCATTTGATTTTCTTGAGGTGGATGCAGCTGGATCGGTTTCCCATTAATAATGAGAGGGTCATTTTCTTTCTGATTTGGGCCATGTTCCAGACTCGACAACCTCCTTCGGCTTTGCAGACTCTTTAGCTCTGGGCAAACCTTTCCCTTCTGCATTGGTCTTGGGGAAGGAAACCAAGGGAAACTGACTATATCATTTTTATCTATATTTTGTTCCTGAGATTTGGATGAGCTGCTTCCATGACAACTGAGCTGTGAATGATTAAAAGCAATGCTCTCATTGCTGTTAGCAAATCTACAGTAATGGGTCTTCTGAGCATTTGCATACAGGTCTTCCAGTGGGTCTGCCCCAGAACTAGAGCAGGTTTCGGCATGATCAAGAATATTTCTTTCCAGTGATATTACACTGAGAAGGGTGTTGGTCATTTTATATTTGGGGGCTATTTTTGGTGTTTCCAACAAGTTTGAGACTCTGTGGCCATTGTGCAACATTTCCAGTGTGTCTGCATCTTGGATTTTTTGCTGACTTCCTGGTGGTACTGGAATGGTGGGTTTTGCCAGTTGGCAGATAGACTGAAGGTAGTCTTCACCAGAGCAACAGCCTGGGCTCACATAAATATTTTCAAAGCTTTTTGTGTTGCTCATTATATCTTCTAGAGTATCCTCCCAGGCTTCAGTTATGGTCGGGAGAGGCTTTGCTATGCTTAGTCTTATCCGGGGAGCCATTGCTGTAAAGAAAATGCATGATATAATTAGCCCATGTGTATGGTAAAGACTTTGATGGAGCATTTTATAAGCACCATAGCTTTAGAAATGGAAAACTCTTTCGGCTGAAGAAGTGGATATGGATGTATATGAAGATCTCAAAATGAACATTACTTAAAAAAAAAGGACAGCCATACATTATCTCATATTACAATCAACATTCTTCACCAGAGAAAAGATCCTAAGTATTTTTCCTAGAGGCTTGTGCCATACCTAAAATTGCTCCAATCTGATTCCCTAATAGGCAAGATGTTTTAAACTCACGGAACCTTTCTGTTGGGCTACATGGTTAACAAGCAGCTAACCCAGAATTGGACTATGTGTCCATGTAGTTGACTGCTAGAGTGAGGATGGAGTTTTGTAAGGCAAAGATCCATGCCTTCTTCCTGGATGCTTTCTCTAACCTCCAAATTGTGGGCTACCTGCTAACAGTGCTGAAGTGGTAGAGCTGGGCATATCTGTTTAACTTTGAACTATCACCAGCTTCTTCTAGGACTTTACAAAGGTCTCTTGGTGGTTGTTATGTCATTAGTGAAGTTTCTTAAAATAATGCTGGTCAAAATTGTCAAATTATATACATGTGCCATGAAACGATATCATTTTTGTTCTGGGTGCATTCTTGTAGCTGATTTGTGAAATGTCAACTTGTTTCTACAATAAATCCAGAGGTGGCTGCATTATACATTGGTTTAGCTTTATGTTGGAAATAAATGATGATTTCAATCAAGCATGAAGGAAGCTGCAGTTTGAACATACAGTTAAACAGAATCTCTTTATTTTTTAAAAAAAGAATCTTATGTTTTGCGGCATGTTTTACATGCATAAGTTCATCTCATCCAAGGCAATAAGAGGGGCTGATCCAGAAACGAAGCTTTCCAGACATATAAGAACTGGGAGGGGGAGTATAGTTAAAAGATTACACTTAATTAGAAGGGAGAATTCAGGGTCAGGAATCGGAGCAGAAATAGATCACCACATAATTATTTACACTACAAATTATATTCAGTTTAATCTCTTAATAACGAATCCTCAGTAGTCTTGGGAAGCTTCCCCCCAAATTTGCCAAGATTCTTTTGGATAGCCATTGTGGACGGAAGGCGAGTGAATGGGCAGAGAGAACTGTGGTTATCTGTTTTTTCTTTAACTGGAAATTTAATTTTAAAGGGCAATAGCCAGTAACTTGGGTAAAATGTGACAACCGTATTGCCTCTTCGTAGTCATTCTGCCACTATCAGAGAAAGCAATCCAATTAAATTTTGGAGTGTTAAAAATACCTACCCTGTTTAAATGCAGCTGATCAAAATGCATTTAACTGAGTTACTTGATGTAATGAACCCCTTTCACCCCAGTCCTAAATAGATAACATAGAAAGTCTCACAAAGAACAGTTGGACTCCTGGCATGGAGGAAATCTCACAAGCTCTTATACACATCACAGTCTCCATGTTGCTGTTTGGTGTGACCCCCATATACTCTTTGGTTTTCCTGCCACAAAAAGATGAAGCACTGAAGCATTAGTGGCCTTTTCTTGTCTATTTATTCAGTATATTTTCCTTTAGAGAGCTACGTCCTGCTGATTGTCATTTATCCTATACAACTTTTACTACTGCTGACCATATCATCCACTGGAATTGCCCTGCTTTTTTCTTACCTGAGCATGTGGCTTGATTGCTTTAAAGCCTCCAGCGTCTCTCCTGTACTGTCTTCTTGCCTTGATTCCAGCACTGAATCCAAACCAAGGCTGAACATCAGTGAAGCAGCTTCCAGTCAGCTGATTGAGCTGCTTTTGGGTTGTGATTGCTAAATATAGGCTCACGTATGGCATTCTGTTCCCCAAGAATTCTAGTTTGATAAGTGCCTCAGGTTACTGGAAAGGCTGAAAGCAGGGAATTGGGGAGACATTTCTAAGATGATGATCCCCAGGGCAAATACATCATTTTCTTTTGACACAGTAAAAGCTTTCAGTTATGCTTTCTGCTCTGAATTATTCAAGATGCTTAGTGCACTAGGAAAAGGGCACTATATGTGCTTTGCATTTGCATCCATGGGAAGTAATTAGCAGCACATTAAACCAAATCCAAAGCATTCCTCTACTGATATGGGGGGAAGTGGCATTTAAAAATACATATGGATTCTACAGTTCAGTCAGTGCAATGTCTCTTTACTCTATAATCTCTATAGTATAGAACAGAGGCTACCAAATATATTGGCTATGCCTCAAGCTTCTGTCCAGGAGTCTGTCCATACTTCATAGCTTGTACACTGTCATTATAGAATTTTACTCAGGATTGTGCTGCCTGCAACACAGAATTTCCTTTGTGCCATGATTCAGTCCTAGTGTCTGTTTCCAATGTTAGACTCCATTATGGAGCATATACATAAAGAACAGATTAAAGGGCCAGCAACCAGGTAAAGAGAATATTCCTCTTACTACTGAGCCTCTGCAGGGCATTCCAGACACCAGGAATTTTTGCAAAGGCTTCCAGATTAAAGAGAGGCATTTCTAGACAGGCTTGAATTCTTTTTCTATAAATTAAACCCTGGGGGACTTGAGTAAAATATGGATGGGGGCAGTCTTTCAGGATGAAGTAATTATGGCTTTTCTAGCAGTAAGAACTTCAGGTGACTGAAGCTGGCAATGCTCAAATGAAAAATATAAACACATATTTTAATCAGAAATGATGGTAATTTCCAGATTCTCGCATTGATAAAATGATAATATTTGAAGGCTTTTCCTACTTAAGAGAAATGGTACTTTTCTTTCAATATCTTCACAAAAACACTTTTACCAAGGACCTGTAAATCTGTGTTAACTAAATTTAAGGCAGATGCTTAATCAGCTAAAAACACAGATTATAAGATGCTCCGGTTCAAATGGAAGATGAAGTAAATAATGCATTATGAGGAGCAGAATGCAGCATCTTCTCTATATTGCTTGTCTGCTATTATCGATCTCCTAAAAGCACTTCTAAATCTTAATGTCACATACATATTTCAAAACAACCTCATCTGGATCTATTTCTCTAATATAGTATAAAAGAGGCTTTTATTTACCTCTCCAGCTACTGTTTTTCTTGTTTTTCTGCAGATGGCTGTCAAAAAATCAAGGCAAGCCCTCTGAAGGATTTTTTGCCTTCTTTTTATATAGTGCCTGAAGATTGTCTCATGTGAAGAGAGTGTCACTATTTATGCATTGGTAGAAATTCAGAAAGTCAGCAAGAGAATGGAGAGAAAGAAGGAGCATGCCTGTGCAAATAAGCGATAACCATTTAATAGACCAGGAACACCGTAGGGATCTTTTAATTTGTAACTTTTCTGAGATATGCTTAAGAGCCCAGTTTACTTGATGAAATGGCAAAAGAGTAGAATAACTCATTCTTGAAGGTGCCTGACAAATCTAATATTAGCCCCCCCCCCCAAGTTCTTACTATTTTCAGATGCTTCAGCCTTTCACAAGGAAGCTGGGAAGGTCATTTGGCCGTGCTAATTGCATCAGTTCCCACAACCACAAAAGGAGGACTTACTTCTTTAAAAAACCTAACGACAATGAAAATATTGTTATTGCAGAGTACAATGGTTAAGAAAAAGGTCATTCTTAAATATTTTTTCCTAGCAGCCAGTATTTATTTCCTATATATGATTGTTTTCTATATATGATTGATTTTTTCATATTTTAATGGACATACCTAACTTGACCTGTTATCATTACCTAGAGGATTTCTATTCATGTGTATTAAGAGACTTATCAGAGCCCGGAAGGATTCGGACCAGAAGTTACTGGCATTGAGTTTGCTAGGTTTCAGGGGCTGACTCAGAGTTTCAGGATTTTACCCTTCTTGCAAAGCTTTATTTACTAAACATATACCCTACTTTTCAGCCCTTATCAGGGCCACCAAGGTGGCTAACAGATTAAAACTACATTAAAAAAAATCACTTCTTAAAAATCATTAAAATCAACAAAATGAAACATAATGAAAAGCAAAGCTAAAATACACATGTAAAAACAATTAAAACATACAGCAGGAAGGAGGGATCACTGAGAGATACTAAATAAAACAAAAAAGTATCCACCTGCTGGCAGAAGATGGCAACTAGAGATGGGCACAAAATGGGGAAAAAACGAACAGGTTTGCAATACACTAATTGGCCCGATTTGTCAAGAAATTTGATTCGTATTTCGATTCATGCCCATGTCTACTTGTTACTACTTCAATCTGAATACAGTACTTTGGCCATTTTGCCCTAAGCTACCCGAGTAATTGTCTTCTGGACTCAGCCTATAAAGTCATGCAAGGCTAACTGCTGTTTGCTAAAACCCAGAGGGATTGAGGCTTTCCTTTTGGTCTTAATCTAAAGGTTAGTCAAAGAGACTGCTGGTAGTTTTTCTACCCTGGCAAGTGAGGATTCACTTCCTAGATTTTGAATTCTTGTTTCTGACCTATAAGCCCAAACTCCCCTGGGGATACAGTGGATAAAAGGCTTTTTTCCTCTGGATGCCTCTCTCTCTCAGGGTCCAAGCCTTAAAGAGATGGAGTCGCTCTAACTGAAATCCAGTTACTCCCTGCTGCAGAGAAGAAACAATTCTTCCCTAGCCTAGCCCCTCAATTATCTTTTTTAAAAAACCCTTGGATATTAAAATACTTTGGAAGATGCAACATTCTGGACAGGAAGGGATATTCAGCCAATGCACAGAGAATTTGAGAATGTAAAATTACAGAAAATTTCAGTCCTAGGGGCTTGATTTCAGTGATTTCTTTAAAATGTGGCATATAGTCACTTTGGTGACTAAAACATGTGCATGACTTGGCAAGACCTCACATTTGATTGCTGGCTACATTATTCTTCCTGAGCTATAAGCAGACATGTTGCCAAGAGAGCAATACTGTCACATTCTGCACAAATGCATGCCCAGGCACGTTGAGCTAAGTCAAACCAAGGATTTGGGAGGGAACATCAGGTTAACATGATGCATGCAGCTCTGACTCTTATTCCAGGCTTGGCTGGTTACATAGAATGTAGGGGGTTTTTTTGAAGCAGCATTATTCAGTCTGGAAAGAGCATTATGGGGTTGCTACACATGCAGGGGGTCAAAGTCATGCTTGCCTTAGCTGTTATTGTATGGTTATTTTTCTGAAATTAAGTCATTTCATTCTTCAGATACTCAGCCCCTACAGATATGCATAGTAGAGGGTTAATTCACATATGGTATTAATTTATTAAAGAATGAATAGAATAACCTACGTATTTCAAATCAGCTTTCATATTGCTTAGTTAGTAGTGATAATGAATGTTTACTTCATGTACCAAAGGCAAATATTAATGGCCCAGTACAGCAGCCGCTCTGCAGCCGACATTAATCCATTTGCAGTCTTATGCCACCATCTAGTGGCTGATCGACTGTAAAGCTTCCAATTCCAACATTCATTTAAGATATGTATCGAAATTGTGACTTGCCAAATGTTGGGTTGCTTCCAGACGCTCCAATTTTTTTTGGTTTTCTCTGTTCCAAAGCCGTGTCTTCCCAATCCGCTTTGAGAACTCACCTTCCACATGCATCATCCTCATGCATGTTTTGTGGGCGTTTGTTGCGGGGGCGGGGAGGTCCCAAAACAGAAAACGTGTTCTTTATCTGTGCCTCATCACAAATGACGTTGGTGCATTCCTGCCACCTTTCCTTTTTTTTTTTTTTTGGAGTGCATGTGGGATTGTGCTATACCATTGTCTTGTCTTTCAGCTTCTGTAGAAACTGAGCATGCACAGTACTCCGTTCTCTACTGTTGTTTTCCTGCTTGAAGATTTAAATGCAAAAGTGTTTAATAAATATGTGAACAGTAGAGTAGCGTGATCGCACAATTCCATATCCTACTATATCCTCACCATTCACTCCTTATCCCCATGGAGGCACAGTATGCAGGGATAAGAAGCTAGTGGGGGGCAAAATGGTTTGCCTCCTTGGGACCTCCAGAGGCCTGGAAGGGCCCATTGCGGCCATGGGAAGGCTCAGTGCAGTGGCGATGCCCTCCCAAAGTCCTACAGCAATGGGGGTGGGGTACCCCGGCACCTCTATCGGACCTTGGGAGGGCTGTGCACAAGCCAAGCGGTGACCAAGGGGTTGGAGGGAGCCCCTGCTCTCTTCCCCGATCCCCCCTTTTGACTGATGCCATGGGGAGAGGCGTGGAGAGGGGTAGCACTGCCAGGGCCTGTTGTATTTTCCCAAATAATAGGCCTTATTGCTAGTTTGAAATAAAATCAGAAATGGCATTTCGTTCTCAATGTTGTTCCTAGACTGATACACTGATTGCTGAGTGATCCAATGTAGCAAGCACTGCAGTATGATTCCCTTTGTATACATAGATATTGTAATAACGCAAGGACCATTTAAAAAAGTTAAAAAGGGGGGGATTATACAATCGTGCATGCAAGCTAGATGCATATGTGGGAAGGGTAATGGCGAGAGGAAGGATTGGAGATTTGTGGGAGGGCGCTTCAAAAATGCTAAAAAGCATCCATATGCATTGATACGCTAGATAATTGTGTGGAAAAACCTGCATCAAAAATGAAAATGAACTAAAACAAGTTTCACAAAAAACACTTAAAAAGTGGGATCATCACGACCTGCTTGCTCATGGGAAATGATGATGCGTGTAACGAGTGAGATAACCCGCCAAAGTTCCGTTGGCAGGCCATCCCATTAAGGATGTGTGGAAGCGACCTTGGAAAAATCAAACCAGGATCACAGAGCTTTGTTTGAACCAGGGCCGTTTCCAGACGGCTTACCTGCCTCCGGAACGTCGCGCCATGTTGCGGGGAAAACGCGAAATACCGTGTTTTCTCGCACGAGTTTTGCGCAATGTTGCGCAAAACTCGTGCGAGAAAACGTGATATTTTGCGTTTTCCCCGTAACATGGCGCGACGGTCCGGAGGCAGGTAAGCCGTCTGGAAATGGCCCAGGTGAAGGGATAGCTGCCACAGGCCTCCTAATTTGGGGCACTAATCACAGCTACTGAAAGCTCTGCCTTTCCCAAAGGCCTTGTCTTTCCAATCTCTGGGTTCATTCTGGGGTTTACCCTTGCCTAAGTCATGAATTTCAGACTCAGCTTAAGTGAAAGTTATTTGTTTGTTTCAGGACTGTTTGCAGAAAGCATAAAACACTCTTACACAGGCAACAGACATTAAAATAAGAAACCCTTAGAGATGCTACATAAAATCTGCCTAGCTAAAAACATGAGCGCTAGCTACCTAAGCATCTCTGTTTGCATCCATACGTTGCTCATCCCACCTGTCTGTTGGAGCATGAGGCCTCTCCCATGCCTACCTGGGTTGGCATAGGGACATGCTGAGGCCTTCACCTTCTCTCTGGCATACTTGCATGATGGAGATGGGAACTGGGTGAGCTGAGAAGCTGTCTTTTCTTAGGACTCAGTGCATCACCCGGCAACTCAAGAGCCAACCAGGGCAAAGCTATTAATTAGTGTTTCAGATGTGTGAAAATCCAGGGAGTGGACATGAGGCCTCTTTGAGAACAGTCTCTCAAGGTCAAAACACTGGGGACTCAGAGACTACTCCACATATGTTTCTAATCAGCCCAGCCGCCACATATCTAGCTCAGCCAGAGCCTGAAAACAGTTACATTTTTGAACCTGAGTCCAGTCATTTGTACCAAAAACTTGGCTTTGGGCTATTAAGTTTCTTATACCAGGCTAGATGCACTGCAACACAAGCACCGCACCACGAGCACCACAGTCCTGCCCACAGCAATTCCTCAAAGCAGCAATTCTCTGTATAGTTATACTTTTAAACTTCCACTGTCTTCACTGACTCTGTGCAGGATTGTAGGTTATGGGCTGGTTCATATGTTACCTGAGTGGGTTAGAGCCCCTTCTCTGTATTATATCATTCTAGCAATCTGTAGGCAGTAATCAAATAAGTTAGATAAATGGTGGGGGCAATAGTTCTTGACGTTGTCAGATTTGCAATGGACGCTGTTTCATAACATGTGTTACTGTTTTTGCTTTAGAATAAGCATACTGCAGTCTGAAATTTCTGATCTGTGATTGTTTTCAATTTATTTTTTATTGCACCACAAAAGATTGTTTTCATTCTTTATTAGACTTCCTTCATCTGTTTTGTAGTGCAAATGGGGAAAGCTTTTTCCAGCAATGGTCCCAGACATTTTATGATTCTTCACATGTTGGATAATGCACTTTCAATGCACTTTAGCTATCGTTTGGAAGTGGATTTTTTGTTTCACACTCAAAAAATTCAGTTCCAAATTATCTCTAAAGAGGATTGGAAGTGCATTATCCAACGTGTGCGGAATCAGCTGATATTCTGTCCCACAAGCAAATAAGCCATACATAGATGAGTTCCCATTGATCTCAGAGCCATTTCTCCCTTCCTTCTCCACTATACACTTGTACAGGCAGTACAATGGGCAAGTCTTCTAAGACCTCCATCCCATCTTCCTGTTTCTGTCATGGTAAGTTCTGGAAGCAAGAGGACTGGATAGAGATGAGGACAGTGAGAACAGACTTCCCATCCTGTAACAAACTAATTACCTGAGTCTGCTTTTGTACACAAAAGAAGGGAGAGGGCAGAAACAGATCTTAGTAGAATTTGATGCCTTCAGATCTCAGAAGTTAAGCAAAGTTGGCCTTGGTTAGTAACTGGAGGGGAGACCTCCAGCGAAGACCAGGGCTGCAGAGACAGGCAATGGCAAACCACCTCTGATAGTCTCTTGCCATGAAAACACCGCCAGGGGTCACCATAAGTCAGCTATGACTTGAGGGCACCACACACACACACATGTTCACCTCACTTTTTTGTGGGAGAAGGAATATATTCCTTGGCTGGTGGAGGAGAAGATCCAAATGGCATCCCTTAGAGTGGTAAAAATACAACATTAAACTAAATACTAAAATTTGCTGCCTTTTAATGGTGGCCAGGAATCTTTCCTCTGAAGTGGGTGGTCAGCCTGCTTCCTGTCATGGCTGGCCTTGGCCTTTGTCTCATCCATACCAATGTGACCAAAACAGCAGCAACAAGATTTTGTTTAGTGCTTGGAGTGTTGCTCACATGTCTGTTGCTTATAAGAAGAATCTTTAAAACTTTACAGCAGTGCCACAGAGTGCAAACTTTGTGCAACAGCCTTTTAATTTCATCCTTGCTACATGCTTATGGTTCCAGGACCAAATCAATGCCAGATCCTTTAAAAATATGCTGTAGGTGGTCGAACATCTGTCTGCTGTGGGCTAAGTCCAAGACACCTTAACATGGAGCATTAATGTCTTTCTGTTGGGTTATTTTCATGGCTGGCTTAAAAATTAACAACAAGGACATTTTAGTTGTTGCCGTCGGGTGTCTCCCCTGCTCTTCAAAGCATCAGATGCATGTCTGAAGAGGCTTGTCTGATACAGAAGAACAAACTCAGTATTTTAAAAACAATCTTTTGTTTTCTGTAGCTTCAGCATGGGGAGCTGTGGTTTTAATTTATGGAACCAAGGCAATTGGCCGGAATAAAATTAATGTTAATTTCATGTTTGCTAATATGTTCTCCATGAAAGGACTTGCTATTTGTGGTTACTTCAGGATACAATATGAAAATGTTAATAAGATACAGGTTTTGTCTTCAGTTACAGTGTTTTCTGTTAATGCCTCCTTTGTTTCCACTATCAAAATTATAAAAAAGACCTGCTGCCCAGAGCTGAGTAAGTTAATGATATAACATTTATACTGCAAGTAACTAAAACTCATGGTGGTAAATAGGAAATGTCTGGAAGTATTCCAATATTTCTTTCTTTGTATTTACTAAATGAATCTGACTTGCATCACTATCATCTTTTTCTTTGTTCATACACTTTGCTTTTGACAGGAATATTTGTTCTTTAGCTTATGAGGACAGCAATATTTATCTAAAATTAGAATTGGTAGTCATATTAGGAAATGAACCCAATAGCAGTTTCCATTGCTTTTAATGGGCATGTCCATTTGCTTTCTATGGGTAACTTCTCTAAAAGGCTCAGTTGGGATGAAATTCTCAGGAATTAGACCAATCGCCCTTTTTTAGTTTAGGGCAATTCAATTTTTTACTTATGGAAGGTAAACTGAGCACTGACATATGTGTAAACTCTTTTTTCAACTCTCTATATTGGACAAAAGGGTCAACCCCTTCACAAAAGAATAAATGGACATAAATCTGATATTAAAAAATCAGAATATTCAAGAACCAGTGGGAGAACATTTTAATCTGCCAGGACATTCCATCACTGACCTAAGCATAGCAGTTCTCAAGCAGAGAAACTTCAAAGGAAAATTACAACACAAGATTGCTGAAATTGAGTTTTTTTTGGAACAATGGACCACCCCAGGGTTGAATTGGGACACTGGATTTTTCTCACACTACAGAAGATAATTTTCTGTATTTCATGCCCATGGTCTATCAACCTAATTACAAAATGTATTTTAAGCTAGCTTCCTGACACTCCAATTTACAATACTCCTCCCATCCTCTGCCTAGATTATAAAGACTCCTACTTTTTCCACTCCATGTATCTGACAAAGAGAGCTTTAACTCTCTATGCTCATACCCTGGAAATCTAGTTGGTCTTGAAGGTGCTGCTGGACCCACATCTTGCACAGCCATCCACTTGGAACTTTTTTCCTGAGTTTCTCAAGCAGCAACTGGGGAGGTGGCTTAAATTAAAATGAGGGGACTTTGTTGTGCTATATTTCATACACCAATTTTTATCCAGTTTTTTGGCTTCCTGTACCAGAACCTGACACCCCCCCCTAAAAAAAATCATTTTTGAGCATGAGAGCGTGGGGAGAGAAGGAAAGGTTTGTTCCCTTAACCGACTTTATTCCAATTTTATTTTAAATAGCCCTAATACACTCATGCTGTTGTGTTGTTGTTGTGTGAACTAAATTTTCTTCTTTGCGAGGGTGGGAGGGAACAGGAGGGCCAGTGACGAAGAACAGCTTCTGCAGCTCTGTCTCTAGGCTCGTAAAGAAACTGGCCTATCCTGGGCTGTTTCTTGCTATTCAGGTTTCTAGGACTGGTTAAGCTGCAAAGGCTTTTCTCCAGAAAAGTACTGTCAGCATGACTTTGCAGTTTTCAGAGTGAAACTGACACACAGGTTCAAAATAACATCAGAGCATCAAGGTAAGACCTAGAGGGAGTCTTGCATCTACATTACATCATCTAGAGCAATGAATCTTGGGTTGGAGTATGTGCAATGTTTCTGACTGGGTAATTAGGATCAGGCCAGCTGCAAGCAGCTTGGGACAAAGCTAGTGCCTTCATTCTAATTCACCCCCTTCTCCCTTTTGTTCTGTGTGAGTGCTGGTGGATTCCTGCTGCTCTATATTTTGTGCTCTGTGGGTCTGAACACTGCTTGAAGGTTATGCTTTTTCATAAGCTTTCCCATCTTGAATCATCTCAACAACATCCACCTGAACATACAATTCACAATGGAGAAAGAAATCGAGGGAAAACTCCCATTCCTGGATACCTTGGTCATCCGCAAAGCAAACTTTCAGTTAGGTCACAAGGTCTACAGGAAACCAACTCACACTGATCGGTACTTACACAAAAATTCCAATCACCACCCCCGACAGAAAAGAGGCATAATGAAAACATTAGTGGATCGTGCAAGACGGATATGTGAGCCGCACTTTCTCAATGAGGAAATTAATCATCTAAATCACGCACTTCAGGCAAATGGCTACTCCAGAAATGAAATCCGAAGAGCAATCAAACCCAGGATGAATCAAACAACCAAGGAAAAACAGTCTCCTACAGGAAAAGTGTTTTTGCCATATATCAAAAGAATTACTGATCAGATGGGAAAGCTTATGAAAAAGCATAACCTTCAAGCAGTGTTCAGACCCACCCGAAAAATACAACAGATGCTACGATCAGCAAAAGACAGTACAGACCCCCTCACCTCTGCAGGAGTATACCGTATACCCTGCAGCTGTGGACAAGTTTACATCGGGACCACAAAGCGTAGCATCCAGACAAGAATAAAAGAACATGAAAGACACTGCAGACTTGGACAACCTGAAAAAAATCAGCAGTGGCTGAACATAGCCTAACGCAAACAGGGCACAGTATCTTATTCCAGGACACCAAAATACTGGACAACACTTCCAACTACTTTGTCAGACTGCACAGGGAAGCCATTGAAATTCACAAGCATAAGCAAAACTTCAACAGGAAAGAAGAAACTTAAGAATGAACAGAGCATGGTTTCCAGTTCTGAAAAACACCAGGCTAACAAAACATTCTATCCCCGACAATAGCCCTGCAGAGAAGATTAGCACATCAAGTACCAATCCATATGCAAAAGAACCTCCTCAGGATACAGTGAAGCCTCCCTCCATTAGCATTCCACACCCTGGGAAACTCTTACAGGATGACTCAGCTCAACCCCACCCCTCCTGAGTAGATACAAATGACCTACATCTTTTCCACACTGTGACACTGAGAGATCTCTGTCTTTTGGTGCTACACCTCTGAAGATGCCAGCCACAGCTGCTGGCGAAACGTCAGAAACTACAATGCCAAGACCACGGCAATACAGCCCGGAAAACCCACAACAACCATCAAATCCTGCTGTTGTACTGAAGAACAACACAGCTATCCACTTAAAACTAAGCTCAGAACCCTTGTTCTTTGGATTTTGGACTTTGAAGTCTGATTTGGGTTTTGTGCTTCAGTTTGATAATGTAGCATCAAAGCTTGTGTAGAGCTTCAGGGTAGCTATTTGGCTTTGTTGTTTTCTTTCCTGTCTTGCACATTTCTATGTTTGTAATTTCTTGCACTCTTGTTAATACATTCTATTTGAATATACTTCTGCGGTTTTATTTAGGTTTCAGCACTTCAGTCTAAACCAGTTTCTTGGCATAACTGGCTACAAGCTGCCAAGTTAATTGTTTTGTGGAACTCATTCTCTAAGTGTCATACTGGCCAAGGCTGACTGTTGGATGAATAGCCAGTAGGGCTGGAAACTGGTCTCTCAGTTTCACAGGTGAGGGTTAGATAGAGAGACTGGTGGCCCTCTGCTACTCTGGGAAGTGAGGACTCACTCCCTAGTTGTGAATGTTTTGTCCTTTTGTTGAGTGACAGTGTAGGCTGTGGACTGCACAGAGAGAAGAACTTGGGTTACCCAAAATTACCCCTCCCTCACATTTTCTGAGGCCTTCCTTTGGAGAGTGATTTGATGCCAAGTTGCTACTGTGTGCTGTGTTTGCTTGCCTTTGCCAGCTCTTGTGCCAGGTTGGTGGTAGTGATGGATGGTTGATGTTGGTATTTTGTTCTGTAGTGTTACCACATTGGCCCTGGGTTCTGTCTGGCTTCTGTGAGTGATGCTTGTTCTGTTTGCAACAATGTCCGTTGCTTCAGTTTGGTTCTGCTGAAATGCTCTGATTCCACATTGGTTCTGCTGGGATTCTCTGGTTTGACGTTGGTTCTTTTGAACTCTCTTGGTTAAGCTTGCATTGGAACTGAGCCTTTGGCCAGTGGTTGTACCTGTGTGTTAGGTTAGGGGCTTTTTGCCTGAATTCCAACCAGCTTGGGATTTTTCCTCAATAGGAAACAATTGAGAATGGTGGAAAGCTTGTTCAGGGGCTCATAGGATTAGACTCATGGATCCAATCTTATTGACACTTGGGGTTTGTGTAGTGGACAGGGATGCTGCTATGTTGGTGCAGATTGCTTGAAATACATACCTGCAAACCGCCCCCCCCCCACCAGTTATGTTCCCCCATAGGGAATAACGGAGCCAAATGTATTTGGATGCCAGAATAAAATCCAGATCTGAATACTAAATCGATATTATTGGACCATAATGACATACCAGATATCTATGGTATTTTGGATACCTGGATCCCAATGATACCAATTTTTAAAGTGTGCACCCCTAGTCTGAACCTCCACCCCTATTTTCTACACTAATCGCATGCCTTCCAAAATATATAAGCAAAATTGCCTCTGCTCATCTGCACAGCTACAGAGAATGAAATTGTTCGTGTAAATACAGGACCATGTGTTTATATAGAATTAAAAAGTCCTCTTAAAGCCAATGAGAGGTTGATGGAAAGTAGAACCATCTGCACAGGAGCAACATTCAGGATGATACTGGTTTGTGAAAAGATTGCCTAAATTGTTCTGGTTGGAAGATGTTCCTGCTATGCATAATTTGTTGAGCCACTCTTTTCCCTTGCTGCCTGGGAGAACTCTTGCTGTATGGTAATATGAAACCAGATCTCCACGGTGAATGCCGGCTGAGGGAAAGTTGCAATACCAGAGGCACTCGCAGTAATGCAAACCAAACAACTTGGTGGTAAACCCACAACTGGAGATAGAGTCAAAAACACAATACTTGCTTGTAGCTGTGGCCTTTTCACTATGATGTCTGGACTGCCCGCCCTCCCCTCCAAAACAATAATTCCCTTTCTTTCATCATGTTCTTTTTGAGTAGCCACTTATAAATGAAGCCAGGAAAGAATTTTACTCTGCTCTAATTGGGTTTATGTAGAAAGGGTATTTTTTTCATTCCTCTTAGCAAAAGGGCCATGTTCCAGGACCCTGGCTACAACTGATTTACACTTGGGGTCCAGGCAGGAACCAGAGTCAAGGATTAGATGGGAGTAGTCGCTTTGCATCTCAAAGAGGATACTTAAGGGGCCTGGGGTGGGTGGTCTTACATCTCAGTAGAGGACACACCAGTGGCATTTCTAGGTGACTGATGGCCGTGGAAACAATTTGAACACACACAGCATCCTTCTTAAAGCAGTTTTCTTCTCATAGAATCCTTGAGGCCAGGATAGTATTAGTGTTTATTATTGAAAGCTGTAAAATATAAAATTATTGGAAGCTATAAAATACAAAAAGCTGTAAAATATAGGATGTATTTCCTATACCAACATTTTGTGCTCACCTTCTGACCTTCTGACCACAGCTGAATCCCTGTTATGGGTGCAACAAGCTTTGCTGTAATTTGAAATCTCTGACCTTTGTATACTTAAAGTTATTAAGAAAGTCAACTGAGTTGTCCAAGTTAAAAAGTCAAACACTGTTGCAAAAAAACCCCAGACATCTGGACTTTAATAAATTATAAAATAAAAAGTTCTGATTTGTATATACATTTTAATATACAATTCATGGCTATTCATTGCAGCAGATGTTAAAGTATATGAGTTGTATGTGAATGGCTGTGCCATATGAACACAGCTAACACTGTGCAGAGAGTAAATAAAATATTAAATGCATTATATAATAAAGGAGATTACAAAAAAAAAACCTTTGAGTACTGGGCAAAGCACCATTTAAAGACTCTTTCCATAAGACATCCAAGGGTCTGTTCACACAGCAGGGAAGGTGGTAGCCAGTGAAAATCCTGCAACTACTGTCTCTTAGCCAAGGCCAGCCAGTTGTGCAAATGTAACTGTGGTGTACAGAATCCAGCTATTGTCTTTATGCAAACGTCATTTTAAAGTGGAGTCTTGCACAGTGTGATGGGGCATCTGCCACTGGCTAGTCCAGGCAAAAATCTAGCATCTGCAAGATTTTCATGTAGCTATCATGTACTGGGTGGTTGTGTTAAGAGACCCTAAACTGGTTCCCAGAGAATACAGTTAATGAACGGAATCCTTTAAACCTGATAAATGAAGGTAAATAGTAAAACAAAGAGCTTAGCCTTGACAATCCAAGTATATGAATCACTAAAGGTGTGGTTTTAGTGGATAAAATGAAATGCAGCTGGAGCAAAGGTCTTCTTTTCCAGGTTGCCACAAAGAGAAAATAAATGGAACAGTGGTAATCCAAGTACCATGGACTATGTTTAAGAATGTTGAATGTAGGAGTTCAACTGACTCAAACAAATCCTATCCTGCTCTGATGTTTAAACCACAGCATATCTTTGGAAGATTGACTGGTTGGTTGATACCTAGTTTTGGGAACAGTTTCAGTTCTCTGCTTTTTGCTGCTGGTTTTGTAGTTTGCATATTGTGTATGCATATTGTACATAATTTATATGGTATTTGCATATACCATATACGTCACATATATATAATATACATGTAAGGTACAATGCTGATTTACTGGCACACAAAGCACACAAATAATTTTGGAGGGGAAAATTCAGAGTGAAGAAACAGAACATGGTGTGAAAATCATGAATCACAGGTTCAGTTTGCAGAAGACAAGAGGAATCGAAGTTGGGATGTTCCAGTCAAAGCAGTAGAGATGAGAAATTCAAAATCATTCCAAGCTTCAAAAACAATCCACTGAAGTTTTTCACAGCATAGAGATGAGCATTGTAGCCCTGCTAACATTTATGGATTAAGCTATTGCTATAAGGACAGAAATAAGCTAATTTTTTTTAAGTTGGCAACCCTAGCGGAACAATGCATTTTTAGGATCTAAATTTAGAATTCATTTCCCTTGGTAGTATGCGGACCACGTGCCATTTGGGGATTGTGACTAGAATCATTCCACATCTTCTGAACTATTGTAATACTGGAAACTAAAGCCAATGGGAACAAATGTATTTTATTTGTACCACAGCCATAGATAGCTATGCTCTGCACGAAACTGTAATATTAAACTGGCTAGTGACCGAATGTATAGAAGGCATTGCATGATTTTAAAAAACCCCTAGATGTTGCTTCACAGCACAATAAGCAACCACATATTAAAGCATCAAAGAACAATTAGCCACCTAGTTATTCTGTCACAAAAGAAATGACCAAGTTGTTTAGGCCAAGCAGAAGATTCTATCTCAGCCACCTTTTTTTCTTCTTAATTAGGACTTAGCTGCATCTCTAGTTTTCATAGACATATGAATTGTGAAGAAGTTATCTTATGTTTGAATTGTCAACATTCTGGCTCCTGAGAGAAAAATTGTCAGCATTCTGGCTCCTGAGAGAAAAAAAGTAGTCACTCTTCATAAAATAAAAATTTAAACTAAAATATGTATGTTTGGTCAATGTGTGGTTTTCTACCCACAGAAAAGACACGGCAGATGAAAGGAGTAGGAGAGTTAGAGGGGAGGAGGCAACAGAGCAGCTGTTCATACACACAGAAGACAAAATAAACTGTCATCCATTATGGTAGCTCCTGGAACTCGTCAATTAAAAGGTGAATACATTCTTAGTCCACTAGCAAGACTAGACCCATAATATTAATGTTGAACAGAACTGTTCTGCTGTTACTGGCTGCTTCCACACACTTTGGATAATCCACTTTCAAAACGCTTTAGTGAACATTTATAACTGATTTTCCATGTGTGGAACAAAAAATCCACTTCTAAAGGATAACTAAATTGCATTGAAAGTGCATTATTCAACGTGTGTGGAAACGGCCACTGTGTAATGTCAACATTGAACAGAACTGTACTACTGTCTGTCTGTCAGTCTCTCTCTCTCTCTCACACACACAGACAATCAGTTTTCCTTTGCCATTGCAAGCAGGAATGCAAAAACTGCAGCTTTTCCTACTACAGGCATGCTCTGATTGGAAAAACTGGTCCTATTTCAGTTCTGTCAGCCATGTTGCATTTCAAGGGCAAAGGGGCCCGCAAAAAAGATATATAAAGAAAAAGTAGCATGCCTAGTGCTGCATTATGAAATATCATGGCAAAATGATACTTCAAGTATAACAGTGCCACTACTAGGAGCAGAATTTAGTCAAGAATCATCAGAAATTGAACAGGAAAAAAAATGTTCAAAACCTTTTTTATATACTAATTTTGAATATTATTGATGTGGAAAGTATGTGCAGTTAATGTGAGCCCAAAATTTGTGCTTTTCATATGTCAAGGAAATGTATCATAAAAGAAAAAAAAATGGCACCATACATAATGTTTAAAATGTGGCTTTATATTTGACTTGGTATTTTCTATGTACTTAATCAGATGGATTTATTTCTTCAGATTTCAGATTAAAATGCTACGTTTGCAATAAATGGAAAGGGAAGCAGTGTACGGAGTATGGTGTGGTTATTAGACTGTCGGACAAGGATTCCCTAGTCAGCTATGATGCTCCCAGGGTGACCTTGGATGAAGTATTCTCTTTCAACCTAACCTGCCACACAGGATTACTGTGAGGATAAAATGGAAGGAGTACCATGTACACAGTCTCTTGAGTTCCTTGGAGGAAGAGTGGGATGCTTTTTATAGCAGGTTTATATAGCAAAGAGAAGAGACTTCCAAACATCACCAAGATTAATTAGGACAGACATCAAATGATAACAAGAGGCCATTCCCAGAAAGTGCTGCTATTTTATGAGCTGAAGTTGTCATGTGAGTATATCCAGGGCTCATTTCGAGGGGGAACGTGCAGGAACACAGTTCCAGCAGTTCCCCAAAGAGCTCACATGTCAGGTGGTGCTGCCCACCTGACTCTCGGCCATTTTGGGCCCATTTCATCCTGGATTGGGGCCAAAATGCCCCGGATTGGGCCTCTGATGGGTGGTGGGTCACTTTCCTGCTCAGCAGTGGCCCAATCCTGACCATTTTGGGCCCCTTTCAGCCCCCTTTTGCCATTTTGGGCCCAATTTTGGCCCTGAATGGCCAGGATTGGGTCCAAAACAGCTAGGATAAATGATGCCAGGGGGTGTGGCATATGCAAATCAGTTATGCTAATAAGTTCCTCCAACTCTTTTTTGCGAAATGACCCCTGAGTATATTTATAGGCATTAATATAAGAATGTATGGGAGGGGCATGGTAGATAAAATGCAATATGAAATTAACTTTTTTTTCTGACAAGAAGTGAATCTTACAATGCCCTACTGGCTCTGTAACTTTGAGAAGCTGTGTATTTGATATGTTCTGATATGATATAATCGTACAATTTACTTTAACTATTCTGATTCTTCCAGTCCAGCAAGGGAAACCCACATGTAACAGTACACCTATAAACAAGCAGTTTATGTAGGTCCAGATATGCATCTGCATGCTCATCCTCAAGTGTCCATAAGGATACTCAAGTGTCCATAAGGATAACAGCATCTTTTAAAATGCATATCGGAATGTACATCCACATCCAGCAGGAGTAGCTGTTGCACATGAAATAGTTCAGGGATGAGACATATTAAAAAGGAAAGTGAAAAGGCTAAAGTCTAAGCAGGAATATATTGCTCAAATGTGATGCCAATCCTATGTTGTATACCAGGCTCTATAGCTAATGTATATTAAAAAAGAGTTACATGATAATTATCTGATGTCCCCCACATCATTTTACTGGATCTAGCTGAATTGGAAGGAAATAATATTATCCATTGGGAGACCAGGAAATACTAATGAAATACTAATGAAAAAGTAGCCTTATGTGCAATAAACTGAATGGTTTTGGTGAGCCACCACTGAAGTCTGTTGGGGTTCTTGTTCAGTTACATTTTCTGAAGGCAAGAACACTCTCAACAACCTTGCAGTCACTTCAGAGCATTCATTTTTGATAAGAAAAGGCAGGACAGATTTTTTGAACAAGAAAAACAAAAGCCATAAACTAGCTTTTCAGTCCATGCGAATCCTGAACCATTAGCAATGCTGTTACCCAAAATCTGCAATTGTGCTCTTTTCCCTTCACATCTAGTTAAAGCAGTACACATTTCTAAGAATATTTTTAATTCTTAATTGTCTTCATACAATTGGCTCAAGCTTTAATTTCGCTATGTAAGATGGATGGCCTAAAATTTTATGCAGATATTCACAAGCCAGAAGGCATAGAAGTCTGATCTAAAAGTTGGAAGCACAAACACACTTACTAAGATCAAAAAGAGTCCAGTAGCACCTTTAAAACTAACCAATTTTACTGTAGCATAAGCGTTAGTCTTAAAGGTGCTACTGGACTCTTTTTGATTTTGCTACTACAGACCAACATGGCTAACTCCTCTGGATCTATAACACTTACTAAGAAGATCCACTGAAATTAATTGTGAGAAAAGCATGCTTAAGGCTGGGCTGTGCCTTTGCCTTTGAACAAAATGAGCAGTGACAAACTGTGATGACAATTATATCTGTACAAGCCTTCAGAAAGTGCTGTGAGATGAAACCAGTACTCAAAGCGCAGTCACACTCTACCCTGCTAAGATCTAAGCAGATCCGGTACTGTGTATTCATATATCTTTATATATGTACACAATGACAAGTGTTTGCTTCTGCTATAATAGAACTGTTCTAATGAACTAATGATAATACAAGTTGTCTGTCACCACAATGACATAACATTGCACTGCAGGAAATGTAATAAAGAAACATTTTCTTCTCAAAAGCACCAATTGAAACAAAAGGGAAATCCAGTCATTTAAAAGGTTGTGGGAAACGATCTAAAATGTTAAACACTGGTAACTGCACTGTGAGTATTTAAGCCTACAAAATATTTGTGTTTTAAAACAAAAATGACATTTGGAGTGATTTGGGTAATCTAGTGTGAGCCAGTGGCTTAACATATTCATGATTATTTCAAATGTTTTGTTATGATGCGTTCACCTAATTGGAACATGCATATACCGGAAGCATAAATAGAAAACACTATATTTTAGTAAGTGACTAGTTTATCCAAAGTCAATGGGGCTTAATAGATTAAGGAATGTTGAGGTTGTGTTGGTCCCCAATTGTGAGAATAAGAAAGCAGAAACAGTGATTAGAGTCCCCCAACAAGCCTGGAAAACCCACCCTGTTCCTTTAGTAGAGGCTTAATGGAATATTATTTACTGGGCAATGTTATTTACCTTCATGACATAAAAAGCTTCACTTGCCTATTTCCACATGTTAAGCCTCTATTAAAGGGACAGAACATTTTTCTACAGGCCTGTTGGCAATACTAATAGTGATACCTTTTACTGGAGCAACAACCAATGCTCGTATGTAAACATTTCCTTCTGCAAGAAATGATAATATTACAGGGTACCTTGATCTATTATATTGTACTCAGTAGCATAATTATCTTTTCCTTCCTAATACAGGCTGAAACAGCATACTCTCTCACCTGTTGGAGTTTGTATGATAAATAACATAACCACGTACCTACTTTATTTTCAAAGTGGTTAACATGAGGCATGTATTTAAACTTGATTCCTGAAACGGAGTCTAAATTAGATTCTTGATCTTGCAGTGATATTCTTTGCTGCCACCTGAGAATGGGAGTAGCACCACTGAACACAATAGAAAAAGAGACACGACTGACATACTGGATCCGGATACATTAACTCTAAAGTAAGAAAAGAAGCAGACAAAAATGCTGATCAGATCTTTCTGTTTTTTAAAAAAGGCCGATAGCAGCGGGAAAGAAGGGATTTAATTTTTCCATGCTGATGCAGTTTTGCCAATCAGACCCCCACCCCTGCACTGTTATTAGCCCTGGGAAGGTAAAACAACAGGCAAAAACTAGGTGCTGGCTCCCCCCCCCCCCATTTCAAGACTAGTAATAGCATAGAGTGGTGGCAGTTTTGATTGGTGAAATCATGTGATGGTCTCCCTCCATGCTGTAATCCCAGGCTGAACTGGGGCCCCATACAGCTGCTGCTGGCCTTTTTAAAACACCAGGAAGATCTGCTCGTCTACTTAAGCCCTCCAATCCACTGAAATTAACTAAACATTTCCAAATAAGAGTAATGTTTTAAAAAAGCAAATATCTACTTTCCTAAAGGTGAGGTTTTATAGGGTGCAGTAGATGCTTCCAAACATCACTGAGGATGTGGGATCAATCTATTAGCATCTCTTACTGATTTTATCCCAGTAACATTCCATTGGATTCAAGCACATATTGAAAGAGCATGAGGGCCCATAAAAACTGAGAACCCTGTAGACCATAGCACTGTTCCTGTGGATGCAGTGAAATGCATAAAGATATTGCACTAGGTTTTTTGTGGCAACCTCTCACCCTAGCCATTATTATAATATTTATATTATACCTTAACCTTATATTTAACCTTAATTAAATAACCTTAAATTTCCATTTGTTGCAAGCTATAGCATTTGGCATGTCTGCCATAGCACCACTGTTATTAGCTAGTCTCTTTGATGACATTGGCATTACTGTGGTGTTGGTTAACATCTCTATAAGAGAGAAATATATGTGCGTGTGTTATATTTGCATTTTAATGTAGTTTCCTGAGCAGCTCTCTTTTCCTTTTCTCAGCAATCAACTCTTGAATTCTCTGGTTCTTTGTCCTTTCATAGGGTAGCCTCCTCCTCAAGATGATGTTGTGTTGTGGTACTTCATTTTCTAGTCCATGGATTTTATATGGAACGTCCACTGCGTTAACTTCTGGCTGATCTTCCGTTGCATTGGAACTGGTGATATTTATCTTGGAAACAACTGGTGGCCCTGAAGAAGGGTGGGGGATATGAACTTCAACACGTGTTGAATGAGTGGGAGTGAAGTTCTCTTCAATATCATTAATCTTACTATGATTGGATTCTGTTGTATTGTCACTTCCCGTTTTGTTACTATACATATTACAAGACTTGCAACACAGTTTATTGTAACCAGGTATTGCACAGTATCGTGAGAGAACTTCCATGCGACAAAACATTGACTTGTCTCCTTGGCAACGTTCTTCTGGAAAAAAAAACAGAATAATATGTATGCTGTAAACAGGATACAGGATTATGCACACCTTGACTTAGACGCTTTTACAACAGCAGGCTTAATATATCTAAACTGAAGCTCTCTCAAATTCTTGGTGGTCAAAAAAACTTCAATTGAAATTTTATATAGTAACCAAATTTTCATGAGATAGACATGGCAAAGAATAAAACAGTCAATTATGTTCCCAAAAACTGTGGCTTCAAGGCCTTCTTAGCCTCAAACTGGCATCTTATGGCTACTGTATAAAAGCAATTAGACTCCATGTGATCCTTAAAACATGAGAGAACCACTCACCACACGAATTGTCCTGATTTCATGGAGAATTTCCATACAAATATGACACTATCCTATCAGCAGTGATCCTGAATATGGAAGCTTCAAGGAGTCCACATGGTTTATGTAGTGCCTTTTGTACATTACAGGAATTGTGTGGCTTGACAACATATGGCAGCATTTCCAACATCTTTTCACATGCAAGCCATGTTAAAATTCTGCCCCTAAATGGTAACCTTGAATTTGCCCCGCTGAAGATGGGCAACTGATGCCTCAAGATAGGGAATTCTGAGGCAATAAGATACTGGCCCCATTACACTAGAATTGGTTATGCTTGGAATGGAGGTTAATTTTAATCTATAGTAGAAAAAGAGCTTGAAAATATAGCAAAATATAGCAAAAAAATATAGCAAAAAATGAGAACATGATAACTCTAACAAAAATATTTGTCAAACTAAGCAAACCAAATTTGTTCTCTTACACACATCTTTGGGCTGATGCACTGTGTGTGCTTCTACTTTCTGCTTCTGTTGTATCAGGCCGGGCAGTGTGGCCTTTAGGGTGTGGTGAGGAATTAACCCATAATCACATCCTTCTCAGGCATAATTGCTTCTATAAAACCTTCTGCATAATCCTAGGATACTGAGTATTATCTATTGCTCCATTCTTTGTCACTAAAAAATATAGCTAATGTCACTCACAATTACAGGAAATTATTAAATGCAGAGTAGCAATCCAACTTTATAATCTTTTAATCTCAGTCTGTAAGAGGTGAATGCATCAAAGGAAACCCTGCCTGAGTAAAGCTTTTATGCAATACAGATGAAGCTGGTTCTGTTTTCTATTGTCTTCAGTGCATTAAATATTAAATCCATAGAAAATGACACATTTACCATTGCTAATATGAATGAGTAAATTGGGATCAATTACTTACATAGCTAAGTAACTGAAGGATTGCAATGTGATGAAAGGTACTTTCAAAATTCACATAATGCAAAAAGGAACAGCAAAAATGGGATGGCGGAGCTTTGATTCAGAAACTGCTAGAGCTGGGGGGGGGGGGTTGCATGAAAATCCTCTTTCAAAGGCACAGTCTGAACTGTGCATGCCTAAGGAGGAAGAATTGCATCTCCTTGCTCAGTTTCATCCAATGCCATGGCAAAATAAAAGCATTTGTTCTGGAGAAGGAGGGTGGGTTATGTGAATGCACAGAGGAGCACTCATAAAATATCAGTAACAGGTAAGCAAACTGTTTTCATTCTTCACCGTCTCTGTACATCACATGATAGAAAAAGACTAGAATGCTGACCTACCAGAGTGTGTACAGGCATGCTTAAGAAAAGAGCACATTGAACACTGCCCTGAAAGGACCCATCTGCTCTGGCTCTGACATCTAGGTTTTATGAAGGTGGACTAGGCCCAGATAGTTGTTCAGAAGAAGTCTAAGATCTGGTGATGACAACTCCACTGTAATACAGTGTCTTATTGGTCAGCTAACAGCAGAGCATGAGGGTAGCTGTGATCTAGGGACTGAATTGCTGGGAAGCTACTTTTTGCCCTTCTTTTGGGCTTGGTAGCACAGGAAGAAGTACAGTGTTTCCTGCAAGAGCTAGTTCTGCCTAGCTAGGATGACAATGTCCTACAGGTAATCAGGGAATGCCTGGCTGTCGACACATCAGGCAGTGTGTTAAATAAATGTGGGGACTAGGCCCAGATTCAAGGGAAACCTAGCAACAAAATTTGGTAGGAAAGAGATGTCTGAGCACAGGAAAGCCACAAGAAAGGGTTTTTAAAGAAAATTTAGGGGAAATTGAAATATATGCAATAATTTTCTATCAAAGTAAACTTCTTTCACTGATTTACTAATATGAAATGCATGATTTATAACTTAATCAGCTTATAAAGTTGTATGATTTGGCATATTTCTGGAATTTACAAGTATAAATGTCTTCGTATATTATAAGAAAAATTGCAAGTATATCCAGTACTTTAGAAAGTAACTGATAGGATGGAAGGTAGATGTTGTTGAACATGCAATGAAACCAAAGAGGACAGCTACTGGTACATTACAAATGTATGTAGTAAAAATTCTGGGAAGAGGCTGTTCAGTACTGATCCCTGACTCTGAAGCAATGATTTTTGTGTTCCCTGTACTAAGGAGGATAGCAAGGGGAGATAACAGATCCTATGTACCTGGATTGTACAATACCAAGGCTGATGATGTTGTCTCCAGGAATCTGGTGATGAAATCTTAGAAGAGACAGGATCTTTCAAGTGGTATGGGGATCAATCCCTAGGACTCGTCAATGGTGGTGGAGCACTTCTATGGTGGTGGAGAATTTCCAAATTGGTCTTTGGACAAGGATCCCATAAGTTGGATTTTGGGGATTGAATATTATTAGTAAACAGAATCAAGAATTATGTCTCTGATAGGATCCGGTGGTTCCTGGACTGTGTCTGCTGAAATACTTAGGCAAACATACCCCAGAGGCTGAGACTGAGGCTGGGCAGCATCTAATTTGAGTGAATGTTGTTGCTGTGTTTCTTCTTCCTCACTTCCAACACTGAACCGGCCTGGTGCTTCTGCCCCTGTGCTTGGTCTGTTGCTTGGTCAATACCAAGAAGGCTGGTATTGAGGGCTGTAGCATTAGAAGACAGTATGATACTGAGCAGATGGGCTTCTATGTAGTCAGTGCAGATTTGTTGAATGCTGCCTCTGCTCCCTAAAATGCCTCACAACTAAGAAGATCGGTTGCGCCTTACCTATTTAGAAAGTTTCAGGCAGTGGATGCAGATCTCAACAGTGGATGCAAATCTCTGAGCCTGGCTAAGACAGGAGACATGGCCATCTTTCAATGAGAGTTTGCACTGGAGACAATGAACATGGTAATATGTCAATGATGACTTTCCTTTGCACTGCCAACATTTTTAAAAAGTTGTCTTCTGTGCCACAGAATCAAGAAAGGCTAGAAAGGTTGGAAGTAACTGGAGCAAAAAAAGGAGGGAAAGAACAACACTCCGTGTTCTTATTTTGAGGAGAAAAAACTAGTTTACCTGGAAGGAATCTCTGAAGAGAAAGTTCCTAAACACAGCAGCTGCTGTGGCGAATGAAAAAGAACTAAGGGGAGATACCACTCCTCTCCCTTGGGCATACATAGTCAAGGAGATGCCTCTGAAAGGAGAGGGTTTTCATTTCTAAAAGCTAGCTAGCTGCAGAAATTTCCAAACTGAAGGTTTGTGCAGACGCAAAACCTATCAGTGTGATGCACAGACTATGGAGAATCCAAACCTACACTTAAAATTAATGTAAAGCAAAAGAAAGTGCAAAAGTGGGGTAGACGTTTTTTATTTAGATGAAGTATCAATCGACATCTAAGGGTATTTTTTGTATCCTGCCCAGCCATGATATGCATACAAACATACAGGGAAGAAGGTAACAAATGTATTCATTTCCCAGAGGAAACCCATTTGCAAAACAGATCCTGAGGTCCTGCAAAATTCATTTCTTCTTTGAGAAATAGGCACATGTTTTTGTTCTTGTGTTCACTCATATACTTATCTCAAAATATGGATGAGCATAACCATGCCTTCAAAATCTAATTTTTGGGAAAGCTTTTAAAAAGAGCATATGCATGCACACACAACAACTATTCCTAGGAAGAAGGGGCTAGGGAAGAGATGAGAAGCTAGCATAAAAGTTTGGATCACTTGGCTGCATGCCTCATTGGGAAGCACATTGTTCTGCCAGATAGAGCAACGTTCCAAATTCTCAGGAAGGAAATGAATCCATGTGCTTGCAGCCTTGTAAAACTGGATGCACATGTTTACTCTTGAAAGATTGTTCTTAATTCACAGTGCATTGGGCTGCAGTCTGATTATATGTATTTTTTACTAGTTCATTTTACTGAGAAAATGAGACCTATGACCCAGTAATCATGCCTTGATATGCTACTGAATGAAAGTTGCAATACACTTTATGCAGCAGTCACATTTGCTGTGGGCCTACAGAAGGGGGCCAGGAGGTTGGATGTAGCTGCTGGGGTGAGGGGAAAGTTACTTGCAGCACCTTCTGCTAATAAATTGCTGGATCCAATCCTTTGCTTCCAAAAAGTTTCAAATGTGCAGTTGCAAAGCTTCTAGGGGAGGGTGCAACCATAACACAGCAGGGCTATTAGAACAGCATTGCAGGTAGAGCAACATGAGTATCAGGCTCACAGGCACATTGCAACATATAACACAACCTACTCAAATTCAGAGGCATTCATGGATTTTATAAGGATACACGGTATATTCACTCATCCTCTGCTTAAGTAAAACAGATGTGTATTTAACTGGCAAACATATCAGTGTAGCTACTCTTTTTGAATTTTTTGCACTATTTTATAAGACTTAAAACAAGTTTCCTTCAATTAAGCCATTTATGCATTTGTGGGGAGGAGTAGGAAGAAAACAAAAGGTGTTTCTTTGGTTATCTTGAACTTGCATTAACCTGTCTGTTTATGGAATCAAAGTCTTGTTAGATCAAACTCAGAAGGAGACAATGATCTTCTGTAAAATTCACTAAAGCTACAGACAGTTTCTTCTTTATATTTATAAAAATGTGATAGCATAAGACAGTCATGACATATTTTATATGTATTTTTCAAACTAGTTATTATGCTAGGATCTTTTTTGGCTGTTCAGTATAAAAGCCAGTCGAAGCATCTTTAGAAAAATGCCTTACTTCCTTGTAGAAAAACAACCGCCCCAAAACATGTAGATCCAACTCAGAGTCCCAGGAGGTAAATTAATTCCTACTATCCAATTATGTCCTTTATGTGAAGTAGACATATAAAGGAATCTGCTTGATGTTTCATAGAGACAATTCTAGAAGGGGAGACATATTTGTCTCTTGCAACAAACACAAAATGACTCTGGGGGCACCATAAAGACTAAGATTTATTGTGGTGGAAGCCTTTGTGGAAAAGTGTCCACTTGCATCTGACAAAGTCTTTAACATGCCACAAGACACTTTGCCGATTCTCCTAAACCTTGCAATTCATACACTCAGGATAAAATGCATGTTGCTTCCTAAAGTAAAATCACCAGAGCTGCTGAACTTTCATCCTGTTTTATTTTTTTCAGTATGCACGACAGACTGTAAGTATGTCTCCAACTCAACAGTAAGAAAAAGATAGTCATTTGCACAGTCACTTTGGTACACATTTCAACTGGCCTCATAAAAAGTATTGAAAAGCAAACTGAATTGGCACATCTTTAATATTATGTTAAGTACATACAAAACACTAATAAAATATCCCTGATAAACCAAAGTGCATATAGACCTAGTGCACAATGCCCAGATACCTTATTGCACCATCTCTATAGCCACCCATCTCTTGAACATCACTTAACAGTTGTCTATTTTAAGGTTACTAACAGTCATGAATAAATTTATAACAGTTAAACACCAATTATTTTACATAACAGTATTCAGTGCCAGATAACATGTCTTTGCCTTTTGACGTTGCCATGTAAAATTACTCACATGTTGAAATCATCATAATAACAGCAAAATTTAAATATGTGATCACAAGATAATGACAATTTTGAAGTGCTACATTGTAAAGATCCGCAAAGCCACCTTCGTAAAATATATAATTTGGTCAAGAACGGTAGCAAGCAATTCACAATGGTACTTAGGGTCTGCTATATTAGAAAATGATATGCTATTTGATATTATAATATGGTTTCATGACCAGTGTTATAGATCTTCAACCCAAATGTATGTTGAAGTAATGTCAGTAAAAACTGGTGAAATTTCATATTGGATCTTGTTGTGGTTTTAACAACCCTTTCCTTTCTTACACAAATATTCTTCATTGTTTTATCATTCAAGTAAAATGCTGTACATGAATATTAATTCATGGTACCAGCATACATATTTAAAGCTGGAATTGGTGGTTAATGCCAACACAATTAAATTTTAAGGCATTTTTCTAAATGTAGTTTCTTACTTCCCCTCCCCTATGCAAAATGAAACAAAGCAATAAAAACTGAGGTAATTTTGTAATTGTTCACACTGTTATGTTTGCCAGTTGACACACACTGATAGGTCACACACATACATAACACGCACACACACACAACCAGTCAAGTCAAACATGCAAATGGTGAAAAAAGACTGATGGATGTAATGATGTATAAAGAGTTCAATGTTGAGCAACTTTTGACATTGCATAGTACAACGTCATACTGTCTCAACTATATTAAAATACGACACACCACAACCCAGAGCATAGACCACTTACGGTTTTTGTTGTACTGTTTTTCAGTTGGCTTTTTAAAAAGAACATAAAGAACATCCTGGCAAAACTGTGTGAAGAAACACTTGCAGTTTTTGGAAAGAAAAAACACACAAGTGAAGGAGCTTCACTTAAAGCATTGCACAGAAGCGCTATTTGTGAGAGCGTCAGCTACTTGGAATAAGGTGGTCTTCATGGTAACAAATTCAAATTCTAAAGCCAGGAATGTTTATGCTGTGAAGCATGATTGTGGAAACAATGAGGCTAACAGAAGATGGAAATGAATACTTTCATTTTGTTTCACTGCCCTGCAAGAAAACTGAAGCTAACCTGTTATGAGATAGAGGACCTTTACATAAAAGGAGAACTTAAGCACTACAAGGTGTCATTATTGTGATGCGATCACATTCACAATAAGTTCTCAGTTTCATCATCCAACTGAAATCATGAGCCAGCTAAGAACCTTTTTTCACCATCACCAAGCAAACTGATACCAGCTCAACTTTGCAGAGGACTTGCAACACGCGGTGGAGGTCCCATGCCACACATTCAACACCTTCAACACCTCCATTACCAGTGCTATCCAACCTCCAGAGAAGAAAGACACTGCGTGCCAAGGCCCAGTGCCAGGGGAAAAAAAGATGCAGCCCAAGGTAAAACTAGGCAGATTCAAGGAAATTTTCCATATAGAAAGAAGAACAGAGCAGAAGGCAAAGTCCACATCTGATGTGGCATGCATTTAAGAGCAAAGGCAGAGTTATAAACGGGTCTTTTACTTGAAGATATTTTCTGGATAGGATAATCGGGGTCCGGTCTTGACAGCCATTGTATCATGTACGTTTTCTTTGATGTATCTGATGAATTTTCTGAAACAGAAATGAGGTGGAAAGTGGGAAGAAAGAAGTATGAACACAGTTCTAGCTTTGTAATGCAACATTAAAAAACCCTGTCTGAATAAACAGAATTAATAGTTCCAAGTTTAATTTTTTAAAAGGATAATTGTCTTTAAAAAGAAATAGGAAAATATCGTTATACTATCCATTGTCAAAGTTTTGGGCACCTCTGTTTGAATTAATCACTTGCAAGCTTGAAAGGTAATGACTGGAAATGCTTTCAGAAAAGCAAAAAACAGGAAAAATGTATTATATACTTTTGTTTATGTGGATATTCATAAGGGTTTTTAAGTATATGCATGAAAATGTGATGTGTGAATGTGACACAGATGAGTACAGACAGCAAAGGATATTTCTCCAATTGCCTGATACTCCGCGTTGTCACCTGGGTACCTTCTGAGGCACACCTGAGTGTATTATTGTGTAAGATGTTAAATAATCATATGAATGCCAAACAAGGCAAATTATTTCCTTTTCTTTTTTCTTTGCACCCTGCAAGGGAAATTAACTTCTCAAGAGATGAAAAAGTAGGAGTCGGGGGAAAAAAGGAAAAAATTTCAAGGTAATCTTTAAAAAACAAAACTTTGGCGTACACTATTACCCCATTTCCAGTGCCAAATTTTCCTGAAAGCAAGGAGTTTGGCCCATGCAAAATTCACTGACAAAAGATACCTGCTTCCTAGTAACAATAGCTATCATTATGTTCACTGTTTCCCCTTTGGTTTTCATTGGTCTGTTGTATTTTCCAGCTGGTACCACCCCCCTCCCCAAAAGATATCCATACATATAGGTACTCCCAGAAAAAATATTCATATATATGGGCTCAAATTTACTGACACTGGGAATATGAAAGACAGACTATTCTGACTATAGAGAAGTAAACCCAACATTCCTTTTCATCCAGACAAAATGTTATTTAAAAATTACTAGTAAATTTAATTGTAGCAATGTCTCAAGTATCACAAAAAATAAAAACAGCTTAGCACTCACTGGGACATAAAGGTAATTTGCAGAACCTTATTGTATCAGGCTTGTCATCTTTACAAAAACCAATGATGTTTTCCCTTGTCCTGCACAGCACTTGTCTTTCTTGAGTGCCATTACCACAGGTGACGGAACACTGGAGAGAAAAATCAAATTAAGCATAAAAGTCTCTTTTGCATTATTTGTTCACTGTCAGCATGTATTATAAGTTTGGACCCCAAAGTTCTGGTTCCAATAAGAATGGAGCTTTCCTGTAATGCAAGGAGCCAATCATTGACAGAGGCAACCTTCATCTGGAAGAAGAAACCTGTTGCACTGACAGAAGTCTTCTTAACACAGCAGAACCTTAAGATCCAACTCAATGATTTTTGAGAACCCAATTATTCCGTTATCCATCATCATTCATATTCCATTATAACGAGATCTAGTGATAGTTTCAGGTCAGTAGCCATGTTGGTCTACAACAGAAGAACAAGATTTGAGTCCAGGGGTACCTCAAATATCAACAAGATTTCCAGAGTATAAGCTTTCAAGACTCAAAACTCCCTTTGTCAAATACCCTGGAAATCTTGTTGGTCTTTAAAGTGCTTCTGGACTTGGATTGTACTCTTCTAGATCTAGTGATATATACTGAAGTTAAATATGAATGCCCAAACCCAATCATCATTTCCAGGCACAGAAGCAATATTGTCCACATAGCACTTCCTCACACCAAATGACTAGACATGGGCACGAACCGAAAAAATTTAATGAACTGGTGGTTTGTGGTTTGGTGCTGACGACGAACCCGAACCAGCAAACCGCAATGAACTTTTCCCGTTGCTGAACCGGTTCAAGGTTCGTGGTTCGTGGGCGTCAGAATGGCCCCTGTTGGAATTAGAGAGCCCATATTCCCGGGGAGTGTTTAACAAGCTCTCCTCCAGCCATTACCCAAGTTTGGTCAAGATTGCAATAGGGATCCAAACTCCAATTAAACTCTCTCTGTCTGTCTCCCCAAAGGCAAGCAAGTAGCAAGCAACAGCTCTGTCACACTCCACTGCTCACTGAAAGTGAAACCAAGCCTGGGAGCCCACTGCTTTTTATAAGCTGAGGTCCCATTGAGCAACACAGGAGGTCTGTGGTTGGCCGTCAGAGCTGCCTATCAGGGTATGCAGGGATGAGATTGGAGTGCCCATGGCCCCTTCCCCCTCCCTCCCTCGGGTGTCTTCTCCAAGGTTGTAACCACTTTGCAGCTCCATGGTTGGAAGGAAGACCTGCCGATCAAGGTAAGCTGGGCTTCCATTCTGGTTTCCAGGGCGACAGAAGGAATGCAGAGTTCAGGCATTCCCCCAGCTCCGTTTCCAAGGGAACTGATTGATGGTGCCTGACTGTCTGGCTTCACAAACGGCGGAAGAACGCACCGAACTGCACCTCTAATGAACGCTGGTTCATTGGCCATGGATGCTCATGAACCGCCAGATCATGAACGGAAGATTGGGCGGTTCGTGGGTTTTTTTGGTTCGTAATGTGGTTTGTGCCCATGTCTACATATGACTTCCTTGTCGTTTTCACAGAATACATAGAACTATATGTCCAATCCTTTTATTGTTTTGTGCCTATGGATTTACCTTCTCTACCTAAATGAATGGGTAAGTTTCTGTTCATAAGTATGTTAAGTGTGCGCACATCCAAACCCAGGGGGGTGGGAACTTTGGAATAGTGTCAACTGAAATGTTTATAGCTACTTACAACATTAGCAATTAATCAGTAACTGAGCATACTTGGTAAGGCTGCTAGAAAATTGTGGGACAAGTCAGACTCTCCAAGTGGTGATGATGGCACTTGAGTCTGTTCGTTCCAGGTATTATGTACCAGGATGCTCAGGGTACCTGCTAGCTTCCCTAATCTCACTCTTGATGCAATTCTTGTTTTGTTATTTTGACTAAGCTTTCCTACAGCCCCCTGTTAAGCTCCTGTCATGTTTGAACTGCCAGCTGAGCATCAGTGTCAGGCTCTGGATGACAGACTACAGCAGACAGATCCCTAGTTCATTGCAACAAGACATTGATGCGTGATTAAATACTTTTATTCAGAAATCAGTTCTTCCCATAATCAGATCCAAAGGTCTACCTAAGAGCAAGGTAGGCCCCTAGGTAGCTCTAGTAGAAAGTTGACCAGAATGGTTACATAGGAAAATTACAAGCCTCTTCTACTTCTGCTCAATCCCCCCTCCCTTATCCCAAACAACTTGGTGCTGTGTGATATGTGTGAGAACAGCCTGCATTCTTGCTATCAGTTCCAGAGAGAGAGAAGACATAGCATCAGCAGGAAATCTAACTGGTAAACACCCAGGCACCTGGGAATGAGTGAGAACTCATTGAAATGCTAGCAATAAGATTCTATGGAAGCATACAAAATGGAGTTACCCCTGACAATATAAAATATACAGAAATATCATTGGCATGTATGAATCAGACATGACAATCAGTCTGGTTTTGTCCTCTGCTTCTTCAGCACTAGTCCCAAAATTCTCTCATGCCTTGGTTCAAATATTGGATGGTCCTAATCTGAATACTTCACAGATTTTGATGGACTGTACATTCTAGTTTACATAGATGTATACGGATCTGGGTATGCCCAGGCAAGCATGATCTCATCAGCTGAGCAGGGTTAGCCTTGGTTAGTAATTGGCTGGGAGACCCCCAAGGAAGACCAGGGACTCTAGGCAGATACAGGCAATGGCAAATCCTCTCTGTTATCTTGCCCTGAAAACTTCATTGGGAGTCACCATAAGTTAGCTGTGACTTGATGACATTTTCACCACCATATGGATGAATACACAGATCTACAAGCTATTGATATTATTGGTTGTTGTGGGTTTTCCGGGCTGTATTGCCGTGGTCTTGGCATTGTAGTTCCTGACATTTCGCCAGCAGCTGTGGCTGGCATCTTCAGAGGTGTAACACCAAAAGACAGAGATCTCTCAGAGATCTCTGAGAGATCTCTGTCTTTTGCTGTTACACCTCTGAAGATGCCAGCCACAGCTGCTGGCGAAATGTCAGGAACTACAATGCCAAGACCACGGCAATACAGCCCGGAAAACCCACAACAACCATCGTTCTCCGGCCGTGAAAGCCTTCAACAATACATATTGATATTATTCTTAGCATGTAAAGCTTTATTGGATCCAGACACTGTGAAATTGAAAGTAGATCAACTTTTGATCATCTGTGCTTTACATTTAACTTGCTAGATGCTAAATGTTTAGGAACACTTGAAACACAAACACACACACACAAAATTTAAACTTAAGGCTGCAAAGTTATAGAAACAATCCAACAAACACAAAGCTTATGCAATTCATTTTATTAGATTTTTCAAGGTTGCTTTGTGGATGACAAGAATTCGAACTGTTTGGGCTTCTGAGCAATCTTTAAACTTGTTCATTAGTCAATTGGCAATTACCTGACAGCATCCTCACTACTATTTAAAAAAACTAAATTGCAGTATAAACAAACAATGCTACAGAGTGCTGCTTACCTGTGACCAGGGTCCTATCCGCCACTGTGCAGGGCAAAGTTCTCGATTGCAAGCTCTCCTACCCTCTGGACGATTACTACTGCAGTATTTGGTATGAACAGAACGATTTGTGTTGTCATGAAGTGGCTGGATACATCGTACAGAACGCATCTGATAGCCTGTTTTCCCACAACTTTTGCTGCAGGGCTCCCAGTCTCCAGTAACCCATCTGGTTTAATGAAAAGAATCCAGAAAGTAAGTTTATCCATCAAAGGCCTTGCTAATATTTTTAAAAAATCTATTAATTTAAAATGTTCAGTGACAGAAAGCTTTTCACACTTTATCTTGTATAGATATCAAAGAACATAATCCTTAGATACTGTATCGATTGAGAAGGGTGTATATAAAAATTATCTTTAAGGTATATGTTAGTCTTAACTGGGGCCACTTCCACACACAAAAGTTTTCCCCCCACTTTGGCTTCTAAACTTTAGTGTTCTTTTTTGGAGTATCCACATGATGTCATGTGCTAATTATGCTCTGTCCCCAATACAATCTTTATCAAACTGGTATTATGCTGATATTTTGGAAAAAGTGCAGTACAAGTGCATGATCACACTGTATGGAAGGGAATATGCATTTCTTTTGCACTGGGTCTAGGTAATCAAAGACTGCCTGAAGCTGCATAGCCACCAACAGCTCAAGCACCTTTCCCAAGAATGAAATATTAGCCACTGGGCAGTAGTATAGGAAAGCTTGGTCATTATGACACATAAATATGCTTCCAGAACAGAAAAGAAGTATACTGCCTGTTCTTTCCAGCTCCTTTGATTGATAGCACAGATATATGTCATTCAGACAGTTTCTGTTTTCAAGAACTGGAATAGAAGTGCATGACGATGAACATTGGATTATATTGTATGCTTTGACTCAAGCAGTTGGAAATATAGAGGTAAACTGGAGTTGGCTTCTAATATCTGGTCACTGCAAAATTGCACTCTTGTATCCCACAGGTTAATGTGCCTGGACTACTCAAAATGAGGTATAAGAAACTGAAAAGCCAGTGAAACTGCTTTAAGAATGTCTTTTCATGGCATTATTTGAAGAACAAATTGTTTTCTTTCACCACATTTAAAGCTGAATCTGATATTTGAATGCTTTTATTTTTTCGTGCATATGGATTAGTAATTTTCAGTACAATCCTAATAATGTATACTCTGAAGTAAATCCCACTGAGTTCGATGGGACATACTTCCTAATAAGTTTAGGGTTGTTTAAGATTACACCCTCAGGTCAGCTCTTGATTTGTGCCTGTTAAAGAAAGCTCACAAAAGTAAGCTGTGGTAGAATCCTCACTAATCTCTCACACCCTAATTAACGTTCTCCAAGAATAACTTGGCTTAAATATCTACTGCTTATTAACCATTTTCAAAACAAAATAAAAATAAAACTTAGGTTTGCCAAGTCCCCCATAGGACAAACTAGGAGACAGGTGGTGGTAGGGGGGCTACTCATCCCCATGGCCATGTGCTCCTTCATGCTCCTGCATCACAGAAAAGTGATACAATTTCAGGCACAACATGGAAGCACTGGGTTGCTCTGTGGGTTGATGCTCTGAGTTTTAGAGAATCAGTCCCTGTTGCTATCCATCACTTCCACATCATGCTGGAAATAACATCATTTTCCAGTGATTCAGGTGGGCTTTGCACATGCGCAACAGGACTGTCTTCCCCCTTTCCAAGTGCCTTTCTTCCCACTAGCCAGGTAAGCAGTGGCAGGAGGCAGCAGCTGGCAGGAGCTGGGGGATCCCCCTGATATGGAGGGATCAAGGACCTGGCAGCCCTGATAAAACCTGAAACATAAGACCTCTATCCTTTAGCAGGCAAGCACATACGACTACAGTGATTCACTCATTTTACTGACTTCTTCACTTGATGATAAAATCAAGACCCGTGACACCATACACAAACAAATATCCCATAAATACAAAAGATATGTGATCTCATTTCACACTCTAATTATTCTACATTGTGTTTTTCCTAAAACAACTTTTTCTGCAGCTGCCTTGAAAGTGAAAGAACAGAATTTCCTTCCAGCTTCCTAACAACAGCTATTGGTAACACTCTAAATAATACATGTGGAAGCAAACAGAGAGATAAACTAAAATAAGGGTTGTTAGCAGACGCTAGCTTAGTAGCAGCAGCAGCAGCAGCATTCTTAGAGATTAATTTGCTGTTTCAGATTTGCCAACAGTTCAACCATCAACTAAGAACTGTGTGGAAAAGAACAATAGCCACAGCCAAGCAGTTTGTTCTATCATTATAAAGACTTCAAAACAACATATTTGTTTCTTTCAGGAGCAGCTCTAAAGCCTTTCTAAATCCTGACTGTAATATAGTAACAAATGGAAGATTAGCCTCTGTGTTTCTTACATTTTTCTACATTCAGTAGATTACAGAATACAACAGAAAGTTTAAAGCCTTACAGGACCAAAGGTCACAACTATCACAGCGTTAAGAGAAGAATCATGAATAACCTTATTGCTGAGATAGAGTTGAGAACAGGGTGGCCAACCTTCAGGAAGGGCCAGAGATTCTCCCAGAATTACAATTTATTTTCATACCACAAGGATCAGTTCTCCTGGAGAAAATGGTAACTCTAGAGGGTATACTCTAGAGGGTGCTGAGCTTCCATCTGCCCTCAAAATCCACCTTCTCCATGTTCCACCCCCAAACTTTCAGGAATTTCACAACCTAGAGTTAGTAACCCTAGTTGGGAATGAAGATATAAAAACTCAAAGGGTGGGATCCCGTGAAGCTTCCTCAACTCCACCCTCCTTCTTCAGCCTGTAATGCCTCCCTCTCCTGAAATACTGGTCTTGGGGGACAGAGGGCTCCCAGGAACAGCATGAGGGGGAGTTGGAGGTCTGCAATGGGAATGGGAGTAGGAAAAAAATCAAGCTTCCTTCTGTCAGTAGAAATTTTCTACTAGATCCAACCCAAAGATTGTAAAACTCTGGATCAGACAGTGAAATTTTGCAAAGGAAATAGTGGAAGCTTCATATATGCAACTATAATGTCAAGTTTATTGTACCAAGTGGAGACCAGGAAAAGGATAAGAGCACAGTACTGACAGAATACTCCATGTGGTATATAGAGCTTGAGGCTTGAATAGAAAAGGGACACATTATACACAGTACTCAAATTCCTCTATGTGTCTCAAGACTAGATGTTAAAACAAAAGACTGTAGCTGCTATCACTTAATTTCTGCTCTTCCTGGTAACACCTTGCAAAAGGGTTGTGCTTCCCTAATCCTGCTTTCAATAAGCAATTATGTGAAGCAGGGACTGGGAAATTATATCACATGACACATGGTGCTAGATTAGAAGAAAGAGAGATGGGTGGTGGCAGTTTCAGATGACTGATTTTCACCCTAAGGTGAAACCTAAGGCACCCTAAGGCAAACACAAGCTTAAAGTGCTTCTAGGTTCACTTTTGGAATTGTGGTAGTTTTTAAACTACATGTTTGAGAAGGCTGTCTCTATCTAGATTTACCACCATTCATTCCTCTGTAAACTCACAAATAGTTTTTTAAAAAAAATCCTGCACTCTAAATGCCCTTCACGATTGATTGAAAATTTTGTTTGGCGTATAATGTGGCACCTTACCTGTTGATTGGTGTGAGTTACACTGATCACATGACACAAGTGCTCCAAAAAGTACAAAGGCTTCTCTTCCAGGCACAATTCAAAGTCCTGCTTTTGACTTTGAAAGACCACACTGCAATCCTAAATACACTTTCCTGGGAGTAAACCCAACTGAACAGGCTTGAGTATGATTCTGAGTAGAGCCTCTTAGGATTTTTCTTTCTCAATGTTTGGCTTTTTGTTCCTCTATATTCTATCATGATATTCAAGACCACACAAGAATATTGTCTGTACACCAAGCATCCCTTGTGTCCTGGGATGCCTGAAAGGCAAGTTTATACATATTTTAAACAAACAAATAAATAACCAAAAAGGAGGAGTGTAGGAAATCATCTGAGGCTAACCACAGGCGTTTCTGTTTTCATTTATGATGATGATGATTTATTCCAGCAAAGTGAAATGCTTACATTGGCTGAGAACATTCTTGGAGATTGCACACTCTGCGAATGGGCTTTGGCTTCTGGATGGACTCACAGTAACTACGATGAACCATTTTGTGGTCAGTCTTCCTCCGACAACCATACTTTGTAAACTGATGACCTTAAGAAAGAGACTATTTTTAATCTTAAACTTTTAAATCTCTTCCACACAACTAAAGTTTACTTATTCGACGGTTTAAAATGCATTGGAGCATATCCCTGTCAAACTCAGAATAGAAATGGGTTTTATTTGTTTGGGTTAGTTAAGATGATAAATATTTACAGGATTCTGTAAAGTTGCCAGTGGACTCTTAGTTTCTCTGGGATCATGCGGAGGCACCAGTTGTAAGGATCAGGGGAGGTATGTGATTTCCATAATTTGCGTGATTGTGGTAGCTCTTATTCAAGTTTCACTGTAGCACCAATAATGGCTATTGCATTCCACCTCCCACATGCAGTCATCACTTCATGAAATCATAACTTTGAGAACTGATGGAGTCCCACTATACTCCTCACAAACAATCCTTTGGATCCTGCAAGTGAACTAGGCCAGAGAAATAAACATGGATATTCCAATGTACTTATTACATGCCATGTAGGAATGGTGGGGAAGAAGCAGATGAGACAGTTTATGAGACACACAAAATCTCATGCTAAGTAGACTCCTGGGAACAAAAAAAAATGAGTGAACAGGATGTGATCTAGATGCACATATCTCCCTCAAACAGATAGGGGCACAGAGTAGTAGCCTCCTAAAGGTCTGGTTTACTATGGGGTAGAGTTTACCTTTTCTGCTCCGAATATGCAACACCTCAAAATTTCATTACTACTCATTTACCTCTGTTTCTGAATGGAACTGTCCTACCTCTCAATTGAACTGTTCTACTACTCTTATCTGCTGTTCCTTTCCTAGTTGGGCAATATGATATGAATAACTGACAGTAATAATGTAAGCTGAAATGTTTATAGCTCTCCATTTTCATGGAGTATTTAAAGCAGGAGAAATAAATCATGCTAATCCAGCCCTGGGATTCATGGAATATTCACACATGTAAGTGCCACAAATAAAACTGTGGGAGCATGATCCGGGTCTGGAAGCTGGGTAAAAAAGCCAGATTTTTTGCTGACCCAGCTAAATCTGTCTTTTCCAGATCAAATTAGAGAATCCTGTATCTGATCCAGGCTCCGGATCAAGACCCCGGAAAAATTCATTTTAATCTGAGTAAATCCTGGAAACACAGTTGAAGCAGTGGCTGACTGTTTCCCTGTCTTCTCCCACATTTTTTCCAAGAGGGGAGTGTGAGAAGGGAGGAAAGAGTGAAGCATTGGCAGATGGGAGGGGAGAGTGGCCAGTCCACGCAGGAGCTCTCCTTGTCTGCCTGGCTTCTGTGGCACTGATTTGGTTGGGTTATGTTGCAAGTGTCCCTTGCTTCAGTTGGTTTGGGTAGAATTCTCTGTTTTGACATGATTCTTTGGTTGATGTTGGTCCCCTTGCTTCACTTTGGTGATTCTTGCTTCTGTTTGATTTGAGTAGAATTATTAGTTTTGGCATGATTCTCTGGTTTGATGTTGGTCCCTTTGCTTCAGTTTCATTCTGTTGGGATTTCTTTGGGTTGAGCTTACACTGGAAGTGAGCCTTTGGCCAGTGGCAGCCTTGCCCCTGTGTATTTCTGCCTGAAAGCCTCCTTGGAAATGTTTCCCCCATAGGAAAACAATGAATACCTTCAGGAATAGGCTCCCTGCAAATTTGGTGAAGTTTGCTTGGAAAATGCCCCCCCCCCATAGCTCCTGGATAGTTTTCCTCATAGAGAATAATGGTCAAATAAATCTGGGATTCTCTAATCTTGCCAAACTGGATCACAGACTCATTTCTGGATTTCAGGAATCCTGGATTTTTGGGGAGGATCCCTGAGACCGGGATCTGGATTCCCCAGGGGGGTGCATACTCCTAGATAAAACTATCATTGTATTCTTCAGTGAAGTCCTTTCACACATTCAGCTGCCAGTCATCAAATGATGAGCAATCGAGAGATGAAAAACCATGTGATACACAAGTTTATGTAAACCAGATGTTAATCACACAATAAATTGCATGGATTCAGCAACTAACAAAAAGGTATATCTATTCATCAGTTTAGCATTTGTTCTTTACCTCCTCCACAGGGTTTTGAACACTGTGACCATTTTTTCAAGGCCCACTCATACGTTACTGAATCTTCCAAAACATTGTTGTTGTCAACATTTAAAGAGTCTTCATGGATCATGTACTTGTACGTCAGTGAAATCTTGACACTACCATGAGGAATTACCTTGTCAGACAGATAAGATATACATTCTGAGTGAGCAAGATCTTTTTGAATTTCTCAAAGCCATTAAAAAAAAAATTAACATAAGCAAGGCTTAGAATTTCAAAACTAAGTCTAGATTAAAATGTTTATTCTTCTGAAATGGTGATAATCCTAAACTACTTTCTTGAAAATAAGTCTAATTGAAATCAGTTAGGTAGGCAGAAGAGAAGAGACACATAATGAGACAATAGCCACAGCAAGCATGAGCTCAACCTGGGGAACTTTCAATTGTTTTTGCTTCCTCTGCTCCCTCTTCCAAGTCTGATATGGCTGGCCAAGCCTCCCCAACCCTACCAGTGGAATGAGGGGAAGTAGAGATTTCCTGATATGAGCCAATGACTTCCCCTTGACACATCCCAACCCCACCGACAATGACTGCAACAAGGTGCCATTGAAGACAGAGAGCCCAACTACAGTATATTTATTGGTTGGACACTGTTAAGTATTCTCTGCCTATCCTTAACAGTAATTTGTATGACTTAATGTAAGCTGGGAATACTCATTATCAAGCAACTTACCAGAACGATGATTCCATTGCGCAAGGGACCCATAGTTTGTATCATTTCTCTATCATCATCATTCCGATATTCCCATTCCACACCCATATTAACAAACATTTTGGAATCTGGCACATAGTTGTCCTCGTTTAAAATAAATTTCCCTGTTTCTCTGTTCTTGATAGCTAGAAGCAACATGACAAACATTAAATTCTCAGGAGTGTTTCTTACTTTAATTCTCAGAAGGAAGAAAAAGGGCTAGAAGATTTCTCTGTTGTTCCATATAAGTTCTTATTTGTTTATTGAATATTACTAAATATTATATTGCATACTGTTTTATAGTTCAGTGTCTAGTGCTGATACAGTTTCAGGTGGGTAGTCATGTTTGTCTACAGTAGAACAGCAAGATTTGAGTCCAGTGATACCTTAAAGACCAACAAGATTTTTAGGGTTCTCAGGGTATGATTTAACAAAAGGAGCTTTGACTTTCAAAAGTTTATAACCTGAAAGTCTTGTTGGTCTTTAAGGTGCCACTGGAATTGAATATTTCTGTGGTGCTTAGTCTCTGAATTTTACTTTGTTTTATCCATACATAAACAAACAAATTAAATAATCACTTGGTGTTCAAAAAGTGAGGGAGGATCAGTCTCATATGGGCCATTTTATATAGTCCTCACTCAGAAGAACCCCCAAAATTAAGGTGCTGAAAGAACTGAGAATGTCCTGATCCAACTGTACCCCTGTAGTGCTTTCAAGATGAGGCTGGATGAATACTTGTCAGAGATGCTTTAGGCTGATCCTGCACTGGGCAGGGGGTTGGACTAGATGGTCTGTATGGCCCCTTCCAACTCTATGATTCTATGATTCTATGAACTGATTTCCCATGTGGCACTCACAGATGGCAAACGGCAGGTGCGTAGTTCGGCCCTGAGATCCCCTTGAAAGTTGCTTGTTTTCTGAGAAAATTATAACTAAATCTACCTGTGTGTGAGTGTGTGTGTGAAGAATGCCATCAAGTTGCAGCCAACTTATGGTGATCCCACAGGGGTTTCAAAGACAGGAGACAAACAGAAGTGGTTTGCCTTTGCCTAACTCTATGTAGTAATCCCAGACTTCCTTGATGGCTCCCATCCAAGTACTAACCAGAGCTGACTCTGCTTAGCTTCCATGATCTAATGAGATCAGGTTAGCTTGTGCTATCCAGGTCAAGGCCTGTTTAGTTATACAGGTGTGATGGTCTGCAAGTTTAAAGAAAGCCTGGAAGGTCTGAACACACACATTTGTAGGACTGTTAAGACTTAATCCCTCTCAGAGTCAGAGAGATTTGAATGGCAGGCTACTCCTAGACATCAAATTGGGTAGCTGAGCTGAGAGAGTGATTCTGTGAGGGGTGTTGAGAGACAGAGTCCTAAGGGAAAGCAGTTTCAACACCGGCAGGAGAACTGGGAAAGCTGGTAGGCAGTTTGGGTAGTATATGCAGACTCCCAAATGAGCCAAGAGAGAGGGGTAGATCTTCTAAGGAGAGTTCCCTTCCCAATTGAACAGGGAGATAGTTCTGAGAGTGGAGAGATCCCTGGCCAGGTGTGATTGAAAACTGTCTGTGGAGACCTTCAGATACAGTTAAGAACTGATGGAAGCACTGGAGTGTGGAGCGGGTTTGGGGTATTAGAAAGTGGGTACCAGCCTTCCTAGACCCAGAAAAGTAAGAGAATACTAAAAAGAAAAGTATACTTAAGTGCTTGGGGTGGGGGAACAAGGGAGCAAATCCTAAAAACAGAAGCCTTGAGTAACAGTTAAGGGTAGAAGAACTGAAGTTTGTGCATGTTCTGAACCTCAGCGAACTATAGATATGTATTTGTCGAATTTTATCTCCAAAAAATCAACTCCTGACTTCACCTAACCTATCCCCTCTAATAAACTAACTAGTTATTTTTTAAGTTTTAAAAACACCTCTGGTGCCATTTCTGTGGTTTAAGGACAAGGGAGTACAAAGTTTTATAAATTTAGAAGAGAACATAGCAAAAGAAATCTCCCTCACTGAATCACCTGATAGACATGGTAAGTACAACAAATCTTGCCTAGGTGAAGGTGACTGGATTAAACAAGGTCTCTTTGAACTTGGAGATTCTATGATCTTATCCTATCTCTTTTTTACATTTCAACTATAACTTCTTTTGCAGCCTTCACTGCTGACCTTGGCACTGCTGTTATCCCTAGCTAATTTCTACACAAAAATTTAAGGCCCCTTTCAACTCTCTTTCTGCTTCTAATTTTGAAATAGTAATTCCAGAAATGAGGTTTTCATATGCATTGCCTGCCTTCCTTGATGCTCAGCTAATCATACATCTTCTGAGTGTGTGATCCACTCTCAAAGAGTTGTCAGCATCAATACATTTTGCAGGCTTGACAAAATCAAAGGTTTATACCTTGCTCATGATTCTCCAGAAACAGCTTGTCTAGTGCAAGCAAGGAGCCTATACCAAAAATGCTATTAGTCCTATGAAGCTGCACAGAATAGCAGTAAGAGGAAGCATTTACTATACCAAAAACTTGGGTGATTCATAGCACAGTTATCAGGGCCATTTGGTTTGAATCCACTTCTAATTAATAATAATCTATAAGACATTGTCTGATATTGATACATTGAATTGTAAGGAGCGGATTTAAATTACTATTTAAGCTTTGTGATTGATTGAACATATTTGCTATTCATGGCTCAGCATCTGAAAGAGAATAGACCAGGAAAGAGACTGTGGAGATGTATGCAAAACACAGCTTGGTGAGCAGCTTAATAGAAAATGAACATTAAGCAACATTCCTAAAAGCAGTAAACTTGGGTTGCAATGCTACAATGTGGTATCTACCACATCAAAGACAACATAATTTTTGAAAGGAGGTTGACTCTGGAAGGGTCTTGCCAGATGAAATTTCAGTGCCTAATTACAATCAGCAGGTGCCCTAGAAACCCTCAAGACTGTGCTACGATGTTACCCTAAGCAGAGTTATGCTCTTCTAAATACACTAAAGTTAATAGGCTTGGAATGGTGTAACTCCATTTAAGATTGCACTGCTATTGTTGTATAGTTCAGATTATGGCCTCATCACAAATTTGGGAACCAGTAGTAGAACAATGAAAATTTAGATATCAGATTTCTGTAATCCTGGGGTCCACTTTCTTGACTGCGCTCATGTGGGGCTTCAGAGTAAACATGCAGAAAGGCAGGCTGTGTAAACAGTAGTTTTTTGGCTCTTGTCATTCGTAGGAAACAGTAACACATAAAGAGGTAACTTCAGAATGGAAATTACAGTGTTATGGGGAGGATCCCATGGAAAAATACAAGGCATGCATAAAGTTTCAGTCTCTGGCATCTCATCCTTGGGCAGATCCTTGTCTGAGCTGTTGGACAGTAACTGTCACCCAAAATAAAGGCAATATCAAAATAAAGGTTCGTTTTTGTTAGGGAATATTGCTATGTTCTATGTAATTTTTTTCAAATTCTCTACTCTGGATTGTTGAATAAAGCAAATGTGATGGGGTTATTTTTGTTGGAATATATGTTGCAAGGTCTGACATTCAGTCATTATGGGGTTAATGTGTTTACCCAGTGTACTCCCTGTTTGTATTGACCTGGAAGGAAACCTGGCACAGAGCCAATAGCTTCATCTATCTGAAAGCCTGGGAAACTGAGAAACTACTATTGGTTAATAGGTCAGGTGACTTTCTCTCTAAGGGTCAAGAAGAAGCAGATTCTCCATTTACTCATGCTGTCTAAGTTTGTACTCCATAATGTAAAGATGTAGGGAATGTTCTTTGTTTTTGTAGGGATCCCGTGTACCTTTTTTCCTTTAGAGTAAATGTTTTCTAAAAAGCGAACAAGTGTCTGACTCTCTTGATCAAGATCCATTGCAACTCTGAATTTAACTATTTTTAACTGACTTTTCCGCAGTAATGTTTGGTATGGAATTCCAGATTCTACATGATTGGGGAGACAGAGAGGGAAGGAGGAACACCTTTATCAGCAGTACCATCTTGCTGAGGATTCACCCCCTTCCTGTTCAGCTATCTATAAAGCTTGAGTGTAGCCAAAGGTGTAGGCTCTTGGACATGAGCCACAGGGCCTGAGCTTGACTCTTTGCTCATGGCTTACAGCCCAGGCCTTCAGATAAGCCAGCACATGAGTCCAGGACCACCCCAAGATGTAGCCTGCAGTTGTGTTGCTGTTTTGTATATTGGTTTATGTGAGTTGTAAGCCATTTTGACCCTCTGGGGAGAAAGTGGGGTATAAATACATATATAAAAATAAATAGATGTGAAAAAAACAAAAATAGTTCCAACTTGTCTGCAAAAGCACACCTACATAAAATAGACAACAAAAATAATACCCAATTTATCACTCACCAAGATTATGAATGGTGGCATCAGATTCTTGTATAAGCAAGTGCCTTGCACCTGCTGGAATTTCAAACATCTTAATGTAACCTGCAGAGTATAGTTGGAAACAAAATGAATTATTAGAAATAAAGGAATTGTAACATTCGTGTCAAGAGCTGAATATTTTCATCTGATTTGTTTGCAGTGAAACTGATTCCCTCACATGATTGTATGTTACTCCTTGCCAACTTCGACACAGATGTAATTTTATCTGATGCCTAAAAAACAATAATTACAAACTTTCAGCTTGTTCCATAGATAAGTTAACCTGTCTTTCTGATATAAGACTAATGGGATACTCTTGTGTGGATACTATTAATTGGGGCTACACATGCTTCACAGGTTGCAATGCTAGTAAAAGTCTGGCAAAAGGAAAACTAGAGGAGGTATATCATCTCTTGCCCCCAAACACAGAGCTCTCCAGCTCTTAGTTATGTAAATAGCTCTGGCTGAAAGTAACAACAAAAAGTTTAACATCTTACTCCTTGCTGGAATGTCACACTTAAAAGGGATAGAGGCTGAAACAGCCAAATGACTAGATAGTGGTTTTTTTCCTCTTGAGGCAGGAAAATCAGAATGACCCCAGAACGGAACAGACTCTCAAGGGGAGATTATAGATTTTCAGGACATGAGAAAGATTGTCTCCTCTCTTTCATCTTTGGATGGGCACAAGCCACGAAGCACTAAACCTTTACCCAGGGACTCCATTTGGTCCATGTGGTAAGGGACAATGGGGAGAAGACCCAACTGTGAGAACTAAGGTTATAAAGCAAATGTTGCAACTTCAAGAATTACTAGCCTATCCTAATTAAACATAGTTTAGGATAAATTTCGAGTTCAGGGTTTAGAGGACTGTGTATTTGCCCCTTTTCTTTGTATCCTTGCTCAGTATGATACTTGAACAGATCCTTTCTGCTTTTGTTTATTATGTTTTGAATGCTCTAAGTCTTATATCTGTAAACAAACCACACTATTTAATCTTGCTATCTAAAGAGTGGAAAAGTGATCCCACCATCCCATCCCTTGAGCATAACTTGAAATCACAAAGGGTCAATTGATCATCCCAGCACTAGGTGGGATGAGTGAAGTGAAAAACATGGCAATGATGAGCCTCTAAACAACAACACAGATACAGAGTGATAAAATGTACAAATCTGTCTAGTAGGAGATACTCTTTCAGAATTGTTGCTGACAGCAGTTACTAATCAGACTTTGGTACCCTCCCAGGAGCAAGTAAATGGGGTTGATTCACCAAACCAAGGCATGGGACAATCACAGTGTTTTTCTGACTTCCCAGAACCCATGGGGATGGGGTTGAAAGTCCATTTCTTCATAAGAAGACTCCTGCTGATTCAGACCAGTGGTCCATTTAGCCCAGCATCCTGTCTCACATGGTGGTCAACCAGTTACTCTAGAGGACCATCAACAGGGGATAAAGGCCTTCCCTTGGTGTTGCCCCCTGGCCCTGGTATTTAGAGGTTTACTGGCTCTGAATTTGGAGGTTTCTTTTAGTCACCATGGCTAGTGGCCACTGATAGAGCTATCCTCAACAAATCTGTCTAATTTCCTTTTAAAGCTGCCTATGCCTGTGGCCATCTCTACATCCTCTGGCAGTGAATTCCACATTTTTATTGCTCATTCTGTCAAGTGTTTCTTATAATCTGTCATGAATTTACAATCCATCAGCATCACTGGATGCCCTTGAGATCTAGTTTTTGGGAAGAGAAAGAAAAAGTTCTCTTCATCCACTCTCCTTATTTTGTAAACAGTTATCATGTCCCCTCTTAGTCATCTCTTTTCTAAAATGAAAAGTCTCAGACTCTTCTTTAGCCTTTGATCACAGGCTTAATCATCTTGATTGCCCTCTTCTGTACTTTTTCCAGCTTTGTAATGTTCTTTTTGTGATACAGTATAACTGCATGAAGTATTTCAAAAGAGATCACATCATAGATCTATATAGGGGCATAATGAAATTTTTAAATTTTTGATCCCTTTCCTAATAATCCCCAGCATAGAGTTTGCTTTTTTCACTGCTGCTGCACCCTAGATTGACACTTTCACTGAGAGTGGAACTACACGAGGCACATGGGTGCGTGTTGGGTCCTGCAAGGATCCCTGGGAAATGTTGCTAATAGAGGGACTTTCTCTCTCACACACTCTCTTTCTCAAATCCTCTGGGAGCTTAGGCTGGTGGTGAGGAATGACATAACAGGAGGTAGAAAAAAAGCCGAGGAGTTTTGCGAGGAAGAGAGAAACCTAGTCACTCCCATTTTTCTTCTCCCCTCAGGGAATCATGGCATGAATTCTCTCTCTTTCTCTCTCTCTCTCTCTCAGCTTTTTTCCTGCTGCCTCTTGTTACATCCCCCCGCCCCATCTCTGAGCTCCTGAAGGAAAACGGAGCTGAGTGGATTTTTGAAAGAGAGAATCTCTCCACTTGAGCAGCTGTTCTTTGTAAGAAAATCTACTTGGCTCAGTTTTCCTCCAGAAGCTTGGGTGGTGAAGGTGGTAGTAAGACTTCCCCTCTCAAGGAAGCTTGTGGGACCCAACATATGCTCTTCACGCGTAATTTGTCTGGTGTGGTTCAGCTCTCGGCTCCAAGGTCTCTTTCCCTCTCACTCTAAGCAAGTTCAGACCCCATTAGCATATAGTTGAAGTTTGGATTTTTTGTCCCTGTGGGCATCAACTTAAACCTTTCTACACTGAACTTCATTTGCCACATTGTTGCCCACTCACCCCATTTTTGAAGAGCTCCAGTCACCTTTGGTTTACACCACCCTGAAAAACTACACTGTTGACCCCCAGTTCCAGATCAATTATGAACAAATTAAATAGCACCAATCCTAATACCAATCCTTGTGGGGCCCCACATTATTCTCCTCCATTTCAAGAACTGTCTATTTATTCCCATTCTTTACTTACTGTTTAACCAATTTTTAATCCTTTAGAGGTCCCATCCTCTTATTCAATGACTGCTAAAGTTACGCAAGAGTCTTTGGGGAGGAACCTTGTCAAAAACCTTTTGAAAATCCAAGTATATAATGCCCAGCAGGTCACTGTTATCTACATGTTTGTTCACTTTCTCAAAGAACTTCAAAAATTTGATGAGGCATGACTTCTCTTTGCAGAAGCCATGCTGATTTTTACTACATCAGGCTTTGTTCCTCAATGTGTATAACAATTCTATTTTTGGTTACAGTTTCTACTAATTTGCCTGGGACAGATGTTAGGCTAACTGGCTTGTCATTTCCTCTGGATCCCTTTTTAAAAACTTTTGCCACTCACCAAACTTCATAGCCTGCATTTGCCAAAAAAAGTAGGGCAATCTAGAGAGGACTGGCAAAGTAACACTTAATTTAATTTAATTTAATTTAATTTAATTTAATTTAATTTAATTTAATTTATATTCTGCCCTCCCCGCTTTCACAGGCTCAGGGCGGATAACAAATACAAACATCATTAAAAACATTTAAAAACATTAAATAATACATTTAAAAACATTTAAAAACATTAAATATTACAATTCATGCTGCATAGTTCATACATGCCTCTGTGTTCGCATGGGGCGATGGTTTAACCCCCCCACTTCACGGGGGGGGGGGCACTGCCAGGCGTCAGCCATATGCCTGGTGGAATAGCTCTGTCTTACAGGCCCGGCGAAATGCAAGCAAATCTTGCCGGGCCCTTGTCTCGCAAGACAGAGCATTCCACCAGGTCGGGGCCAGGACCGAAAAGGCCCTGGCCCTGGTTGACGCCAGGCGGGCCTCCCTAGGGCCAGGAACACTTAAAAGATGTTTTCCACCAGAGCAGAGAGTCCTCCGGGGCTCATATGGTGAGAGACGGTCCCTCGGATACGTCGGTCCCAGTCCGCATAGGGCTTTGTAGGTTAACACCAAAACCTTGAACCTGATTCGGTACTCCACTGGCAGCCAATGCAGCTGGCATAGCACCGGTGTAATATGCTCCCACACCAGTGCTCCAGCAATGACCCGTGCTGCTGCATTCTGTACCAGCTGTAACCGCCGGGTCAGGCCCATGGGAAGCCCAGCGTAGAGCGCGTTACAGTAATCCAACCTAGAGGTGACCATTGCTTGGACCACTGTAGTCAAGTCACGGGGAGACAAATTTAATTTAATTTACTTTATTATATTTATATTCCGCCCTCCCCGCTTTCGCAGGCTCAGGGCGGATAACAAATACAAAAATAAGGGGCAAGCTGCCTGGCCTGCCGAAGATAATAAAAGGAAGACCTGGCAACTGCAGTGATCTGGTACTCCATCTTCAGGGAGGAATCCAGAATCACCCCCAGGCTCCTAACTATTGGGGCCAGTGTAAGTGCTGCCCCATCAAGTGTAGGAAGCCGGGGTCCCAAAGCCATCTCCCCATGACCCAGATACAGGACCTCCGTCTTCGTGGGATTCAATTTCAGCCGACTTTGTCTCAACCAACCAGCCACAGCCTCAAAAGCACGCTCCAGGGCATCAGGGGCCGATCCAGGCCGCCCGTCCAACAACAGATAAAGCTGGGTGTCATCCGCATATTGGTGACACCCAAGCCCGAAACTCCGCACCAGCCGGGCGAGGGGGCGCATACAGATATTAAATAATAATGGAGAGAGTATCGCTCCCTGTGGCACACCACATACCAGTGGCCTACGAGATGACACTCTCTCCCCAAGCGCCACCCTCTGTCCCTGATCATGGAGAAAGGAGACCAGCCACTGCAGTGCTGTCCCCTGAATCCCCACATCGGCAAGGTGGTGGGTCAAAAGCTCATGATCGACCATATCAAATGCTGCTGACAGATCCAGCAAAATCAGCAGTGCTGATCCGCACTGATCCTGATGTCTGCGGAGATCGTCTGTGAGGGCGACCAGCGATGTCTCGACCCCATGTCCTGGGCGGAAACCAGACTGGAAGGGGTCTAGGGCCGAGGTCTTGCAGCATAGGGTATAAAACCTTTGTTCATATGCTTATCCTAACACATTTAAGTATATGGAAATTTAAAATGGCCCTGCAGGTAAGATGAAAGCTGAGAGGAACAAAAAAAGAAAGACTACAAATCAGGAGGAAAAAATCAAGTAGATGCTCTAGACCTGGGGATCCCAACGTAGTGTCAAGGGGCACAATTGTGCCCGCCAATACCTTTCCTAATGCTTGCGAAGCGTTTTTAGAAAGTGGATGAGGCCAGATGAGGCTTTTGCAAAGCATGGCTTCTGACTGGCCATTGAAGTATTGATTGGCTGTGCAGATTTTTAAAAACATTGCTTTGGCAGAAACTGTTTCCACAGCACAAGTATTTTCACTGAAGGTAAGCTGTAGCAGCCATTTTGTGGCTGGCTCCATCTCCTGCAACAGCCATTTTGTGGTAGCCATTTTGTTGCTGTGCCCACTAAACTGCATCAGAATTCCAAATGTGCCCTCAGGCTCAAAAAGGTTTGGGGCCACGGTTCTAGACCAAGACTAAACTATAAATATGAAGCTAAGGATTCAACCCATTAAGCCTCTTTCAGCAATAGGTGGAACTGAACATATTCAGTGGAGAGTTCTGCTTTAGTATTCTGTTTTAATAACACCCTTGTCACTTCTTAAGCTTGCTTGTGTGTTCAGGTGGTTCATCTGAAACGGTAAGTAAAAAATTCCCTCTGTGACCTTCTTGCATGTTTCTCTGGAAAAGGGGTACTAGCCTTGTTTCTTTGGAGCCCTGGAGAAGGTTCCTTTCACTACTTTGCAGTGGGTATTGTCTCCCCCACACACTCCACACTTGTCTTCTTGCTTCGAGGAACCTATTACCTTGTCACAACCGACTTTCTGTAAACAAAGAACAAAAGATATTGCTCATCCTGAAAGAGTCTGAATTTTATTTGAATTTTCATCAGATTAAGTTATTAAACACAGAGTATTCAAAGCACTGAAAAAATGTCTCCCTGAAGGGCTTATTAATATCCACATGTGGTTTAAATACTGGCATTTTAAAACAGATCTGCTTATAGCTGCCTACTTAACTAATATTAATTCACAGTGCTTCAAGAGCATATCAGTATTCTGAATGTGAAATTACGTGGATATTGAATTCAATATACAACAACCTTTTTGTTTCATGGGCAACACCAGCAAGCAAATCACACTGAGGCCAAACGTGTACAGTTTTCTTTTCCGGTGAACTTGAAAAAAATGTTTCTCCATTGAATCCAGCCTCAAGATATGCTCTGTGACCATGAAACTCATGCTCGTGAGCAGCATGTTGCTTCAAAGCTGCAAGCCAGGAACTGTTGATTTCGACTGTATTTAGGCACATGAAGTCAGCTACAATTAAGATCCTTTTTTTGTGCATGATGTTTTCAGCGGGTTTGGGGGGTATTTGGCCAGTGAGGAGCAGATCCGTTTGGGCTTCAATAATTCCACACTTGAGGAAGTAGAACTGAAGTGGTGTTGGGTTTTTATTTCTGCATTTAGAAAAATGCCCTATTTCTACTGTGGGCTTTTTGAGGAAAGACAACATCAGCAGTTTTGTAGTGTGTATGTGTTTGTATGTGTGTGCGTTTGTGTTTGCACATGCATTACAAAGTTGTAATGTTTGGCCACTAGAGGAGGTTGTGGTTAACATCTACCTCATCCTGGTTGTGGTCTAAATTTAAAAAAAAAAGTTCTGTTTGCTGATTGGCTGGGGCATTCTGGATGGAAAGTTTAAAATATTGAGCAAGATTTTGAAGCATTTTTTAAAACAATGTTACAGTGTTGTTTTAAAAAATAAAAAAGAGAAAAAACTGGACTGAAAATACAGGAAACAACACACTCTCACACAAGCTTGTATTGGTGAGAAGACAATTTTACTGACTAGGTTAGTGGGAACACACAATGCATAACAAACAATAACAATACTTTTGTTTTAAATGATGAGGGCCAAGAGTGGTGGGGGAAGAAAAGGCCAAGAATGGTGGAGGGGAAAGGGTGTGGATGAAGGGGAGGGCAAAAGGTAGGGCCAGAGCTGATATTATTCTGACCTTCAAAAAAGCTGTTGTGATGAAGTGGGCTTTTAAATGAAAGATACTTTGTGCAGCACCCAGAGACTGAAAGGGAAAGGATTAAAAACTTCCTGAAAGGAGAATGATTGACAGGCTGCTCGCCCTCTCTGTGTTTGGCCAGTAGGAAGGTAACAATTGGTGCTGACAGAATTATTGGAGGAGTAGAAGTTTGGAGTCTCACAAAGAGGGTCAGACTAGTAACCCTCTATATGAGGGAAAAGGAAAAGTTTGCCCTAACTGGAACAGTTTTAGGTTTATGGAAGACTTTTAGTTAAAGTAATTAATTGTGAAAGCCAGCACTAATTTACAGAGACAAAATAGAACTGGGAGTTTTGTTGGCAGAGGAAGTGGGTAGTGAAAGGAGACTCTTCTTCAGCCAAGTGATCAGGGATATATGTCTTTTGAAGAATAATAATTCCTGCGCAGTGTCTAAAAGGGGGGGGGCAGATTGGTTCTAAGGAGGACCCTGGGTCTGCTGTAAAGAGAAAAGAGTGCTGTATTGAAGTCAGAATACCTAACCTGCAAAGTGAAATCTGTGAAGGAACTTTGTTAATGCAACCTAAGTCTGAATCTACCAACCTCTCACTTTTTTTAAATAATAATAATATGTTTATTGCTTTTCCAGCCGAAGCCATAAGCCATACAAACACCAACAAAATATGAACTGTACACTTGAACATACCCAATTCACATAGACATAACTCGTCATTATCACTTTAAACTATCTCACTTTTATGATCTGTAACTACTGAAACTATGTTTTAAAAAGATTATTGTGCCTAATGCTTCTGTTCTACAATCAGTTTACCTCGGATTTATTTTCCCTGCCTACTTATATACCAATGCTGCCTGATTAATAAACCTGCTGTTTCCTTTTGAACTTTACTCAGCCTCTAGTGCCATTTCATTTGAAGAAGATGTGCGCTTCTCCCCTATCAAATATTTGAGCTGGGATATAAACCATAAATACATAAGCTTAAAGTGTGGGATAAAAATATTTAAATAATACCCAGAGACACACTACTAGAGGCTGCTTAGCCACACCAAGTAACATTTGACAGTTTTGGAGGGAAAATCTGTCTAACAGTGGGGGAGTGAGTGAGGCTTACATCATATCTGGAAAACCCTTGGAAAAATCAATTCTGCAGAAGATGCAGCCTTTCCCCATGCAGGACATTAAGTATGGGAAGCAATGTGGAGCCTGAATTGGGGGTTTTGTGACCATGTATGAAGAACTCAGTTGTATGATGCTCAAACTGATGGAAAAAAAACTGTTCAGAAAAGGCATAAGTCAAATCCCATCCTTTATTTCTTTTATGGGAACAGAAAACTTGTTGGGAAAAAGGCAGGCTTTTCCTTTTTTTTAAATAAATAGAATGACCCACTGAGTGAAGGGCCATTTACTGGAGTTAGTTCTTGGGTACCTCACAAGCATAGAGAAAAAAGTGGTCAGTCCCTTTAATAGAGCTTTAATGAGAGACCATTTACCAGATGTTATTTACTGCCATGCCATGAAAAACTTCAGCTTCCCATTTGCATATATTAAACCTCTATAAGAGGGACAGGACACGATGGCAACTCATGTTACATCCATAGCATGACAGTGCTGCAAGTTGTACTCTTCCTGTGCTGCTCTAGTATCACTGGAAGAACCAGGTCACATGAGCTGGCAACTTGTCTCAAGGGTACATTAGTGACCCTCTGAGGTACCAGATGTCCTAGAGCTTCTGGCATTGCTACACACAGTAACTCATGCACCAAAAATCTAATCTAGTCCCTTCCCTCAGTTACCTTTTAAAAGCAGCTTTGGGGTTTAGTAGCTGTATTGGGAACCTGCTAAAAATCTGCACCTGTGGATTTGGGACCACGTTTTCTTGAACAGAAATAAATGTAGTCACATGCTCCAGTATTTTCTTTAATTATACAGTTTCTGAAACTAACATACAAAGAGTGGCTGAAGTCTAAGCCAAATTCCATTAGTGTGAGAATTTTTTAGTTATTTCTGGTAAAATGACAATGACAAACTATGAGTGTGTGTGTGTGTGTGTCAGTTTTTAGTAAGGTTCATATATCATTTTAAAGTTATGCTCGCTCTTACAAATGGAAAACTAGAATAAGCTTTGAAATAGATGGCACCTACCAGACAGTCCCCTCGCACACAGATACTATGAGAATCCTTATAGGAGCATCGTGTTCCATCATGTGCCAGTCTTTTCATATACACAATGTCACCTGTTTCTTTAGACTCACAGTAAAGGTGGCACCTTTCTTTAGCTAAAAGAACAAAGACTCCTGTGATTTATCTCTTCAATACATAGTTTATTATTTGTTCAGTACATGGCTGGCATTTCAGTGAACATGCTTATGATGGGACCATTATGCTCTTGTTATTTACTGAAACAAAAAATGTTCAGATTTTCAAGGATTCCCATCAACACCAAGGGAAGAATTTAGATCCATGTGCATGAGGATTTCCACTGATGTGAGCTGCATCCATGATCAGTAGTGAGGGATGTTTATATTCCGCTTCATTAATGTATCATCCCGTTAAAGTAAATTCTGGACAAAGCAAAGCTTCTGTAATGATGTTATTGTAGGGCTGCACTGACATATTCAATGGAGGAGCTAACTAGTAAATGAGGCTAAGAATGACATGCTCACCTCCCTGAAAGACGAATGGTGATATTGCTTTTTGCAGACAGGAAATTCCAAGACTGACAGACTGGCATCAAGTAGTCCATTAAAGCCATATGAAGAAAATGAAAAGTACTAACCATCATTATGTTCATATGGAAGCCAGTGGTGCTTCATGTTCTGATACTCAAAGAAAGGATCCCACTGTTTGCACTGCTCCTCTCTGAAATCTTCATAATCTTTAGGACAATCTTGCGTGCTGCAAAGCTGAAACTCATAGCTTGGACCAAAACATGTACGACCTCCATTAGCAGGGCTAGGAATTTAAAGGGGCAAAAAGCAATAATGTAAAATTACATTATATCACATCAACTAGCATTGTATCAGATCCTTAAATTGCCTTTCAATTATTTCTTTATTTACAAAAATAGAAAGAAATAGAACAGTCCGCTCGAATGATCTTCCTGTCCTTTTCTTTAGTTTTTGGCCATCTGTGACACAGGCTGTGGCACGTCAGCATAAGTTTCCAGAAAGTTGATGCCTACTCTTTCCAAAGGAAGACAAATAGCCATTAGACTCCATCTTTAGCTAGAATTAGGGCATTTCACAAGATGTCCCCCACAATTATGACACTGCACAACCAGATCTTATCAATGAAAACGTTGCTATTTCATTTAAAGTGTTCACATTTACATTCTACAGGTTTTTTTTAAAAAAAGGATGAATTGCAGTAAAAAAAGCAACTGTATTATGGTTGCCATCATCCTTACCAACTTTTAAGCCCTCATAAAAACAGAAATGGTTTTCAAAAGTTGAAAGAAGGGTCAGCTTACTGAAGAATCAACCTAAGCAACCACTTAGTTATAACCAAATGGTGTTACATTTTGGTAGTAGAACATCCATGAACAAACATGGCTCTACAACAAAAATGTTTATTTAAAAGATTTATATCCCAGCTTTTCTCCAAAGACCAGATTCAAAACAGCTTCTGTATCAAAACTAAACTATCAATCTAAACTAAAATATTTTCAGCCTTGGATATCTGTCTGGAGAATACAATGACCCATGACAATATTAAAGATGGTCACTCCTGCTTTAACATTCATTTCACAAAAATGATGCCTGTAAAAGATTTTGTTGCTACATATTAAGTTATCTATTCAACTTGCGTTTGAATTTCATGATCTGATCCAGATCTGAGATCGTGCATACAATGACTGATTCCCTTCAATAAAATGAACTGGGATCACCCTGAGAATTCAAGAGACATGTGGATCTGGCTGCACATAAATATCAAAACCATCGGACTTAATCCTCAAAATTACAATGGAAGAAAAGAGCTCTTAATTTTTCTTGGATTATACCCAAAGATAATAGACTACACTTACTGGCTTTAATCCAGCAAATGCTTATTTTTAGAAGTTGTAGGCACATAACTTCTTTTGTTTAGCTTTTTGTTTTAACACCAGCAGTGTGCCTTAGGATGTTCTCCTGGTGGAAAAAAAATCAGATTTCTAGAAGGGCATAAATACCAGTATTAGATAGTATTTGGGTCCCCAAATAGAGTTTTGGGATTTGTGTTCAGGTTTTCCCAGGATTCCAGAATTATGCCGGTTTAATTATTCTCTATGGGGGACTTGGGGAGGAGAGATGACACCAAAATTGTAGGGGACTTAGTGCCGTCCATTAATATACCCTGTCCCAAGTATGAAGTGTATTGGAACAAGGAGCTAATTCTACAGTCCGTTGCACAAGGTATCGTATTTGCATGGGATCCTTAAAATGTCAGCCCAAAATATTCCCAGAAATATATGGTACCTAGATACTAGTATCCCTGGGATTCTTGATTAGAGATGGGCACAAACTGCATTACAAATTTCAAAAACCCACGAAATTGGCGATCGCGCGATTGTGATCCAGCGATTCGTGATTGTCCTCGTCCAATGAACCAGCGTTCGGAAGAAGGCTGGTTCGGTGCTTTTGGCCGCAGTTTGGGAAGCCAGACAGTCAGGCACCAGCAATCAATTCCCCTGGAAACTGAGCCGGGGGAATGCCTGAACTCTATCTGCGCTCCTTCTGTCGCCCTGGAAACCCAAATGGAAGCCCAGCTTACCTTGATCGGCAGATCTTCCTTCCAACCACAGAGCTGCAAAGCGGTTACAAGTTGGGAGAAGACACCCAGGGGAAGGAGGGGGAATGGGGTGTTTCTGTAGCCATGGGCACTCCAATCTCATCCCTGCAAACCCTGATAGGCAGCTCTGACGGCCAACCACAGACCTCCTGCATTGCTCAATGGGACCTGTGCTTATAAATAGCCGTGGGCTCCCAGGCTGGGTTTCACTTTCAGTGAGCAGTGGAGTGGGACAGAGCTCTTGCTTGCCACTGGCTAGCCTTTGGGGAGAGAGACTGAGAGTATAATTGAGCTTCGATTTTTGTGGGAGTTTCCTGGGGGCCTTGAATTGGAGAGGGTATAACTCCAAGATCCTTTTTGCAATCTTGTCCAAACTTGGGTGATGGCTGTAGGAGAGCTTGCAAAACACTCCCCGGGAATATGGGCTCTCTAAGTGCCACAGGGGCCATTCTGTGCCCAACGAACCACGAACCGGTTCGGCAACCAAAAATGTTTGTTGCAGTTCGTGACCTCGGGATTGTCGGCGGCACCGAACCACGAACCGCAGAGTCGTTAAATTTTTTTGGTTCGTGCCCATGTCTATTCCTGACTACTGCTCAAGATACATGAATATACCACCTCCCAAATACCAATAAGCTATTTTGAGGTATATATTTGGAGCAGACATATCTGAGTACACATCCCTAGTGCTCCTCTCTTTCCACTTCTTATGCTGACAAACTACATTTCAAATTCTTTTGCAAGTTTCTTACGTGTATATAGGTGGCCTGCTGGGACAAGGAAAAGACAACTCTGGATGCTTACAAGTTATAATAAGGATGTCCTAGATCACAGCCATGGTGTCTTTCTAAACAATATTTTTATTGGATTAAGAAAATGTATATGCCACCTCTCCAAAAACCTGCTCAAGGAGAGCTGCAAGTAAGCAATCTGCTGGTTTGAATCCCTCTATTGCCATGAACTCAGCAGGTGGTGTTGGATAAGCCTCTCTTCTCAGCCCCAACTCCCCAGCTGTATTGTGGGAATAATAATAACACTGACTATATGCACTACTCTGAGTGGGCATTAATCTGTCCAGAAGAGTGGTATATAAGCACATTGTTGTTGTTAGGTAAAAACAATACACTTACAAAAATCATAAAAATGCAAGCATAAAATTATAAAAATTAAAACAAACAATAAAACAATAAATGAGCCCACTTAGAGATATAGGTAGCTTCCACATG